>NW_026712999.1:0-2400000 GCF_030625045.1 Achroia grisella
CCGCTGGCAAATCAGCCATCCGCTGAGGCTGCGGTGCGGCGCGACGTGACCGACAGGTGAGGCACTGGGTAGACACAGTACGAACTGTTGGTCTCAATTTAAGTATCCAGTACTGTTGTCGTAACTGGTTTACAACGAGTTCATTAGAACCATGCATAGCTTCTTTATGGTGGTGGTAGACCAGGAGCCGAGTAATTCTATGTCCGCCATCAAGTATTGCAGGTCTCAACGTAGACAGTTCTACTCCTGCCACTCTATCGATGCGGCCACCGACACGCAGTACTCCTGTCTCATCGAGATAAGGACTAAGTTTTAATAATCTACTATTACGCATTATAGGTTTATTCTGTTGTAAACAAGATATTTCAACAGAGAAACTGTCCTGCTGACATTTTTTAATTAATAAAATTTCAGCTCTTTTCATTAAAGAAACATCAAACTGAATGTTTTTACGCCGACATTTGTTAATAAATAATAACACGCGGGCGGTGGCTCGCACTAATGTGATCCAATTCGAGATATTATCTTCGCTAGGCAAAGATAATTCTGAACTGTACATAACCACATTAATTGATCGTTCTTCACAAGTCACATCTTGCGATGTCTTGGAGAACTTACGATCTTTAGGCCACTCACTCTCAGGTCGCCGTAGAAAGGCAGGACCCTGGAACCACGGGTCTGAGTATGACAGTGGTGATGCATCATCTCGTGTAGCTACATCGGCTACGTTAGCATCAGACGGCACATGACGCCACTCACAGTTTTTCGTCAGCTCATCTATCTCACCGAGTCGATGAGCGACAAAAGGTTTATAATTACGCGGATCGCTACGGATCCATTGTAAAACCGTACTAGAATCTGTCCAAAAGTAACGCTTTGCTGGTTTAAAATCCTTATGATCGGTCTCAATAATATTTGCAAGGCGGGCGGCTATTACCGCTCCCTGTAATTCAAGCCTCGGTATTGAAATAGGACGGAGTGGACTCACTCTGCTTTTACTACCAACGAAACTAACTTGAACACAACAATCCGACCGAATCAATCGCCAATAAGATACGGCAGCGTATGCCTTTGTTGAAGCATCACAAAAAGTGTGGAGTTGTATGTCTACAAAATTATTATTAATACATGTAATATTCGGTAATTCATTATAGCAAAAAGTCCACTCATTACCATTAATATAACACCTAGGTATACGTAAAGAATCTAACTTCTTTAGTTCACATAACCAACTAGTAAACTGAACAAACTCTGTTGGTTGGATGTGGCATTTCCAGTCGACACCACTACGATGTACACTTTGAAATAATATTTTACCTTTAATTATACAAGGAGCAAGAAAACCATGAATATCATAAACAGACATTAATATACTAAGCATTTGAGATTTCGTAGGTGGCTCCGTGCCATTTATTATGTTTTGCGGAATACGGTTGAATGATATTTTAAAAGCAAATGCATCGTCATTAGGATACCACATCAAACCGAGAGTGCGCTCAGTTGTATTATTAGCTCCGTGTTTAAAATCAACAGCAGACTGAGTGAGCGCTCGATGCGGTATTGTGTTCAAAACCGGTTTGCTATTACTCGACCAGCGGCCTATCTCGAATCCGCCGTAACTATGTATTTCCGTAATTTCGCGAACTAATTTAATTGCTTTTTCTTCGCTGTCACACGAGTACAAACAGTCATCCATGTAATGATTGTTAATAATAACATCTACCGCTTCCGGATACAAATCCTCATATTTAAGCGCATTTTTATTTTTTATATGTTGCGCAATGAATGGAGAACAAGTTGCACCAAAAACTAAACTTTGCATGACACATATTTTTAACGGGGACTGGTCGTCTTCCCGCCATAAAAACCTAAATAAGTGTTGATCTTCAGCTCTAATACGTATACGTAAAAACATGTCCTTTATATCGCCTACTATAACATATTTATGTTCGCGGAATCGCAACATAATACCTAGTAATGAGTTATACAAATCGGGTCCAGTAAGTAAGAAGTCATTTAAACACAAGCCGTTGACCTTACCGGCACCGTCAAACACTAACCTCAGCTTACTGGGTTTGTTCGGATTTAGCACGCCAAAATGACAGAGATACCATATACGATTACCTACAAGTTCATTTTCCTTTAAAACTCGAGCATAACCATTATCAAACAACTTGTGCATCTCTGTTTTATACCTATCAGCGTACGCGCTGTCCGACTTAAATTTTCTCAATAACCCGTTCAAGCGTGATAGTGCATAGTTGTAACTATCAGGTATACATAAAACATCCTTAATGAATGGCAGTCCGACCTCCCACCTGTTACCTATGTTTCGCGCGGTCTGATCTAATATATTAACCGCTCTTAAATCGGCCGTATTCTCACGGCGTAAGGTTGATATTCCTATGCAGTCCAGTTCAAATGAATTTTTAACTAAGTTGTTTAATATAGTAATTTCACTTACCTCGTCGTTGTGTGTAACGTGGAAACTGTGCCCCTGTGTGAGTGATGAGTTCGTGCGACCATAACTACCATGTATCGACCAGCCTAAGCGACAACGCGTTGCATAGGGTTCATATTTATTACCTTGTAATATTTCTAACGGCGCTAAAAGAAAATAATTATCTTCACCTATTAACAGACGAGGCACCACGTTCTCAGTACATACAAATTGTTTTACAGATGATAAATAATCACAGTGAATATTATTTATTACAGACAAATTTTGCATAGGTAATTTTAGTTTAGATACATTACGTAAAGTTATATTATAGTTACACTTATTATAGTTACAATTATCATAGCCAGAAATATTTAAACAGACTTTAGGAGCATCAGACTGGTATACTTCTAAACCAAAAGCATCAATTAATTTAATAGAATTAGAACTTAAACTTTTAAGACCAAGTTCATTTACTAAGCCGGAATCGATCATCGATATCGAAGCACCGTCATCTAATAAGGCATAAGTACTCACTGTACCGTTGGGTCCACTTAACTTCACTTTAACTACTTTGAGTATCACATCACATGACGTCACTGTGGGGGAGCGACCGCGCCCCGGTAGCCCGGGCGCAGTCCCGTCGGTAGCGGAGTTCACATAGGCTACAGTCGCGTCGGTACTCGATGATTCATGTTGTGATGATGTCGCCATAGTGGTCACGGGCTGTGTGTCTGTATGGATGGGCTTTCTGTAATGCAACAATGTGTGATGCGCCAGCCCACAGTCGTCTATGTTACATACAGGTGCAGCGCATGACATACGATCGTGTCGCGCCAATAAACAACAATAACATAGCTTGTTATTTTTAACAAAATTCCATCGATCCTTACGCATAGCTCTTCGAAATAATCGACAATCTGGCAATAAGTGTTGTGATTTGTTGCAAAATCTACATAATTTTGATTCATTAATAGTTGTAGTTGTAAATACTTGTTTATTATAGTTGTAGCGGTAGCGATCATCTGTTCGCTTGTTATTTATTGTAGGCATGTCGGGTTTCTTTTGTTCTCGCGGCTGTGATAGACCGAGAGCCGACGTCATTTCAGCCTCACGTTTTAAAAAAGATGCATATAACATTAGTTTTGGTGTATCATCTGTCAAGCGATCAAATGCATAATCAGTGAATTTACTAATTAATATACTTGGTAATTTCGATGATATTGCTGACGCGAGCTCTGGGCTGCGTAAATAATCATGCAGATTCATTGCGTTGAGTGTAGCAATGCAATTATTAATTTTTATTGAAAAATTAACTATATCTTGTTGATAATGAGTAGGTAAAGATGGTAACTTTTTTATCTGTGTAGTTACATGGTGAATAATAATATCGGAACGGCCAAACCTCAGTTCCAGCGCAGATATGATGTCGCCGGGTGACGTGTTTCCGATTAACAGATCGGTGACTGCCTCCTTAGCATCACCTCTTAGTGCACGGCGTAACCTCCACAGGTTCTCCGAATCACTAAACTGACACACGCGAGTGGACTCCATGTATGCACTTTTAAAATGTAACCACTCCATGCAATCGCCAAAATAAGTGGGTAATTCCCTCGGTGTGGCGAGACGGGTTAGTAAACGCTCATCCTGGTGTGATGACGAGTTCACCATCATATCCTTCAGTGTGTGTGCTAGCTGCAGAATACTATCTTCTCCATTGACTGGTGCAGGGCGGCTATGTTGTGGACAATCGGTTGCCGGCACTGCTTGCATCATCGGTGCCGTGTTCAACTCCTGATCAGCGTTACACGGCGGTTGCACATTACTCTGTTCCAGCCAGTCTTCAACATGGGAATGAATATGTGGGTCATATACTGAAGCGTGCTTAGAAGAGTGAATGGACCTTCTGCTGCCATCCGTGATGATGGCCAGGTTAGCTTCCAGCTCCTTATCAATCAAATCCAGTTGAATTTTTGCCTTTGCACGGGCAGCCTCCAGTTCCAACTGTTTTCGTTTGATCTCTGACGCCTTTGATGACGTAACTGACGGATCCC
Source organism: Achroia grisella (assembly GCF_030625045.1). Taxonomy (NCBI): domain Eukaryota; kingdom Metazoa; phylum Arthropoda; class Insecta; order Lepidoptera; family Pyralidae; genus Achroia; species Achroia grisella. Next base: position 4,495 of record NW_026712999.1, read on the forward strand.
GTAGAGGACGTTGCGATGACATATTTTGCTGCATGAAGAGCTCCTTTTCTCCACGTAGCGATATATTACTCCGTACCGTGCTACGCGGCGGAATTACAGCGGCGGTGTCTTTAGCGAGCACATGCTCCGAAGCACATTCTAACCTATCGGTCAGTCTATGGCGTTCTTTGTACGAAATTATTTTATCGCGCGGCGGTGTATTGAACATTATTCTGGTTCAGATTTGGCGAGAAGGATCAGCTTTGTAAAGGATGGAACTAAAACACCGACTTATTTTCGCAAACTGAGAGCACGCACTTATTTTATATGTGACACCGAGCGTCACCGCGATCGTCTGAATCCGACTACAATATTGTGTAGAAAACGGGTAGATTTATATTAATTATATTGTGCGCACCCTCATATATATTTATTAAAAAATGATGAACGTATCGTGTATATTTATGCATATATACGTACATATAATAATAAAATTAATTTTATAAAAAAATTGATAACGTAGTGCGTCGCCTACAGTAGGTGTACCTATACAAAAAATTTACCTTGACCACAGACAAAAAATGTTTGGGTTATGAAAGTTAAAAATGTGCGTTCACTCGCATTTAATGCAAGGTTTTTCCGTATATTCATAAAATTTTCAATTACTTTCAATATTTTGATATCATTAAATTATTTTATGAATATAATAAAAATCTATAAGAGTATATATCTATATATATAACTCAAAGGTGACTGACATAGTGATCTATCAACGCACAGCCCAAACCACTGGACGGATCGGGCTGAACCGCTAAGAAAGGATTTTGATAAATTCTACCCCCAAGGGGATAAAGTAGGGGATGAAAGTTTGTATGTAACTTTGTCAATTTTAAACCGATCGGGCTGAGACTTTGCATGCATAAAGCTACTATCCCCCTATATCTAGGTATTAACCGTGCTGGTGCCGGGCCCATCGTGTGGCAGAGAGGTAAACTCCGAGCAATTGCCGGGACTTGTAATCCGGACGTAGCAATCTACAGCCGTCAACACTTACCTTCACCGCTCGTGTTTCTCTCCCTGCTCAGTAAGATCTAGTGCAGTTTCAGACACGTTCTAATATGGAACTTATAGCAAGTTAGTAGGCCGAGATCTAAATTAGACGAGATTAGAAGATTGTAGAGATTTTGTTACTATACTTCTTGCTGCCACTCCAACCACATATTGATACACTAATATTAGATTAACATAGCCATTTTTAGTTAATTTTTTTATTATTCAATTGAGTTTCTTGCCAGTTCTTTTCAATTGGATCTATATACTGATCTATAAAAAAAAATACGTTCATAAGCGGCTAAAATGTCCTACATGACTAAACGATTTTTAAACTGGAATTTAAATTAGTTATAATATTTATTTGTTTTTATTGCATGGTTTTAGATATATTTAAGTAATATTTGTTTCCCATGGACTAGTGTGTAAATAGGTATGTATTGTATGAATAAGTCTGATTTACTCTGCAAATAAGCATTAGGGCCAGTATCACGAGGTATTACAAATACACCCAGCGAAATATAAGTAAAGGTAACTATGACAGTCATGTTGTTCTACACATACATACATATATATGTAACCAAACAACAGCGACGTGACAAGCAAGTTAACACGTTATCGTGACTTTCCAAACTTATGAAATTCTTAACAGCAGTTCAGAAACGTTTTAAGAAACTTTATGAGTCTGTTTTATTGGTTTAATACATAAATGGATTGATGTATTGATAGCGTGTTAATTTTCATTCTTGCGGCAATAAAATATTATAAGTAGTAATATTTTGTCTATGGAATTGTGCATAAAAAAATATTTTTGTATATTAGATGCACGTGACCCCTAGTGTTTCAGGCTACGGTAATCGTTTACCATCAGATGTATCGTATGCTTATTTAACACTATCGTAGTATAAAAAAAAACTTTTTTAGTGGGTAAGAATCTCTCACACCTCCTCATCACCCCGTTGGCGGAAGAAGAGTCTTTTGGAGATTTTTCGAGCCCACCGCCATCTTTCTGATCATTTTTATCCATTTCTATTGCATTTACACGCAAGTTGCTTGCTCGTTCTTCTTATAATGAGACAGCTTCCCAAATAAGCGGTAGATCAAAAGAAGGATAACTATGAGTATTCAAAAGTGCTTAAATTAAGTTTATTTGTATACTTAAACGATTTTCTATTCTATTTTATTTACAAAAAAAAAAAGTTAACCCGTGTTTGTTTGTGTTATATTTTGTTTTTGTTTTTTAATAAACATACTTTCTTTCTTCTTTCTTTCGCTAGTAATGTATTAGCTAATTTATTGCATATGTTTACGCTTCGGTCGCTACACTTTGCAATTCATCGTTACTTTCTCTACAACACGAATGTATTATAGGTTCTTGTCATGTACGAGTAATATGCAACGATATGTAAACACTACTATCTACTATGTCATAGAGATTTCATTATTTACAAATATTATAGTGTTAACTGCAATAACCTCACATTCCGATGATCGTAAGTTGGATTCTGGTTGTTATTCGATTCTCCGCACGGTAAAAACATTTGTATTCATAAGTATGATTGTTTGTATCAGTCTAGCTGTTTTCTATGTATGTATTAAAAATGTATTTAATATTCTATCAGATGCCTCTTACCCATAACATAAGTTCTGCTTAGGTTTGAACTAGATGGCGCTGTGTGAAGTGTGAAAAAAATATAGGGACGGTAGTTAATATAAACATTTTTTTGGTTTCAGCCGCAAATTTATAGCTTATGTGTTATTCTGATGCATAAGCTATATCATTGTAAAGTGTAGTTAAAATCCATTTTGCGTGAAAAAGTAACAAACATTCATCCATTCTCACACAGTTTCGCGTTGGTAATATTAGTACAATATAGGTAGGTACGACTTTGACTTTGATTCTAAATGAATACTAAAATCCATTACAAAACATAAATAAGGATTTTTCAATAAATGATCAACAAACGAACACAGGCGCCTGCTAGTCTATAAAATATGCTAATTAACTCGAAAAACCGGTTCTGTGAACTGCTATGTGTACTTACAACATGATGCAGACCTTGGTATTGCTAGAGACCAAAGAATTATCGTTCAATTATCGACCTTATGACTTATAACATTTTTATACGCAGACGGCTGTTGTTATCGATACGTGCATTTGAAATTACGGCAGTCGGATATGTTTGTCAATAATCATGGGAATTATAAATATTTCGTTATATTATTTACACATAATTAAGATATGGTGGTGACTAGGGAATGCAATCCCGACTCGAGATTGCAAATTCGGGATCCCGCGGGATTGATATTTCTAATCCCGCGGAATTTTCGGGATCCCGTCTAAATTAAAAAAAAAAGTTGAATTCAGATGACTGAAAAAGCTAATAACTGCTTGTTTGTGATAGTGAGGTTAACTAAAATAACATATTACTCGAAAGATAATAAAAACCTTTATTCTTTAATCTTACCAACTAAATAATAATCAGGTTGTAAGGAAATTAACGTAGTTAAATTAGGTAATCAAAAACAATAAGCTTATTTCAAGGGAATTAGGAAAAACAGTGATTTTGAAAATGACTCCTTAAAAAACAAAGGGTATTAATAGTTTCATCTGCTATCTGCTGCTGAGAATGCCCTCTCCGACTCAACGCTGGTTGGCAACAGCGTGGCGAAGCAATTATATGCAAACTGCAAAAATCGCCCCCTTGTTCCTCCACACTCAAACAAATCCATTTCTTTTTAATGGTAGATTCTAATTTGTCTAAGCTCGTGGACGTGGATATACGTGCAAAAGGACTTTTAGAAGCTCGCAGAGTTTCTTCTAATTCCTCTTGAAGCGATTTATTAGTTTGTGCAGCACGTAAATTGAAATCTTCTGCAATCATTGAAAGAGGCAAGTCATTTTCGATTAGTACTGCCGTATTAATATCTGCTTGGTTTGGTTCTTTACGATATAATCGTGTGATTATATTTTTTATTTCTTTTTCAATGCCGCCCAATCCCGTCAATCTCGAACGGGATCTCGTCATATGATGCGTCGGGATTGATCCCGAAAAATTACACGAGATCTCGCGAGATCGGGATCCCGCGGGATCGGGATTGCATTCCCTAGTGGTGACAGATTACAATAGTATTTCAAGATTATTTTCATCTCAAGGAGGTTGAGTAATAGGAGCCTAGTTATTTATTTAACACTTGCTGTAAAATTTATAGCCTATGGGTTATTCTGATATATGCAGCTATATTACTGTAAAGTTTCATCAGAATCCGTTTAGTACTTTTTGCGTAAAAGAATAACAAATATCCACCAATCCATCCATTCATACTCACAAACTACATTAGTAAGATTTATAAAGGTTTAAATGAATACATTTTTGGGAATAGTTTTTTTTTCGGACTACTCTAATGCTTGGCCGCAGCTGGCCTTTACAGCTTCATCGGGCGATAGGGGACCAGTGCAGATGGCACTCCAAACCCGCGGAAGGACTAATGGAACGGCTGAAGGCCAACTCCTGTCTGACGGATACTACTTTAGTCTGAGGACACCGCTAGGAGTTCGAACCTAGGCTTAGGCCGTCATAATTTCGATCCCCGTTTGAATTGGACGCGGCATCGAATTGACGGGGGATTGAACGGAGTGGAGATCGAAGGGTGAGGATGTCGATCGAAGAGGAATGTAATTATGTCTGTTATGCAGTTTATATAATAATACCTATATATTATTATATATAGACGATATTGCCACTTAACAGTATTTCGATCGCCAGTTTCTAATCTAAGTTCTTACTGGTGACTAAGAGGTTTTGTCTCCAAAGTCAGGCCAACATGACGTATCCCTACTTGTTTCACAAAGAAGAATAGCATAACGCAAACCACTGTCATACCAAGGTACCGCTATAAAAAGCCCTAAATGCGTCACTATAGGAATTGTCCGTGAATCAAATATAGGTACTGTAATTATGTAGTAATTAAATACAACTCGTCTGCTCTAAACAACACCACAAAAATATTAACCAGGTGGCTTTGTAAAATAATTACCTATTATAAAAACTATTAGTACCTATATAATTACTGATTCAGATGATTCATCTGACTGAGATTGAGGTGAATTGATTAAAAAATAATAACTTCTGCCTGTCGTAAATGAATAGAGACGAACTTAGCATTCCATGGTTTCATGATGCGGGTACCGGGTTCATATTCATGCAGAGAGAGAAACTCTGAGCACTACATCAGGGTGACAAACCCGGGACTTGTGACTCACTGTTTCACCGCTCGTGTTTCACGGGTGCCGAGTCCATCGTGTGGTAGAGAGAGAGAAACTTCGAGCAGTTTCCGTATTTGTGACCCGGGTGTAGGTTTAACCCTTCGCCGACGTACGCCAACACTCACCTTCACCGCTCGTGTTTCTCTCCCTGCCCAGCCAAATCTAGCAGGGGCCTGCTAGTGAACTGCTAGACGGGCAAAGAGCTTTTATAGTTACCGATTTCTAAATGTGCCCGCGTGAAATTTATAGCCTATATGTTATTCGATACTAGACCTCGTGGACGATCACCCATGCGATGGTCCGACCAAGTCATCGCACTATCATTTCACGTTGGAACTTCACATACATCTACATAAATATGTACTATATATATGCTACTAGTCAAAGGACGCAACTATATATTTCTATAGTGTTTATATGTACATATAAGTATCTATATAAGGTATAGGTAACATGTGAACTCGAACAATTGCGTGTAATATTTCTGTTATGTTTGAAGACGATACGCTCCCATAACTTCTGTCATTCTTAGCGTATTTTTTCCGGTTTTCTCATGGGAAACAATGAGTTCTATTATAATTTATGGATTGCTGTAACCTGTTGCAGATTTACTCGCGTGATAAGTTAGTATTTTTTTTCTACCATTCAAGCACACAGGTCCTCTGATGTGTGGAATCTATGGAAGCCTAAAACAATAGGTGTATGTATAGGGGTACGTTGCTGACTCTTATGAAACCTTAGCATCCCGTTGTTGAAGAACCATCTGCAGATATAATATCTTTCTAGTATTTAAAAGGAAAACCTCGACAGATTTATCTACCTACTGAGGTGTCAAGAATCTGAGGGTAAGTCATAGGCAGTTTCGTGTTGAACAAAACCTGTTAGGTTTCTTATCGACAGCATCACCAAAACAGATAAAAATATAAACTGACGCACTCAGTTCTCTTTAAGTCGGCCAAATTATGCTTTTTTTCCACGTATAACAACATTGTGGAATCACCTTCCAGCATTGGTATTTCCGAACCCATACGATATTGAAATGTTCAAGAAGAGAGTTTATTTCTTCTTAAGAGGCTGGCAACACATTTGCCATTCCCCTGTTGCCGGTACATTTGGATCATAATTCTGGATAGTAAAGCGATCGTATTCAGTTTTTTATTGGAATCGTCCAGAATCGAACCCACGACTTTTGGATTATAATTTTGTATAGTCTTATGGATGATAATGAAATGGTGCACCCGCCTGCGCTAAAGGTTTACGCTGGCGGGGCACCCGTAGAGGATGATAAGATGAACATGAGGTCAGGTCAGAGAGCCCAACGTGGTAGATTTACTATGAATTTATAACGATGGCTTTTGGCGTTAACCTGACATGGTACATTGCTATCAAAGGGGGTTATTAGTCCATTTACTAACAATCCCCTTCAACTCTGAAAACCTATGGTTTACAATGACTTTCACTGATCAATCAATCAATCTTTAAAACAGTACATCTTACATAATATATTTAGGGGCAGTAACGTTTCGTACCACGAAGGTCGTGTCTGTCACGCAACTTGAGGTACGCAAATGAATGCTGTCAATGACACAGATGCAGAACAATACGAACATAATATTTAACAAAGGGTGACACTGAAACTTGGTGCGGTTGACTTTTTATATCCATTCATGTAGAACAACAAACTAACGGCCACTGGTATCTTCTCTATGGTATATACATAGAATAGGGCAGTACCATTTCTTTATAACTACTGTCTGTTTTTTTTTTATTAGGGTTTTTTATGGATGTTAATGAAATGGTGCACCCACCTGCGCTAACGGTATACACTGGCGGGGGAGGATGATAAGATGATTATGAGGTCAGATCAGATAGCCCATCGTGGCAAATTCACCAGGAGTTTGATAAGATACTTATTCTAATATTAGCTATCTGCGAGTGAGTCCCATCAAAATCGGTCCAGCCTTTTCAGAGATTAGCGAAACGCTTACAAAACAAACTGTTTGGCGATGGAAATAGGTGAGATACAGGCAAGTAACGACGCAGACGACTTCGTACAAAGTTAAGGTAGACTATATTAAACAATTCTGATTGTATTCTTACTTTATCATTATACGGACGAATGATTTTTATATGGCCAGTATTCGCACCTAAAAAACCTTAATCAAATAAATCCTTGGACAGTTTGTGAAACTTTAATCATTACAAGTAGGTTGTATAATTATTTTTACTTTACAAAGATGACGTATTACAAATTCAGAGTTATTGCACTACAAAGAAATTATAACAAATACACAAATACAAATTATAACAGGTTAATTGTGACATGTGGCTGTATGGCGTAATATATTTGCCTACAGTATCTTACCACTTTTTGATTATAAAAACCTGTTTTTTAGTGTATGTTAAAAACGTACAACTTAATGACAAGGCAGTATAGGCTACATTCTTTGCCTGGCCCAATAAGACTAATTTTATAATAACAACTAAAAACTTGGATTTTCGTTTGTTATTGAATGCAGGTACGACTACGGTATATACGACTTAAACTTTAAACTGCTCAACTATGTTTGATTATCATTCGTTCAAATCGTTCAATTACCTATTTTTTATGTTTGTTTTTATTTTAGTTGTTGTTATTAGATTTTTTTACTGTGTAGGTAGTTTTATAATGTCAATCCTTGTAATTTAATTGAAATGGATAGGTAGATAAACAGTTAAAATTTTTTTCGAGGTTGTTTACAATAATACACATAATAATATGTTCACCTGAATATTTATTATGATAATAAATATTAAGAGCTCTTGATATTTAGGCTACTAACCTATAATACTTCTTGTTGTTAAGTTTTGGCTAAAAAGGACTTGTATCCAGGGCCGTAAAGCATAATAAGTTATTTTAAAAATCCAAGTAGGTATACACCTGTTTTGAATTGAATCGGGTAGCGGGGGATAAGTGATAATGTCATTGTCACTCACATTGTTATAATTTGTAGAATAATTAAAAATAAGTTGACTTACAATATTTATGTTTCAATTTCGAATTCACATTATTCTTTGACTTGGAGTAGTAAACAACAATATTGTGACACTTGCCTACTCTACTATTACCCCAATTATCAGGCCGGCACTTAATTACAATTAATACCATAATTATAAATTAATTACAATAAAAACCGTAATTTACTGTATAATAAATACACCAATTACACTACTTTTCTAATAAGATTCATTCAGATAGTGTTTAACTTACTTAACTGTATTTCACATTATCAAATTCAATGCACGTTAAAGAATTTCAACTTTTACTTTCGATACTTACGAAAAAACTGGTCATGCAAGGTTGTCTAGCTGTACACTTGTGCCACCACAATCCAGCAAAGTATCTGATCACCTTATAAGTGATATAAATTATTTGTCACTAAACACAAGATTTCACACAGTATTTGCACAGTTTAAATCGTCTCAGCCGGGTCTAAATGTTGCAATAAAAACTTTAAACTCTCAACTATAATTTAATCTTAAACACTTATTTTAATTTATGTAAACAGTCTTTATAAAAGTGCCACTATACTTTTTAAAACCACAATTCCTAGTTTATAAATTCGAATTTAATAAAAGAATTTCGAAGTAACTTTGTGATGACGAATTAAAAACGTACTGTTCACACGAGCAGGTAACCGCGACTGATTGAATGAATGTTACTATACACCTGCATTTTGAGTGAACGGAATTGTTTGCGAGTGAATGATAAATGATTGTTGAATCACCAAGGTGTGTTGAACTATAATGGGTTTTTACGGCGGAATTGTAAACTTGAATTTATATTTGTAATGAATGATACCCTGTTTTGTACGTTATAAGAGAGTGTGGGTTTTTTCTGCGTATATTTTGTGTAGGGTTTATTTTCCTTTGATTTTTAATGTTCACGATTCAGAACTTATAATGATGATATTGCTGGAGAATTTACACTGAGCACTCTAGCCCAGTGCTAATTGTGTTTTTATCTATGTGAGGTAATAAAACGGTGCATCCGCGGATGGAGACGGTTCATGTTGTTGATGATAAGATGATCATTCTCATCTTATCATCCTCCCGCGTAACCGGATCCAACATTCCATTTTAAATATTCTGATGTCTGTGGTGCTTATCTAGCATACAAACGGTTGCCACTTTCTATCTGGTGGGACTTAAGTTTATTTGAGACTACAATTTAGAAAAAAATTCTAACTACTTCAAGAAGGTACATGACGCCACGAATATTTAACGAAAACGATTGTTCATGTAAAAGAAATAAATTAAATTAAAACTACGTGGTGGTTACTCGAAAAAATGTCGTAAATTATTTTTTTGTTATTATACCTTTGATGTTCATTCTGCAGTAGTATATTAGCTATAAGTAGTTACAGTTCTATATTATAGTTTAAATGAGTTTTGATTCGCCAACAAATTGTCAACAGCAAAAGCAGTATAGCGATAAATGTATATGACTATCTCTTGCAAATAACTTAAAAAAAAAAGTAATATGGACGTGTAATATCTCCCTTAACTCGAGTACCACCTCCTTTAACTCGAGTGCTATTTGTGTTGCAAGAAACTATTAAGTAATACTGTGACAACTAGTTGTTATATTGAGTAATGGTTATAGATTAATTTTAATTGATTGTCACAAATAATCTATACGATATGGGCATGTAATACGTAAGGGGATTGTTAGTAATGTGGATTAATAATTCCATTGCCACATATGTACTACATTTTAAGCAATAAATATTCATTTGATTTGATTTCATTTTCATTTCATTTCATAAAAATGTACCATGTCAGGTTGACATCCGCGTGGTTCCCTGGAAACCATCATGATAAATTCATGGAGAATTTGCGACGAAGGGCCAACTGACCTGACCTCATGCCCATCTTATCATCCTCTACTAGTGCCCCGCCAGCGTAAACCGTTAGGGCGGGTGCACAATTCCATTATCATTTATAAGAAAAAAATGCGTAAGAATGAAGATAATATTTTAAAGAAAGTTTGTTTTGTTTGTAACACTTTATTGCACAATAAATACATTTAAATTAACTAAAGATACACGATCTTAAAAAAAATATATGTACAATGGCGGACTTATCCCAAATGAGGGATTTCTTCCAGTCAACCTTTGAATGACTGAAAGGAATTGTGGAGTGGTGGGACTATATAAGTATATACATGACAATAATAACAAAGGAAAAAGAAGCAAACGCATTATATAACTATAATATAGGGGCGGGCTTGTGGGAATATCTCAAGACTGATGAGATATAAACACAGGCCTACTCTACCATCTCCTTCAGAGAGGTAGAGGGGTGTGGTCTTAAGGGAGAGCGCAAGTCGTGTAGATCCTTAAGGCAAGTGCGGTAGATACCCTTCACGAGGTTGCCGCCCTGTTATTGGTCTAGTTCCCTATGAAATAGACGTAACAAAAACTACCGGGCGACCAATGCAGGGATGGAGAGGTCATGTCCTTGCGTGTCCATCATCGACCAAAAAACAGAAGGTGGACAGTAATGACCTCCCGCGTGTTTGTGCCGTGCGCGGAGACCCGTACGGAGGGATGAAGGAGTCCTGGTGGTTGAGTGCAGCAGTGTGCCGGCTGTTGTTGTACACTGTTCACAACACACCTCTTTGGTCTGGATTTCCTCTCAAACGGGAGGTCGTGGAGTAGCTAACCACGATCAATCGGCTGCGATTCCCCATAAGCGGGCAGTCAAGCGAGGTTTGGTGGGCTGGGGGGTGGCAGTCGGCGTGGCGCGGCGCCTCGGGGCTAGCCTGCATCATTGTCTCGTGATGTAGGTGTCCTCGTTGTGTTTCGCTGCGTGCGGACTCGTCTACTTTCCAACCTGCTGTACCTATACCAAGGGAGTAGCTCTGACGATCATTCGCTGGAACGAATGACGTCCCCGACGTGAGGGCTCCGTGGTGGGTGGAGAGCTCCCATGGTTAAGTAAAATAAAAAAACCACTCATGGATACAGAGACTAAAAAACTCAAAAACAAAAAACCGACACAGGCTGCGTCCTCGAATGCGCCAAACCAACAACCAGAAAAGGCTGCGTCCCAAGATGCGCCAAAACGACCACCACTGCCCAAGGCCGCGTCCTTCGACGCCCAAGGGCAAGCCACAAACAAAGATGCGCCAAGCAAAGCTGCGTCCAAGGATTTGTTGAGGAAGGCTACCGACCGGGATGCGCCTGACCAGGCTGCGTCCAGAAACGTACCTTCCAAGGCAACCAAGGATGCGCCGAGCAAAGCTGCGTCACAAGATCCGACAAGGAGGACTGTCGAATGGAATGCGCCAACTCAGGCTGCGTCCCGTGACACACCGTCAATGTCGGTAAAAGATGCGGTGAAAAAGGCTGTGTCTGAGGACACGTTGAGGAAGGGCACTGAGCGGAATGCGCCAACCCAGGCTGCGTCCCGTAAAGTGCCTCCAGCGTTGGCCTTAGATGCGCCTCCAAAGGCAACTCCTAACCCTCCGCCAAAGACAGGCGCTGCTATGGGGGAACCAAGGACAAGCGCACTCCGAGATGCGCCCAACAGGGCTGCGTCAGTGAGTGCGTCTTCCGAAGGGAACTCGGCAGCACTGATGAAAGCGGAGGCGGAAGAGAGGCCAAACAAAGCTGCATCCGACAACGGTTCTGACACCCCGGCATTGGATCTGTCGTCACTAAAAGACGCAATCCAATCGCCCACGAAACCGGGTCAATGGAAGACCGTCACCAAACCCAAGTCGGCCTCAAAAAAGCGGCGCATGAAGGCCAGAGCCAAAGCAGCAGCACAACGCGCAGTAGCAGTGGATGCCGTAAGGCATCAGCTCGGTACCTGCCCAAAGGCGACCAAACCGAAAGGGGAGGCGTCAACAAGTGGGACCAAAGCACCTGCAACTGCCTCGACAAGTGCTGCACTGACGGTTGGCCTTCATAAACGCAGCATGAAGCCCAGAGGCCGGAAAAAGACCAGGACATACGACGATAAGACCGCACCAAGACCGCAGAAACGCACTCGTCCGGAGGACACGGTCACACCCAAAGGGGAGGGCAAAAAACCCAGAACCGCAGGAGTGATGGGTAGGGGACCGACGTCATACGCTGAAGCAGCTGCCAGCTTCCTGGCAAACGAACTGTGCGTTGCAGTCATGGTAGAACCATTTACCGACCTCATACAAGACCAAGCGGAGGATCTCAGAAGGCAGATCGAAGGGAAGCTTAGGCTCCAAGTCAAAGCCGACCTCAAGATCCCTGCAGCAACAAGAAAAGACCTCAAATTCCGTGGCAAGGCTCACTTCGCAGATGGTGTCCTCAAAACATGGTGTGAGGATGCCTACACCTTAGCCTGGCTTGAGAAAAGCATCACAGACATCGTCTCACCAGTAGAAGGTTCGAGGCTAGTCGTTAGACCACAGTCAGCCATACCGAAGAAGGTGCCGTGCCTGCTCTTTGTACCTGGAGAAATCGAGGACTTGGCAGAGCTACGTGAACTTCTCGCGGGGCAAAACAGCAACATGAGCATCAACTCCTGGACCCTGACACACGAAAGAATCAGAGAAGATCCACCAGGAACCTGCCTATTCTTTCGTATTCCTGAAAAGGATGTAGAAGTGCTGAAGGCCCAGGACAGAAGAGTCTACTACCTGATGGGGAACATCTATGTTCGCTTCCTGGACACAGATGTCTCCCATCAAACACCTGCAGCCGCCTCGAAACAGACGGAGGCCACAAGCCTTGGCGAGCAGGAGACGGAACCCGAGCCGACAACGTCGGCAATGGATGTCGAGACTGCGGCGGAGGACGTAGAGGCTCCGACGGCAATGGAGGTGCAGATACCATCTTCACCGAGAATTATCTCGGATGAAGAGTGCTTTCCGGCAGGGGGAGGAGAGAGCGAGGCCAGCGACAGCCTCCTCTACTCCTCCCCCCTACGGGAAGACTAAACTCCTGCAGGGAAACCTCCAGCACAGCCAAACTGCGACGGCCTCACTACGCAGAGTGCTGGAAAATAACACCCAGACCATAGCCCCGATCCAAGAGCCGTGGATCAGAAACAACAAAATCTGTGGTCTCGGCAACATCGGAGGAAAACTGCTACTGGATACCTCCGTAAGTAAACCTAGGACTTGTATTTTCCTACCAAAACATGTTCCAACATTATTAATAAACGAATTCTGTTCAAGGGATCTAACAACAGTCAGAATAACCACTGTAGAACAAAATCTCCCGGACATCGTCCTCGCCTCAGCATACCTGCCGAGCGACGGGGAGGTGCCACCTCCAGAACTCAGCCAGCTGGTCGAGTACTGCGAGAGGGAGAAGCTGGAACTGGTCGTCGCCGCTGACTCCAACGCGCACCACACGCTATGGGGAAACAGTAAGACCAACAACAGAGGTGAGGACTTAGCTCTTTTTATTTTTAGCAATAACCTCACACTGCTCAATAAAGGTTCCGAACCTACATTCATAAACGCTCGTTCACAAACCATCATAGACATAACACTGACATCGACAGGCATCTCGGAGCATGTTCGTGACTGGCACGTGTCCAACGAACTATCATGCTCTGATCATAGATGGATCCGCTTTACAATCGACATGCAGTTACCTAAACCACAGCCGAGACGGATTCCTCGTAACACTGACAAATTCAAATTCCTGGGATTGGTCAAAACGTACGTAGCAAAACAATCCGTACTCTCAATAAAACTAGACAAAACGGAAATAGACAACCACGCAGACAACATAACGTCCATACTAACCACGTGCTACGAACAGTCTTGCCCTCTCACCGTACCCAAAAGCAGAGGTAGGCAACACTGGTGGTGTCTCGAACTAGAGAGACACCGACGGAGGTTAAGGAAAACTTTCAACGTAGCCATGAATAGTAGGTCACAAAGTGATTGGGACAAATACACTACTTCGAGAAAAAAATACAAAAAACTAATTCGCCAACGACGACAGGAATGTTGGAGGCGATTCTGCACTAATATAGAAAACAACAACCAAGCAGTCAAGGTAAAAGCGTGTCTCTCCAAGGAGAAAGACCACACAATAGGCTGTTTAAAAAAACCAGATAACAGCTACACAACAAATGACACAGAAACTTGCGAAATACTACTGTCAACTCACTTCCCAGGATTTCTAGTGGACAATAACCACTCATGGAATTCACAGGAAGACAGGACAACCAGCAGCTCGGACTGGGAGGTAGCTTGCAAAATAATAGACAAAGAAAAACTAATATGGGCAATCAACACATTCCTGCCTTTCAAAGCAGCGGGACTAGATGGTGTCTTTCCGGCCCTCCTTAGATGGAGCGGAGACATAATAGCTGAACAACTCGTTCAGCTATTTCGAGCATGTCTGGCACACCGGTACATACCTTTGAAATGGCGCGAAGTGAAAATAATCTTCATCCCAAAACCAGGCAGAGGTGATTATACGCAGGCCAAATCCTTTCGACCAATTAGTCTCACATCGTTTTTACTAAAAACTTTGGAGAGACTATGCGACAAAGAAATCAGAGACCTTGTGTCCACAAACAAACCACTCCACCCTAACCAACATGCCTACAGCGAAGGTAAATCAACGGAATCAGCACTCCACAGCGTAGTAACCCGAATTGGTAACTCGTTACACTCAAAGCAGCCAACACTAGGTGCCTTTATAGACATCGAAGGGGCCTTTGATAAAACGAATTTTACCAGCATAAGCCGGGCTCTTGCCATACATGGAGTACCTTTAACTATCATAGAATGGATAAGCAACATGCTAAAGAACCGTGCAATTCAGTTTACCGTTAACACTAACACACGAGGTATCGTGAGCAGAGGATGTCCACAAGGAGGGGTCCTATCACCTCTTCTTTGGAATCTAGTTGTTAACGAACTCATTGAGGAGCTCAACGACAACGACCTCTACACGGTAGGGTATGCTGACGATATTGCCATACTGATAACAGGAAAATTTGAGGGAACTCTATGCGACCGCATGAGAGAAGCCTTCAGAACTGTAGAGAGATGGTGTAAAAACCACGAACTCTCGGTAAATCCTTCCAAAACAGAACTAATCATGTTTACTAACAAAAGAGCTCCTGGTACCTTCAGAACACCGAAACTCTTTAACACAGACCTTAATCTAAAAGAAGAAGTCAAGTACCTGGGAGTTATACTGGACAGTAAGCTCCTATGGAACAAACATCTTGACCACAAAATTAACAAAAGTACCATAGCATTTTATCAATGTCGAAAGATGCTAGGAAATAAGTGGGGTATTACACCAAAAATAACACTCTGGCTATACACAGCTGTGATAAGACCAATGCTCGTGTACGGGGCCTTGGTTTGGTGGACAAGGTCGAAACTCACGACCACAGTCAACAAACTAAGGTCCTTTCAAAGACTTGCATGCTCTGCAATCACGGGATGTATGAAAACTACCCCAACAACAGCAATTGAAATAGCCCTCAATATAACACCCCTCGATTTGTACATACAACAGGAGGCAGCCATAGCTGCCATAAGGCTATACCATCTTGGTCTATGGGGCAAAAACCATAATAGTTCTCACACTCACATCCTGAACCAAGCAATCGAACACGAACCTTTGATTGCAGCTCCGTGTGACAGAACTCAAACTTATCACTCATTTAACAGAAAATACCAAATACAAATGAATCAGGAGGAACAAGACCAATCTGCTGTAAATGAACTGCGAATATACACAGATGGCTCCAAAACACATAACGGTTCAGGAGCAGGAGCCCACTCCCTTGACCTCAACATGAACTTATACATACCACTCGGCCCACACAGTTCGATTTTCCAATGTGAATGCGTTGCCCTGACTGAGGCAGCACGAACAGTGCTAAAGTTAGGTGTCAACAACTTCAACTTAAAATTTATATCGGACAGTGCAGCCGTGCTAAAAGCACTACAGAACAGGAAATCAAACAACAGATTAATAATCGAATGTCACAATATCATGGATAAAGTGGCAGAGCACAACGGTGTAACCATCCAGTGGATAAAAGGGCACAGTGGATCATATGGAAATGATGCCGCGGACGAATTGGCGAGAAGAGGATCAGGCATGACGATACCAGGCCCCTTCCCCCAATCCCCCCCTCCCCCCTCTTGCCAATACCATTCTCACAATTTCGATCCTGGATTCGCCAAAGATCCACTGAGATACAAAACCAAAGATGGAAACAAACCACCGATTGTAAACAATCAAAAGTGGCAATTCCCAGAACAAATCAACGAATAACAAAACGCCTAATAAATCTGGACAGGCATAACATAAAAACAATGATCGGGACAATGACGGGCCACTGTCCCTTAAACAGACATTTGTACACAATAGGTGCTACAGACAGTCCCCTATGCCGGGGCTGCTTTGTAGCCGAGGAAACGGCCGCTCACGTAATCCTGGAGTGCGAAGCAGTGACCACACAACGAAATCAAATCCTCGGAACGGTGAGGTCGCTCCGAGAAGCCTGCGAAGACACCAGGAGACTTCTGCGCTTCTGGGAGGAGCTTGGCTGGCTACGCTAGTAGCCTGGCTCTACACGCACAACGGCCCGAATGAGAGGCTAAGTGCGGAAAATGGAGTCCAACCGACATCGACATCGACATCAACTATAATATATAACAACTAGAATATTAAATAAATATTTAAGTATAATATATAAATACATATACCTACATATATATAAAATAATAATAATAAAATAACAAATGTATAAATAGTAACAGCAGAAATATATAAAAAACAATATTACTATAAAAAAAAAATATATATGAAGAATACTAAAACAGCGCATCTGCAGTGTGACTCCAAAGTTTTTTAAGGCGAGCCTTAAAAGAGTAAACCGATGAAGACAATCTGACCTCCGTCGGCAAAGCATTCCAAAGTCGAGCAGACTGCATTGTAAAGGAGTTAGTATAACAATGACTCGTATGACACGGTATTGCCAAAACTAGATTATGACTGGAACGAAGACGGTCATCAGTCCGTAGCCGGAATCTTTCCTGCAGGTACATGGGCGAACTAGAGTTGTAAAGGATCTGATATAAAAGGGTAAGCAAATGGATGTTACGACGGTCACGAATAGGAAGCCAATTAAGTTGCTTACGATAGACAGAGACATGATCAAACTTACGTAAACCGAAGATGAATCTTATGCAAAGGTTTTGCAAGCGCTCCAGTTTGTCAAGTAACTCTACTGAAGGATCTAGGAAAGCACTGTCGGCGTAGTCCAGGAAGGGAAGAAGAAGAGAGTGGGCTAGCAGCAATTTAGTACGCAAAGGCAGAAAAAACTGAAGGCGTCTATGCGAGTGGAGTGAAGAAAAAGTCTACGACTTATCTCACCAATGTGTGGCCCCCATGAGAGAGTCTGATCCATAATAATTCCCAGGTTCTTCACAGTAGAAGAGAAAGGAATGTGATTGCCATCGTAGACAACATGAGGAATATACACAGATCTTAGACTACAGATGTAGTGATGACTGCCAATAATAATAGCTTGGGATTTATTAGCATTGATTAAAAGGCCGAAGCTTTTTGACCATTCGGCGATAGCGCAGAGGTCATTATTAATACTATTGATAGCATTAGCTAAGCTGTCGATAGGGGCAGCAGTATACAATTGAAGGTCATCAGCATATAAATGAAATGAGGAGGAGAGAGATTTAGTAATACCATTAATAAAAAGAGAAAAGAGTAGGGGCGACAAGACCCCACCCTGAGGGACACCCGTCAGTACCTCAGCCCAATCGGAACGACTATCATCCACCTTCACCAATTGACGCCGGCCAAACAGATAAGACCCAAACCATGAAAGGGCAGACAATGAAAAGTTTATGGAACGCAGGATACACAGCAACAGGTCAAAATCTACCGAGTTAAATGCATTAGTGAAATCGAGAAGAACTAAGACAGATAGGTTCTTATTTTCAATGTTTTGCCTGATGTCGTCAGTAATTTTAACAAGCGCAGTAACAGTGCTATGTGCAGCACGGAATCCTGACTGGTACGGACTCAGAAGGTTGTTTTTGAGAACGAACTCGGACAATCGCCGAAGAATAAAATGTTCTAAAATTTTGGAAAGAAATGGGAGTATGGATATGGGACGAAAGTCGGAAATGGAAGTCGGGTTGGATTTCTTGGGAAGAGGAATGACGTGACTAAATTTCCAAACAGAAGGAAAGGTACCTGAGGATAGGGAGCAATTCAAGATATCTACGATAAGAGGCGCAAGCAGTGACTTATTAGGTTCAATGATATCTAGTCCGATACCATCATCACCAACGGCCCTAGAATTGATTGAATTTATAATTTTTAAAAGCTCATCGACCGATATTTCCCCAAGCGTGAAAGGGTCGCCGTCAATAAGAAGAGAATCAGCGAGGGAAGTTACAGTTGCTTGTTTAATAATAGGATTTAAAGTCCCAGGGGTAGCGGCAAAAGCTTGGTTGATCTCATTAAGATTCGTAAAGTTAAAATCTCCGGTATGACGTTTACCGACGCCTAAATTACGTAAGTAACTCCATAGTTTACCAGGAGGGCAACCCTCAATATTGGTGAGGATATGCCTACGCCTAGCTTGACGACACAACCTATTGCACCTATTCCTCAAAGCAATATAACTTTCACGAGAACTATCATCGGAATTGCGACGCATCCTGATCCTAGCTCTGTCTCTCCTACACATAAGAGCTTTTAGCTCCGGTGTTAGCCAAGGAGCAGGATTGTATTTTAGGCGCACTTGCTGAACAGGAGCATGTTTATCATAAACATTCAGGAGTAATTGTTGAAATGCAGCCACTTTAGAGTCAATATCGTTGGCCGATAGGATGGGACTCCAGTCAGCATGACGTAGATCATCCTGCAAGGCATTAATATCCACGTTGCCAAAATTACGTCGTAGTACTACTCTATTCCTGCGCTTGGGATAACGGAGTTTAAAGGAGGAAAAAATAAGATTATGATTTGAGAAGGCCACTGCACAGAACTGACCATGAGATGCAACTAGGTTCGGAGAAGAGGTAATAACAAGATCAAGAAGAGAGGGCGGACCGTTATGTGGAAAGTGAGTAGGAAGGAGGGGAAGGACATTGAGATTAAGAGAATGAAGTAAAGAGAGTAGCGTATTGGAGCGGTGATCATTTTTTATTAGGCATGTATTAAAATCACCCATAATAATGAGATGATCGAATTGAGGCCTCAACTCTGTAATGATGCCTTCAAAGGAGTGAAAATAATTGACGTGAAGGGACGGACTATAGTAAACCCCTAATAGTACTTTCGAGTGATGCAGGATAATTTTGAGGAATAAATGTTCAGGTGCATTATGATCTGGCGGAGACTGTGACACTATTTCAAAGGCAATATCATCACGCAAATAAATAGCTACACCACCACCACCGACCACTCTAGAACCATCTCCCCAATTCGTGACGCAAGTTCGATCATTTCTAATGAGATTGTAGCCAGGAAGGGTAAAAAGTGAAGAGTGCAAGGATGGTTTGAGGAAAGATTCAGAGATGAGAATAGCGTGAATATGATTAGAGGTAAACGTAGCCAACAGGTCCGTGTAGTGAGCAGGAATGCTCTGTGCATTAATATGCACAACGTTAAAGTTATTGCAAAGAGTAGAGAATTTAAGGTTGATGTTATTTTCTAATGAGGGCATGTCAGTGAGGGAATCATCCTCTGCACTGGAAAAACTAAGTGAGGAGGAAGAAAGAGAATAATAATCATTATCAGATTCGCTGTTCAAAATATGTGACATTAAAAACAAATAAAATAAATAATAATATAAGTATATAGATAAATATATATATATATATATATATGTCCCAAAGACTAATTAAGAAATATAAATCCGTATAAATATAAATATTAAGTAATGACTTCCACATCAGTCCACTCGCCGGCAGCTGAATATTAAATACAAGGCAACACCGTAATGCTATTATAATGTGTAACTAACTAAAATTAAAACAAAAGGAAAGATTTATCTAAATACCTATAGATACAAAATAGCTGTGCTATTAAACTAAACTTGTACTACAAGAAAGCGTAAATGTAACAAGACAGTTAAAATAAAAGTGAATGGTTGTTTAAAAAATTCAAAGTGATTACGCTTCCATGGTCGTAAAATAATATTACAAAAAAAAAAATGTATATAATGAAACGTCAGTACGGGAAAATAAGACAGAAATTACAATGGCAATTGGCAAAAACAAGATTAAAACTACTAAAATAAAATTAAGTAACAAAAAATAATACAATTACCCGCAAGTGCAGTACTATTACATACTTTATAGAAGATATCGCTACATATGTGCTACGAGCAACGATAAACGTATCCAAATAGGTATATGCCATAGATAAATGGACTGGGATAAACACAATGCGAGAGATAAGGCCAAAATGAGCTATTTACCACCTTGAATTGGCTTAGCTTGAGCTCGGGATCTAGTTTGGGGCGGCTTGTTAGTCACACGAGCAGTTGAGGCATTCACATTCGAGGTCTTCGCGCCGGGGCCCGCTGGCGCAGTCTCCGTTTCGTCAAAGAGCGCTTTGATGGAGCTTAGTTCAACCATCGTCGTAATCCTCTTGCGTGAACCATCCGGACACACCACTATAATTTTACCATTAGCAGTCCAGCAACCCTTGACGCCGAAGGCCTTACGCGCTTCCACAAATACAGCATGTCTAGTACTGGTCAGAAATTCTGACAATGTCAAACCACTGCCTCGGAGATACTTCTTAGCAGACCAGACTTGAGAGCGTTCGGAGATGTTATTGAAGCGTACAAGAATTGGACGAGGTTTGTTCTGTATCTTCCTACCAAGACGCATACAGCTACCAAATGTTGCAAATATGTTGTTCAGTTGAAGTTTATGCTGGGCTAAAGCCAGAAAGAAATCAGAGACATTCTCCTCATTAACCTCAGCTGCACCATGAAGGAGTAAAATATTAGTCCTTGATCTCATTTCTGCAGTGTCTAGAGTCATCATAACAAGTTCCATTTGTGCTTTCAAACTAGACACGGCTTTCCAAATGAAGGATTTAAATGTGTGAAACTCACTTGACAAAGAATTGATATCAGTCTAAGAGCTTGTTGAACTGTGGGCATTTAAGTTATCTTCAAAAGTCGCCAGCTTGGTTGAGAACAACTTAGTAAGGTCGTCCATATTCTTGCGAAGAAGTAATAGGTGATCCATAATGCACGGTGATTGTAACTTGTAGGAATGTTTAAGAGAAAATGTGGGTGAAAAATACAGCTGCCAGAGTGGACTAAAGAAATCTAATACATGTAAGCTAAAAACTGAATTAATTTAAATGCAATAATAATTAAAAACTATAAAAATAAAGAGGAGCAAAAACAAACGTGTGTTTACTTTCCTACCCACAATTGAGAAAAAAAAAACAAAAAAAAAAAAAAAAAAAAAAAAAAAAAAAAAAAGAAAAAAAAAAAAAAAAAAAAAAAGAAAGTATTACATAAACACCTTTATACATTTTAATTATATTTTATTGATATAATTTTGTACAAATAACGGCATATTATACATCGGACAGGTTTCACATACAAAACTAACACTAGTCAAGCTATTAATATGTCACAAGTAGGTCTACATATACTCCAAACAAATGTAATATATATGTAAACAATTCACATATAAAAAACTATAAGTCTTTGGTAATGGAATGTATAATGAAATAAAATTAGGTACATTAGTCAAATAAATACAATAAGTTTTTGTTAAAATAATAATATAATTACATTAGTCATTTGTTTTGTAAAATTTAGAATTTTATTGGGAGTATTACATTATCTATAATAATTGTTGAAGTATTCTTTCTTTTTGATTTAAATATTAAATTTAGAATTATTATGTTTGTGTATTTCTCTCGTTGTAACTAGAGTTTGTAAGCAAGTAATTTTCCTTTAAGATATAGTTTGTATCGCCACTGTTTTGTTGTACCTTACATTGATATTAAAATCTGTTATTTGATAATGTAATAATCCCTTTAATTAAGAATAAAATTGCACAACTTTATAAATATTCGTATTTTTTTTTGTATTTCTTTTTTGTACCTCAGATATGACAAATAAGCGTATATGTAATGCTCATAAGTTGGTAATTAACGTCTATTTAAGCTAAAACAGTCTATAAAGGTATCATACCTATAGGTATATATTGCAGATTCAGTAATTAATTAAATATTGCGGCAACACTGAAGAGCACGCTTGTTCGTACGCGAATACGTTAACTAATCAAAAAAAATACATAAATAAATACTAATATAAAAAATATTAATTAATTAATAAAAAGTATTAATTAATTAATAAAAAAAAACAATTATATAAATCCTGAAAATTTATATAATATTAGAGATAAATATTGATAAAAAAATTACATAAAAATTACATAAGTAATTTGAAACTGCACTGAAAATAGAACAGTATATATATTTAACTTTATTGACTATTACAAAATAAAAGACAAGTAAACAAATAAATTTAACGAGCGATATCTAATTAATTACTATTTTTATTCATTAAAAAAAAACTAAAGATGTTAATAAAAGTTATAACAATACAAAGAAATCAAAATAAGTTAAGAGCTAATGCAGGTCACGACCCAGTATAACACTGTTACCATGAATATCGGTGCTGCTTTTCAGTTAAGCCCTTTAAATATTTTATAATTTAAATATAGATTTATCAAAATATCGTAAAATAAGTACAATATCCATTAATTTAAAAATGAGAGTTTCCGTAATAACTAAAGTTTATTTTTTAAGAATCTAATTAGTATAATGGTAGATACCTACATGGTAACCGTCGCAACGTCGATATCATGTGACACTCGTGATACCATACCATATTATTTCTCTGTATTTATCAATTTTTTTTTTATATCAATTATTAGAGTGCACCGCTCTATTATCTCTGATCAGCGCGACGTTTGACTGGTACAGAATGCCATTAGGCATTAAGACCGCCATGTATATACTTTTGTGTGTAAAAGAATAAATAAAGAAATCCCACTCATGCGTTATTATTCCAGAGAACTAAGATGTCATGCCTCTTATCCTGTTCACTGACTAATCAGCACTTCACCACCGAAACACTGCTTACAAAGCAAGCTGCTTAGTTCAAATAGATGATACTGAGGTACCCATACTTTTTACAGTCTACCATTCCTACTAAAAAAATAGTCCCAATAATATAAATAAATAGAATAAATCAACCAATTATATGGATATTCGAATTGTATTTTTTTTTTCGATATACATGAATTAATACCGACAATAAAACACCGAACATGATCATGTAATAATTAATATTAATACAATCAAGATATGCTTTTCTATAATTTCCTTTCACACCCTGTGAAATATTTATGTAGGTAATTGACAAACTTATTGGTGTAAATGAATTCCCAGCGACGGGTTCATATTATATCATTTGGAAATACATTTCGCCCTTTGACTATTTAATGAATCGAATGTTTCATATATTTTTATATTTAATGTAATTTTTACAAATAAGGGTTACGTAAAGGGTTTCCGAAAAGTCGTATTCATTAAATATCCAAATTGCAAATTAAAAGGGTTTAAAGAAAAACTGCAATCACCGTTAAACATTCAGTCGGTTTTAAGAGATATAGATATATAGATATTGATGTGAAATGTGTTATGTTTATTTCGAAAGGTTTTATTTTATAGTTTGCCTAATGAAATGTATGTGCTGAAAAAATTAATGATGCCGTAACAAAGTGACGGCCGACTTGGTGGTAAGTGGTAACCACAATATGTTTTGGTATAATTTCTATTTAGTCTAAACATTCTGTATAATCTATTACACTTTACGCCAGAGCATTGCATCATTTTCCCTAAACCCTTTTTTCAATTTATACATACAAAGCGCATTTAATTACACTACCTGTTAAATATACTCTATGATTATTAATACTAAAGCGGTGCTAAAATATTTATATGTTTTTGTCATTATTAAAGCGAACGAAATGAATTGCCAAACTAAACCTCGATCACGCTTAACACTTAATATAAAAAGCTCAATTATCAAACACTATTGTTATTAATCTACTTACAATAATCTAAACCACGTCCATATGAAAATTTCGATATACAAACGCTATATACTCGTATGTATACTTATTGAACTATTTTATAAAATACACTCACATAGTAACAAGTTTGTGACACGCTATTTCATATAAAATCAAAATGAAGAAACAAAAATGCGTGCAAACCACTCGTACGACTAGAATTTCATTTATTTTAACATTACAAATAGTTTTTTTTTTCATATCTACTAGATAGTAAAGCACTTTGAAAAGTTACTCCATTGTCCATGGAAATGAAATGGAAGAAAGAATAAAGTCTAAATTATTAATTGATTCATCAGAAATAAAGGAGTAAAAACAATATATATTCAAAAAGACATCAGTTCACTTATTTCTAAATTGACTAAGAGTATATTATTCAATTATTACTATTATTTTGTGTAAACTCGTGTAAAGACAGCTGATATTATCTCGATCATATTGTAGTTTATTGCCTCCGATAATTTATTCATTGATATGTAGTTACGGAGTTATTAAAAAAACAATTGGTCATTTATTAAAAAAAAAAACTTCAAACCATAAATTGGTTAAAAAATAAATGAACTTAGTAAATAAAACACACCTAACATTATAATTATATGCGCATAACTGTCTGGTTCATTTAGAATGAATATATATGAACCTGGACAACACAAGCGGAACAGTTCATTTATAATGAAAATAAATGAACCAGGAATTCTGCGCTCGTAACAAATGAAGTGGATTCACTTAAATGAACCGGTCGATTCATTTAAATGAATTGCCCAGTTTTATGGGGTGCATCTGCCGACATTGTTCGTGATTGTGTGTGGTAATTTTGATAACGACAGTGGTATATCGAAGTCCCCACTTAATGATATTTGCGAGACGCATCCCACTAAGCCGGTCTTGTATTTGCCCATGCTGTTAATTTCTATTGATGGTAGACCACCTGAAAATAAAAAAATATATACATAAATTACGATAATATTAGTATTATAAATGCTATACTGTGTCCTTCTGTCTGTTTGTTACTTTTCACGTCTACATTTACTACTATACTATAGCTGGTTTATTAAGAGAAAGCGATTATTAGTAATGAGAACTTGTGCCTCAAACTTTATATAATATAACGCTAATGGTAACGGTAACGGTAACGCTGGCAGGACATCAGTGGAGGATGATAACATGAGTATTAGGTCAGGTCAGTTAGCCTATAGTGGCTTATTTTTACCACCATAGCTCCCAGGAGGAATTGCGTGGTGGTCTATCTGACAGAGATTATTAGCAACGAGGTACAAGAAGGGGAAGGAGATTGTAATGTGTATTAATACCACCAATAGTGTAGTACGTGAGAAAGAGAAGGAAGCATTATGTCATCTCTAGTGCACACTGCTGGCGTCATGCGGGCTTTAAGCTGTGAACGCTTATGCCTAAGAGAAGGTGCTGTATGCCTAAGATATAGTTAGAAAAAAAGGTATGTACAGTAAATAAAAAATGTTATTTACCTATGTAGAGTCCATTGTCTGTATTCAACTGTTTCAGTTTTCCTGGCGACACCTTGCCTACGGACCCCAGGCCGTCCACTTCAAGTACACCAGCTTGTCTGTTCCTGCAAAGTATTTGTTGTTTATTTTATTTTATATCATTTGTAACAAATTGTAATAAACTTTATCGTGTCACAAGCACCCTTCCAACGCCTGCTCACTTTTTGTCAGCAAATATCACATTGCAAAAGTTAGCAGGCGCCATGGCAACTCCTGTATAGCTCCTGCCTTTGTACATAACTTCTTTAATCATGAACAAGTACATATTACAATAACATAGTTTTGACGGCTTCGCTGGTCTAGCGGTTAAACAACTTTACTTCTGATGGCCGCGGGTTCGAATCCTCGCACGGTACAAACAATTGCGTTAATGAGTATGATAGTTGTCTTGTACCCTTAACACAAGGTCTGATTAGCTTGGGACTGATTAGATAGCGTTTTTGTGAATTATGCAGGGATTGTATTAATGTGCTCGCGGTTCCACTCGCATGAAATTTATAGCCTATGTGTCTGTTTTATATGCTATATTACTGTAAAGTTTCATTAAAATCCATTCAGTAGTATAGCATGTAAGACTAAGAAATATCCATCCATCCATCCATACTTGTAAACTTTTGCGTTTATATTATTAAATATATAAAAGAAAATACTGACCTGGTCGCCCGTGCTCTGTGCCACAAGCCGTCGTCCACTTTCGTGTGATTCGCTATGATCACCACTTCGCCACTACCCAAATCATATCTGGAAATAATATTTCATTGTTACACACATTATTTATACAGACAAACATACATACACTGTGACCTGTACATATTTATTGTGTGGAGGATATTCTTAGGAGCGATGGTTTTCATATCCTCAGGATAGAATGTATACTTTTCAAAGGAGATATTTCGTTTATGCATGAGTGGGCTACTACCACATAGGATGTTTAGTGGCGTTTTCCCTTCTGCTTGGCAAAATCTGCAGACTGATGTAAGCCAATTCCTAATTTCGCCGGGATGTTGATATCCAGAGAGTACTCACCTGAACACGAGCACGGAATCCTCGACGGCCAGCGAGAGGAAGTCGTGCGGCGGGCCGCGGCCGCCCGACCACACCAGCAGGCCGCGCGCGCGAGAGCTGCGGAACCGGATGTTGATGTCCAGCGAGTAGCTCACCAGCCTGAAACACCATCACATTTACCACACTTGCACTAGAAATTATCCTCTGCACAGATACCTCATTATCATCATCATCAGCCTCTGCTGTACATAGGCTTCTCCCAGAGCACGCCTGGGCACGATCTTCCATTCTCTTACCGTTACAACCCGCAACCCTACGTATGTTGTCGCTCCACCTAGTTGCAGGGCGTCCTACACTACGTTTGCCAATTCGCGATTTCCACTCTAAAACACGGATACCTCAGTCTCACCTAATATTTACATATACTTTATGTGTCTTGTATACATATTTAGTCAGAAAGGCTATATGGCTTTTACCAGGCAAGCAGGCAAGGGCCTACTTGCCTGGTAAAAGCCATATAGCCTTATACTAGCCTAACCATATAGCCATATAGCCTACTTATAGGTAATTTCATATCCTTATATGAAATTACCTATAGCAAAGAACAAGTTTTGTTATATTATACAATTTTCCCTTATAATGTTTTCGGTCGGGTTTAAAGTTCTATAAAAATACAATAACATTACACACAGCTTGTTATATATGCTGTGCGTAGTATTGTAGAAAAGTACTGAAAAGCAGAACTTACACATGCCAAAGACGGAATGAGGCCATGTCATAATTTCAATATAATATGGACAGTTTAATATAATTGATTGTTGAATATTGTTAATTCCTTATTAAATCTGTGAAACGCTATGTTCTTGTGGCAACGACGATTTGCCTTACGACGAATAATATTTATTTATACGTATTTCACGTAGTCATTAGTATATATATGTATACAAATATGGTTATAGTACTTATAGTCTGTTTTTTAATCAGAGACTAAATAGACAAGTGTAAATGTCAAATTTTCAAATAATGGAAGCAACTGTAGCGGGGTAGTTCTGACCTGTGATATCGATTTCTTGAATCGTAATTTTTCATTTTAGACTATGCGTTTTAAAGTTTCTACGAAGTTTTCTCAACATATTTTCAAAATTTAGTTAGTACCATCCCTATAGATTCTAACTTACCACCGATACCGTAATTTAAAAGTCTTAAACTATTTAAAAATCAAATACTACAAATTCTTCCTACCTTTTCATAGTTTCTTCATCATCAATATGTATAAAACTATCAGTGCCAGTGAAGCTTGGATATGTATTAGTATCACCCCAATTTATCTCATTTGAATTTAAATATTTAACTTGCATGTATGTTTGTCCATCGTAAACAGGCTTCTCCGTTACCACATCGTTACTTCTCGTGTCTTGCAAGTAGTCATGCTTCTTACTTGCAAAATACTTCTTCTTTTTGTACTTCTCTGTATGCAAATGTTGGTTGTGTTTCTTCGATTTGACTTTATGGTATTTGGGTCTGAACCCTTTCTTGGGTACAATTGAATGGTGTATGTTGTTATCAGATATATTATGTCGATATTGTAACATGGGTTGAAGTATTTCTCTACATAAATCGCTGTTGCTGGAAAGGTAAATATAATCTTTATTAAAGCGTCATATTCGTGAACGTGTTGTTTATGGACTGGTCTTTTGGATTATGGTTACTAATTATATTGTATTATAATATTATACAATAGAATGTATGTCCTGGCGGTCACTATACGGTGCAGTATACACAATAAATCTATATTACAAAGAGGTAAAGTTTGTTAGTTTGGAAATTCGGTATAATCTCTCAGAAACAGATTTGATTTTGAGAATTCTTTTAGTATTGGGTAGGTCATTTATCGAGGAAGGCTAAAGGCTATATAACATCACGCCACGACCAATAGGAGCGGAGCTGCAATGAAAATTGTTGCGAAAACGGGGAATATGTTACGCAACGATCTCGCGCGGGTGAAAATTGTTATAATTATGTAAAATCTCATTTGAAAACATTACAGCAGAATTTCGCGTCTGTTGTTCTTGAATCAAACCACATTCTGAACTAACAGATCTGATTTACCATAAGTGTCTGTAATAGATTTAAATGATAACGATAAACTTCTCCCATTTTTGATAATCGTTATAACAGTGTGTTTATGTTATTTAACTCGTTAAATACATGCCCACCGGTGGGTCACTCCGCAACGAAAGTAAATTTACACAATGGGACCGAGAGATCAACAGTGGGCACTTTAATTGAAATAAATCTAGGGGTTAAATAATGTCTACCTCAAATGATTGTACACCAAAGACATTTAAAAAATAATATACCTAATTAACAATAAAAAATGCCGGTGCCTATGTGAGAAATAAGAATTTTTTAATACGGTCTTCAACGTGTTAAATCAAGAAAGATAAATAAATATGTCTATGGCAGTATTTTTATTTCAAGAAAGATAAAAGAAAGAATACTTACAGACACGTTGTATTATTAGGTTCGTCGCAGTTATCTACATTCAAACCACCCAACGCTGATGCCACTACAGCCAACTCTTCATCATTTATTACCAACTGGAAAAAGCATACAGTTCTTCATGTAACATCAAACTCACAAGCACAATGACACACAAATCGTCCGGTGAAACTGTAATGGCCATCTGCGACCAATAGCTTAGAAGTAGGCCGGAAAATAATAAAAAAAACTTACACACGTAAACAAATCGATCGATACAAACAATCATACTCATGAAAGAAAATGTTTGTTTACGAGGAATCGAACCCGCGACCCTCGGAAGTGAAGCGGTGTGCTAAACGGCTAGACCACCGAGGCCGTAAAAAAAAAATTATAAATTCGAAAGTAACTCTGTCCGTCTGTCTGTCTAACTTTCACGCTAAAACTACAAAACCGATTTAAACGAAATTTGATACACATATAATCTAGACCCTGAGAAAGGACATACCTGTAGGCTTCTTTATAATGCGAAATAAGGGTTGAAAGGCGATATGAATGTTTGTATGGAAATATCATCATTCTTCAAGCTACAACGATGATATTTATTTTTGGCATTTGGGTTAGATTACTGAATATTTATTCTATATATGGTCATTATAACACGTGAGCACAACTAGTAAATAAATAAATGAAATCAAAGAGAATAAGTTTATAAACTTACTTGGCCTACGCATCCACTGAAAGACGTCCTTAAGGCCAGTCTAGGTGGTAAGGGGTGAGGCGCTCCTCCCAATAGCATCGGCTGCCTAAGAGTGAGCCGGCGGGCGGCGCCGCGTGACGTCACCGAGCGAGTCGCGTCATCTCGAGGTGACGTCACGCGGACGTCATTGGTTGATGAAGCGCGCACACGCAGAGAAGCATGTTTACCAGAACGGCTCACTGATACTCGGTGCCAGGTATTCGGTTTTAGAGGGTACGCAGATCTGAAAGATGGTTTTTTTTCATTTATATTAGTATTGGTGTGATCAAAGCAAAATCAGCAAAGTATCAAAGTATAATAATAAATAGGTAACTCTTTATTATGCACAGTAAAAAAACTACAAAAAAATATACTTGTTGAAAATATGCTAACAAATGGCGGCCTTATCGCTCAAAGCAATCTCTTACAGACAACCTGGGATTTGGAAGCTGTGAGTAAAGGAAAGGTAGGTAGCACAGTATAGCAATAGAAATAGATAATATATGAATACTAAATACATACTGAGTCAAGTATCTGATAGAATAGGCCTGAAGATGAATCTGCAGAAGACTGAGTGGTTGGGTCCCTCAAACACGATATCGGTTTCAATTCAGGGAACCACCAGGGAACACGTGGTCTTACACGTGTACATCTATACATCTATATAGGCCAAAAAATCCGACTAGATGCAGAGTCCTTGGATGCAGAGTTGGATAGGCGAATTCAGTTAGGATGGGGTGCTTTTAGTAAACTCAAAGATGTTTTCAAATCTAAGATCACGCAAATATTGAAAACAAGATTATACAAGCAATGCGTCCTACCAGTGATAACATACGCTTGCAAAACGTGGACACTAACCGCCGAAAGGGTCAACAAGCTACAAGTCACCCAAAGAGCAATGGAGCGATCTATGCTCGGTATCTCCCTATGAGACAGACTGCGAAATACTGAGATCAGAAGGCGCACTGGAGTTAGCGACATCATCCAAAGAATCGCGCAACTAAAGTGTAGTTGCGCGATTCTTTGGATGTATGTATGTCCAAGTAATAACGACATACAGATCCCTAATGTGGCGACCTAGGATCGGAAGCAGAAGCGTAGGCACGCCAACCGCCAGATGGTCTGATGACATCAGGAACCCGGCAGGGCAGACCTGGACAAGGTGCGCCACAGATAGAATTAGTGGAAAACTATGCTAGAGGCATACGTCCAGTAGTGGATTACTTTATGCTGAAAGAGAGAAGAGAAAGAGAAATATATACTACAGTTTCTAAAGGTTTATATACAAAAATAAAATATTAAATAAAAACATCACACCCTGTCTACCCTATCTCGCATTCCATTCAACATTTTATATTATTTGTCAATATCATATGGTATTTCACTAACCTGACCAATGCAATACCAGAGCCAAGATCGAAAGCGAACTCCACGAAGTAATCTCTGAGGTGGAGGGAGAAGAAATCTCCGTCTCCGCTCGCATGTTCGGAGTTGTACAGCACCAAGCCATCGCCGTCAGTCGGTTTGAGAGTTATCTGGGAAAGACAGATAAATAATTTTATTTATTTATTCTTTGGTACAGAAAATTGTATACGTGGTGGACTTAATACCTGATGGTATTCCCTACAAGTCAACCGTAGCTGATCAGAGATACCTAATAAGGCGGTGAAATCTAATAATACATATTATTAAGATAAATGACACAGTTAAATACCATTTATATATACAAAAAGTAAAAGTATTTAATATATTTAAAAAAAATACTCAAAAACCATGACTATAAATTTAAATAATCTTGACGACACCTGGAGAATTAATAAAACCAGCATTATTTCGCCAGCAAAATATTAACTAATACATCAAAAGGAAGCAGTAAATTAAAAAGCTGCATTTGCGTTAAGTATTCTAATGTATATTTACATCAAAAAATGCGTAGACGAACATTCGTGACAGACGTTAAGCCAGGACCAATTTATTTCATAACTCGGCAAGCTGTCGCGTGGCGTTAGTCAGGTTTCGCCAACATTTTTTCCCCTTAAACAAATTATTTTTTCGCGAAAGCTTTTAAACGACCACGGGAAACTTTTGCTTGTTTAAAAATATATGTGTAAAGTCGGCTTATTACTTTGTTTTACTAGCACTTACCGAGTTTATTTATGAGAACTGTGATGTGGTTAAGGGGCCCGTTTTGTTTATAAAAACGAAAAAGTTACAAAAAATATTCGGGCATGTTTATTATGAAAATATTTAGTTAGTAAAGGATTTAATATTTAAGTTGGATGTTTATAAACATTTTTTAGCAAAATCTTATTAATATTATAAACGCGAAAGTTTGTGAGTATGAATAGATGTTTGTTACTCTTTACCAAAACCAACTGAATTAATTTTAATGAAACTTTACAGTAATATAGCTTATACATCAGAATAACATATAGGCTATAAATTTCAGGCGGATGAAACCGCGGGAACAGCTAGTAATAATATAAAACCTAGGAAAATTCACATACCCAGTGCAATCTCGTCCTAAACTAAGGTATGACTACTAAATGATAGAAATAATAATAACTGATAGAAATATTTAAACACAATTTACAAATATATAGGTATAATATACATAGAGAATATCTAAACCAATACAAATAATCTGGAAGTACGATTGGAATCTGTAGTCCCTAAGATAAGTTCGACCAAACAAGCAAATGAACTCTTCAACTTTATGTATTGATCTAATTGATATAATAAACAGAACCATTATAGATTCAGATTATTCTACTAAGACGTTAACGAGACAATATTCAAACTGTATTTTGCTTATTAATAATCCAGATTAGTGATTACTTTATTACAAATTGTTACTGAATTTGCTTTATAAAATTACCAGCTACCCGCTCCAGCTTTGCACGGGTGTAATTGTATTGTTTCTCTTGAAACTTTCTATGTATTGCTAAAAACTGCCTCAAAATCCATTGCGTAGTTTAAAAGATCTAAGCGAACAGACAGCGGAAGTGACTTAATTTTATACTATTTAAAGATCTACATACATTAGTGGCTATTCTTGGCTTTGCCCAAGCTCCTAACTTTCGAGTTATGCATATATTAACATTATAGTTTATTGCTAGTTAGCTGATCCTAAGTGGTAATCTTCGCCTATGTACATGGACAACACTATGGACTTGAATGTTATCTTATTCAAGCAATTTCACTGCTTCATGACACCCTTTAACTAGAACACATCTTACAAAGCAAACTGCTAAGCGGATGAAATAGGTGAAACTAAGGTAATACGCAACGACTTTTTACAAGGTCTACCGGGGTAATTTGTAATATATTTAAGTAATATAAAATATGCACTTACTTGTATATCCAGCCACGACTGCGCGGAGTTGCCGAGACCTGGTAGACGGAGGTATGAAGACCCGTTAAAACGTGGAACCTGAAATTAAAATTATTATGATAATTATCTTTAGTTTTTATGAAATATAATTATGCTTATTGAAATTCAAGATTATGATAATTATATTAAGTATTACGAAAGATATGCATATGTTTTTTATATATTTCCATATCATATGTGACGTGGTCTTTGAAGAAAAAAATTATAGAAAAACATATCTGAAATTAAATTTTTAATTTCATACTGTAGCAATATTACTCAAGAGTGAAGAATATGTAGGTCATGTATGTAGAATAACTTCGATTTAATGTTTGAAAATGTCACTTTCTAAGCTTTTTGGCTTTCAGAATTTGTAGACAAGGAACCAAGCTGTTCACCCTGATCGTTTGGAATATGCTCCCTGTATTATTGTAAGTTATTCTGTCAAAAAAATATAAAGTAAAAATTTAAATTAAAATCAATTTTATTATTATTACCTTTAGGTCCAAAGTAATTTCGCACTTCTCTCCAGCATATCCCAACGGACACAAACACACACCGCCAACACAACCGCCGCCATGATGACATTCGCATTTATCATCAACTTTAGCCGTTCTCATCGCTTTATCGTTATCACTATTTAAATCATTGCTCACATCATTATTAATATCATTAATTTTAGTATCTTTTTCACTTTTTATTTTTGTAACGTCTTTTGCCATTCTGTAGTTTTTGAACTGTTCAACCGAGTTATCTAAATTGTTTTGTTCCTGTGTTTTAGCGTCTCGCATGACTATATCATTGTCTTCGAAGTGTACAATATCGTTTATATCGTATATGCCATGTGCGTCGTTGTTGTGATTGGATTCACTAGTAGTGACTTCATTTGGTGGTTTCCATGGTGCTAGAGCTGGTGCACACTCGGCTATAACAAGAGAGATTATGTTAAAATCGATAATGATACTTACACCTATCCAATATTATAAAATGTCTGTTTAATATTATTATTTATTTCTTAATCACTCTTAGACAATTATTAATATAATAATAATAATAAATAATATTCCTGGACAATTCACATAGCGCCATCTAGTACCATACTAAGAGCTTGTTATGAGTACTAGACAAGGGATATAAATACGTAGATACATTTTTTTTGTAAATACATACATAATACACCTATAAAATACCCAGACTAATATAAACAATCATACTCATGAAAACATATTTTTATACCGTGCGAGGAATCCAACCTGCGACCATCGTAAGTAAAATTGGAAAGAATAGAAAGAAATTTGGAACAAAACTCCTTCTTTATATAAACTACTAGCTGGCCCGCGCAACTTCGTCTGCGTGTTCATTTCCGCACCTTTTGCAATATTTTTCATTGCAGCTCCGTTCCTATTGGTCGTAGCGTAATGTTATGTAGCTTAAAGCCTTCCTCGACAAATGAACTATCTAACACAAAAATAACTATTCAATTCGAATGAGTAGTTCCTGAGATTAGCGCGTTCAAACAAACAAACTCTTAAGCTTTATAATA
Source organism: Achroia grisella (assembly GCF_030625045.1). NCBI lineage: Eukaryota > Metazoa > Arthropoda > Insecta > Lepidoptera > Pyralidae > Achroia > Achroia grisella. Next base: position 39,632 of record NW_026712999.1, read on the forward strand.
TTAGTATACTCGTAGATAAGTGTGTGAAATCATACTTCTCCGTTTGCGCAAATTTCGAAAAGTTTTTGTATAAGTATATATATAAAATTTGTATAAGGTTTTTGATAGATAATTTATAGATAATATTATTTCGCATGAATGAAGTGAAGATTACAAAATCAAATTGTAAACACAATTACATTTATCTAATACATAATAAGATTCAACATCTCAATTAGGGAGTCATGTAAGACAAAATCACAATTGAACTCCGGGAGCGTGTATGTGAACCTATTACGTATTCATTGCTTTCCTCGCAAATATTACCGAATTTCATCATCATTCGTGCAACGCCGGTATTAAAACAAGAGCGGATTGGGGAAACCAATCCATAATCCACAGAAATAACACACATTCTGCGTACTAGCATTACACTCTAATCATTTTAATCAGTAGGTACGAGTAATTAGTAACTATAGAAGAAAAGTTGAGATATTATGTCGGCCTCGGTGGTCTAGCGGTTTAGCACACCGCCTTACTTCCGATAGCCGCGGGTTCGATTCCTCGCACGTCACAAACATTTGTATTTATGAGTATGATTTTTTGTATCGGTCTGGGTGCTTCTATGTATAATATGTATGTATTTACGAAAAAAAAAGTATCTATATATTTGTATCAGTTATCTAGTAGCCATAACACAAGTTTTAGATAGCTTAACTTGCATCTAGAGGGCGCTGTGTGAATTGTCCTGAGATTATTAATATTATTATATGAAATATTAAACTCAAAGTAATTTCTTCACATAGGACATTTCGGCTTCTTGGGTATTTCATATTTTCTATCGCTATTCCAACCGTCCAGTTCGGCTAGCTACTTAATTTGAGAAGAACTGGCAAGACTTTCACTTGGTACATGTTTTTTAGTTGGTTCAACTATATGTTCAATTTAAATATTGAAAAAAAAAAATCTAATCTAATTAAATATACAAAGTCGTCTGCACATGTGACTTTATCTCGCTCATTAAGGCATTCACTAATTAGTTTGAATGCCGGTTTGCAATGTTAGTTGGTATAAAGACTGAAATAATTATACTCGCAAAATTACTGTGAGTTTTCCGTCTCAAGTTTTTTTAATTGCTAGCTGGTAATGTAAATATGAGCTATATTCCTAGTTGTACTTGAATCCCAGCTAATCAACAACAACAATCTCTATATTAACTTGATTTAAACTAAATTAGGTAGGTAAAGTCAATTAAAGAATGAGAAAATTTTGATAAATACAGTAAATATACTTTTCTTTTTACGCTTGTTATTCCAAATACAGTTATCAGGGGTGTTCTCAACTAGAAGTGGTGATGAAAACCACATTAATTTCGGTATACTTGAATTAAATACGACAGAGAGCTACCACAACGATTCTCTCAGAATTTAGTTCCATCATAGAAGCTTCATGATTTTCAATAAATATTGTTTTATAAATGAAGTAAAAAAGGGGTTGTTGACACTATCGTAAGAAATTTGATAGAGGGCGCCACTAAGTTCTGCCGTGGAGATACCAGCGCCATATTTTCCGCACTACCTTTCTAGAATGAATAATGTCTGTGGTTAGTTTATGGTGCCTCACGCCACATCATCGATAGGTGATGTAACAAAAGCAACTAGCGGAGAGATACATTCGAGAGTATATTTTGGTCTTAATGGTCAATGAACAACTAACTAGCATAATAGTGAGTGAATACAATAGGAAAGTGTACTGCGTGACTTCCAAATTATCGGCTACAAACACACACTACTGTTTTCACTGGCCGTCCACAGCTTAATGCCCGCAAGACGACAGCAGTGTGCGCTAGAGACGACATAATGCTTCCTTCCCTTTCCTACAGAGACTCGTCGAAAATCCAAATTGAAACACAAAATTTTCGTTTGGTATTGACCAGATTATGAACCTTTAGGGACTATTCAGGGTTGTTTTAAAAAAAAATCTACTACGATAGCATCGAGTTGCTCTTTTAAATTGCTAATTGCTTTAAAACTTCCAAACTGCGATATCTTTAAAAAGTTACATCCTACTTTAAGAGATTACAAATTGTTTTAGTCCAAAAGCAATTATAACAACGTTTGTTATCCAACTTTGCACCTGGAACTTTAAAATCTAAATTACTTCAAACAAGCTATTACGATTTTGGGTGAAGACAATTGTATTACAAAATTATTATCAGATTTGCATGTTTACGAACTTGTTCCATATAGATGTTGGAATTTCTCTTAGAAGGATAGGTACAAGATACCTTACAATATGAAAGTATATATAATATTTTAAAAATCATTGTACCATCGATCTTTTGTTTGACAATCAAATCAATCAACAACAGTAAATAAAAAATCTAAAGCTGCGATGCCATAAATAAAATTGAAGTGTCTGTTTGTATTTTTAAATTAATGGCTTTTCACTAAATTTATATTAGAGTATATATGAATTTAGTGAAATGATCGAAACATTTATCGAAAAATTAAATTCATACATTTTTGTCTGTCTGTCTGTCAAGTGTTGCTAAGCTCTGAAACGGTTGGACCTATTTTTTCAGTCGCAGATAGCTAAAGTTATAAGGAGTTACTTAGGATACTTGTATTTTAATTTTTTTTATTTATTTTGATTAATAAAAATGAAATTCCAACCAAATGAAGTGACGAATAGAAAGTTAAATAAGAATGTAGACGGTGAATTGAAAGTATTGATAAAGATAAACAATGTCAGTTTATCTGGTATACTATGCATCAACTATAATAAATCACATAGTACACTTAAGGTCAGGCTTGAAGCACACACTTCAAAAGAGAATGAAGACATTGTAAATAATCCCGGATGAAAGGGAAATAGCCTGTCCTATCGACATTGCAGTTAAAAGGAGACACAAGAAGGCTTTAAGGCTTAACTTTACGAGAAGTAAGGGACGAGAATAATGCACACGTATATATTAGTACAGACAATTTCCTGTATCCGAATGAAATTGCTAATGTGAAAGTTTGTAAGGACATTTCTTGCGATGTTTGTGAACCAATGGGGTTTAAAGAGAATAAGCATTTAATTGAAATTTAGTAATATAAGATATATTATTAAATTTATTAAATTTAGCAACGCTGGCGCTGGCACAGCAACACTTAGCTGTGCCAGCGCTTTCAGCCGCGTGAAATTTATATTCTGTTACTCTTTGTATTATTCTGCTATATAAGCTATATTATTGAAAGTTTCATTAAGTTTTTGTGTGAAAGAATAACAAACATCATCATCATCTATTTATCTATCCATAATCACAAAATTACGCGTTTATAATATTAGTAACATTTTGTCCCTTAATTCTCAAGTAACCAACCGCAGGAAACATCAAAGTTCGGAATGTATTAACAACTTTTTTTCTATTTCTGGTTACACCTCTTCATTATCATCATCAGACCACTGCAGTCCACTACTTATACTTCACCATCATCATCATATTTGATTATACTTAATTATATAAGTATACCTTTAAAATCACACGCACTATATATCTCTGTATAATAATAGTCAGTCTCACAGGCAGTACATAAAAGAGTATATATGCGTAAGTGTGTCCAATATATAGTAGTGTCTGTAATTTTTTTTGTTAATTAATGTATTTTCTATGCACATGCTAGTAAAAAAATATTTGCATTCTGCGCTTCTTCTCTATATAAACTACTAGCTGTGTCCGCGACTTCGTACGCGAGTTATAAGAGTACCTATTCATACAAACAAACTTTCATCTCCCCTTTTAACCCCTTACTACCCTTTTTTCTCATTAAAAAGTAGCCTATGTCTTTTCTTAGGGTCTAGACAATCTGTATGTAAGAAATTTCATTTAAATCGGTTTTTTAAATGAAATTACATACAATAGTTTTGGCTTGAAAGCGAGACAGACAGACAGACAGAGTTATTTTCCCATTTATAATATTAGTAAGGATAATTGTGGGAAATTTTGATACTCCTACGTCCGCGCAATTTTCGTAAAAAGGGGTACATAGCTTTTCCTCACGTATTAATATATGTATACCATTCTATATTTAAAATTATTATGTCGCAGATAATATCAACAATATATAAATCATCGCTCAGTGGATAGCCGTTAAACTAATCCACTTCTAATTTTAACTTGAAGATAATTAAGAACTAAGTTTCATCAAAATTACTGTACAATAATCTAAAGTTGGGATAATTTCAAACAAACCCACAATTTATCTTGCACACGCCTCTGTCCCTAGAGTGTAGGTTGTACCAACAGCTGGGAACTTTTCCTTCGGCTCGAAAGAAATGCCATTTATCAATGTAATACTTAATCTTTAAAGTTTTCGGTAGCTGGTTTGTTGATATTGGTTTAGGGTAGACTGCAGTATTAGAAAACTACCCTCTAACACTGGCGGCTTTGATCTCGTTTGACCGTGATGAATAGCAGTTTAATTTTTACTAGAATGGCAAACAAGGTGACGTACTTTCGCGTTTTATTGACCACTAGCTTTTGCTCGCGGCTTCGCTCGCTTTAATTTATCCCCTTAGGGGTGGAATTTATCAAAATCCATTCTTAGGAAATGCCTCCGTCATAGTAGCTATATGCATGCAAAGTCTCAGCCCGATCGGTTTAAAATTGACAAAGTTTCATATAAAATATCATCTTCAATTTTATCCCTTTGGAGGTAGAATTAATCAAAATCCTTTCGTAGCGGATGCCTATGTCGTTACATCTACCTGCATGCCAAATTTCATCCCGATCCGTCCAGTGGTTTGTGCTGTGCGTTGATAGATCACTACGTCAGTCACCTTTGAGTTATATATATGTAGATGATGAACAGTAGCTCAATTCTTTATGTGACTGGAATGGCAAACTAGTTGACGGTAAATGGTAAGTTGTAACTGTTGGTTATATGAACATCACCGGACAATAACATCATCAACTGACACTCGCGGTACTCGTTATATGTCCCGTTATAATACAAATTCTGCAATTCTACGTTTCACACTAGAATCAAAATAGCACTGACAAGCATGAAGTTTGGTGGCTGGAATATGAAGTAGGTGAGATATAGACTTTATACGAATTTGGATTCATCTGTATTCGAGATAATTGTGTCCAATTTAGAACTTTCAAAAGTATAGTAATAATAACTCTGGACAAATCACACAGCGCCATCTAGTTTTAAACTAAGCAGAGCTTATATAGTTATACTAGACAACTGATATAAACTGGATAAGATATACTGGTCTTCATTAACACAGTGGAGTCTAAAATTAAATTCAGAAATGCTTCAATTTAGTACTATACGTTTATGATATATATTTACAATTTTTGATAAGAACTTAGAAATATGTATCATTGTAGTAGAAGAAGAAATATTAGTAAAAATTTAGGTACATGAAATAATATTTATATCGAAAAATCCGAAAAAAAGTTCCATTGTTCCAGCTTTAAAATGACGAATTTCCGTAACACGTTCCACAACATTCCAAAACTTAAAACTTTTATCTAATTATTAATTGTTTTACAATACAATATTTGATAAATCTTGGGATCGGTGAAACCTGGGTGTATGTATTACCATTACACACAGAGATGAATATACCCGCATATAAATAATCTCATCTCAAGTAAGTTAACTGTAAACGGGTTAAAACATAGTTTAGAAGTCCGCTCCATTTCCACTGAATTCTCCATAGAAATTGATTTAATTGGGGTCGCACAAAGTTTACAGCATATGAGTTTAACTGATTGTTAATAGAGTTTCGTTAGATCAGTGTTTCTCAACATAGGGCCCATGCACCACATTCTAAATCTGCCTGAAAATAGATTCAAATGTAAGAAATTGATTTAATTGGAGACGCACAAAGTTTAGAGTATATGAGTACCTATAACTAATTGTTAATGGAGTTTCGTATAGATCAGTATTTCCCAACGTGAGGTCCATGCCCCACATTCTAAATCTGTCTGAAATAAGATTCAAATATCGTATAAAACACTTCCTTTGTAAAAAAAAGCTTATTATAAAATTTAAGAGTTTGTAAACAATAATGTTTTGTAGAAGATACTTAAAAATCATAGCGCTGACAATATTATCTGATTGCACCAGGAATGAATGCATAGCAGTTTCTATATTGATTATCGCATGCCTCATACTTGTTATTGTGTAATTATTCTATTCAATTCAAAAGAACAACACACAAGTCTCTTGCTCTTTCTTCTTGGGATGAGACTGCGTTCCGAATGAGTAGAAAATCCGATAGAATACAAAAATGTGACTATTCAAAAGTGCTTGTATTGAGTTTATTTGAATAAAGATTATTTCTATTTCTATTTCCACAGGGGGCAATTAAAAAATAAACTCTTTATTAAAATTATATGAACTTACCGTTTCATTAACAATTGCCTAGTGATTTCTTCCTAAAACCAAGTATTTAAGTTTCTTAACTGAACAATTCAATTTTTAATTTTGTAAATTATGTTTGTTATATCGGGTTAGAAACTCTTTTATATATGTTTTATAATATATAACTATATTCGTTTTACATATGTAATGAAAGTCAATATGTTTTTTGTGACTATACCGGTTCCTTTTTCTTTGCTCGTCTCGTCTTCGAGGGCATAGTAAGGCTAAGGTGGGCCATGGCTCTAAAAAGATTGGGAAATACTGGTATAGATGTTAACTACTACATTCATACAAAGAAACTTCAGTTATGGGAATATCCTATGGCTGTTTATATATGAGTATGATTTAGTTTTGTTACGGGTTTGAATTTGATTTTAATATTACGTTATAGATTATCTTATATTATATTTACATCAGTCATTCGACTGTTCCTTGCTCATATTATGGCAATAGTATTTAAAGAAATTAAAATTTTCGTTTGTTTGTTTTTTATATTGTAACATTGTTGAAAAGCACTGAATAAATATCATTACTTTCTTTCTTTCTAAAATATGCTTGAAATTTAATTTATCTTAATAAAGGTAATTTCTATTCATTTTGCTACAGTGCATTTGGCTTTCAACCAGCTTTACAAAGAATCTGAATTCAAATCTGACCGAAACAAAAATACTGTGTGTAGACATATTATATTAATTTGTTGTGCTCTTCATATTTAATTGTTTTACACTATTCTAGATAGCAATGCTACATCAATATAATTTACTACCTTTCTACACAACAAACCCCAACATAAGTACTACTCTTACTGCGTCTCGTTCGGCCACTTTTCCGGGTGTTAACTTTTCTTTAAGAATATTAACATTGGCGTTAATGCTTGTCAAGTTCATGTCAGATTACCTACATAGCCAAATTCATAATACATTTTTCAGTTTTATATATTTAAATTAATGTAGAGGAAAGATTTAATACCAGAGAATATATTTTTTTTTTAATTTAAAAATTCTTTCAGTTGTATACAGTAACCTGTGCCTGCGAGATCTTCCGCGTGGAATAGTGATCGTGAATAGCATTTTTAATTGTTAAGGCTAATTATAAAAAGCAAATGAATAAAGTTTTATCGTTACAGGCACAACAATGTGGAATTTCCATACAAACTTTAATTCCCTATGTTATTTTACCTTCTTAAAGCGTTATAAACTTTGAATGTGATATTTATTTATATTTAACTAACAATCTCAAAAATACTACTAACGACTCTATTGCTGTTGGCTGCATCTGACTTTTACAAATTCACCGGACCATAAGGGACTAGAGCAGATGGCACACCAGACTCGGGGAAGGACTTATGGAGCGGCTGAAGGCCGACTCAGTCTGAGGGCACCGCAAGGGGTTCAAACCTTAGCTCGGGGGTAATTGAACGGGGGATCGATCGGAGATTAGATGTTAGCTTATTTTCAATTCCAATTACATAAAAAGAATACGTCAGGGGCTTGATTATATAATGCTTTCATATACATAATAATAGTAGTTAGCAATCGACAATATAAGGCAAGAATTTCCGTTCAATTCTAATACATAGCTCGATTGATTCTAATTCAAGGCCACGAAACAACTCCATTATTTCACATCACTCATTGGTGAATTCTACGCACGTACTGTACTAATAACGGGAGAAAATTTCGATATATAAAGCCGTGTGTACACAGCTCGATTTTTATACAATATTTTATCGTATTATGTACGTAACTCCTATGTGATTGTAGCCCACTCATGCATGAGCGAAATATCTTTGTACACTATACCCTGAGGAGATTTAAACCATCCCTCCTAAGAATATCCTTCAATTCTTGTCCCTAACGGGTCTAGGTAACTTTGAAAAAAAAGGTCCCCTTTAAATGAACGCATTTGACTAGTAATCTTTCTATTATACATTAGGATTGCAGAGTCAACACAAGAAGAATGAGCCAGAATCTTCTATGTTGTTCCTTTAAACACCCTGCCGTGAATCCCCTGTACAATTCAAACTGGAACGAAATTACGACAGACTGAGTTTGAGCTTCTAGCAGTGCTCCAGATTAGTGTCGTATCTGTTAGACAGGAGTTGGCCTTCAGCCGCTCCGGAAGTCTTTCCACAGGTTTGGATTGCCATCTACATTCGCCTCATATCGTTCGGTGAAACTGTAAAGGCCAGCTGCGACAACAGCAAAAGATAGTAAAAGAAAAACTTTTAAACAGGTGTTGTTAAATTTCATATTTATTGTTTTTAACATTTTACGTCAATACAATCTACCACAAGGGATTAAATGACAAGAGTATAACATTATCACTTATCAGAGCAGGAGCTATAGTAGAAATAGACCTTTCGTCAAAAACCTAGTTTTTAGAGAAAATCTCGTAACTTGACCACTCGCAGAACGAATTATCACACAGTAAAGTAGCAAATCGACTAAATCGACGGTGATCACAGTCGCAAAGCCACCATCCGAATGCAGAATTAAATCAACAGACCCTAAATAGGACGGGTTGTGAAAATGTTCAATTCCCAAGCAATCCCTCACCGCATGTTCGATGAACTGTGCAAATAGTGAGGCTTTGTGAGCCAATTAGTCGTACGGTCAAAATTGTCACATGTAAATACCCCTTAGGAGGCAAGTGAAGACAATATATAGGGAAAGGTGCAAGTGATAGGAGATTTCGTCAAATTTTTCGTAAACTAGTAGTCAATCATGTAGAGATAGGTTCAATGCCCGCACGATATACATTTGTATTCATGAGTATTGCCAAGACTTACATCTGGAGTATAACCTTGTATGCCTGTGAGACGTGGACATTGACTCAAAAGGAAAGAGGCAAACTGGAATCCTTTGAAATGTGTTGTTGGAGAAGAATGGAAATAATTGGCTGGAAAGATAAAATAAGAAATGAAGAAGTACAATAGGCAAAGGGTTAAAGAACAGGGACAGATCATAAATATTACTGAGAATAAGCAGGGAAACAGGTTGAAGCACTTGATACGACTTGAAGTTATGAATAATATTATTGAAGGAAAAATAGAAGGAAAGAGGGATAGGAGAAGACCATAAGCAGATTAAGGAAACCTTTGGAGTCGTGTCGTATCAACAACCAAACAAATCGATGGAAGATCGTGGATAATGGCAAAAGCTCCACCGACAAGAGCGCGACTCTTAAATTATGAATGAATGAGTATTGTATTTCTACGATTTTGTTTGCGCTTCTACGTGTATTATTACGTATATTATATACATATACTAATGTTTAAAAGAAAGATTCGATTTTTTTGTTTATCATTCATGTATATCTTACTAATATTATAAATGCGAAAGTTTGTGAGTATGGATGGATGTTTGTTACTCTTTCACGCTAAAATTACTGAATGGATTTTGAAGAATCTTTACAGTAATATAGCTTATACATCAGAATGACATATATAGGCTATAAATTACTCGCGGATGAAATCGCGCGCACAGTTAGTACGTGTATATAATATATATCTTCAATGTATAGACAGAGATTAGTTAGATCTTACTATATAATAAGGAAAATTAGAAGTATTTTTAAATCGTCGGAGATGAAAAACATATCTCGATAATTATTTTATTTTATTGGGACTCATATAACACATTAGCCTCGTCAATTATTGAAAAATGCAATACATAAATCAACGCTGTCGGCTCGGCGAGGCACATAAATAAGGCCTTTTGCCTTGTGGGATATTAAAACTTGTTAACTCACACAACCTTTGTAGATCGTAGTGTTGTGCATAAAAGTTCGCGACTCGGAGCGCCCGATTTAGTTCACAGCTAACTAATAAAAACCTGCTGCGAACTAGTTTACTCTTTTAGTTCAATCGTTCACAACCTATAAGTGCTTTAGATTGTTCTTGTTTTCTGCAAAGTTCCTAATTTTTTAGTGTAGTATGTGTTCATGTTCATGTATATAGCCGTGATGTTGTTTGCTTATTTGCACTTATGTACATTAAAAATAGTTTGTAAATAGGGCAAATAAGTGTCTTGGAGTGAGAGATCTCTAAAATATTTTATTCAACGAACGATCATTGGAAAGCAAGAAATCAAACGGTCCCCTTGATGGTAAGATGTAAACGTAGCCTATATGCATGAAAAATACTACAGACATAACGTTATGATCTGTCCACCCGGGATACACTCATGCGTTGCAATTCTAAATGATTACGTAAATGACAAACGTGTATGACAATAATTGTTCATGCACGGGATTTTCATTTAATGTTAGACCTAGACACCTATATAAGAATACAATGTAAATAAACTGGCTTTAAAAAAAAAGAAATCCAGTTAAGTTTCTTACCAGTTCTTAATAGGGAAAAAAAATTTATACTAAAACTTGTCATTCATAGGCGGCTAAAATGTCTTATACGAATATGTAATTTTTAATTAAATATTTTAATAATTATTTAATTTGTCTATAAAATGGCTTTTAAAAAAAAATTAATTCAATTGAGTTTCTTGCCAGTTCTTCTCCATTGAATCTATATATTAAAAAAAATTACGTTCATAAGAGATGCGATGCCTCTTATTCTGTAGCTTCATTTTCTGTATGTTCATCTTAGGGCATGCTCGTCGGATCTAGTTCGTTTGAGGACAAGACTAGTAGACCAAAGTGCGTGAGATTTATTTCCACTCAATGTGCGGCCTTTTACCAAAGCGGCAGATGTTGTAAAACTGCCTAAATATATTTAAATTCGATATGGGTCGTGTTAAAATATGACTGCTAACGTTTTCTAAAATGGTATTCAATAAATCCACGACCTTCCGGTGGTTGCGGGTTCGATCCCCGGAATCCCCGGGCAATACAAATATTGTATTCACGAGTTTGTTATTGGAGTGGCCATTTTTTATGTATTGACAAAATTGTTTTAACATGTTTGCAAGTTGTCAGTACGATCCTTCAATTCTTGTCCGTCACTAGTATAGGTAGCGAACTTTGAATAAGGGCGAGTACAATAGATCTATACCGGGAGGAAGGGCATTGTTAGTAATGGGAACTAGTAATCCCCATTGCTATCCATGTACCATATTAGATCAACCTCCATGCGGTTCCTCCTGGAAACCATCGTGATAAATTCCTAGTGAATTTGTCATGATGGGCTAACTGACCTGACCACATGCTCATCTTGTCATCCACTGGTCCCCGCCAGCGGAAACCGTTAGCGCAGGCGGGTGTACCGTTTCATTATCATCCACAAAAAAAAAATCTACAGGTCGGACAGGTCTTAGCATCTTAACATAAAAAAAATTGTAAGTTATACAACATACAGAACATGCTTCAAATAATAATTACTATGCTTCGTAATACCTTTTATATGCGCTAATACTAATAATTACAGACTATCTATTTCGACGGCCTCAGTGGTTTAGTAGTTTAGCATACCGCTTTACTTTCCGATGTTCACGGGTTCGATTCCTCGTACGGTTCAATTAGTATTCACGAATATGATTGTTGTCTAGTATCCATAACACAAGCTCTGCTTAGCTTGTTAATAGATGACGCTGTGTGAACTGTCCGGGGATATTATTATTATTATATTATGGATAACCGGGAGACTTTTGTGAAGTTCAATTCATCATAGTTACAGCTTAGGAAGATTTAAGAGCTTTCACTCCCGAAGTTTTAACCGAAGAATTAAACTAAGTACATTTTATAATTATGAATGATTACTTAATTAGTACTTTGGTAGTGAATTGAAATTTATATTATTATATGTACCTCATATTTGAGTAAAATTATTGAATAAAATAATAATAACCTAGAACAATTTAGATAGCGTATGCGTAGTTTGGGACTAGATGGCATCTAGTTGAATAAATATACGAAAATACTTAATTATATTATACAAAAACACCATGTGTATAAAAAATATTCAAGGTCTGATAAAATTATAAATATTAATATAAAAGAATTATTTTTTACAATACTAATAATAACTGGATAGGATTATATTAAGTAAAGTATATCTGGATAATTTATCTAATTATTGTTCTGAACATTAGAATATAAATTAATCATTTGACAGGCTGTATGGGCATAATTCCCTTTGCTTTTGCTAAAGGATAAACCGGAAGAAAACCAAAAAACATTTGAAAACATGTATTAAATTTCACTTTATTAAGTACTTTAGTAGCTACACAGTATGTATAGCAAAATTTCATCACTAGATACTTAATAAAATGTATCTTACTAGAAAATCGTATGTATCTGCGAAAACAATGCACGAAGACAACAAAATCAGCACAGTCAGTCAATGCAAAACAAAAATAAAATAACATCGTCTACTAAGCGTTCGATCTTCAAAATGTTAGCTCACAATACGTTTCCCGCGCAAACATGGCGCCCAAGTGATTCTGTTTGTCGTGTCAAATGGAACGTTTTAAATCCAATCGAGGCACAGACGCTTGCGGATATACTGCTAAATTGTTTAAACGAGCAAATACAAGTTTACGGATGCTTTAAAATTGAATAAATAAGTACAATTACATTTAAGTAGAAGTTGTAAAATTTATGTTGTATTTAAAAAAATCAATGACTTGGTGTTACACGAGTCTCGTATACTTTTTAAAATAAAAGATAGACTTCGTCACTATTTCATTGTTATCTATGAAAACATTACAAAGATGTTAAGCATATTTCTAGTTTGTTGTGAATGATAAACACAATTTTTTTATACCGATTCGATCCATTATATTATTAGCAAGGGTCATAGGCTGTATTTCAAGTGGACAGCGTTGTAGGATATAGCTAGTCAACGCAAATTTAACGGAAAATTTTAATGACCCTGATCGTTCAGTTATGAGAACACGTTCCGTTTCACTGAAATTGAAATTAATTTATTTTCTATCAAGAAATATTTTAAAGTAGACTGTAACCTTGTTTTGTAAAACAAACAAATCTTTGATAAACATTTTGTTTGGAAAATTTTCGTTTTTATTTATTCTGGGTAGACATTGTGAAAAGACTTCTGCTTTTTGGGTAGTTCATTCTTACTTATTTAAGACGCCAATCAATTGGCTTTAGATTCAGTTGTAGAAGAGCGATTAGGTAGTGAAATAACAGGATAAGAGGCATGACATCTTAGTCCACCGGAATGGCAACTTATGAGTATGAGTGTTACATGATAACGTGATGTCTGTAGTGCTGTTCACGTATATAGGGTAACCGTTATTATAAAAAAAGTACTGGGTCTAGTCTAGGATAATTAATTTTTTAATACATTTTAAATTTAGAATTTAAAAACATTTGAGTGTAAAATATAGTTTTGCCGACTATGAACAGTGAACGGTCCGCAACAAAATTGAGTTTTGATTCGAATCCCCACTGCGTAGGACGTGATTCGAATAAACATCTGAATTCATAGCGTATACTATTGTAATCAAGTTTCGTTTCATAACCGACTTCTCCGAGTTTAAATTGACGTAAATTTGTTTGATTCTGTTTTTTACAGTTTTCATCGTAGCGTGCTGGATATTCAACGAACTTTTTTTTTAATCATAAAGTTTTGGATTTTTCATTACGATACTACACCGTGTCTTTATCCATCATTGTGGATTCATTTTTCAGAAAATTACTTGAGAATTGTTCGGTATTTCTAACATTAATTTGTAATGTCACGCATATAAAAATAAATGTCTAAAGAATATTTTCTTTTAAAGTATTTCAAATACCTTTTTTAATATCATCTTATTTGATTTATAGTTTTAATAGTAGTTCTCTAGAATTCTATTATATATTGCATTTGCTACAACAGTACTTTTAAGTTATTATTACAATTTTTTTTAATATTTAAAATTCATAAGATTCTATAGGGGTTTCGTTATATATTTTGTCAATTACAAAGTTGAAAATCATGAACATTGTTTAATTGATTTTGAAAATTGACAGATACGTAGTGAAGTCATTGCGAAACTTAGAAGTATTGTAAAAAAAGATTTGAGGAAGGAACAAAGTGTAATTTAGTTATGCTAAAACAAACAGTATCAACTTAAAAAATACTTGAAGTTATTACAAAGAATAATTTATTTGTATATGAAATTACTACGATATGTGAGAGGTACGTCGGAAGACACTGGTCTCTGTTCTATAGGCGTCAGAATACGTCTGCTGCTGGCTTTATGTTTACTTGTTTATTTATCTATATAACTTGCATATAATTTCAAAGTGCATACGGACTTAACGCCATGTGGCATTATCTACCAGTTAACCATGGGCGGTGCAGAGAATAATTGTTGGCGGTGCAAATATAAATAAACGATATGATGGACAATACACATATAAATATATATTAATAAATAGCTACATATACATACCCATACATATATACATATATAATAATCTGATAATTAAATATCATGTACAAATTATGGAAGTAAAAATAATTTTGTATTGCTAACAGTGTTCCGAATTGAACGGTGAGAAATTGAAACATAAAAAGAAATTAATAAATCAACCGATTTAAAGCTGAAACAAAAGCAAAAGGTCCATAATAATATATTAATTATAATATTATTCTCGACAAGCAAAATGATGTTTAATCTCAAGTCTTAATTATAAATGTAACGGATAAAAGTGAGCCAGTGGGCTCAGGATGGATTACCAGAGATCAAGTTTCCAAAGAGATAGATTATTACAAAAAAAACCACTTCAACTTATAGAAGCGAAGCGATAACTTTATCTTTAGCTGCTGTTGAAAATATATCTGTGTTTTTAAATAATACGTAATATTAGGAAATAGTTATTGGATAAATGGTTTTACATTATACAGGTAGTTATAGTATAGTCTACGACATATCCTCAGCATCATTCTAGAAGCTTGGCGTCAAGAACGGCTTCATTCCTAAACCTATTCTTGTGCAATAAGTTAATTTAATTTAATTATTTTACGATTACAAATTGTTATTCAATATTGGAACATATATTTTCATATTTTTCATTTTATTATAAGGAATCCGAATTATTAATAATTGTTAAATTTATACATTTAATATTATTATTGATCAAAATTAAATTCATAAACAGCTTGTTTGCGAAATATACTTAAAACTTAATACAAATTTTATTACAGTTGGTGTTTAAATTTTTATATTTTGATCATTATTTACAATTAAACGTTATTTTCATTGCATGTCTTTGTTTAGTAACTTCG
The DNA here is from genome assembly GCF_030625045.1 of Achroia grisella. NCBI lineage: Eukaryota > Metazoa > Arthropoda > Insecta > Lepidoptera > Pyralidae > Achroia > Achroia grisella. Next base: position 55,235 of record NW_026712999.1, read on the forward strand.
TTGCGAAGGCCATATAGATATTGGTTACAATTTTTTTTATATATTAATATATAGCTTTATATATTATACCTGATCCAATGTAGCAGCAGGTTGACCTTCAAAGATTAAAAGAGATTTGACGTAAGTAATCAAAGAACGCCCTCTCAAAGGATTTTTGGAGAATATTAAAATTAGCGAAATTTCACATTTCACAGCTAATGTAATTTTACGTTCGCCTGAACCTTAATAAATTTTATCCAATTTTTACTGATGGTTCTTAGATATACAAAGGTGTTTTGGTTTCACTTTCAAATCCACTTTTAAGTCTGTTGGTGTTGTTAATTTATAATTCTATACTTATATTTGTTTTGTTTATTACTAATTTGTTTTTAGGTTTGCAAAAGAAAATAGTTTATCTTTTATTTCTTTACATAGAACAAAATCGTGGCGAGGTGGTTTGTTTATCTGTTTGTTCGTGAATGTTTTTCATAAAGACGTTTATTTAAATAAATATTATTTCTATATCCTAAAGTAGATTATGTAAAATCAGATAAGAAAGAATCAGAAGTACTTTTTTTGCTGTCTTTAAAATTTACCGTCCATATAATTTTTTATGACAATTAAATACAACTTACCAATATCCAACGTGGCGACCGCATCTTTCACCAGTCTGTACGTGTCCCCGTTGATTCTTAGGAAGTCCACACACCCAAGAAGTCCATCAGATAGGCCCAGTTTGATCTGTAACCCTGTCGTATTACCAGCGCCTCCAACCCAGACTGGTTCCCGGAACGTCATCCGGGAGAACAAACCCTGTGGACGAATTATAAGGATCAAATTTGTTTGTAAGTATCATTTAGAGGAAATGCTAATTGCTGCCTTTACACGACACAGTCTTTCAAGCGTGATCAGGACCTCGCGTGATTTGGTGCGGGAAACCAGCGCACATAATTGTGAACCCCCCTCCGATCGATCCCGACCAATTCAAACGGGGATCGAAATTACGACGGCCTGAGCCGAGGTTCAAACCTCTAACGGTGCCCTGTAAAGTCATATCTGTCAGGCGGGAGTTGTCCTTCAGCCACTCCATATGTCCTTCCTTTGGTTTGGAGTGCCATCTGCACTTGCCCCCTATCGTCAGGTGAAGCTGTAAAGGCCAGCTGCGGCCAACAGCATTAGAGTATTAAAAAAAATTGTGAGGGCTTGCATTTAACTTGCGCTTATAATGGAAGGAATAATAGAAGGTGATCATTTCACCTTCTATTAAAATATTATTTTTTATTTCACTGTCATTTATAAATTACTAATATCTCGATAATTATGTTTTTGCTCCATAGCTAGATGTCTGCTATTTTCTATTGATCATTAGTCATTAAAAAAAGAGAGTACAAACATTTGTAGTCATGAGTATGATTGTATCGGTCTGGATGTTTTCTATGGTGTATGGTGTATGGTAAATTTGAACACAGGTCCTTTGAGCTATATAATTAAAAGTAGTCAATCACTAGGCCCCAACATATAAAGACCCCATGATTGTGCAGTTATTATAAGTGAGAGCCCACAATTTGAATTGGACAGGAAAATTCCGCGGAATTCCGGTGATTTTTCTAAAACATTACCCTCAGTGTTGGACCAATTATGCAAAACTGAAATTGGACGCCGAAGGCTATAACTGTGGTCCAAGTCATGAGATATATAGGTATTAATTGAATTTGACTAAAAAGTCGCTACTTAAGAAGGCTTTATGCAACAGTACCTACACTTGTAATATTTCTGTCAACACTTGAGACCCTTCCATTAGTTTACGTCTCCACTGACATAGATTTAAGTTCAGTGTAAAAACAGTCCACGTTACGACTCTGCGTCGAATGTACGCGTTACAATAAGCCATGTAGTACTACCAAATATACTTACTAATGTACAATAAATAGTACAAACTACAATAAACAATATATTATGTAGCGCAACCTCATCACATCATAGATAACGCTACAGTGGTGAAGTGATAACCACTGCACTACAAGGGATTATAATTGCCGGCCTCGGTGGTGTAGTGATTTAGCACACCGTTGTAATGTAATATGGTCTATATTCCTTGCATTTAACCTCTCATCTGGACCGTTGTGCGCTTACCATACAGTTTTACTTCCGATGATCGCGGGTTCGATTTCTCGTAGGGCGCAGACATTTGTATTCATGATTGTATATCGGTCTGTGTGTTTTCAATATATATTACGTATCAATTTACAAAACAAAAATGTAGTATTAATATATATTATATAAAATAGTAGTACTATATATATATATATATATCAGTTTTTTTAGTACCCATAACACAAGCACTGCGTTCTGTATTATTCTACTTTAATACTGTATAGTTTTATATAAATCCTTTCAGTAGTTTTTGCGTGAAAGAGAAGCAAATATCCAACGATCTATTTATAATATTAATAAAATAAGATTAATTTCAGGGGTTTGTCTATCAGCTATCATTACTCGAGAGCAGATGTTGCACAGTATAAACCTCATTTTAGACAAAGACAAGCTATTACATTAATTAAATGACTAAAGTTGATTGTTATTTTCTATCCATCATTCATGACATTTAACGGTATTGTCAACGATCTTCCTTTGACTTCCTGACATCAAAGTCATATCTTCAGTTGCTATATTTTTTTGTAAGTAATTGTAATGACAAACAAACTGACAGTCAACTTTTTTTTACAGCCTAGGTGACAAACGAGTGACTGACTTGATGGTAAGTGTTTATCGCCACCCATGAGCACCCACAACACCGGGGGACTTGCCAGTACGTTGTCGGCCTTTTAAGAAGGAGTAAGCTCTTTTCTCGAAGGCTTCAATATCGTATCGGTTCAGAAATACTATTTGCTAAATAATGACCGTTGTTTATGTATATACGGGTTCTGAACAGCATTACTCATATCATGATATCACTAAAATGTTGCCATTACCAGGACTACGTTCTTTTTTTTGTACTTTTTTACTATGGTCAAATTTCGACCAATGAGCGTCCACTAGTCTATATTAATATCTATATATCTAAATTAAACTCGCAATTAAAAATAGGGGTTAGTGATTGAAGGGTAAAATCTTTGGGTTGTATGTATTTTTAATGCCACAATATAAAAAAAACTTATATACTTGTACTTAATTTTTGTCCAAAAAATAAAAAATAAACGTTCGACAACCCACCCCTAAGATTCTCAGGCTTTTGAATATGCATATAAAGTTTCGTAAAAATCGATCAAGCCGTTTCGGAGACATTATGACACGAGAATTTTATACATAAAAGTAACTACTAAGTAACTACATATCAAAGATTAATCTTCAGAATTTATTATTGAATCTTTCTCGTTACGTCTACTATATATTAGAGAGCCTGAAAGCTTAGTGAACTTTCATATCGTAATGCTTATCTCGTTGGAAATACGAAAAAGCTATTTACAGAGTTCCCAAGTTTTTAAGGCAAGACGAAGTTATTTTACCAGTTATGAATGAATGTAGCAGCTGTCGCTCTTTTCCGTGTACCATGTCAAGTTGTGGATACAATTTAATAAAGCAAAATACAATACAAATATATAAACATTCTTACTTGTACCACGGTAAGCAGAGCTTGTGTAGACAACTTCGATATGTTTTTTATAAATACACACATAATATACATAGAAAACACCCAGATGATTATTATTTATGAGTATAATTGTTTGTACCGTACAAACAATTGTACTCATAAATACAAATATGCACCGTGCGAGGAATCGAACCCGCGATCATTGGAAGTAAAGCAATTTGCTAAACCGCTTGTCCACCGAGGCCGTCCAAAAAAATATATACGAATCCGGAACAACTTATTATAGAACTAATTATAGAACGGTGAACTAATTCGAGTTTCATTATCATTTCCGCTATATGCTTGTCAATTGGACTCCACCTCTATCGTTGCCCATTTTCTACCTAACCCTTCGAAGACACGAGTGTTCCTAATGAGTTCTAATTTTCGACTGTAGGTGTACTTTTTCCTGTTCAACACATTATTGCCCATTGATAAATCAAGTGAGCATTATGGCTTAGTAGTTGACTACCTACTAATGACATACAGAATTAAATATTGTACAATCTTATTCATTAAATAGTAGTTTAAATTTATTAATAACTAGCTGCGCCCACGACTTCGTCCGCGTGCAATTTGACTTTATTTTTCTAAAATAAAAGATTTTTTTATAATATAATAAATAGTAGTCTAAGTTACTTCTTATTACATCAGCTACCTGCCAAAAAAAGTAACGTCAAAATCGGTCCAGTCTTTTCAACAACAAAACAGACAGATAGACAAAAATTGTAAAAAATGTTATTGATGTACATATATACCGTATTTATATCCATATGCATGTAGCAAAAATTGGTTATTTCAATATGACAAACAGACACTTCAATTTCATTTATATTTATAGATTACGCGAATTAGATGTTGCTGTGATCAACACGGTCTATGATTGATCTACTTTGAATTATACCTACCAACTGCTTACTGTAAAATTACAGAATGCCAAGCTTTAGTAAATAAATATTAGAATTAGAAAACTCTTGAAAAAAAGTTTCATATCAGTGTTGAAATTGACACTCAAAGTTTTTTTGTTGCATCCAAATTTTAACTTACGACTTGGGCATGAAACCAAAAGGCGACTTTCTATCTACCACGTTGGTCAATGAAGTGACGTAAAGACAGATGATATCAAAAGCAAGTTATCGTTTATTTAAAAAAAAGCAGATATAGTCGCGGGTAATATCAAGTCAAGATCTTATTCGAAATTAAAATACATTTCGCTTCAAATTTATCTTGCTCTTACTCCGCAAATCCAACATTATCACGATTCTAGTTCTTTAGAAATTTCTTCTTAAAATAGATACACGAATAAGGAGAGAAAAATATGATGAGAAATTCTCTGCGTAGTTTTTCATTCTCATTTATCCCAATCTAAAGAGCAGAAGGCAAGTAGAAACTCTTACGTTGTGCTTATATCTATATACCTATATATATATTCTTTCATATCTCATACATAAAATTCTCATGTGGGGAGATTGTTAGTAATGTGGATTAATAAACCCCATTAATAGCTATGTATCATGTAAGGCTGACCTCCACACGGCTCCCTCTGGAAACCATTATGTTAAACTCCTAGTGAATATGCCATGATGGGCTACCTGACCTAACTTCATACTCATATTATTCTCCACTGGTGCCCCGCCAGTGTAGGTATACCGTTAACGCAAGCGGGAGCATTATTCCGTTATCCTACATAAAGAAATGTGTTTTGGGTGAGCAAAACAACTTGATCGATTTTGATCTAATTTTATATGTATGTTCGGTAGGTCTGAGAATAAGCTATATCTATTTTTTATACACATTGTTATTTTCAGGACACACTTTTTATGGTTATTTTTCAAATTAAAATACGGGAATGTGTTTAGTACTTGTGTATTACGACGACATTAGAACATTGACATTACGCTTTCAAAAAAACGCACTTCAAAAAAACTGACAGCTGACTGAATTGCAACACACATAGCTTATACTATAATATATTTATGAAAACTTGTAACATATTTTTTTTATTTTTATCATGTGTAAAAATAAATATTCAAGGAGTAGGTATATGTATTTTTACACATGGTAAAAATAATGAAAAACATATACACCTTACCACCACAAATATACCAGCAACCTCTATTTTTTATAGCGATATTACTTTAATTTATATTGCAAAATGTTTGCCAGTCATATTGTAATGTTACGACATAACAAATATAATTCGTTATTTACTTAATATGTAATAATTATGGTTATATACATATATGTAATACTAGTTGACACATCTGACTTTTTTCTAATATCGACTTATTATCTTCTATTACAAAAAAATAGTTTTAGTGTATTTAGCGTATCAAGGGAGGGATTGAAGGGTGGAGGGATAGTATACACACGTACAATTGAATTTGATCATTCACTGACCCGCGAACGTTCCATCGATCCGACCTCCTGAACGCAATCAACTAATAGTTGTTCTACATACTTGAAGCATGAAATTTGAGTTAGCAGTACAGAAATCTATCAAATCTATCAAAAATATAGTTAAGCACAATAAATAGTAAAGGAAAACGCAAGCCAGTGATAGCACTCCCTCCGATCGTTTGCCGTCCAATTCAAACGGGGATCGAAATTACGACGGCCTCAGCCGAGGTTCGAACCCCCAGCGGTGCCCTCACACTAAAGTCATATCTACTATTCAAAGGTTGGTGAATTTGTCTGTATACACATCTACAAAGTAGTAGTAGTAGTAGTACATATCTACTATTCAAAGGTTGGTGAATTTGCATGTCAATGTATACAGTGTATCTCCATCATCATCTGCTTCTTCCTTATCCCATTTATTTAGGGTTGGCGTAATATGTTTTTCTCTTCCATTCACATACATATATACTGTAATGACATACAAAATTTTTAATTGTTAAGAAGATATGAACTAACGACCTTCGAGGTATAAAGTCGGAGTGGTAAACCATTAAGCCATAATGCCCTGACTGTGAAAATATCAAACAATAATTATTGTTAATTAATTATAATTAATGGAATCACTCCAGCGTCACATTACTGCCTACAATCATTTCTATTTTCGGATTTCAAAATAACACAATTAAAGATTTATTAAATGAGAAATTTAAATGAACAAATTAAGAATCTAATTCGGAAAAATCTTTAGGCTGCTAATGACTTTCATGACGGTGTAAATTAGAAACGAAAATGAACATTTTGATTACAATCCACCGCTGTTGAAAATGTAACTAACTTTGTATCATTTATTTTTATACTTACGCGTTTACATAATACATACATATAATTAAACGGGTTTTAACACGAATAATTTTATGGTAAATGAACTCCATACTCCGGTCAGCCTGCGACCACGTCTAGTGCAACCTAGTCCAAATGTTGAGAAATAGTTTTATCTTACTAATATGTGTGTTCGTTACCCTTTCACGCAAAAACTACTGAACAGATTTTGATGAAACTTTTCAGTAATATAGCTTATATTGGTGGAATAATATTAAGAAGCAGATGGACCAGGACTACCTTAATATACAGACAACCCAGAACAGAGTTCTCTGGCGCAGATGTACAGGGAGACCCGACCCCAGATAAACTGGGAACATGGGATGGACAAAGATCAGAATAAAAAGATATTGTGTAAATTGGGAGAAATATAATGTCAAGTAAGTGTGATGCAAATGAAGATGCGCGGGTCAGCTATTCGAGTTAAAAATAACTTTATATTGTGAAGCAATTTAAAACGATATTATAACACCATAGATAACGCAAAGTCGTCTGCGGATGCCTATTTCAGCTAACGCCAAGCAGCTGGCATTGTATGTAGAATTGTTTCAGTCATAGTTTTATTATAGATGTAACAGTGAAACTATTGGGCATGGAGACTCGCCATTTTAATTCTGATATGAAACAAATTGAAATATACTTTTTTATGACTAATTTTGTAAAAGGTCGTCTGTGTACCTCAGTATCAGTTATTTCAGCCACCAAGCAGCTTGTATTGCAAATTATAGTTTCGCTGTAAGGTGCGATTAGTTAGTGAAATTAAAGGATAAGAGGCATGATATCTTAATACTCTAGAATGGCAACGCATGAGTGCTATCACATAGCATATTATAATGTGATGTCCGTATGTGGCGAGGCTCGAACTCCTAGCGGTGTCTTCAGACTGAATCCGTCAGGCAGGAGTTCGTATCCGTCAGGCAGGAGTTCGCCTTCAGCCGCTCCATAAGTTCTTCCGCGGTTTTGGTATAATCTATCCTCGCTACGTATGGTTCGGTGAAACTGTAAAGGCCAAGATTATGACGGCCAGATTCTATGTTTCAACCGCCATATGTAAGTCTTAAAATACTTCGTAATGATTTTTAATTTGACTTACTAATGTAATGAAATTGTTTAAAAATCTCCTATACTTTTTTACTTCATGTATGAGTATCTTTAATTTCAAATACAAGCTGTGTCCATTATTTCTCCGTATAAAGTTTATAGTTTTTGTGTTATTCTGATCTAAGCTATGTTACTTTAAAGTTTCATCAAAATCCATTCAATAGTTTTTGCGTGATAGAATAACAAACATCCATCCATCTATATACTCGTATCCATTCACACAAACTTTCGCGTTTATAATATTAGTAAGATGTATCATTTTTTAGTTTGTTTTCGTTACAATTGTAAGCACTTAATATATATTTTTTCTTACTTTATTACTTGTGAAATATACCTATATATTCCGAATATCCTTCAATTATAGGTTGAACTCGTTTTCAACCCTAATCTTAAGGAAGGGTTTGCTTAGGATATTAACCTCGGAACCGGAAGCGGCTCTTAGATTGCAGATTCTGCATAATTTACCACAAATTCCGGAGTTAAAACAAAGGTGGAAGTGATTATGTTTTATACCTATATTTAAATCATGGAAAAATTATATTTTTGTTGGAAACTTTTCTAGTAAAGACGATCAATTAGTATATAACTATTAATAAAAGGTGTATATTTACTTTAAACACCAAAAATGTTAGGGGAACCTTGTCATTAACAATATATTAATATGGATTTTTGTTTATTTGAAGATGAAATATTTAGTATTCTCGTGTTAAGAGCTAGTTATAATAATTATACAAATACAGAGAAAGTATATTAATATATTAATACGTGAAGCTTTCTTTACGAAAATTACCCGTATGCAGAAGTATGAAATTTCGCACACTTTTAATTTATATATAGACCGAGTGCAGAACGCTAATATATTTTTTTAATTGTAATTTTTAATTTTAATATACATTAAATCAATAAAACAAACATTACACACACTACCGTATATAGGTAGGTATACCGTATTTGATAGACACAAGCAATGTCAAATTGAGAATAGATTAATCTTAACAATGTTATAAACGCAAAAGTTTGTTTGTTACTCTTTTACGCAAAACCTACTGAACGGACTTCGATGAAACTTTATAGTAATATAGCGTATGCATCAGAATAATACATAGGCTATATATTATATTGAAATTTAACGCGGGTGAAACCGTGGGTCACAGCTAGTATGGTATAAAGTCTTACTGAATGTGAAATATAAAAATAATTTTAAGTAATTACGGTCGATTTTCAACTGTTGTACGACCACTAGATTTGTATAATCCAGAGATTCTATCTCTCGGACAGTATTCTCGACAATGGCGCTTGGTAAAGTAATTCCGGCATGAGGTTTTCAGTTTTCATTTCACTTTTACAGGGCCGAAATGAATTAGATATTACGCTCATAATTAATTTAAATTAAAGGAAAATTCGGCGGAGCAATGGACAGGGTACAGCCCTACAGGCTGTAACCCAATTGACTTATTTGACTAACCATTTCCGGATTTTGTTCGCATTTTAATTATCGTTCTCTCATTATCTAGCTTGTATTGTTATATTATACTAGCTGTACCCGCAGTTTCATCCGTGTTAAATTTATAGCCTATATGAAGAAGAAGAAGAAGAAAAAAAAGATTAACAAACATCATACTCACAAACTTTCGCGTTTATAATATTAATAAGATTTTATAATTTTGTCTGTCTATCTATAAGTTATGAGTGTGTATGAGTTTGAGTTTGAGTTATGAAAGACTTAGGTTTATATCTAGTAAGGGTGAAGCAGTGAGTTTCTCTAGGGAACCTGCAGGGATGGGGGATGTTAGGATTAGGATGTTAGTAATGTGGACTCATGAACCCATTACTAGCAATTTACTATATCAGGTTGAATTTACCACGTGGTTTTTCCTGAAAACCATCGTGATAAATTCTTGGTGAATTTGTCACGATGTACTAACTGACCTAACCTCCTGTGCACCTCATCCTGCACTGGTGCCCGCGTAAACCGTTAGCGCAGGCGAGTGCACCATTTCTTTATCATACATAAAAAAAACCCGCAGTAACGGGTCCCATAGCTAAAGTGGGCCACCGCCGTCGGATTCGCGGTGGACTGACACTCAATCGCGGGCCTCCGGCTTATGACGACGAGTGAGAGACATCTTGGAGTTTTTAGTGAGTAAGAGTCTCACAGTACATGCTAGCCCCCTCTCCCCCTCTCCCCGGGGCGGGAGAGCCTCCATGAGGGATTTTTTCCACGTCAAGAAATAACCGTCAACCCAAACACCAAAGAGATTTCGTAGAATTACTATACAATAAAGCGTGCGTTGCGTATGTCTTCAATCAAACATAGGTAGTTAATCCCTCCACCCTCCCTCTGCCCTTTGTATACAAAAGTTATAGATATTGCCTTCAAATGACGCAGCTGTAATCAAAGAAACATACAGCTGGCGGCGATGACTAATGAAAACAAATATTCGAATTCTTATACATTTCGTATTACGAGAATATTGACGACCAGTGTTGCAATTTTAGTGATTTTACCAATGAATTGATGAATTTATATCCATTTGGTGGGAGAAATTTGTTTCTGGTTCTTGAATTTTTAATGGACTTAGAATATAAGGGAAAATTACTACGAATTAAAAATATATCACTTTATGTATAAAAGTCATATCACATTAAATTAAAAAAGGGTAATTTATGAATATAAATAATTACACCTTTTTATTTTTTCAAAATTACTTATTGTACAAATTAAATTTACCTTAATTACTAAACATTTCTGTTAAAAGTTCATTATTATTATTTGTAATTCTATATACAAATAATAATTTAGTTATTATTTTAGTTTAAGAACAACTTAAACTATAATAAATAAATAATTATTTTGTAAAGCAAAAACAAATAAAATTACAATTTTTTAAATAAAAATGAGTAATTTATCTTTACCTAACAATAATTTAGTGATTGTTCTATAGGTTCCACGTTAAAAAATTCATCAAATTATTTTTGTTTTTAGATATTCAGTGGACTGATAAAAACTTTGTGGGCAACACTGAATTCGATGCTAAATTCAATTCCACTTAAAATATCGCTTCAATTTAACTTCGCTTTTCTATAAAACTTGGAGAACTTGTCCAAATCGGTAACGACTTAGAACATTCCGTTGGTCCAATTGGGTTATTGTGTAGCCGGTGAATTATCGTCGCCAGTTGTAAATGTGACTTTAAGTTACTCGGGTAAATATTTTTTAAGGTCATCCTAGGATTAGTGTGTCCAAGACGTGTAGCCGCGATTAGTACATTTCTACTACGACTCTTACCAATCGTGGTAGAAATCTCCTAATCGTTCGATAAGTTTAAGTATAAGGTCATTGTGATGGAAGGATTGTATTAAAGGGTGGCTTAAAATGAGACACGTTCCTAGATGAGGTAAAATATGTATTTTCAGATAGCTAGCAAAATGAAAAGAATCACTATCGCATAAGAATCAACCAACAAAAATATATAAAAAAAGCTATCAAAAAGGTTGCCTTCGGCACCACCATTTCTACAAACATTTCTACTACAGTCACCATTTCTACAAAGTTTGTGAAAAGTCAACATTTTAACAAAGTCTGTAAAAATGTTATCCTTAAGGGGGTAAATTAAAATATAGTAATACAAGCTGTCCCGAGAAACGTTGTTTTGCCTTAAAAAAAAAAATTTAGGGGTACTCCTAACATTTAGGGGGATGAAAAATAGATGTTGGCCGATTCTCAGACCTACTGAATATGCTCACAAAATTTCATGAGAATTGGTCAAGCCGTTTCTGAGGAGTATGGGAACGAAAACTGTGACACGAGAATTTTATATATAAGACGTTCTAGCGCTGTGGTTGTAACCTCACTATAGTAGAGTTATGTATGATGTGATGAGGTATCGCTATATAATATATTATTTATTAGAGTGTTATTCTAGTATCTGGGTAGTGAGTACACCGGTGTAATAATTGTACTATTGTACATTAGTAAGATTATTATATAGCGGAGTCGGGACGTAGACTGACTTTACATTTAGCTTAAATCTATATTAGTGGAGGCTTAAATTAATCGAAGGGTTCCTAGTGTACACAGAAATGTTACATGTGCAGGCACAATGTAATATTATATTTATTTATATTTAAACAACAACCTAAAAAAATGTGATAAACATAAAAGCGACCCTATCGCTAAAAACTATCTCTATCTGACAACCTAGATAAACAAAATATTATAGGTGCTTACCTTAGAGCGTCCTCTGACCCTCTTCCCGTTGTTCAAGCGCAGCCAGGCGTCCCAACGATGTCGGTATACAGAGATGGTGTTCCACCGACCGAGTCGGACCGGCTCTGGTGATCGGAGGATACCAGCTCCGCTGCCACAGTCGAATCTATATAATAATAATAATAAATGAATAAATAAATAATAGACGACTTCGTTGGTCTAGTTTACCAGAACTTGTGTTCTTGGTATTAAACAACCTATATAAAAATTTGGAAATACATCATGTACTATATATCTAAAATACCCAGACCGATACAAGCAACTATACTTATGAATACAAGTGTTTGTACCGTGCGAGGAATTGAACCCGCGACCATCGGAAATAAGGGGGCGTGCTAAACCGCTAGACCACCGAGTAGGTCATTCAAGGTTTATAGGTATGTATAATACATATGTGATTGATCAGATAAATCGATGATGTTGTGGATAAAGATATACTAGGTTCCGGGACAGCGGGTACATAGAATGAGTGGATTAATACATGAATGACACCTTCCAATCGATATACTAATTATAATTACATATATTCTATTATATACAGAAATAAAACTACTTTAGTAAATCAAGAAAGAAAATATAATGTCACTTTTTACAATAATATTAGGAACGAACTATCAACAATTTATAAACATATTACTTTTAAATATAGAAAATTAAATGATAGAGGTTTCACAACAACATGTACACCCGTGCGAAACCGAGGCGCGTAGTTAGTTTTAATTAAATCAAACTTCAAACACTTTATTTGCTTTATTCAGTTACACACCACGTTCGATAGATGGCGGTGTTAACAGTTTTTAATCCCGTACGTAGGACATTATGTAGACTGACTTTTTATAGCCCTTTCCACGTCCTCGCATAATTGGATTTGTTTTATGTAGTGACTGCTTTGAACGGCAATAGAAAGCGAATTTTATGGGCTATTAACGGAATAAATTGTTCAATATGAGTCCATTTAAATGTTTTCATATGTTTCCAAAGGATTGGGGAATAGGAAATTAAAATTAGGTAGGTATTACGATAGAAGAATTTTCTGTTGCTATTATGTATGTACTAAAGATCTGCATATTTATGATCTGTTTTTTAATCTCGAAGACTAAATACATAAGTGTAAATATCATCATAAGTGTAAATATATCATTTTTAAATAATGTTAGTAGCTGTACCGTGACAGTGCTGTACCTACCGATGTGTTGAATCATATTTTTTTTATTTTTGAAGATAAGTTTTAAAGCTAAACTAACTAGGGCACTTAGTTTTCAGAACATGTATTTTTTAAATTTATGTACGTACAATATTTCCTTTCTGTCTTTGTGTCTGTCTTTGTATTAAACTACATAATAATCACAATATAATAATCAAGCACTTTTCTATAGGGCTGCGCATTGCATATGTAACAACCTTATAAAAATCTTTAATGAATGTTTATTTCTGATAGCGTCAAAACACTTTATGAAGTCTTAAAAAAAGAAATTCAGTTTAGTTTCTTACCAGTTCTTCTCAATTGATACTGTATACTGAACTGGACGATCTTTCCTGAATCATTTATTCATATAGGAAATTTAACTGCTTATGAACGTCAAGTTTTTAAGATAAGTTTTCCCTGCCGTCCAGATCAGTATACAGATCTAATTGAGAAGAACTGACAAGAATGTATTTTTAAAGCCAGTTTTGGAGTTGAAATTGATTTGAATGGTTTAAAATCTCAACTCACCTCAACTCCACGTGTCCATTTCTCAGGATTAATGCCAGGTAATCCCCTGATAGGTCGTCGTGTTCCCCAGTGAGGAGTAGGACGCCGCGCGCCCGTTCCGGCCGTACCCTAATCCTCAGTCGAACGCGCTTGTACGCGCCGCGCAGTGCACGTAATGCTAGCCAAGACCCACCAGAGAAACGGGGCGTAACCACTTTCAGATCTGAAAAAAAATGTCTCTGTTAATAATCTATGACAGGGATGAGCAACACGCGGTCCGCGGACCGATTGCGGCCCGTCAAGTGTTTCAGAAAATGTTTTTTTTCCGACTTTCTTCATCAATATATTGTTATAAAATTAATTAAGTATAATAAAATGGCAGTACATACTAAATTAGAAAATTTTTTTGTGTGAGTTTTTGTCACTTGTCGACTCGGCGCCGCGGCGTCTTGTTCAAACATGTAATATGAACACTTGCATTAAAATTTGTATATAAATTCTTTACATTTACATATGTTATAAAGTGATACCTATTAATAATATACAAAACTTTATTTTTAACGTTACAATAAAAAAATATTATAATTTCCTTTACAAATTTTAATGCAAACATTCGTATTGTATTTGTATCTGTATGAACAATACGCCGACAAGTGAGTCATAAAAAATATTTCGGTTTAGCCAGCCAAACATTATAAAATTTAAATGGGCCCGTTTATTAATAAGGTTGGTCACGCCTGATCTATAGTATTAGCTGCCTTTACATGTTCTTTCACGTAACCGCAGTCCTATAGATTAGGTTCTTTCACAACCTGTCTTTCAGACAGGAAATAATGAGTAAACATTTACATGTTGATACAAAACGATATAGACCATAAGGAAATATTGGTTTAATTCAAGTAAAATGCTAGTAAGATATACATGTTGAAATGTTACAATATGACAAGACAATAAAAAAACAAATCATAGTATTATAAAGAGTTTCTATACTACCACATTCACCCATCCTTATGATTCATAATCATTTAAGTAAGCAGGGGGCCTTCTTTCACGAACAGGCCGTTGGGGCGAATGAACTAATTCTGAACCGGAATTATCAGCATTTAAATTTTCATTCTCAGATGCTGTCTGGTAGATCTCGGCATCTGTATCAGAAGGGTTATGAATGGAGTTATACGTTTCATCTTCAGTGACTACTTCTTCAATTTGCCTATTAATTGGCGCTAGATGTCGGTTTGATACTGTATCCTCTCTCCCATCAGCAAAGCGTATTATAGAATAGTTTGGGTTTGATTCCAGCAGTTCCACTTCTTCCACTAAAGGATCATATTTACTTTTTCTTACATTTTTTTTTGAATAGTACTGGGCCCGGAATCATTAACCAAGAAGGTAAAGAAACTCCATTACCAGATCGTCTCGGGAAACAGAACATCTTCTCATGTGGTGTAGCATTAGTAGCTGTGCATAATAACGATCGAATTGAGTGCAGCGCTAAAGGCAAGACATCTTCCCAATACCGAATATCTAGGTTTTTGGATCGTAAGGATAATTGTATAGTTCTCCACAGAGTCCCATTCAGTCTTTCGACCTGGCCATTTCCTTCTGGATTATAAGGCGTAGTCCTGCTGCATGCAATATCATTCCTTATTAGGAAATCTTTAAATTCTTGTGACATAAATCCAGTTCCACGGTCTGAATGTACATAGAGAGGAGTTCCAAAAGTAAAGAAAAGATGCTTTAAACTTGCTATTATAGTAGCGGATGATACATCTTTGCAGGGGTAGGCAAAGGGAAATCGAGAAAATTCATCAACAATAGTTAAAATGTATTTATTTTCGGAATTTGAAGGCAACGGCCCTTTGAAGTCTAAACTAAGTCTTTCAAATGGGGACGTCGCTTTAATAAGTCGTCCTTTACTGTTTGCAAATCTTGGCTTTATCTCTGAACAAATAGGACAACTTGCAGTCATATTCTTAATTTCAGTAATCGAATACGGTAAATTCTTAGACCGCACCCAATGAGCCATTCTTGTGATTCCTGGATGGCTTAATGTATTATGAAGCTCATATAAATTTTTGCGTGAAAACATATTAGCACAAACTCTTGACAATGTATCAGATACAATATTTTGTTTACCCGGTCGATATATAATATCAAACTTGAAACAAGATAATTCAAGCCTCCATCTCTCTATTTTCTCGTTCTTAATTTTACTTGAATGTTTTTGATTGAACATGAAGGAAACCGATTGTTGATCCGTTATTAAAAGAAAATGTTTTCCAATTAAATAGTGACGCCATCTACGTAGGCTTTCAACAATTGCCGACGCTTCTTTCTCTATTGAAGAATGGTTTCTTTCGGACTCTGTCAATGAGCGAGAGAAAAATGCTACCGGGCGACTATTTTGTGAAAGTGTTGCTGCTAAGGCATGTTCAGAAGCATCAGTCTCTACAGTAAACATTTGTGTGTCGTCAATAGCAATTAAAGCAGCGTTTGCAATATCTTTCTTAAGACTCTCAAAGGATATTTCTGCATCACGTGATAATGGAAATGAATTATTAGTCGCTAAATTGCTTATTTTCTCTGAATAGTTATTTATCCATTTAGAATAATGTGCAAACATACCTAATACTCTCTTTAGAGAATTTATATCTGTAGGTGCAGGCATGGAGAGTAAAGGTTTAAGACGCTCTTTATCAGGTCTTACAACATTGTTCTCTATAGTATAACCTAATATATTAATAGTCTCAGAACCAAAATTACATTTCTTTGTTTAGAGTAATTTTATACTTTGCTACAGTTGCCATAAATTTTGCTAGATTAGCATCATGAGTAAGCTTATCCTTACCACAAACAGTAACGTCATCTAAATATGCATAAGTGTCAGTAAGATTTTCGTTAGATATGATAAATTGCATCGTTCTTTGAAATGCTGATACTCCATTTGTTACTCCAAACGGTATACGTGTAAATTGAAATAGATTACCGCATGCTTCAAATGCTGTATAAGGTCGTTCTCTCTGTTGAATTGGTACTTGATGGTAGGCACTTTTGAGATCAATTTGGCTAAAATATTTATTCCGCGCAATTTTTGATATAAGTACTTCAATATTAGGTAAAGGATATGCATCAAGTTCTGTAAATTTATTTATAGTTTGAGAATAATCAATAACGAGACGTTTACGATGGATACCACCGCCAGTTACTAGAACTTGTGCCCGCCAAGGTGATATACTTGGCTCAATGATTCCATCTTTTAATAGTTTTTCAACTTCTTCTTTAATAAATTGTTGATCACCCTCGCTGTAACGTCTTGATTTTATTGCTACGGGTTTGACATTAGGAGATAAATTTGAAAATAATGTAGCATGAGGTAAGTTAGCAGCCATGACATTACATATCTTCAAAGGATCTCGGGGACCACCAAACTTCAGTTCTAAGGAGTGATGAGCTTTAAGTAAGTCATGACCTAGTATAATATCAGCGCATAAATTACGTACAACTAATAATTTGACATTGTCGTACGAATGATTATTCAATTGTAAAGTTGCATTGCAGTAACAGTTGACTGGTGATGTATGATTAAGTGAAGCTAAAGTTATAATTTGTTGACAAGGTTTCTGTTTAAGTTTCAATAAGTGCGCTAATTCTTCATTTACAAAGTTTAATGAGCTTCCAGTATCGATAAGGGCTTCAGCATAATACTTATTAATGGTGATAGGTACAGTTGCTTTATGTAAACTAGGTAAAGAAGCTGCAGATATAGCTGCAACTTCTGCAGAGTTACTATTATTAGTCTCATTTACTATGACAGCATTCATAGTTTGTTTGCTTCGACAAACATTAGCAAAATGTCCCTTTTTAAAACAAATTTGACAAGTGCTATTTAAAGCTGGACATCTTATCCGCTGATGAATTACATTACTACCACAAAAGAAACATCTTCTTTTATTTGTTGTGGCAGCTATAACGGTTTCTGCTATATTATCTCCTGATATGGATGTAGACGCTTCATTATCGTAAGAAGACAAAGTTTTGGTTTTTTTATTTTGTGAATCAGATAAGGTAGATATGGAATCAACTGCGTTAAGCGGTATGTTATCATTGAAAGATCGAGAATTTGTTTCTGCCATTTCTAGTGAAAGTGCTTGGTTAAATGCTTGATCAAGTGACAGTTCCAGATTTTCTAGCAAACGTTGGCGTATTTTGTGTGAAGAAATACCAGCAATAAATGCGTCCCTGATATATTCTGATCGATATTGTTCTGCTTTGACATCCTTGAAAGAGCATTTTTGAGCAAGTAATTTAAGTTGACGTAAGTATTGATCTATAGATTCATCACTACGTTGCTTTCGAGTGCCAAGAATATGACGTGCATGTATTTCATTTTTCTGTTTAATATAGATTCCATTCAAAATTAAAATAGCCGATTCATAATCAATACATTCTTTTATGTTTACATACACACTGGGAGATAAGTGATTAATTAAAATTTTTAGTTTATGTTCATCAGTAAACTCACCATTATTTTCTGATAGGAAATTGTTAAATGTATATAGCCAATGCGTCCATTCAATATCGGCATCAGTAGAACTCGGGTCTAACTCAAATCTTTCCGGACGTAGATATCGTGCTAAACTTGTAGAAGCCGGCCCTGGCATCGACATTATATCTGCTTCAATCTTTTTACTGCGACTTTTTCTTGACATTGTTAATTGTATTTTATTAGTTGAATTAATTGATACAAAACGATATAGACCATAAGGAAATATTGGTTTAATTCAAGTAAAATGCTAGTAAGATATACATGTTGAAATGTTACAATATGACAAGACAATAAAAAAACAAATCATAGTATTATAAAGAGTTTCTATACTACCACACATGTACATTTAGAATGTAGAATGAACTACCTGCCGAGGTTTTCTCACGAGACTACACAGCATGGGGTCTGTCAAGAAGGGTATATTAAGGTTTCTTAGGCAACGCGTACGTTACAACTCTTGTTTCAGGCGTCCATACGTTACAGTAACTGTTTACCATCAGGTAAGCCGTACGCTAATTGCTAATATCGTAGTACAAATAAATTATAATACCTTCATAATATAACCGTTCTTTAAAACAAGGTAACGGCTGTAAAAATATTTTATGTTTAATGAGTTTGTCATATATTGTGACTTATATAACAGAAATATTTATGATCGGTTGTTTTACAAATTATATCGCCGTTTACATTTCACTCAGCGCCATCTATACGCAGGACCACGAATTTTATGATGAAGGAATCAAGTGTTAGAGTTAAAATTACCTTCAAAATGAAACTACGGCTGCCCACTTCGTTCACATTTCAAAATCAACCCCCTTTCTGGCGTTCCTTTTTTTTTTGGTTCGGTTTTTTCCTTTTTAGGGAAAGGCAAAAGTGGCATTCCTTTTATAGACATTCATTGAGACATTTATTTCGTTTAACAACTAAAATTAATTTACAATACTTATAAAATTTTATAAATATCTACATTAATTTTAATCTATTAATTAATTTTAATACAAAATAAATATGAAAATATAATATTACTATTCATACAAAATATATAATAGTTTCTACAAATATATTAGAAGTAGATATATCACAACATTTTTTATTGCAAAAACCAAACCCATATAATATATATCATATTAGATACTCGATTACTTTCATAGTTATCGATTACAAAAATATTTATTAAAACTAGCTACTCGGCCCGGCTTAGCACGGGTGTACATGTATTATATATACATATAAATCTTCCTCTTGAATCACTCTATATATTAAAAAAAAAGCTTCTAAATCCGTCGCGTAGTTTTAAAGATTTAAGCATGCATAGAGACAGACAGCGACAGCGACTTAGTTTTATACTAGGTAGTGCAGTAATGATGATAACAGTTCATATTAGACACTAAATTACTATAATCTTACACAAGAATGGGTTGCTTGTGTTGGATTGCATTTCACGAGTCAGCAGATATCAAATCGAGTACAAGTCACTATTACATTTCATACATTGTGTGTTTATCCTAGACAATTTATATTGTTTGAAATAGATAATATTTTGTTATCAACTTTAACACACAATTTTAATGTGTAATATTTTATGACGTTTTTAATTTTAAATTGCACGTAAATAGGCAATTTACTGAATTTAATATCTTATCTAAACATAATTACATTTTAACCAAAATAAAATTAATAAACTAAATATTCTGGACAATAATTCGAATTAAAAAGTATTATTATTATTAGTACAGCATGCAATATAAATAAAATATGAATTAGCTACAGATATTTTTTAATCGACATACATATGTCTTTTCTTCGCAATTAACCATAGATAATATAAGATATTAACTATATAGTATTATGTTATCTGTCATATTACCTATTATAACTAAGTTAGATATATAAAATCAATATTCATAACAAGCCGTTAGTATCATTATACACACCTGCGACTTAGTTCGTACGGAATTTAATGTTATCTTAATTAAAATAATCTAAGTTACTCCTCATAACATTATCTATCCGCCAGTAAAAGTCCCATCAAAATCGATGCAGTATTTTCAGAGATTATCAGGAACAAACAGACAAACATTTATCTATATTATTTTTGAGCAAAAATTATATAGAAAAATATGTGTTTGTGTTTCACATGCAGTTAGTGAAAAGCTGTTAATTTGGTATTACCAACAGACACTTCAATTTTATTTATTTGTATAGACAACTCGGACATATTTCATGCTACAAACAAATACGTAGAAGAAAGTTATAAAAAAACACAATACAACTTAAATTATAAACGTAAAATGCTATCCATAAACACAAACAAATGCGTTCCACGCAAGATGCATAGTAAAGCATAGTTTAGTCAAGTAATGCATTTCATTTGCATACAGATGGCGTTCATAGAATACCTACATCGCGATATATTTTCATCTTCAACTTCTGATAAGTAGGTCAGTTATAAAACTACCTTCATCATTCAATTTGCCAACACGATCGAAATCGTGAGGGAATTTTTGTAAGCATTACTGGAAGCAAAGCGAAGGTAACGCTATATTTATAATTATCAACCGGTACACCCGCGTCATAACTTGTATGTTTGCGATTATCTCAAAAACTACTGAACAGATTTACATATGGCTTTCGTCTATTAACAGAATAATTCCTAACGTAGGTTTTGGTGTTATTATATAGAAAAAAAGTTTTGATTTCATTAATATAACAACATAGTAAATGAACGGAGTCGGTATATCAATGAGATATAAAAAAAAAATCATTATATGACAGCCTTGGTGGTCTAGTGGTTTAGCACACCGCTTTGCTTCCGATGGTTGTGGGTTCGATTCGTCGCACGTTGCAAACATATGTATTCATGAATATGTTTGTTTGCATCAATCGGGGCGTTTTCTATGTACATTATACATGTATTTACAAAAAAATATCTAAGCATTTATATCAGTTATCCATACTCATAACACAAGCTGTGCTTTCTGTGGGACTAGATGGCGCGGTGTTAATTGTCAAACTTTATTATTTATAATCTAGGATGACGTTATACTATGCAGATGTGAACGGCTCTTTATAAAAGAACATTACAATAAAAGTTTCGGTTACGAAGCACCCATTGAAGAGGATATATCAAATAAATACCTTATACATCTCGAAAGCTGTTGCTTTTGTTAAAAGACATGCCGCTGACACGAGAATGCGGAGTGGTTTTGTGACATCAAAATACATATAGTACTTAGACTTAACGATGTCAATAGTCTAGCGGTTTAACACCGCTTCAGATGGTCGCGGGTTCAATTCCTCGCACAGTGCAAACATTTGTATTCATAATAACAATTATCTTGTTTGTCTGGGTGTTTTATATGTCTGTGTTTACAAAAAAAGTAGTAATCTATCTATTTGTATCACTTGTCTAGTACCCATAACACAAGCTCTGCTTAGTTTAGGAATAGATGGCGCTGTGTGAATTGTTGTGAGATTATTATTAATTATTATTATATCAGTCCAGTACCTATAACACAAGGTCTGCTTAACTTGGGAATAGATGTCACAATTCACAATTGTTCTGAGTTATTATCTTATACTGTAATTTGACTGCCCAATCTGCACGCCATGCCCAAAACATATCTTACAAAGCAAGATGCTTGGCGGCTGAAGTAGGTGAGACTGAGGTGTTCTATTTCTACGGGTTGAAAAAATAAACTAATACATCATTTTAAGTAAAGCTTACCACAATACATTAAAAAAAGCAGCATGGAAATCGGTTCAACTGTTTTTAAGACCAGCGCGCATAAAGGCACAAATAAATAGAAAAAAAAATCATTGTTTTGATTGAAGTTTCTATGAGGTCGATAAGGATAATGATTTTCTTGTCTTTATCACAAATATAACTCAAATTTTTAATATTATTTCAGATGAATAATTTACCCAAAAAAAATTCGTTTATATTTTCCACTAACTGTGCCCGTGGTTTTATACGCATGAAATTGATATCCTATGTGTTAGTCTGATTATAATCTATATTACTGTGAAGTTTCATCTAAATCCGTTCGGTAGTTTTTGCGTGAAAGGGTAACAAACATCCATCCATACTCACAAACTTTCGCGTTTATAATATTAGATATATATACTGACAGTTATATTTTTAAGAAATCCTAACGTGTACTTTAGGATTACCCTATTAAATTGAATTTTCTAAAAAAATCTTATAATATTTTACGCTTTTATTATAAGTGCCTAACTAAATAGACATGAAAATAGATTCTATACTTAACCGGATTAGGTTTAAAATGTTTTGTGGTATATAAAATTATAAAAATAGCCATCCATACCAGTATAACATCTGAAGCTTTCAAGAGGCTCGGGTCGTGACAAACGCTTGTTTCGAGTACTTTCATTGTAAACGCCGTGTAGGGTTACCAATATTAATATAAACATTAAATATTTAGAAATTATATTAGTTTATTCTGTATTAACGTAATTTTACAGTATTTGTCAGATTGATTTATAAATATAATTTTGATATTTATACATATATCATATCATAGTTCATGTATTTACAAACATAGATACACACCTACATAACATATATAATAGGTAATAGATACTAATACGTTTCAATAATAAACTCTAATACATTTTCTTACAGATGTTTTTAAATTACCTGATTTTACAAACAAAATAAAAATCTCCTGTGTTGGCTCCAATTGACCCTTAAATCATGTACAGTTATATTTAGATGGATTTCCGTATGTAAAAATTTCATACAAACTTTTATATATGTTGAAAATACTCTTGTATCAAAAATCAAAATTCTCGTGGAAAAACGAGGATTTTCATACGGTTGACATCCCTGACGCCGCGTCTTTGTTATAATTAAGAGGACTCATCTCCAGGGGCGGATTAAGGTCCCTGGACTCTGACTAATTGGATTCATACAACTTCGAGACATAATTATTATGATTTAATAACTATTTCATATATTTCTTCGCATGTTTCTCGTAATTAACTTCACATAAAAGCTACTTGTGTGTTATTCTTAATTAATAAATTTATTATGGATGATATCTTTTCGGATCTCGCAAAATTTTCTTTTTTTTTTCTTTGGGTTTACTCTTGGTGTTATTACCAGTCATTATAGTTAATTTTGAAATTAATTTATAGTATCTTAGAGGAATAACATTATATAACGCAAATTAGTCTGAAATTGAGCAGAGGTTACACAGTGTTACTAGTGGACTGACAAATATATTTAAATATATTTTTGTGTAACTAAATTTAAACCCTGCATAATAGAAATATTTGTCTAAACGAATCTACCACTATCGGGTAGTAATTACGCTTAACTGCTAGACCATTGAGGTTGCCAGTGAAAATATTAAACTTTAAATGTAAGAATAAAAAAGATGCACTTCATTTCCTTATTTGGGTAACCTTCAAACTGCGTGGTCACGAGATCAAATTGACACGTGTTCAAATTCATTTTCAACTTTGTCCATTGTTTCCTTTTTAAATTTATTCTGTTACATGATTTCTGTTCTATTGGGCTCTTTTAACTATGTACTATTTTAATGACTTCGTTCGCATGACTTGAAGCATCAAGCAATATAAAAGTGCTAGCTTCTTTTATCTTCTGTTGATACGTTGCAAATACTTTCAACAAAGTATTTAAACAGTATCGAACGTAGTGCCAGCGAAGCGATCCGAAGCAGTCTCTTGATGGGATCGTAACTGCAGATCGTGAGATCACACCTGACGATGGCCGTAAAACTTGCTATCGGAACTTCGCAATTACTTTTTAAGTTCCTGTAAAAGAATGTAGTCTTTGTACGAAATCGTCTAAGTCTTAGCTAGTTCTGCAGTCACGCTGCTTTATAACTATCACATGGCAATTTTAAGTAGCTATGACATGGTCAAGTGTCTTAATTAGTCATGCTCACTAAATATCGGTCTGGGTGTTTTCTATTTACTAATGGTAGCCCAGTGGTTGAGGTTCGATCATAATTAATTTAAATTATAAGTTTGAACATTATTAAAGTTTTATGATATGTTCAATCCTCACGAACGACATATCCACGGGCATCACATGGTGGCGAGATTTCTGTGCTGATGTGTATATATATAGGTGACGGTTTTCATTTACCATTAGTTCATCATCATCATTTACCATCAAAAGCTTGATAGTCATTCCATTTACATAAAAAAAGTCCTGCCCCGTATGGTGACCCTAAATCTAGCCCTGTTCCTCTATACAGCTGTCCTGAATATTACTCGATTTCGTGTACCCACTTCAGCGTATTACCACTTAGAAGCCGTATTGTGTCACGGCGCTTGATTTCCGCTTTTGTGCAGGTGAACATAAAGTTTAAATTGCGACGAATGTTGTCATAAGGTTTACAGTGACAGTTATTATATTTAGGAGCTACTGCATGATCGTCTGTTGAAATTAAGGTTTAATTGTGTAACTGGATCACAACGGTAATTGTTTATTTTGGTTGAATCTTTTCAAATATGACTACGTATGATAAGAAATAATGTATAATTTTTTAGACAAATTAAAATTAATATGGCTGAGTAGGGAAATAAACACGAGCGGTGAAGGTGAGTGTTGATGTACGTCGGCAAGGGGCTTCTTAAACCTACACCCGGGTCCCAAGCCCAGGGAAATGCTCGTAGTTTCCCTCTCTACCACACGATGGACCCAGCACAGGCACGGTTAATCCATGGAATGCTATATTTATGGAATGGCAAACAAGCTGAAGGCTCACCTGATCGTAATGAACGGTACATCGCCTAACCCGATAATCTAGCGGTTTAGCGTACCGCCTTAATTGTGGTAGTCACAAGTTCAAGCCTCGCACGGTACAAACATTCATGAGTACGATTGTTTGTCGGTCTGGGTAATTTTTATGTACATTATGTATGTATTTATCCATGTAATCATATCAGTTGTCTAGTGATTATAACACAGGCTCCCGCCTTAGCTTAGGACTAAATGGCACCGTGTGATTGTCCAAGCTTATTATTATTTGTGTAGGTAATTATTTGCTACTTTTGCACGTCAAAATCTCTACAGAAATTACAGGACAAAAGCAAAGCATAACATCATGGTCCTCTGGAATGACAATGCATGAGTGGTATCACTGTTGTCACATAACAATGTGATGATCTTAGTGCTGTTCACGTATATAGGTTACCTCTTACTAACTGATAGACCGCCATCTTGTTTGCCATTATATTATATAAAAAAATATATATATTTAGTTTATGTATTATCTATACAAGTAAATAAAACTGAAGTATAGGGCTAGATGGAGCTGTGTGAATTGTCCTGAGATTTTATTATTATTCGTAAGCGTAATGTTGGAATAAAGTGAAGATCTATTACCATGACATGTCTTTACTACATACTGGTACAAACCAGCCTCCAAATGAGAGACGCATTCAGACACTAAAGCATATAATTTAGGTCACATCCACATCCGCTTGTTTTGTAGTACGTAAGGCCTATATTTGCATGTTTGCTGTTTTGTCACTGTTTGACAACTTTTTTCTTCAGATTCGTACATAAACTCTAATATAACAAATATGTGGCCGGTAAGTTTGTAGCGGGTAAATCTGAGATGTAAACGATATAATTTTTTTAAACTTTTCGAATACAGACTTTGTACTAAGTCTAATATATCGTTTAGTTATTACTTATATATTTTGACTAGCTATTCCCGCGACTTCGTCCGCGTGGAATTTAACTTTATTTTTCTAAAATAAAAGTAGTCTACAGAATTAAAAATTATTAATTTCGTCTTAATTTATTAGTTCCATTAGGTACTGATAGGTTCAAACTAATACATTTACATCCTGCATCATTCCTTATTTTATCCCCATGGGGGTTGAATTTATCAAAATCCTATTTAAGCGGACGTCTTTATCATAGTAGCTCCAATCTTTAATTTCAGTTCAATCATTCGAAAATCTAAGAAGATTTATACAAACTTTCATCCCCTATTTTATCCCCTTAAGGGTGGAATTTATCAAAATTCTTAGGGGATGCCTACGTCATATAAGCTTTATGCATGCAAAGTCTCAGCCCGATTGGTTTAAAATTGACAAAGTTTCATACAATCTTTCATCCCCTATTTTATCCCTTTGGGGGTAGAATTAATCAAAATCCTATCTTAGCAGATGCCTACGTCATAACATCTACCTGCATGCCAAATTTCAGCCCGATTCGTCCAGTGGTTTGGGCTGTGCGTTGATAGATCACTATGTCAGTCAGTCACCTTTGAGTTATATATTTAGAAGAGCTATAAACTATAAATAATATAATGTTTTCTATTTACTAATGTAATGTTATACGTGTATATTCTAGCTATCAGATACAGCTTAAATAATTTGATATTTCCTGTGGTATAAGGTTCACTTACAATTTTAGTATTTTAACTATTCTTATAGTTTCACCAATAAAATGCTATACGGATGCGAAGTCGTGGGCTGGGCTGGTATGTAAGAATTCTGTCAATGTTCTCGTCAATTTCAAATACGGCCGGCAGTGGGACAAACAATCTATATGCATGGGGCAAATATTTGCGAGGCCCCGCCGACCCCGGCGAGATCACAGGCTATCATTGGCCCGTAATTTGGTCCGATGGAAATCGCCTATCCGATGATATAGCCTCCACTATCCAATTCAATACCTATTCCACAATCACGATAGTAAATCCAAATAGAGTTGCGTTTATTTGGTTTATGGATTTGACTATTATTGTGAGTGCAGTATCAAAAAGCCAAATATGTTAATGATGGTTTTAATTTGATTTTAAGAATCTATATATTATATTTACGATCCTACTTTAAATAATTATAAGGACAATAACGATCCGCTGTTTCATAAACAAACACCTGTTGACACACAATAGTGGCTACAGACAGTCCTCTTTGTCGGGGCTGCTTTGAAGCTGAAGAAGCGGTCACTCGGTAATCCTGGAGTGCGCAGCAGTGGCCACACAACGCACACAAATCCTCGGAACGGTAAGGTCGCTCTGTGAAGCTTCTGAAGACAGGAAGAGATTCTGCCCTTCTGGGAGGAGCTCGGCTGGCTCTACACGTATAACGGCTCAAATAGGAGGCTTAATGCGGAAAACAGAGTTCAACATACAACAATACAACTCAGTTAACCCATCGTTATCCATATCTAAAAAGGGCGAATATAATGGATTTATGCAGTCGCATTAGCATCGAATAATAGCCCAAACTCTTCAATAAAATAATAATAATAGGAGTTTACGTAAAAGAAATTCTGAAATTACTTATATTCTATCATTACAAGCGAGGCTTTCATACTACATAAGGCCTGTAAAGATATATTGTTCCCATCGCTAACCCCAAAGAATTGTACAGCAACTGAAGCACCCTTACCTATACAGCGCTCGATAGATCACGACCCTCGATATCACTTAATATAATTCACGGAACCCCGCATTCTTTGAGAGGACGTCGATTACAGAGAGCGCCTTGGGGGACCATAATCGAGGGCTCCCTGCGTTTTTGCACGATGCCTCTCGCTGAGAAATTGTAATTGCTAATCCTGATTTAAGTTGCACAGTTACAGAGTCCAGCTGGGTGATTTGCTATCGATAGCTTACATATAATTGCTTTTTTTAACTGAAATTTACGGTCAGCAACGCGCACATGACCTCCTTAGTGTTTCAGGCGACCATAGGCTACGACAACTGTTTACCATCAGATGCGCCGATGATTGATTGCTATTTTAGTATAAGAAAAATCTAATTGCCAATCGTCGTATATATGAATATCAAGGCTCTAGCATGCATAAATGAAATAATTATATGATCTCGTGAGTTCAAACTTCAAACCGCCTCACTGTGTCCACTACACAGCTTGATAAGATTTGTGTTTACATAACATCGACAGTGGACAATATCCCAGAAGGGAAGTCAGTAACTACCCTTCTGGAATAACAGCGTTGTTTTTGTTTGTACCTTCACGACTGTATAGTCTAATACAATAGAGACTTTGTCAAATGGCGCTGCCTGCGTGAATTCAAGTAAAAATATCCCTTGTTAATCTTCGATATCGTTCTGCAGATTGCATTTAAATTCGTCCGGCCATTTTAAAGCGATTGAACAACAAATATCCACACATTAAACAAAGTTTCATAATTGTTATTTCAAGTTTACAGGGATTTTTGTTAAATTTCAAAAGTATAACCACAGTTACACACATTACATAGTATAACAGTCTGTTCTGAAGAAGAAATAAAGATAAAATTTATATACTGTAAATTTACGAGTATATTATCTTATTTTAATTAAAAAAGTCTCCATTTAGTTAAGTTGTTGTAATCGTGAACAAATAACATATTTTAATTAAATTTCCTATGTTCTTCTAAGCAAAATCCAATATATTTCTATCAATAATTCGACCAACTTGCTAACAAATTGTGGAAAAGTTGCCGGAAGTTTGGCCCCGGGAAACGAGCCCTAATGGCGGCCTCGCCACTTCCGGTTATTGGTAATGTTGGATAATGGACCTATCCAATATCGTATTCATTAGATTAAATCCTATTCGCTTTATTTAACGAAAATTAAGTAAGTGACTTCAATCTAAGTTAAGAGTAAGATTTTTAGTAACACGTATTAAATTAACAGGATACCGTCATGGATTAGTGATTTTACTTTATTTATTAGGAATGGGTTCGCACTTCGTTTTACCTAATCTGATGGGTAATAATGGCGAGACCTAGTATGTAGTGTGTTTACTCAAAAGTAATCGTCATAGACTTGAAGTATCCGGGAACACGCTGGAAGTGTGTTCCACTCTTTGGCAGTGCGTAGGCATTAAAAATTACAATGCGAGACGCTTGGTGTAAACGCTTTCCACGTAAGGGTGAAGTCTTAGTGTAAAAATCCTGAGTTCAAATCTAGCAGAACAAGTACTAACAACACAGACAATCTGTGATAAATATGCTGTGGTCCATTAATTCGGGTACTCGAATTAATGGACCACTACATTGAACAAAGTAGATATTGTAAAAAGTCATCTGCGTGGGGATTCGAGAATAGGTGGGTTATTTCAGCCGCCAAGCAGCTTGCTATGTAAGCTGTGTTTCGGTTGAAGGGTTGTATATAGTACGAAATTTAATGTATATGATTAAGCCAATTTATCTGAGGTATACTATTTTTTTATTAATAATTAAAATAGAAAATGCTGTTAATTTTCTTATTATGTTATTATATAATTAGAAGGTTAACCCCAGGAAGGAGAGGGAGGGGAAGGCCCGAATACCACTGGCAACTACATAAATGACTTTATAATTAAAACCAAAAGAACGGATTTAAAAAAAGAACTTCTTTCAGATATTGTAAAAAGAAACTTCGTAGAAACTAAACAATAAGGTGTCATTGTTCGAGTTAATACCCTTTTACCAAGATCTCGATATTTCATGAACCTCCAACTTCTCAAAGTATCGTTGGGTCTCAGTAACTTGGAACAATTAACTTTAAATCTCTTACAGATAAAAGCGATCGGCCAATCGCTTCTAAATTTTTGCCGGGCACAAAGGCAGGACGAGCGGAGAGTAATTCCGTAAGCTTTGAATCAATTGTTAGGTCACTGACCTCGTGGTTTAGCACGTCGCTTTACTTTTGATGGTTGGGGGTTCGATTCCTGAGTACTATTAGGTATTTTCCAAGTATATTACAGATGTATTTATAAAAAATATATTTCAGTATTTTTATCTGTATCCATATTGAGTAGTACTTATATCATAAGCTTGTGGTTAGATGGGGATGTGTGAATTGTCCAGAGTTATTGTTATTACGTTTTAAGAAAACTAACGGTTACTTCGTCAGCTTGGTTTAACTATGTAATCTGTGGTTTAACCGACTTCAAAAAACAAGGAGGTTCTATGTTCCATCACTATGTATGTATATCGACCCTGTCGTGAATTCTAGACAGATATTTTTTTTTGTTAAGCAAGGTATTCTCATAGTTGATCCTAATACTAATTTTATTAAATTTAATACTCATTTTACATTGTTGACACACGGACCTATCCCTAAATTATCTTAGACAATTTTCAGCAGACCATAACGTCCCCCATCCCCATTCACAGTTTGTTACATTCTTTATTTCAAGTTTAATCTTATTTTTTTTATTATGAATGGGTTTGCGGTTGGTCTTACCTCATCTGATGGTAAATGATAGTAAGACCTAGGATATAGCGCGCTTACCCAGAACAAATCTATTCACCACAGACTTGAAGAATCCGGGGTTGTATTTCTCCGGGAACACAAAAGCTGGAAGTGTGTTCCACGCTTTGGCAGTGCGTATTATAAAGGACGACACACGAATATGTGGATTTTATACGACGTACGGTACGGTAAATGTGACGTCACAAAATCTAAAACGGGGGCTTTTCGATACTACAGTAGAAGAGGAGAGATTTTAACTGGTCATAGATTTTTGACACGAGCTTTGTGACTATTTTAAGTCCTTATTATATATATCACATATTGATGATACCTTAATCTGTTACATAACGTATGGGTGGCCCTTTATTTATGTAACTTATGACTTACCTGATTTACACTTATTTGCCGCTAGTGGACAAGCACACCGACCATCGCAGTCGCAGTCACAGTTCTCTACTGCTGCCGTCCACGGTGGCGAAACTGTCGCACCTGGCACCTGGTAATATTATACATATTTTAATTTGTTATGTTTAAACATAGTCAAAATATTTAAGATAGATCGCCATTAGAGAAGTTCGTAACGGTAGTCAAATTTCCGCACTGAATATTTGTAATCTCACACATGCTTATTTTAACGGAATTAAACAAAATAATTTAAATCCATTAAGAAATGAAATGGACTAACCAAACCTAATTCGATAAAATATATAGTCAAAAATATCAACTTTAGAGAAGACCTAAAATATGATTATTAATATATAATATTATCAAATACAAGAATAATAGTGTCACGTTAAAAAGTAGAGCTAAGGTTATTCGTAGAACTAAAACAAACTTATGAAATGATTAAGAGATAGCGTCAGAACTTGGCTCTACAGAAACTTTGCTCCAACTATCAAGAGAATAAAACTGTCAAGTTACTTTGCTCGGAGTAATCTGAGACAGATCGACCTCATTACTATATTTCATTATAGAGGCAGACAATTTGTCACATATCAGGAAATGTTGTCTTATTATTACTTTGTTTGTGCAGAGTTGGCACACAATTTCCCGTGTCGTATAAAAGAAAGCTTAGAACTTGTTTATGAAATCAAAACGAAAGAATAAATTGACAGATGGGATCAATCGAATACTGATATTATATAAGAGGGAAAGAAGATTGAAATAACAAGGAGTAGAAAGAGACAAAGGGAATATATGACAAAGGGGAATATACTGTAAATGCACGTAGAAATAACGTCTGATTTTCTAAGAGACGATAAGGAGATTAGTAGTATATAATAAGGGTAAAATAATTTAAGTTAATGATGTAATATTAATAAAAAAAGTGTACTAGATTGTAAGACATAACAATAATGGTAAAGGAAATAAAAATGATAGATGAGAATTATACATAGCAGTAAGCAGAAATATGTCTTCTATTCATGTCATAATTTTTTTTTAAAGCATTGCTATAATTCAGAGAAGATTCTTGTTATATAGATGCACTATCGAAATTATTTCGTACCGGTATCTTAAAATATATACTTGATGTTTATAAACTTCGTCCATATCTATGATTATTTTTATTTGTTGATCACTCGAAACAATTTTGTAATTCAACATTTTTGATCTTTTTCGATTCATCTATATATCATAAATCTTCTCTGGATTATAGCAAAGTGGAAAGACATTTTAGTAAAGACTAGTGTCATCAATTAACAATGTCAGTTCTGTAACTTGACTATCGTAAACTTTGAAAAGAGCAAACTTTGACTTTCTCCTATGTTCTTCTCAGCTCAAACTACTTTCAGTGATAGTTAGTACATTATGAAGACTTAAAATGTCTCGTAGATAAATTCTTTTATGTAAAATGCTTTTTAAAATATTTTCTCCCTTATGTAAATTTTAATTGAAAGTGTAGCTAATATTGTCTGTATCTGTACTTACTTTTTGTTCTAAACTGGGTCCTAACGTCGTCACCTTCAGTTCATTCGCTTCCAGCAAAACATTTCTCTTATCGTCAGCAATTATATTGAGATCTATATTACTGACTCCATCTTCTCTGAGGCTTTTCAAACCATCTGCTTCTTTATACCTCTCGCCGGTGTTTGTATAATTCTCCTTTTTTGATGGCAGTGTGGTTGTAAGTCTTTGTTTTATATCGATATGTTTATCACTTACATTAGCCTTAATACTATTGGACGGGGCTATTTCTAATTCAGCAGAGAACGATACGTCTTTCTGATAGAGAACATCTTCTTCTATATCTGTTATGTCGGTCGGTCTAGTTGCATTCAGTTCTGTTGACAATGATACAACCATTATGTTTTTTTCATATTTTTTTTTTAATAATTTTGGTACTGTAGTAAACTACTGTACCAAAATTATTAAAAAAAATATTAAAATATTATATGTAATAATGTAATTGCCATTTTGTTGTTCAAGTATACAGACGATGGTTATCGCTTACCATCAGGGCCGTCAGCTTGCTTGCCATTTATATTGCAGAAAAATTTAATAAATGTACATACCAAGACACCCGTATCCGTCCACGTGTAATACATATCCGGGCCCGCAGCCGCACTCGTACGTGCCGTCATGTAGTTCGCGACAGAGTTGCTCGCATGGGCTGCCTTCACCGCACCTTCCTGTAACAACAGATGTTCTATTGTTATAATGAAAAATTAATAAGTATATATTTTATGGAGTATAATGGAATGGTACACCCGCCTGCGCTAACGATTCACACTGGCGGGGCAGCAGTGGAGGATAAACATGAGGTCAGGTACGTCAGCCCATCTTGTGGTAAATACATCAGTAACTTATCATGATGGTTTCCTAAAGGAACATCGTGGAGGTCAACTTGGTATGGTACATTGTTATCAGTGAGGTTACTAGTGTTAATGGTTACTAAATTTTAATTATTTTATTGCGTGGTCTTTTTATTAGGTACCTATATTAATTTCTGTTGGTGCATGAAATAACTTAATATAAGATGAAAGACTTTCTCTTCAAATTCTTTTGTAATCAAGTATAAATAACTATTTTATTCCTCCTATATAAAGCAACCTTACAAAACCGAAATGTATAGGAAATTACCAGGATAAACTAAAAAATATCCACAGCTATTCAGAAGGCAAAAAATAGTGAAAAATCCAATACTGCTATATTATAACGTGTCAGAAAATAAATGTCTATACTCAATAATTCACGTCGCAAACCTCAGGGAAAAAGATTTAGGTAAATATTCGATAAAAAACCGGACGGAAACTCGACCTAAAATTGTATAAAAAATGGGCCAGAAGTGCCCACGTAAATTACGGCGCCATATTTGGTAGACCTGGCGACAAAGTGGATAGATTTTTAGATATATCATCTCGTTTTAGAGGTCTCAACTAAAACCTCTAAAACTCAAACCTCTAAATTGATATGAGAATGAGAAAGTCATACTCTTTTTTCCTTTTTCTCTCTCTGTAATTAAAAAGTATGTTCAGGCAAATTAAATCTACAGACTGATGTGTGATGACTAGAAATGTAATCAAATATATTTAAAGTATATATAATATAAAATATAAAACTTATATAGTTACAGTTGAATTATATACTAATACTAGCTGAGGCCGTATAATATTTTTGTAGTATAACGATTGAAATAAAACAAAGTTTTAAGTGAAGCTTGTGTGGTGGCCACAATTTCGTAGCGGTTTACATTATTGGGTTATGATATTTCTGAGAAGAACGCGAAAACAGACGAATAGATCAACAGGCCAATAGGCAATAGTTTTTCTCATATATCTTCCATGTATAGACATTTTTTTCCCACATTTGTTCATCTTCTGTTCAATGATGGAACGGGCAAAGAACCTTAGACCATACAGCCCAGTCTACTTTTAAATTTCATAATATTTTTACAGGTAATGACGCCAAAGGCCAGTTCTTATGTATAATTATTTATTACAATCTCATTATTGCTTTCATTAGTGTTCCAAGTTATTTAAGTCTTGTCGACATCCTGGCATGAACTATTTAAAGTTCTCGATATAGAGGTAACGTATAAATATAAATAATATAAATATATATTATTTATATACATATACATTACATTATAAATATAAATATACCATGTATAAACAGTAATCAATTACATGTATTTTTATCATATGTATAGATTCCAGTACAGTGTACTACAATGCTACGAGAAACTGTTTGCTACGGTCGTAGAACCGTAGCGTTAGCTACGACATCAATGAAAATAGCTCTATCGCTCTACAAACTTGTGCACAATCTCTATGTGCAATAATCTCTATGTGCACAATGCACATAGAATACAATAAGAAAATCAGTAAATAAAAAATAAGGCGGTTTATCCCTATAAGCAATTTCTTACAGACAACCTGCTAACAAGCAATAGGACTAACGTACATAGAAGAGGCAGATGGCACACACAAGACATTATAATTATATATAAATTGACATGTTACATTTAGACTAAAATTCTACAAACACGAACTTGTACGAACACAGTATATTTCCACACATATATATATATTTATTGACGGCCTGGATGGGCTATTAGTTTAGCACGCCGACTTACTTTCGCGGGTTTTATTCCTAGCTCAGTGCGAACATTTTTGTTTCATGAGTATCACTGTTTGTATCGGTCTAGGTATTTTCTATAATGTTATGTATATATTTACAAAAAAAATCTCAGTAATTATAGCAGTTGTCTAGCTAGTACTCATAACACAAGCTCTGCTTACCGTAGGACTATATGGCGGTATGTTAATTATCCAGGTTGATTATAGTATACAAATTATTAATTATTTGTACACTTTTAAATTAATGATTTATCGTCGACTTTTGGGACAGCCTGTATATTGAAATTAGGTAAGGTCGCTATGTAACAGTAAGTTGAATTAAACATTTTACATGTTATTTTTACAACGTGAAATAACAGATAAATATATTTAAAACAATCTGCACTACACACAAACAAAGCTGCAGGTTTTCCTAGTACTCATTACTTATGTATTACATAAATATTGTTTTTACAGCACCGTGTAAAGGTGCTTATTCACTGGAGCTCACCGTTTCATCGAGCGCGTTGATTTCATTACAAAGCAACGGAGCGGCGCAAGTGTAAAACTGTCCGCGAATTATGTTTTAATATATATATTTTTTTAATAGTGATATTATTTCACTATGTAATGGAAAACTTATACATTTTTATTGCACTGATAATATACAGTAATAAAATAATTTAGAGACAATGCGAGTCAAGATGGACTTATACCTAGACGAGATTTCTTCCAGTCAACCCACAACAGTGGTATAGTGGCTTGAGTGAGTTATAATTAGTGCAGAAATAAGTATAAAAAATAATCAAAATTAAAAAACATAAGTACTACAATACAGAAACAAACTACTGTACAAATATATATGTATATGAATATACATAAATAATCCATTATAATAAACGAATCTCTGTTTGCCCTATTGTTGACTGGCAATGCCTCAAGGTATAAAGTCCGCTATGTTTACCTTCATTTACGTATTTGTGAATGAAAGTGACTAAATAAATAAATAATAATGAAAATTTCTCATGATACTACACTAAGGGGTTTTTTAATAATTATATAATATAATGAAATAATATTAAAGTTTCTTAAGGGTCGAGAACGACAGATAGTATTTCAAGTTTTTTGACGACCTCGGTGGTCTAGCGGTCTAGCACACCGCCTTACGACCGATGGTCGCGGGTTCGATTCCTCGCACGGCACAAACATTTGTATTCATGAGTATGATTGCTTGTATCGGTCTGGGTGTTTTCTATGTATAATATGTATGTATTTACAAAAAAAAACTATGTATATGTATCAGTTATCTAGTACCCATAACACAAGTTTTAACTAGCTTAACTTGGGTCTAGATGGAATTGTCCTGAGATTATTATTATTATTATTTTAAAGGAATCAATTCAAACCAAAACATCTACATTTTGAGGAATTATCTAAAAAAGCTTATAAATCGGACCAAACCACATCACAACGTGTGAACATTCGATTTAATATATACTGGCTTTGATCCCTTTGCACTCGGCTGCCTTCATATATTGATCACGGGTCCCTAAATAAAACAACGTACAGTACTGGCGTACAACAATAAATAACTTCGCTAACACACCAAGGAAATTCGAGTCTTCACTTTTGGCGAGCGCGAAATATGTGTAGCGTTCGGGAAGTTGAGAAATTTCGACGTTCAAGTGAAATTTCTATATACATGTATTGAGATTATTTAGTCACGATATTTTTTTAATTTTTCTAGCTCAGACACAGACAGGAGTTTGCCTTCAGCCGCTCCGTAAGTTTTTCCGCGAGTTAGAGTGCCTTTTGCACTCGCTATCGTTCGGTGAGGTTGCAAAGGCTAACTGCAGTGGACAACATTTGAATAGTAAATAAAAACTGATAAATATGAATTGGTTTACTTTTCCATCTCAATAATAGCCATATCCATCCTTGTAATACAATCTTTATGTCTAACTTGCATTAAAAGTTCGCTCAGCTGTTTAGCAAACCAAAGAGAAATTATATTTCTTCTTATAGAATGTTTATATTCGACAAATAATTGATTAAACGAAAACATAAAATTGCATGTAGATAATACGAACATCAAAATTAATGATAAATATGACATACTAGATGTGCCCGCGACTTCGTCCGCGTAAATTGTCGATATTTCCATATAACCTTTGATCTACCTTTTCAACCCCTTACAACTCTTTTTCGGATTAAAAAGTAGCCTATGTCCTTTCTCATATTCTAGACTATATTTATACCAAATTTCATTTAAATCGGTTCAGTAGTTTTGGCGTAAAAGTGAGACAGACAGAAGAGTTACTTTCGCATTCATAATATTAGCAAGGATTTCATCTATATCAGTCATAAAAAAACTATAGAGCGCCATCTATTAGAAAAAAAAACAACTGAATATAGTATATCTATATTCAGTTGTTGTAACAAAGATCTCTTCCAACATTGGGTGGGCACATCTAATGTAGCTGACAATGACTAATTGTATACAATATAATATGCAGGAGCCGCCGAAATGAAGACTAAACACTAGGCGTGTCCCCAGTGTCAGCGGTTAAAAGTATTACAACGTTTTTGATTCAATTATGAACTTATAAAGAAACTTGGTCGACAAGAACTAATTGTGTACAATATAAGGTAATGTAGAGGGGTCGCGGCGGTATAAATCAATGTTAGCCGGTGTGGTCCCAGTGATAGCGATTAAAATTAATGAAATGTTTATTTATTTTTTTATTTTTCTAAAATATTTTATTCTATAAATTATTTGAAATTTACATTAGTGTTAACATTAGTTGTAATTAATATACTTACAAATATATTTAAGTGCAATAAAGAATACTATTAGTAACCAATACCATTATAAATATTGACTTGAAAGTATATTTAAAAAAAAAAACTTTTTTTTTATTACTATAACCTCAGGACAATTCACATAGCGCCATCTAGACCCAAGTTAAGCTAGCTAAAGCTTGTGTTGTAGGCACTAAATAACGGATATAAATACATAGATATATTTTTTTCGTAAATACATAAAAAAACACCTGGACCGATATAAACAATCATACTCATGAATATAAATGTTTGTACCGAGCGAGGAATCGAACATGCGAGGTCGTCAAAGTTTAAAAAAGAAAAAGCATTTCAGTGTGTATTATGAAAAAATAATAGAAAAATATTCTAATATTTATTTCATTTATTTGTTTACTTACATAATATATACATATACATCTACCGAATAATAGTTTTCCTTATATTTGCATATATATATATATTGTTTTTTTTTTTAATTATATTATATTAAGGATTAAATATATTATAAGGAGTAATAATTTGAAATGTGTACCTGTGAATAAATTTGACGAATTTATTTCGTATATACATAAATTTTCGTTCTTCGAACCAGCTCATGTATCCGTTAATAGTGGGCCCATAACCTATGGGTTACCAAAAACTTGGCTCGTTCTGAACAAAAAACGTTACTACACTAATGGAGGTAAGCACGAATCCTGAACAAACCATGCCACCATCAATTGGATTGTTCCTGTTTTCTAATACCCTTACCCACAACCTAAATTATATACAATATATGTATAAACAGGTATCTCTATACATATAATTAAAATTGAGGTGTCTGTTTATAATTTCATATTAACAGGTTACCATGAAAAGTATGTGAAAATACATATATTACTTACCTCAAAACAAAAAAAAAATTATCTGTTTGTTCTTGCTAATCTCTAAAACAATGATTTTGACGGACTTTCACTCGTGCGACAGCTACTGTTACAAGAATCTTCATCTTTTTATTATAATAAAAAAAAATATAACTGTTGTGATTCCACTGCAATATTAATTTAGCGACTAAAATATACAGATACAGATATGAATATCTGCAGCGAAGATGACTTTAATAGAGTAAATTAAGAATTAGCCGTTAAGAGTATCTACTAGTCTAAACACCTGACAATAACCGAAAACCCTAAATAAAAAATGACTATTTATATTTTAATTTTATAAATTTCGTAATAATTAAATTAGAAAGTTATTAATATACGTAAGAAATTATTACTTTATTACAGAATTACATACGTATTGATTTATATTTATAATATTTAATATACTTTTTTGAATACTTGTATTACTTAATCAATATTTGTACTATGGTAACAGTAGAATATGATGAAACCTATTTTATATAACTACAACCATTGTACTTACAATATTGTAACAAATAAATGAATAATAATTTTTACAATATTACTCCCGTTTACAAAACATCAAAAACCAAACAGAAAAAGTTCGACTCAGACAGACACCAAAAAAGTCAGCCTGTCAATTTGAATTTGTGACTAGCTCGCCGATGATGGAAAAAACGATAGAATATTAACTAAGCCGGGTGTGGACTGTAGGCTCATCCCCTGGTCACGTTGGATTCGAATATTGATAGCGAAAACTGAACGTGTCAAAAGTACTCCCCATAATGGTGACAATTTTTTATACCTATTGTTAAACATATAAATTTTTAACAAAATCAGTAGGTATGGCATGTTAAAATTTATGTTGTAACTATAAAAGTAAATTCTTCAGATTGTATTCACATTTGGCAGTACGTAAATTATGTAAATATTCTAAATATACCTTTAAGACTTTTGTGTGAATATGTACTGCCAAACATATTAAATATTTACAATATTGTAAGTTAGGTAAATTAAATAATCATTGTTGGCAACACTTTTGTATTGCTGGTAACACTGTCTTATTAAATCATTTTTAGGCCAACTTAGCAAGTACACTAACTCGAAGTTTTACAATATAAATTAAAAAATTAATGTCTATGTCCAACATATGTCAATTAGATCTGTTTCCAGAGCCGTAAAACATTAATAAAAAAAGTCAAGTGATTTCCTTTTATTACTGTAAAAGTGCTCTTCTGAAATACACGATGTGCAATTAACAAACCATTTTACTAAAAATTCCCATGCCAGATATCACGACCTATCCAAATACAGTTCACTAAATAGATATTGGGGGGGAAATAAATGTTAGTAATGTGGACTGATGATCTTATTGCTAGCAATGTACCATGTCAGGTTGACCTCCACGCGGTTCCCCTTGGAAACCATCGTGATAAACTCTTGGTGAATTTGTCAGGATGGGCTAACTAATCATCAATAAAAATCCATGCCTTCTCTGTCTACCTTATCTGGGATAAGCGTCGTGAATATCTTATGTAGATGATCACGACGCTTATGTGTGTGTATGATAATAACATGCAAGACTAACTGTGCCCGCGGTTTCATCTGTATGGAATTTATAGCCTGTCTTATTCTAGACTATAGTACTGAAAAATTTCATAAGAATCAGTTCAGTAGTTTTTGCGAGAAATAGTAACAAACATCCATCCATCCATCTATCCATGCATACACACA
Organism: Achroia grisella; assembly: GCF_030625045.1. Lineage (NCBI taxonomy): Eukaryota > Metazoa > Arthropoda > Insecta > Lepidoptera > Pyralidae > Achroia > Achroia grisella. The sequence continues at coordinate 95,943 of NW_026712999.1, forward strand.
AATCGTGTTTATAACATTAGTAAGTTTCATTATTCTAACATTTATAGTTGTCATCTCGCAACAGGATGAGAAATGTGTTCGTCTGATAATCAATTACTCGGAAACTGTAATCTTGTATCAGTCGTATCCCATTATATTATAATCTTCAACTTTGATATACGAGAATTACGTCCCAGTCACACCTCTTTGAGATAAATGAAATAGCATCATATGTCCCTTATCTGATTGTAATTAAACTGCTTTACCGCAGACCACACGAATTATCCACAGTTCCCATGGGAATTTTGGCGGGAAATCTGAACATAGCTGTTTGTGCCGGGTAAGTCAATATAAACATTGAGTTAAAAAAAATCTACAGTAATATTTACCGTTATAGTCTTATAAATAAAATTCTCGTGTCACAATGGTAGTTACCATACTCCTCCGAAAGGACTTGTCCGATTTTTATGAAATTTCATATGCATATTCATTAGATCTGAGAATCGACTACTATCTATTTTCATACCCCTAAGTGATAAGGATTGTTCACCCCTAATATTCTTTTTTGTTTTTTTTACAATATGGCATTAAAAATACATACAACCCTAAATTTTCACTAGTCCCTATTTTTTAATAGTAATTTTAATTTATATAGCAAAACACCGTTTGCGGGGTCAACTAGTATCATTATATTAATACGTGAAGCAAAAACTTTGTGCCCCAAAATTTACGAAATTTGCGCGGACGGTGGTGTATGAGCTTTCGCACACTTATAGTTTATATAGAGACGGAGTACAAAAAAAATATCTTTAAAATTATGAATAAAATATACATTTTATCAACGAAAAAAAACATTACACACACTAAACATAAACACAAAGTCCTACTTTATTTTTAACTTAATTTAGATCTACTGTAACACCCGGTCTCAAGGAGAATCACTATACTATAATACTTTAATAAATAAAAATCCCTCTTCTGGGACAAGTCCGCCATTATACGCATTTATTTTTTAAGTTAACTGTGTCCTTTTATTTATAATTTTATTGCACAAAAAAAAAATATTACAAACAAACAAACAAAGTTTTTCGAAAATCCAAAATTATAACGTCATAAAAATAATAACAAAACCTTTTACTTCCATGATAAGTGGCAACACTTAATTCCTTGTTCCTGCTGATGGCCACCTTATGCAATTCTCTTTGTTTCCGCACCGGAATCACGCTTCCTTCCTTGGGGAGTCGGCAGAGGTAATTATAATAATGGATACGGCTTCACTTTGAGTACAGATGCGACGTGTTTCGTCGGCGCATTTGTGTTAATATGCCAATTACTCGTGAAATGTTGACATTACCTGCATCTATGTTGACATACATTGTACACGATTTTAAGTCCTAAGCGGTCGCCCATTAATCATGTTTTTGAAGAAACTTTTAATCCTTGTTTGTTACCTTTAGGAATGGAAATAGAAAGAGTACTTTTTAAAAGTCATATAATATTTTTATGTTACTTCTTACGGCAAAATGGATGTTAATGAAATTTGACATGAGAATAGATAACATTACGAAAACCTGCGACTTTGTCTGCACTAACTAAACGACTAAGTGAGCTGTTGTTTGTAAACAATTATTTAAAATATTCATTGAAAGTTCCAGAACAATAAGTCGTTCTTGAGGGTTTTTTTTCGGGTAATGGAATGCGCGCGGAATGAGTCAGATCAGAAAGCTCATCGTGGCAAATTCACCAGGACATCGTTCTCAACATTCATCACAATCGTATCCAGATAGTCCTCGCGTGAAGGTCCCTCTGTGTTGTAATATGTCGTAATATGGTACTTTAACCACACAAACAATTTACATTGACTTTTTTTATTATTTTTAATATCATTCATATATATGTTAGACTGTAAAGTATTTATAATATGGGCCATTAGTAGTCTGAATTATATAAATTAATAAAAAAAAAAATATGTGGTAAAATAATTAATTTGTTGGTTAAATATTTACTGGTAACAGTAGAACAGAATAGTAGGCATTAAGGTGACGTAAGTATATATAAAGTATTTCGTTTAGACAAAAGAAAATAAAATGTAAATATTAAAATACTATTAGAAGAGTTTCTCAACAACCTGACATGACATTGCTGGCAATGGGGTCACTAATTGCCATTACTAACAAACCCCTCCCCATTTTCGAGGGTTAAATCCTTAATCTGTGACAGAATACAACTTTTTTCCCCTATGGAAATGAAATAAACCAAAATGATGTAGTGGTTATAAAGAGACCAGGTAATTGAATAACATAGCAGATGCGGTCCAGTGGGGGTTTTAGATAAATTGCTGTTGTTACCGGCTGTTGCATTGCACTCTCGAGTGTAATAATAAATTTTCTCCGCATCTGCTTTACAGTATTGTGATGTATCTAACTACGCCACTACACATCCTATGCTGTTGTAGCCCAATCATGCATAAACGAAATATCTACTTTCGAAAGTATACACTGAGGAGACAAAAACATCACTTCTAAGAATATCCTTCAATACTTGTCCCTGATGGGTCTAGGTAGCGCCTTTGAAAAAAAGGGCGAGAACAATAGTAGGTCGTGTATCGTGCAGTATCTACGCAGGTCGCAATGCTACTGGCCTTAGCACCTGACAATAGCCTACAACCCTCAATAAAAAAACTTTTTGAATGCTTTAACTGGCCTAGGCAATACCTTATAAGCATTAAATCAAAAACTATATCTCTATTTATTTATTGCAGTATCAGAAAAAAAATAAGCACAAATATGCAGAGTGCGTTTATGTTATAACAATTATTTTTTGACGCCCTGAAATTGCTATGCCCTTTTAGGGCCTCACAATATTATAATTTTGTATCTTTCACACAGTTCATCCATCTCTTTTTAAAAGCCTTCAACTGTCCTTTTTTTATATTACGCTCTTGCTTGGTCTATGAAGTACATGCCCTTTAGCGTTTAGTTTTAGAATCTTGTTTTTTATCTTTCTTTCACCTTCTCCTTCTTTTCAAAATTTTATATTACGTATGTGTGTGTAGTGTAGGTTTTCTCCTTTTCCTTCATACACTACTAATTGATGGTGTTCTGAGGCTCGCAACTGCCTTTATAACCATCTACATTCACATATATATTGCATATCACATTTTCTTTAAACTTTCTCTTCATTCCTACGAATTACATGCCCATACCAAGACAAGGTTTGACAACTCGTAACACAACACTAGCACTCATTAGTGTTGGAACAAATCTAATTTTGTTTTCAGGAACAAACTTGTGGATACACACTTGAAGTTCTTGTTCCTTTGACATTGCTTGTCTTCTGTTCTAATTTATATAGCTCTGTAACGGTAACCTTAAAGTTAGAATTTACTGGTTGTTAATGTTTTGTATATTTTTTTATCGTTTCAGGTGTTATTCTGCTGAAGTCCATTCCCTTATTATATATTGTTTTGTTTGATTCTGCTACTATTAGCGTGTGTTAGGCCACAAATATTCAAAGCGGAAACCTATGGTATGCGTAATCTAATGTGGGTACTAGATTCTGATAGATATGCTTAGATACATTTTGGTTGTAAATACATATACAATATACATAGAAAATACCCGATACAAACAATCATACTCATGAATACAAATGTTTGTACCGTGCGAGGAATCGAACCCTTCGGACGTCAAGCGTTGTTCTTAACCGCTAAATTACCGAGGCAGTCAGGTATACGAGAAATGTGGATAAGACAAGTGTTGCAGTTACCACAACATCGACAATTGACTATGCTTCTGACTGGGGGTAGGAGATTGCCGGTAATGTGGACTGAGGATCCCGATGTGGTACATTACTAGCAATAACTAGTAATGTACCATATCGGGTTGACCTCCACACGGTTCCTCTGGAAATCATCGTGATAAATTCATGATGGGTTAATTGACCTGACCTCATGCTCATCTTATCATCCACCACTGGTAAACCGTAAGCGCAGGCGGGTGCACCATCCAATTATCATCCATAAAAAAATGCCTCTGACTACCCCATCTGGAATTACAGCCGTGATCGTATGTACCTATGTTTGTCTGTTGATAAATGAATAAAAACTTACGCACCATGCAATTAGTAAAACATCAAATATAATTAGAGAACAAATTGTACATTGTACGCGTCAGGCACGCAATGATTTAATTATTCATTCAATTTGGTAAGATAATAGCCCCATTGTTCCCTCAAATAGTATGGCCATGGGGTTAACCCTGTCCCGGCTTAGGGGGGTTATAGAAAGGCTGCCCAACTTTGAATATGAACTTTTCAGGATTTTATACATGAAAAATCTTTTCATACCCTTAAATTAGTGGCTTATTTATATACTAGCTTTTGCCCGCGGCTTCGCTCACGTTAATTTATCCCCTTAGGGATGGAATTTATCAAAATCATTTCTTAGGGGGATACCGACGTCATACTAGCTTTATGCATGCAACGTCTCAGCCCGATCGGTTTAAAATTGACAAAATTTCATATAAACTTTCATCCCCTATTTTATCCCTTTGGAGGTAGAATTAATCAAAATCCTATCTTAGCGGATGATAGATAGATGTTATGACGTAGTCATAACATCTATCTATCATCTCATATATCTGCATGCCAAATTTCAGCCCGATCCGTCCAGAGGTTTGGGCTGTGCGTTGATAGATCACTACGTCAGTCACCTTTGAGTAATATATATTTAGATTGCATTGCACTGAAAAAATTTATAGTACCTATACGTACAAGTTAAGTTCATATTCAGCAAATCAATTATGGACCCTGTTGTAAGAAGAAGAGAGGAGAACAAGTTCGTTGTTTTATGATTACTAGTAATCGCTCAGTGGTCACTTTCAACAATAATTAATTAAAATTATAAGGTAAAACATTAGGTTCTATTGTTAAAGACTATACCTACTTCTACGCGTGTGTGTCAAATACACAGTAGTGTTTGTAATGTTTTTTTTATTGATTTCATGTATTATATATTAATAATTTGAAGAAAAAATTAACATTATGCTCTTCTCCTTCTCTATATAAACTATAAGCGTCCGAAACATCCTCCTCGGGCCGCTTAATTTTCGTAGAAATGGGTTTTTGCTTCGTAATACAATTTTATCATTACATTAATATTAATGTAATACACATATGTGTATTATATAAATTATTGTAGAATCGTATCTACCATGTTGAATTCACGTTTCATGTTGAACTTCCGTGTTAGTCGTTTGTGTATTATTTTAAGTAAATGCACATTAACAAGGATGAGGCATACGACAATCAATTGTGCAATCAGATAATATTGTCAGCACTACATTCCCTTAGTTTTTTCTACAACAACATTATTATCATGTACAAACTTGCTATGTAGCTTTGATACATACATTTTATAAATATAAAAAATCAGAACAATTGGCGTGCCGCCAGTCCATTTGCTCCCGAAACAAGGTTATATTCAAATTCAAATAATTGTAATGCTCCATGTGAATAACCCACAGAACAGAGAAGTCTGTTCTGTGGGTTCTGCCACAGATAAGATAATATTACATACAGATACCGCTATTCTAATAATTAAATTTGTAATTTTTTCTGGTTCACGTGTTAATTAAAGGTAGTAAATATTGGCATTAATAAATTACATAAAACAATAATAGAAATATCAATAATTATACATATCTGATGTCGGGAGATCCCTATAATATTTAAAAAGTTGGCAATCCTACTTATAGCCCCTTGCCCCCGCCCTGTTCGCCGCTCATACTTTGAATATAGCGTAGGCAGCAAGATTTAAATTTTTATCCGTCAAGATTTGCGGAGCTCACAAAACTCCGCGGCGAAACTTCAGTGTATACTGTATAGTTACAATGGAGAAATTTCAATGAGAATATTTACTAAGAAATAAAGTACTTGATCATGAAGTTTTGTATAATTTGTATTAGTTAGTTATAAGCGTCTACCTTTTTCAGCAGTGCATGTCTTTCGGGCTGAGATGATGATGATGATGAAGCGTCTACCCTTTGTTTGTAGTCTTCAAGTAGTCATTATTTCAGATAAAATTAGTAATGTTTAGTTCAGTCTACTATAAGTTCTCTAAATTTGTATTGTAGTATAAAATGGTCCTTAAAAACCTTTAGTTTTTAATGCTCATTATTTCAAATCAGAATTTACGCCTGAAATTTTTAAGGCCTTATTTTTTTTAGCATAGCGTCGTCAATTCTATTTTATGTAATTTTTAAATTAATTTGTTATTAACTAGTAATCCGCGCCCGTGCTAATTGAATTAGAATGGAAAACAACTTGACGGCCGAAATGATGGTAAGTGGTAACTGTCGCTTATAATGAGTAATACATCCATACTCTGTAATTTCACTGTTATAGCTCACGTTCCAGTTGAATGGATGATGGTATAAATTTTCCATCAGTCAGGTCTTCATTTTTTGTTATTTTGATTACTCAAAAATGAGAAAGCCATAGAATTTAATAGGTCTATTCGAACCTTACGGTAACTGACCTTAGAATAGACTTAAAGTTGCCTAATCATCTTGCTACGTACGGAACTAAAATGTATTGTGATAAGCGTACATTAAGATCAGAACAACAATAAATTATTCAAGTATATCTTCCCATACATAAATCACTGGGAATCCTCTCAAGATGTATAAAAGCGTTTGCGTTGAAACGCACGAACACTCGCCTATTTATAAGGAGCGGAATATAGAACAGAAATAGCCCAGAATATTAATAACCAGGAAATACAGGGATCTGCATTTCTGGTAACAATGCCGAACTCAGAAAGTGGGTCAGGTAAAGTGAATGTGTAAGGTTGTATTAACCCTTTGTTTATGTAAAACCATCAAATAAATCAATTGTAACTACTACACAAATAATACTGGTGTATTATTTGTGTAATTTAAATAGCAATGAAACTAATATCTTGCTTGATGGTAAGTGGTAACCGTCCTCTATATACACGACCAGCACTATGATTATGTTGTCATGTGACACTCATGATGTAATTTTTCTATACATAATAATTGTAATTTGTCCTCTCCGATCGATCGCAGATCAAAAACAAACGGGGATCGAAGTTAAACCTTGTGCTTACTACGCTACGCTTGCTGCTTCTACGAACCCCTAACGGCGCCCTAGACTAAAATCGTATCTGTCAGGCAGCCGCTCCATAACTCCTTCCGCGGGCTCGGAGTGCCATTTGCACTCGCTCCCTATCGTAAGGTGAAGCTATAAAGGGCAGCTGCAGCCAACAGAATTAGAGTAATCCAAAAAAAATATCCTGTATTTCACTATCTTGTCTCACTTTCAAGCTAAACATAGCTTATAAAGTAAATTATACGCTAATCCAGCTCGAAGGACCACTGTCAAGGCTCTAAGGGATCGTCAATAAAAGCGGACTGTAAGTTTAAATATAATGGGTTAATATGAATTTATAAATTAATCAAATAAAGAGAGTGATGACGTGTGTCATTGAAGTGTGGCGCTCGTGATGGCATTGAAGTGTGATCGCCGACCGGACACTGCGACGACCTCGATGCCTCCGCACCTCGCGCACACTATAGTTTTTTAAAAATATTTCAATACACCACTTTTACATTAAGTAGGTAATTAAATAGTTGGTTCATTAACAGACTTAGTATATATCTAAGTACTTACTACTTGCTTGGGTACTTCAAATAGTCTATCAGATGCCTGACTGAGTCTCACGCATTTCAGCGGCCAATAAACTTGCTTTTAATTTTTGGTTGAAAGGTGAGATAAGGTTACTATTTTTTCATTTCACTAAATTAAAAGGTAAGGTTATAAGGACGACTTCTCTGTAATAGCATCATCATGATGTCAGTCTACATGTATCCGTATCTAAACGACAATTGCTATTACCATTCCTTGTTTGCCATTTCGGCCATGACAGCCTCGATGGTCTATCGGTTTAGCACGCCGCTTTACTTCCGATGGTCGCGGGTTCGATTCCTCGCACGGCACAAACATTCGTATTCATTAATATGAATGTTTGTATCGGTCTGGGTGTTTTCTAAGTATTTTAAGTATGTATTTACAAAACACTTTAGTTGTCTAGTAGATGCTGTGTGAATAGTCCAGGGTTATTATTATTATTACTTCATTTCTCATTATTATTATAACATACAATAAAATGTACATTACTGGCCACTATCAGCACTTACAAGTAAACCAATACATCTAAAATGCTCGTTTTAAAACCAATTTGGTCACTAGACATCGGAGAGAAGCCTTTTAGAAGCCAACGAGATAAAAATAATGTTCAAAGTACTTGCTAGTAGATAGCTCTCCATTGAATACGAGGTACGGTTCACAAAATAAAGCTATTTCAGTATAAAAGAAGACTATTGGATCGTATTTTGTTTCCTATCTCTGGCTAAACTTAAATCTAAGTACGTACGTAACTATGAATATCAATAATTATTAGGATTACTATTAATGTAATAATAATAATAATCTTTATTTTACTATTACAAGGAATTTCACAATTTAAATAAATTATATTTAAACTTCCTTGTGAGAGTCTGGAGTCTGAACTAGGTTGGAATATATACTGCAGATGTCCAGGCTCTCTTAGAGCCCTTTTTTTATTCGGTAGTTTGGGCTATTGTCAGGTGCTTGGACCTGTAGCACTACGACCTACTTATATAGATCTATTGTGCTTGCTCTTTTTCAGAGTTCGCTACCAAGACCCATCAGGACAAGAATTGGAGGATATTCTTAGGAGCGATGGTTTTTATCTCCTCAGATGCATGAGTGGGCTATAACCACATAGGACGTGTAGTGGCATTTCCTCTTCAATTTGGCAAAATCTCCGGGACCTTTCTGTACGTAATACGTCTTTAAGAATATTCATAAATATATTTGTAAGGTGAAGTTATATAATATCTAGATAAGTACGGAGTATGTGATAGTGGTGAGTGTGTGAGTGTGTGTGTGCATGAAACCGCTTTGTATAAGATGAATTGAATCTATGTGTGAGACTCATAAACCCATTGCTAACAATGTAACATATCAAAACCTCACGGTCGCTGAATGTGGTCTATGGGAATTTCTGACCTAGTCTTAAACAATTATATTAGGGCTGCTAGAGGATGAGTGAGCCCACGCTAGTAACCTACCAAGTAGCTTGACCTATCCACGATCGTCCCTGAAAACAATACAAAATCTGAAGGCAGTTTGTCTAGCACTTTAATTATTAAAATTAAACGGTCTTTTCTAGTGACTGTACACGATAAAGGCTAGACTAGAACTTGCAGTGTGAAACATTTATAGAATTATAGATCGAGGTAATGGTAGTCCCCACTTACATAGATGCTATCAAAAATGCATCTCTACATTCCAATTTTACCAGTTTTGTTACAGTAATAGTATAACCCTTGTTAAAGTTAAAAGCAATCATAATAATTTACGGCCTTAGTGGTCTATTACTATTATTCGTCTAGATAACTTTGTATCCGCAGATTTTACCAAGCTGAAGAGGAAATGCCACTACACATCCAATGTGGTTGTAACCCACTCATGCATAAACGAAATGTATCCTTTGAAAAGTATACACTCTATCCTAAGGAGTTAAAAACCATCACTCCTAAGAATATCCTACAGTTCTGGTCCCAAACGGATCTAGGTAGCGGACTTCCAAAAAGGGTGAGTACAATAGATCTACGTAGGTTGCAGTGCTGCAGGTACCAGACAATAGCCCAAAATCCCCAATAAAAAAAAGTAGGTAACATTTTGGCACTTTTGCACAATCTCTATAGAAAGTACAGGATAAAGCATGATGCCTAACATCTTAATCCTCTAGAGTGACAACGCATAAGTGGTGCAAAAGTCTCGGATATATGATTTCCGTGCTATAGACTATATCAGGTTGACCTTCAAGCGGTTCTTCGTGGATGATAAACCCTGTAGAATTTGCCATGGGCTAACTGACCTGACCTGACCCTAATGTAAACAACATTATCATCGTCCTCTGGTGCCCCGCCAGCTAAAACTGTTAGCGCAGGCGGGTGAACCATTCTATTATCATCCAATAAAAATTTTGGTTAAACATAAAACCAACGACCGGTTCGTCCTATAAAACATTCTTTATTGCGGCCGCTTTTTATAACATTTTGTAATAACAGTGTTTACTTTGGCATTTTTCTGTTCGCTTTCAGAGTTAAATTAATAAGTACTTACCTAAGTACATAATGAAGGGAAATAACTGTTTTCGTATTTTTCCCGTTCCCTGTTTTGTTTACAGCGACAAATTATATCAAACTTTTTAAATTAACTTAATTAATAACTTTGACTTAACAGGCTAAAGTTGGTCAGTACTGGATTCTTTGTTTTTAGGGTTCCCGTCTAAAAATATATATCAGAACATTTATGGTATAATTTTATACAACTAAATCTCACAATCCTAATGGGATACTAAATACGGTTCTTTAAAAAAAATATACTAACAACATAAAAAATATAGACGTAATCGTGTTGAGGTCGACCTGACATGGTCTTTGTTACTTACAATCCCTTCGTACATTCTGTCAAATTGCATAAATATATGACAGATATATGAATATGTACTTGCATAATATAATAGTAAAGCTTACAATCCAATACATCCGTAAAATCCACTTCCTTATAAATTTATTCGACTCAATTGGATCGTAATCGATAAACTGCACGCACTCGATTTACAAACGTAAGTCGAGCGTGAAAGGCACTCGACTCTATCCATACTCGACTGCCGTCCTATTTATCGGACGAAAGCTTAATATTTTGGCATTCCCAGATGTTTCCTTGACCACTTGTTTCACGGTTAATGTAGGAAAAATATTTTTTCCCGCCAAATTACACGTAAAAATGTCGCCACATTACTTGGCCGGATTTACAGATTTGGGTCATTTTGGGCAAGGGGCAACGTTGATAGAAGCTATTTATTACGGTATTTTTATTATATAAAACATATTTGATTTTGTTACAATTATTTGTAAAAAGGACATACATTTATACAACTTACATTTATTTTCAAGTCTTTTCATTGGAAATATAAATTAATAAACTATTTGTGTATCAAATTTATTTAGGTATGTAAATTCATTAAACATTGTAGACCCTTGCCGAGCGCTCCGACCGCCTGCCGCCTTTTGGAAAAATTCGTTTGTTGCCGGTATTTCCATCAGCGGAGAATTAGTCACAAATATTAAATACATAATTATAATAGACATACTAAGTATAATATCTATATGTGCTTTCAAAACAATAATGATGTATTCATTAGGAATAGACAATCAAAGCTGTAATAGAAATGGACATAAACAATTACTATTACCACAGTTAACATAATATTATATACTATTACAGAATTGTGGAAACATCTCTCAAGAAAAATATTATCTAGGGATACATCAAAAATAATCACAAATATACTCCCTAATGACCTTTCGTGGGTCATAATTCGTTGGAAAAGAATTCATTTTCAAGATAACAACACTCGTCGGTGGCTCATAAATGTTTAGCGACGTCCCGCCCATCATATCTTACTTTTATTGGCAATGAGGCTAAGGAAACACCGGGTTTATTCCGTTCCGCGCCTCCTCGAATGACGCGTAATTTCTAGAAAGAATCGATTATGGAGTTTTCATTGCGGCGTTAAAATTGATCGGATTTATAATGCAATGTTTCGATAATAAAGTATTTTATTTAACTTCGGTGGTAAAACACACCCGTGACACTATATATTCACATTATTTGGAACAGTAACTTTGAGAACTTAGAAGATTATATGTATATATATGTTGTTAAAGTTATTTCACTTGAAAATATATCTAGGTATATAATTTATATTAAAAGAATGGAAAACTTGTGGCACATGTCAATAGATAATTCATATATAATATTTTAACTACAGACTTGTGGCTAGTAGGTATACGACAAAAGTGTAATCTAATTTGTAGATATTTATATGTTTTGAGAGGGTCATGACCTACTAGTTTATTATACGATTTAATTCCCAAAGGTTACAAGTTTGGATATGTATTTAACGGAAAAAATCATTGTGACAATTTATTTTTATGACTAAACATCTGGTGATAAAAACAACGGTAATAAACCAAACAATCAGAGACATACATAAGGTGCCGCCACAAATTTAGACATTTTAGTGAGCAAGACTCACGACCACGCCACGCCACACGACCATGCGCTACTTAGTATCTACGTTTTAGATAAGAATGCATGCGGCAATCAATAGAAAAACCACCACGCTTTCATTATGCTCAATTAAATAAATCAAGAAAGCAATAAAATTAAAATTATTTGTGGTCTTGTAAATGTATATTATTATTATATTGTACAATATCGATAATAGCCCAAGTTAAGAAATAAAAAGCAAGTATTTTTTAAACACTCTACAAATATTCTGCTACTAAATCTGCCAAAACCATCAAACTTTACGTCAAAACTTTTCGCGTAGCAACGTTAAGCTTAATAAATTATTAACGAATATTTAAAACTACAAAGAAATCTGTCTCGCAGGCAATTTCATGAAAGCAATTAAAAACCTTTTTCAGTTGATTCTAATCAAAAATTCTATTTGTCTGCAAAATCGGAGCGCTTTAGTTACTTTAAAATTGCGAGTAAGACATGTCCGACGCTTAATCAAAAACAGCATTAACACGAATATTATAATTATTGCAAAATTTACTTTAACCTTTTAGTATAAGGTCGATTTTCTAAATTTGATATTATTTAACCCTCAATGCAAAAGGAGGGATGTTTGCGTTTGTCTGTAGAATCGTAGAAATTCGTAGCAAGCTCGTAGCTGCTAAACGAATTCATCATAATCAGCCCACTGCAGTCCACTGCTGGACATAGGCTTCTCCCAAGGCAAACGAATTATGGTGTGATATGTTTCTTCGTAAGTTCACCTGATCGAGATTGTGGATCGAGTTACAATTTATGAAGATCTGTACAGTCTTTTTTTATTGTAACAGTATTATTATAACGTATCAACGTTTAAAGAGCCTGATGGAAGATCGTGGAAAGTGGCATGAGCTACACCGATAAGAGCGTCGCTTTTAAATCATGAATGAAACAGCTATTCAAAAACATTTAATTGCGTATTTTAAGAATAAAACAACTCTACAAAAATGGATTGAGTATTTCAAACCAAGTAATATAGCTAACTGGCCGCAGCAGTAACTAATGAAACCGCTAGGCACAGCTAATATAATAATACCCGTAGAAGAAAAAGGTATCGTGATTTGAGAATAGCTCTCCGGATTGGCGGCTGATTAAAAATGTTCAATGTTTGTTCTCTAACTTTTTGTTTAAGCATCCCGCGCTTGAGGACTTGGAACGTAATTATATGTAGATTAAATCGACCAACTGAGGCAGATTAAACTCATTATATTACATGTATGAGAGTTCGAGGACCTCGGTGGTCTAGCAGTTTAGCACACTGTTTTATTACCAATGGTTTGAATTCGATTCTTCACATGGTACACATTTGTATTCATAAGTATGATTGCTTGCATCTGTGTTTTCCATGTATTTAAATAAAAATATCTATGTATTTGTATTAATTGTGTAGTAACACAAGCTCTGCTTCGCTTAGGACTAGATGGCATTGTGTAAATTGTCCAAAGTTATTATAAATTATTTCTGATTAACCAAACAGTTAGTAATAAGTTAAGTAATTCATGTGTATACAATTAAATATTGTTATTTTGTGACGCTATTAAGGACCCTTTAACATTATACACGTAATCAGTACCTACTTGTAATAAGATTAAGAATGAGAAAGAGAGCAGAAGAACCACTTAGTTTTAGGCGTGACATCGCATCGCTTTGTGTGTTCTACCTGATACACAACGAACTGTGCTCTACGGTTACCTTTTACCAGCGCACCGCTCGGCATCGACAGGGTATTCATCCCCACACGCTGGAACCTAAGTGGTCTCGGACAGTGCGGTTTCAGAGGAGCTTGCTCCCGTGTACACTTAAATTGTAGAATGAACTGGCTGCCGAAGTTTTCTCGAGAGACTTAACAAGAGTTTTCCAAAAGGGTTTTTTAAACGTCGCCAACTAGAATGAGTCATTTACGAAATTGCTAAACTCTTTAAGCAGAGTCCATGTGTGTATTGTCAATTGCTATAAATCAATAAAAATAACCCTTTATCATCAGATAGCTGTACCATAGATGGCCATATGCTTGTTTGCTAACGTCGTAATATAAAAAAAAATAATTACCTTGAAACGCGGCTTCAAATTTGACCGGTTCCTGCGTGGGCGGGTGTGAGGTGGCGGCAGCGAGCAGCGCGGCGAGCAGCGCGGCGAGCGGCGCGACTCGCGGCGCACCCATCTCAACACTACGACATGCCATCTCCGGCCATACTCGAGGTGGCACACGCTGGTTCTGTCAAACAAAAAGAAACAATTAATACCACTGTATGTAGTGTATGTGGGAAAGAGATGGAAGTATTGTGTCGTCTCTAGCGCACACTGCTGGCGTCTTGCGGGCATTACGCTGTGAACGGTGAATGAGAACAAGGTGTCTGAGAACCTATAATTAGGCAGACAAACAATACACCTACAACATTTTTATTTCAATACTATTTATTTAATAGCAGCGCCTTATTATCTTTGATCAACGCGATGGTTGACTGATGGAGAATGCCATAAGGCATTAAATCCGCCATGTATGCAATTAATAAATATATCGAAAAATAAATATTTAGTGTTTGTTTGTAATTTCATATTGACAGCTTTTCACTAAATGCATATGAACATTACATTAAACGTTTCATTAAAAATAAATTTGTCTGTCTGTTTGTACCTGCTAATCTCTGGAATGCTAAACCGATTTTGACTAGATTTTCACATTCAAACAGCTAATATTATAAGATGTAACTTAGGCTACTTTTTTTTATAGAAATTCTATTTATTTTTATTTCCGATATTGAGAGCCCCAGAGAGCAAAAGTTGTTCACTATTCCATTGTCATCCATTAAAAAAATTGCTTAGCAGTTATCACAGTTGAGATAGAGATACCCACATAAATGACTTTGTGCTAAGTGTGCCTCGATAAAACTATATAGGTACTAAGTATACAATTAAAATCCTTAAGAGTCGGATAAATGTTTTACTATTTCCATTTACTGAGTGCTTCTGTGATATTTACCATAAAATGTTTACCTTTTATGTAGGTTCTATTGGAATGAGTATAGTTGTATTTTTTATGTCTAAAGTAAGTTATAAAATAGTATTAAGTAGCTTTACCTTTGTCTATTCTTCATCTTATTTTTCTTATATGATACGAATTTTAATGAGGATTTTATTATTTACCATTTAGAATTTTTTTTTCAAAGAGGACGAAATTTGTCTCACGTTTTAAAAGTTGACAACGTTGCATTTATCGGTATACATTCATAAGAAACAAACATTCATTAATTGTTAATTAAAAGACGTCTTCCAGAGACTACCTTGCCTACCTCGCTATTAAAACGAGTATTTGTATAAAGTTTTTAGAAAGCCTATGCTATAAATACATTACAAGTGAGGCTATTTCATGTCACCCTACATTTTTATGTCTTCAACCTTTTCAGTTGAATCTCTAACAAAAATGTAGCCATGGAAGCTATAACACGCAGGGCTCCTCTGACCCTTTACTTAAATCGTCTGGATCGGGTAGGTACAGTTACTTTTTATTTCGCTCACCGATTGCCCGTCCCTACGTGACGTCTTGCGTTTGATGTGACATTGCTTCCTAAATGATTTTTACACGAGGATTTTATTTGGAAAATTCAGAAAAATATTCGGAGATATTGCAATATCTTGATCGATAGATGTTTTTGATTTATATGATACTATTCGATTATCCCTACATGATGTTCAATTAATTTTATGATTACATAGTGATCTATTTAGAACAATATAATTATTAATTGGTTGATTATAAATTAATAATGATTTATTTTATAAAAACGGATCTCATTAAGACACAGACTTTAATGGAGAACTATTTTTAGAAATTAGTAAGTTAATAGTAAGTATTGGAAATTGATATGGCTGCGTGGGTATGATATCGTTGCTGTAATATAAAAAAGAAAAGTTATTTGTCGTGTTTTTGTAAATGTCAATGTCAAAAAAGACAATATCAAATTTGTAAATATTGTGTTTCATATTTAATTAAAGGAGAAATATTTAATTAAAATTACACTGCATTATAGATTTGAATTACATGTACCGTATTAAATATTATTATGTTCGTGATTTGTTGTTAAAACTTTAATGGAGTTTCATTGTGAACATGTTCGGGTTACGTGTCCGTTTCATAGCGTTGTTTTTCCCATTTTTCCCCGAGTATGTGCGGTTACTAGACAATGGTTTAGCTCGAACACCTCCCATGGGGTGGATGTCGTGGGGTTACTACATGTGCGGCGATAAATGTGACGACAATCCGGAGAAATGTCTGGAGTATGTTTATAACCTCACATATTTTTGTTTACAAACATAACATTTATGTTGTAGTTACTTGATGTACCTGGTGGGTGATGTAATTATTTTTTTTGCCATGATAAATACACTCATAATCATACTGAAATAAATGTTATTCATTTCAAAATCAATAAAATAATTTTTATTTAATCATAAAATCAATTAAAATTGAACTATTACAATAATATTTTGTCTAGCGAATCAGAAGCTTAAGCGATAAGACCGCCTTTTGTACCTGCATACTATGTATATTCTACTTTATTTTGTATTTTTTTAAGGTGCAATAAAGAGTAATAAATAAAAGAAAATTAAAAATCTATTAAATCATCTATTAAATAATGTTTTTTTATATTTGCAATAAGCAAAAGCATCAACTAATACTAAAAAAGTATTTATAAACAATAGACAATTCTATAATGATATGTTGTTTATTGCATAAAACAAAAACTTAGTTGATGGATTCAAATGATTAATTAATACACAGCTATAACAAGTCCTAGGTTGCCTAATACAATGCTGTTTTCTAATATTCACTTGGGAAGCACCATGGCATATGCCACATACTTAATATTATAAATATAATAGTAAATAATTTTTTTAAGCTTTTACACCTTCATGGCATAATGAACATTATGCAATTTTCGTCTTATAAATATATATAAGGACCACATCACTAGTACTAGGAGGTCTAAAAATGTTATATATGAACATATGATTTTTAAAATATTAAAGTCTGTCATTGTTAAAAAAAAGTTAATTTTTTTACAATGATAGACTTTATACATAATTATTGGAATGGGTTTTTTTGATTAAACAATATGTTTGTGTAAAAAAGTTTCTGGAAAAACAATAACATATTAAGTGGGGACTGATTCATCCAGATAATCAGGATCATAATATATTTTCTGTTAGGCAGTCCAATGGTGAAATGCAGCTAGTATTAATCCGAACAATTCCTCAGAACACTTGCCATAATACATGTTGTACAAAATGTACAGAGATGCAATGAACAAATTATATGAGAAATTAAGATAAAAATGTAATTGTATTTCTAGTGAGCAGCTTATAATGTCGGTGGCTGACACATTTTATGAGGAAGGATATCAAGAAGCAGGGTTTGAATACATCATCATTGATGATTGCTGGTCAGAAAAGAAACGTGACGAGTACGGAAGACTGTTTCCAGACACGAAGAGATTTCCAAGGGGCATGAAATACTTAGCAGATTATGTTAGTTCTTTTTTATATTTTTATTTATTTGTTAAAAAAACAACAGCTTACAATCCAATACATTAATCAACAGTACATTTCTAGAGAAAATTAATTGTGGTTTTCTCAATTTCTTCCTCTATCATGTTGTTTCAATATTAATTATTTAATTCTATATTCTTTACATAGTGTGGACATAACAATAAACTACACTGAAACAACACTACAAATATTACAAATTATGGGAAAGAAACCATAAGGTTTTAACTTTAATTTTTACATTAGCAATCCTTTGATAGAGCATCTGTTTGTTGTGACAATATTTATTAATACAGTTTAGTCAGTATTAGTCATCTGTCTACATTAGACAATATTAATTCTTTAGTATTTTATTTATATTTTTTCCATTTCTATGTTGTAGATTATTGTCATCAAAATTAGTTTCACCTGCTTATAGTTAAGGATGACAGATGAGGATATCAATTTTATACCATTCATTAATTTTATTTTGTAAATGTGACAGAGGTACTCACATAGTCTACTTTGTACAAATTTTACCTTGAATAATATAAGGACTATTTTTTTTATGAATGGAATGGTGCACCTGTCCACCATTATAGATTTACGAGGGCGGGGCACCAGTAAGGGATGATAAGATAAGCCTGAGGCCAGGTTAGTTAGCCCATCGTGGTAAATTCATTAGGAATTTATCACAACGATTTCTAGCGGGATCCATGTGGAGCTCAAACTGATACCTTACTAGTAATGGTTGTTTTAGTCCAGATTTTTTTTATTATGGATGATAATGGAATGATGCACCCACCAGAGCTAACGGTTTACGCTAGCGGGACATCAGTGGAGGATGATAGAATGACCATGTAGTTAGGTCAGTTAGCAAATGGCAATTTTGTACAATGATTTACAGGAGGAAGCGCCTGATGGTCGACCTGACATGGTACATTACTAGCAATGGGGTCCAAGTCCCCATTACTAACAATCCCCTTACCCCAATGACTATTATTGTTCATACAGATCAATGCACGAGGTTTAAAGTTTGGTATGTACACCAATATAGCTACCACTACCTGTATGAGGTACCCAGGCTCGAGGGGCCACTTCAGCACTGATGCCAAGACATTTGCGGAGTGGGGCGTCGACTATATTAAAGTTGATGGATGTTTTGTTGAAGAGGCCTATCTTAATACAGGTAAGACAGACACTGTTATAGCTCTTTTTAAATCTAAGGACAATTGATATAGCGCCGTCTAAAGCTAAGCAGATCTCGTATATTGGGTAATAGACAACTGATATAAATACATAGATTTTTTTGTAAATACATAATATAAAGAAAATATCCAGACCGATCCAAACAATCATACTTATACAAATGTTTAAATCGTGCGAGGAATCGCACCCGCGACCATCGGAATTAAAGCGGTGTGCTAAACCGCTAGACCACGGAGGTCGTCTATGTTACAGCCCATTTTCCTGTAACTTCTCTAGTGTTAATTTATGATGATAAGTATGTCATTTATTTGCATTACAGACAGATATATACACAGACTTTAAAGCCACAGTGATATTTGCAGGCAGCACTGTATTTTATTATTAAACGCCCATATGTATATCATTCTAGAGGACTAAAGTGTCATGCCTACCCTATAATTTGACCCTTTATCCGATATATATCTTAGAAAACAGGCTCTTTCTTTTTAAATAGATCAGGCAGAAATGCTCTTTCAGGCAACTTCGTACACAGTCTAATTCTGTAAATGTATAATTAAAAAGAAAAGACCGCGTAAAACTAAAAACAATTAAACATAAAACAAATTTCAAAAATGCATATAAAACTTATAAACGGCTAAAGTGAAGATGGACAGGTCACATGATAAGTGAAAAGGAAGAGGAATGGACAAGAATAATAACAGAATGGTATCCACGAGACGGTAAAAGAAATGCAGAAAGAAGAAAATAAGAAAGAAGAATTGGAAGATGACAGGACAGAATGGAAATCTTTAGAGGAGGCCTATGTCGGAAGACAAGCTGTACCATTTATCGATAATAATATTAACCATATGTAAAAATATAAGTATAGCCATAAAGGCTTTTTACTTTATTTTTTTATTTTTATTTCTAATTACAGCATACATAAAATTGGGTCATTATTTGAACGAAACTGGAAGACCGATGGTGTATTCCTGCAGTTGGCCGTACTACATAGAGTACATACATAAACAGAAGGTAATATAATATTTTTAATGGATACAATTTTTATAAAGAAATATGCTTTATTTTTTGAGACTTTCCGGACAGCTTATGATTTACTATGACTTAGACTGAAAGCTCGTTGTTTTATCTAGATCAAATAAAATTTGTTAGTTGAGTGATTGTAAAATATAATTATAATGTCTCATAATGTTTTGCCTCATTAAGTATGCAAATTAAAATTATTTAAAGCTTAATTCAGTGTCAAAAACCTTTTTCGTCTATTCTATTATGAATCGATATGGCAAACAAGCTTAAGCCTCATCTGATGATAAATGGTAGCTATCGCCTATAGTCCTGACTATCACTAGATCATCACGTTATCATATGACGATTGTAATTTAAAATGTAGTTGACAAAAAATGTGATGGAAACACCGTTAGCAAATGAATGCGATAAACGTTGGTAGGCTCATCTCGGTCACGTTGTTTTTAAATGATTTCCTCTGACTACTTGTATCTAGGATCTAGGCTACAATCTAGTAGTGAAGGAAGCTAAGATTGTTAATAATTCTCAGGTCAACCTCACGAGATCCTGGAAACAATTGCTGTTTTAATTATGTTTTTTTATTGGTGGTAATGAAATGATACACTCCCATGCGCTAACGGCTTACGCTGGTGGCGTACCAGTGGTGGATGATAAAATGAGCATAAAGTCAGGTCAGTAAGTAGATCTTGGCAAATGGCAATTTACCACGATGCTTTCCAAGGGGAAGATAAACCTGACATGATTCATTGCTAGAAATGGGGCTATTAGTCCATATCACTTACTACTCCTAATCTCCTTTCTACCAACGATTATGGTTAATTCCTCGTAAAGTTGCCGAGATGGCCTAACTGACGTGGCTTCATCTTCATCTTATTCTCCACTGGTGCCCCGCCAGCGTAAACTGTTAGCACAGGTGCAATGTACAGTCATCAAAACAAGTCTTGAAAATATTTTATTATTATTATCAGGTACAAATTTTTATAGAGAGGTATTGGTAGGATCATAAAATTATTCTCGTCATATAAAATATATCGATGTAACTGTATTTGAACGTTGAATATACCTTTCTAAATACCTATTACACTATGTTGAATGTCTATACGAAATGAATCGTAATATTGTACGCATAAAGTGGTTTTTACAACCATTCATAAAATATACTGTGTGTAATTCATTTTTCATGAAGCCTACGCATGAAACTGTTACTCCAAACTCAATAAAAACCACACATAATAAAATCATAAATGAATTCTGTTTGTACATTAATTATTTCATTAAAACAAACGTTTTTATAATTTATTCATGTTGTACTTATGTTATATCTATCGCCTTGCTTTTATCTTTGCTCTTCTTCCACGGATCCCTATCAGCCGTCATATCTGAGCTTACTCTTCGCGGGTGCAGCTAGTAAATAATATATATATATTTTGCAGGCAGACTATTCATCGATTGCAACATATTGCAATTTGTGGCGGAACTATCACGACGTGGTACTATCATGGTCCGCCATCAAAGCCATAATGGATCATTATGAAAGAGAATATTATATATTGGAGCGGTATCACGGACCTGGACATTGGAATGATCCTGATATGGTATGTATCACTATAACTCCGGTGGTCTAGCGGTTAAGCATATTGTCTTACTTTCCGAGTCGCAAGTTCGATTCCTTGCATGGTACAAAGATTTTATCAGTATGATTTTTATTGATCTGTTTTTTACGTGTATTATGAAAGGCAGTATAATATATGTGGACTGATATCACGGACATATATACTGGAATGACCTTGATATGGTATGGATAACTATTAACGGCCTCGCGGTGGTCATGCGGTTTAGTACACCGTCTTTCAGATGGTCGCAATTTCGATTCCTCGCACGGTGCAAACATTTGTGTCATGAATATGATTGTTTGTATCGGTCTGGGTGTAATCTATGTATATTACGTGTGTACGTGTATTTACAAAAAAATCTAAGAATTTATATGAGTTGTCTAGTACCCATAACATAAGCGCTGCTTACCGTGGGACTAGATGGAGCTGTGTTAATTGTCCAGGGTTAAAAAAATCGTTCCTAACAGTGAAAATTTAAAAACGGATCACCAGATCCGGATGTTACCCCGAAAAACAGACATACAAACTTTACCTCTTTATAGTATTAGTATATAAATAACCGAATTGAAAGCCTCTTTTTATAGTAGGTTGAAAAGGTAACACGTGTTTCAGCTTACACGTTCCCTTAGGACAAAAAGTGGCCTAAACAAGTTTGCTGCCAAGGAAATTAATATTATTACAAACACGAAAATGAAAGTAATGCCAGGGGATACAAAATCACAGACAAACCGAAATTTAGCGGTTAGGGGTTAACTGACAGAAAAGTAATTTAACTTACTTGATTAATAAAACAAACAAATATTTCTAAATGTATTTTAATGTTAAAATAGAGACCGATCTTATAATATTGAACGAAAAGACTATATAAGTCGTCTGCTTGGATGTTTTATATTTGTCTAGGATGACATCTGGAGCTTCTCATGGTTATATAGAGAATCTCTTTTTTTTTTGTTGAATACAAGATTTATAGATTTATGTACAATTTAGTTAACTTAAAGAATGTAATATAAAAATTCGCATAACTGTATGGATGGATGTGAATGTAATGGCTGTCTAGTAGAAAGTGTTTGAGTGACATTGCTCTTCAATTTCAAAGTAATAATTTGTCTACCCTTTATTTATAAGCGCCTTTATGAATAATTAAACAATAACTAAATAAATATAAAATTGCTGAATGGAACTTTGCCTACAAGTCCATTCAGCAATTTTATATTTACAATATTAATTAACAAATATTTATAAATATAGTTTAACGTTAAAATAGAGAATAATCTCAAAATATTGTCTGTCATATATAACATCACGCTACGACCAAGGAGCGGAGCAGCAATGAAAAATGTACATGAAATTTCATTTTCACGGAATTGTTATGCTTTAAAAGTTCTAAAAAAAACCCAGCGACAACATATGTCTATTGTAATATACTGGCCACTAGTCGCTAGTTCGTTCGTAGTAATTTTTATATATGTGAAATATCTATTGACATGTGTCACAAATTTTCTATTCTAATAAAATAACTTATGTAGATACGTTATTTACATCTATCTTTTAAGGTTAACTCACTAGAACCTTTTAATGATAATCAAATTTCATCTAAAAAATGTATTATTTACAAAAGTGTTTTTATTAATTCAATATTAATCCTTATCCAAAAAAATATTTTATTTTATTTATTATAAGTATTTCATTTTGAGCAAAATTGTCTTTTACAACATTTGAGTTCAGCGAACACTTTTGGAGATATCTTAGTTTTAATAAGAGCCTCAAATATTGGGCTTGTTGCTAGATAATAAATAAATTTATAAAAAAAACATAGATAAAAAATAAACAACGATGTCTACGACGCCATGCTTATAAAAAAATAAGGCGTTAAAAAGTTACAGGCGTTCAAATTTCGTTACAATTCGGATTAGAAATAATGAGGAAACCGGGGCGAGCTGCTAGTATCCGATTTTTTTTTATTTCAATGGAGTTCAGTATTTTTTTTTATTTGCAGTTGATATTCGGCACTGGTACACTGTCAGATAGCCAAAGCAGAGTGCACTTAGCTGTGTACGCGATGTGGTCTGTACCTCTATTACTGAGCTGCAATATGGCTAGAATTAGACCGTACGAAAGGCAATTACTGCAGAATTTGGAGTTAATGGCAATTGCTAAAGACCCTTTAGGGGCGATGGCCAAGCCATATAAGGTAATTTGACACTTCCATTTAACAGAATTAGCTTAGAGAATAGAGTTAGAAAGTTTAGTTTTAGAGAGCATCATGACCTATTACTTACCCCGCCTTAGAATAAAAGGTCGTGAGTTCAAATTTAACTGATATAAAAAAATGTGTTAATTTATATCTCTGACTATCTCTCCGCTGATATAAACACCGATAACATAAAATTTATCCTAGCGTCACTAGGATACATTTTGAAAGTCACTAGGATAAATTTTGAAAGTGATGTAAACACCCATAACAAAATTTATCGAGTGATAGTGGAAGACTTGCCCAATGCATTACGTTGGATTCTAATATACCTAGCATTGCATTGACAATTACACCACTTGATAATTATTCTGTCTACCTTTTCAGGGAGAATTGTCGTGATATAAATTTATAGTATCCATCCTTGTAAAAACAGTTGTAAAAAACACCGCAAATTTATTTCACAGTTGGCGGACTCCGTAACTTTATGGGTGAAGCACCATCTGCCGATGAAGGGTGACGCGTATCATACCTTCTCTTTCGCTCTCGTCAACGTTCACAATCAGGCTCGCGCCGTCTCTTTCGCGCCGAGATTGTATGGACTCAACTCGACAGACGGTTACACGATTATGGTGAGTTCCGTTCAAATTAAGAATGCTCATGACTAGAGCGGCAACGTTGCGTCTCGAGGTCTCGCAACGTCTGTAATTTCTGTCAATACAATATTAACACGTTAAAGACGGCATGTCCACCGGTGGGTCACTCCGCAACGAAAGTAAAACGCTTTGGGACCGAGTGATCACCTGTGGGCACTTTAATTGAAATAAATCTAGGGGTTAAATAATGTCTACCTCAAATTATTGTACACTAAAAACATATTTAAAAAATAATATACGTAATTAACAATAAAAAATGCCGGTCCCTATGTGAGAAAAAAGATTTTTCAATGCGACCTACGTGTTACAGAAGAAAAATGGCTGTATGGGCGGAGTTTCCTTTGCCTTTTCGTTAAAGAATAAATAGAAAGAAAAAAAAAGAAGAAAAAGAGTGATATTTACCGGGCACAGCGCGGTTCTTCGCTATGGTGGATTTCAAGGGGGTTTTCGAGTTGGGGGGCTCGTTATGGGAAGTTTTGACGTTTGGGGTGTGTTCCGATGTGACGGGGATCTATACGGCAAGGTCTTCTGTCCGAGAGAATCTTTGGGTCTGCCATGGTGGGGGGCAAGTCACGCGCTCTCTTCAAGAACTATTAAGAGACTCAAGAACAATTTTTGCACTGTACGACTATTGTGTTGGTGCTGCTGCTCAAGTATATAGGCGACGTTGATCATTTACCATCAGGACCGTCAGCTTGCCATTCCAATAACGTAAAAAAATACTTAAGATTTTATGCGTCATATAATTTTTTTATGTCGTTTTTTATAGTATAATATTAATTTAAGTACAAGTATAATTTTAATTTTAATCTGTTATTTTTTAGGACGTGTTCACGGAAGATTACTTAAGGAATATCACTTTGAATGATACCATAGATGTCGATGTACCACCTGAAGGTAAATATAGACAGACCAACAAAATTATACTAAAATAGGAGCACTATATATGATTTTTTATCTATTTATATAAACTAGTGATTGCCTACTGGTCGAAATTCGACCATTTTTTTATACCACGTAGGTGGCAAACAAGCGTATGACTCATCTTAGATAAAAGTTTACCATAGCGTCAAACACTAGAGATGTCACGTGCGCGTTGGCGACCCTAATACCAGAATTACCATAATATTACGACCATAATCAATTTAAATAAATTAAGTTCAAATTAATAAAGTTTGAACATTATTGAAGTTATTATATTATAACCTTAGTATATATTGCTCTGTACAATAAATAATATAATAATAGCTCAGGACAATTCACTCAGCGCCATCTAGTCCCAAGCTGAGCAGATTTTATGCTATGGGTACTAGTCAACTAATAGAAATACATAGATTTTTTTTTGTAAATAAAAAAAAAAAAAAAACACCCAGACCAATACATACAGTCTTACTTATGAGTACAAATGTTTATACTGTGCGAGGAATCAAACCCGCGACCATCGGAAATAAAGCTGTGTGCTGCTAAACAACCGAGACTGTCTGTGAAAGGATTACAGGACGCGCTATTGAACTATGAAAGTCAAATAAATCAATAACTCTCTCATTTAAATGGTATAATATTAATATGGTAATAGTCTATTGTAATGAAACAGTGGGTATTTGTACTCGACTTTATTATATTTCAAAGGCATAACTTGCTAGCACTCAGGGTTGCCATATTCTACCAAGTTAGACTTTGTATAGTCTGTGTGGATTCACATCTGTCACGGATTTCAGCCGTCAAGCAGCTGGCCTTGTAGTGTGACATATGAAGTAAAATTACAAGGTTTAGAAGCATATGTAGATCTAGGTTTATTATCGGTGTGGCGTTTACACACCAGGTCTCATGTTGAGCGTAGCGTGTTTATTGAATTTTTTTGGAGTGGTAAACGGTGAAGGCCCAAAGTCACCTTCGATGAAATAATGGTCTCGATCGGTCAAGCTGTTTCGGAGAAGTATCGTTACAAATGATAATGTAATGGTGCACCCGCCTGCGCTAACGGTGTATGCTGGCGGGGAACCAGTGGGGGGTATGAACTTGATGAGATAATGAGGTCAGGTCAGTTAGTTTAAATTCACAATGAATTTATTACAATAGTTTCCAAAAATAATATAATTGTACGTTAAGTACATCAATCAGAGCTTATATTATGTGCATAATACAAGCTTACAAGCTTTACTTATCGTGGGACTAGATGGCACTGTGCGTATTGTCCTAGATTATTATATTATGATTATAACCCAATTACATTAAAATAAATAGAAATCCAAATTAGATAACATTAAAATATATATTAATAAGTTTTTTTAGACCCAACTTTATTTTGGGAAAATTTATACCAACGTAGTGGCAACCCTACAAGAAACAGCTGTATTTATATTAGCTTTATATTCGCATGTATCTTCTTTACAAGTCTAGAGTACACAGTACCGCGGCACACGCGATTTTCAAAGGTTATTGACATCAATGAAGTTTTTATTTTCTTGTAAATACAGTATATTTTACTACCGACCCGACCAGACTTTACGGTATGTCAATAAAATAATTATTAATAAAACCTTTAACGAATTAAAATAACTTAAGACATACTCTTTTCATGCCGTAATTTTTAGACCACCGAGCAGTGTTGCCAATTTGGCATAATTTAAATTATAATGCATAAATTAGATGCTAGATTTGGCAGATTTTTGCGTATTTATTTGTTGTTTAGAATATAGCATATTTTATTTTATAAAAATTTAAGCATGACATAATTCCACTAAAAAAAGTTTGTCTTTATCACACTTGCAAGCTGGTATGAAAGGAACAGACTCTTGTCAGAGTAATTTTTACCCTATTTCCGAACACTTATAGATTACTTGTCATGTTGGCAATTTGTCGATCAGCATCAATTGTGGATGAAGACCAAGATTTTGTTTTAATTGAGAGACTTTTGTACAATCTAAAAGTACATGCTTGTCCCATTATACCCTAAAATTCATTATTTCATTACCTCACCAACTCGAATTGCCTTAGCCACACTATATGAATGATCGGCTAAGGACGAAGATATTATTTTTTTTCGGTAACATAATTGATTATAACAGAAAATAAATTTATTTTTGTTTATTTTTAAAGATTTAAAATTAAACAACGTTTTATTTGACATTGAAAAATGTTAGCTTATTTTTTATAACATTTAGCATAATTTTAACAGAAGTTTAGCATATTTTATATTAGTCGAGTTAGCAACACTACCACCGAGACCACTATTTTTCTTATCGTCTCTACTTATCAATACGTTTTGTTTGTTTCAGATGTGATTTTATATACACTGTTCCCGTTATAGTTTTAGATATATCTATATCTAAGCATGTTTTACGCATGGCAATGGTTTGACGGGACACCAGTGGAGGATGATGGGATGACCATGAAGTCAGGTCAGTAGTAGTAGGTAGCCCATCATGGCAAATTCACTAGAAATTTATCCCTATGGTCCCCAACCAACCTAACACGGTACATTGCTTGCAATGGGGTTGTTAGACCACATTATTAACAATCCCCTATCCCCCTAGTGGATAATATTGGTATAGTGCACACTAACGGTTTACGCTGGCGGGACACCAGTGGAAGAAAACAGGATGAACATGTGGTCAGATCAGTTAGCACATCATGGCAGATTCACTAGGTTTCCAAGGGGAACCGCATGGTCAACCTGACATGGTACATTGCTAGCAATCGTGTCATAAGTATTCCTGACCAAGAATCCCCTTCCCACAAAATAAAGTGATTTAACCACGACGGTTATTGTTTAACTGTTAGATATATAAATATTAATGAATTAATAATTGCTCCAGTCTGTATAATTGTGATATTAATTGATAATAAATGCATTTGTTAAATTAAATAAATAATTATGAATAAATTTTGTTATATGTTATTTCTGATGTTGATGAGTGGACGCGAGGTTTTTTTAAATCAAGATATACTCTATTTAGTCTAATTTGCAATACCTTATTTGCTTATCATATATAGCTTTTTTTTTATCTCGGATACGATCGATACTCCGTCATAAGAAAATAGCGGTGTAGCACACTGCTGTACTTGCGATGATCGCGGGTTCGATTCCTCGCATACCAAAAATATTTGTATTCATGAGTATGATTTTTGCATTTATATAGGTGTTTCCTATTTATGTTAGTTTGGAACTAGATGGTGTTATGTCAATTGTCTAGGGTTATTTTTATGTACATACATAGGCATTTACCGCTTGCCATAAGATAAACCTGGTGGATTAGTTTGCTATTCTAGTTAAATTAAATATCTATGTACCATTTTACCTGTCTACTAGCATAACTTTTGAAACGATTAAGTTAATTGCAATCCAAATTAATGTTCTACACATATCGCTTACCACAAACAAATGCGAGTATAAATAGCGCACACCTACGGTCATTATACTAATTGTAGTGTCCGTCAGGTACAATGAAAGTGTCAGTGCTTTGTTTAGTGGTTGCCACGACGCTGGTCAACGGGAGTGGACTCGGACTGTTGGGTAACTTAGCAAACCAATTAACAGGTACAGCTGTTGATTCAGCACAAAAAGTTCTCCTCGGAGATGCACCTGACCGTGTCTTAAATGCAGAGCCTTCGTTGCTGGCAACATATAAAGATAAATTAGGTAATGTTTGCAGCCAAGACGCTTACAAGGGCTTCCAAAAGTCGCTATACGAGTTCTATACGAAACTTAACTCTTTAATATCTGAAAATAGTAAAGGCCACTACGTATTTTCGCCGTTGTTTATCTGGTTATCGATCATGACAATCGCTGAAGGTTGTGAACCGATCTATCAAAAAGAACTCTTCTCTATTTTAAATCTACCTGAAGAAAAATGCCTACGCGAACAATATTATGCGATGAGTTTGAAGCATTTAACGGAGAGACAAAATGATGTTAGCATTGCAAGCAAGAATCTATTTGTGCTCGATGAATATACAAAAGTAGAGCCTAATTGGGCGAAATTTGCAAATGACGGGTTCCTTGAGCTGGCATTCGTTCCTATCAAGGATAATCCTAACTTCGCATCTGAGCAATTACGAAACCTTCTAAAATTCCGTTCCAGTCCAGCTTTGTATGGAAACTCCGGTCTGTTCAATTCTATTGACTTTCAATTCCTCTGGACGTATGCATTCGCGGATAGCAAGATTCAGAGGAACGCGCCGTTTTACAATGACGCAGGCAAAGAGATTGGCAGAGTGGATATGATGAAAATGAGGAGGCGTGTAAGATTGGCGAATATGCCGCTTTTGAACGCTAAAGTTGTAGAATTGCCAATCGGACACAACGGACGTTACAAAATGATAATTGTAATGAATAACAGCTTAGGTCTTCTTGGAACTTTGTTTGCCAATATTGGTAAATACCTGTCCGATATCTTGGGAGTTCTGACGGAAAGCGCAATTCCATTAGATGTTGCTATACCTCGTTTTGATCTAGAATACGAATACGATGCACGGCGTGTTCTCGAAGCTATGGGCATTAGGGAATTGTGGAATAATCCAGCTGTTACCAGGTAAGTTTATTATTGTGTCCTTCTTTAGTAGGTATCTATCGAAGTTTGTTTTATCTGTAGTTTTACGAAATGAAAAACCAATAATAATATTCCATACACGAAACATTATTTGTCATTTCAGATTTGTTTTATGGATAATTAATATCAATAGAGAATTTAATGGTGAAAAAAAATTTCAAAAAAATGTAACCTTAAAAAAATCCTTTATTTTATATGGGTTCTAAACTTAAAAGGACTGAAATCAACTTTAATACATTGAAATTTCTTGTATTTTTTTTGGACTGCCATTTATTCTTTATTATTAAAACAAAAACAATTCGCAGCTACATTTCAAGACCACCAGCGTTACCAGGCAGTTATTATCAACGCGTCTACCTGAAGGTCGGGAATGAAGGATTAGAGGCACCAATAGAACAAACCTCAAGATCACTCACTGGTGGATTATTTAATTTAGCTACTGATGTCGTCTCTGACGCGGTATCCGTGGTGGGGAGAGAATTCATTGCAAATAAACCATTCGCTTTTATGATATTGGAATCGGAAACCAATGGTTGTGTTTTGGCTGGTGCTTATTCTGGACCAACTATTGTGTAATAGTTAAATTAAATAAAATATTGTTAACAGTTTTGTCTTGATTTGATTGTTTAGACGGCCTAGATGGTTTATCAGGTTTTCATACCGTGTTTCTTCCGTTGGCCACAGGTTCGATTCTCCATCCATAAAAATCTTTGATTGTATTGGTCTGGGTGTTTTATATGTATAATATGTATGCACATTACAATGCTACCTCTCACACTTACTCTAGCACAGACTAATTAAGATCATAAATACAACAGTGGTCCTACAGAGTACACTACAACATTACATATTATCGTGCAGGCAGCCTGAGTGTAGGTGGGAATCGTGAGATCCCGAGGTTACCAGATGTTATACTTCATAAATTTTACAGCAAAATTTAATGACTTGTCACGTCGACTTGTTCTATTAAAACCAAGTTCTTTCATTAAATCTTAAATGGAGGACAACTTAAGGGTTTGTTTATAATTAAATAGAGGCGCACGGAACGCGCCTTGAATACTCCAATTTGCAAAAGCTAATTGACTCCCAGACTAGGTTTGAATCTGATATGCAGTTAAGAAGAGTTTGTAAAATCTTAATTATGTTTGCTTGATGAACTACCTCTAATAAATGATGTTAAAGTTATAAGAACAACACTAATCAATGTTACATTACTAATTTATACTGCACAGGGTAAAAGATAAAAGGCAGAAATTGAATACTATAGAAAATAGACGAGGAAAATGTTAAAACACTTGATTGGGCACGATGAATTTGTGATAGTAATTATGTATGTCTTATTCTATTGAGGGTAAAATAGAAGGAAAGAGGAAGAGAGGAATACCACGGTACAGCTACATCAAGCAAATTAAAGACAAATTTGGAGCAATGTCGTGTCAAGATTTAAAGAGCATGATGGAAGATCGTGGAAAGTAGCAAGAGCTCCACCAACAAGAGCGTGGCTCTTAAATTATAAATACCTACAAATTTATACAATAAACACTACTTTATTAATTAATATTACTTTTCGTTTGAGCTGTAGTCGGTATTAAGCAATATAGATTACAGGGGAGATCGAGGAGAGTTGCAACAATTTGCACTTAAATGCACATATCTTAATTCAGATACTCAAATCAATTTAAATTAAAACACAACATAAACTAGTCCCTCTCACAAATTACATATCAAAATTTCATTGTTATTTTAAATTTTTTAGTCAATTTTAAAAAGTTACTATATATAAACTATGTTGTATAGATATAGTAATATATAATATAGATACAGTAGTATATACATAGTATACATAAGTTAGAATAGTTATGAATTCGAGCCATGCATGCAAGCGAGCAGCATGGCGGCAGATGCAAACAATTTTGTATAAAACTCGTCTATAGTATATGGTAGATTATCTAGTCCTGTCAAAGAACAAAAGTTCAGAAGTCTGTACATTCAAATATCGGATTGAAGCAGACACAAACGCTACTAACGAGACGTGAGCGTAGGGTTGTCACAGCCGTAAAATAAACCACCAAAATAAGGTAATTTTTCACCATGTTAAAGTCGGGAACTGATTTTTATTACTTTAAAAACAATTACAGGTTTTATCTTATTATTAGTATTATGGAATACACCTAACATAGAAGACAGCGATAGATATTTTTTTTTTATTTGTATCTTAGCACACATATACCTACATTCAAGCTGTACGAGCTAACCCCGTAGACGTTGGTTTATATATTAGAATCGCTATTAAAAAATAGAAGTTGATGGTAAGGTGAAAAATTTGGGGTTGTATGTATTTTTAATGCCACAATATAAAAAAGTTGTCCAAAAAAATTAAAATAAAATGTTAGGGGTGGACATCCCTTATCACTTAAGGGTTTGAAAAATATATAGTAGCGGATTCTTAGACCTACTAAATATGCATATAAAATTGCATAAAAATCGGTCAAGCCGTTTCGGAGGAGTATGATAACTAACATTGTGACACGAGAATTTTATATATAAGATACATCACCGAATATTTATTACAATATAATTTAGTATGGGTAAACCTGCATGTGTGCCACAGCAATACAAAATGGCCCATAGCTCAGTGTGCAGAATCAATCAAGGAGCAAAACATAGATTTCAAGTTATGACTGCAAAATGGAATATACTATTTAAAATGTACGGGCACCATTTCTAAAAAACTATTTCTCGGTGATATTAGAGGGCTCATTTAAGACTTCCAGAATGAGAACAAATGACGGTTACCAAAGGCGTTATGAAGTGATATTCGTGTAGTTGTTGTTTTGTTATATTAAGTTTGTTTAATTATTTTATTTCGGGATTTTATTAATAATGTATATAACTATAATATGTATTATTTTTACCTAACTTGGAACGTCAAGAACAGTGGATACCTTTCTTATTATTATTCAATTCGCTCTTGATAGAACGGTCATGGTTAATGACCATAACCTCAAAAAAAATCAAGAGCGAATGTAGAGTCTATGTAGTGAAATGAGAGCATATCATCCGCTTTAAAACAGCTCGCTATTTGTCTTACTATTATAAACACGAAAGTTTGTAAATATGGATGGATGTTTGTTACTATTTCACGCAAAAACTACTAAACGGAAAATAATAAATAATAAAACTTTACAGTAATATTGTTTATACATCAGAATAACACATAGGCTATAAATATCACGTGGGTGACATCGAGGGCACAGCTAGTGTATTATAATATTATTCACGTTACAACCCGTTTAACTAGGTATATTAATAATATAACATGTATGGCCAGATTCTAATAAAAACTACCGCTGTATTAAATCACTGTAGTAGTTTAAGAATCTATAAATCCAAACACACGCATTAATAAATACAAAAAAGTACGAAACAAATAGAACATAAAGAATACATACCATATATCCTATAGCACCACTATACTTCATGAAAATTGGTGGAAAGGTCGATCGGATCGAAAGGATGGATAGTATAGGGTAGGTCGGTAACGACATCATAAATCTTCAATCCACAATAACCTTACGCCTTATATTGAAGCTTCACAGGCTTTAAAGCTTTCAACGCAAAGCTAAATTTAAATAATACACAATAAATATATAGGAAATCACAAACCAAAGAATTTTGCGCATTAATAGGTAATGTCAAGAAATTAAATTATGTACGTAATTATTAGTTTTCTAAAAATGATGAATATGATATTCAACTAAAAGGAAACAGTGTATATAACGGGTTCGGTCTAGTGGTTTACAACATCGCCTTATTTCTGAAGGTCACGGGTTTGATTAGGCGACGATAAGAATGGTATAAACATAACAATTTATAGGTAAATATTTTTTAAGCAGCCATATATGAAATGTTAGATTAATGATACATTATTTGCTATTTTAGAACTATATTTCGTTAAAACTAAACCAGCTTAGAGTATATCTGCAATCCCTTTCTTTTACGTGGGGAAAATTCCTCATGGAGACCCTCTGGTCTCAGGAGTTGGTACTGTGAGACTCCTACTGACCAAAAACCCCACGATATTCCTCCTCGCTGCCATAGTGCCGGGGTCTCGAAATCGAGTTCGCAATCAACTGTGACCCCAGCGACGTTTGCCTGCCTTGTATGCCTGAACAGGCATATCTGTAATCCCTAAGATAGTCAATCTTTAGGCAGAGAATGCTAATAGCATCAAGCCCGCCTATTGTACAATTCAATAACGTTTAAATAAATAGTTCTGTTAAAAAAATATTAAATTCAATTCACAAAAACTTTCTTGTATTTATACACATATTTTTAGTTTACTACTTATCTGTATCTTTTATCATTCTATAATGATGTGCCTACACTTGTAATATTTCTGTCAACACTCAACACCCTTCCATTAGTTTACGTCCCCACTCACATTTTAAGTTCAGCGTAAAGTCAGTCAGCGTTACAAATACGCGTTCCTAATAAGTCATGTAGCACACTATCAAAGAAACTTACTGATGTAGTTAAATTATTACACCTGTATACTCACTACCTACATACTACAACTACCTGTGCCCACAACTTTTTCTGCGTGTTATAGTGACCTCGACCAAATAAAGAAATAATTATCAATAATCTAAGCTAAAAAAGTCAATGAAAAAAGTTTCATTGTTCTAGCATCAAACATGACGAATTTCCATAAAAACTTTCATCCCCTATTTTTTTACTGCTTAAGGATAACATTTTCACAAACTTTGAATGACATATTTATTTATATTTAATCAACAACCTGAAAAAAAAGTTTAAAATGTCGGTATTTCCATACGACCCTTTATCTCCCCTTACATCCCTTTTTCTTTATTTATATTCCATTAATAGCATAAAAAATAAGTATCAAGTTTCTAGTTTTAAAAATTACAATACTTCCTTACAAACTTTCATTTCCCCTTTCAATCTCTTACAATCCTTTTTTCGCGTTAAAAAGTAGCCTGTCATTTCTCAGGGTTTTGAGTATATGTGTACCAAATTTCATTTAAATCGGTTCAGTAATTTTGGCGTGAAAGCGAGACAGACATACCGACCGAGTTACTTTCGCATTTATAATATTAATAAGAACTAGTAAGGATTAGTCCTTATCAACTTTGTTAATCTTATAAACAAATATATTAAGTAGCAACATGTCGTTACATCATACACAACAGTACAGTGGTGAGGTGATAACCATCGCGCTACAATGCAAATAAAGCCTATTCTATGTATCTAGAAACAACGCAATAGGAAACATCAATTTCAAAATCGATCAAAAACTCCGCACGCCACATACGACTATATCCACCTCTATTGTTTGCAAAATTAAAAAATATCGACAACCCTACGCACGAACATGTGAAGTGGCATCTAACGCAAAGACCGACGTTGGAGGGCCCTCACCAGTCAAATGCAGGCGGAAACTTGAATATTAACAAGTACTACGATGTACTCGCATACCTGTTCTGATTAGGGTTTAATCATAGCAATATATGTAATACGAAACGAAATTCGGCCATAATTAATGTAACATTCAGTAAGACTATAGACAAATAATATTGTCGGACTGCTCAAATAACAATCAGAATGGATAAGATAAAGATTTTTTTTATAGGATTTATTTAAAGGTATATGGTGGCGGGGCACGGCATGTGACTATGAGCTTAGGTCAGTTAGCCTATCGTGACAAATTCACCAAGAATTTATCATGACGGCTTCCAAGGGGAACCGCGTGGAGGTCAACGTGCCATGGTACAATGGTGTCAACAGTGATTCGTTTTTTTTTTTTTTTTAAAATGAATCAAAATATATATATTTTGACATTTTAAATCTTAGGCTCCCGCTGCGAAGTCTTTAATTCCCTGTAGGGATATATATTATATTATACATACTTTCCTCAATATTAAAATATATATATATATTAAAATATATAATAGATTTAATACTTAAATATAAAATTTAATCATAAAAAGTGTATAATACATTAGTATTGAAGTGTACATTAGAGGAAGTATGAAAGTGGCGCCGGTGTCGGAGAGGTTGATGAGTAATCGTCTGTCGTAGTATGGGCTTGTAATGCGTAGGAATGATAATATTTTAAGGAAGGTGTTACATATCAATGTGGATGGTTATAAGGGTAGAGGAAGGCCGAAAAATATATGAATGGACTGTGTCAAAGATGATATGGTAAGAAAGAGAGTAAATAAGGAGATGGCTACTAGTAATGCCATACGGCATCAAGATCGCGATAAATAATTAAATACATACCTCAACCGCTATTTTCTAATAGCTATATAAATTTAATGGCAAATCAACGTTGTACAGTCAGTAGTACATATATATTTATTTAATTGTAATAAATAAATACGTACACTCCTCATTTCTTCTAATTAACTTCTAACATCAACCGCTATTTTCTAATGCGATATAAATTTAATGGCAAAACAACATTGTACAGCCAGTAGTAAATAAAGTATTAATTTTATAATAGGTTTTCGCCATTTTGTTATCAACATTTCCTATTCAGAAGTCGGATCGAAGTTTTCACAGCCAAATTGTTTCACAACAATAAACAAGTGATGATCATCTTATCTCGTTATTTTACAGTCATACGGATGAGTGATTCCACGCTGGAAGTCTTCGACTGTGAATTTCGCTAACTGACCCGCCCTTCCGGGAACAGATGCTATCGATTTTATGTACGATTCAATAAATATTGAAACGTCCATCTTAAATCTTTCAAGGAATATTCATCTCTATTTCTTATTGTTTATAGTTCACAGGCACCTACAATACTATGGTGTCAAGATAACCGTTTACGACAGTGTTTCCCAACCTTTTAAGTGCCAAATGTTACCTTAGCCTTTCTAAAATTCTTTGGCAAAATGAAATTCACTGAAGGAACTTAAAAAAATGAAATTGGTTTCAGGAAGAAATCACTAGAATATTGTTTGAGTTGTTGAATATAAAGTTGTTAAAGTAAATTTTAATTTTCGAATTGCCTCCCTTAACAACCAAACTACATGGGCCCCGCGTTGGTAAACACTGGTTTACAATCAAACAAGGCGTAGATTTGAATGCCAGATTGTTCTAATTATAATACCTAAACTAGCGACCCGCCCCGGCTTCCCAAGGGTGGTTTACAAATCTTTTAACAAACATATATACCTTCCTCTCGAATCACTCTATCTATTGCTGAAAACTGCATTAAAATCTGTTGCGTAATTTAAAAGATATAAGCGGACAGACAGTGGCGGCGACCTTGTTTTCTAGTATGTAAAATAAAATTAAAAGCCTTTGTAATAGTCTGGATATTTTCTGTGTACATCATCTATTGTTTTATCAATAAAATAGCAGGAAACGTAATGAAAAATATTCAGAAGGTATGGATACGTAAAAGTAGAGAAAAAAATACCATACAAAAATATTATATATATATATGTATGTATAAGAAGTATTATTGACAGCCTCGGTGGACTAGCGGTTTAGAATACTGCGTTACTTCCGATGGTTGGGGGTTCGATTCCTCGCACGGTATAAAGATTTGCATTCACGAGTGTGTTTTTTTGTATCGGTCTGGGTGTTTTCTATGTACAATATGTATGTATTTACGAAAAAAGTATATCTATGTATTTGTATCAGTTAACTACTACCCATAACACTATCTTTAGCTAGCTTAACTTAGGTCTAGATGGCGCTGTGCGAATTGTCCTGAGATTATTATTATTATACGTATTCTACAGCAATATTAATTCAAAGAAAACCTTTGTATTGAATCTAAAGTAGGTACAACTATAGAAATTCTTTCACAATAGCCAAATACCGGACCAGTGTAAGAAGTTGATTTACTATCCTGTTACCAAGATTAATGCAGCCCATTATCGTTCGGTTGATGTTAGCGATTATAGCTTGTAATTAAACAAACCGGGATTATGTTTAAATGCACGGAAATTGTAGGCCACAGCCGCTATGATGTATTGTTCGCAATGAACATAATGAGTTCCTTCCTTTGCTATTCCAAATTTGAAACGTTTAAAAATAACTAAAAGGAAGCACTATTTCATTCAACTTTCAAATGAATATGAAAAAGAAACATATTAAAATTAGGCCACAGCCCCTATGAATGTATTGTTCGCAATGAAAATAATTAGTTCTTTCCTTTGCCATTCCAAATTTGAAACATTTAAAAATAACTAAAAGGAAGCACTAATTTATTCAACTTTCAAATGAATATGAAAAAGAAACATATTAAAAGTAGGCCACAGCCCCTATGAATGTATTGTTCGCAATGAAAATAATTAGTTCTTTCCTTTGCCATTTCAAATTTGAAACATTTAAAAATAATTAAACGAATGCACTATTTCATTCGAGTTTGAAATGAGAAACATGTTAATAAAGTAGTAGAGATAATCTTCTATTTTTAACTAATCATACTATATATAATAAACGCGATAATTTGTTACTCTTTCACGCAAAAACTACTGAACAGATTTTGATGAAACTTTACAATGATATAGTTTATACATCAGAATAATACATAGGCTATAAATTTCATTCGGGTGAAACCGCGGGCACACGTAGTCGATAATAAATAAAGGACACCCAGAGCCTTTTAGCTCCGTTTGCCATTAGGTGAGAACCGCTGACAGTGTGAGAAGGGTAACACTTATCCTACATTCAGACGAGTCTACTGTACAAGCGTGTTTGTAAAATTATATTCCAGCGGCCCTTAGACCTTAGTGGAGTTCGAAATTAAAGTAATTATCTTACTAATAACAATAGCAATACATACCTAATGTAAGGTAAGGATAAATAAATAAATAACCCTGGACAAATTAAACAGCGCCATCTAGTCCCACGGTAAGCAGAGCTTATGTTATGGATACTAGACAACTGATATTTAGATATATATTTTATAAATACATACATAATATACACAGACCGATACAAAATGTAAAATTCAATTATCTTATTCATCATCATTACATAGTATAAAATAAAGTCGCTGTCTGTCTGTCCCTATGTATGCTTAAATCTTTAAAACTACGCAACAGATTTTGAAGCGATTTTTTTAAATAGATAGAGTGATTCTAGAGGAAGGTTTATATGTACAATACATGTACACCCTGGCGAAGCTGAGGCGAGTAGCTAGTAAAATATACAATAATTGAGTTTTACATTTGATCAATTCAATTGACACTATTAATCTCGATAAAAGGGTGGTAAATGAATTGTCCTTAGCAGTGGACTTAAGTTGGCAACTTGTCAAGAACACAAAGTCCACTACCAAATGATTACACACGATAATTAGGTTAACTAATTAAATAGACGATCAGATGACAAAAATATGGGTTCTAGTTAAACACAGTAAAATATTTTTTACATATAAAATAAAGTCACTTCCGCTGTTCGCTTAGATCTTTTAAACTACGTAACGAATTTTAATGCAGTTTAAGCAATAGAATAATAATAATAATAATATGTTTATATATATATATTTTTCCTAAGTGCGCATATTAGGAAACTGTAAAGCTCGCTTAGTGTGACGTAAATAAATAAATAAATATTTATTTCTCCACAAAGACATACATAATATAAAGTGGTGTAGAGTCTTTGAGGCATGTAAAATTCCATACAAAAATATAGATTTGTGAAGAACTGGTGCCTGTACGAAGAACCTGTGTCACGAGTCACCAGGTCTCCCCACTAGATCTTACGTGCTAAAGTTTATATATAGGTACATTAAGAAAAAGAATGTAGAGTAATTCAAGAGTAAGACTTGTATAGTACATGTACACCCGTGCAATGCCGGGGCGGGTATCTAGTATATA
This sequence comes from Achroia grisella, assembly GCF_030625045.1. Lineage (NCBI taxonomy): Eukaryota > Metazoa > Arthropoda > Insecta > Lepidoptera > Pyralidae > Achroia > Achroia grisella. Next base: position 135,807 of record NW_026712999.1, read on the forward strand.
ATAAAAGTTGGCAGATAGATGAATATAGAAATTCTTTATACACTAATTAATATTTGTATACAACAAAAATATTACCAAATAAAAGCATAGCAATATATAAAAAATATACAAATAACTGAAATGGGGTGTTATTTTGTGTCGCACCGGTGAATAAAAAGCCGACATAAAACTACGTAGTGCCTGATATTCTATTAACTACTTTAAGAAAAAACAATCAACTTCAAGCAATTTAATAATTTTTTAAGTAAAGTCCTGTAAATATTTCCATAAATATAGTGATGATGATGATGATGATGTAATCCCGGCGGATTTCGGCCACGGCGACTGTCTTTAATACAGTACATATTTGACGGCCTCGGTGGTTTAGCGGTTTAGCACACCGCCATACTTCCGATGGTCGCGGGTTTGATTCCTCGCACGATGCTGTTTGCACCGTTTGTATTCATAAGTATGATTGTTTGTATGGATCTGGGTGTTTTCTATGTATATTATGTAAATATTTACGAAATATATATATATATGTATGTATTTGTATCAGTTATGTAGTACACGTAACACAAGCTTTAGCTAGCATTACTTGGGTCTAGATAACGCTGTGTGAATTGTCAATAAAAACATATATGTATACATATGAAGTAGTTGCTCTATTATTATGTATCGAATATGATTCGAAAAGCAATAGTTGCATTAAAACTCGACAGTCAAACGTATTACAAACTACGTATAACTTAGTAGACGCTAGCTTAGTAACTTGGTATAATAGGTGCCTCACTAACTTATGCAAACTCGCTCCAGTGAGATTTGTCGAATTTGATTCGAAAACAACTAGTAACTACAGTATTACGACGCGACAGTAGAACGTAACTTGGGTACAAGCGAGCAAGAACGTATAACTTAGTATACCTTCTCGTTTATATACTTAGTACGTAGACGACACTACTACAAGCACTTTGCTAGTTAATTTTTTACTTTAAATTAGACACTGTAGGTCCTAATTTACTACAGTAGGCATAAGTTATCCCAATTTATGTACTAGTACATATACGACACAGTTATAAAAACTTTGCTTGTCAATTTTAAACTCTAAATTAGACTGTAGTGTCTAATTTACTAGTTTAGGTATAAGTTATCACCTCTTACATAGATATAAGTATTAGAACTTTTCTTGACATTTTTTTACTCTAAATTAGACTCTATAGTGCACTGTATAAGAATTTTAATTTAGATAATCACACAGTGCCGTCTAGTCCCAAGCTAAGGAGTTTGTTTTATAGATAGAACCTAAATATGTATTGTTTTTGTAAATACATACATAACATACATAGTAAACACCCAGACAAATACAAGCAACAATTTTCATGAATAAATATTTATATCGTCTGAGGAGTCGAACCCGCGAACATTGTAAGAAAGGCGGTGTGATAAATTGCTAAACGATCTTCAATAGTAAAGTGGCAACTCAACTGTGTACCAGTTGAGTTGCCACTTTACAATTGTAATACAATTCTTTAAAGCAATGTTTAAATTGTGTATACCTATGAGACTATGATTAAAACTACACGTGTATTACACAGTTCTCATGAAGATCTCAATTCACTCAGTACTTTCAAAGTCAATATACTTTTGCAAAAGCTGAATTTCAAATGCAAACAATTTGTTAATTGACAGAGCAAATCTTACTGGAGCGAGTTTGCACAAGTTAGAGAAAACTAAAGACTGACATTGGATGGAGTCAGACGACGTAAGTAGTTTTAATTAATTCATATATATATTGTGTTATTTGATTTTACAAACACTTTGTCGTGTGAAATAATATATTACATAATAATAAAATCTAAAGACAATTCACACAGCGCCATCTAGTTACAAGTTAAGCCGAGCTTATGTTATGGTTACTAGATAACTGATATAAATACTTAGATATTATCTTTTGTAAATATATACATAGAACCATGTCCCGAGCGAGGAATCGAATCCGTGACCATCGAAAGTAAGGCAATGTGATAAACCGCTAAACCACCAAGGTCGTTATATGGTATAGTAACATTTTTGAAGTGCGAATACTATAACTACCATATGGTAACTTTTAGTAGTTATGACGTAGTCGAGTGGATTAAGTAGTCATGCTCACTAAAATGTCCAAACATAAGGCGGCGTGATGGGCCGGGTCATTGGGCTCCCCAAAATATGGTCCAGCGCAGTGATGGCTGGTCATACGTCATACTCGTGAACGAGTGCTGCTTGTAGGGACTGGTCTGCTCTAATCACTACGACTGTTTTAATACAATTGTGTATTTAATATCTGACCCTAATAAATCAGTGCAAGTTGGTGGTTTGTATTCGCACATTTCCAATTAGAAATGTAAAGTTACAATGATTATTTAAAAGGGCAACACGCAAGTTTTTTGCTCGTTCTTTCTTAGTCTTCTCGTAGCTTTCCAAATGAGCGGTACATTAAAAGAATGATAACTATGACTATTAAAATGTACTTTAATTAAGTTATTTGAATAAATGATTTTCTATTCTATTCTTTTGCGATATTATTTCTGAAATTAAAAGCAATTTTAAATAAGTTGTATTTTAGTAAATCTGTAACCTTATTTTCCAAGAAACTTTCATAATAAATGATGTATGTTATTCTGCCGTTTGAGACAACGGCGAATGCGCGCCAAATTCAAATATCGAATGTCAATGACCTACGAAATTATTATTCAACTCAAAATGTTTGCTGGTGGAATATTTATATGTTTATATTATTATAATACTGAAATAAAATTGGGTAGAATTAATTGTATACTGAATTTAATAGTGATGCCGCGGAATGTTCCAGAAGTGAAAAATGTAAGTACGTATAAAAGGAAAACAAAACAATATCAATATTCTATGCGTGACGTTCCATAATTGAATTTTATAATTTTATTTTTAAATGTATTATTTGGCTATTTGCGATCGCAAACACAAAATATACTCAAAATTGTTCAAAAAATACCAATCTCACAATATTGAAATTTCAATAATTATTACAATATATATTTAGAATATTTAAATAAATCCTTTTTTAGGGAACGCGTAGAGACGCATTAGTCAGTTGTTGTCCGCAATTGTAAGAGTACAATTGTGGTCAACAACTGACAACTATTCTTCAGAAACAAGACTAAGCCCCAACTATCCAGGACGGAAAGAAAACCACAAGAAAGTAGTAATCCCACTAGGATACCCATATAATCTTAAAGACCTTCAAATGCATTTCCATTTCGAGCACGTCCTGAGCAAAGCCGGGGTTTGAAGCAAGCGGGACATGTGTTGCTTTGTCATTGGAAGTTTCGGGATAATCCTGGCTTGTTTGCCCGATTATGCAAACGAGTGTTATGAGTTTGAGTGTGCTGTTTGATCTAATCTCTATTTGATTGGGATAATGTTGGAATATACTCATCTATTCTTGTTGTTAGTTATATCAATTGGTATAGATGTGACGGTTTATTTGTCTTCGACCTATTTCGTAGAGAATGTAGATGTTTTAACTGTATTTTTTATGGTTAAGCAAATGTTTGTTTATGTCCCTGACACGCCTCTTTGTTTTGATTTGATTTGCTTTTTATTGTCACAAAGATTTTTTAATAAACTATGTTCGAATGAAGTATTAGTTAATCATATATTACTAAAAAATCTTTATTATTGCACTTTATTATATTGCAAACTAGCTGTTCCCGCGACTTCGTCCGCGTGGTTATTTAACTGTATTTTTCTAAAATAAAAGTAGCCTAAGTTACTCCTTATTACATCAGCAACCTACCAAAAAAAGTATCGTCAAAATCGGTCCAGCCATTTCAGAGATTAGCCGGAACAAACAGACAGACAGACAAAAATTGTAAAAAATGTTATTTTGGTGTGTGTACCGGATTTATGTTCATATGCATGTAGTAAAAAACGGTTATTTCAATATTACAAACATATACACTAGTGTAATTAAAAAATTTAGTTAGAACATTAGAAAATTTGTTCTAAGTAATAGAAAATATTTTAAAAAAGTTCAAATAGAAATGCACCATTCTGTTATGTTGTGGCCACACTTGTAATATTTCTATCAACACTGGAGACCCTTCCATTATCTCTCTAGATAACAAAGATTTAAGTTCACTGTAAAGTCAGTCCACATTACGACTCCGCGTCGAATGTACGCGTCACTAATAAGCCATGTACACACTACCAAATAACCTTACTAATGTATAATTAACAGTACAATCATTCCACCTGTATACTCACTACCTACGTACTACAATAAACAAATAAATTATGTAGTGCCACCTCAACACATCATATATAACGCTACAGTGGTGAGGTGATAACCACCACGCTACAATGTTCTAGATTTTTCGATTAATTTCGGTATTATTCCTAACAAACTACAAAAGAATAACGTACGCTGTAATATTACAGATATTGCAGCCACGATTGACCAGAACAAAAAGGAAATCTGTGTAATAATGGCACTCGCGTGATGTCGGGGCGAGTTGCTAGTCTTAATCATTACATATTATAAAACAAAGTCCTCTGTCCGTCCCTATGTATGCTTAAATCCTTAAAACTACGCAACGGATTTTGAAGCGGTTTTTTTTATAGATAGAGTGATTCTAGAGGAAGGTTTATATGTATAATACATGTACACCCGTGCGGAGCCGGGGCGAGTAGCTAGTATTATTATAAACGCGAAAGTTTGTGAGTTTGGATGGATATTTGTTACTCTTTCACGCAAAAACTACTGATCGGATTTTAATGAAATTTTTCAGTAATATAGGTTACACTTCAGAATAACACATAGGCTATAATTTAAAAAGATATTATGTAAATTGGGCGAAATATAATGATAAATGTTAAGTAAGTGCGATGCAGACAAAGTTGCACGGGGCAGCCAGTAAAACAATATATCACAACGCGCCACTTCGGCGCCGAGCTCGTACTAGAACTCTAACGATTGCAGGGCTGTGATGTATGAGTAGGTACACCTAAATGGTAGGTACAACTACGATAAAAATTTAAAAAAATATTATTCGACAAATATTATTATATACTGCTGTAGCTGTACACGACACGCGACTTCGTCCGCGTGGAATTTAACTTTATTTTTCTAAAATAAAAGTAGCCTAAGTTAGCTGATGTAATAAAAGTCCCGTCAAAATTGGCAGGTCTCGGTCCACCCATTTCAGAGATTAGCCATAACGAACAGACAAAAATTGTAAAAATGTTATTTTGGTGTATTCATATGCATGTAGTAAAAAACGGTTATTTCTATATTACAAACAGACACTCCAATTTTATTTATATGTATAGATATTGTACTTTAAAAGGTAAAATTTGACGAAGTTTAGTTTTATTTTATACAATTTTATAAAATAGAACTAAACTATCTGGCTGGACCTTCAATCGCAGATAGTTATTGCCATAAGAAGTTAAACTTAGGCGTTACTTCTATTTTAGAAATTTCTTTTCGTATGATCCACCCTAACATTTTGTTTTTATATATAAAAAGTTAGTTTAGAAGCGGACAAAGTCTCGGGTACAGGTACTGTAAGGTATATTTGAAACTAATTTGGCAAGAGGCGAGTTTAACGCCATTTCTCAGATTTGATTTTAAATTGTTATGGATATTTCCTTCAGTCGAGCGTCAGTCTTGTATCCAGAATTGATCTTACGACCTTTTTGGTTTAAGGCGGGGTTATTCACAACGTAACGACACTCTCAAAAGTGAATAACCAAGTAAAGAGGAATTGCAAAGAAATCAATAAATCGTCAGCCCTGTGAATGGGGTTGTAACACGAGCCCGAGGTGAACGCACCGATATGCAAACGTCTATATGCTGAGTACCTACAAACAAAATTATGTCGATGGGGGGAGGGGGATTGTTAGTAATGGGGACTAATAACCACATTGCTAGTCTGGTTGACCTACACCTGGCTCTGGAAACCATCATGATAAATTCCTGGTGAATTTCCCGCGATGGGCTAACTGACGTGACCTCATGCATCCTATCATCGCCCAGTGATGATGTGGGGGGTAATAAACCACATAGCTAGCAATGTACGATGTCAGGTTGTTCTGGATACCATCACGTTAAATTCATTGTAATTTTACCAGGAAAGACTAACTGACCTGACCTCAGCTCATCTTATCATCCTCCACTGGTGCCCCGCCACCGTAAATCGTTAATAATATAAATGATAATTTCATTATCGTCCATAACGAAAAAAAAAGTCCATGTAGTCTATCTTATTTTTACTAATATTAAAAACGTGAAAGTTTATGAGTATGAATGTTTCTGACTCTTTCACGCAAAAACTACTGAACGGATTTTTACGAAACTTTACAGTAACATATCAGAATAACACAGAGACTGTAATATAAAAAGATACCTACGAATAAATACTAAATTACTAATTCATACATATAGATATACATACTACTAAATAAATAAAGAAATAAGTATATCTAAAAGTATATTGAGACAGCTTCTTCTACTAAAGTCGGTTACACGCAATTATAATAATGAAACAACTTCATAATGTATGTACCAAGTGTCAAAAGAGACGTAGCATTATCTCGTCTCATCTGAGCAATTGTAGTAACTATTACACTAAAATTATTCATGGTATAACCGTCTCACTACTAAGGGTTGAGGGTTTAAATTATTCATCACAAAGAATAATATTGCTACAAATGTTTATTTCAAGGGTAGCGATGCGGGCTTGGCATTTAGAGTTCGCGTCACACCTGTAGGTATAATAATTTCATACCTAAATTCACGCAAATAAATCTAGTGGTTTGCGTGTTTATTTGATACCTAACCTAGTATAGCAGGGGGAAGGGGATTGTTGACCTGTTGTAATGTGGACTGATAACCCTATTGCAATGTACCATGTCAATTTGACGTCCACGCGGTTCCCTCTGGAAACCATCGTTATAAAATCCTGGTTAATTTATCACGATGGGCTAACTAACTTGATTTCATGCTCATCTTGTCATCCTCCACTGCCCCGCTAGCATAAACATAGTACATTATTCCATAATCATCCATTAAAAAAGTGTATATAGTAAGAGAAAGAAATATTATAGACCTCGCGCACTCAAAATTACATGTTAGATAGATACTCGTAGATAGATAAAAGGCTTCTATTTTCCCAATTCATACAATATTTACAATCTCAGTGTTTCAAAACTCCTGTCGAGGTTTGTCTGAACAAAAAATAATACAGCATAAAATAATACAGAGTTTTTGTGAATCTGAAAGTATATTTTTTGCTCTACCTGCACATAGGTTCTTAAGTTTTCCTTTAGTTATTCTTTTCCTCTACTTTATATGATGTACCTATCATGTTACATTCTTTACCAGTAAACAAAGTCAAACTGTACCTGGATCAATGTGATGTAACAATGATCGCAAACAAATTAACATGCTCTAAGCCTCTAAACTTACCAACAATATTCCGTAGGGTTTTGCTCTGACCTGGAAATAAACAATTTTATTATTAATACTCATACGTATTGACGTGAAGATAGAATGTGTCACAAAGACGGACTTAGGTTACCTGTTGTCTAATAGCTACCATTTTATTAATTGGAGAAGACCCTCCATGAGGATTTTCTCCAAGTAATCTGCCCCGGGGTTGGTAGACGGGTACTGCCGGATTTTTACTAAGAATACCAAGGTGATCTTTCTCTACACCTTTTGCCAAGGTTACAGAAATCCAAAAGCTTCTTTACAGTCTTCTGTAACCACGACGGTCTGCCTATGCAGACCCCTCTTAATTTTGCATTGTATGTATTGCTGCAATGAGAGGGACGTCGGAACACGCGTGAACTTCCCGTGTACCTCAACGAGGCTGGAACCACCCCCGTTACAACATCTCCTGCCCCTGGGGCGAGATTCCATCTTAACTCAAACCCGTCCTTCCCCGCCTCGTCTCCGATGGGGGTCAGATCAGCAAAGGGAGATTTCGTGCTCCCTTTCAGCTTTCTTTTTTACTCATTGCAGCTTCTTACAACGCACCATAGAACATGAAACCGTGTTGCTTGTCATTGCCCATAAAATATAACAGCTCCCTATAGCCAGCTAGGTTTTTCTTATAACACAAACACTTATCCATAGAAACGTCAAATATTTTTAAAGATTTAACTCTTTTGTTATTTTTTTCATTTAAAAAAAGGTGGCATACTAGCAACTCCATTATGTTCATATATCAATAAACGTTTGGGAAGTTTTATTAATACGGAGATGAATTATAATATTATTAATATTAAATTACCAAAATATGGTTGTAATAACGTTGACCGAATGCCAACGTTATTTAACCATTTTGCGGCTTCCATATCTACCGCTTGGTGCGGTACGCTTGCCAAATCGATGGGTATTTTTGATGGTAACATATGGCGTCGGCTACTGATGGCTACAGTATTTTATTATAAATACATTTATATTCCTTTCTGTTTGTATTACATGAATTTACTCTCGAATTCCGACTGAAACTAAAAGCATTGTGGCCTAATGGTCTACGACTCAAATCTGGCCGACACAGGTTTTTAGGTTTAAGAAAGAAAGGCATTGAAATTACAAGGTACAGAAGGATGATACCTTAGTACTCCGAAATGGTAACGCATAAAGGGCAACATGGACGTCACGTAACGACGTGATATCGTGGACAACTTGATCCTATCAGATGAGAGATCTATTATTGTAGGGTCTGGTCTGCTCTAATAATTATGAGTGATTTATTTTGTTATCAACTATTTATTTACTTATGCCAATTTTGCTATGTGTTGTGTGTGTGCAGTTTATATTCACATAAAATCATAAAAATGTAATGCTGAACAACATTATATAAAAGACCCACACGTAAGTTTCTTGCTCATTCTTCTGGTGGTGAATCTGTATTCCGAATGAGTGGTAAAATAAAAAAATATGACTATTAAAAGTGCTGATAGAAAGTTAATTTTATTTTAAAATATTTTTATATTTCTAATTCTACATAAAATAAAAACAAACACTTATTTATAGATTTACTATTTGGGTATCTACGTATGACTGGCAGATTTATTTTTGAGTCAACATAGAAGCTTTAAAAAGAACTGATTTGTTTTTTGAAGCGTCCACTTGATAGATATCAATAAAATAAAGTTGACACAATGGTGCGAACTTCACCTATGTCACTTTAATAACGACAGTCCCCATACAATACTCCTGAAAAAGCTATAAATCATTTCCACCGGGTCGCTTCCATCTGTCGGCTCCCGGAAGTAGTCAGACGCCCGGATATGACGTCACGAACTGACGGTTAATATCCTGTTATGCACTGTGCCACATGATAGTTTAAAATGGACCTTATCTCGTTGCAACAAGACATCATTGTGAACGAAGTTATTGTTGAATACTGTTTGTATGCAATTTGATTTGCATGTAAATTGAAGATACTTAGTTATTATGGGACTTTATATTTGAATTACGGACCAGAGGAATAAAATGAGAGAAGTTTACCTAATAGTAGACTGTTTTGTATTCTGAAGTCCACACGTCCGTAAATGTCTATATATATTCAGACAGCCTTATTCGTGTTTTTTATGTTATTGTATAGATATAAAAAATATTTGATTGGACATTGTTTACTTTAGTAGTAGGCCTTAAAATAAAGTAGCGTACAAAAGTTTACATCTAAAATAAAACAAATTTTACAAAACAAGTCTTGGCGGCAACTGAGGTGCTCACGCAGACGATATCGTATAAGGTCTGCCTTAGTTTATACCACGTAGGTACCAAACAAGCATACGGCCAATTTGATGACTAATAGCCGGTATTAATATTGGCGACCTTAGTGGTCTAGCGGTCTTGCACACCGCTTTACGTCCGATGGTCGCGGGTTCGATTCCTCGCACGGCACAAATATTTGGATTTCGTGAGTATGATTGTTTGTGTCGGTCTGTGTGTTTTCTATGTATAATAGGTATGTATGTATTTACAAAACAAACAAAAAATATCTATGTATTTGTATCAGTTGTATAGTACCCATAACACAAGCTTTAGCTAGCTTAACTTGGGTCTAGATGGCACTGTGTGAATTGTCCTGAGATTATTATTATTATTAATATAAAATTAGAAGTAATATAAATTAAGAATAAGTGTGATACTTGAATCAGTTCGGACTTAATTTTCTTTTGTTTAATTTAACATTTTGTAGCCGCCATTTTGTTTTTTATATTGCGTAATAGACTATAGAGGACCAAGATAGAACGCGTATTACATAATCCTCATTCATCAAATGAAATCCTTCAAGCCGTCGCCGTCGTTGCTTCAGCTAAACAAACACACATAATTATAGCTAGCTATTACCCAGATATCCGCGTGGATTTAACTTTTTTTATAAAAATAAGTAACATGTTTTTAAATAAAATTAGCCTAAATTACTCCTTATAACATTCGCTACATGCGAGTGACAGCCCTGTCAAAATCGGTCCAAAGATTTTAGAGATTAGTAAGATCAAACAGACCGACAGAATTTTTGTTACATGTGCTGTATATACTTTTATATGAATTCTTATGAAGCCGAAACTTCTAGAATCTGTATGGAAATTATTCGACATCGATAATTCCGAGTTTTTCAGTTACGCGTAATTCTAAAACATATTTGTTTAAAGTCTGTCTGTCTATTATGAAAGGTTGATTAGATGCCTATATGACATGACGATTGACAGACAGATAACAAAATATCATCGAATTTAATTGGTTATTGTAGAAAAATTTCATAGTAGCCATTATTTATTTTAATTATTGTAAGTTTTTCAACCCCATTTTTGTAAAAATTAAAATCTATTTAAGCTCACAAAAAGCTCTAAATAGTTGTACTTCACATCATCGCGTGCATATGACTCGTTAATAATGTAAAATCACATTAATTGAAAGAATTTTTAATATCAAAATGCAATAATAATCCTTCACAAATATTATTCCGGATATGGTCGAGTTGTCAAATGGATTATAAACTGTATTAATTTCGTTTGTTATCCGTGTTTCCATTACCGAGAGTTAGTTAGTTTTTTAGAGTTAGTTAGTATGATGATGGAACGGTGCACCCGTATCCGCTAACGCAACACCAGCGGAGGATGATGAGATGACCAAGAGATTATGTAGCCCATCGTGGCAAATTCATCAGGAATTTAATAAGATAGTTTCCAGGGGAAACTTGGAGGTCAACCTGACATGGTACATTGCTATGGTGTTATTAGTGCACATTTCTAACAATCTCCTTACCCAGTTAGAAAAACCAATTGAAAGAACATTACCAGATTTGAATTTAGCATTGCAACTAAGTAGGGTAGCACATCACTAGGCCAAGACGCTCTCAAAGTATCCATGTTTCATTAAAACTTTAAAATAACTCGTGTCAGTACACAGACAGTAAATATTACTATGTAAATAACCCAAGTAACTTTCAATATGAATACCTCGTCTAGAACTAAAAGCGCGCCCGACTCTATGGCCAAGTTGTATTAAGGTTGCATATCTCAAACCTCTCTTCATACATAACGTGTTACTATAAAAATTCTGTCGTAACTAATTAAACTTAATGTAATTTTATCAACAGGTACAGGCAACTAATGTTAACGTTCCACACTAGTCAGATATTATCTATACAAGTAGAACATAGTAAGAAGGGTAGTAGAGTAGGTAGAACTAGATGGGCCCGCGGTTTCATCCGCATGAAATTTATAGTGTTATTTTGATGTATAAGCTATATTATTGTAATTTCACTAAAATGTAGTAAGTAGTTTTTGCGTGAGAGACTAACAAACATCAATTCTGTAGTACGTTACGAAAAACCTTGTCTTGTAAAGAATTCAAGAACGCCAGTCTATTGTGATATTTCTGCATCTAAGGTTTCCGGGAACCAAGATCGTACAAGTTTGATGTCAGTGTGTATTTTTTATTGACGACTTTGCTGGTTTAGTGGTTTAGCAAGCCGGTTTACTTCGGATAATCGCGGATTCCACGCCTCACACAGTACAAACATTTGTGTTCATGAGTACTATGTTTCGGTGTTCTATGCATATTATGTATATATGTAAAATAATATCTATGTTTTAATGTCGTAGGCCCATTTCATTGTCATCTATTAAAAAAAACTTGGAAGATCAGTAATAAAGTTAAAAACAATTTCTAGAACCCATATAGTTTTATCAGTATCTATTTTTAATCTAGTAATTCCTGAGAATTCATTATTAACTTGGCTAACTTTCGTCGGCTTCATTCAAAACTCCTATCAATAACGAGCAATGAAAGGCATCGTTAAACCAACTTTAATTCACTCAACATAAATCCATAATTATTAACCCATTGGCCGGACTCACGCTATATTTAAATCACATGCGAACCAAATCAGCATTCAGATATGTCATTTTATAGTAGACCTACGTCTACTATAAAATGACATATCTGAATTTTAGAACATAGTTTGTACGTTTTCTGTTACAGACTTTGTTTATAAATTTATCAAATCAAATTAAAACATCTTTATTCATGTAAATCTATTACAGACTCTTATGATATGTCAAATTTAACGTCAGGTTGGAGTGATTTCGAGATGAGAAGAACTGACAAGTTACTCAGCTCGTATTCTTTTCAAATATTGTTTACAATAATACATATTTATTTTTAAATTCAAAGTTTGTAGAATAAAGTGTTCATCAGTGTGAACGCCTTGTTTAAAGAAAATAAAAACGAATATGTTATATTCGCTGAAGACAGCAAGAAGCAAAAACATTAAACATTTACTAAATATATGACTACAAAATGAGATTCTCTATTTTCAAAAAATGACATAGAAAAAAGAATTTATCACAGAACCTCAACAACCAGTATATGCTATTGCAATGTTGTCAAAAGCAAATAGTGTAATCAGTGGTCGCAATCCGAACAGACCAGTGCCCATGTTATGCAAAAAAACGTGTAGAATGGCAATTTTATTTCAAACACCCAATGTTTACCTGTTAACTTTTAAGACTGGAAGAAATTGTGGATTAGTTGAAACAAAACTTTATAAATGATACACATAACTAAATTTATATTACTGCGCTCTAGTTTGTGATTTTGTGGACATAAAATATATTAGGAATGGATTACATACAAATTACTTCTGTTGTGAACTAAAAGACATTAAAACACAGAATTTCGTTGTACTTGAAAATTCTTAGAAGTAGATTTATCAGCTATATATGTGTTTTACAATTGACGTTTAGTTCTCCACAAAGATAATTTTTATGTAAACATTTCGAAATATTACAAACTTACTTCATTGTTCAAGTTTCTTAAACATAAATATTAAGCTAATTAGTTTGTAACGTATAAAAACACCTTGGCGCCTAATGTCATAATTGAAAACGTCGAAACTTTAGCTTGAAACTACGAACCTGTTATTTCATGGTAGACCCCCAAACTACATACGACCACACGGATTGTCAGAAAACCGATAATTACATTGCTACACCGAACAATCCTGCTCATGAATAACAGATTGCTCAACAACATAATTCGAAACACGAAATGGACAGGCTACACTTAAATAGTTCGGCAGAGCTTTGGGTTTGACATGGCCTAAATAGGATTTTCTACGCGAGTAAATTTGAGGCAGTGTTAAATTGAAATCGCCGAGTCATCGACTATTCATTATGGAAAATTTACTTGGGAGGAGTCAGTTTGGGCTTGTATGCACAACGGGGACCATTGTTGATCCTCTGATCTATGCTAAAGTACAGGTTATAAATGCCGTATCTATAGATGGCACGCCTATAAAGGTAAGGCCAGTTTATGTAACTGCGGCACACATACTTACGTATGATATAGACTTTTATAAAGTCATCTGTGTGGATTCCTCTGTCTCGCCTATTTCAGTCTGTAGGCAACAGTTAGATTTGGCAGTAAAATTACATATAATTAAATATTTATCTCCTATTCCTACTAAACGTGGTGAGATATCGCAATGTTTCCTAATATTACGTATTAATAATGACCGCATCAAATTTAGAAAAGTATCTAACATGTAATATTATCTTATCTGTGATATAACGCAAATGTAGTACAAGACTGCCGTAGAGGTATTTATATACATGTAGATCTGCTACATGTATGTCACATTTACCATCATCTTGTTTCCTATTCTAGTTACATAAAAAAACCACGAACACAACAAAGGAATACATTCCGTTGACCAATCAACGCGACCCGAGTGAATTTATAGCCAATCAGTGCTTGCTGTCATTGCTTTGCCGCCAGACCACAACAGTAAATAGAAAATGGCGCGCAATTAGTACATCCAACAAGGAACATTTGGCGAAAATTCATTTGGCGTTATTATCACTCTCCCTTTACATCTAATAGAAGTAGAAGTAATCATTATAATTAATAATGATTACTTCTACTTAAGCAAATAATTTAAGCATCTCCATTCAGTTATATTCGGGAAACAGATTCAACCGAGAAGAATGGCGTCGAAAGTCGGCCATTGTTCTTTTTAAACAGAAGTTATAAAATGTAACAACGAACTAGCTATCAAACAGCCTATAACTATAAAAATCAACACATCAGATACACGATTTGAATTTAGAATTAAATTAAAATATTTTTTATTAATTTCTTTAAGTTTCAGTACGGTAAGTGGCAACATGAAAAACGCAACGAAAATCACTCCTGAATTTCTATTTCAGAGGACATTTTTTTAATGTGTGGATATCTTTGAAAGACCTTCCCCCGTCTAAGAGTTTTTTGAGAAATACTTTTTCAATAAAGTTTTATTACTCTGTAAACCAATATTTGGGAGACGACCTTGTATGGCGTTAGTTATTCAAACAAGGGAGTTTATATTTTAATATGTTAGACATGTACACTACTTAAATGGTATGTAATCTTTAAGATTGAAACTGACAAAAAATAGTAACTAAAAAGATATACCATAGTCTTCCCAACTGAAACTAGCCGAACTGGACATCAATATATGATTATGACTGGAAATATAGAAAATAGAACATATCCTTATCCTGACTAGTTCTTACTAAATATTATAAATGCAAAAGTGACTCTCTGTCTGTCTCGCTTTCACGAAACTACTGAACCGATTGAAATGAAACTTGGTACACAGATAGTCAAGAGAAAGGACATAGGCTACTTTTTAATGCGAAATAGGATTGTAAGGGGTTGAAAAGGGAAATGCAAGGTTGTATGGAAAAATCGTCAATTTTAATGCTAGAAGCTTAAAACTATTTTTTTAAGCTGTTGATTAAATACAAATTATTATGACATATACAGTTTGTAAAATTTTTATTCTTAATGGGGTGAAATAAAATATGGGATGAAAGTTTTTATGGAAATTCGTCATTTATGAAGCTAGAACTCATTTCTTGGGCTTTTTTTGGGTTATTTTCTTATAAATTCAAATTCAAAATATCTTTATTCATGTAGCTCTATTACAGACTCTTATATATATATTTTACACAGACGTAATCGCGAGTACAGCTAGTAAAAAATATTTTTAAATACTAACATAAAAAATGTACTTCAATATTTTCAACACACTGAAAAACTTATCCAAAAATAAAAAAATATCCTGTCACACGTTCATCGTAATTTTACATGTACACTAAGCCTATTCTTTACCTTACAAGATTGTCTTAAATCCGCCGCTGTGTATTCAGAGCCTGAATGGATAATTTTAACGTTGTTTCAACAAAAAGGCACAAAACCCGAGAGAAAAGTCCTTTTACGTGAAATTCGTGGATATATTTCACTTGTAGATACAAAATTTCAGCATCCCTCTCTCTCCCTATGTAATACCTTTGTTTTTAAAGTGGCTATATATCTATATATTAATATCAAGCAAAAACTTTGTACCCCTTTTTACGAAAATTTGCGCGGATGGAGGAATGTGAAATTATAGTTTATATAGAGGAGTCCAAAATGATAACTTTTGATTTTAATAATATATAAAAAATACATTAAATCAATAAAAAAATATTCCATTTACTACATGTATTTGACAAAAACGCAAACCTTATACTCTTTTGTTTTTTGTTAAAATCTGTGGTCATATTGAAGATATAACAATTTCGTTTGTCTTTAATATTATTTGTCTATAGTAGATATTACTGAGTGTTGAATTAATTATGGTAGAATTTGAACCATTGAGCAACTACTCTATAGTTCTATAGTCTATTACGCAATATAAAAAAACAAAATGGCGGCTATAAAATGTTAAATTAAACAAAAGAAAATTAAGTCCGAACTGATACAAGTATCACACTTATTCTGAATTTATATTACTTTTAATTTTGTATTATTAATAATAATAATAATCTCAGGACAATTAACACAGCGCCATCTAGACCCAAGTTAAGCTAGCTAAAGCTTGTGTTATGGGTGTTAGACAACTGATACTAATACTTAAATATATTTTTATCTCTAAATGCATTCATAATATACATAGAAAACACTCAGAAAAAATATGAAAACACATACTTGACATCTTGAATATAAATGTTTGTACCGTACCGAATTAAACCCGCGACCACCGGAGGTAAGGAGGTGTGTTAACCGCTAGACCATCGAGAATGTTTCAATGAAAGCGATATCAAAATCAGCTGCGTAGTTCAGAAATAGATGGAAAAGCAAAAAGACAGGGAGAACGGCTTTGTTTTGTACTATTTAGAGATAATTAGAATCCACCCACACAATCTACAGTTAAGCAACTAAAGTTTAGTTGCTGGTTTAAAATATAGGAAACAGAGTGAAAGTACCTACGCAGTTAGAGCATTTTAGTTGAAAACAGAATTATTTGAACACTGTTTTAAACTTTTTTTCAGGGCTGTTTATAATTGTATACATTATATAAATGGGATATTCATATGTGATATTAAGATTAGTTCTTTAGATTTATTATTTAGATCTATCTACTAATATTATAATGTGGAAGTAACTCTGTCAGTCTGTCGCACTTTCACACCAAAACTACTGAACCGATTTAAATAAAATTTGGTACACAGATGATCTAGACCAGGGTAGGCGAACCAATGGCACGGTACCATTGACGGCACGCGACACAATATTTCGGGCACGTCGTCGATCATTAAACTGTTTGAAGAAGCTAGCTCATGCTATTTTAACAATATTTTAACCTACCTATACCTGCGAGTCATTATTTTCGGAGATGTTTTAAATAGTTTTTAATGAAAGTCAAAATTATTTGATGGCACGTCAATGACCCCCTTAAACATTTTTTGGAAAAATTGGCACGTTGATACATAAAGGTTGGCTTACCCTAGTGTAATAAAAAACAATTCATAATGCTACTTTTTAATAGAAAAATAGGCTTGTATGGGGCTGAAAGAGAGGTTGTGATATATATTAAAAATATTGTATACTTGTCTATTTTATAATAGACAAGTAATTTTTATGGTAAAAATAAAAGATATTTATGGAAGAAAGTAAATAGGAATTTTGTAAAACGGTTAAAATGGTGTGTTTTTTTTTAGAAATATAAAAAGCTATTTGATTTTGAAATTGTATTTTATTCGCAAGGTGTCACGGACGGCCCGGACACTACAAAAATGGCGACGAGAACAAATACCTCGCAAATCAAGTATTTTGAAGAAGGAGATGATATTGACTTATTTTTTAGAACGTATGGACCAATACATGGTGGCATATGCAGTGGAACAAACGAAAAGTTTCAATATTGCTCATGTCTTTGGATGAAAAGACATACAAAACGTTAAAAAGTATATTTCACCCTACGCTACCAAAAGAAAAAGCCTATAAAGAGCTATGCGATAGCTCTCAAAACGCTTTAGACAAAGAGTTTCTTACTATAGAACTAGAACACTATTCGACAAAATATCAAAAAACGACAACGAAAACATTTCGACGTGGTACACAAGGGTAAGAGAAATGGCAGCTGATTATATATACAAAACATTTGAAGACAGAGTCAAGGACAAATTTGTTACAGGTATTAGATTTGGTCCAATTTTTGAAAGATTATGTCCGAATCGACACGGAATGTGTCAGAATTATTAGAAGTTTAATTGCTTTAGCCAAAGAGTCAGTGTTACAAGAGAGGAAAAGAGTTTTGTAAACAAGGTTCAAGTAGTCAAGAAACCTCAATATTCTAAAATTTCAAAATATGATCCAGATAAAGCTAAGGACTCATCTAAGGAAACTATTTTAAAATGCATTCACTATATATAAATATATATTTGCAAGATGCAAATATAAGACCTATAAATGTAAATTTGTGGGAAGATAGGGCATTTAGCAGCAATATGTAAAAGCAAGACTACTCACAAGCTGCTGCACACAGTGGAAATGCAAGATAAAGGCGCTGTGTTAATGGTTCGGTTAGCATTTTTATATGGAGATGGACATGGTGCCACAATTAAATTATATTCTCCATACAGCATTGAGTGTATAATCGGCTCAAAAGCAGTTAAGATGGAACTGGACACCGGTGCGGCTGTCATCTTGTATTCCGGATAGTGTTTACAACAGGTGCTTTACAAACTTTCAATGTCAAGCTGTCAACTGTGAGTTGAAGACATATAATGGTGAAGTGGTTAAACCTATAGGTAAGATTTTTGTGCCATTAAAATATAATAACAAAACATTGAATTGTGAATTACTAGTTGTTAAAAATGGTAGTAAATGTTTATTTGGAAGGGATTTAATTGAAAAATTTAAATTAAATATTAAAAATTGTATTCCATTAAATATTGTTGAAAATATAAAGTTGAGTAACAGATTATGTATTGCAAAAATATTATGAGGTTTTAGGCTTAGGTAAAATTGAAGGAGAAATAATTAAATTAGAATTATTAGATGAAAAGGTTAAACCAGTATTTCACAAACCTAGGCCCATTCCATATGTTTACAAGGACAAAATAGATGAGGATTATTGAAATTAGAAAAGTATGTTATTACAAAAATTGAAAATTCCAGATAAATTAAACAAATTACTTTATGAAAGAAAATGGTCAATTAAGACTTTGTAGAAATTATAAAATAACAATAAATAAATATTTAAAAGATGTTAACCATCCTCTAAATAATTGAGGACATTTTTGCAGCTTTACAGGGGGGTGATAATTTCTCTAAGTTAGATTTACACAATGCATTCAATCATTTGATATGTGATAATGAGATGGAAACCTGTCTGGCATGGTCTACACCCATTATTATTTACAGATTGAATAGGCTACCATATGGTACCAAGCCTGCCAGTGCGATTTTTCAGGCAAAATTGGAAAAAGTTTTGTTAGGCGCAAAAGGAGTTATAAATTTTATTGATGATACTATTTACAGGGGCAAATGATGAGGAACATTTGCAAAATTTAGAAGAAGTTTTAAGACGAAAAAGTGGTATTCGATTAAACAAATCAAAATGCCTATTTTTTGAGAAATATGGTGAAGTATTTGGCAACATAATTTCAAAAGAGGGTTTAAGGAAGGATAATTCTAAATTAAATGGCATAATTTATGCACCACCACCAAGTACTGTCACAGAAGTACGTGCTTGGATTGGTATGGTCAATTATTATTCAAAATTTATTCCGCATTTGTCAGTTAAATTGAAACCACTGTATAAGCTTTTGCAAAAAGATGCCAAATTTATATGGTCATAAAGATTGTGATGACAGTTTTAAATTAATTAAAAAGGAAATTGTTTCAGAAAATATTTTAGTTCATTTTAATAGAAAATTACCTTTGAAATTGTCTTGTGATGCTTCACAAAATGGCATAGGAGCGGTGCTTAGCCATGTCATGCCAGATGGTTCTAATAGGCCAATAAGTTTCATTTCTAGGGTTTATAAGCCAGCAGAAAATAATTATTCAATGATTCACAAGGAGGCTTTAGCCATTTATTGGGCAGTAAAAACATTTTATCAATATCTGGTAGGTACACAATTTGAACTACAATCAGATCACAAACCTTTGTTAGCACTGTTTGGGGAAAACAAAAGTTTGCCTCAAATGGCTTGGCAGACTACAACGATGGTCTCTATACTTAGCTAATTTTGATTATATTTTTAAACATATTAAAGGCTCTGAAAATGTAATGGCTGATTGTATGTCCAGATTGCCTGTTAGTTCTTTTAGTGAAAATGAAATAAATTTAAAAGAGTGTGATTACATTAATTTTGTAGAACAACAAAATGTTATTGACTTAAATATGGTTAGAGCAGAGACCAGAAAAGATCCAATATTAAGTTCTGTTTTTAATATGATAAGATACGGATTCCCAAAGAAAGTAATAAATGAATATATTAAACCATATTTCCAAAGAAAGGATGAATTATACCTAGATCAAAATATAATTATGTGGGGTTATAGGGTAGTTGTCCCTGATAAATTAAGATCAAGTTTACTTAAGGAGTTACATTCAACTCATGAAGGAATAGTTAAAATGAAAACCAATGCCAGATCTTACTTTTGGTGGCCGGGACTAGATAGTTGTATTGAAAATGTGTTAAAACATGTGATATTTGTTTGTCAGCTCGACCAGAACCACCAAAGTCAAATGTCATTTCATGGCCAAGTTGTAGCTATCCCTATGAAAGAGTTCATGCAGATTTTCTTGGGCCTATTGATGGCAAAATAATATTAATTATTATTGATTCTTATACAAAATGGCCAGAAACATTTATAATGAAAAATTTAGAAGCTAGATTAACAGTGGAAAAATTCAGAGAATGTTTTAGTAGGTATGGTTTGCCAAAAATGGTTGTAACTGATAACGCAGCAACCTTTTGTAGTAAGGAATTTTCAGAATTCTTATATAAAAATGGAGTAAGACACCAAACATCACCTCCATTTCATCCTGCTACAAATGGTCTTGCCGAAAACGCTGTAAGAAGTTTTAAGTCAGGATTGCTAAAGACACTGAAAGAAAAAAATAATGTAACTTTTGAAAAATTAATGAATCGATATTTATTTCACTATAGAAACTCTATACATAGTACTACAGGCAGTGCTCCAGCAACATTAATGTTTCAAAGGAAATTAAGAACCAGATTTGATTTGTTAAGTAATAAAAATTGTAAAGGGAAAGTTAGTAATATAAATGGTGGAGGAAAAAGAGAAATAACGTTTAAAGAGGGAGACAGAGTTTATTGTCGAGATTATAGACATCCAAATAAGAAAATATTTGTAAAAGCTGTAATTGAGGAAGTCCTTGGAAGAAGAACATATCTTTGCAAAGTAATTAATGAAAATTTAGTTTGGAGGAGACATATAGATCAAATTATAAGTTGTTCTTCCCAGGATCAAGATGATAGTTTAATTAAAAATACTGTAAGTGGTAATGATATAATTAGTTGCAGTGATAATTATTATGATCATGAAACAATTCGCAGACAGGTAGAGCTTAAATTTCCTCAAACTGATGAGACTGTGATTGAGGCTCTTCAGTCTGATATTTAGTAGTCCTCTTGTTAATACAGGTAATGGGGTTACAGTCAGAAGGTCACACAGAGTGGTTAAACAACCCCAGCGATTAAATTTATAAGGGGGGAGTATTGATATATATTAAAAATATTGTATACTTGTCTATTTTATAATAGACAAGTAATTTGTCTATGGTAAAAATAAAAGATATCTATGGAAGAACCAGTAAATGGCGAGTTTTGTAAAACGGTTAAAATGGTGTGTTTTTTTTAGAAATATAAAAGGCTATTTGATTTTGAAATTGTATTTTATTCACAAGGTGTCACGGACGGCCCGGACACTACAGGTTGTATAGAAGTATTGTCATTTTTAAAGCTAGTTGCTTGAAACTTATTTTCTTAGGCTGTTTGTTTGTTTAGCTGATAAATTAAAAATAAATATGTATTACTATATGAATAGATATTCAAACTTTGTATAAATAATTAAAAATGCTGTGCTATCATTGATAGAGACCTTGGATACTGTAAATTAAGAACCGTCACTTATACACTGAAAATAATGATCAAGTTGACTTACTCTACGAATAACTGAACTTGGTAAGTAATAAACATTGTTTTGATTATATATACAAAATTTTGGATAATGGCCGAACTATTTTAGTTAGCAGTACAACTAGTTTCTCCGTCAACAGTATTATAATAGTAAATACTAATCAGTTTAATTTTGATGATAATGGTCGCAGGTTTGATTCTTGCACGATGCTAATATTTGTATTCATGAGTAGGATTCTTTGTATCGGTCTGAGTATTTTCTATGTACATATATATAGATATATATTTATATCATATAAATACATAAATATTTTGCAGATACATACATTGTCTAATAGCCATAACACAAGCTCTACTTACTGTGGGACTAGATGGCGCTGTGTTAATTGTCCAGGGTTATTTATTTATTTTTACATTATGGTTGTACTTATATTCTTGATTTCGCAGATATTTTTAAAGAATAAAAGGGCTACAGTAATATGCTACCTCCTTGTGAATTCGCTAACATTTTTATTTCAGAAAACATTGTACAATCGTCTCGGGGAGATATGGCGGCCAGTGAAACTGTCCAATTGGAAATTTATCGCTGCAGCATCCAACGGTGTGTATCTGGATGTTTGAGATGAATGAGTGGCTAGAATCGAGACGGGGCTAATAACTATGATCGATGGACTGCTTTCATGATAATAAAATAAATATTTTATTACATTTTATATACAGGCTGACATATCGGTAGACCTTGATGGTTTAGTAGTTTAGCACAGCGATTTACTTTTGTTGGACGCGAGTTTGCATTCTTCGCACGGTGCCAATATTTGTTTTCATGAGTATGATTGTCTGTATTGGTATTATTTACAAAACAAATGTTACCAATAAATTAAACAAATTACTTTACCGAAATAATAGCTTTATTTTCAACTTCCTTTAGAAATTGTAAATAATAAATAGTAGTTTAAGTGACATCCTCCAAATAATTTAGACCATATGTACTATAATTTGTCTAGTACCCATAACACAAGCTCTGCTTCGCTTAGAACTAGATGGCGCTGTGTGATTTGTCCAGTCATTATTATTATAGTGATTTAGCACATCGAATTAGTAGTCTTGCCTTTGATGACTGCAAAATCTTTAATCGATGGGTACAATATTTTATTAAGTACATTTTTAAGTCGTTACCTTTTGAATCCTATAATTTTTTTAAAGAAATAGTTATAGAAAACTGTATAACACACATCTCTATGTGAAATATTGGGATTATATGGTTGAAACTTGGCTGGCAACCAATTTGGAGGGTTGGCTGTACAGACGATAAAATATTATGTAAGTACGGTAGCCAAGAGTAAGTTAATCGACCGGATAAAACATGTCGATAAACAGAAAAATAATGTAAATCACAATTGAATTAGGTACCTATACTTATTTTTAAACTTTCGCGTTTAGTACATATTCTTACTCATATTATTAATGTGAAAGTAGGGATGTTTGTTACGTTTTCATGCGAAAACTACTGAACCGATCATCAAGAAATTTTGTACACATGTTCTTAGAGATATTAGATAAAATTAGGATACTTTTTATTAATTAAAAAAACATGCGAGCGAAGCCGCGGGTACAGCTAGTAATAATATAGTTAAGCGGGTTTTGACACGAATAATTTTATGGCAAATAAAGGTATTTACTTCTCGTTTCGACTAAGTTTCACTAGCGAAGTTGAACAAATTGCCGGCACCTATCTACATTGACGTTCGGTGTTACTCCAGTCATAGTGTTTAAGCCATTAATCAAGCTGTGATGAATATCTTAAACACAAGATGTTTGTTTGAATTTCAAGATTTTTAATTTTAGGGAGTTTATACGAATTATAAGTAAATTCCATTCACATTGTCTACTACTCTAAAACAATTATCAATATTTAATAATAATATACAATATTTTATTATTAGATATTGTTTTATAACCACATCTGTCACACCTCTTTGCTATAACCAACATCATCCAAGTATCTCTCTACTCTCATTTTTGACAATTATGATACAAACATAAACTGTTAGATACGTTAAACTTATACTACCCCTCTTTTATTGTTGGGGTTCAAAAAGTATGTAGGTACATATCCAAATCCATTTGTATTGGAACTCGATATGTTCCGTGCCAAACGAAATCAGCAAATACAACTGCCCACTAAATCCGATATGTGTGTACACAACAGCCATTTCTTTTTTTTGAAAGCTCCCAGCGTTAGATGTTAGTCCTTTTGCCTCCATAAATTTGATGGAAAGTACACTCGAACCCGTAGTTCCTCGGGACCTAATCGATCCTTTTTTATTATAACCCAAAGCAGAAAACCGTAAACAAAGGTGTTACTTACCTATTCGGAAATAGCGCAAGAAACATCTAATAGAAATTTATTCGCCGCTACCCCAAAGTTTTGGTTGTACAGTCAGACACATTAATATCAACTATTAGAATTAATTATACTAACTGTAATATGCACAGTTTGGTTTACTTATGTAGTTTCACGAAGTATATAAACTCGTATTTTCAAATAACAAACTATAGAAATTTATAACAAACTAAATATAGTTCTCAATGAATTTTCATTGAAATAATGTGACGTAGTTTTTTAGTTTTGAATGTTACAATAATATATTTACAATATTTTTATCTATACTGATATTAAAAAGAGAGAAAGAGAGATGGAGAGGGAATTTTATTATGAGTAAACTCCGCAACCACTGCACCGATTTGCGAAATTCTTTCACTATTTGCAAGATACATTATACATTATTTCAGTGGCATAGATTTTTATTACATTATTATATAAATAGATACACAAATTACAAACTTATAGGTAATAATGTCAGTCGGCTAAGATGGACCGAATTATACTCATAAATACAAATATTTGTGCCGTGCAACCCCAAAGAGGCCGTCAAATTTGAAAGTTCAATTAATTAATAATGTGGTCATTTAATTTCAACTATTATTTCTAACACAACAAATAAATATTTAATTAAGCTAAATGTAGAGTCGACTGTACTTTGAATACCCCGAACTTATGAATACCCGGGCGTGGGGATGTTGGTCTAATTTGTATTTATTGCGATAGGGATTTACCTCAGAGGACGCAGGTTCAAAGCAGGTTAAAATTTGCAAAGTACCACCTGTAAGGTACAGGTACATATCTTATTCAAACGGTAACTTCGTGACGAACAGTTTTATCCCGTTATGCAAAGTAAACTTTTATTTATTACTAGCTGTGCACCTCGACTTCATTCGCGTGGTAATCAGCAACACTTCATTTACTCGAACCGTTTACGCAGCGCGCAATCATAATCATCAACATCTCAGCCCGGAAGACGTCTACTATGATCTTTGGAGGATGTAGCATCCTATAAAGATCTCCACGACGATCGGTCCTGCATTGCTCGCATCCATCGCATTCCAACGATCTTGACCAGATCGCCGGCCCACCTTGCTGGAGGCCTTCCCACGCTGCGTCTTCCGGTCCGTGGTCGCCACTCGAGGACTTTATTGCCTCAACGGCGCACGCAAATATGAATAATTTTCCCCGTTTTTGCAACATTTTTCACAGATGCTTCCTTCTATTGGACATAGCGTAATTTGAAATAGCTTAAAGCTTTTCTCGACAAATGGACTATACAACACGAATAGAATTTTGTCAATTCGAACCAGCAATTCCTGAGATTAGCGTGTTCAAAAAAACAAATAAACTCTTCAGCATTTATAATATTAATAATATAGATAGATAGATGGT
Organism: Achroia grisella; assembly: GCF_030625045.1. Classification (NCBI taxonomy): domain Eukaryota; kingdom Metazoa; phylum Arthropoda; class Insecta; order Lepidoptera; family Pyralidae; genus Achroia; species Achroia grisella. Next base: position 161,599 of record NW_026712999.1, read on the forward strand.
AGCCTTGTGGTTGAAAATCGATCCAGACCCGATTATCCGGCAATCCAAAGGTCAACCTGACTTGGTACGTCGCTATCGATGGAGTAATTAGTTCACATTATCAACAATCCCTTTCCCTCCCAACGACTGTTGAATTACTTACCATCAGGTAGGCCGTGTATTTCTTTGCAACCACCGTAGTATAAAAAGACAATCATACAAAACTAATAACGGTACCTCTACTTGACACATTTCCATCAAACAATATTATTTTAATCCAACCAAATTTAATCGCGGTGAGTGACGTGGCGTCCTCTTATTGGATAATGGTCTGCCCAGCTGACATTCATTGGATCAGTCTGTCGACACTTGTACATGATTGGTTCGGAATTTACAGTTTTTGTGGGAAAACTCTCTGACTCGCATTTACGGTAACTTGGTAATGAATTGGGTACTATTGGCCAAATTACTACTTCGAAATGGCTTGACCGATTTTTGTGAAATTTTGTATATATACATACAAAAATTAATAAGAATAGATCAATCAGTGGGTCTGAAATAGAACATAAACTTTTTAGTATACCCCTAAACAATAAGGATCTTCCACATTTTTTTTTTATTTGTTATTTTTTTATGCACGGTTAAATTTATATATTTGTGCCTACACTTGTAACATATCTGTCAACACTCGAAACCCTTCCATTTGTACCTCTCCAGATAACATAGATTTAAGTTCAGTGTAAAGTCAGTTCACGTACGACTGCGCGTCCTCGTCGAATGTACGCGTTTAGCACACTATTAAATAAACTTATTAATGTACAATTATTCTACCAATATACTCATAACCTAGATACTACAATAAAAATATAAATAATGTAGCGACACCTCATCACATCATACATAATGCTACAGTAGTGATAACCACCGCGCTACATTTTGACTATAGCATATGGAAACACTGGCGTAGTAGGTACATACAAATTCAATATTCAAATTCAAAATATCTTTATTCATATCTATTACAGACTCTTATGATATGTCAAATCTATCTCAGTTTCGAGATGAGAAGAATTGAAAAGAAACTCAGCTCGTATTCTTTTCAAATAAATGTTGTACATGTTTACAATAATACAGATCCATTTAAATTCAAATTTGGGAGAATAGTGTAACCAGCATATGCTATGGCAAAAGCAAAAAGTCCAATCAGTGTTCGTAACCTGAACAGCACATACATATATATTTATATACCTATATACATATTATGTTATGCGATATCTTTGCCAATTTTTTTGCAGAATTAATTCTAGTGAAACATTTACATTATTTTCCGTCGTAAAAATTACTATGACTCATAGTAATTGTTATTGATATTTGTATTTGTAATTTTACATAAAACACGGCGAGCGTAAACTGAAGTGAAACCTTTACTAGCACCTGCTGTGATGAATGCTTCAAATCAAGATTTTGTTTTTGTTTGTGTAAACACGAGAGTTTGGTTTGAATTTTAGGGATTTTGTACGAATTATAAGTACATTCCATTCCCATTGTACTTTAAAATGATTATCACTATTTTTACAGAATGTTACTCATTGCAATTATATATACTTAATATTACAATAATATTATATAATTTAGATTTATATTCCAGTTTTTCGTATGGGTGTACAGTGTATATGCCGTATATAGATATATAAATATATTTTCCGGATGAACCATTCCATTATCGTCCATTAAAGAAACAGTCGTAAGATATCAATTTATATATGGTATAGCTAGTAGCTATGCGGCGAATTCACCCGCTTGAAATTTATAGCCTATGCGTTATTTTTATGTATAAACTATACTACTGCAAAGTATCATAAAAATCCGTTCAGTAGTTTTTGCGTAAAAGAGTAACAAACATCCGTCCATACTCAACAATTTTGCGTTTATAAAATTAGTAAGACGTAGAAAAACCAACGCGTGTATCAAAAGGATTCGAACTCGAGACCGCTGAGTTATTCCGTGTGGAGGTGGGTACGCCGAGCCTCTTTATTGTGTTGTTATGAACTTATCTATTATTAACTAACTCCGGCCAGCTCATCGCTCATCCATTACACGATAAAATTGGAGAGCCATAACCTTATTACACTCCAGAAGTGAAAGATGGCGGATCCAATATCGAATACCTACAAATATGTACGAATACTATAAGTACGAAAGTAACTCTGACTGATTTTTATTGCGTATTCACAAATGAACCACATTATCATTATATTAATACGTGACGCAAAAGCTTTGTTCCCCTTTTTATGAAAATTGCGCGGACGGAGGTATATGAAATTTCGCACACTTATAGTTCACTAGCTGTGCCCGCGGTTTCATCCGCGTTAAATTTCAATAAAAAATATAGCCCATATGTCATTCTTATGTATAAGCTGTAAAGTTTCATCACAATCCGTTGAGTAGTTTTTGCGTAAAAGAGTAACAAACATCCATATTCACAAACTTTCGCGTTTATAATATTATTAAGATATACAGAAGGAGTGCAGAATGCTATTTTTTATATTAATTCATGCATAAAAAACTTCCTTGTTTTCTACGTATATTTTATTCTGCGAGAACCTTCCAGAAAGTATTAGAAAACAATTGAAAAAACATAATTTTAATAGGTTAAGTATTCAATATAATTTCCTATTTACTTATGATAGAAAACAAAGCATTTCAAGACTAAAATAACGAATAAACAAGTACTTAGATAATAAAGTCTCTAGATTAACAAATAATAACAAAAATTTGAATAACTTAATGGTTGATACCGATAAAACGAAAGTAAATTGAATTAAAGTTAAAAAAACTCAACGATAAAATAATTAACTAATATCTAAAACAAACTTAATAATCTGATAACATTTTATTTCCTTAGTCAAAGGGTTGGTTCTATAATGTTCTCGAACAGATATTTATCTTTGGCGCGCGATGGTACGCCACAGATAAAATAAAGAGGGCAAAGGAATATTGCTGCCTGCAGCTATGCAGCAACGTTATGAAATTAAATAAATACCTACTCGTGCTGGTTGTCTTATAGAATTTTCTTTGATATTCCTTTGCCTCTTTAAAGGTATTAATAATAATATTTCTAGGTATATTCATATATGATGAACGAAAAAGATATTTTTTCATTTATTATTAGTTATTGCCTATTTATGACACCTTATGTACTTAACGTGATTTTTATTATGTAACTCTATTATTATTTTGGAGAAATGGAAATTATGTTTTATGATTTATATATAAGTTAGAAAGTTGAATGACAAATCATAAAATTATTGTATTTTAAGTTTTTATGTAATCTTTGTTATTTTATCAGCTAGTTAGACATAAAATAGTAAAACACGAACAGAAATATGGACTGACAGACACTTTTGCATTTGTGCTTTTGGTTTAAAATACAGCATATCTCATTTTCTCAATAATGTATATGTTTTATTTTTAGCTTCATTTTAAATTACTTCTTTTGATAATTCGAGCAATAAAATTTTTTACACTATATTTCAGCAGAAATGACTGTGTTAGTAGAGAAATGTGCTAATGAGGTAAACAGTGTTAAAGTCATCACATGATAACGTGATGTCGTAGCGATTTTCATGTACTCGTAGGTACATACCGCCATCGGTTTTACTTATAGTCAGATCATTGGTTAGCTTTACTTTTTTTATAAAAGTTGTATTGGCAAATATTTCAACTTATCTTACTAATATGATAAACGCGAAAGTTTCTAAATATGGATGGATGTTTTAACAACTACTGAACGGATTTTCATGAAACTTTACAGTAATATGGCCTATACATCCGAATTACACATAGGATATAATTTAAAAAGATATTGTGTAAATTAGGCGAAATATAATAAAAATATCAAGTAAGTGTGACGCAGACGAAGTTGCGCGGGCCAGCTAGTATAAAAATAATGTAGACACTCATTGTGTAAATAAACTATGATTAAAATTATAACTGTTTACGATAGCTGTGCAAATTGAATTCCTTTGCCGACTATAAAATAAAATGCAGTCAACTACTGTATTTTCTTGCAGGCATTGTCGGAGAGGTGAATAGATTCATCTCTTTTATTGTGAACTCAATTCTCAAACGTATACCGCTGTAGCACCCTACCTGCGGCGAGTGTTTCTATGTAGATGACCGCTAGGGTTGCCGAAGACGAGCTTTTTATGTATATATTTTTTAACTTTTCCTTTGATTTTTTTTATACTACGATGGTGGCAAACGGCCCATGTGATAGTAAATGGTTACCGCAGCCTATATATGGACGTCTGAGACACCAGGGGTGTCACGTGAACGTTGCCGACCCTTAAGACCTTATATCCTTGAAAAAACACATGTTGTAGTCTCGTGAAAATGTACACATTATTATATTACAGTTAAATAATTTTAAGACGAATACAGTAAATAAAGGTACTCGTGTTTAATTTGTTCGAGAGAGCTCGACGTTTCGACTAGGTTGCACTAGCAAGTGAGTACTGTGTGATATTTCGTCGGACAATTTAATGACAGTAGTTAAACAAACTGCCAGGACCTATCAACATTGATATTAGCTGATACTCCAGTCAGCTCGTGACCAAGGGCGTCCACCCTTGACACCAATCATGCATTCTCTTTCCAATGGCCTAAGATATTATACCCCTATATCATATAATTTCATTGCCTTACCACATCCATCAAAATGGCCTTTAAAACAAACTGTTCAGCGGCTTAAATAGGTAGATAGAGATCTAGATGATACTGAACCCAACGACATTGTACAGTCTTTTTTAATAACATGTGGAAAATCTTCAAAAGATCATCACCCCGCCGGTGGGAAGACGAGGCGATATGTATAATTTTTACCCACTAAAAACCACACGGTGTACCTACGACGCGACGGTGCGCCTATGCCGAAGCCTGTTGAGAAACTCTTTTGATTAAAGTTTATTTTTGAATTCTTTTATCTAAACTATAAAATAATATTCTATATATGTCACTTCACTGTCTACCATTTTACCATTAAAACATTTATGCCTTTACAAATAGTTTTAATACAATATATATAAAAATTCTACAACAGAGCCAGGGATTCCGCATTTGCTCTACCCCGACTCCGACGGCGACAGACGTACAAAGTCTACTTCGGTCAAAGTTAAATTCAAAGCTATTCCAATGTGACAACCCTATCATGAAAGTTTTTGGTCGCGCAAACTTAAAATTGAGTCTGAAACTGATAAGAATGGAATCGATGTTAGGGGAAAACGTACGTCGTACGTACATCATTCGTTTGCTTACAAGTCTTATAGATAGATACATCAATCTATATTTCGAATACATCTGTACATAATATAGAATAAAGTCGCTTTCGCTGTCTGTTCGCTTAGATCTTTTAAACTACGCAACGGATTTTAATGCAGTTTTTATGCTATGTTATCTGTGGTAATAGAAAGAGTGATTCAAGAGGAAGGTATATATGTATAATACATGACACCCAAGCGACGCCGGAGCAGGTAGTATATATTATACAATTCACAACATTGTTTCGATAAATAAATTTTAAATTAATTCAATAAAAGATATCTTCTAAATTAAACGTTTTGTTAAAAATACAAAATTTAAAAATAATCCAAGTTGCTTGTAATTACAACTATATTAAAACATGTTTTTTTTATTTTCATTTGTTATTTTAAACTAACAAATATTAACAATTAAAAAATTGTGTAAACTTAGTTTCTTTTTTTGGTGAATATCGGATTGTTGGAATATACCTACTCATATATTCTTGTTGTTAGTTATATCAATGGGAATAGATGTGAAGGTTTATTTGTCTTCAACATATTCGTAGAGGATGTAGATGTTTTAACTGTATTTTTTATGGTTCAGCAAATGTTTGTTTATGTCCCTGATAAGCCTCTTTATTTTAGTTTGTTATCCTAAATTAAAATTATGTACTTATCGACATACAAGAGGGTAAAAACGTATATAGTTAGAGTACAACTAGTATCTGAATAAAAAAGAATATACGTCATATACGTGACTAGAGTTACATAATGTATGCCAAATTTGATTGAAAAACCCCGTTACAACGAGTCAATCCGACAGTACTGCATTTTTTTCAACCCTCATCTAAGTCTCCCACAGAGCCGACGGGGTTCAATCCCCCGCACTGGGGTTACCTGACCCTCTTTTGTTTAAGCCCACAAAGCTTCTGCATGTGTGGATGTAAATAGGAAGGTATGTTTGGTAATGCAGAGTCTTACATGGATAAAGTGTGGAAAATTAAGGCGCACGCAGACGGGGACTTTTTGGTGCGTTGACACCGCGTATCAAAATGTTTGTTTTGAATTATGTGTGATATATACATATTTTTGTTTTGAAATTCATGTGCAACTAAATTCACGGTATCTAACTGATTAACGGTTCTAAAAAATAATACCACTTTCTTATCCACTAGTGTTTAATATTCAGTATAATTTACAAAACAAAAATGAATTATTAATACGCCATGTTATAGTATCAAACTTTTGTAATTAAATAAAATTAAATTTTGAATTTCGAATCATTATGTAAATAAAAAGTAAAATATATTTAGATGGCCGATAAGGTTTCATATACATATTTGATCACTAATTAAAAACAAATAAAATTAATACGAGAGAGAGCAGGCTAGGGCTCTGTCACGTTGGATTGAAATACCTGTAAAATGTCAAGTGTTACAATCATCACTACGCCGATGTTGACAGTTGATAATGTCTTGGATTATAGCTTCTGTGATAACAACCGATACGGTATAATTTACTTTATATATATATATAATAAGTTGTCTGTTTGGGTACGTCAGTCTCACCTATTTCAGCTGCCATGTATATGACTCTATCTATTGTTAAAAACTGCATTAAAATCCGTTGTTTAGTTTAAAAGATCTAAGCGAACAGATAACGGAAGCGAGTTTATTATATCTTATATACCTATACATATTCAGTAGGTCTGAGAAACAGCTACTATTTTTCATACTTCTAAGTGATAAGGGTTGTCCACCCCAAACAATTTTTTTTATATTGTGTCATTAAAAATATAGTCTTAATATCTATTTTAATTTATATAGCAAAACAACGTTTGCGGGTATGTATAATAATATTCGAAATAAAACTCATTTCAGTATATATCAGTACGATCAGGAGTTATAAGTAAAAACCACAAACGTACAATTTTAACGAAATTGGACCCAGTTTTATAAATATGTCCATTAGCATAATTTGAAATTCCGTGAAAGATTCAAACCGATACCGATATTCCGAATATAGATAATTAAAAATCGATATGCAAATAACGGCAATACTGCTACCATCACGGATGGCGACAGCCCGATAGGGATTACAAGGATGGGCAGAGCTTACTTATTTATTGAAGATAGACTGCAGATTATTCCAAATGTATTCATCTATATATAAAGAAGAATAGATTTGATAATTTAATGATAATAATAGGAATTCTAGAATTGCCTTTAACTAACTTTAAAACATCTGTTATATGATATTTACTGAGCAAAGCCTATTACTTAGTAAACGATTACTTGAATGACGAACGTGCACAGCACTAGTTGCTCATGCATGGGATTTTCATTTAATGTCAAACATAGACACCTATATAAGTTTACAAAGTAAATAAACGAGCTTTAAAAAAAAATTCATTTGACTTAGATATACTCACCCATATAAGCATATAATATAAACTATCTTAAAAAAATCAATTGTGTTTCTTGCCAATTCTTCTGAATTGAATCTGTATACTGAACAGGGAAAAATAGTAATACAGAAAAACCTAGACGTCCTTAAGCGTCCTACATGAATAAAAGATTTTTGATTTAGATTTCTAATTCTGATAAAAAAAAATAAGCCAGGCCAATTCACACAGCGCCATCTACTACCAAGCTAAGCAGAGTTTTGTTACGGGTATTACACAGCTGATATAAATACCTACTTTTTTTTTGTACACACATAATACACTTCGAAAATACCCAGACTGATACAAACAATCATACTCATTAATACAAATGCGAGTAATCGAACTTGTAATCGAAAGTGAAGCGGTGTGCAAAACTGCTAAACCGCCGAGGCAGTCAAGTTTATATTAAAACGTCTTGTTTTCACAATCTTTGCGGCGAGTTAATTAAACTTATTAAAAAATATATAAAACGCAAATCTCAGTGTGAAAGCTAGAATTATATTACAAGGAAAATCCCGGAGGACACAATCTCGCGTTATTTAAGTAAATAAAACTGAATTAGTTTGTTAGTTTATACTATAGTATTATTTTATCTGTGGTTTATACTGTCACGAAATACTTACGACTTATTATAATAACTTTTTATTCATTCGAATTACGTATATTAATAATAATAACCCTGGAAAATTCAGTTGAAAATATTAGAACTTTATGGTTACAACATTTATTTTATGCTCTATTATAAGCTTTTTAATTAACGTTATTGAAATTCATTATGTTGAAAATGATATATTGAGAAAGATATGATCGTAATTAATTTTGTGAAAATAAATACAAATATATATTTTTTTATAGATGAAATGGTACACCCGCCTTCGCTAACGGCAGACGCTGGCTGCCGAGGATGATAAAATAAGGATTTGCCCATTGTGTTGAAATCACTTGGTTTTCAAAGGAACCACGTGGAGGTCGACCTAACATGATACATTGTTAGCAATAGTGTCAACAATCCACATTACTAACAATCCCCTACCCCCAATACAACTGTTTATTTTTTCTTATGCATGACAATGAAATGGTACACTCGCTTGTGCTAAAGTGCTTCACGCTGGCGGAGTACTAGTAGAGAATGATATGATGAGCATGAAGTCAGATCAGTTCCTAAGGAAAGCCACGTGGAGGTAAACCTGACATCGTACATTTTTTTCTTATTGATAATGGAATATTGCTAGCGCCTGTGCTAACGGTTTTCTTTATTATTTTGTTTATCATCCATGTTTCTGTCTTTGAATCAATCAGACTTAAATATTGATATACACACAAGTTTTTACAATGTTGGCAAGACTCTATTTCATCTAAAACATAATAAATATTATAGATAAAATAAAGTAACTTCGATACAGACTTTAGCACCTTCTTGGATAGGTATAAAATTTGTAGACAAAGATAGAAAATGAAATACAACCGTATTATAAAAAAGATTAGGTACAAAATCGTGCTCAGTTCATACCGTGGAGCAGCGTACGTGTTGATGCGATTTTAGTATTATTTCCAGTTATAAATCGCAAAGTTTTGAAGTTACGTAAATTTATTAGATGCAATTTTAAATGTATGTACATATGCCGTGTGAAATATGCATTTCAGTGGCTGTAAATCGGTACGTTTGTATGTATAACAAAACCAGAGATCATAACTATTTTTAGAAGCTTTTAATAACTTGCTCTGTTGTAGAAGTAATACTAAAAATATCAAACGAAAATATCTTTATTGATAACTATTTTTAGAAGCTTTTATTTACTAGCTCTGTCATAGCATTAATACTAAAAATAATCAATATCAAAATATCTTTATGTCTGTTACAGATATTTATACGTAGGTTTACTTCCGATGGTAGCTGGTTCAATTCCGCGCACGGTGCAAACAGCAAACGTTTGTATTCATTAGTATGATTGTTTGTATCGGACTGGGTGTTTTCTATGTATATTATGTATGTATTTACACCAAAAAAATTACGTATTTATATCAGTTGTCTAATACCAATAACACAAGCTCTGCTTACCGTAATACTAGATGGCCGTCGCTCACGTTATGATTATTATATTTTTCAATTCTTTTATATAATGATATCATGGAAATTCATGTTCTAAATGACAAAATGTCGTTAACACAATGACGGGGCCAAATGACAAAAATCTAATAACGTTTTCCCATTTACTTAACAGAATTTAACGGTGAAATGTCTGATGTGAAGGTACCTACGTAATTTATGTCGGGGCTCGCATCAAAAATGGGAGCAGTCTGAGAGAAACAGGGTTGCCAACTTTGTAATGTTATAAATGCGAAAGTAACTCTGTCTGTCTGTCTGTCTCGCGTTCACGCCAAAACTACTGAACCGAATTGAATGAAATTTAGTACAATGGTTTCCAGGGGGAAGCGCAGGGGGGTCCTGACACCTGACATGGTATATTAATAATAATTAAAATATTTAATTCAGACTATTATTCATAGAATTAAATCTAATTTTAAAGAAGCAGTTAGTGATGTGGACTAACTGTTAACCTTTGCTAGTATAATCAGTCCATATTACTAACAATTCTTTCCCTTCCCGCAGTACTTAGTTGATCGATTGTAGAATAAAAAGTAATCTATCACATTTAAAATTAGTATTCTTGTTGCTAAGTAACTATTATGTTTTTGAGCAACTGTGATGAAATCAAGAATAAAATATATTACAGCTGTATATCTATTAAATATCTCCATCATCTAGTAACAAGAAGATCAGTCTTCCCGCACCTGGATGAGTACCTAGCCTGGTAGGAATGGCATCCCTGTTGATGATGTATAGATGAGATAGAGATGAATGTTTAGAAGGAAATTCTCGCAAGGAATTAGTGAATGCGTGCCATCAAATTATAATTTGCTTAGAGGCACTTTCTTTCCTACCATATTCAAAGAGAAGATTCGAATATATCTCTGATTCTACAGACCTAAGTAATAGGTTCACAAAAAAATCAATTAAATTGCAACAAAGTTAATTTTTACTATTATAATGTTGTTGGACACAGCTGGTCTTTACAGATTCACCGAATGATTTATCAAAATTCCTGTAGAATCGGTAATCTATACTTTTAATAAATCTGTAGAGAGGTCAATTCTGTACATGAAATATATTTCAAAAATAACTATCAGGGGATAATTAGTGATCGATACTGATGCCAAAAATGCAATCAGTAAAATTTTTGTCTGTCTGCCTGTATGTTTGTTATAGAAACAAAAACTACTCGACAGATTTTAACGAAACTTGGTACAATTATTCTTCATACTCCTGGGCAGGTTATAGTATACTTTTCATCACGCTACGATCAATAGGAGCAGAGCAGTGAAGGGAAATGTTAGGAAAACACATCAAAACCACTGAACCGTGAGAAAGGACATAGGCTACTTATTTTATGAAAAACGACGGAAACACAGACGAAGTCGCAGGCAACATTTAGTAACTAATAGACTTTGTACTAAGTCATCTATATATCTCTGTCCCATCGAATTCAGACACTAAGCAGCTTACATTGCATCAGTGTTAGAAATACTTCATTAACTTTAAATGGTTTAGGTTGATTTTTTTATATTATACAAACATATTGAAAATTTTCAGCTGAACAGCAGAAATGAAGAATTTTGTCCTCGTCAATGTCTCTTAGAAAGAATAAACTAATTTCAAAAATTAATTGCTTGACTAAATGTCAGGGTCCTTTGTGAGAACACTAAAGCTAGGACAGCTGTTGGCAACACGCAATTGTGCATAAATAAATCATCCATTAAAAAAGTTTCATATATTTGAAATTTTCAAATAATTTTTGTTCGTGTTAGTAATAAAAAAAGAAAAAAAATAGAAAAAAGAAATAATCTTTATTCAAATAAACTTAATATAAGCACTTTTGAATAGTCAAGGTTTTTGATTCTACCGCTTATTCGGAATGCAGATTCATCACAAGAAGAATAAGCTAGAAACTTGTGTGCAAATAATGTTAGCCAAAAAATGTGGTAACATCTGAGATTATTATAATCTTACATTTACTTTTTTTAACAAAGATGACAAACGAGTTTGTGGCTCGACGGATGGTAAGTGATTACCGTCGCTCATGAGCACCCGCAACACTAGGGGAATTGCAAGTGCTTTGCCGGCCTTTTAAGAAGAAATAAGCTCTTTTCTTGAATGTTTAAATTTTATATTGGTTCGGAAATATCTAGTTCGGAAGTTTCTAGAAAAACGCATGTTGGAGGATGAGGGGGTCATCCCAGATGACCTATTTTTTTACCCTTCTTTAAAGTAATTAACTGTAAAACGTTTTCTCGATTTTCTTTAAAAATGTCTATCGTTTAAAAGTTTAATATCTGAATGCTATTTGACAAAAGCATTCATCAAGTATTTACAGACAAAGTGGAATAATTAAACGTCTATACAAAAAAAAAACCGCAAAACTTTTTAAATTTTTTATCTCATCGTATTGGAAATAATAGACTCTGCCAGAGATTAAAACCTCACCGGATAACATTTAATGATCCCAGTTCTATTTTGTTCGTGAACGGTCACAGGCCTTTTGTTTTGGCGCGCTCGGATGCAACCTGGCTTTTCAAAATGGCGGCCGAAAACATAAATCATATCCCTCGTCAAACTAAACGTTTGTTTGTTTAAGGGAGTATTTGTAACACGTTTTATTTTAAAATTCATTTTAGCCGTATCTGTTTAAAAGAAGGCAAAAGAAAGAACAAAATTGAAAAATTAAAAGTAGCAAAGCGTAGTCTCAGCAGAATGGCCTTATAGTTTATGGTCATAAAATAATATTAAAACATAGTATAAAAAACTGTACTATTTTATTAAATAAAATTTTCTGTGAAAGCAGTCGAGGAGTTGCGAATATAAAAATATTATTGTTTTTAGTACTCATATCAATTAATAATTATTTGTTTTTTTCTCACACATATGATGTACTTATATTTAAATGCGAGTCTGCGTCACCTACATCAAAATAATCCATACTAATAATATAGCTACGAAACTATCCATTGTCTATATATTGATATTTATATCAAATTTTATGTGAAGATAATGGTATCACAAGGACGGACATAGTGTAACTTGTATTTAAAAAAAAAACAAATGAATTCGTGAGTTTTACATAAATAGAAACCTTATTATAATTATTGTTTACATTTAATACAGCATAACAATAAAACTTTATGCTAGTTTTGTTACGCTACAATTGAACTACTTCTTGTCAAGCATAGTACACGCAAGTACGCCATTACATAAAATTGAGATAAAAATAACGTGTCTCTGTTTCTTTTTTGATATTGGCAATTTTATAATGCCGTGTGATATATTCCCGGCACTCTATTTTTGCCTACCCCTGGCTTATCCATAATTGGGAGGTGAGCTTTACTATGCTTGCAAAGGTTCGTTTTAGGATTCCATAGCTGTCTAGTAAGTATTGTCTGTGCGTACATTATTTTTTTGCGTTAAATGTTTGAAGGACAAAAAATATTTTCATATATATTTATTAGTGATTCTCCAATGTTATTAAAAAGTCAATTTGTTAATTAGAGTAACCCTGGTAGACTTTATACTAAGTCGTCATATTTCATTGCTTTGCAGGTGTAGTGTTTCGAAGGATGAGTTATGGCAGAGAAATAACAGGGTAAGGAGGCATAACATTTTTGTCCTAAGTTATGCTAATGCATGCATGGTTAATCGGGACTCATCTCCATCGCTCATATATATAAGGAACCATATATATATATATATATATATATATGTATATAATTATATAATAATTATATATAGATATGCTTGACCAAAATGTCTTCAGCCTAGATTTATTCCATACATATTTACGTATGTATGTATTCCTTTTTATCATGTAACATTCAATACATTCGTGATTCCTATGACTTACATTATCCTCTATTTTATTCGGAATAATAAACAGAATATTAGGAAAGGAACATTATATAAATAGGATGTATCTCTTTTGTTTATAACATTACACTTTGCCAATGGGGGTAACCTGCTTTTAACCCGGAGGGGCAAGTCAGGTTTGTTTCTGGCCCGGGGTTAGGGAGGGATTAAATTTTCTTCCGCCAGTTTTGTAAGCTGGATTGCGTTTTTTTTTAATTATATTTTTTTGCATAAGGTATTGTAACGCATACAGTTTAGGTAGAACCACCTCACTACCCCTGTGTATATTAGTTTTTCACCTTTATCTCTTAGGGGTATAGAAATATATATCAACCTATTCTCAGACCTACCGAGTATACATATCATGAAAATCATTGTAGATTCTATTACAAACAGACAACGTGACACGAAAAGTTCATATATTATGATTAGGTATCTGTACACTCTGTAAATAAATCATATACATTATATTCAGCGTGCATGGCAATACTTGTTCGTGCACGAGATTTTCATTTAATGTTAGACATAGACCTATATAAAGAATAAGAAATTCAGTTGAGTTTCTTGCCAGATCTTCTCAATTGAAACTATATACTGAACTGGATGGTAGAGAAATTTTTTAATACAAAAAATAGATGTTCTAAAATGTCCTACATGAATAAACGGTTTTTGATTTGATTCAGAAATTGGTAACTAAATGAAAAACTCGTTCAAATAAGAGTGGAATGAACTTTGCACTAAAGGAAATTCGTCAAGAAAATAATAAGTGCGAACATTCCTTTAAGCATCCATATACTCGTAGGAAGGAAGCGGAATATGCTGTGTCAGTAGACAAGGGTTGTCGCATCCAGACTAATAATAGTGTGTCTATCTGTTTGTTTCTATTTTACGAGTAAATGGCTGAAAGTATTTTTATGAAATTTGACGTGAAGACAGAGTATCCTTAATATATTTTTATCTTTCATATCAAAAAAAAATCTAGGACTGGATCAAATTTGTGTAGACGCTGATAACAGTATGTCAAAAGTATTTTCTCCTTCTTGAAACATTTCGAATTCATAATATTTTTTAACTCACTCACTCTGTTACAGTATATTATATGCACTTTATACTTTAACACTATGTCATAGTGATAATAATATTATTTCTATGAAATTTTACATATTACCTATACATATTTTCGTTAAGACAAGGCATTAAATTTATATATTTTTAAGGGAGTTGTACAATGTATGTAACGATTCATATAACCGCTACAGTATAGTTTATAGGCGTAAACAAGAATACAAAATATCCAAGATTTTTATCTGACTGATTGTAATAAAAATCCAATTTAGTATAAAAATAGCCCATCTATTTATATTACGACAGTTTATTAAATCTATTCTTACTCTCCTGTCTCTGTTATTAAAAAATCTAACTTCATTTTAAAAACAAAACATGAAATACATTAATTGTCCTTTGTAAAATGAATTACGTGACAACCCTACACAAAGGCAATGTTCGAACGAGTGTTTCTGTGACGCTTGTAAAGACGTGTCGCAACCAAATGAAAAATCTTTAAATGAGCCTCGTTGGTGTCGCGTCGATGTAATTTTATTTAGAAGTTTGGAATTGTGTCTGTGCCTCTCTTTGCTTGTTTTTATTTTTCTTTTCGTATTGGCGGGAAATATTATTTTTTTAATAGCATTATTTTTTATATTCACAGGAAAAAGGATATACATTAATTTATTAAAAATTACACTCCCCTTATGTTGCTGTGTTACGGACCTCTCTAGGAATCATCGTAGTTAATTCTTAATGAATTAACAATGGGTTAAATATCTCATTTTAATCCGCTTGCTTTTATCCTTCGATGTAGTACTTTCAATTTGAAATGTGCTGAGTTATTTATTTAAAGAGGTCCAAAATTACAAAAAAAATCATAATTTCGTCGCTTTTCAATAATAGTTTCAAACCAAATTACCATATTATCTGTACATATTAGGATACGCGTATTTTTATATCGACGGTAAAGTATAAAATTTTTAAATAGGTATTTAGTTCTAAATATAGTAAAATATAATTATTTTTTTAATATGGAGACAAAGAACACAGTTCTATACATTTATCGGTGTTCGTTTCAGCAATAATATTGTAGGTACGCATAAGTTCTAAATATAAAAAGAGAATATGTATTTTCTACTGCAAAATGACACCCTATCATCAGGAGACAAAGTTTAATATGCATTCCGATAAATTTGGAGACCAATTTTCTCTAATATGAGAGAAAACGTTAAACTCCATACTTATATAAGAAAACTTCGATAACCGAATCGTCGACATAAGTATCGATCTGCTCGGTATCTCTGCGAGAAGATCGGAACGAAAACCAACTTTTCCTGAAGCACTTGACTATAAAGAATTGAAGATAATCAAGTTAGAAGTTTCTAGATGGCTGAATAATCAAGTACCTTTCCACTTAATATTAATATAGATATTACATATACGTAATGTTATATATTTAAAGGTATACATACCTACTTGTACGAGTATAACGTTTGTATCAAACGGGCAGATATTACAAGGAACCAACTCTAATGCATCTATTTTTTAGATAGGCAAGGTGTGTAGATTTTTAATTTGAAAGTAGTTATAAATGACCATCGGGCTGATTATTTTTTGAAATACGGTCAACCTCTTAGAAATATAAATTTTAAAAAGTATATGCTTAATTGCACACTTGGCAATTTTGTAATTTAGATGAAAATTTTCATACAAAACACTACGCAAATATCCCATACGGCAATTAACAGTCGTACAGTATTACCGTAATATTATCTGTGGTATTACTAATAAATGTAGTATAGCAATTATTCAAATATATTCATTTTAAAGGTGGTCTCGACATGTGCAAGTCAGAAAATATTTTTGTGTGAAACTATGTATTTTATAACATAAGTAGATTAAATTTTTGACAACTCTTAAAAAACGCGTGTTAATTACACTGTGCTACTAAACAGATAATATGGCCGTGTCGCTAGAGATTCACAAATTTTTAACCATGTTCCAAATTCGAAAATACGAAACTAACGTTTTTTTTTTATTTGACTGCGAGGACAGGGACTTTGTTCATAAAGTCTAAATTAACCGCATCTCTGTTTTAGAATAATAGCTTTTAGCCATCATTCTGAAGTTTGACCATGACCATGTCTTTACTACACATAATAAAAAATATATAAAAGAATTGTAACTCGCACAAACGTATAAATAAAAAATGATATAGTTTCGGCCAGTTAAGCGACCACTCGATAAAAAAATACAAATAAAAAAAAATGCATGGCTCTAAAATAAATACAACTCACGATATATGTTTCTTTATTAATGTAAATATATAATACTTTTATTAAATATTATAAAGTAATATGAACTTAAAAATATAAAACATCACAGTAATTGGCCATAAAATTACAGTTACTGGCCATCAAATCATATTATTGGCCACCCTGAAAAATAAAATATAAATTGAAAATTTAACAAAAAAGTAGTATCATAATTATATTATTAATAACTAAACATCTCTTCATCGTGGTTTTCATCTTCAGAACATTCAGAATTATCACCAGTGTCGTCATTTAACGATAAACGGCATATTAAGTTCATCGTCATCTGGCATATGTTCTAGGTGTTTTTATGCAATGACAATGGTAATAATATTACACTATGACTTATTTTTATTGTGGCACATATTACCACTATATTAATGGAAAACCGTGGTTGTTAATTTCAGTAGTTTCCTCTTTAGCATTTTCCATTAATTCATGTCAAATATATTCATTTTAAACCTTTACCTTTTTTGGTCTTCAGAACATTTTCTTTTTTCTCTTCCCTTTTTCTTGCTTTCCCATATCTTTCTTTTCGCTAAAATTCTCAGAAGTCATCACAAATGGAGTCTTTTCTGCCTTTCGAATAAACTTTCTTTTATTTTCTAGAGCCTCCTGTAAGTAGTAATTGACTTATTAAATATATCTGTCTTTGTGTGTAGAAGTGGAAGGTTGGCACAAAACTTTAGGCATTTTGGTAGGTGTGAGAGTAATTTTAACTCTTGTCACATTATTTTCACTCATAAGATTTACATTTGTTGTGTTATTAGTGGATTGTATTTCAATATTAGTGGATTCTTTCTGTGGAAGATCACTTTGAAAAAAGCTCCAAAGTTTGAATAATATGGAAGCGGAATTATTCTGCATAAAGCCTTCAGATTTCAGTATTTTCATCTCGTCTATCATTTCCACCCCTATAATATCTTCAAACTCTCTTAGTGACATGACCTTGTTTTCGTTATTTTCTGCAGTTTGTCTATCTGTCTCTTCAACACTTGTAGGTGCACCTAAACATTTGGAGTAATCTATTGCATTCTCATCAAAGGGACACAAGCCACATGCCCGAAAACCATTTATAATTGTGTCAGATTTTAAGTCGTTAACAATGGTTTTTAAAATAATAGCTATGTTGAGCTACCACCTCTCCAACATTTTCTGATTGAAATTTACGTACTGCATTTCGGTACATTTTTTTATTGGTCCAAATACAGAAACATCTGCTGGCTGAGTTAATTATAAGCTTTGTTATTTATCAAAAATAAATAAAAAAAAGATATAGTAATTGGCATACTTTTTCTATAGACTAGTTTTACGAACGATAAGTTATTGGTAGGCTATTAACTGTGAGTAATGGTTTAAAATTTGTAGAAATTGTGTAGGATACTACACAGTGTAACAGAAGACGTTATCTTTAATGCTACCTTAACTTTTTTCAATAAATACAGCTATTAGCATAGGAGGCCAATTACTACGTACTATTCAATTAATCGAGACAGTAATTGGCTAACAAAATTTTGCGGTTATTGAAGAAAATAAGTTACAATACAACTTTAATCTGTTTATAACACATAAAAAGGCTATGTTTTATCAAGTTTACATAACGGACTGACTACATACACATTTCAAAATATCGCACAAAAAAATAAATGCAGTCTTAATATTTTTTTAACATACTCACCTGATTTTGTTCCTCCAGCAAAAAATCGCACATCGGAAAAGAACCAAATAATCTAGCGGAATTTTGTTGAAACTTTTAGACAGAGAATAAAATTGTCACCATTAATCAGATTTCAAATCTACTATTTGTATGGGATGTTGCTAGTTTTTTGGCAGTAAAGTTGAAATGGCTAATAACTGTAACGGGGCCAATAACTGTACTGTTTCCCCTACCTTCTTTTGTTATGTAACTCTGATTTTTTGTTAGCTCTAAGGGATTGTTACACCCTTTTCAACTAACTATATTATATAACATATAGTAGAAAATCTTGTCCAGTATTTGTGACAAAGTGGTATCCTATTTCAATACGAAGTTAGGTACATATTCGCATTGAACACGCCGAGACTAGGAGTGGGTATTCCACAATTCAAATGCTTTCACATATAAATGTACTCCGCTATTCGTATCTCTCAGTAAGATTGGTCACAAGTTAAAAGCATACAGAATGCCGAGTAAAAGATAAACATAGTGAAGTAATAGACAGAAATGTTTTCCATATTTTATTTGTTCCCTTGTGTACATTAAAATAACATTTATTTACGGAACAAAGAGTTCTTTATTGGATACTTATTAAATTGTTTTTATAATAATAATATAATAAAAGTAGGTAGTTGTTTTTTAATGTACTATCCGTTTTCCTACCATGACCGATATAAAAACCGTATATAATTAAAACACAGTGTTAAATTCAAAGTTCCACCAGAAAAAAATCAAACTCATAATATCTTCAATCATGTAGGTCTATTACAGACTCTTATGGTATGTCAAATCCATCAGTTCGAAGTGATTTCGAGATTAGAAGAACTGACAAGAAACTCAGCTCGTATTCTTTTCAAATATTGTTTACAATAAAACAGATTCATTTTTAAATTCAAATTTATGAAAATAAACTGACCACCAGCCTATTGCAATTTTATCAAAAGCAAGTGTCATCGAGTAGTATTCGTAACCCGAACAGACAAGTACCCATAAACAGCACCCATTCAGAGCCAGCCATCAGAGACCAGAGATATTGCGCTTGTACATACTCTGGACCGTGATATGTACTGAATAATGCTAAGAAACTTGGCGGACTATCAAAAGGTATGACTAACCTATCATCACGTCCACATATGATTAACTCTTTTACCAATAAATATACCAGTGAGGGAGGGAAGGCAGGAGATAGTTAGTAAAGGGACTAACTCCATTGCTAGCAATGTACCATGTCGCTTTGACAGCCACGCGGTTCCCTGGACACCATCATGATCAATTCCTAATGAATTTGCAACGATGGAACTGAGTGGGCATGGATATCCTGAATTCATGCTCATCTTATCATCCTCCACTGGTATCCTGCCAACGTTAACGAAAACTGTTAGCGCAGACTGGTGTAGAATTCCATTATCATCCATTAAAAAAAACTATTACGACTGCTATCCCAAATTAGCTGTCTACCTAGAAGCATTGTCAATTGTTAATGAAAGCATAACATTTGCCATTCCACCCACATTTCTCTGGGTATATCTAATTTGTTATAGCCAGAAATATAATTTGAGTCATATATTTTTTTTCAATGTAGCTAGATTCGAATTCACGTCCTTTGGCTCTGTGCCATTCTTATTTTTTCATGGTACAAATGAAATAGCATATCCGTATTCAGTGTATTTATCCTAAGACCAAATATAAGTAAGTATTATTTAGTATTACGACTCTGTATAATTAAATTTTTATAAACAACTAATTTACCTTATATATTGAATAATAATCGAAACCATCATGATCAATTCCTAATGAATTTGCAACGACGGGACTGAGTGGGCATGGATATAAAAAAAATTAAATAAACTTTCATTTAAATCTAAATAAAATATTTTTGGGCGGCTTGAATGAAAAATCCGATGAAAAATACCACTATATACTGTAAAAGAAAATCCATTAATGGAATGTTACGCTCGATAAGAAAAAAATGTATTATATATTGAATAATAATCGAATTTTTTATCTTGGATAATTTTTCTTATGTCTACCGAATATTAGAAGTCCTGAACTTATCCTCACAATCGACCAACTGCCTTATTTTCAATTGGAACACAGCTTACAATATTCTGTACTCTAGGTATACATACAGTATAGAATTTATACTCCCCCAAACCTTGTAGAATAATTTGAGTTCCTTCTTTGGTTTGACCGCATCTATACATATAAATAGAATTAGAGCGTCTGTTTGTAATATTGAAATAATCGTTTTTTACTACATGCATATGAATACATATAACAGCACATACACCAAAATAACATTTTTTACAATTTTTGTCTGTCTGTCTGTTCGTTCCGGTTAATCTCTGAAATGGCTAGACCGATTTTGACAGGACTTTTATTGGCAGGTAACTGATGTAATAAGGAGTGACTTAGGCTACCTTTATTTTAGAAAAATAAAGTAAAATTCCACGCGGACGAAGTCGCATGTACAGCTAGTTAGAAATAAATACATTGTCATTCCGTCTCAATATTTAATGTATCCAATGTAACTCGTGCAAAGCAAACATTACAAAGCTGCAAAGCGATAGGATGAATATTGCAATCGAGTGCAAGTGTTGTGGCAGCCATCCAATGAATAAATTTGCCAAACAGACTGAGTCAAGATTTACTCCCACAGTGCAAGATCGGACGATGTTAACAAACGCAGATAAATTTTATTTGTTCTCATGCACCATTTTATTACACATTAGCTGAGCCCGCCGAACTTCCTACACATATGTATTATCTTTTTCGACGTATACACATATTATTAATATAGGGAATCTGGTCATCATCATCATTTCGTCCCGGAAGAAGTCCACCGCTGAACAAAGGCCCTCCCTAAAATCTCCACGACGATCGGTCCTCAGTTCGCAACCAATGCTTTTCGGCTATCTTGACTAGATCGTCGTTCCTCCTTGCTGGAGACATATTCCGGTCCTCGGTTGCCACTCGGGGACTTTACTGCTCCAACGGCCATCTGTCCTATGAGCTATATGCCCTGCTCATTGCCATTTCAGTTCTGCAATTCTTCGGGCTATTTCGGTCACTCTGATTCTTTTGCAGACATCCTCAATCCTGATACGATCACACAGTGAAACTCCAAGCATAGGCTCTCCATTGCCCTCTGAATAACTTTGGGCTTATTTATGCAGTCCATAGTTAGCGACCACGTCTCTGTGCCGTAAGTCATCACACTGGCAACACACATTGGTCGTAAAACTTCGTCTTGAGACACTGCTGTAATTTGTCGTGTCTTAACACCTATATGTTTATGCTAAAGTATTATAATTAGGAGTAGAAACGTTGAGAGACTTTCGAAGTTTCAACATAGTTGAAACGTCAAAAGAGCAGTGTGTGAGCCCTAGCCGTGGTCAGGAGATGACTGAGGCACAGCGATGTCAATGTCAGCAGGTGCCAGCAGTTTGTTCAACAGTTTGTTGTTGTAGAGACGGTCTCTAAAGTGTTCAACGGAAGATCGTAACAAGCACTCAGAGCACTGATAACATAATATTACATACTCAGATCATCTGTACACTTATTGACCGATGCCACCAAACTGTGTTTAAACTTATTTACCACTGGAATCTATGGAAATAAATACATTTTTAAATTTCTATCAGCTTTCGTTCGTCCGTGGGTAATAGTGACGATCGGTGGTGAGGATTTTAGGAGCATCTAACTCTATCAAGAAATTTTATCCAGTTCATCACGTGATCGGCAATAGCAGACTAAGTGGCTGTTGATTTTCAGTCGAACATCTTACCCTTTCTGTAACAACCTGCCTTTGTTTATCATAAATTATTTGTACCGAGATCCGATGAACTATAATAAAGAAAATATTCTAAACGTGATAGTATTTATTTCTGTGTTACCTTTGAACTTTTATTCAACGTGAACCGAATTAGTTTTTTTTTTATTTCAGAGATAGTTTTCCCATAAAAAATTGCAATATTTGACTAGTACCTTTATAGTTTTTTTGTTGCTTGTAAGTATAATTATTCTTTCTAGACAGATTGAAATAAAACAAACAAGTGCAGCATACTTCAATACATTAATCATCCAAAATAAAAACCACAACTTTTTATGAGATTTGCACACACATACAAAAACACAGCACAGACAGCACTTCTAACAATCATTATTTTGGATTATATTATGGATTAAAGATAAATATTTTAATAGTATATTATGTTATATGTGATAGTAGTTTTCTTAAGTGAAATATTGTATGTAATATAATCATGTTCATATGTAATAAAATCATAGATCATTTATTCGTGTAGTGCATTTTAGCCGCTTATGGTCTTTGTATTAATATTTTATTAACAAAACTGACTCAGAATTTCTAATATATTGTGCTGGAATATATAGAAAACATGAAAACAGTCACATTAAAAACCTCCTTGTATTTTGAATTTGGATAAACATATCACACTATGCCAACCACGTGCAGAATTTAATTACAAAAATTCTATTATAGAACAAAGCGACAGACGAGTGCTCCAATAAGAAACCTACCTGTGTGACCTTTCTTTAAATGTTAAAGATCTTTATTTAAAAATATTGCTCTGACCGCGGCATATTTTTTCATATTATCGTTAACATTTTCAAAAGTCAGACATTTGAAAGCTACGCTCGTATTTACAGAGATTTTCTTTTATTTTCGTGCTCGTTTACTAACTCCACAGTTAATCCTGGGTAATTTAATGTTTTAAGCATTTAAACAGATGGTAAATGTGAAACGACGATTACATTAAGATTATGCGGTGTTTGAAGATTAGAAATCAAATATAAAAAGTCGACGGGATCAGAAACTTATACTTTTGTACAATTTTAAAATAATAATATCAAATCAATAAGAATTTCTTCACTTTTACGACTATATTTAAAATTCTGCTGTTACAGTATTTGTAACAAAACTCCACCGAAACGGCTTGACTGAATCGTATAAAATTTTGCGTGCACATTGAGCGGGTTCTAGAGCAGGACACAAACTATTGTTCATACAATATAAGTGATGGAGTGGTCCATCCCAAATGTTCTTTGACATCGTTTTTTATGATTCGGCATTAAAAATTACATAGAGCACTTAAATTTTGACCCTCCTATATATCAAACAACGTTTGTACGTCCTAGTTATTGTATTTTTATAATATGCAAAAGTTTTTGAACTTCAAAACATAAATAATTTTTCTATATAGCAACAAACAACATTTGTACCTCGGCGATCAGCGGGTTACGTTTTATAATATTTTTATTAATATGTTGCAAAAGTTTTTGAACTTCAAAACATAAATAATATTGGTATTAGCTATATTTAGATACAGAAATCAGTCATATTATACAATTAGTATTTTCTGAAAAGATTTCAAAGAAAAATGTATAAACTAAAAATAAATTTATTTTATTTATCTATGTCTTCATTATAACTATTTCATTAATATATAATATTTATTAATGTACGCTGAAAATGAGTCCTATACGGAGAAAAGGAACGGAGTTGGAGTTCGAATGATGTTTTATTAACAATTAACGTCTTTTATATGTTTTTATTGTCGTAAAATTTGCTTTAAATATTTTTAGTTAATATATTTTTAATTTGTTAAAATATTTTTCCAAAAACTACAACTAACACAGTTTGTATGTATATAAACACGATGTTTAGACTTCATTTTATGATTGATTTATCTTTTTGTAATAAGGTCGAATGTGTTTGTATATTATATATTTATTATATTATATATTTATTATGTGCTTATTTATTTATAAATTCATTGAAGTATTTCTATCTGTCGTCTAGTAGCTATAACACAGCTCTACTGAGCTTGCAACTAGGTGGCATTGTGTGAAATATACTTTGTTATATATTCTATTCATTATTTAAGCCTTGTCATTACAGTGTATTTTTATTAGTGTTTTTAAATTACCTAAACTAACTTTTATATTTACAAAAAAATATGTGGGTACTAGGTACACATCTAATAGTATGTCATTAAGAATACTTTTATTAAAACCATGAAAAAAAAACATCGAAAATAATAAACAAAACAAATAGTTTGCAATCTCTCCGCAAATATGAAACCGCCATCAATTACCATGAAACCTTATAACGTGTACCAGGACAACAGGAAAGCGTAGGCGTTGAAAAATAATACGTCTCACTAAAATTAATTAGAGGCCGTCTCTAGAGGGAAAAATATCGGCCCACCGTAACAGCAGAGGCGGATACGAAAGCGTTAAAACTTTCCAAAATCAATAAACTGTATAAACATTGTAAGCAGACATTAATGTTTCTTTACTGGTACGCACACCTAGACAACAATCCGTCGAATATGAAATCAACACCCACACGTCGCGTCGCTTACAAAAAGGCCGCCGTTATCTCGAAGCCCGATCAACATTGCGAGTGCTTTCAACAAATAATTCCTGAACTACTTACGTCTGGTCGGAACCAGTATCGTCCAGAAAAATCTGGTTTTCAGCGACGCTAGTCCAAACTGACCAGTGCTGAAGCGGTGATCCGCGATTCGAAAACAGAACGTCACTTAGACACTTTTCACTGTATAATCTGTAGTTCACTAGGATTTTAAGGGTCGTGAACAATTAAAAGGGGAAAGGTACACGCGACGGCTCGGCGTCAATACGCGGACTGAGTAGCCATGACAGTTTTGGCTGGGGTGCCGTACGCATGCGCGCTGCGAATACCACCTTAAGGTCATTCCCCATTGTTCATCCCTTGATAAAGGTAGAAAATTGATGCCAGCTCAAATTATAAGTGAGCAAACCTTTCACGTTCGCTAATCCTACTGATTTGAAATAACATAATTTATTATGCACCCCAATGCTTACTTGTCTGACATAATAAGGAGTTGTATATAAAATAATAAAAAAATCTCAATATTTATAAAGTAAAATTGAAAAAGAAAAATATAAATTTTACTAATATTATAAACGCAGAAGTTTTTGATTATGGCTGGACGAATATTAATGAAACTTTACAATAATATAGCTTATACATCAGAATAACACACAACATAGCCTATAAATTGCACGCGAGTGAAACCGCGGGCACTAGTACCAAATAATGAAATAATACGATTATCTAAATATTTACAATGTACCTACAGTACATTATACTTCTTAGAAAAATACATTATTTATAATACTATTATAGATGTACAACAGTAAACACAGTATTTACAAATTTAAATACAAATTTAACAGCCCCACCTATAAATCATATTTATTTCATTCTTTATCTTATTATATTAAATTCTTTTATTAAATATTACCCTCTCTGCCAACGAGTCGCTAAAATCAGTGCCCTAATAAATTATGACTTTTATCAAAGACCTTTAATTAAAAATAATTGTGCACGGCATCTAACTATTCACCCTATTTACCTCCCACGTATATTAATGTTTAAGACCTAGCTAAGTTTAGACCTTATGCCTTTCGTAATAAGTGTCGAATGTTCCACACTATATCAGGCATGTTAGAAAAGGATCAAACACTATGCTTATAATATTATTGCCTAGACATATAATATATACATATATATATGATGTGATTCGCTTCAAAGACATAGCAAAGCAATTCATTTCATATGGATTAGTAATACATGGATGTTTCATATCATATTTCTAATTTGTATTACGCGAATAGACACATCTTACATTAATATTCATACCAGACACTTCTATTAGATACAATACTAGTAGAAGAAACTAGGCATGAATATGGAGATCAAAATATACACTTATTATGTTCCAAAGATAGATTTTGTACAAAATGTCTGTATACCTTTGCCTCAGTTATTTCTACCATTAAATAGTTCACTTATCTAATTTTTCGCTAGAGTATTATGTAACAATATTGCTACATTATTTGAAACCAGTTACAATTTTTTTTTAATTAAACTATGTGTTTAATTAAAAACAAATTTTACTGGTAGCTATGAATTTATTACTGGATTTCAAACGATTACCGGTTTTTGTTAGAGTCATAGAATTCATGATAATAATGTGAAATACATAGTTGTTACATTACCAGTTTAATACTACTTTATGACAGGGTGGACCAACACCTTTTTTTAATTTTTTTTTTATATTATACTATCATTACTTATTTTTTATGATGTGGCATTAAATATTTAGAAGCATTTGTAACGCTTCTAAATTATTACTCTTCTATAATCAAACCCCATTTTTAACAGCGGTATAAATTTATAATAACACGTTTGCCAGTACCAATGTTCAGTTTCTTATATATAATTTTCTTTTTCGATGTAGTAAAACAAACATAAAATCTTTTATCATGTTTTGAGTAGTCATGCTCACTAAAATGTCATTTTCGGCGTGATGGCCTCGTACACTAAAATTGATTGATTGAAATCGTCATACTCGCGCGGGTGCTGCTTAGGGACTGGTCTGCTCTAATCACAATGACTGATTTTTTATTAATTGTTTAAAGTTGGTTATATATTCAATATTTTTTATTTGAGTATTTAATTGAATTAGTGCTAATTGGTGGTTTGTATTCACACACTTAAACTATATATATATAAAGTAATAATAAAATTAAAAGTTTCTTGCTCGTTCTTCTTGTGATGAGACAGCTTTCCGAACGAGCAAAAAATGTAATGACTATTCAAAAGTGCTTCAATGTAAGTTTATTTGAATAAATGATTTTCTATTCTATTTTATTCTATCATCATATAATTTCATCCTTTAATTTTCAGTAATGGCCCTCGTACACTATTGATTGATTGAAATCGTTAGCGCGCAGGTAGGTTCACCGTTCCATCATTATCCACAATAACAAGTTTTTGAAATTGTTTAAAAATTATTCATATTATTTTATATAAAAGCTACTCGCATTGAATCGCACGCGTGTACATGTTTATATATATCTTTGACCAAAAAAAATTTTCAAAATCCGTTGCGTAGATTTAAAGATTTAAGCATACATAGGGACAGACACTGACGGTAGATTTGACATATCATAAGAGTCTGTAATAGACCTACATGAATCGACAGCGACTTTATTTTATACTATGTAATGATTTTGTGTATAAAAGTGCTCATTGAATACCGATTTATTATTCATCTTTATATTTTAATTCCCGTGGTTTAAAAAAAAAACAAATCAAAATAAATAGTTGATTAATGCTTAATTTCACTTAATTACATTTTTGTAGGAAAACTATTGTTAATAAGGTCAGATTTTATACAATGTCCTTTAAAATAATTTCTATGAATTATTAATTTTGTAACCAACAAAACCATAGTAACAACTAACTATAAGCTCGCAACATCGTTCATATTCGGAATAAAAATAGTGTATGTAATTTTTTGGTTGTAACCTAATTGAAATAAATTCATTTTTTACCGCTATGTGGGAAGAACTTCTTAGCATTCCATTCAATATGCAGGGTCAATCGTGTGGCAGAGAGGGAAACTTACAAGGAACTGTTCGAAGTTCCTTATAATTTTTTGGTTGAAACTAATTTAAATAATTTAATTTTTTTACCGCTGTGTATGTCTTAGCAGTTCATGGAATCACTGTGCGGGTGCAGGGTCCATCGTGTGGCAGAGAGGAAAACTTTGGTCAATTCCCGGGACTTGTGACCCGAGTGTAGGTTTAACCCTTTGCCGAGGTACGTCAACACTCATGTTCACCGCTCGTGTTTCTCTGCCCAGACAAATCTGGTAGGAGCCTGCTAGTGCAGCTTTAGATACACGTACAGAACTTGAATATAAGTGAAAATAGCATCGAAATTGGTTAAGTTGTTTCTAAGATTAGCATATAGACGAACAGACAAACAGATAAAAACTAACAATCACTGTATTTAATACTATTACAGTACTGAAATATCCCAGTTGTAATTTATGTCATATATCTTTCACATACGGACAGAGATCAGTTCAATTTATATCATATTCTTACTAGTATTATAAATGCGAAAGTAACTATGTCTGTCTGTCTCGCTTTCACGCCAAAACTACTAAACTGATTTAAATGAAATTTTGTACACTTTTAATCTAGACCCTGAGAAAGGACGTAGGCTACTTTTTAACGCCATAAAAGGGTTGAAAGGGGAGATGAAAGATTGTATGGAAGTATCGTCATTTTTAAAGCTAAAAGCTTGAAAATTAATTTTTTAGTAAATTTATAATAACGAAATAATATTAAATATTATGTCTTTATTTGGTCAACGTCACTATTCCACGCGGATGAAGTTGCATGCACATATAGAAAAGTAAATATAACTTTAGAATTAATTTCTAACACGTATAACAAATTCCTGCTGACTTGACCATTAACACGAGCAGACTGGAATTATTCTATAAACCACGTTTATAGTCTCTGGATCATTTCGGTCACCTCCCTCCCTATTAAGTAAATTAACCCCTAATACGGGGCCATAAATCTGTCTCTATACTCGTATGCACTCTAAATAATAAGGGTTCTTGACCGTGTGATAATAATGTGAGCCAATAGACTGAAGTAGGGAATTGCCCAATGATAATAATATTTGATTTGCTTTTAATATTAATTACTTATTTGGTTTAGCACACCGCTTTCCTTACGACAGTCGCGGGTTTAATTCCTTGTACGGTACAAACATTTGTATTGGTCTGGGTGTTATCTATGTATATTATGTATGTAGTTACATAAAAATATATCTAAGTATATCATTCAGTTGTTCAGTATCCATAAAAAAGCTCTGCTTAGTTTAGGATTAGATGGCGATGTGTGAATTGTTCTGGAAAATTATTATATTATTATAATTAATATTTCTGAATAATGAAAAAATGCTCTAGATGTAACCCATTGGTCATAGAACATGTTAAATAGTAATAAAATGCAAACATCTAACTTTATCAGTCCACACTACATATATCATAGTCATTATACATAGGTGGTAGTTATCGAAAAGCTTTTCATAATTCGATGAAAATCTATTTAGAATCAAAGTTCAGTCAACAACGGTTTGTCACGTGACATTGTCTCGTTCCTTATCGAGTCACATTTCAGACTGACGTTGACAAATTATATTACCCGCATAGTAATCTTGTTACATGCAAAGCGTAAATGGCTTTAATGAACTCCAAGTAAAATTCGTAAATTCCCCGGGAGTACCTCAAGGCACGCTTCTGGGACCACGCCGGTTTGTTGCAAACGTTGCCAAAGCAACAAGTTTAATCGATACAAGTATTTCATATATTTTACGAGTATTCTACAGTTGATACATTTAGTAAAGTACAGGTTAAGCGTTCTAACTTTTTGGTGTTTGATATCAAGTTAATTTTCTTGTTACCTTTGATTAAATTGCCATCACTTTACAATATTAATTCGACAAAAAAGTATTGATTTAATAATTCAACGCTTACGGTACATGAAAGCGAAAGAGTTAAGCCTTCGCTAATAATTCAGGATGGGGTTGGCAAAGTTGAAAGCTAAACATGTGCCGGTTTACTTCGGACATCCGGTCCGGTTTTGGCGGGTGAGTCTTAATAATATCAGCGTTAAGTAAGGCATGTGGTTTCCCTTTGTGCCCGGTTTGCATTCATAAGCATTTATTATGTATTTAGACTGCCTTCGTCGTCCAGTCGTCTAGCGGTTTAGCACACCGCTTTACTTCCGTTGGTTGTGGCTTCGATTCCTCGCACAGTGCATACATTTGTATTCGTGTGTATAATTGTTTGCATTGATCTGGCTGTTTTCTATGTATATAATGTATGTATTTACAAAAATAAATAAGAGTTGTCTAGTATCAAGTTGTCTAATATCATAACTCAAGGTCTGTGTAGCTACGAAGTAGATAATGTGCGAATTGTCCAGGATTATTATTATTATGTTTGATACTAGTCTAGCCCACTACTTTGTACGTATGTATTTGTAAATGTTAATTATTGATAATAATAATTTTTACGTGAAACATCAAAATGGCTTCTATACGACTTTTTTTTATTACCTCTATTACTTTATTCATAAATTCATTATTAAAAAGTAGAATATTCTTAATATATAATATATTCTTAATTATAATTATTTCACATAGGTGTCAAATACCAATTATCAGTAAATAATTACTTTACAATATATTCTGTGAAAATCTGATCCCAATTTCTCCAGCCGTTATCAATAGTTTTAATTTCGTCTATCTATGTATATCTATTATCTATGTATTAAAAAATCTTGATATTAATATAGGAATTGAATTAACATGGTATAAGTCCTGATGTCGGAAACATCAGGAAAATCTTCATAGAAATCTAAATTGCGATAAAAGACCTATTTCGCATTTATTCAAATGGGACCTTTCGGCCTTTTATCAGATACGTCATATATTTATCAGACAGCTTTCCGATAAAAATGTTATGACTATTCAAAAGTGCTTAAATTAAGTTTATTTGAATAAATTAATTTCTATTATATTCTATCACTATCTAACCTTACCGTTCAGTTCGAATATGTATTCAGGCAGGCAGACAGGGTGAAAATGAAATGATAATACGTCTTATTTAGTAGTTATTCAAATAGGATATGTCGGCCTTTTGAAAATGAATATTCATCATCATTACGACACAAATCATTTCATATTCAGCCTGTTTTAGCAAAAATATTGCATAATATAAAATAAGGTTGTACATAATAATTATCTTCTTCTGATAGACCGTTAAATTATTTTTAATGGTCTATATATTTTATAAGTAATATACTAAATGACTGATATCTCAGAAGGGGTAGTCATTGTCGAACACAATACATAACATGTCCACCTGTCGCTCCATTGTAAGTATCTAGGGGATGGCGTAGATTGTATAATATTTCTTCAAAGTAATTAATTAGGAGCTCTTACATGTGTATATATGTGAGGAAACCTTAAGTTACCTTCTTTCATCTTGTGCCTACACTTGTAATATTTCTGTCAACACTTGAGACCCTTCCATTAGTTTACATTAAATAGGTTTAGGTAAATTCAGTCTACGTCCCGATTCCGCGTCGAATAAAACGCATTACTAATAAGCCATATAGCACACTCTCAACTAAACTTACTAATGTAGAATAAATAGTACAATTATTTCACCAGTTTACTCAATACCTAGACTAGACAATAAACAATATTTTATGTAGCGACACCTCATCACATCATATATAACGCTACAGTGGTGAGGTGATAACCAACCTAATAAGGGATTTGATGTCAGTACAGCCATAAAGACCATATAAATAAACACTACACACCTCGTATTCGAATAGTCATTTAATATTTATTACTCTATTTCCTCCCTTTGATCTGATACTGTGATATGATGACTTTGTATTAACTGTCTCCAAGTTTTTATTAACGTTTGACACGATATCTTTAATAGAACTTTATCAAATGTCTTATCTGTGGTACTAGGTACCTATTATATCAACGAGCAATATGTATTTATAAGTTTAATTTCATACGTTGATTTGTTATCAAAAAAACTTAGGAATAAATTCATTTGAACTGAATTCTTCCATTCTGAATGAGTGATAGAATCAAAATAATATGACTATTTAAAAGTGCTTATATTAAGTTTATTTAAATAGAGATTATTTATATTTTTAATCATATATATTTAAAAATATGACAATACTTAGAGCTTTCAAATTTTTCTAAATTGAAAGAGACCCTCCTGTACTAAAACCTTCTACAAAATCAAGTTAACTATAATAAAAGTTTGACCACTTTCTAATTAAAACATAGCTAATCGATAAAAAGATCAATACAAACTATATTCTTTTTAAAATTTATTATACTTTTATAACAATTTTAAGGTGTGGAATGTGCAATTAAATAATCTTACTAATATTATAAACACGAAAGTTTGTGAATATTGATGGATAGATGGATGTTTGTTAAACTAATTTTGATCTTTCTTATACATGAGAATAACATGTCAACAATATACATGACCATACATTTCATGCGAGTGAAACCACGGGCACAGCTAGTAGGTGTATAAATGCGATAAGTTCTCCCTCCACCAAACTGAGTTCAGCGAAATGTGGTATGCCCATATTGAAGTTGAAAATAACTCTCACCCCATCTAGTGAAACAGCAGTGATGGTATATCATTCTGTAAATATTTTCAGGAGCGCCAAAGACGTGAAATGGAGGCAACAGTCAATATTGAAGAACAGAAAACGTTAACCGACTGCGTGGACTATGATGCACTACATTTGCAAAAGTGAGTATAAACAACACTAGTTTGCTAATAAGCAGACTTTATTGTATATGGGAGGGGTTTGTTTGTAAAGTGAACTAATAGTCCCACTACTAATGTACCATATCAACATCGACGTTCCCCTTTGAGATCCATACATTCATTGTCATTCCAATTACATAAAAAATCAGCACTACGGACATCACGTTATCGTGTAACGCCGGTAATACCATTCATCATCGTTGCCATATTCTTATGCTATACTTTCACTGCCTTATCTCGCAATCATCCAACAGTCTTATCCTTCAACTAGAACACAGCTTCCATTTTAATTTGTTCAGCATCTTTATAAGTATAACCTTTTACAATGTCTACATCGGTAACTACCTGTTAGAGAATGGAGAACTGTCTGTAATAAGGAAAAGAGGAAGAAAACAAAATCATAAACTATCAAAGATTCAGGATCCAGGTTATTCAAATGCATCCTTCCAGTATAGCTTACCATCAAACGGACCACAGTTCCTTTTATATTTTTGTGAATACTCTTAGCTTTATGTAATGATGATGATGATGATGATACTTATAAAAGTTTACTTACTGTATCTAGACTTATTATCAATAAAACAGAAGAAAAAGTTAGAGAAAAGTTCCAAGAAGAAGACAGTAAACTATGACAAAGGAGATTACGACTGAAAACACTACTAGACAGTGAAGAAGAACAGTTCATTCAAGAACTGGTAACGAAACAAGAAATGGAGGGATGTGGCCCGTGCAAAGACAGAGAAACTAAAATACAAAAATATGAAAGTGCAATAGAAGAGGAGAAAATTACAGAATGTCAAAAAGCCGTTGAAAGAGAAACAATGTAAGTGATTCACTATATTCAAAACTAGATTTAATCATCATATATTTTTTGTGGTGTGATAGTATGTTTTGATTAGTCAAGGTCGATAATACCTTGGTAGAGAGAAAAGATTCCATAAATAATAACGTATAGATCTGTACCATACCTTCAATATTGGAAATATCAATACTCGATATGTTGAACGACCGCTATTAACCATACATACTGTACTTACATCAAATAATGTAGATAATTTAAATAAAGACATAATAGAAATACTGTCCCTAAATAGCATAAATATATTTTATCAAATCAGATGTTAATTTGCTGTAATCTATTCCATTACATACTTAGTTGATTTATATTATTTTGGTTAATTACCGCAACCAAAGCACGTGTGAGACCACAAATATTCTTAGCTTATATTAAAATCCATAATAATTAAAGGTACCGGAATTAAACAATATTATACAGTCTTTCAGAAATAACATAAATATATTTAAATTTGAACCATACCAGAAATCACTCCGAACTATTTTTATTATTAATTTTTATGTTTATGTTGGTGCACACTTTTATTAAATCCTAATGTTCCTGTAGAGCAAAAGGTATGCAATGCAAAAAAGAAGATGAACTATGTCTCAGAGCCATGCAAAGGATACAAATGCAAGAAAGGAAATACTTAGAAGAAGAAGAAAAAGAGAGGGAAAGGATGTGGCACAATATACTACTAGATGACGTCAAGAGAAAGGTTGAGAATTCACTTAAATTTACCTATTCAAATTTAAATGAAATATGAGCTTATTATAATAATTACTAATTCATACGATTTCTATTACTAATTCAATCCGACAGCCTCGGGGGTCTAGTGGTTTAGCACACCGCTTTACTATCCGATGGTCGTGGTTTCGATTCCTCGCACGGTACAAACATTTTGTATTCATGAGTATGATTGTTTGTATCGGTCTGGGTGTTTTCTATGTATAATATGTATTTATTTACAAAAAAAATATATCCATGTATTTATATCAGTTGTTTAGTATCCATAACACAAGCTATTTACTTGGGACTAGATGATGTTGTGTGAATTTTCCATGAGATATTATTATTATTATTATAGATAAAGCATTTACAGATTCAAATTCTTTAATCAATTTTCCATGAAAATTAGTTGGATAGGTTATTATAATACACAGAAGATTAACTGTATTGTAAAGAAATATAGGTATAGTTAATCTTTATACAGGTGTATATATTCACAGGAAGAACAAGAAAGAATAAAAAGGCAAAGAATAAAAGAAGAGATACTTGAACGTCGTATGGCATATGACGAGCAGATAGCTAGTGCTAACAGAAAAAGACAAGAACTATTAAAAGAAGAAAGGGAAAAAGAGAATAGGAAACTTGATAGGATGAAAAAGAAAATGGAACAAGATCACTATGATGGTAATACATCACAAAATGTTAAATACAATTTAACTGAAGACTTTTCGTTCACTAATATTTACATTTAACTCTAACTCTTGTTCATCTTTAGTTAATTAAGATGCTAACTAGTTAACTGATTTTTTATGTAAATGCATGTGTATATGTTACAGCTATAAAGCGTAAGAAACAACAGCAATTAGTTAATAAGCAAAACTTTATAGAAGGTCACAATGATAAACTCTCGAGATTAAAACAAGAAAAGATGCAGGAAAGACAATTAGACAATAATAGTATAAGAATAGCTTTAGAAGAATTACAGAGAGAAAGACAGAAGAAGATTGATGAAATGGTAAGCAAATCTTGAATGAATGTACTGAATGTTGGTACTTGTTTTAATATTTATTTCCTATAATTAAGGATGCTTTAAACGCATGCAGTAAGAATTCGGCACCGCACCTCGGTTTACCTCCAAGGAGGTAGTCAGAGACATTGTCAACTGTCGATGTTGTGGTGAACCCTTAAAACTGTTAACACTTAAAACAAAAAAAAACAAGCACTGAATAATAAAATATTTAAGACAAACTATATATTTTAAATAAATAGTTTCTAAGTTTTAATTTTTTCTTCTTTAACTTTAGCATAACTTACAAAAGGAGAAACAAATTTTCACGGCAAGCATCAACCAAGAAAGAAGAATAGCATATGAATTAGAACAAGAAGTCGATAAAGTAACATCGGAATGGAAACAAACTGAAGAAAACAAATTAGACGCATATCTAAAGAATGTGGAATATGAAAAATTAATAGAAAAACAGGTAAAATGTTAGTTATACCCGACATACATCATACATAATACGTACAAATTACAGTTTCCCACATGAAATGTACGAAATAATCAACTTAACCACAATTTGCTAAACATATATACAATTTCAATATATATATAACAACAAATATACAATTTCAAATTCACATGTTCCGGATTCATAGATTATAATTAGATGTAAATTGAAATAGCTGAGACCAGGGTTCTAGGAGTTCGAAGTGTACGCCATCGAAGACTTCAAATTCTGAGATCCCTATATTTTTTCTAACAATAAGTTTTAAAAATGCTAACATATTCTTTATATCTTAACATGTCTTGACAAAGAGTTTTATATCTCTTATTTATCAGTAATGTTATCCTGCATACAAACTTTCATCTAATCCTAATCTTTTTGAAGTTTTATTTTTACAGCAATATTAGCCTTTCTTCTATAATCTGATATAATGGTCCATAAACCAGAAATTATAAAAATTTGTTGAGTAGTTTAGGTATAAAAATTTAACAATCAAATCGTGTTATTTTAGTATAGTTGCCAACCGTCCTGTTTTCACAGGATATGTCCTAGTTTTTAACGTCCTGGGACTTCCTGAATAGCTTTTAAACAGCTTCCGGGGTTTTGGAACTTTAATATTTCCCCTCTTTTTTTAATAATTTGTTTTCAACACGTATAAGTTTTTAAAAAAAATTATATATAAAATGATGATATGATTATTTTATTTACTAGAATTTCATTTCACCTATTTTAACTACATATTAATTTAACTAATGCAACCCGACTACTGCGTCCTGTTTTTAAACTGAATTGTCCTGATTCTATCATCAAATACTGGTTTTAAAAATTGTAATTGGCAACCCTAATTTAGTATTTATAATAATAATCATTATAACTTTAACAGAAAGCTGCTGAACAGTACAAAAGATATTTAGAAGATAATAGAAATAAAATAGAGCGAGACCGTCAAGAGCGAAGCGAGAGGATGCAACGCGTCACAAGAACTGCTTTATCTGAACTGCAAAGGAAACTAGACGATGCCAATATTGAAATAAGAAAGCAAATTGAATATAGAAAGAGTTTGAGCGAACAAATTAAATTGTCTGTGTGTGTGTGTGTGTGTGTGTGTGTGCGTGTGTGTGTATGAAAATCAAAAGTTTATGTAAATATTCTCATACATAGTTTTTAATATAAAATATTGGATAAATAAAATATCAGTTTGAGATGTTGACAGAATCTGTTTATTATTCTTTAGATATTACATATAAGTATTTAATAGAAATTGTCTTGTGTGTGTGTGTGTGTGTGTGTGTGTGCGTGTGTGTGTATGCTATAAGTACTTTTGAATAGTAATTCCTTGACGCTATCCGCCAATATTTGAAAATAATGAAAGTCATACATACTATTAAATAATACGCAATTAGTAGAGTAAGAAACATACAAGATACGTTCTCGAGTGTAAGTTGAGCAACATTATATATAAATATCCATCTGATTTATTTATCTACTTCCATGACTATTTCATAATTGGAGTACTTAGTATATAAATAATACGATTATTAAAATACACTAACTCAAGTAATAAAACTTTATTAAGAATTCAATCTAAATATATATATGATCTATCAACGCACAGCCCAAACCACTGGACAGATCGGGCTAAAATTTGACATGCAGGTAGATGTTATGACGTAGGCATCCGCTAAGAAACGATTTTAATTAATTCTACCCCCAAAGGGATAAAATAGGGGATGAAAGTTTGTATGAAACTTTGTCAATTTTAAACCTATCGGGCTGAGACTTTGCATGCATAAAGCTATTATGACGTAGGCATCCCCTAAAAAAGGATTTTGATAAATTCTACCCCTAAGAGGATAAATTAACGCGAGCGAAGCCGCGGACAAAAGCTAGTGTTAGTATATTACTATAATATATTCTATTTACTTCATCGTCGTCATCAATTTGTCTCTTTTTGTTTTTTCGTCTACTTTGTCTATACAAATCTATTTAGATTTATTAATGGTCTGGTATAACTTTGCATGTAAATTTACCACATATCTATATGATAGCAGCTGTGAAGGTATTCTTATTACTTACATAGCGATCCGCCCCGGCTTCGCGCGGGTGCAATGCTGATACTAAATATACCTACCTACTACAGAAAATATAAACGTCCTTATAAAAAACGTTTACAGCTTTTTTGTCATTACACAGTACAAACATGTTTTGTTTAGCGTCGCCGGTCGGGCCTGTACCACCGCCGCACCGCTATGTCCCTGCTAAATTAAATCTGTAATATCTTCGGAAACATTCCTTTAAATTACATGCATAATTAATCTATATTAAATTAACAAGTGAATCTAAATCTTTATTAATTTACCGGCTGCGCCATGTTATATTAAGGTTTTTAATATAAAATATTGGATAAATAAAATATCAGTTTGAGATGTTGACAGAATCTGTTTATTATTCTTTAGTACTAATTCACTAAGAAGTTTCTATATACAACACATACTATTAAATAATACGCAATTAGTAGAGTAAGAAACATACAAGATACGTTCTCGAGAGTAAGTCGAGCAACATTATATATAAATTTCCATCTGATTTATTTATCTACTTCCATAATAAAAACTATTTCATAATTGGAGTACATATTATATAAATAATATGATTTAATTGGATAAAAATTAATGCTGTGTTGCTTGAAATTACTTCGTAAATAAGCTTTTTTCCCCCTAAAAAGGTAAAATATAAAAAATGTTTATTGTGCGTTATCCTATCTTGTGGGGTTCCAGAGTTTGCAATGTAAGCGCAAAAAAAAGTGTTTATTTACGACATTACATTAGAAATCTCTAAATTTATCAGTGTTTCTCTACAATATTATGCATGTATTATATATATAAACCTTCCTCTTGAATCACTCTATCTATAAAAAACTCCACTTCAGAATCTGTTGCGTACTTTTAAAAATTTAAGCATACATAGGCACGGCCTGACAGCGACAACGACTTTATTTTATTATTATGTATGTAATGATAGTGATAAGAAATACAATTGAACTTTAAAAATTTTCAGGAATTCGAATTAAAAGACATTGCTCAAAAGGATAGACCTTTCACTAAAATTTTAAGCATACATAGGCACGGACTGACAGCGACAACGACTTTGTTTTATTATTAATGTAATGATAGGAGTAAAAGACATTGCTCAAAAGGATAGACCTTTCACTAAAAAAGCGGAGTCGTTTAAAGATATCATGGAAAATAGACACAAAATGTCGTCAGCAAGAGTAAGGTGAATAACAAAAATGTTATTTATTTAAAATAATAATATTAATGGATAATTACCCACGCAACTTCATCTAGGTCACGTTAGAGAGAGGAAGCTCTGAAAAAATATCATATAGATAAGTACTTATTCTCGCCGTTGATACAAAAGTTATGTTTCTAAGTCGGGAGAAATTAAAAAATAAACAAAATAAATATTCTACAAATGTTGTTATAAACACATATCTAGGTACATGCATTTTTGTTAATGTTACATTATAATTTCATAATGTTACAATTCTTGAAATATTTATTATAGTGCGTTCTAAGGTATATAACGCCATCTAGTGACAAGATGTAAAATTAAATTTATAACTTTTTTTAATTTTTATTATTACAAATTTCGTGTTCGGCGAATACTTTGTTTGCTTTTAGGGTGTTTTTGTAATTCCAGCCATATATATTTGTACTATTCAGACACGTATATGTGTGCATCCATATATATGAATATAATATAATATTTGTATATATTTATGTAATATATTATTGTATCTCTTAGGTTTATATTATATTTATCGTTCTGTTCATATTTTGTTGCATTTTATTTATA
Organism: Achroia grisella; assembly: GCF_030625045.1. Lineage (NCBI taxonomy): Eukaryota > Metazoa > Arthropoda > Insecta > Lepidoptera > Pyralidae > Achroia > Achroia grisella. Next base: position 201,538 of record NW_026712999.1, read on the forward strand.
ATTAATTATATTTGCACCGCCAACAATTATTGTCTGCACCAACTATTAGTTGACTGGTACAAAATTCGGCACGGGGTGTTGAGTGTTAATTAATGTGCCGCCAATGTACTGTACTGTAATTTTTATTGTGTACATTGAAGTTAAAATAAATAAATAAATATTCCATGCCTAATTCCTCAGGATTGTAATTTATTATTTGTTATTTGAAGAACGGTTTAACTTTATTATTACTAATACTTGTTTTTAATTTGTTACAGCACGAATCCTGTGCATCCATTTAAAAAGTTTATAGACACACAAGAAGCAAAAACATCTACAGTTCAACTGCCTTCAATTGTTAAACGATAAAACACGATATAAACAAAAGTTTTAAGAACAATAGAACCTATTCATTGCATATAAACAAATAAATAAATAAACACGCTCAAATTGAGAAATGAACTACCTGCCGAGGTTTTCTCAAGAGCCTGTACTGTACCATGGGATTTTTCAAGAAGGGTACATTAAGGTTTTTAAGGGATGGTAACTCTCCTGACAGCTCTGGTGATACAGAGGTCCATAGGCTACCGTAACCGTTTACCATCAGACGAGCCGTATGCTTGATTACTACCACTGTGGTAAAAAATAGAACGGCGCCAAAAGTCTCAAACTAATCAGAGTTTGTGCTAGTTACTAACCAATATTATAGATTTTTTTTTGTAAATACCTATATATAATATACACATAAAACACCCAGATCAATTCATACAAACATACTCATTATATTATATGTCTTTAAAATAAATACGCTATATTATAAATAAAATACTATATAAATAAATAAACTGCAGAATCATATAAAGATCAAATTTTCATTGATCTTGATCTTTGTATGGGAACATCCAAGAAAAAGAATAATCAAAATTGGTTCACACAGAAAATAATTATAAACAACATAATAATTGTATGTCCCTTACCACACATTTTACAACGAGTAACAGCTAGTATTAAATATTATTGAACAATATGAATGTCTTTTAATATTATATAGATCGAAGAAGAAAGAATTGGATTGTAGATAAATAGCGTAATCCATTTAATTTTAATGCAAGTAGTTTATAAACCGTACCGTCAAAGGGGTTGTATTGTTAAAAATATATTGTTGTACTTAATTATATATGAAAATTAAATTGCTTGACTTAATTTCCGTATTTATTTATTTTTCTTTTTTTTGCGTCACATTTTCCACGTCTTTGTAAAATTTTTCGTTTCAGTTCCACTCATATTTGTCATAATTTTTTATATCATACTTCCTATATAATTCTATCCAACTCTAATAGAGTTTTCAAAATCGGTAATAGTTACCTACCAGAAATTACTCCGACCATCGAAAATTGCAAACTTTACCTCTATGATAGAATATTAGTATGTATCTATTATTTTTTATTAAAATTGTCACCTACAGTCATTCTTCTATACTTAATATTATTATATGTTTTTTATTCTCCGTTCTTGCGAATTTGTCTATATTTTTACCATACCGAAGCAAAATAAAGAATTATTTGAGGTAACTAAAAGATAGCTGTCTGTCCTTGTGATATTATGCAGCCTAATGTTATTAGTTTAATTAATAACTTAATGAAATTCAAAGTAGAGATACATTCAATTTTATTATATACCTTCAGCCGTTTAATCTCGAAAATATAACAAGCAGACATTCAAAAGATTAATATAAATTCGAGATGGAAAGACAGGCTACTATTTTACCCTAATAGTTATATCTAACTAGACTATAGTTGTAATAAACAGTCGTAATCGCATGCATAAGCTAATTTTCCTGGAAACCATATGGTGATTTATGTGAACTGAATTTTGTGAACTAAAATTTATATAAAATTTCAGATATTCAATTAATTCTGCATTTAACTTTAGTAACAAAATAGAACGTTTGTTTTTATTTAATAGGGTCCCCAATTTACTAAGATTACCTTAGATTTAGGGAGTGAAATGTTTAGAAGGATATTATGAATAATTACTTAAATAATGTTTTGAATCGGTATTAAATCACTTCTTATACATGTATAGGAACATTTCTATGTAGCCATTAACGTAAAAATATAAATAATATGATTTTTTTTTCAATTTAGAATTTGGATATAAAAAAAAATTATTAGAAAATGTCATAAAGAGGATATGTAGGGCACATATACACGTAACCAAAAAAAGTAAGTAAAAGTTTATTGGGCATGGTTAGGTCATCATTTAAATATGTACTTACTTAAATGATGACCTAACCTCGCCCAATAAACTTTTTAATTATATCATATTAATATATATCTTTATGATGAGGAAAATTTAACATGCGTTTAAAGGTAAATATTTTAGGAAGTTGGCAACCCCTTTCTCGTCTGTCAAACTTTTTAAATATTTGAACTTGTTTTCGGCTTTTGTAATTGAAATTAAAGGTAGACTATTTTTCTATTATTTTGTTCGTAATATAGAGGGTAAAATGATGTGATGTTCCGTAATGCTTTATAAAAATGCAATAGAATGCAAGGCACGTGTTAGTAGAAGTTGTCTATTATATTGTAATTAAAAAATGGACACAGAAAAAAGAGTTCACACTTTGCAAGAATTGGAAAAATATTCCTACCGTGTCTTGCAGCAAATATCTAAGTCTATGTCTTTACCTTCTAATTACAAGGTAAGGTTTAATTCATTTTAAAGTAGTCAGCTTTGTGGCTTTAATTATAAACAAACTCGGTGAAAAATTTCATTGATTTGAGTAGTTATTTATTTCACAGTTTTAAAAGTACATTAATAAAGAACTACGTAGTCTATACATATATTGTGTTAATCTCAAAACATGCAATTTTGTTACTGCTACTTTTTCCCTTAGAAGCTGACTAAAAATATTAATGGATTGTTAGAAAAATGTTATTTAAAGCGGACTCACAAAATTCATTGAACAGTCCGGGCAACAGTTGATGTCCCGGCCTGTGCTGGCAGGTCCAGCATATGCCACTAGCACACTAGTAGAGATAACATGGACATGAAGTCTTGTCAATTTGTCAGTTGGAAAGAATTTTAATTTCCAGGCGGAAAGGCATGGAGGTCAGTCTGGCATGGTATAGCTACCAACGGAAGGACTAATCCTCATTACTTGTGGGGAAGGGTTGTTAATAATGGGGACTATCGACTTTATTCCAAGCAATGTACCATATTAGGTTGACATCCATGTGGTTCCTACTGTAAACTAAGAGGTTTCATTACAGTGGGCTAACTGACCTGACCTATCTCATCTTAATATCCTCCATTAGTGCCTCACCAGCCATAGACTGTTAACATAGATGAGAGCACCATTCCATTGTCATTGCTTAAAAAAAAGTATGGGGAAAGGATATGTGAATAAACTTTGTCTTGACTATTTTCTCTTTAACTTGGCAGAAGGTATACCTGATTCAGTTGATACATGCCAAGCAATTTGGTACAATGGATGAAGTGCATGGTATAGTACAGAAGGTGAGGCTGGAGCGTCAGCAGCTGGCACAGGTCAAGAAAAAGAGTCGTCGTAGGAAAACATATGTTCAGGTCAGATGTAGATGTATATATCCAGAAATCTCTTTTTAGAAATAGATTCACCCTGTAAATTACATTTATTGTATCTCTGTTTTTATTTCCTGTGTGTATACAATATAGAATAAAGAGGATTTATTATATTCAATAAATATAATAAATGCTCTTGTTATATTCAATAATTTTCCAGAGATAGTCTTTGTCATCTGAGTGAGATAGCTAGAAATAATAACTTTATATTATCACTTTTGAATAGTCATATTTTTTTATCATACCACTTATTCGGAACACAATGTGTGTTCCGAATAAGTGGTATAATCATCATCATCTTAAAAAAAACTATCAAGAAGATTTTTTTTGCTCATTTAAATATATATTGTATTACATATTCAACTTTACATCTTTAAGACTTTGAGGGAGTACAAACTGGCAAATAATTGATAAAATTAAAGAAATATTATAGCTACCTGAGTAACAAAAGATATCAGTCATAGTTATCAGAGCACACCAGTCCCTAAGAATTAGAAACTCCCTGCAAGTTTCTAATGCTAAACTTGTAGCTCAGGTGCCAAGCAGCTTTATTTTATAATGTGTTTTGGTTCTAGGTTCAGCTTAGGCAGTAAAATTTCAGGATAAGAGGACCAATAAGATCTTAGTCCTCAGGAGTTAATGATGGCATGATGCCACATGATCTGATTTCATATATGATGATGGGAGATGCATGGACATGCATACATTTTTATTTTATTGGGTTTTTGGGCTATTGTCAGGTGCACAGATCTGTACCACTGCAACATAGATCTATTGTGCTCACCCTTTTCAAAGTTCGCTTCTTAGACCCATCAAGGACAAGAATTGATGGATATTCTTAGGAGCGATTGTTTATACCTCCTCAGGATAGAGTGTATACTTTCCAAAGGAGATGTTTGGTTTATGCATGAGTGGGCTACAACCAAATAGTGTGTAGTGGGGTTTCCTCTTCTGTTTGGCATAATCATGCATTAACTTTTGTATTCCAATATTTCTTGAGGCTTTTATACAACTAGGTCACTGTGTTAGTCTTATATGAAAGACTGTATATATGGTTTATCTCAACAATCATCATCCAACGATAAAGCACAATTTACTTATAAATTCTAGATAGTAAAGAGTCAGTTATCCTCACCAAAGTAGTTCTATAGATTGTATAGTATATTAGATGACCTGGCAAACATTGTTTTGTCATATTAATTAATATCGCTATTAAAAATAGGGGTTGGTGGTAGAAGGATAAAACTTAGGGTAGTTTGTATATTTTAGGCCACATTATAAAAAATATATAATTTAAATAGGGGCCACCCTTACCCTCACTTAGGGATATAAAAAATAAATAACCTATTCTCAGTGCTACCAGTATACATATAAAATTTTATTAAAATCTGTCTAACCATTTTCAGAGAAGTATGGCGACTAGATCGTGACAGTCCATCCTGACAATTCAACAAGAATTTATCACAATGGTTTCCAGGGGGAAGGTGAACCTGACATAGTACATTGCTAGCAATAAGATCATCAGTCCACATTACTAACAATGTCCTTGCCCCCTAGTATTATATATTACTCTTTACATTTTGTAGGAGATGGAAATATCATCAACCAGCAACAGCCACTCACCACCTATAACAATCACACCCAAACGCACAAGCCAAATTGTGCTGAGCAACAGCCCAGTGCAACAACCCTTCATGAACTACCCTCAGCACAGGGTACTACAACCGAGAATAGTCCGAAGAACATATCCCTCGATAAAGAAGTCTGGTAGTGATAGAATTCTACGTAGCTTCAACATCAAAACCATAAAGAAAACTAATTACGAGACGTTGAATGTAAATAATACGTTATTCAACGCTGTTAACACTCATACGTCCAGTTCAGATAAGATGCCGTTTCAAATGAATCCCGAAGCGATTCACAACCCAAAATGGAATATTACAACCAATCGTATTGTGGAACAGCCAAATCAAAGTATATTGAAGACTAGTAACTATGAAATGAAAAGTAATAATAAGCCTTCTTATCATATACCAAATAATTCTACAGTAAGTAAATTCTTGATTTCCAAAAATACAATACCTAAAATAATTTTAATATAATTATAATATCCCTGGACAATTGCCACAGCGCCATCTAGTCTCAAGCTAAGCAAAGCTTGTGTTATTGGTATTAGACAACTGATATAAATACATACACTTTTTTTTATAGATACATACATAATATACATATAATACACAATACATCATACAAACAATCATACTTATGAATTCAGATGTTTGTATCGTGCGAGGAATTGAACCCGTGACGACTGGAGGTAGGATGGTGTGCTAAACGTCTGGACTATTCTAGACCGTCGAGACTGTCATATATAGTAATCTTTATTCAATCTTTGATATTAGCCCTTTAGAATTGTATTTGTTTGTGTTCATCTGACATCTTACAGTTGCAGATTCAACCCGACAGAATGAATAAAAAACATGTTTGCTACTATTTTCAAACAAATGTTATATACAAAGTTGTGTAAATGTAAAAATATAAGAAATTGTGAGAATTAAAAGCCATTTTTAAGATTTTGATATGAATACAAATAATAAATTCCTTTAATATAACAAATTGTTTGAAGTATACTTTGTAAAAAGTAGTCTGGATACCTTTGTTGTAAATAGATTACATTGGACAAGGACTGGAAGAATACCTAGTATACTATACTCTAGTATTAAGTACACATTTTGTACTATATTTCAATGAAGCAAATCCTAAGAATAAAAAAATAAATACGTATGATCTAATAAATAAACTTCTAATTCCAGAATACAGCGCCAGTAATGCCTCCCAAACGACAGAGAGTATTAAGCGGCATATATCCCATCACATCCAAAGATATCACCCCAAAAACAAACTCCTATATACACAGTATCGGCATTCGACACCGAGATGGAAAGATTTCCAAAATAAACGCATTAGTGCAAAAATCTAGAACACCAACACAAAAACCAACTGAAAACATACAAAATTCTTGTAATAACTTAGAAGTTACTATGCAGGACATAATTGATTGTAATATCGACGCTCAAACCAATATGAACTCTATGTATTCTGTCACAGATGCCAATATACCTGCTAATAATTATCTATACCCAAACATGTCAAGTCTTAATGATGCGTTTGGGAAACATATGTGTTACAATGAAGGTAATGAAGCGTGTAATGACATGTGTGACACTGGGAATTTATACACTATGTACTCCCATAAAAAAGTAAGAAATGATCAAATGAGATCACAGAAGAATTACCAAAGAGAACCTGAAGTTACCCAAGTGGAGAAGCTACCGAGAATTAATGAAGTTTTTAGCAAATTTAATGACATTCATAATGATGTGCGTAGACCGATTTATGTTCAAGTGAGTGAAGAAGCTGAGAGAAGTAAGTTTATACTTTAATTATATGGGTCTAAATTAAACGTAATTCCTAAAAGCAGTATAGTTGTTAGTTAGTGTTGACTGTACGGTAGTCCTCTTGGTCGCCGAACATTAGAGAAGGCTGTAACGGTAGTCAAATTTCCACACTGAATATTGGTGTAACCTAAAGTATCCATTAAATAGTGAAATGGACTTCTGCACAATAACGCCTTATTCTATAAACAAAAATATAGTCATTATATTTTTGTTTATTTAATTTATATTTCTACTTTATTACAGTAAGAAGCTATCCAATATATGTAGCGGGCACGATTCCTAACAGCACAAGTTTACTGGAGCCGTTATACAACTTTAGAAATCAATTTGTGGTACATCAGCCACTATTACAAGTGGCTACCACGTCTAACACAATGTGTACATACAGCACACCTCTCATAGCCTCAGCGTGAGTATAGGAATTACATTTAAATTTGTTTTTATTTGACAAACGCAGCTATTGTGGGGGGATGGGAATTGTTAATAATGTGGACTGATGACAGTCTGGTTGACCTTAACGCGGTTACTCCTGGAATCCATCATGGTAAAGTCACCAGGAATTTATCATGATGGTTTTCGAGGGAATCCGAAAAAGGAAATTCCTGTTAAATTTACTACGATGGGCTAACTGATCTGACCTCATGCCCATCGTATAATCCTCCACTGGTGCCCCGCCAGCGTAAACCATTGGCAGGAGTACTATTATCATCATTTAATAAAAAATGCAGCAATATCAGTGGTGCTAAAAATGCTTTGTATCACTTGGACTTCTGACGCAACCAAATTGAGTTAAAATAAAAAACTAGTATGCTATTAGTTTAGGGTTGCCAATCCCAAATTTAAAAAGCCAGGATTTGAAGTTGGGTAAACCAAGACAATTGACTTTAAAAACAAGACACAGTAATAGAGTTGCAATAATTAAATTAATATGTAGTTAAAATACGTGAAATGAAATTTAAGCAATTAATTTAATATTTTTTTAATAAACATATTTGTATAAAATTATACATATGTTTTAAAGTTTAAAACCTAGAACTCAGCTTCAAATTATTCAGGATGTCCCAGCAGTACAAAAACTAGGTCATTCCTGGACAATCAGGATGTTTGGCAACTCTATATTAGATAGTATTTGTTTTCATTGCATTATTGTATGTTTATTTACACACATGCATATCTGTGCAAATTGTATTTGTAGCCATACAAAAATACAAAATAGCTTAGATTTATTTGCAAATTTAATTGACTATGTTCTAGAACATTCAACGGCTATGTTTCAATTTTATTGCATCAGAATTCAACCTGCAAATTTGTTTTTTTTTCTTCAAACCAAGGATGTTATCTTGCTTTGTTAATTTATGCTATCAAAACACTGAGCTTGCTTTCTGATTCAACTGCATTTTGATCTATGTTCTTTTCTTTTTAAATCGTATAAACCCTGAGAATATTTATGTGCGGTTTCTCCGTAATTATGTATATCTGTGGTATTATGCAAAATTAATACTATAGATATACTAAGTTTTCCATATAATTTTTAAGAAATTAAAAAATACTCCATTATCTATGTTTTCTTGTTCATGTAATAAATTTTCAGAAAAAATCTGAAGAAAATGGCACGTAATAATTATGTATTTATGTATAACAATGTTAAAAAAATTACCATATTCAATTCAACACAATATTATGATTCATTCCTTTCAGTTTACGCAAAGATATCGTATAACATACAAAATTTAAGAACAGTTTTTCTGTTTAATTAAATTTCTATTTCCAATATTTAGAACTCCTTTGGATTTAAAAAAGAACTGGTAAGAATAAAACACATTACTTGCTATGTTGTATACCATATATGAGGATAAACATAAATAGGTGATAGACAGAATGGTACTCCCACAAATTGCCTCTGGAAAATAATTCTGTGGAATAAAAAATAAAGTTTTCAAAACAGTGAAATGTCACTAGCGAAAGGGTTAATACAAAAAATATTGAAATGTAATCTAACTTCTAATTTTTAACGATAAAATGTGACATCGTATTGTACTGTTAATAAATAAATAAATCACTCGTAATTGCGCGAACCGATTTTTCTCGCGCTAGATCGCACGCACTCCTGATCGCGCGTGAAAGAACGTATCGTGTAAAGTTTGGCTGTTTTTACACGATACGATCGTTCATATGCGATCTCGTTGTCTCGTTTTCTTCACTTTAATGTACTCTAGCATCCTCCATTTTCCAATTTACACGTCTATTGCTTGAATGGGTCTTTTTGTCGCTTTGCATGTAACACTAGTGGCATGTGGCTTGGATTTCAGGTTCGCACAGCAATCAACGCTTGTCACCACTGAACTTTTGACTGCCTCTTGTGAGTTCACGCCTTTATTTAACACATTCTCTATGGTTTTCAGCTGCGTTTATACTGTTGCAATTTTACAGCGCTAAAACTTAACTGTTGTATAGCTATTACAGTTTATACAAAGTACCTTTGTCTCACGTATTTCAGCTTGCTTTGTAAACTGTGTTTTGCTTGAATGAAATTACCGGATACGATGGGTGGACATTTAATTCATCCAGAAATAACAATATAAGAGCTATTATAGGCGTTACAAGATGACGCAATGTGTTAGTGTTGTTCTTGTATTGCGACGGTTACCACTTACCATCGGGTGGGCTGTCAGCTTGCTTGCCATTCCTGTTCATCGTCGCCTCTTCCCGTTACGCGAGGTCGGTTTACATTATCTTGAGATGCCATTCTTTTCGCTGGTAAGCATCGTCATTTGACACCTTGATTTCTCTATGGACATTAATCAGCCAGTTTCATCAAAATCCGTTCAGTAGTTTTTCCGAGAAAGTGTAACAAACATCCATCTTATAAACTTTCGCGTTTATAATATTTTTAAGTATTTATTTGTAATTTCCAGCGTGCGAGCAGGATAGCGTTATTAACGTTGATATGGATGCAATGCCCCGTATATCTGATCTGCTCCGTTATACAGAACAGGAGTACAACGAGCGTTCGAGCTGTGATAAAGACGACGGTATGTACTCGTGAACTATTTTAATTGTAGTACAGGGATGAACAATACGCGGCCCGTTAAACAAGTTTATGCGGCACGCCAAGGATTTCCATAATAAAATTTATTTCTTCGTCTCTTTCCCATAAATATATTGATATAACAGTAATTGTAATAAAATAGGTAGGTAGGACATACTAAACCGAAACCTTTTTATTTGTGACGAGTTACTTACATGTCGGCGACTAGTTTAAACATGTAATACGAACATTTCCATTTTTTTATTGTATAGGTACTTATTGTGCGACTCGCTAAAAAATATTAATAAATTAAACTAACTAAACTGGCCTGTTCATTAAAAATAACCTTGAGCAAAAGGAATGAGCAATCCCTGCTGTAGTATATTTTACTTGTAACCGAACAGTATCAATTTAGGTACAGACTGTTGTGAATGAAACAAGTTAACAGAAGGTACAGACTTATTTATTTACTAGCTCTTGCCCTCGACTCCGACCACGTTAAATTAAAATTAAAATAAATAGTTTTTAAAATAAAGGTAGCCTACGTTTATTCTGAAATCGGTAGGTGGTGCAAGAGTAATAGTAATCCATACAAATATGGTATGATGTAAATGCGTTATGATAATTCTAATCACGATACGGATTTTACTTCCGCACTTAACTTATCGTACAATGTTACACGTAATTTTGAGTGACGACTTAAGATCAGTTCCGTTAAGACACGTTTTCGCTTTGCTCCACTTTTAAAAATCATATTGTATAATTATAAGTCACAATACACCGTTAAATATACATAATTATAAAGTTACTTCTATAACCAACTCATAATTAAAATCAGTTTAAGAATTCATTCAGTGACACGGAGGATATAAGTGAAATACTAAATTGTGTTTAACCGTTTACGGAATGCAGTAAGAACGTACGGAGACAAGTGACCTTTAACCGAACCGCGTGACCGTGCCATACCGGCAGTGCAACAGTGAATACAATTCGCATCGCATAGTGCAGTAACTCGACGAATCGAGCAATTAATCGAGAAACACAAACTTAAATCATGCCGAAGTCGTGTGTCGCTTGTGGAAATTCTATTCAAAACTCTGAATACATGGAGTGTGAAAAGTGTAAGAAGCACTATGATATAATGTGTCTCAATTTAAAAAAAGACGAATGGAAGAAAACATTACAGAAGCAAAAAAACAAATGGCTGTGCCCTTTATGTTCAAGTTCAAGACCTAAAGGAGACAACTCAAATACGCCAATTAGACCTACTAACAACGCTCTCGAAGACATTCAGGAAGATCTTGAAAAAGTAAACACGACGCGTGGTTCCCGAATTAAGTCCACAAACATGGTAACCGATAGTAATGTGAGTTTGTCAGATTTAATGAATGAAATAAGGAAGCTGAGAGAAGAGGTGAGTGAGATACCTGCCTTACGAAAAGAACTCGTTGATGTGCGATCTCAAATACTTTCGATTGCCAACTCACTAAACGAAACCCTGGCTGATCACAAGAAAAAACTAAATGATGCCCAAGTTGAGATATCAAATTTGAAAGGTATAATACAGAATTCGCAAAGAGAGCTAGAAATTCTAGAACAAAACGCATTGTGTAACGAACTCGAGATAGTTGGTATACCGGAAAGTGGTGGCGAGGACTTGATGAGCACGATAATTACGACATCAAATAAACTGGGAGTGGACCTGAAGGAGACAGACGTATGCCATGTGACACGAGTTGGTGCCAGACTTGCACAAACTTCCAGTTCGGTAAAAGAAATAAAAGCGCGTCCCATATTAGTTAAAATGGTCCGACGCGCCAAGAAAGAAGAAATTATAAAGGCTAGTAAAGCTCATAAAAAACTTACAACAGAAGGAATAAAGGACGGACTGCCTAAACCGGTGTACATCAATGAGCGTCTCACTCGAAAGAATAAACAGTTATTTCGAGAAGCCAGACTACGCTCGAGGAAGTACAACTTTCAATTTTGCTGGGTTCGGAACGGCTTTATATATATCCGGCAGTGTGAAAAGAAGCCGGCATTTCGTATACAGTGCTTCGAAGATGTTGATGAAAAAATTGGCCCTGCACTTGACTTACATGTGTCCCTCTAATGGTGGTAAAATGCTTGTTAGTTCTGTGTATATGATTGTAATAATATACTTTCAGTTATTTCATAACTTAAAATATCCTATAAGAAATACACTTTATCCTTCATTACTTTACATAATAACAGCTCATAACATTTCTTACACACATAAAACAAATCATACATCTTTCTCACACTATACAAAAAACGTTCAGAATCAGCATAAAATAATCCAAAACATATCACACTCCAGACAGTTCTCTCAGCATGTTTCAAAAATTTACTGGCTCTCAAGAGTAAATATAAATTTATTACAATTTAAAAAAATTAAACCAAAACGCCTGATCCACTTTTAGATATAGATAGTTTACTATCTATTAAATGTTTTACTCTTGAGAAACCTGAAGAATTCTCATCCTATTTAACATCTGAGTTAGATTTTAAAGTCCTTACGGACTTTATTTGACCTTATTCTGAAAGGTAAATTTCCTGATCGATGGAAACACTCATTAGTCACTCCAATTTACAAAGACGGTAGTAAAAATATTCCTGCAAATTATAGACCAATCTCGCTCCTAAGCATTTTTTCTAAACTACTTGAAAAAATTATTAATAAACGTCTTGTAAATTACTTAGAAAAACACCAGATTATTTCGGAAAATCAGTTCGGTTTTAGAAAAGGTGCCTCTACAGAAAACGCCGTCTCCCGTCTAACAAATATCATCTCTACTTCTCTGGATCAAAAAGATTGCTGTATTGGAGTCTTTATTGACTTAACAAAAGCCTTTGACACGGTCTCACCTTCTATTCTGTTAAAGAAATTGGACTATATCGGGATCAGAGGCATTCCTCTAAACTGGTTTAGCAGTTATCTCACTGGTCGTTCTCAGTCTGTCAAAGTCGGCTACATTGCTAGTAATCCATTATCAATAAACCTAGGAGTACCCCAAGGAAGTATACTCGGCCCAACCCTGTTTACAATTTATATAAACGACCTTTTACAGCATCCATCATTTGAAATGAATATAACAGGATACGCTGACGACACAGCGATTCTCTTCAGAGGGTCATCTTGGGAAGAAACTCGTTCGCTTGCTGAAGAAGGCATGACACATCTTGTAGACTGGCTTCACCGAAATTTATTAACTCTAAACACAAATAAAACGACTTACCTGGCTTTCCACAAAACAAATGCATCTGCCCCCAGACAACTTCTTCCAATACCTATACACACATATCCGTGCAGAAATCAAACCAGAAATTGCAACTGTGAAACAATAAAAAGATCATATACGATAAAATACTTAGGAATAGTACTAGACGAAAATCTATCTTTTAAAAAACAGATATCTTGTCTATCTGCACGACTAAAAAAGATCATATATATAGTAAAATCTCTCAGACAATCAACTCCACTTGATGTCCTCAAGATGGTGTATATTTCCCTGTGTCAGTCAATTTTAATTTATTGTATAGCTGTCTGGGGTGGATCTAATAAGTATGTTTTTATTGAAATTGAGAGAGCACAACGGGCAGTCCTTAAAGTAATGTTAAATAAACCTTTTAGGACTGCAACAGATATAATTTATGAAACAGCACAAGTGCTACGTGTACGTCAACTTTACATTTGGCGGGTTATATGCCTACAGCACAAAAAAGTAGGGACCATGATCGAATACGAAGCCTTGTTACAAAATCGTACTTTCAGAATTCCTCTACCCTCGATTCGCACCACATTTGCCAAGCGTTTGCCACTGTTTTCCCATCCGTACATATATAACTATGTCAATAAGAAATGCACAATTGCAAAACTATCCATGCATCAAGTCAAAAAAACTACAAAATGCTGGCTGATGAAACTAAATTATGACGAAACAGAACAAATACTTCCAACTTACGGCTAACACACAGTTCTGCAAATTGAACACACACACACACACACACACACACATATTCATACATACACACTCTCATTCACACCAATGCTCACCTTTTCGATTATACATCCACAAATTTATTCCCTACATTTTACACACAAGTCCCATAGCTATTAATACAAAGGGTAAACATGTAAAATGAACACAATAATAAGTCACTCCAGTCTCTACAATACAGGCCTGCGAGCCTAGTGTAGAACTACAGTAAATTAAAATGTAAATGTGTATCATGAATAAAATATTATTATTATTATTATTATTATTATTATTATTTTATTTATTTTCAGAATTGAGCACCACGAATAATTCCCTGGTCAAATCTGATAGCCAAGAAATTGGAGCATCTGTTACCATTCCTGAGATGGTCGAAGATGCCCTCGAAATCATTAGCCAAGATGGGGTAAGTTAGTTACCATACATTTTCACATTAGACAGCTCAAGCTGTGATAAATATTAGGTATTTTCAGAAATTGATATTTATTTCTCTTCCATATTAATTGTGTATTAAGTACAAAATATTAAATACACAATCGACTGGTTTATTAACTAAATAAGATTAAACCAGAGCAGATCAGTTCTTATAAGTATTTGTTCACGACTATGACTGACTAGCCAGCCATCACAGGATACCTAAGCTCACGACTTGCATAATTTGATCTATTGGGATTTTTATTAATTATTATTACAATTTTTACCTTCTGGTCTCTAAACTCTCTCTAACTCTCAAGTAAAACACATGTAATATTAATATGGGATTTAATAGGAGCATATAATAGCTTTTACTTATCTGCAAAACTTCCATTTCTTTTCCCGTCTTATTATTATATATTGTTTTTTGTTCTATTATATTTCCTTCTTATGTTGGTACCGCTTACTTTAATTCTCTTTCTCGCTCTCTCGCACACATCTATGTTTCTCTTTCACGCAATGTTCCAGTTTATGCATCAAGCAATCCAATACCACATTTTTAAGGTTTTTTTTTGTAATAATAATAAATTCTAAATTTCCACAAATTACGTAATTCCAGTTTTATTATATAATAGAATTGTTATTATAGGACTATATGGAGAGAATAGGCATGGATGTAAGGATGCAGTGCATTCTGTGCTCTTGGGCTGGTCCCAAGTTTAAATTGGAATATCACATCAGAAAGGTAATTAAATATCTATTAGTCATGTAGACTATACAAAAATTTATTTTTATATAATTGAAATGGTATTCAGGCTTGGAACTCAATCAATGGTAGGCGTTAACCGTCGCCTATATCCGACAACTTGATGATGATACATTGCTGTTTCCATCTCTGGTGAATGGCAATAAAAGTGACGATAGCGCAGGAGCTCGCATAAAGCATGCGACGCGAAAAACGGGTCTCGTCAAATTTCATTAAGATCTGTACAATATCTTTATACAAACAAATGTATTTTTGAATTTATAACATTACTTGGGATGAGAGAGAAGGGATGGTACTCTCATACCCTTTGGTCAGAGGTAATAATAGTGGTGGTGATAGAGACGGCAGACACTACTTTTTAAGTTATTTTTTTAAGTCCTGAAAGGCAAAGGCAATTATCCGGGTGTTGTTGGATTTAACTACTCAACACCCTTTGAGTCGATGTCGGAGCAAAGGGTTCGCCCTGAGGCCTCAACCTTTATCTTCCTAGGGGGGTGTGGATGATTAGCGCGTACGTGCGTGCGTGCGTGCGTGACTGCGTGCGTGCGTGTGCACGCGCGGAGAGTTCAATAAATTTCATTAAGATCCGTTTATCCATCTAAAGATATCAGTAACGAACAAATAATAACTGTGGATGACTAAGAAGGGACGGTAGTATGGTACGTACGGTACCCCTACGCTCTGGCGAGTGGTAATAACAGTGGTGGTGACGGTGACGGCAGGAACACGCGCGGAGCATCCGCAGGGAGGAGCGCGGCGCGTGGAGGGCGCGCGTGCGGGCCGGCGCGCCGCGACTAGTGCAGCACCGCGCCGCGCTGTACGTGGTCGCCGCGCGCCGCCGCCGCGCCTGCCTCGTCGCCACGCTCGCAGTCTGTACACTACACTACACTACACTACACTACAGTAGCCACACTTAGTGTCGTGTTACGAGCGCGTGCGGGCCGGCGCGCCGCGACTAGTGCAGCACCGCGCCGCGCTGTACGTGGTCGCCGCGCGCCGCCGCCGCGCCTGCCTCGTCGCCACGCTCGCAGTCTGTACACTACACTACACTACACTACACTACAGTAGCCACACTTAGTGTCGTGTTACGAGCGCGTGCGGGCCGGCGCGCCGCGACTAGTGCAGCACCGCGCCGCGCTGTACGTGGTCGCCGCGCGCCGCCGCCGCGCCTGCCTCGTCGCCACGCTCGCAGTCTGTACACTACACTACACTACACTACACTACACTACACTACAGTAGCCACACTTAGTGTCGTGTTACGAGCGCGTGCGGGCCGGCGCGCCGCGACTAGTGCAGCACCGCGCCGCGCTGTACGTGGTCGCCGCGCGCCGCCGCCGCGCCTGCCTCGTCGCCACGCTCGCAGTCTGTACACTACACTACACTACACTACACTACACTACACTACACTACAGTAGCCACACTTAGTGTCGTGTTACGAGCGCGTGCGGGCCGGCGCGCCGCGACTAGTGCAGCACCGCGCCGCGCTGTACGTGGTCGCCGCGCGCCGCCGCCGCGCCTGCCTCGTCGCCACGCTCGCAGTCTGTACACTACACTACACTACACTACACTACACTACACTACACTACAGTAGCCACACTTAGTGTCGTGTTACGAGCGCGTGCGGGCCGGCGCGCCGCGACTAGTGCAGCACCGCGCCGCGCTGTACGTGGTCGCCGCGCGCCGCCGCCGCGCCTGCCTCGTCGCCACGCTCGCAGTCTGTACACTACACTACACTACACTACACTACACTACACTACAGTAGCCACACTTAGTGTCGTGTTACGAGCGCGTGCGGGCCGGCGCGCCGCGACTAGTGCAGCACCGCGCCGCGCTGTACGTGGTCGCCGCGCGCCGCCGCCGCGCCTGCCTCGTCGCCACGCTCGCAGTCTGTACACTACACTACACTACACTACACTACACTACACTACACTACAGTAGCCACACTTAGTGTCGTGTTACGAGCGCGTGCGGGCCGGCGCGCCGCGACTAGTGCAGCACCGCGCCGCGCTGTACGTGGTCGCCGCGCGCCGCCGCCGCGCCTGCCTCGTCGCCACGCTCGCAGTCTGTACACTACACTACACTACACTACACTACACTACACTACACTACAGTAGCCACACTTAGTGTCGTGTTACGAGCGCGTGCGGGCCGGCGCGCCGCGACTAGTGCAGCACCGCGCCGCGCTGTACGTGGTCGCCGCGCGCCGCCGCCGCGCCTGCCTCGTCGCCACGCTCGCAGTCTGTACACTACACTACACTACACTACACTACACTACACTACACTACAGTAGCCACACTTAGTGTCGTGTTACGAGCGCGTGCGGGCCGGCGCGCCGCGACTAGTGCAGCACCGCGCCGCGCTGTACGTGGTCGCCGCGCGCCGCCGCCGCGCCTGCCTCGTCGCCACGCTCGCAGTCTGTACACTACACTACACTACACTACACTACACTACACTACACTACAGTAGCCACACTTAGTGTCGTGTTACGAGCGCGTGCGGGCCGGCGCGCCGCGACTAGTGCAGCACCGCGCCGCGCTGTACGTGGTCGCCGCGCGCCGCCGCCGCGCCTGCCTCGTCGCCACGCTCGCAGTCTGTACACTACACTACACTACACTACACTACACTACACTACAGTAGCCACACTTAGTGTCGTGTTACGAGCGCGTGCGGGCCGGCGCGCCGCGACTAGTGCAGCACCGCGCCGCGCTGTACGTGGTCGCCGCGCGCCGCCGCCGCGCCTGCCTCGTCGCCACGCTCGCAGTCTGTACACTACACTACACTACACTACACTACACTACACTACACTACACTACACTACAGTAGCCACACTTAGTGTCGTGTTACGAGCGCGTGCGGGCCGGCGCGCCGCGACTAGTGCAGCACCGCGCCGCGCTGTACGTGGTCGCCGCGCGCCGCCGCCGCGCCTGCCTCGTCGCCACGCTCGCAGTCTGTACACTACACTACACTACACTACACTACACTACACTACACTACAGTAGCCACACTTAGTGTCGTGTTACGAGCGCGTGCGGGCCGGCGCGCCGCGACTAGTGCAGCACCGCGCCGCGCTGTACGTGGTCGCCGCGCGCCGCCGCCGCGCCTGCCTCGTCGCCACGCTCGCAGTCTGTACACTACACTACACTACACTACACTACACTACACTACACTACAGTAGCCACACTTAGTGTCGTGTTACGAGCGCGTGCGGGCCGGCGCGCCGCGACTAGTGCAGCACCGCGCACCGCGCTGTACGTGGTCGCCGCGCGCCGCCGCCGCGCCTGCCTCGTCGCCACGCTCGCCTGTACACTACACTACACTACACTACACTACACTACACTACACTACAGTAGCCACACTTAGTGTCGTGTTACGAGCGCGTGCGGGCCGGCGCGCCGCGACTAGTGCAGCACCGCGCCGCGCTGTACGTGGTCGCCGCGCGCCGCCGCCGCGCCTGCCTCGTCGCCACGCTCGCAGTCTGTACACTACACTACACTACACTACACTACACTACACTACACTACAGTAGCCACACTTAGTGTCGTGTTACGAGCGCGTGCGGGCCGGCGCGCCGCGACTAGTGCAGCACCGCGCCGCGCTGTACGTGGTCGCCGCGCGCCGCCGCCGCGCCTGCCTCGTCGCCACGCTCGCAGTCTGTACACTACACTACACTACACTACACTACACTACACTACACTACAGTAGCCACACTTAGTGTCGTGTTACGAGCGCGTGCGGGCCGGCGCGCCGCGACTAGTGCAGCACCGCGCCGCGCTGTACGTGGTCGCCGCGCGCCGCCGCCGCGCCTGCCTCGTCGCCACGCTCGCAGTCTGTACACTACACTACACTACACTACACTACACTACACTACACTACAGTAGCCACACTTAGTGTCGTGTTACGAGCGCGTGCGGGCCGGCGCGCCGCGACTAGTGCAGCACCGCGCCGCGCTGTACGTGGTCGCCGCGCGCCGCCGCCGCGCCTGCCTCGTCGCCACGCTCGCAGTCTGTACACTACACTACACTACACTACACTACACTACACTACACTACAGTAGCCACACTTAGTGTCGTGTTACGAGCGCGTGCGGGCCGGCGCGCCGCGACTAGTGCAGCACCGCGCCGCGCTGTACGTGGTCGCCGCGCGCCGCCGCCGCGCCTGCCTCGTCGCCACGCTCGCAGTCTGTACACTACACTACACTACACTACACTACACTACACTACACTACACTACACTACAGTAGCCACACTTAGTGTCGTGTTACGAGCGCGTGCGGGCCGGCGCGCCGCGACTAGTGCAGCACCGCGCCGCGCTGTACGTGGTCGCCGCGCGCCGCCGCCGCGCCTGCCTCGTCGCCACGCTCGCAGTCTGTACACTACACTACACTACACTACACTACACTACACTACACTACACTACAGTAGCCACACTTAGTGTCGTGTTACGAGCGCGTGCGGGCCGGCGCGCCGCGACTAGTGCAGCACCGCGCCGCGCTGTACGTGGTCGCCGCGCGCCGCCGCCGCGCCTGCCTCGTCGCCACGCTCGCAGTCTGTACACTACACTACACTACACTACACTACACTACACTACACTACAGTAGCCACACTTAGTGTCGTGTTACGAGCGCGTGCGGGCCGGCGCGCCGCGACTAGTGCAGCACCGCGCCGCGCTGTACGTGGTCGCCGCGCGCCGCCGCCGCGCCTGCCTCGTCGCCACGCTCGCAGTCTGTACACTACACTACACTACACTACACTACACTACACTACACTACACTACAGTAGCCACACTTAGTGTCGTGTTACGAGCGCGTGCGGGCCGGCGCGCCGCGACTAGTGCAGCACCGCGCCGCGCTGTACGTGGTCGCCGCGCGCCGCCGCCGCGCCTGCCTCGTCGCCACGCTCGCAGTCTGTACACTACACTACACTACACTACACTACACTACACTACACTACACTACACTACAGTAGCCACACTTAGTGTCGTGTTACGAGCGCGTGCGGGCCGGCGCGCCGCGACTAGTGCAGCACCGCGCCGCGCTGTACGTGGTCGCCGCGCGCCGCCGCCGCGCCTGCCTCGTCGCCACGCTCGCAGTCTGTACACTACACTACACTACACTACACTACACTACACTACACTACAGTAGCCACACTTAGTGTCGTGTTACGAGCGCGTGCGGGCCGGCGCGCCGCGACTAGTGCAGCACCGCGCCGCGCTGTACGTGGTCGCCGCGCGCCGCCGCCGCGCCTGCCTCGTCGCCACGCTCGCAGTCTGTACACTACACTACACTACACTACACTACACTACACTACACTACACTACAGTAGCCACACTTAGTGTCGTGTTACGAGCGCGTGCGGGCCGGCGCGCCGCGACTAGTGCAGCACCGCGCCGCGCTGTACGTGGTCGCCGCGCGCCGCCGCCGCGCCTGCCTCGTCGCCACGCTCGCAGTCTGTACACTACACTACACTACACTACACTACACTACACTACACTACACTACACTACACTACACTACAGTAGCCACACTTAGTGTCGTGTTACGAGCGCGTGCGGGCCGGCGCGCCGCGACTAGTGCAGCACCGCGCCGCGCTGTACGTGGTCGCCGCGCGCCGCCGCCGCGCCTGCCTCGTCGCCACGCTCGCAGTCTGTACACTACACTACACTACACTACACTACACTACACTACACTACACTACACTACAGTAGCCACACTTAGTGTCGTGTTACGAGCGCGTGCGGGCCGGCGCGCCGCGACTAGTGCAGCACCGCGCCGCGCTGTACGTGGTCGCCGCGCGCCGCCGCCGCGCCTGCCTCGTCGCCACGCTCGCAGTCTGTACACTACACTACACTACACTACACTACACTACACTACACTACAGTAGCCACACTTAGTGTCGTGTTACGAGCGCGTGCGGGCCGGCGCGCCGCGACTAGTGCAGCACCGCGCCGCGCTGTACGTGGTCGCCGCGCGCCGCCGCCGCGCCTGCCTCGTCGCCACGCTCGCAGTCTGTACACTACACTACACTACACTACACTACACTACACTACACTACACTACAGTAGCCACACTTAGTGTCGTGTTACGAGCGCGTGCGGGCCGGCGCGCCGCGACTAGTGCAGCACCGCGCCGCGCTGTACGTGGTCGCCGCGCGCCGCCGCCGCGCCTGCCTCGTCGCCACGCTCGCAGTCTGTACACTACACTACACTACACTACACTACACTACACTACAGTAGCCACACTTAGTGTCGTGTTACGAGCGCGTGCGGGCCGGCGCGCCGCGACTAGTGCAGCACCGCGCCGCGCTGTACGTGGTCGCCGCGCGCCGCCGCCGCGCCTGCCTCGTCGCCACGCTCGCAGTCTGTACACTACACTACACTACACTACACTACACTACACTACACTACAGTAGCCACACTTAGTGTCGTGTTACGAGCGCGTGCGGGCCGGCGCGCCGCGACTAGTGCAGCACCGCGCCGCGCTGTACGTGGTCGCCGCGCGCCGCCGCCGCGCCTGCCTCGTCGCCACGCTCGCAGTCTGTACACTACACTACACTACACTACACTACACTACACTACACTACACTACACTACAGTAGCCACACTTAGTGTCGTGTTACGAGCGCGTGCGGGCCGGCGCGCCGCGACTAGTGCAGCACCGCGCCGCGCTGTACGTGGTCGCCGCGCGCCGCCGCCGCGCCTGCCTCGTCGCCACGCTCGCAGTCTGTACACTACACTACACTACACTACACTACACTACACTACACTACACTACACTACACTACACTACAGTAGCCACACTTAGTGTCGTGTTACGAGCGCGTGCGGGCCGGCGCGCCGCGACTAGTGCAGCACCGCGCCGCGCTGTACGTGGTCGCCGCGCGCCGCCGCCGCGCCTGCCTCGTCGCCACGCTCGCAGTCTGTACACTACACTACACTACACTACACTACACTACACTACACTACACTACACTACAGTAGCCACACTTAGTGTCGTGTTACGAGCGCGTGCGGACCATATAGCAAAGTCTATACCCACACATTAATTCTTAGTTGCGGTTAGTCATACGATAATTCTTATGACTAACCGCAACTAAGAATTAAACACTTCATCCGAAACACAGCTTACAAACAATATTATAATAAATAATACTAGTATACCCACGTAGACAATAGTATACAAAAACTACTCTGTTCACGATAGATCCCGATTTGAAGTACCCACCTGACTTGTCCCTATTTTAACCACATGACGCTAAACAATAGAAAAACAATACACTCATACATTACATTATTATAGGGATCACGAATTTTCATAAATATGGATTATTAAAAAAATTTAGAACCTTATATTTTACTTTGTAGATACTTATATATTTAATTATTGATACTCCCAATTAATCTAGCTTTATATGGTGACCAGTAGTAACAAAAAATATAATCTTTCTATTTTATAATATTACTAGCTAACCACCCTGGCTTTGTACGGGTGTACATGTATTATACACATAAACCTTCCTCTTGAATCACTCTATCTATTGCTAAAAACTGTACTAAAATCCCTTGCGTAGTATAAAATATCTAAGCGAACAAACAGTGGGGATGAAAATAACATGATTGTTTTATTACAGACTATTTCAAGCGAAACAGAACTACCAAGAACCGGTTCTATAACTATACATAACAAAATTACCAATGAACCGTACAGTTGGGAAGGGGAGATCCGCCAAATAACACCGGAGTCCTGCGAAAGTGATAGCAACTGCTTGATACTGGAACTATCAAAATTAGGGTTGTCACCTGAACAAGCCAACTTAGACCGTGTGGAGTCACCTTTAACGTCTATTACGGAAAACCAACCGGATTATAATGATATAGAAGTAACGATGTATGTTAAGATATTCGACTGAATTTAAAATTTAACTGATAGATAATTTATCCTTTGTCCAATTCCAATTTATTCACATTTTTTTTATACTCAGATCGATCCCCCGTCCAATTCAAACGGTGATCGACATACGACAGCCTGAGCCTGAGGTTCGAACTCCTAGCGGTGCCCTCAGACTCAAATCGTACCCGTCAGTCGGGAGTTGGCCTTCAGCCGCTCCATAAATATTTCCGCGGGATTGGAGTGCCATCTGCACTCGCCCCTTGTCGTCCAGTGAATCTGTTAACGCCAGCAGTATTAAAAAAGTCCGATTTTCTTTTATAATAGTGTTGTATTAAATATGTAACATAGCAAGTTTTTTCTTTTGAGGTTGGCTTGCTTGCTTAACGTCTATTAAAGGAAATCTATAGAATTTTAATGATTGAGAAGTGATGTTTTTTTTTAAATATTCGACTGAATAAGAGAACTGTTTAAAATTGAAGGGTTGTATTAAATCTGTATCTTTGTAAGATTTTAAAATTAGTACATTAAAGAAAGCATTTGTTGCGTAATAAACTTATATATTGTTACTCATTAATCATATATAACCTTCGAACAACTAATATATATAATATAATCTTTCTAGACATTTCTTTATTTTTGAGAATGTGACAGTTAAAATGTTTATAAAAGGTTTATATTACCTATGAGAGGGTTTATATTTAGAAATAAAATTTTAATTCTTAGTCTCTACTCTTTAAGTTTTTTCTGTTTTTATATTGTTGACTACATAACTGTATGTATATTAAGTATTATCAAAATTTGTTATATTTAGATTTACATACGATGTAAACAGAATCTTTACTTAGTCATATGAATAAGTGAATCAATAACTTCTTGTTTTTGAAGGAAATAGAGCATCTTTTGACACTTCTACCATTAAATCCATAGAATAGTGACTACTCTGTGGTTCTATTGGACTACTGATTATATATGATTGCTACTACTTACATAACGTAGGTCTTGTTTGATATTTTTTATAAAAAAAGAATGATGCAAACATTATTATATTTGATGTGCACATCGATTTATGTAATTATTGTATCTTTCTGTGAGAGGAACAATAAAGTGTTTTTCATTCATTCATTCAAACCAACTATAATAATATAGGTATTTTGTTTCTTTAAGTTTAATATTAAGTATATTTCATACTATATCACATTTTTTTTTAATAACGACTGAATTACTTTGTGTCTATGAGGTTTATTTTAAACCGATTTATATTTTTTGTTTCTGTTAATAAAGTAATTAGATCTACTTAATACTATCGATGATAACGATCATGTTTTTTTATTTTTGTTATAATTTTATAATCATGTTGATTACCTAAGAGTTGACATTTGTTTTTGTTTTGATTCAATTTTCCTTTGAATTTTGTTAAAATATGGAACCAATAATCGATTGGTATTCTGTATTTTGTATTCCGACATTTTCATGTGTACTTAATAATTTAAGTTAACAAGTTTCTAAACAAAACAATAATTGGAATGTAATTTTATATTAATAAATTATATTATTTAATTACGAAAATTACATTCTATTTATTATTTTGTTTGGAATATTTTCATAGCGGACAGGATTTGAACCCGCACGTTCTTCGCCAAACCGCACCATTCTTCTGGTGCAAATATCACACATTTAGAAACTCTTTTCACAACAGTTAAAATGTGATTTTTATATTTTAATATATAAATGTAACCATTTGTTCACAATTAATATATTGCCAAGATTAATATAAAGTATGTTAAAATTCTTTTTGGAATTTTTTTATATATTTTTTTATGTCATATGAAAATAGTACTCTACAGTACGATGCATCTATCAAAGACATAATCTTTGTCCTATATACTTATTGACGATTTACGAATTAAGAAACAAAATTGACGTGTTTAGATTTATATTTTCTTGTTTTTTTATTTTTTATGTTTTTGATTGATTGATTTTTGATGTTATTTTCATTTCTAAGATCACTTTTTTATAAACTACAGGGTAATATGAAACAAAGATTGTTTCTTTCTCCACTGATGACTTCTGTAAACAAAGTTGTTATGTATTTGATACACTTATGCTTATTATTAGATTTTATTAAGCAATGTGCCATTTGATTGTTAAATGTTTTTTGATTTGTTAATTAAGCAGTGCTTAAAAGTTGATTAAATAATATAAAAGAAAAATTCTACTTTTTTTGTCAACTAACGATTATGTCCTAAATTTATTCTATTCTATTCTTCAAGTGGAAAACGAGTTAGGTGTGGCAATATATATATGTAGGGTTTACAACGACGATTCACAGTCTACCCTATCCGGTATTACTGTAGTAATATATTTATATAAGTATATGTATATAAAAGTAAGTGTAAGTATATAGTATATTTACTTCTAAAATTAATCTATAAATTATATAATTATAATAAGAAGTAATATCGGCATGAATGGCAAGTGTTAAGATCATTTATTCATACATGAAATTACTTAGTTATATATATTTTGCTGCCTCAATTGAAAAGGAACTAGTAAGAATGTTTATTTGTTTGTAATACTTTATTGTACTGTAAACACATTTAAAATATTGGGATACAACAATCCTAAGAAATAAGTTGTACAAGTCAATTAGTACTTTTTTTATCGCAGAAGTAAGTACATAATAACAATTACGATAGACGTGGAAGACAACTTTCCTCTGACAAAATTAGAATCTAATTTGGAACCTTATGGAGATACATTTGTGAAAGCGAGAACTTGGAGAAACAATATTTTGTACCTATATTTTGGAAGACAATGATTTTATTTACAAATAATTATTGGGTACTATGTATTGCTTAAATCGATTATTATAATTTATTTAATTGAGACGCAACATTTTTATGAATAACTAATGTACCTAAATCTTATGAGTTTAGTGTTGTGTCTTGTTAAGGTTGGGCTCAAAAGAACTTGTATCCAGCGCCGTAAAAAATAAAAATATATGTAGTTATGTACCTAGTAAAAAATATATTCACATTTGACTTTTTACAACAGTAATACAAAATTGCTATTTGGATGTATATTGCATTTTTTTGTAAATAAAGAGATATGTTGGAGCAACCCACTCAGGCTCCGCGACAGAAGATCCCTAAAGATGGCCCAGGACCTAGGGGAGTACCAGATTGTTATT
This sequence comes from Achroia grisella, assembly GCF_030625045.1. Lineage (NCBI taxonomy): Eukaryota > Metazoa > Arthropoda > Insecta > Lepidoptera > Pyralidae > Achroia > Achroia grisella. The sequence goes on from NW_026712999.1 coordinate 227,883, forward strand.
ATGTAAGTAGAATACGGATACCTACTAGATAAAAACTTATTTCATGTAATCGGAATGGCAAACAAACCCGGCCAGCCTGATGGTAAACGGTTACCGCTGAATACATAAGTGAGCTGCACTACGGACATCATGTTATCATGTAATACTGTGACACCACTCGCTACTCAGTAGTCTCTAGAGTGGACAACTCTAGAGACTAAGATGTCATTCCCCTTATCTTGTAATTTCCCTACCTAATTTGCATCCTACAAACGAAACAGACCTTATAAAGCAAGCTTACTTGGTGGCAGAAATAGGTGAGACAGAGGTACGCAGACGTTCTGTATTGCTGTTGTTTCAGAGTTCGCTATTTATTCAGTAGCGAACTCTGAAACAACAGCAATAACTGCCAACTATTTATTGTCCTTGACTACTCACCTTAATATCCTTCCTAATATTATAAATGCGAAAGTGTGAAAACCAAAAGACATACATTAAAGTGAGTGGAGCCATTTCAGTGCATTTTTGGATGTAAAAAATGATTATTTTATGTTTATTTTTAATTATGGTAAATTAAGTTTAATTATATGTACATTTTATTTGCTCATTTTTTTTTTTTCTCGTTTGTTGTTTATATTGTATTTTTGTTACATTGCACTGAATAAAATATTTTTCTTTCTTTCTTTCTTTCTTAAAGTAACTCTGTCTTTCTGTTAGTCTTACACGCCAAAACTACTAAACCGATTTAAATGAAATAATAAGTAGTAGGTACACAGTTAGTCTACACCCGTAGAAAGGACATAGACTACTTTTGAATGCGAAAAAACGGTTGAAAAGGTAGTTGCAAGGTTGTATGGAAGTGTCGTTATTTGCAAAGCTAGATATTTTTTAGGCTACTGATTGAATTGTATGGAGTTCTGTATCGTCATTTGAAGCTAAAGCGGTAAAACTTTTTTATATATGGTTTTTATTAGGTTAGGTCATTAAATATTTTTTCATTATTTGGTCAAGATCACTATTTCACGCGGACAAAGTCGCGGGAACAGCTACTATATAGAATATATATAGATTTTTTTCTTCAAAATCCCCATGCACATTTATTGTCACATGATTACAAGTGTGAATACATTTATTTTAATTATTTTACGCAGACCTCCCGCGTGTTAAACTCGACATTCCGCTATGAGAAATTCGTCAAGAAACTGCGCGCTGAAGAGGAAGAGCAGCGGAAAGGTGCTGAAACGAAACTGAAAGACCTGAAGGATAAGCAATATAGCGACTTCTTCATACGCTGTGATCGAAGGTACGTGTTTAATAAAAGCTCAGGGAATTTTACCTGACGATTTGGCAAAGTTTCAAGGGCTCTTTACCACTGTTCCGATATCAAATTTAGTTCCATGTATGGAGACTTATTAAACAAGTCATAATAGGGGGAAAATTGATAAAGTAATGTGAACTAATTCATTACTCCTTCGTTAGCAAAGTACCAAGTCAACCACGCGTTGACCACCACGCGGTTCCCCCTGAAAACTATCGTGATAAATTCCTGATGAATTAGTCACGATGAACCAACTGATCTGACCTCATCTCATCATACTCCACTGGTGCCCTGCTAGCGTAAATCGTTAGCGCAGGCGGGTGAATCATTCCATAAGCATCTATTAAAAAAAATAGTCTAATAAGTTAATAAAACAATTTGTTCTCACATAAACGACCTACATACGACACTAAAACCTCGTATCTAAAGAGTAGTCTGGTTTGGTTGCCGAACAGTCAACACTAGACTTCCAAACTATATCCAAACTCTATTGATTGCCCGATGATGCCTCACTTAGATGCGAAACACGTGTCGCAATATGACTATGGATCCAATAACGGTCGGAATTTGATCATTAATAGGGAAGGTCATAACTCTACCAGTAGCGGTGGTCAGTGGTCAGGTTTCCACGCTGAATATTTATGGTATTACATGGCTAATGGTAGCTAAACGGCAACGCGCACGTAACACCCCTGATGTTTCAGTTAATTCGCAGTTTGTATTCACAAAATTCTTAAAAATGTAATTCAGAATATTTATTTAAAAGAGCAACATGCAAGTTTCTTGCTCATTCTTCTTGTAATGAGTCTGCGTTCCAAATGAGTGGTAGATTAAAAAATATGAATATTCAAAGGTGCTTATATTAAGTGTTTTTGAATAAATATTATTTTTATTTCTACTAGGGACATCAAATTCGTGTGTGTATGTTTTCTAATAATCTATACATATAAATAAAATTGGAGTGTCTGTTTGTAATATTGAAATACTACGTTTTACTACATGCATATGAATATAAATACGGTATATACACCAAAATAACATTTTTTACAATTTTGGTCTATCTGTTTGTTTGTTCCGGCTAATCTCTGATATGGCTGGACCGATTTTAACGGGGCTTTTTGAGTAACTTAGGCTACTTTTATTTTAGAAAAAAAAAAGTTAATATTCACGCGGACGTAGTCGCGGGTGCAGCTAGTAGTAAATAAATATTATAATCACCAGTCTTATAAAACAAATTCTTTATTTTTTTACTACAATGGTTAACTAAACTGTTATTGTTTTATTATTTAGTTGAAAATAGACGCTGTAATGCCACACACGAGCCTATTATTATGTTGTTTAATACGTAATTTAGTACATAAATTAAAAATATCTGAATTATAGCAATTTTTACGTTACGTAATGTATATTTAGATCCCTTATCAACGACGTGGCGAGACGTGTCGACCTCTGCATGGCGTCATATCAAGAGGATCTCAAACAGAAACGTAATAGGTCAGAGTACTTACTTATCTAATAGCTTTATCTATATTTTTTATAAATAACGCCACATCATCGTCATCAAACCTACAACCTACATTTTTTTGATTAAATTAACAAAAACAAAAAGAAAATACCCTCAAGACTATTGTCCTAGCTGGGGTAGTCAGAGTTCGATCAGCATATCTTGACCTCAAACTCAAAATGTTTATTCATTCTTATTCACATAGGACCTCGTGGCCTTTTGTGCACGTCATATTTTCTATCACTATCCCTATAGTCCAGTTCGACTAGCTACTTCAGTTGAAAAGAACTGGTAAGAAACTCAACTGATACATATTTACTTAATCTTTGTTTCTTATTACCGAAGTCAGAAATGTAAATTGACACACAAGGCATTTTATTGTGTAGGCCAATTTGAACTGTTGAGCGTTATTCAAGGTAGTAAACCACTAGGCCATGATGGTATAAAAATAGGTTATAATAATCCCTGAATAATTCACACAACGCCATTTAGTCCCATAACCAATACAAGCAGACATACTTATGGATACAAATGTTTGTACCGTGCAAGGAATCGAACCTGCGACCACCGAATGTAAAGCGCTGTGCAAAACCGCTAGACCACCGAGGCATGCATATGTATGTACTCATAAGACAATCTGTCTTGTGAAATTTCATTAAGATTCGTTCGTATACCCTCTACCCATATCTACATGGGAATGTATATAATTTGGTTACCAAATTATACCTATTACAACAAGATTATTCTGTACCAATTTTCATACAGATTATTAGATCTGCTCTCCGCAGAAGAAGAGGCAAACATCCGCAAGTTTGTGGAACAAGCACAGGCGGGTGCGGAGGCAGTATGGCAAGACAAGCAAAACCGTCTCAAATACTTGCTCGAGAAACGGCAGAAAGAACACGAAGAGAAATATAAGGACACTCCTCTGTTAGTAATGTCATTTTAACCGACATCAAGACTAGGATTTTCTCCATTTTACTTTTTTTTGCACGAGTTCAGAACTAACAGCGTGAACAGATTTCCATTACTTATTTTGATTTGAAAATTGGTGCTTGTTCGTGTGGTAGATTTAAGAAGGAAACCTAGTAATGTACCATGTCAGGTTGACTCCACCCGGTTATCTCTGGAAACCAACATAATAAATTACGGGTGATTTTACAACGGTTTGCTAAGTGACCTGACCTATCACTCATCTTATCCTCCACTGGTGCCCCGCCAGCGATACCGTTAGCGCAGACCGGTGCAGTATACCATATTCAAATAAAAAAAAAAAGTTGATTTGCAAACATGCATACGGCCTATCTGATGGTATATAGCTGCTGTAGCATATTGACGCCTAAGATGCCAGGGATGTCAGGTGCGCGTTGCCGACCCTTAGAAACCTTAATATGCCCTTCTTGAAAAACCCCATTCTGTCCCATGAGAAAACTTCAGCAGGTAGTTCATTTCGCAATCAAAGTGTATGTAGGAGGAAACTCCCCTGAATAAAGTAATAACGTATGGCGGATTTTAAAAACAAAACTTAAATTCTATTAATATTTATATGGACACAATAATGTAAACAGACTTTAATATATATATGTTTTACCTTATAGGTCTAAATGTGTTCACGTACTGCCAGGCATCTTGAAGCTGCGCGCCAAAGAGGCTGCGGAAATACAGCTGTACCAGATGAGAGAGAAGGAAGCAATGAAGATGGCCGAGAAAGAATTCGAGAAGATGTGGCATGAAGTCGCCATGAAGGAATCAGATGCTTTGGTTAATAAATTTATTTTATACTAACTGACCCGTATGACTGCATTACGCATTATTTGACATTTATCATTTTATGTCCAATTTTCATATTTTTTTAAATTATACCCTATATGTTATTCTGATGTATAAGCTATATTACTGTAAAGTTTCATCAAAATCCATTCAGTAGATTTTGCGTGAAAGAGTAACAATCATCCATCCATACTCACAAACTTTCGCGTTTAAAATGTTAGTATGATTATAGGAATAGCAAGTCGACGGCCTATTTAATGGTAAGCAACATTCGCAACTTTTTTAGTAAACTACACAAATACTAAACAAGTCTCATTACCAATAGGACTATTGCTATGCTCGTTAGTCATTTAAGTAATCGTTTAGTGAGTAATAGACTTTGCTCAATAATATCCCTAGACAATTCAAACTGCGCCATCTAATTTAAACAGAGCTTGTGTTAAGGGTACTACACAACTGATAAATATACTTAGTAATTTTTTTTAAATACATACATAATATACATAGCAACTATATTTTTGTATTTGTACATTCCGACTGATGCAATCATAATTATGAATACAAATGTTTGTATCGTGCGAGGAATCGAACCTGCGACCATTGAAAATATAGCGCTATGCTAAACCGTCATATTATTAGTACAGATAAAATAATATTGCATTTAACAATATAATAATAAGTATAAATATTATTTGTAAGGCGGCTCGTATGGAACAAGATGCCATTGAGCGATCACGGCGAGATAGGGAATGCAAAGAGTATGCCGACTACCAACTTGAGCAGAGACGACAGCAGAGGGAGAAAGAAAAAGAGATTTTAAAGCAGGAGACTCTGAGGATGAAGACAATGTGGGCGGCAGATTTGAAGAAGGAAGAAGAAGGTAACGAATTTGCTTTGCTTCCACTATTTTGACACTCTTGTCATATTGGATTTCGTGATTTTGGATTTTGTGGCTATGACGGAAAATTTTCTAATATTATAAACGCGAATTCAAATTCAATTCAAAATCAAAAATCATTTATTCATGTAGGACATTTTAGCCGCTTATATGAATGATTTTGAGCATGGATGAATAAATATTTGTTATTCTTTGACGCAAAAACAGAACAAACGCTTGAATAGATTTTAATCAAACTTTACAATAATATAGCTGATGCACCAGAATAACACATAGGCTATAAATTTCACGCGGATGATATAGAGGGCACAGCTAGTAAATTGTGTTATATTATTATTATATATTTGCGTCAAAGAATAACTGTAACTGTGGAAAAAAATAAAAAATAATATATATCATTATTAATATTACCAGCTGAACGGGATCGTACTGAGAAACGCAAGGAAACGGCATCTGAACGTAAACAGATGATACTCGAGAGGCAGGAGACGATCGCCAAGCAAAGGGCTGAAGACAAACTCATTGCGGACACGTGGGACTCCCTTGCTGGTCAGGGCCGCGCTGATGAACTGGCGAAAATAGAGTTGCACAGGAAAAAAGAGGTAATATCTAACCTATAGCCTCAGTGATCTAGCGGTTTAGCAAACGCCTTACTTTCCGGTGGTCATGGTCTCGATTCCGCGCACGATCCAAATATTGTTATTAGTCTTGATGTTTTCTGTGTATATTTTATTTATTCTTTATTGCACATATAAAATTGTACAATTTGACGAGCTTAATGCCATATGGCATTCTCTAACTATTACTCACTAAACGATTACTTGAATGACGAGCGTGCATGGCAATAGTTGTTCATGTACGGGATTTTCATGTAATGTTAGACATAGACACCTATATAAATACCTATACATTGTAAATGAACTGGCTTTAATAAAAAAATAATAATTCAATTGAGTTTCTTGCCAGTTCTTCTCAATTAGATCTATATACCGAAGTGGACGGTAAAAAAAAATGGAGGGAAAAAAATTATAATGTAAAAACTTGACGTTCATAACCGGCTAAAATGACCTACATGAAAAAATTATTTTTGAATTTGAATATGACAGCTAACCATTGGGTAAGAACAGAAAGCGATTGAAAGGCAATGCCCTGGTGGAAAAGGATAAGCGTACCTAAATGTATAGTATATGTATGCTTTTACAAAAAAAATGTATCTAAATATTTATATCAGTTATCTAGTACCCATAATACAAAATCTGCTTAGCTTGGGTCTAGGTGGCGAATGGTGAATGATTACTATCGCCCATATACATGAACAGCACCACAGATATCACATTATCATGTTACATCCGTGATACCATTGACGGGCTGCCATTCCATGCTGTGGACTAGGATGTCATGCCTGTAATTTAGTGCCTATTTTTTTTTTACAAACAAGCATACGACTCATCTGATGGTAAACGGTTATCGTAGGCTCTGGACGCCTGAAACACCAGAGTTGTCACGTGCGTGTCGTCAAACCTTAATATACCCTTCATGAAAAACACCATGTTGTAATGTCTCGAGGAAACTACGGCAGGTAGTTCATTCCAAAGTCTTAAGTGTACGCAGGAGGAAACTCCTCTAAAACATCCAAGACCACTTAGGTTAAAGCATGTGGGGATGAATTCCCTGTCGATAATTTCTCCCTGCAAACTGAAACAAAGATTTCTTCGTGACTGACTGAGACGACTTTGTACAAAGTGAAACCTTGCTTTTGGATTTACAGCGTGAATTAGATGAATGTAATCGCAAAATGGCAGAACTTAAAAACGAGATGAAGAGATTGGAGACAGCAGATGATCACATTTTCGAGCAAGAGGCACGCAACATGCAAGAGCAGGTGGACAAGAACCGATGCCAATATCTTGCATGGGCACAGAAGACTAATACGGTGAATATTTTTATTTATTGCGTGTATATTTATATTTGTCACTGGTGATGGAAACACTGATAACAAATTAAACTAGTCCGAGCGGTGGTAAAGTTAGGGGCGATAATTTTGTTTTTTTCATACAGTCCTTTTCACAGCTGGTCATATCAGGCCTTCACCGCCGAATAGTTTTTTAAAAAAATATTACAAACTAGCTGACCCGCGCAACTTCGTCTGCTTCACACTATACCATTTATCATTATATTTCGCCCAATTTACACAATATCTTTTTAAACTACAGCCTATATGTTATTCTGATGTAGGTAGATATAAGCTATATTACTGTAAAGTTTGATTACAATTCAATAGTTTTTGCGTGAAAGAGTAACTAACATCCATACTCACAAACTTTCGCGTTTATAATGTTATTCTAAACATTTACGATATGTACACTTAAATTGCTCAACAGCGTGCCTCGCAAACAAAGGTACTAATAAATTGTAATGTTTTTATTTCATACAGTGATATCACATTGGGGGTCTTTTGGGAGTATTTTGTGGCTTTGGAGGATTTGTTGGGGAAAGAAAATTTAATTAGGACATAAATTTAGGTTTTTGGTTCCTTAATTAAAACTAAAAAACAAAAATAGTCTAAAAATACGTGTGACATAACAACTAACGCCATGATACCTACTAGTATAGTATTATTATTACAAAATTTACTATTTAATTTACGTATAAACAATATTTTTTCACACACATAAAAAACAGTAGATTAGAAAACATACTCCTTTTTTAAAATCGGTTGATAATTAGAACAACCTAGTTCGTTACCAGTAAACGAAATAATCTTTACCTACACAGGACGTCCGCAAAGCAATGATTGAGCAAATAAAAGAACGCCAAGAAGCCCGCGAAACTCTTAAAAAGAAGATGGAGGAACAAGACGAGTATCATAGACAACTTTTCAGTCAGCTCCAGCAGCTAGTTGACCATAAACAAATGGTCGACGCACAGGCTAGGCTAACACACCAAAAGGAATTGTTGGAGCAAATCGAATATAATAAGATTTTAAAGGTAAACCTAAATATTCAGTACTAAATAGACAATAAAGTTCCAATTCCAACAGAAAGTGTCTCGCTATATTGACTACAAAATTGCATCGTGCTTGGAATCAAAGCCGTGACCATGGGAAGTAAGGCAGTGTACTAAACCGCTAGACCACCGGGGCCGCCCATTATCATGTATAAAAATGCTATTTATTATATGCTTCAAAATACATACATTGCACTGAATAAAATATTTTTCTTTCTTTCTTTCTTTCTTTCTTTCTTTCAAAACTTACAGGAAAGAGCAAAACAAGAGGAATTGAACCAAATCAAAAAATGCCAATTAGCCACTGAGGAATATCAGCAAGAAATCAACAAGATGTTATGCCGGTAACTCCTTTTTATATAGATGGAATAGCGATAATTTTATGGCCCGCCACAATATTAAAAAGCAATATTTTTTTATATTATTTCGTTTATAAACTTACTAACTACGCGCCCCGGCTCCGCCCGGGTGTACATGTATTATACATATAAACCTTCGTCTGGAATCACTCTATCTATTTAAAAAAACCGCTTCAAAATCCGGTGCGTAGCTTTAAAATCCGGTGCGTAGTTTTAAAGATTTAAGCATACATAGGGACAGACAGCAACAGCGACTTTATTTTATACTATGTAATGATAACAAATTAAAATTAATTATTCATCTGGATTACTCTTAACATTCAGAACTCAATAGTAGGAATATATTTTTTCAGGCCGTTCTTCAGCGACGAATTGCATCCATTCATGAAACAAATGGCCAAAGGTCTCAAGATGAAAGAGAAATGTCCTTGCTCCAAACTGGATTACTGCAGAACTGATTAGTATTTCATTTTCGTTCATGTATAGATGTTTAATGTTATGAATCAATGAATTGTTGAATATAACAAACGATATGCGTTTAAATAAATTTTATTTTGTATTACCTGCTGTGTATTTTTTGAGTGGATGATAATTGCATGCTGGACCCGCTTGCTCTATCAGTAACTAATATGCTCTCTATATTTTTTATTTCACATAAATTAGATAAAACAAATGAGAAGAATAATTCTTGTGCCAGTATTAGTTGCCATACTACTCCGCAATGGCTTAACCGATTTTGATGAAATTGTATATACCTATATACTTGGTAGGTTTGAAAATAAGTTGTTATATATTTTTATATTCGCACAGATAAGGTAGAATTTTATTTATTTGTATTAAATTTTTTCCATGAATTGGCATTAAAATGACATAGAATTCTAAATTTACACCCTTCTAACATCAACCCCTATTTTTTATTAGCTATATTAATAATATATGGCAATACGTTTGCTGGGTTAACTAGTGTTTTATATTAGCATTACCTACTCATTTATTCTGTTTATTGTCGAGTCCCAAGCTTTTTAATAAGAACGATTAGTGGACATAAGATTTTTTTTTTTTATTATTTCTTATCTACTCATATACGTATTTGTAAGGAAGAGTAAGGATATATAGTGACCATTACTTCCTCACATGACGGACAACCTCGTTTTACTCGTAAATTACATAATTGTTCATTGACATTGACAAAATATGATTATATTATATCAGGTAAGATTAACCTACGGCCCGCAGTGGTATCAAAAATAACAAATTTTCATGAATATTCACTACATCACTGCCTACTTCGTAAGAGAAACTTTTTTTCTAATTTTATTGTCTCATAATTAATAAAAATATTATTAATTGATAATTTTATGCAATTGGAAGAACAAAGAATTCAACTGCCCTTAAATTAGCTAGTAGATATATTAAAAAAGAAGTAATATCCTAGTATTTCTGACACAAAATAAAAAAAACATAGTGTTTTTAATGTGAAAATTTAATCATTCTTTATTCAAATAAACATAATATAAGCACTTTTGAATAGTTATACCTATACTTAATTTTTTTTTCTACCACTCATTCGGAAAGCAGACTCATCCATCACAAATCCGCACAAGAAACTTGCGTTCAATATGATGTAATTTAAGATTTTGAATGAATACAAACAGCCAAATAGCAAGACTATTGTCCAACCAGCGCAGACAAATGGACCATATATAATAATAATCGTCAGCATCCTTATTTGTCTCCAATAATCTATTACAATGGCTGCATATAATAAAATTTAGAAGTAATATCCAGAGATAAAACGGTCTATAACTCAGAGGGGCAGTGAGGCCACCCTCTGCTATTGTGTTATAGCCTTTGTTAATAAAATAATAGAATAAAAGATCAACGACGACGACACTTAAGTTCTAAATCGTCCTCTACTAATAAAGTAAACATAAAAATTTGACATTATACAATACGTATTAGAATTCAATTTGAATGCGACCCACGTAACCAATACGCGGGCTACATTTAAATATTTTTTTCTATGCGACCGAGAATTTAGCGACCCATACATAAAAAAATATTAAACAGACAATGCTAATCTGGACCATAATCTGTGGTTAAACGAGCACGTTACACGAACGTAAGCTCACCTAATTTTTATTCCGGAAACGTACTAACAGATTCGTGTCGATAAATGTCAAGTAGCAAGTGGTACAAGTGACAACAAAATTGTTAAGATTTATAAAATTTATGATGATGATGTCATTGTTGTAAATCCGTCAACAGCAACTTAAAATGTTTTCTTTCATGCGTTCTTATGTGACTAACGAAGAGTCTAAATGGAAGAGATAGAGAGAGAAGAGAGAGCACCGATCTGAGAAGGGATCAACTGTTCTTTGGAGAATTTTGAAGAGACAATATGGCGGCCTTATTGCTGAAGGCAGTTTTTTTCAAGGTAACGTGTAAATAAAGAGTATGTAGGTATAATATGAAGAAGGAAAATGATATAGCCTATAGTCTTCCTAGATAACAGAGATAGACAGTAGATAAAAATCATCTCATCTCGTTACCAACACAAGATTTTAAACTAATCATTTTTTTAATACTACTTTTTTTATGGTGGCAAATAAAGCATACGGCCCATCTTATGGTAAACGGTTACCATGCCTATGGACACCTGAAACACCAGGGGTGTCAAGTGCGCGTTGCCGACCTTTAAGAAACCTTAATATACCCTTCTTGAAAAACCCCATGCTGTAGTCTCGTGAGAAAACCTCGGCAGGATTTTTTTATTACCTTTCAGCACGTTTGACCGCATTCTCAACTGGAATTATCACATAGATATTATTATTATACCACGCATTCAACTTTTCTATGCGAATGTATTCAAATACCATATTTTTCCTGTAGGAAGATCTTAATTGAAACAATAAAAAATTACCATGTTAAGTGACTCACTTTATTATTGTTCCTTAGAATTTTCCTCAAACTTCTTGTCATATAAAAGCTTGGATTTCGCAATCAGCGTCAGTCAAACCAAAACAAACATGTACAATATACTCACATTGCTTATTTTGGTTTCCATAACCAATGCCCGGGATATTTCCCTCGGTTCTGAAGGTGGCACGAAAATATTTGATGAAAACTTTCAAGCAAGTCCCGCCATATGGAGACAAATGCAAAATGTAACAATCAATACAACAGACGACGAAGTGATAAGTAAAATCATAGTGAAAGATCTTAGGCCCGAAAAAGACGGAGATGTAGATATCGTCGATGGAGGAGAAGGACAGAAAAAACTTACTTTAGAACTCAAAAGCCCAACTGTGTTAAGAGGATACGATTTTCATGTGGAAGTTTACGCGACACCAACATCACAGGCAAAAGTTATAGATGACAAAAAACAACAGGATTTAACTCATCCTAAGCAAATAGGAGGTCCTAAAAACCCATTAGAAACTTCAGGATCTAAACTTGCCTTACCACGTACAAATGTTGATACCACTAAAGTACCTGAATCTTCATTATCTGCAGAGAATAAAAAGTATGACAACGAAAGAAAAACTCGTGACACAACTCACGATACTAAGAAACAAAATGAAGACAATCTGAAGCCTAAGATTCCATCGCTTACTGGAATTGAAACAAAAGAAACAGAAATACCAACTAAATATGCAGGAAATCAAAAAGACGGAGCAAATAAATCAGAGGATCACGTAACGGAGAGAAATAAAAGTGCTGATATCGTAGGAAAAGAAACAAAACCAATCAATGGAGAAGCAAGACACACTCGTGCGACTGAAGAAGAAGAAGATCAAAAAATCTTATCGGACATCTATAAAAAAGCTGGTAACGATGATTTTTCAAGATCTACTACTAAAAGACCCACTTTTGTACAATTGAATAAGGACAAAAATAGTGCTCCTCTAAGTCCCCCAATAGCCATTGCTAATGACAGAAATGCAAGAGAAACTAGCAAAGATGATAAATCTGATGAAACTTTGGCACCAGTTGTTAGTAATAGAAACAACCCTACGCATACAACGTCATCACCTTATGGTAGAAATATACCATCAACTTTAAGTCAAGAGGTTCCAACATTTGGCTTAAAAATAAATACGAAAGACCATTCAGATCCGAAGAGCAATACTAATTCAGAAATAAATGGCAAAAGCGCACAGGAATTTCCTACCATTATATCTAAGGAAAACGACAAAACTGAATCTATAATAAATGATAAAGAAAGAACCACACGAGACATTCATAATCCAGATAATAATGAAAATTACAACATATCTAGAACATTAAGTTCATCGAATATTAACAATAATGAAAATAATGAACAGTTAAGAAATTCACCTAGTGCACTCAAAGACTTAAACACTCATGCGCTACCACTCAACGATCAAAATAAAAATAGCAACCCTGTAACGTCTAATATTGGAATTAAGCCAAAAGTAGAGAACAAGGACGAGAAACAACCTCCCACGATATTTTCTAACAAACACGACAAACCGGCTGTTACAATGTTAAGTGATAAAGAAAGAACTAAACGAGACACACATAATGTAGCTAAAAATGAAAATTACAATATACCTAAATCGTTAACCTCATCCAATATTACCAAAAGCGACGAAAATAATGACCAATCACTTAAGACAGAAGATATAAACACACCAATACTACCTCTGAATGGGCAAAATAAGAATGGTGAGCCATTGACAACCTCTAACAATGCCAACAATCCAGCGACAGAAAACAAGGGAACAACAACTCATCTAGGAACTTCAGAATTGACAAATCCACTTGAAACGAACACTTATTCGCAAACGTCAAGTCCAGGACCAAACGTGCACAAATATCCTATACCGTATCCCTATGCTGGATCATACACAACCCCGAAATCTGATCATAAAAGAGATACAATATCTGCTGATACGGGAAAGAACTCCCCAAAATCTCCACTACTCTCTGCATCTGAAGGTTTAGAGAGTTCTACTTTGAAAGTGAATACACCAAGAATACATGAGGAACCAGCAGCGTATTCGACAACGCCAAAGTCGGAACACAAAAGAGATACAGTACCAAAAGAAAAGAAACAGGATAATGAGGAAGATCCAAAAATTACTCCTAAAATTTCTGGCAATCCAAACATTACAGAACACGTCAAAACACCTGTGATATCTATTCAATAAATTAAACCGAATTTCATTTGGTTAATTATATAACTAAAACGTTCCATAATAATGGTATTTATTTTTTATTTAATACATGGTTGTTATATTAAGTAATCACTGAAATATTGTCTGTAAAACTGTAATAAAAAGACAGTAAATATTAATAAAAAAATGTTTTATTTAATACATATAAATCAATATAACCAACAGAGCTTATAAACAAAGTTATTACTGATAAAATTTAAAAAATGTATACTTGTAAATTGGTCTTTTTTTGTTCAATTGAATTGAGCAGTAATATTAGGTTAACGAACAAATATTCGAATTAACAATTTTAGGAACGTAATTGTTATTTTTCAGTGTTTTTCTAAACATACTCGTATAGGTATATCATAAAGAGAAAAGATTCCATTTTTTGTTGCAAATGGACAAATTAAAAAAATACTTAACTGATTTAAAAAAATCTTTCACTTTTACATTACTAAAGAGTAATGTAATAAATTATGATTGCAATAATGACGGCCTCGGTGGACTAACAGTTTAACACACCGCCTTGCTTGCGATGGTCGCCGGTTCGATTCCTCGCACGATACAAATATTTGTATATTCAGAGTATGATTGTTAGCTATGCATTTTGTGTATGTATTTACAAAAAAAAAAAAAATCTATCTAGTACCCATAAGCTCCGCTTATTTTAAAACAAGATGGCACTGTGTGAATTGTCTTGAGATATTATATTATAAAAAGTATCCATGCGAAACTGGGATGGGTTGCTTGTTAATATTAAATAGAATATTCTCAATAATTGGAAATAACTCTTTAAAATTATGTACTGGGACAGGATTGCGTAGGTGTTTTTTTTTATTGTAGAATATAAGTGGTTACCGTTGCCTATATACATGTATATAGCCGACAACACTACAGACATCATGTTATCATGTGACACCCGCTTACCTCTCATGCGTTGCCATTCAAGAGGACTGGGATATCATGCTTCTAACCATAACTATGTTATATAATTATATCTTTGAAATGTTTTTCAATATTTAAATTAATAATAATAATGATATTTATTTTTCAGATAAACGTTAAAAATAGTTCAATAACGTAATTCTATAAACATACTATAAGCAATCAGACTAACGTAAAATATTACTAAATATAAAAAACAATAGTTAAAAAAATTTTATAACTAAGGAATGTATTATACAATTTAGATCAATAAGATAGGCCAATACTCATTCCAACATACAAATAGGTATATATAATATAATTAGTATTACATGGGAGTATTACATTATCAAAGATATGGGGTCATATCTACATTTTAGAGTCATGTATACAAGATAAAAACGAAAATTAAACCACTATTATTTTTAGGCCATTCATGATAATTATATATATTAACTGCTTCGATAGCTGAATCATTTCAATATCATAAACGCAATAATTTATAAGAATGAAGTATGTGTGAATATTTATTACCCTTTTAATTAACAAATATGATACTATAAATTTAGTATGCTGATAACATATCTCAGGATACTATATCCCGTAATGTACGAGGAGATAGCCACGGGACATAACTACTAATTTAATTAATTAATCTGTGCTCCCGTATATTTGATAATATAATATCCGCCTATTAGTTACAACTTGAGAAACTATTATAACCTTTTTAATTTTGGGAATACTTTTTAAGCATCCTGTGACATGCTTTTATAAAGCATAGTATATATATTTTTAGTTTATCATTTGAAAATGTATTATTTAATGGGAAATTAATTTCATTACTTAGGCTGGTAACATACATTTGTTTCGCGAATAACTGGACTCCAATTGGTGCATTTGGATGCTAGCGCCCGCCTTCTTTAGAGATAATTGACACATTTAATTGATGTAGCAATTAAATGTGCCAACTAATATAATTAGCTGGACTCATATATAATTAGCTTATTTGATTACTACATTTAATCCTATTTAGAAATAGGTAACAACCAATGTGTTAAAAACGGAACTTTAGTTACAATCAGGCAACTTGATGACTAACTGACTGTATGTTACCCAACCATAGTGCAGTTACACATTCAGTTCGTAGGATGATTCAACTTCCCTTCGATTTGCGTATTTGGCTCATAGGCTCTGATGTCTTTGTAGATACACCAATAGAAACTGGGTCACATTGGAAATTTGTTCAACTGAACTGAATAATGTGACCACTATTACAGGAGAAATAGAAATAGTATATTAACATATTACCTAGGACACAAATTTAATTTGTTGGAAGATTCTTCTATGTAATTTCCATTCTATTTGGAAATTTCATACTCTTCATTACTCTGCCCTAATCTTTTGTAAATATGCCAAAAGACACTAGGTTACATTGGAAATTCATTCAACTGAACTGAATAATTTGACCACTATTACATGAGAAATAGTATATTAACATAGTGTCTATTGCTAATCATATTTAATTAAGGAATGTACTGGTATACCATCAGGAATATTTTTACGGCCGTGTAGAGATTCTAGTTCGATCACTGCTAGGCAACCAATGACATCTGCATGGCAAGCTTTTAATAACTGAATAGATGCAGCTATGGTCCCCCCAGTTGCTATTAGATCATCAACAATAAGGCACTTGAGACCCGGACGGATTGTATTCTTCTGGATTTCCAATACATCCTGAAATTTGTCAAATTGATTACTTGTATGTTTTATGCAGACATTTTTATATATATTAATTAATTAGCTGTGTCTAGAACTCTGTATGTCTTTAGAATAAGCATGTGTTCTAACTTTTTTGTTTGAAACAGATAAAATTGCTAAAACGATTTCTTTTGCAAAACATATCGAAGTATTTCTATCAATGGGTCAGTATCTAATACCTATTCATAATTCAAACTCTGCTTAATAATAATACTTTTTATTATGTACACAAAAGAAACATAATAATATATATATATATATACATAAGCAATTTTTACAGACAGTTTGTAATTAAATTATCCTGTATTAATTATTCTATGTTATTGTTAATATAAATACTTACAGAGCCATATTCTAAATCATATTTGTGGGATACCACTTCTCCAGGTAACTTCCCTCTCTTTCTGACTGGCAGAGAACTAACTCCTAATTCAGCGGCTAAAGAGAAGGAGAAGAGAAACCCTCTAGACTCCAAACCCACTATTGCCTCAACACCTTCAAATTTTGTCCGTATTGTCTCCACTAATAAATTTTGGAGCAGCTTGCATGTGGCGCCATCTGCAATTGCTGAAAATATATCCCTAAAAAAACAGATGAAGTTAAAAAACAATAAGACATAAATAAAGAAAAAAAAAGAAAAATTTAAATATTAATAATGCTCCCAAATATAGCACTACTTCCTAATTAAGTTAGGTTAAGTTATACATAATATTTAGTTTTATTTATTAATTTTGTTTGTTCTAAATAACTAAGAGGCTCTTAACCCTGTCCTTCGGGAGCTGTTGCCACCGGTGTTGACGGCCGTGCAAATTCGAAAGCTAACAAGATAAACCTAAATTATGAACATAATTAAAAAATTATACAATAAAAATAAAAGTTACCAAAACAATATTCCTTTCTTGGGAAAATCCGGAAAACTCTTGATTTTGCCTTTTAATTCAGCTATTTTACGTGCATGATCATTTACCATCTTGTATTAAATTATTTCTCTTATAATTATTAACACTTGATATACAGTGTATGTATATATAAAGCAATAAAACTAGAAAACCAATATAATAATCAAAACATATTAAAAGTTTTGTAAATAATTTCAAATAGTTCACTAAAAACCTTCACTGTACAAGCAAGTACTACGTATTTTATTGGCATTTAATTATTTTGAAGTATTCTTTAAATTTTAATTGAAATATTAAAACAATACAAATTTTAAAAGTTTTAACCTATATCATGTAAGCCAATGTCAAATCAATAACGTCAATATTGCTGTTCCCTTTATTTCAAACACAGCTATTGTGTCAATCATGATTTTACTGTCAGTCATACCAGAGATAAGATAATATTACAACTTTACTGATTAGAAGTCTTTAATGGAAGACAATGGTATGGTGCAACTGCCTGTGCTAACGATTTACGCTAGCGAGGCATCAGTAGGGTATGATAAGATGAAGATGAGGTCAGGAGGTCAGTCAGCCAATCGTGACAAATTCATCAGAAATTTATCACGATGATTTCCAGGGGTAACCACGTGGAGGTCAACCTGACATGGCACATTGCTAGAATCCTCTTCCCCCCACCCGACTATAGGTCGTCTGTATTCCTCTAAGAGAATGCGGTCTCGGGACCTTCTTTTTGTGTTCCTTATTTTATTTTCTAACTAAGAAAAAATATTCTAACTCTAAAAATGATTGGAAACTTACGTCGATAGAGGTCTCTTTGTATTAAGCTATAATAAGCTTCATACTAACATTATAATACTTATTTAATTTAGGTAGTATGACCGGTATTACAATATAAAATATAATGAATCAGTTCATCAGATAATAATTTAATATGATTTTTTTAATTTGTATGTTCTAAATTCGTGGAATATCTCGCCATGCGCCATTAAATTATTATTATTTTTTTGTTTCTATTTCTGCCTAAGGAAAGGCAAAGGAAACTGTACCCATACAGTCCTTAAATTAAAATAAATATTGAGTAAAATAAATGACAGATTGCTGTCATTGACAGTCAGTCTCTTGACCACAATAAACTTCAAATCAAAATTTCAAATCAACGTCAACCGTTCTTTACGTATAATTTTAATTTATAAATCATATAAAAATTGAAATCTGTTATTTATAATTATTTAGAAACAATACAAAAGATACACTAAATTGAGCATAACTAATGTGAAGTATTTGCTATTGTATTGCAAAAATCTATTTCGTAATTCTATTACAATCGCGTTTCCCGCGTTTGAAAGTGAAACTTTCACGATATAAACAATAAGACAAATACAATGTTATCTACGGGTGATTTAGAAAGGCTTATTAGTATGAAAAGGCGTGAGATAGAGAAAGAGAAAATGCTTCTCGGCCTGTCTTCCCATCTTGTTAATGTGAGTATTGTAATTTGTTCCTATGTATATTTTGTAAACTGTTGATGGTCGCATGGCTATCGATTTTCTTGTCTCGTATGCCGCGGCCTGGCTACTCGCCATTCAAGTGTTTTCCTATCGATTCAACTGCACGCGCCGGTTGTTTAGCTCGTTGCGTAGAATAATGCATTTTGTACGTAAATAAATAATTATATCTTGGTACAAATACAATGAATATTTATTTTTATTGATTAGTGCTTTAGTTTTTTTTTTTAATATTTGTTTGGAAGGTATAGGACATATTGAAAGTTTTATCAGCTGCTTCAACTTTATTCTAAATAATATGTAAGTATGCAATTTCTTTAATTTATTTCTTCAATATCATGTTACAAGATAGTCAATTAACCCAATTTAAATATTGTATAATATTATTATATAGTTACTGCAATATTATATATTTTCAAATATGATATTGTTTTCATTAATTGTATATTTTTTAATCTTGTAATTCAACACTAATGGTTATTTGAAACATTATGTATTGTTCTATTATGTAAACAATTAATCAGCACACAGAAGCTAATCAAATATAGACCATATTATCTTGGGAACACAAATATTTTTTGATATAGAATAATCAGAATTACCAAATTGTTGTAAACAGCCAAAATATGTAATAAACATATCACTAATAAAAGTTAAAATATTATCGAAATATATATTTTGAATAAGTTCAAATTCAAATTCAAAATATCTTTATTCATGTAGGTCTATTACAGACTCTTATGATATGTCAAATCTACCGTCAGTTCGGAATGATATCGAGATGAGAAGAACTGACAAGAAACTCAGCTCGTAATTTTTTTCAAATAATAGTGGAACATGTTTATGATAAAATTCAATTTTGGAGAATAGAGTGACCACCAGCATATGCTATCGCAAAGAACAAAAAATTTAATCAGTGTTCACAACCTGAACAGACCAGTCCCCACAAGCAGCACCCGTTCACGAGTATGACGTATGAGCCAGCCATCATTGTACTCAACCATATTTGAGGGAGCACATCGACCCGGCCCAACACGCCGCCACAAGTTTGAACTTTATAGCGAGCATGACTGTTTCAGGTTACTCCACTACGTCAATTATATTATTTACAGCATAGGCTGTACCGATCACAGTTTTCACCCATTACAATATTAAATTTACATTATTTAATTTACAATATGTCATTACAAAATTTATAATAAGTTTCTTTATTGTTATTACATTATCCATGTCAATGGGAAAAATTATATGCCTCATAACAAAAGTTAAAAATTGTAATTAAGTCCACACATTGTAGTCATTTAAGTAGTCGTTTATTTTATAATAAGCTTTAGAGCAAAGTGTTTTTTTTACATGTATCTTAAATTTGGCTTCACTTAAATTTAAAACACTATCTGGCAATTTATTATAAAAACGTATACAATGTCCCATGAAAGATGTACTTACTTTTTTGAGACGATAACTAGGCATATTTAATTTATTTTTATTCCTTGTATTAAAAGCGTGTAAGTGACTATTTTTTGGAAATAAATTTAAGTTTTTGCGTACATACATAATATTTTCATATATATATTGAGAGGGAACAGTAAGAATACCTGTTTCTTTAAAGCGTTCTCTAAGAAATACGCGACACGGTAAATTATATATTGAACGAATTGCTCTTTTTTGTAATATAAAAATTGATTCTACATCAGCCGCTCTTCCCCACAATATAATACCATACGACATTATACTATGGAAGTAACTAAAATACACTAGTTTCGCTGTTGCAGTATCAGTCAACTGTCTAATTTTTCTGATAGCAAAAGCAGCCGAGCTTAGTTTTTTGGCTAGTGTGAATATATGTGGACCCCACTGCAATTTATTATCTATAACAATACCAAGAAACGAAGTCTCATCAACAAAGTCCAAAACATGATGATTCATACTAACAGTTGTCGTTACTTGTTTTACATTTGGTAAAGAGAATTTAACACATTTTGTTTTCATTGAATTAAGCGCTAGATTATTTGATGTAAACCAGTTTAGAACATCCTCAAGAGCAATATTTATATTATTAAAATCCTTTGTATTTCTTTTCACTTTGAAAATAAGTGATGTGTCATCAGCAAACAATACTATGTCAAGTATGTTTTGAAACTGGTATGGTAAGTCATTTATATAAACAAGAAAAAGAAATGGGCCAAGTATAGAACCCTGGGGTACACCCATTTTTATAAATGACCCCTTGGACTTGCTTCCTTTAATGTCTACCACTTGAATTCTATCGCGCAAATATGATCCAATGAGTTCTGAGGATTTTTCTCTAATTCCATAATGCTCTAGTTTGCGTAATAATATCCTATGGTCAACGCAATCAAACGCTTTAGAGAGATCACAGAAGACACCAATGGCATCCTGTGAATCTTCCCAGGCACCGAAAATACTTTGTATTAAGTTAATGCCTGCATCAGTAGTAGACCGTCCACTCATAAATCCAAATTGCTGTTTATGAAATAAATCATGTGTATTAAAATGAGCTAACATTTGTGTAAGTAGTATCTTTTCAAAAATCTTACTAAATACTGGTAAAATTGAGATAGGTCTAAAATTTGATATATTGTCTTTGTCACCAGATTTAAATAGCGGTATTATTTTACTCACTTTCATTAGATCTGGAAAAATACCTTGATCAATGCTCATATTAAATATTTCAGTTAAATGTGAAGCAACTTCACTTATTACAGTTTTCATGACTCTAACTGACATACCCCAGATATCCTCAGTTCCTTTTAGATTGAGAGCGTTGAACGTCTTTATCACACAGGAGCAACTGATATGATGAAAAGTAAAGTCATGAACGCAAGGATTTATGGTATTTTTTAATAATGTTTCAGCTAAACTAGGTGACGAGTTTAAATTTTCCGTAGCTTTGAGAGGTATTGTTGAAAAGAAATTATCAAAAGTTTGAGCAACTAGTTCATTATTATCAATAATAACGCCATTTTCTGCTTTTAACTGATATTCTGACTGGCGCGACTTAATGTTACCTGTTTCAGTATTTATTATATTCCAGGTAGTTTTTATTTTATTTTTAGAAAACTTAATTTTATTCTTTAAATAAAGTGCCTTGGCGGCCTTACATACTTTTTTGAATAACTTTGAATAATTTTTGACATATTCATAGAATATAGGATCACGCAAATATGATCTAATATCATATAATTGATACATATTTTCCCTACTTATATTGATACCTAATGTTGACCATTCAGCGTACTTAGAATTATTGACTTTAAGTTTCTTTACTGTAAAATTTTTATCAAAATGATTTTTTATTATATTGAAAAAACGATTATATGATATATTTGGATCAATATTATCAAGTATCAAAAACGGTAAACTTCCATTTAATCTGTTTTTAAAATTCTGTAATTTAAATGCTGTTGTTGGTCTGTAGAACTTATACATAATCTCGTTTTTTTCATTACATGCGAATGTTACTATTTGTCCACAATGGTCTGACGGCAATCTATTTATAATCGATTTATTTAAAATACTAAAATTACAATATATATTATCAATACATGTTGCCGTAGTGGATGTAATCCTAGTAGGTTCAAAGAAAATATGATCCAGATCAAAACTTTTAAAAAGGTTTCTAATTTTATTACTTATAGGACTATCAACAAGAAGATCTATATTGAAATCCCCACATACCAAAATAAATTTGTTACTTTTGAATGCTAACTTCAGTACATCTTCCATGGTAGACTCAAATTTTTCATAGTCTGAGTTAGGAGGCCTATACACACATATAATTATGTGTTTCTCTAGTTCTACACATGATAATTCTATAATGCATTCATTTGAAAGTGCTACAATATCTTTACGTTCTTTCCCTTTAATGTTATTTTTTAATAAAATAATTGAACCACCTCTAATTGAAATTTGCCGAGTAAATGTACTCAATATTTCATAATTTGGTAACTGAAATACCATGTTGGACTGTTTCAACCAATGTTCTGTGAGGCATACAATGTCAATATTAAATTTACTTATAAATAATTCTATCTCTAATTCTTTGCCAAGAAAGCCTTGAATATTTTGATGTACTAAATTTAGTTGTGATGGCTTTCTCTTTGTCTGTAACTTAAGTTTAAAGATTCTTGCACAGAAACATTAGTAAAACTACTAAAAACTGTGCAGTCAGAATAAGTACCCGTTATACTACTTATAACAGGATTGTGTATATTATAAGCTAACAAAGTAGCTATATGTCTTTTATCAAAATGTGACAAATACAAAGTATTTTTAGTCAATGTAAATTTTTTTACAAATTTATTTGTATCAAAACAATGAATGTTGTCATTATAACAGCTCATGTTATATATATGAGTGTTAAGTTTAAAGATATAATTATTTCTATTCTTTGATAATGATTTTGAGTATGGAAATGTACATATTACAAATTTTTTAATTCTCATATTTGAGACAGATTCAAATAAGTTCATCAAATCATTTTGAGTGATACCTAAACTATTTCCAATGAATAACACAATAGTTGTGTATTCAGTATAACTATTTTGATTTTTTAACATTCTATCAACTATATAATTAAATGGGGCATTCGGCATACAATTGTTTTGGATATGTTCACTCAAACAGTTATTCATGAGCGATCCTAGATTTATTCCTATACTATCTGAATATATTACAGTGTTATTCTTACATGTGTGGTGACTACTAACAACATTGGGTAGTATATTTGTTTGTTCCGGAGTGACAATGGATGTTGATGAAGGTGATGTGTAATTGCCCGACATAGTGTTGCAGTCTGCATGTTGCTGTGACAGTTGTTCTGATGTTCCACTTTCACTTTTTGAGTTAAATTCAAGCAATTCCTTCATCACAACATTATGTTTTGATATTTGAAACTGAGCATGTGAGTACTTGTCACTAATAGCATCCAATGATGATTCCAGTTCTTTTATATGCAATAATAACCGTGTAGTATTTGTATCAAACTGTAATTTATGGGTCCAGAACTGATTTTCATAATATTCTAATTGTTTTTCAAAATTAAATTCTTTTTCTTTTACTAATTTTGATAAGGCAGTTTGATTAAGTTTGAAAGATTTTCTTAATCTTTTAATTTGTCTGCTTATTTTTCTATAGTTCTTACTATTGTAATTAGTTAGAGGGTGCTTTACTCGCTTCTGTTGTACAAAAGGCTTCTGTGTGTCGGAGATGGAGTGGACAGGGTCAGGCTCATCACATACACTTTGTTCGATCAACTCGGCATATAATGTCATAGTCTTTTCTGCTTCTTGGTCTCCCATTTTTGTGGTCAATGTGTTAATTTTATTATATGCTTCTGACAATTCACATTCCAATTCATGGATGCGGTTGAGTGCACAGTCATGAGCATTCCGGCACTGGTCAAAGGAGTCGACAAGAAACTGCAGTTGATCCCGTTCTTTTTGTACATTTTGAAATTTACAGTCTAATTCAGCCAAGTTTTGCTTTAATATAGTATTTTTATGTACTATATTTGATATTTCTACCTCCCCCTCATCCCGTTCCTGAATTAATTTGTCACATAGTTCCTTCTTGTCTTTTAACTCCTGTAAAGCCTTCTTCAATTTCATATCCAAGTCCTTACTGCGAGTGACCATTTTTACTGGAAACATAGTAAAGATAAAACAGATGAGTATTGAAAATATACAATTTAGTAAGGCTGATTAGGGAGTTAATATATAAGATTACTTGACAATTTAATAATTTATAAAACAATTTTGTAGTTGTGTATTATTTTATATTTATGTATTAATTATTAATTAACAAAATATACTAGAAATTGTCAGGGAGTACAGTAAAGACAAAATAAACGAATCGTTAGTACTATTATGTAGGTAGTTAGGAGTGTATTTTGTAAGTCGCAATTATTGTTAAATATTTCTAATATTACTTTAGGAATAAAATGAGTAAAAAATGGTAAATCTAGATACTTATTTTTCTATAAATAAAACAACATTCAAAGAATTTGTATATAACAAACGATCTATAGCATGTGATGAATTGATGACAATCTAATTATTTAGATTAGCAAGAAAGTATTTATATTAAGAGGTAGTTTATTGATTAAATAGATTACTCAATCAAAGGTAAACATATAAATAAAAACAATACTTCCCCGGTTTATCCAAAGTTTATCCAAAGTTTTTCGAATTTTGCTGCCGTTGACCCCGTTTGACAAGATGTCGATCGGGCAAGAATTTCACAAATTAAATCTTGATGAAGTCTTTAACAAACACTAATACTAATTAATTATCACTTATTATATTAAAATTTATTAAAATACACGATTATTTATTAGTAAAATTAAATTAAAATATAAATAATGTATGAGCTGTTTGTTTTGACAGCCGGCCGCGGTGTTGCCCATAATTAATAAGTGTTTATAAATCAATAATGTAATTATTTATGTTTATTTCTTTTTCACTACATTGTTTTTGGTACAGTATTTTGTTTTGTGTTTAGAGCAACTACTTTTCCTTAAATATGAATTAACATTTTATAAAATATAATGTTTTATTCACTTACCAATAGGACCAATATGGTATAATAACTGTACCTATATCCTTTCTTACCTACTAAGTTACATTTCATTATTAAGAAATTGTTTTGTGAAATAATTTACAGTAGATTTTTTTTTATGTGTATAATAATGCACATTATACAAAAAGTAAAAATAGCAGCAGACTTAACAGTCAATGGTATTTTTTATCAGTTAATCATGTTGAGAGAAAAATTATTTAATCTGTTATTATAGCCTATGGAAATGGAATGATAATGGAATGTTGCTCCCATTATCATCCATAAGAAAATGCTTCCATGCCTTCGCTAATGGTTTACTCTGGCTGGGTACTAGTGGAGGACGTTAAGATGAACATTTGGTCAGATCAGTTAGCCCATCATGGGAAATTCACCATGAATTTAACACAATACAACAGTCCACATTATTAACATTCCCCTTTGCCCCAATAAAGCATATTTCATCCAAGTAGCTGGCGGTAATGCAGGCGGGAGTACCACTATATATCATTTATGGAGCACCATTATGTATATATTATATATCATTATCATTCATTAAAAAAAATATTTACCAATAAAGACAAGACAAGACAAGACTTTTTTACAAAGCCTACTTTAGTCTTTGTTTCTGCACATTCGATTTTGTTTCATTATATCTCTTGATGGTAAGAATAGTGATGAAAAACATACACAAGAGCCTGAAAGGTTTATTGCAAATAAATAAAGTATTATATTTATGTACTTATTTTAATGCAAGTAACTAAATTATCTGATAATCTTAGGATGTGATAAATTTTGTAAAGAAATTTAGACAATCACAACTGATTGTAATTGATATAATCAGTTAGTATAAAGATAATACTAATACTAGTTGTGCTCTGTGGATTCAGACGCCGTTTATTATAGGTATAATAATAGACAGTTACCCTCGTCCCCCGACCCTCCGCGTTGCATCGCATCACTGCAGCGCTATTAACGTTTATTCAAATTTATATCTTATTACGTATCTCCTAGTGGTTGTTATATGATTTTAATAGACTGATTCTTCCTCTAGAATTGTTTTTATTAATGAATGATAATGGAATGTTATTCCCGCCTGCGCTAACGGTTTACGATGGCGGGTCACCAGTGGAGGATAAGATGAGCATGAGGTCAAGTCAGTTAGCCTATCCTGTTAAATTCACCAGTTTTTCAGGGGCTACTGCGTGGAGGTCAACCTGAATACTAATGATTCGATAGCTGGCAATGTACCATTCATTGCTAGCAATGGGATCATTAGTCCACTTTATTAACAATCCCCTTCCTCCCTCTAGAATTGGGGTATTCAATGCAAAATTTGAGAGCAGTGAGTAATTTTTTTGTTTTCGTTAACGCAAATATTTTTACAGCGTGGTTTTGAGAGAGATTTGGTATGAATGTGGATGGTTATAAAGGCAGAGGAAGACCGAAAAAGAGATGGATGGACTGTGTGAAAGATGATATGGTAAGAAAGGGATTAAATAACGAAATGACTGCGAACAGGGATGAATGGAAGAGAAAAACATATTACGCCGACCCAAATAAATGGGATTAGGAAGAAGCAGATTTGAGACTCGAATTTTATTAATAACAATGTTTTATCGTAACATTTTTGTTGTTCTAATCTAATTTATGAAAATCTCATTTTATTTTCAAAGCAGTACTAAGTTACGAAATAAATACCGTAGTACCTATTGTCTATTGAGTAGTTTTATCCTAAACTGCGATTGCAAATGATAAGTAATGATACGGCATTGCGTCACTCTAGCCAGCGAGGCCTGAAATAAAGCCTACATTCTATAGAATGTATATTCAATAGTTGCGTTTATTTTGTACTAGCGATTCGTTTTGACTTCGATCGATTTAAATATTTTTTTATGTTCATCTTACTAGCTTTTGCCTGTAACTGGATATCCATACGAATATTATAAATTTGAAAGGATATCTGTCTGTTTAACTGTCTCTTTCAACGCATGAATGGTATCACGGCTGTTATATGTTAACGCGATATCCGTAGTTTTGTTCATATATATAGGCGACGGTTACCGCTTACCATCAGGCTAGCCAGTTGGTTTGTTTTCCATTCCAATTACATAAAAAAAGAAAAACTTCAAACAAACTTTTTACCTCATACGAAATGTGAAGATGTATTGATTAGGCATTAGAGTTCGCTGCCCCATTTCTAGTTTCTTACGTGTTTATGTACACATGCCACACTGTTATTAATGTTTTTTAAATGTAACATGCATAATTAAGTCCTAACTGCCGCCTAGTTACAGGAAATTGTATAGGTTTTATAATTTACTAGCCTTTACATTGCTCGCTTTGAATAAAAAATATTTGTTTATTTTTAAATAAAAAGTATATCCTATGTTCATTATAATACGTACAAGAACATGTGTACAAAATTTCATGTTGATCGGGTATAATATTACTAAGGATTAAGGACTAGCTGTGCCCGAGATTTCTCCCGCGGTTATTTATTCATTATTCTGATGAACTATGATAAACTATGTATATTATTGTACATTTTCATTAATATCCATTCAGTAGTTTTTGCGCGAAAGAGCAACGAACATCCATCACAAACTTCCAAGTTTAGTAGTCCATAGTATAATATTAGTAAGTTGATAGTATTTAACGAAAAAGGTTTTGGATTATAAACTTAGCGTAAAATATTAGTAAAACTGGTAAATTTTTCTAAAAGTTTGTTCGGAATATGATAATTTCCCTTGTAATTTGTCACAAAAGAATATTTATTTATTTATTTTTACAGAATATAGGTGTATTTTTAAACTAATGTGTGGTTAATATACATTATTTATATTATTAACCGGGTCTTAACTCGTATAATTTTATGGCAAATAAAGGTATTTACGTATCTCGACGATTCCGACTAGGTTGCACTAGCCGTGGCCACGAGCTGACTGAAGTAATTTAAAAACGCAATGAAAAATTAATAGGTAGACAATAATTTAAGCGAAATTCTTAAATGTACAAGATTCATAAAAAAAAAAAATATTATTACAAATAAATTTATATCTATTGAAAATGTTTTACGTGTGATATGTGTTTTTATTTATACTTAATTTAATAATTTTTGTTTTAGACACAAAATGTGATAGAAGAACACACGACAAGCAACAAAGGAGAGCAAGTGAACTTCACTGAAAGCGACATTCTCTGTGAGAATGGTACAAAAGCAGAAGATAAGAAAGAAAGTAGTAATGATACACCGGACAGTGTGTTGGGAGAAAGCATACCACCAGATCTAGAAAGATATATTAGGGTATGTTTATTTTATCCTTTCGGTTTTAATTAATTTTTATTCCCATTTTATATTTTAGATCATGAAAGAAAAAAAGAAAATATCTTTATTGTCAGCCATTACATTCATATAAACAATACAGTAAATACACCAAAATAACATTTTTTATAATTTTTGTCTGTCTGTCTCTCTGTTCCGGCTAATCTCTGAAATGGCTGGACCGATTTTGACGCCACTTTTTTTTACAGTTAGCTGATGTAATAATGCGTAACTTAGGCTACTTTTATTTTAGAAAAATATAGTTAAATTCCCGGCGGAAGATGTCGCGTCTACAGCTAGTTATATACAAATTGCTACGTGTTGTCCCTGTATTTGCCAGATTGAGCTTCATGCTCAGATCAGTTAGCACATTGTGCGGAATCCACTACAAATTAACCACAATCAACCAGAGACTGCACGAAGGTACTGTAACCATTGCAAGCAATGGAGCAGCCTAGTCTCCATTACTGACAGTTGCTTGTCACCTACCGTCAGTTTGTTACAAGGTCCATTACTAGCAATGGACCAATATGAAGACTGACAATTCACTCTCCCTCCGTCAGCTTATTAACCATTCTAGTTACTTAAAAAAGCTCTAGCTTTATTATGTTTGTGTGTATATATTTATTGTCTTTATCGTATGCAGCTTTGATAACGCTAAAAGCTTTTTATCTAATCTAATCGATTCGACCTTCTATTTAGAGTTCTATGCAAACTAATACAATGAGTTTATCTGTGCAATGCCAAATCAACTAACGAACAATAAAACTGGGTACATCATCACGCCTACGGACTTGGAGATGCAAACCAGGGTTGTCATACTTAAAATGCTAAGTTTCGTGCGAATAAGTAAAAAATCTTTATAAAATATAATAATGAAATAAATAAAAAATAGTCTCCTATATTAGCTCAATTTGGCTCTCATATATCAGGGGGAAGGGGATTGTCAGTAATGTGGCTCAGGTTGAGCTCCACGTGGTTCCCTCTGGAAACCATTATGGTAAATTTCTGTTGAATTTGTCACGATGGGCTAACTGATCTAATTTCATGCCACTGGTGCCAGCGTAAACTGTTTACGATGATGGTAGTACCATTCCATTATCATCTATAAAAAACACATACGTCATAGTATTGTGATCGATTTTCGTAGATGAAAATCTCGTACAAACTGATAGGGGTGTGAGAATATCCTCTTTCAAAAAGACCAAAACTTACTGATTTCTACGAGCATCCTCATACGGTTGTCATCCCTGATGCAAACTGTGGTTGCGAATTAAAGACCGTAATATAGTATTATTGTCTTGTGATCGCGTGTTGTAGGAATCGCGACTCTAACGACTTCGATAAAAGTTGGTTAATTCTTGGCGATGATATATCGGTCTAGATAAGTTTTATGTTGAAAATAATTCGTGATTTGAGCGTCATTTATCGTGTGGAAAGAAATATGACAATAAAAGCGTTTCATATTTTTTCATGTTGCTTTAGGTTCTTCCAATGTTTACTTTTTAGAATGTATAGTACTTAACCAGAGGTATACTATAAAACGTCGTTTGCATTTGTGCCTCAGTTTCACATATTTCAGCCAGCTATGTGATTAAAAATCACTATTTATCCGTTATGCAGTACTAACAGTTAGACATAGACACATGGATTTTGAAAAAAGAAATTTAGTTGATTTTTTTAGAAATAGAAATAGAAATAATCTTTATTCAAATAAACTTAATATAAGCACTTTTGAATAGTCAAGTTTTTTTATTCTACCGCTCATTCGGAATGTAGACTCATCACAAGAAGAATAAGCAAGAAACTTGTGTGTTGCTCTTTTAAAATAAATATTGATTTACTTATATTTAATTAACAACAAGGATTAGGCATGCGACAATCAACATAGAAACCGCTACGCACTTAATCTCTGTTCAATCAGATAACATTGTCAGCGCTATGAATTTAATTTAGATATTTTCTACAAAAGCATTATTATCTATTAAAAAAACTTCAATTTTATAATAAGCTTTTTTACAAAGAAAATATTTTATTTTATAACACATTTGAATTTTCTTTTCTGGCAACATTGCCAGTTCGTTAAATTAAGCCTGTATACTAAACTGGACGGTTGGGAACAAATTTTTAGACGTTTTATTATTTAGATGTTTATAAGCGTAAAATGTCCTACACGAATAAATGATTTTTAATTTGGTTTAACAAATAATCAAATGTTACTTTTATTTAGTTAAGTTTTAATTAATGGGCAAGCAACGCCGCTCCCGGTAATTGCCATGCATGTCTAATTCTACTTCCGGAAAAGTAACATCCGACTATAGTAGAAAGTGCATTTAGCAAGTCAAATAGCAGGACATTGCTAGGTCGTAATACTAATCTATGATGTTGTTTGGGATTGCTAGTAGGAGTGCACTGTGTGAAATTGATCTCTACGTGATCCCTCGACACCATCGTGTTATTCGAAGTGGTCAGGATGGGCTAATTGAACTGACTATGCTTGTCCTATCATCCTTGTTCCTATCCAGCGTAAATTGATACCTCCAACTTTCCGTATTTAATAAATGTGGTCTTGTTTTTTTTAAACGGCAAGTGTAAAATATGATTTGTAAAATACTACTTTTTGGAATAATAAAATCAAGTCTAGACAATGTGTTTGTGTTGTAGAAAAAGAAACGATTTACACAATCTCGACGTGGTCTAAAATATTAAATAATTTCAAGAATTAGACATAGAATGTCGAAATGAAGTTTTATGTAGTTATTTTGAAGTTATGTAATGATTTCTACTCTTTCGTTTCTCTATTTTTTATTACCTTCATCGTGGTGGAAAGGTCAAGGATTCATTTTTACTGCTTGTGTATCAGAAATAGGCTTTAAGTGATTTATTTATGCGTTAGCGGCTACTTTTTTTTTTAAAAGAAACTAGTTGGTAAGTTTTTTTTTATAACTGTATTTGTAAACAAACTGTCAGCTCACGATGGTAAGTGGTCACCTATATACATGAACAGCAATACTGACATCATATGCTGAGACACCCGCGAAACTCAATCGTTGAGGTTTCCTGAGGAGTAAGCTGTCATGCCTCTTATACTGTGATTTCACTGCCTTATGATCCTACAACCAAAACACATTTTACAAAACAAGCTGCTTGACGGTTGAAATAGGTGAGACTGAGGTACCCACGCAGACGAGTTTTTGTTGTTGTTAGCTTTGTCTTACCTTACTTTTTGCTTAGTCTGCCTCGGTATATTTTTTATTAGCATTACTTATATAAACTACATAATAGTGGCATCAATTGTTCGCCTACATACATTGCGACAGGGTCCAGTATTATTATTTATGCGGTTACTTACAAAAACTCATAAACTATTCCAATACTATATATAACAAAGAACAATGAGTACAGTTGGAGAAACAATACCATCTAATAATAAAATTAATGGCTTATTGAAATTCTATTATAAATACTGTTATATTTGCAGTGGAAATGTTAAAAAAATCATTATTTACAAAATTGCACTCATTTTAATATTAAAATTATTTATAATAAGTATTGTATTATTTAATTACCAGCTGTAACGCGGGAAAGAAAGAAGGTATAAATTTTACTTTATAGCGAATACCACAATTGTTATTATTTATTTATTGATTTTATATTCTCGTAATTCTTCGGTATTATAAGTTAAAGTTACGGGTAATACGGACCACGTAATTCTAATATGTTTAATTAATTGTTATTTTATCTTCCTGTAAAAAATTACGCACAATACGACAGGTACGACACGATGCTGCTTTGTGCAATGTGATATATGTATTATTATTATTATTATAGAAGTAGTTTTTTTTTCGGACTATAAAAAAAATGAGAGTAAACTGCTTTTTGCAGCTTTTCGAAGGAGCGAAAAATGTATCAATCTAGGTGGCCGCAGCTAGCCTTTACAGCTTCACCGGAGTAGATATAGAAATACGAAATCTAAGTACCAGTAACTCATAAGCATACGAGAGATTTTTTCTCCTCCAAAGATTTTTAATTACAGAGTAGGTAATTTCAAGTACTTAGTATACCTCATTAAATCACTAGCGTGATACGATTTAATTACATAATTTTAGCCCATTTACTATTATTATATTTTTTACATTACTCACACTTTCCACCTCGGCTGTACCAGGCTCACATAACATTGTAGGTGTTTCGCGAATTAAAGAGTAGAGCAGACACGCTCGAACGGACCACTGAAACAGTCGCATGTTTTATGAAAAAAATATGGCGTCTGACGTGTAATAAAAGTGATTTTATTATTTTGCTGTTAATTGAAATGTTTGAAAAATGTAATCAGAATGATGTGAGTACTTTTCTATTGTTTCTATGTGCTCTTATTCCATTCATGGCAAGAATTCTTCATATAAATCTGTGATTCTGGATTAATTAGTTTTTAGTTGGCGTATTTTTGTTTTTTCTTAATACCGTATCAAGAAACTCGGGTATTGGATATTATTTGCGTTTTACAATCGTATCTATAGGATTGTATTGTTTTATCTAATTGGAATAGCAAATAAGCTGACGGTCTACCTTATAGTAAGTGGTAACCGTCGTCTATAGACGAACAGAACTGTAAATATCTAGTTATCATGTGACGCCCGTGATACCACTTATAGGTTGCCATTCTGGAGGACTAGGATGTTATGTCTCTTATCCTTTAATTTGACTGCTTAATCCCTACAACCAATCATACGCAGCTTACAAATCATGTTCCTTGCCGGCTGAAATACATGAGTGAGACCGATGTACCCACGCAGAGGTCTTTATACAAAATGAATCTCGGTATGTTACTCCCATATTTCACCTCGGTTGTATCAGGCTCACATAACATTGTAGGTGTTTCGCGAATTAAACAAGACGCTCGAACGGACCACTCAAACAGTCGCATGTTTTGTGAAAAAAAAATATGACGAGTGACGTGTAATAAGTCATTTTATATATTTTGCTGTTAATTGAAATGTTTGAAAAATGTAACTAAAACGATGTGAGTACTTTTCTATTGTTTTTACGATGTCTATTTATCTTAATACTGATCGCCTGATTATCATTTAGAACTTTATTAAGATTCTAATGTCAAAGTTTAATATATTTTTTATACATAATTAAAAAAAAATATTAGCATTCCGTACTCCTCTAAATAAACTATAACTGTGCGAAATTTCATACTCCATCCTCACATTTTTCGTTAAAAGCGGTACAAAGTTTTTGCTTCACGTATTAATATAGATACTGGCTGACTCGCGCAATTTCGATTGTATCACATTTTCCCTGCTTTTACAACTTATTTCCGCTCCTATTGGTTCTCCCAAGAATAGAATAGAATAGAAAATCATTTATTCAAATAAATTTAATTAAGCACTTTTGAATAGTCATAACAATGTTTTTTTAGTCTACCGCTCATTCGGAAAGCTGTCTCATCACAAGAAGAACTAGCATGAAATTTGTGTTGCTATTTTAAAGAATCCTTGTAAGTTCACATTATACAATTCGAAACGTGTGAATATAAACTACCAACCAGCACTAATTTATTGGGCTTAAATATAAATACACAATAAGATTAAATCAGTCGTAGTGATAAGAGCAGACCAGTCCCTACAAGCAGCACTCGTTCACGAGTATGACGGATGAGCCAGCCATTACTGCACCCGACTAATTTTAGGGAGCCCATATCATTCCTAGTGATGCGTACATTCCTCGAAAAATTTTTAACTATCCAACACTAAAAAAAAATTCAAAATCAGATCCGTACTATCAGAGATCAGAGATCCTGAACATCTATATTCATAAACTTAACCTCTTTATAACAATAGTGTAGATGTAATATAAAATAAGAAATGCGAAATAAAATCGTAATATGAATTTGAATGAACAAATAAAAACATTACGCCGACCCCAAATAAATGGGATAAGGAAGAAGCAGATGATGGTGTAGATATAAAAACGCCTGAACCGATTTAGATGAAATTCGGTATATTTAAATGCGTGCCTAGATGATTTGGACACAATTGGACCCGGTAAGCCAGGCTGCTTTTCCGGAAATGACGGCTTTTGCCGGGTCCTCTGGTTGGATCTTGAATGGTTTTTAGTTGGTGCGATTTTATTTTTGTTTATACAATTCCAAGGAGTTTTATCTAACTGGGGTGGCATTCTAGCTGACGGTAAGTGATAACTGACGCTTCATGAACAGTATAACGTGCATTACATCATAATGTCACGCCCACGGACACCACGTCCTGATACATGACAGTCTCGGTACAAACATTTGTATTCATGAGTATTATTGTTTTTATTGCTCTGGGTATTTTCTATATATATTACCTACTAGCTGTTCTCGCGACATCGTCCGCGTGGAATTTAACTTTATTTTTTATTAAATAAAAGTAGCCTAAGTTACTCCTTATTACATTGTAAAAAATGTTATTTCAATATTACAAACAGACAGTCCAATTTCATTTATATGTATAAATGTATTTATAAAATAATATACATAATCTATTTCTAATAATATTATATATAAATTTTTTATAAAATAAAATATACATAATCTATTTCTAATAATATTATAAATCAGAATATTTTGTAGGCTATAAATTACTGCGGGATTTTAAAAACTTTACAAAATCCATCCATCTATCCATCCATCAGAATAACATCCATCCATATAAATTACATCCATGATCCATCCATCCATCCATCCATCCATCCATCGATCTATCCATTCATACTCACAAACTTCAGCAAGTGATCATCTGCTTCTTCCTTATCTCATTTATTTGGGGTCGGCGTAATATGTTCTTCTCATCCCTGTTCGTAGTCATCTCTTTATTTAGTCCCTTTCTTATCATATAATCTTTCAGACATCCATCCATCTCTTTTTCGGCCTACCTCTGCCCTTATAACCATCCACATTACAAACTTCAGCCAGTATTTGTTATTACTATTACTTATTAATATTAATAATTAAAATTACTTATTAAACAAAACCTAACACTATATAAGACGTAGGTACCACAAAAGAAATTGGAGGAAGTCAATTTACGATATGGTAATTAAATGCCTTTATAAAAGCAATCATCGATAAAACGTTATACACAAACTCGAATCGTAAGCTCTTTTACGGCATTTACACGCGTATTAGGGTATATTACGTGGGTATAATGGAAAAATAATGGACTCGTAACATAGGAAATTGGTTTTCTTTATGAAAATCGCCAAAAAATAGGTTACGAAGAAAATTATTGTTACGCCAACTTTGCATCGTCATCTTATTAGAAGTGGTAACATGGGTGGCGGTGAACATTAAAATATTAATTTTTTTTGGCGTCCTCTTGTCTGACTCACAATTTACCGTTTTTATTCTCAACAAGGAGTTTTTTTAATAATAAAGTTAGATCACTCTAGCAGTATAACTTCCAATCGCTAGCACAGACGACTTTGTTAATAAATATGTATTATATAATATACTAGCTGTCCCGTCAAAGGTTGTTTTGCCTTAAAATAAAAATAAAAATGTATTATCTAATATATATATTTATTTATTTAATGAATGATTATGGGAACGAAAACTAACACGAGAATTTTATATATAAGATATATATATTTATATTTAATGAAGAATACCAACATAATATATATCTAATCATATTCACTGCTGTATGTTGTATCCCATTCGCCACAAACTTGGGCTTCACTAACTCAGGTTCATCCTGTCATCTCCTCTGGTAATAATATATCGTCAAAATATCTGCTGTTTTTAATAAGTCGTTGGCTTTTGATTCATTGAAATCATTACTTTCTGGTATTCTAAAAATATACACATTACTATAGTTAATTGACTCAGAAAATGCAAAACAATACTGTTTTTATCCTTAAAAACTCACCCCCTTCTACTTTCAGACCTCAGATCGCCTGTAAATCATTTTTCCTATCATTTTTGTTATATTCTTTTCCCAATGGGTTTCATGCTACTATTATTATTTTTTTTGGTTTAAAAAATTATCGACCCTGGTCTATAATGGTTATCTATGATTAAAAAAAATATATAGGGGGATCCCTTACTAAGAATCCCTTCCCCCACAATTTATAGGTCATCCACACGGCGCTGTATTGTTTAGTCGCAAAGTTTACTCGTTACAATGGAAGGTGTGCCCATACAGGAGCGGCATGGGCCTGGCCACCGCGAAACATTAGCGAAATTAATGACGTTATTATGGTTTATTAGTGTTTGTTTGTGGCCTGCTTTAAGTACTCTCTAAAATAGGAGTCGAGGTATAAAATATGAAAACCCCGTTTTAACTTAATTATGGATCTAAAATTTTAAAAAATAATAAAGTTACTATTTTTTCTAGTTCTAAGATGCCTGCCTTAGTTATCAAAAATAGTTGATGATCTTGAAATGACTGAACAGATCTTCATAATTTGTAGAAGGACTTAGTGGTCTCAAGATCCATCTCGATTACATATGCTTTTAAACACGGAAAAACATATAACTATAATTTTTAAAACATAATAGATTCATACAATTAGGAGCATCTATGCCATAGACACGTCAAATATATCCTTAATCAGGAAGGATTATTTTATAAGTAATAAATATTTCATTTTTTGGGACTTAAATATTAATGATATTGCTCCCCCATCCCCCTCCCCGCCCCGCTCCTCGTCCCGAAAATTCATAGTGAATTATCCAACGTTCAAAATAGGTTCCTCGCAACCTCTAAAACTTTCCCTATTTATAATATTAGTATAGACTAAAAAAAAGTATCATTAAGTTTAAGAATATTCAAATTTAAAAGCAAATACTTGAGCAATACTTTCATTCGCGAATCATATTATGTATGATTTGTACCAGCGACCACCGGAAAGTGATACCATTTGCAAAACAACAACACCGACGAGGCTATACATAAACATAAATTTTATGATAAAATGAACCTGACGTGACATTATCAACTGAAATTATTTCCAGCTGAATATTCGGCAGACACGCACTATAACTCATTACCCTCATTCCATTTTCTTTGTCGGGAAAATAAATGACCTCGCATCACACGCGAAAATGTCTTTTTCATTCACAATTGTAATACTTGATGAGTTTTTTTGGATGTTCTGGAAATTGACATTTGTGTAAGGGGCTGTACCATTTGTTAACAACTACCTTCACTGTCAGTATATTTCGCCATATATATAGTAGAAGTCGGAACCTCTCAAATATGAATAATTTTCCCCGTTTTTGCAACATTTTTAACTGATGCTTTGCCTCTATTGGTCGTAGCGTAATGTTATATAGCATAAAGCCTTCTTCGACAAATGGACTAACCAACACAAAAATAGATCTTTTAAACTGTTTTAAAGTGGAAGTTTTATATGTATAATATATGACGATACACCCCTGTGAAGCCAGGGCGGATAGCTAGTTATAAATAAATAATTTATTAGGGCCCTATCTCTCATAACGTTTAGGGTTTATAAAAACAAATATTTTTGAAAATAGAATAAGTTTTTGCTGTTGGCCCTATTCAGGTTATTGGCGTTTGGGGTTTATAAGACGAAATAAACCACTATAAGACTCGATGCTCTCTATATATAAATATAATATAATCAAACTTTCAAGTAACTGTTTGTCATATAAGTTTTTGTGAGCGTATTGAATAAGTCTAGAAATCGGCCAACATCGACAATTTTCATGCCGTAAATGTTAGGGGTTGTAGATTTTTTCTAGCTTTGATTAGATGCGAAGGATAAAGCGCTTGTAGGGTTCAATGGGAGAAACTGCCTTATGCTGTTAAGTCCGCCATATGCTCTCTATATATTTGTGTATTTTATAATATAATCAAACTTTCAAGTAACCAGTGGAGGATGATAAGATGAGCATTGGTTTGCGTGTGCAAATCGTGACAAATTCTTTCAAGAATTTATCACGATCGCGAAATTATGGGGAACCGACGTGATCATGATGCCATTACTAAAACTTTCGCCCTGTATTTGTGTCTTAATGTTTCAAATAAATAAAGATTAATTCCAAAATTAAAGAAAAAACCAATATATATGCTGTTAATCTCCGAAAAAATACCTTTATATGATGATTAAAATTTACAATTTTTTACCAACTGACATAAAAATGAATTTTGACTTTTTAAATCTAGACTTTATAATTGGTTATTAGAAAATTGTTTTTATAGTATGATAAGATTTTTTTGACATGTAAAATTGTTAGTTTTGACATATTTTAATATATAAATAATTTAATTTAATTATTAGAAATACTTTAAAAATTAATTCAATTTATAAAAGTAATAACATATAAATTTTGCTAATAATGTTAGCAGGCTGAATACATTGAACGAATATTCATCCCCCCTGTATTTGTAACATTAATGTTGCAAATAAATAAATAAATAAATAAATAAATAAAATAAAAATAAAACATATTCGAGCGCAGTGATGGCTGGCTCATCCGTCATACTCGTGAACGACTGCTGCTTGTAGGGTCTGGTCTGCTCTTATCAGTACTGATTTAATCTTATTGTGTATATTTATATTTGACCCTAATAAATTAGTGCTAGTTGGTAACTTGTATACACACGTTTCGACTTGTAAATGTAAACTTACAAGGATTATTTAAAAGAGCAACACAATTTCTTGCTCGTTCTTCTTGTGATGAAACAGCTTTCCGAATGAGCTGTAGATTAAAAAAAATGTTATGACTATTCAAAAGTGCTTAACTTAAGTATATTTGAATAAAGGATTTTCTATTTTATTATATTCTAAATAGAACATACTTGTTGCAATCCATCCATATACAATCTGCCTTAATTATCGCATGTTAATAGTCCATTTATCATCGACAGAGTAATGAGTTAATTGGTCTGTAGTCAGTATGCAAATCAATGATAACATTCTTCGCGCCCGTACTATGGAAAAAACTCGATGACCGAAGCGTCTTCAGTTTTTGCAATGCACACAATCATTCACAATTTGCTATTATTACGTTGATTTGAGCAATCAACATTGGATTTTAAATTGTGCCTTTATTTCGCTATTAGGTTAACTACCGTTTAAATGTACCGGTTTTATTTTAAAACTAGTGCTGAACGCCACTTTGTGCAGCGTGTACATTTGTATATGAAATCAGGACAATTCACAGAGCGCCATTTAAATCTAGACAACTGATACGAGTTACTTTTTTTTTTTATTCGTGCTTAATATACATAGTAAACAGCCTGACCGATACAAACTATCTAGTAAACAGCCTGACCGATACAAACTATCATAATCATGAATACAGATGTTTGTGCCGTGCGAGGAATCGAACCCGCGACCAAGACCAAGAAGTAAAGCGGTAAGCTAAACTACAGATGCTGTCGGAATATACTCCTTATATAAATTAGAACGTGTATGTTTGTCTATTTTACTGGTTTGTTACTTTCTCATGAATATACATATGAACGGATCAACATGTACAATAAGACGGATATGGGCTAACTTTTATTTAAAAAAATAGAAATAATTTATTATTACTTATTATATTTCGTCCTAACAAACCGACAGACCAAAATATGGAAAGAGTCATCTACTAAATTGCTAGACTTTTTAAACAGAGTCCATGTGTGTATTGTTAATTTATTATAAGTTTATTGTATATGCATGTGCAATTATAGATAAATAAATAAATATTTTCAATTTACAGCGTTATCTCGGCTTGCCAGTGATGCTGAAAGCGGGCGAGTACTCGCCGAATAACCCCCTAATCCGCGGCGAAAGACCCACGGGGGATGTTCTACTGGGTCTCGGCGAGTATGAAAGAAGACGCAACACATTACGCAAGTTGAGACAACAACAGTACAGAGAGTATCTTGACCAGGTGAGTACTCAACAATTGTAGAAGGGATGAAGCTCTTGGATGTGGTTCAACCCATAAAGGATTGTAGTGAATAACAAGGTCCCTGGAGAGATATTAATGAAGGGCTTGGTTTTAAAGAATTATCCAAATTTATTAGCAACTAATAGACCTGCGCAATTAATAATGAGTATAATAATGAGCTCACTGCTGGGCATAGGGTTCTTCTAAGGCGTTACACTGGGCACGTTCTTCAGCCCTTCACCTAGTTACAGGGCGTCCTACGCTACATTTGCCAATTCGCGGTCTCTACTCTAAAACACGTCCATATATCATGTCTATACATATTTTTAATTACCAATTAGCAAACATATGTATAATTGTATTGAAACACTTCCTTTGTCATGAAATTTCAAGCAAGCGCAAAAGAAGCAAGAGGCAAAAGAAAAAGCCGAAAGGGAGCGCCGTGAACGGGAGCAGAGGGAGAGAGAACAAGAAGAGAGAGAGAGGGAGAGAGAGCAGGAGGAGAAGAATAGGGAGCAGGTAGCGAAGAGACGGGAGAGTGGGACGGTAGAACGTCAGAAGTACAGTCCAGACCGGCGGCGGGCCAGCACCTATAACGATGCATACTATTCCAAGTGAGTAGCAAGTCTGCCCTTAACTAATTATCTGTATGTATAGTATACAAGTCATAGCTTAATTGGAATGGGTATAAATCTACAATTGATTTGGAATGTTTTTATAAAATCAAATTAAAATATCTTAAATCGTTTGATATGTCGAATCTACTCTTCTCACTGCTCTGTAATAGTTAATAATAATCACCTGAAAATTCTTTTGTGGACTACGGCGATACAGATTCGCCTAGTGCGGTGTCCAATGTATAATCAAATTTATAATATTTTTGTGTTTGAAAATAAATAAATAAATTACAATAAGATACCAAAACATATACCGGAGTTACCTTTAAATAAATTTAGATCATCTGTTAAATCATATTTATTGAGCCTATTAACTCACTAAAATGACAAAAATGCATGGCGAGTTGTTCATGCACGGGATTTTAATTTAATGTTATAAATAGACACCTATGGAAGTTACAAAGCGATGTGCTTAACCGCTAGACCACAGAGCTTCAATCAGCATATCGTCACTCATATGGACTTTTACATCTATATTTATTTAGCATTAAAGTTATATAAATAAATAATAATAATATACATTTATTTAGCAAAAAAGTCAACATTAGCTTACCTACATTAAATGAATTTTGCAGTATGTATACATGAATGAACACACAATAACTAAATATATATTTGTTTTAATATAATTTCCAGCAAAGTGGATACAGGGGTGCAAGTGGACAGTATCACAACTCCCCTCTCAGTTGCCGTACAAACCGAAGATGATGATTACTTCCATGTGAGTCTGTTTTTTTTAATTAATAGTACGACGTAATTCTCCCTGTCTAGCCAGTTACGGATCTGTCGTGGTGATAGATATAGATAGTTGTAGTACTAAAAGATGAACAAAATAGCCTACAAAACGTAAATAGAAAGTGCAAGTGCTTTTTGTAATTTTGCATTTCAAAAATACAAAGTTAGTTTTTTATTTTGTATTTCTAATATAGAAGCAAAGTAAAGTAAGTATTTCTAAATACTATATTAAAGTAAACTGTTTTATAGTTCGTTTCGTTTATTTTTGCTTGCTTTGGCAAGTTGTCATTTTTTAATATGGGGTTTTGGGTAGGATTTTGTTCTACATGTTCAGTTTACAATGTTAATCGTAATAAAATTAGATAATGTCAAACTTGTTGAAGAAAGTTTGATTTCTGCCAGCTCTTATTTGAATAGTGGTAATACTGATGAATAGTAAATTAGTAGTTGAAGTATTAATTACTAATTTACTTTAAAACTATAAAGAAAATACATATGTTGACAAGTGCTTTAAATGTTATTCATGTATATAACCTTTTGACTTTGAAATGCTTACTAGAACAGCCTGTATTCTAAAGCCTTGAATAGAATAGATTAGAAAATACTTTATTCAAATAAACTTAATTTAAGCACTTTTGAATAGTCATAACATTTTTTTTAATCTATCGCTCATTCGGAAAGCTATCTCATCACAAGAAGAACGAGCGAGAAACTTGTGTGTTGCTCTTTTAAACTGCTCTTGATGTAAATATAAATATTAAAATTTAAAAAATATATAAAACATGAAAACTGATATAATCATAAAATTTGTTACGAATTCTTCCTGTATATATAATACCAAAGTATGACAATAGATGGCGCTGCATAGATCAATTTTACATCTCGCTATAGTTTCGTTTTCATTTCAAATACAAAAGCATACATGTATTCGTCTATTATTAAACACCCTAATTACGGGGTAGGCAGAGATAATTCTATTTTTCAATGCATTTCTTACGGTCAAACGTGAGAATGCTGCAAATAAAATATGGAAATATTTTATTTAAATATATACATATATATTCTAAAAATTAACTTACATACTTGAAGTATTAAGATTCTTTACGTAATTCGTAGCAAACATTGATCGTTGTTCCTTTTGCATTCGTGTGCATTTGCATTTCATGGATGAAAGAATATCTGTGAAAAAACGAATTATTGGCAATATTAAAATAATTCTTTTTATTGATTAGTAATAGGTGTTTTTTTTTATATTCTATGAATTTTTAATCCTTAATGAGCACGAGATAATTAAGATCATAAATCATTAACATCTCTTACATGGCTTATTTCTTTTTCATTGAATTGTATTGTATAATATTCATAGACTAAGTAAGATAAGAGTCAGTAATAGAACTGTAGAAAATAGTAGATATACTTGTATTTTACAGTTACCGATGTCACGATCGCAGCCTCGACTGACGGAAGCGGAGCGCGAGCTGTCTCCTCGTACTGTCGACGGACGCTTACACTGGCCCCCCGGGGGCGGCGCGGGGGGCGACGGGGGCGTCGCAGACAACAGGCGGCGCAGCTGCGGCGACTACGACTGTAAGTGAATCTGTTTATATAAATCGTAGCAGCATACAAGAACATCCTACACATGCCGCCTGCGATCCGTCTAATTACGACGGCCTGAACCGAGGTTCGAACCCCTAGCGGTGCCATCAGACTAAAGTCGTATTCGTCAGACGAGAGTTGGCCTTCAGCCGCTAAATACCTCTTTAGTACCTCGCTAGTACCTCCTTTAGTTTGGAGTGCCATCTGTACCAGCCCACTATCGTCCGGTGAAAGCTGTGAAGACCAGCTGCGACCAACAGTATTAGAGTAGTCCAAAAAAAATACTCTTCTATTCTGTATCTCGACTTAGTATTATTGGAAGCCCCCAAGATTTCGACGAAGTAGGTCATATAAAAAAAATCATCTAAGTATTTATGTCAGTTGTCTAATAGCCATAACACCGGCTCTGTTTAACTTGATACTAGATGGCGCTGTGAAAATTGTTCAGTTATTATATTATGTAAGTAGCGCTTTTTTATTTAAATAATAATAGTTTTTATATAAATAACAATGTTGTTGTTAGCGGGTGGTCGATTGCGGCGCGAGGG
The DNA here is from genome assembly GCF_030625045.1 of Achroia grisella. NCBI lineage: Eukaryota > Metazoa > Arthropoda > Insecta > Lepidoptera > Pyralidae > Achroia > Achroia grisella. Next base: position 272,351 of record NW_026712999.1, read on the forward strand.
AGGCTTGTTGGACGCAGAAGCTATACATCGACGAAACCTGCAGGCTGAGAAGGTATTATTAACACAAAAAACATCACACAGCTGTCTCAGAAGGGACAACTAAGTATGGCTCTTAAAACAGTAATACAGCATAAAAACGAAACTGCCAGAAATCAAATCAAATCAAAATATCTTTATTGATGTAGGTCTATTACAGAGTAATATATTGATGATAAAATTGACTGCCTTAAGGGTCTAGCGGTTTAGTTCACCAATTTTCTTCCGAAGGTCGTGGGTTCGATTCCACGCACGGCACAAACATTTGTATTTATGAGTATAATTGTTTTTGTCTCTCTGGGTGTTTTCTATGTATATTATGTTTTATTTTTAATTATTATGATAATATAATGGTGCTTCTGCCAGCACTAATGGTGATGCTAGAATGAGGTCAGGTTAGTTACTGTATAGTGTTAAATTCACCAGGAGTTTATCGCGATGGTATCCAAGGTGAAATGCGTGGAAGTCATGTTAGTAGAAGTCTATTTGAGAAAACTTTACTACGTGAACTTATTTATTCATAAATTATAACTTCGAATTTCACCATTTCAGTTTGAGTCAAAGAATCAATGTTTTCATCTCGTGTGTTAATATAGATATAGATATATTAGATTTTAGAGTGTGACATAAAAATTTGGTACCTTAGTTTAGTATCCTACTTCTTGTCACACAATGTCGACCCTTTGTCGATTCTCTCACCCTATCGTATGACGCAATTTATGGATTACCTTTTGGCCTATGACTATAGTCTGTTTTTTAATCCCGGAGACTAACTTGACAGATGTAAATGTCAATTTTTTGTGAAAAATAATTACTTTTTTGATACAACAACCCTATATTTATTAATAGCTATACTTTATTAATTTTGTTAATGCGTAAACACCCACACGTATTTCTAAGTAAGTTATAAAAATAGGTAATTCATATTAATTTCCGATAGTGCCACAACCCTATTTAAAAAATGCAAAAATCTGGTAACATCGGAAATATCAAATTTGTCTTTGGGATTCTAAAACAGACTATAGTGCTCATCAGACCATCAAAACCTTGTTTTAGGAAGCAGCAGAACGTCGCCAGTTTTACCAGCAAGAGCTCAGGAACCAAATCCTCGAGCAGCAGAGGATAAAAGAAGAAAGGAAGACGAGAGAGAAGTGAGTAGAAAAACACTATTCGTATTGGCAACCTACAAAAATCTTAGGTACTACATCTGACTTATTAGAGATAAACTAAATAAGGTTTTTGTGGGTTGTTGTACTGTAGTGGCTAATCAGTAATGTATTTTTTATTCTAAATTTGTATTTAAATGTATAGTTCGTTTATTGTACATTTTTGTTTATACTTCAATGCCTTGTTAAACGTTTCCTAATATATACTCCGTATACTGAACGTCTTTTTCTGTATTTTCTTTTTACTTATAAAATAAAACTACAACGTGGGTTAAAGTAAAATAGACCATCAGTCATTAAGAAAAAATTGTATTGATGATTTTTATCTCCTCAGGGTATAGTGTATACCAAAGGAGGTATTTCGCTTATGCATGAGTGGGCTACTTACCACATTACCACATAGGATGTAGCGTGGCATTTTTTTTCATGTGCTAAGGATGCTGGAGCAAGCTGAGATGCGTCGGCTAGAGGAACAGCTGCGGATGCTGCGGATGGCGCATGAGAGGGAAATAGGCAAGCAACACGAGATCACAAACACTGTAAGTGTATGTTTAACATACGTCATAACCTCCGGTCGTATTAAGAAACTTAATTACTAGGCTATTTATTTCTTAAAATGTGCCTATTTAGGTCTTAACTTGTACCTATTAAGTTTTAAATTGTACCTATTTAGGTCTTAAATTGTACCTATTTAGGTCTTAAATTTTACCTATTCAGGTCTTAACTTGTACCTATTTAGGTCTTAACTTGTACCTATTTAGGTCGTAACTTGTACCTATTAAGTTTTAAATTGTACCTATTAGGTCTTAAATTGTACCTATTTAGGTCTTAAATTGTACCTATTAAGTTTCAAATTGTAGCTATTTAGGTCTTAAATTGTACCTATTTAGGTCTCAAATTGTACCTATTTAGGTCTTATATTGTACCTATTTAGGTCTCAAATTGGACCTATTTGGAATTTGAATTGTAGTTCGCTTATTACGATCACTTATGCCTTGCCTTAACTTGCATGAAACATGAAAATTGTTAGACAATGATTTGAAATGATAATAATTTTATAAACATTAATTTTGCAATTTAACTAGCAAAATAATGTTTATAAAATTCTTAAAAATAATGCAATTTTGTTTGTCTTAACCGTTTATTCTTATTTAGCTTCATACGAAGGACCAATATTTTATATATGAGCATCTTGTACAATTATCGCAAATGAAATTATTGTAAATAGAAGAAGTAGGTAATCACAAGTATATATTTATAAAATCGAATCGGTCACGGTCACAAGAGTGTTTCTTAACCTTTTGACACAGTACATTTACAATACCTTAAACTTTCTACACATTACTCCAGTCAGTTCGTGAACACGTCGAGGTAAATACCTTTCGTTCCTCTAAAATTATTCGTGTTAAAACCCGTTTAATTATAATATTAACTGTCTGTGTCCGCGGTTTCATCCGCCTGAAATTTTATAGTAATATATTTTATGCTATATTACTGTAAAATGTCATCAAAATCCATTGAGTAGTTTTTGCATGAAAGAATAGAAATATCCTTTATTCAAATAAACTTAATTTAAGCACTTTTGTATAGTCATAATATTTTTTTTATCTACCGCTCATTCGAAGAATGAAAGAGTAACAAACATCGATCCATATTCACAAAATTTCGCATTTATAATATTAGTAAGATAATTTATAATTGTGTTGGTTTCAGATGAAAGACGAAACTTTGGAATACTCGCAGAAACGTTCAGAACTACAAAACGAGATCGACAAAGACCAAAAACGTTTATTGGTCGCTGCCAAACGTAATACGGTGACGTCGAAGAGCGATACCAACGTTACCAAATTACCATACTGTTACCAAATACGGGACAAAGACAAACCATTCTCAACGAATATATCAGACAATTCGATATTCTCGCCAAATTACGACGTAGACAGTTATTTACGACGCAATCTTAATTTCAAAGACAATGTACTAAGAAATAGACCGGATAATATGAAGAATACACGTGGCTTAGATATAGAAAGTATTGGTAACTTTGATAGAGTACACGAACGGAATAAAGATGCACTGAAATCACGGAATACAAGACAGAAAGACGTCGAAGATCCATTACCAATCCCTGTTCTACGACATTCGCCCGTAACACAATCGGATAAAGTTGATAGTTCAAATTTGAGTGATGCAATGAAATTAGTTGATGATAAATGGAAGGTGCCTGTGGTACAGAAGAATATATTGAAGTCTTTGCCTAACGATGAAGGTAAGAGTGTCAGTATATTGACCCAGTTGGGGTCTATTAGAAGGCAATTGCAATTGGAACAGCTGAAACTGGATAGAATGAATGATGACTTTTGATCTAATTCACATATTACCTGCCTTTACACGTTCGCTCTTTTACACGTGAATCGGCTTTCACGGAGGAAACAATGTGCATGTATATGTAGATAAAGGGAACGAGAAAGACCGCGCGCGGAAACAGTAAGCGCATTCCCGCGTACAAAATCGTGCGTGCTTTAGCGTCTTTTTGTAATAATTAATTGTCATTATCAAATGGTGGACATCTGACTATGGAGCAAAAACATAATTATCGAATTGATAATGTTTAAAGATAAAACTAAAATTAGTGTAACAATAAACAAAATATTAGAAGAAATTAAAAGTATGGAGTTTGTCTCTGGAAATTATATGTGAAAATAATATAATTTTTTAAAGGAAAGTGAAATGAAACTTTTATTTATCACACGTGAAAGAGTGAACACAAAAAATAGTGAAATGTAATCACTTACGATTGCACTCGCTGAATCGCGCGCGCTCCTGATTGCTCGTGAAAGAACGTGTCGTTTTTCAAACTACTCTAAAGCTGTTGGCCGCCGCTGGCCTTTACAGCTTCGCTGGACGATAGGGATCTAGTGCAGATGGCAGTCGCAGACTTATGGAGCGGCTGAAGGCCATCTCCCGCCTGACGAATACTACTTCAGTCTGATGGCACCGCTAGGGGTTCGAACTGAGGTTCTTGCCTTGCCTTGAGGACGGCCTTGAGCTGAGGCTCAAGGCCGTCGTAATTTCAATCCCCGTTTGAATTGGACTGTACGGGGGAACGTGTCGTATAAAGGCAGAAGATCATATATATTCCTAGTCTACTAAGACTGACGCATTGCACATGATGTAGATAAAGTACAGTCCAACGCCTCGAGTTGAGAATTGCATTTTTATTTTTATTTACTGTGAATTGAAAACAAAATGAAACCTAAATGCACATATCTATATTAGTATGTGATATGGATGTAGGACATATACCTTAGTAAATAAAAATTATACAATATTAGGTGTGCCCGCGTGGAATAGTGACCTTGACGATATAAATAAAAAATATTTAATAATCTAATCCAAAATAGCTAAAGAAAAAATTTTCATCTTTCTGGCTTCAAAGTTGGTAGCTAAGTTTTAAGCTTCTAGCTTTAAAAATAACGATACTTCCATACAACCTTTCATTACCCATTTCAACCCCTTTCCGCATTAAAAAGTAGCTTTATGTCCTTTCTCAGACTATCTGTGGACTAAATTTCATGTAAATCTGTTCAATAGATTTGGCGTAAAAGCGAGACAGACAGTCAGAGTTATTTTCGCATTTATGCTTATAGTATGGATCATAATATTTGTATATTCACTAATGTGATATTTGGGACAATCACCATTCTCACTACAATAATAGTACTTTTATTGAATACTATCTATAAATAAGGAAATCCTTTGACTTTACATATAGTATATATATTTATCAAAATGTCCTACATCTATCACACAATAATAATACAAATTTTGGAAAATCTACTTGAATGTTTTCCTTTAAGCATTAATTTCCATTATGTTGTACATGTGAGTTAAATTTAAGTAAAAAATTACAAATATTGGAAAATCGACTTGAATGTTTTGCGTTATCATTAATTTTTAAAATATGTGAGTTAAATCAGTTTATTATTAAGCGATATTGTGGAATGGTGCACACGTCTGTATATACTGACAATATTCAGCGGCGAGATATTAATGGAAGATGAGGTTGAAGTCCGTTCAATTAATATAATCATCACATTTAATATAATATTAAAAATGAATTGTTAAACTTTGCTTTCTAGTCTATTTTATGTTTAGTATTATTTTTAAGGTGTTTTCGGTTGTAGCATCAATTCGATCAGTGGATTTAGGCAGTAAAATTACATGATAAGAGGCATAATATCTTGTCCTCTGAAATGCTAACGGAATGAGTATCACGGGCACAATAAGACTACTTATTTAATTTGTTGGAAAAACGAAATAAATGTAGCATAGTTAGTTTAATTAGTTATTTTGTTTTATGCATGTTTATTTTTTGTTTCACTAATGTTTTTAATATCTGTTCTCTTCGTCCGAACAATATCTAGTTTTGTAAATTTTCAGTTTTATTTAATATACATTTAGTGCCAAAATAAAGCAACCTTAAATTTCTAATATATGTTTATTTAAAATTGTAAATATTTGATTTTCATATGAGTTTTTTCATGTTTATTATTACTGTTATAATGCAATGTAATTTACATTTAATGGTTTGATGATTTTTATTAATACTTTAAATTAAACATTTTATAGTATGTGCATGATATAATTCTATGAATACGTTTTTGTATTATCTTTTATTTGTAATAATACAAGTCTCGCTCAAATTCAAATTCAAAATATCTTTATTCGTGTAGGTCTAATACAGACTCTTATCATATGTCAAATCTACCGTCAGTTCGGAAAAATTTTGAGAGGAGAAGAACTGACAAGAAAGACAGCTCGTATTCTTTTAAAAAACAATGTTGTACCTTTTAACGATAATACAGTCTTAAATTCAGATATTAGATAATACAGTGACCACCAACATATACTATTGCAAAAAACAAAAAAAATCCATACTATGTAAAGATTTATATATAATATCTTTCTATGGCCAATGATAGGCGAGTTTGGCTAAACTGTACAATTACGAAAAAAGACATAGACAAATTATCAACTTGTAGTTAATGATTCTATTTATATTTAAAATAATCAACGAAAATAATATACGTATATAGTAAGAGAGCTGATACAAACTATTTTGTCTGAAATTAATACTTTGTTAGTCTCTCTCTTACTATCAAATTGATCCTTCTAATATAGTATTTTTAATGGATAATAATGGAATGGTGCACCCGCCTGCGAGATGATATACGCTGGCGGGCCACCAATGGAGGATGATGAGATGAGCATGAGGCCAGATATCAGTTAGCACATCGTGGCAAATTCACCAGGAATATATCACGATGGTTTCCAGGGGGAACCGCGTGGAGGTTAATCTGACATAGTACATTGGTAGCAATGGGGTCAGCAGTCCACATTACTAATAATTCTCTTCCCCACTCTAATAATGTATTATAATTATGATAAACTTACAAACTAAGTTAATCCAAGAGAGGATAAGCATTCGGCATAGGTATGCCGATATCCTAGACCAGAAACTAGATCGCTGTTGAACTAAGGAAGAATATTTTTTTCCGGGTCGTCTTTTCAAAATGAAAAGCACAATAATATCTTCCACAATCCAATTTTCATTGGATGGATGGACATCTGCTCTTGCCAGTATACCTTTTGTATGCCCATGGCGGTAGGTAATTCCCTGCTATTAGATTCAAATATATCCAGCGAAATGTCAAATGTTGCGTTCACAGTGACGTTGATAAGTAATAACTGCCTGCCTACTCTCTCTGGGATTAGCATTAAGTTATATTTCATTATATCTAAATAGTTAAAAACCCGCGGATTATGGGTTGGGACATTTTTCGTATGATTAATAAAATTAACGGAATTTGCGAAGGGAATGTAGTGAAATTGTAAAATAATTATAAAATTATAATATCAACGAATGTCACAGCATCTCTATTAAAAAGTATTGCTCTATATGGGTCAACTCATAATGGTTCATAAATTTACGTTCACAAATCTGTCGAATATAAATAAATATCTCAAGAATATAAGAGTAAAAGTACACGGTAATATAATGCTATTAATGCTGCAGTGCCAAAATAAAATCTTCCTTATTATAAATCTGGTATGACATTGAACATTTCTTCTTGAACAGACTCCAAAAACTTCATTTTGGTTCGTTGTATACGAACTCTTGCATTTTTAAACCAATTATGAATGTAATTTTTAACTATTGAATTGTTTGTCCTTATCTATTGAATTATTTTATTAATTTGACAGAAAAGGACAAAACGTGCTAACAGTTAGAAAAAAGTGTGTATAATTAACAAAGCATTCGTCTCAAATAAATGCATTGTACATTTAATTGTTGATCTAAATATAATATTAGATTCATTTAAATTTCTTTTCATTCCTATTTATACCACTAGATGGCGCTGTGCAATATATGTATTACTTGTTTATTTGTATTAATATTTTTTAGTTATTATTTTTATTAGTGATATAAGTTATTAATATTAAGTTAGGAAAGACTGTCAGTACATAATAAGCCATGGAAGTATGAGCTTTGGAATTGGAAAGTGAGATTAAGATAAGGAATTGAATGTTATTTTTATAATGGTTAATTCTATTTTTACATGCTTTTAGTCAAAATAATGTTGCCAATTTTTTATTATAAACGCACCTTATAGAGGCTTATACTTGTGTATTTTTAAGAAATGTGTATAATTAAAAAAATACAAGTGTTAAGTTTGATAGAATTATAGTTCAATTTGTATAAATAAATGCCAATATACTTTAATGTTTGTTTAAGTTTTTTCCTCTTTTTTTCTTATGGATGATTTTTTACCTCTGTTCTTCTTAATAGTGCACCTGCGCTAACGTTTTATGCTGGCGGGGCACCAGTGGAGGATAAGATGAACAGGAGGTTAGGCCAGTTAGCCCATCGTGGTAAATTCACCATCAATTTATCAGGATGGTTTCTGGGAGGTGGTTCATGGTCTAGGAAATTGCCATGTCATGGACAATTTCCTAGACCATGTCAGGCTACCATGTTTGACCACATAACTCTTTTCATGTCTATGTTGTATGTACAAGAATGGTGTAAATTAGGCATTCTCTCTCTCTCTCTATATATATATATATATATACATATATTTGTATATATATATGTGGGCAAATAATATAAGTTGGGAATATAACTTCCTTTAAAAAATTTCTAAGCTTTCTTTACATAGGGAATACGCTTATCTTTAGTTAGACTTAAGGTTGATCGATATATGGTAAATTGGACGGATGGACAGAATCAATGCCCATTGTTACAAATGGCTTAATAGTAGTCTCTTACAGTTCCTTCCCCCAGAGACGAGGAAAGATTAATTTTGTATAGTGCTTGATCCTTGATATCTTTTTTATAGGAATATAAAGCAAAGACAACAACAACGTAATGCCAAAGGTTTAATGTCGCAAAATGTATTTTTCAACTTATATTTTACAAATAATAATATAAAAATAACATCTTTAATGAAGTGGATAACAGGTATGAACACATAAGTAAGTATATTATAGCAACGTTAATATTACAAGTGTCTGAATTGGCTACAGGTGTAAATTTCTATTTTTGGTCTATGTTTGGTTGGTTTGGATGAAAAAGAATTATTTATTCATATACTAAGTTGGTATCATTATTCACCTAGCAAATGCAGAAAACATATCATTGAGTTATTTAAAATGTGACAAATGCATTGCAAGATGGCATTACATTCTAAAGAAATAGAAGTCAATTTGTAGAACAATCTTAATGATATATCCCAGTTATTTTAATAATATGAACATCAATTTATTCAAGTAGCATTTGAAGTGTGACTATGTTATATTATTATACTAATTTATCTTAGGTTTCATATACATTCATATAGTTTCACTACTATTACCATACCATAGGTGTCATATTTAATAATATTTAACAATTTTGCAAGTCCCTAAAAAACATAAACAATGTTTTAATTTTATTCTTTAATTACATTTACAGAGTTCGTTTTCGGTTGTTTTATTAAAAATTACAACTGACCTACAAAATGGTAAAACAGTACAGTCGGCATCACATTTTCTGAGCGTTGAGTATTTAAAACGGTAATTTTATTTACTTCATATAAATAAAATCTCGTTTCAATTGAGAAATCCATGCTCATTTTACATGGCAAGAATTGTACGAACATTTACGTTTCAAAATATCTAATTTTAAAACGATAAATAATTACCACTCGGATTATCAGTCTTGAAATATATAAATGTCCTAAAAATAATATTTTTACAATACATTTTTTTTTGTTTGTTACGTGACTAGAATAGCAACGATTAGCCCTAGACTATATGTACATGTACAGCATCATCACGTAGTCACGTGACGTCTGTACTACAAGCCTTATACATATGTTGCTATTCTTTAGGACTAAGGTGTTGTATCTGTACCCTGTAATTAACCTGAACTCTGAAGTAGATAGAGATTAGAATAATCTGCCCCTTAGGCCGAAATAATATCTTTGACGACAGACATAATTTGTACAAGATTGTCTAATTTTGTAAAAGTACTTCAAAAATATACTATATTTTAATTTCTAAGTTAACACAAATTTCTTTTAAATGTTTCCTTAATGGCGAAATAGACATAATGTCTACTACATTATATAGAACAACTTTTAATACATTCTAAAATATCATCGAATATTTTAGTGTCCAAATTTCACATTTGAATCAACTACTGGATATATTTAGAAAATATAAATTTTAAAAACACATTGCTTAAACTAAAATTTAATTATATTTTTTTCTAAATAATTTTGAATTAACTACATAGTGATAGATTTAGAAATATATAATTTTTTAAACGAACAAATGGTTAAAAAATTTTATATTAATGTTTTCCATAGCAGAAAATAGTATATAAATATTCAGTGTTGCAATTCAGAATATTGTAGCGTAAGAATCCTTTAGAAATTTAAATTATTATATTTCTACGACAGTGTAGGATATACTGTACTATATATAATATATATGTATTATTCTATTTAATACAAAATAGCAAATCAAACATAATATTTTAAACCTAAATACATTCACAAATAGATACAATTTTGAACGAACAAAATGACAAACACGTTGAATATTAAATTTATAATAGCAGCTAATATTTGAGTAATTAGACAAATATATTATCACAAATATCGCAATAACCATCACATTAGGGTTCAATATCTATTGACAGATAATATGTAATTTCATTTCAAATCTAAGAAATCTCTATACTGGTCGTGACGGGTGGATGCCTTAAGAACTCTTCTAGAGTAGGTCCATTCCAGCCTAACGGGTCACGTGGGAACATGATCATATCATTCACCCAAGTGAAGGGAAGCACTCTATTCTCTATGACGAACCGCCATCTTGGATTTTCGCGGTGAAGATCTCTGTAATTATCACCGGACACGATGACGCCGTCAAATTCTGCGGCGCATTGTACTATGTATCTGAAATTGATATAACATAACATTTATTATAAAAAAAATGATATTGTAGCGCGGTTTATCCTCACCACTGTAGCGTTATATATGTTGTGATGTGATGAGGTGTCGCTACTTAATATATCATTTATTGTAGTATGTAGGTAGTGAGTATACCGGTAAATAATTGCATTATTTATTGTAGTTAGTATTTATTGGTATTGGTAATGTGTTACAATATTTATTAGAGACGCGAGTACTCAATGCGGAGTCGTAATGCGGGCTGTTTTACACTTAACACAAATCTATGTTTGTGGAGACGTAAACTAATGGAAGGGTCTCAAGTGTTGACCGAAATATTACGTGTAGGCACAATATCTACGGGAAATGAAGGATTGGGCTTCTACTGACATAGAAATATACAGAGGATATTTTACCGAGGTACTTTATAAAATCTTCTGCGTGGGTCTCACTTATTTGAGCCGCTAGGCAGCTTGCTTTACAAGCTGTGTGATTTCAACAGGAAATATTGCAGTGAAAAATATTTATATTATTATTTCATATACATATGTTAGTCTAGCAAGCTGTTTATTTATAAGAGCAGATGACATGTGACAGACAAAGCTAATCCACACAGAAAGTACAAAAATAAATAAATAAAATAACCTGTCATCGTAAGATGCGATCCGGCGTCCCTGTATCTCCCTGGAAGGTGTATAGACCACCAGACCGTCACGCTCCAAATCATCAAGCAACCTCGGATCGGAGCTCATACCAAACTTACACCTGTGGAATACCACGCCTATGACTTAATTTTATACTATGTGAAGATTTCCTCCTATAATATTCATACAGTAATTACGCTTCATTTCATTTGGAATTAAATATTTATGCATTTAGCAGATGGATCGAGTCATGAATCTCTTTCTATGTGCATACAGACTATTTATATTTTATTATTTTGTATTCTATAAGGTATTTTACAGCTTGAAAAAAAAATAAATAGACCTGTCATTAAATATGATAGGTGTGTAGACCACCAGGCCGTCACGCTCCAAATCATCAAGCAACCTCGGATCGGAGCTCATACCAAACTTACACCTGTGGAATACCACGCCGTACGGCCACAAACGTACACTTTACGCTTCATTTCCTTTGGATTTTATGCAATCTACGAATCTCTTTCTATGTGCTACCATATTATTTGTATTCCCAGTTACAGGATATAGATATTAAATATGATAGTAATGGGATTTCAAGGTGTGACAATGTCACACTATATCGATATATATAAGGTGTTATTTAAGCAATAATATAACAATAATAACCCGGACAACTCACATAGCGTCATCTATAGAGCTTGTGTTATGGGTACTACACAATTGATACAAATACATAAATATATATTTTTAAGTACATATACATATAATATACATAGAGAACACATAGACTAATACAAAACAAACCCATGGATATAAAAGTTTGCATTGATTCTGTTACCATCGGTTTAGGTGGCCTGCTAAACCGCTAGACCTACTCTATAACTATTAACTATATAATATATACACCTATATACCTAACACTATGCCTTATATCAGAGAATGCTAATAATTTGGTAGCACCTTATTTTGGAAGATTGTTTGTTTGTGGTCGTACTAAATACATATTAAAATTATAACATTTTAATCTAATGTATCCAAACTCCACTTGATGGTAAACAGCCACAGCAGTTCTTGAAGGATTGTAACATTTGTAACATAACAGGCACTGTTCCTGACTGTATCTGCGATTAAGTACAAACCTGCAGTTTAAAAAAAAAACAATAATTACCTGAATCTCGGCACAAACGCCCTCACCACGTGGCCCCGTTTTAGGAAATAGTCTATGCAAATTTTTAGGGCTTTCACTGAAAATTCCCTGCCTTTATTATATCTGGAACATTAACACTTAATTAATATACAAATATATTATATAGGGCTACATTACACTATTAAATATATAGGATCATATCATAGAATAATTAATTTGTTTAGTAATTAACCTGTCACACCAATTTTGGTAACACTTTCAGTTACGAAGAATGTACCATATTTTTATAAAATTAAACTTATGCTTAAAATCATGTGTACGTCAAATGTAGACAAAGAACGTGCTCTTTGTTTTACGTTTACGTTCTCGTTGTCTACATTTATATTCAGATTCTTTTCTGCGATAGTCTCTACCTTATTCTGCATGAAAGAGCGAACGTGTTAAGGTAGCTATTAGTTTCTTTCTACAATCAAAACCTACAATTATGCTCTGCACGTGACTAAAGCGTGTTTCAGACATCCATAGGCTGTGCTAATCGTTTAGGATCAGATGGGCCGTATGCTTGTTTATTTTATGGTATTTACGGTAATCGCATCCAGCGGGGGTAAAAACTAAATGATTTTACACTTATATTCAATTTCTTTTTTAAAATATAGTAAGTACGTAACTGAAAGTGTTACTAAAATAGGTGTAACACCGGTCGTTGTTTGCGCAAATGTACCTCAGAATTCGTTCCGCAATGACTGTTGTATATATATATAGTATGAAATTAACAATATCATTCATAAAATAAACAAATACATATTTGCAAATTCATTACTAACGATTGATTGACACAATTTTTTTTTCGAACTATTCTAATGGTGTTGAATTGCAGCTGGCTTTTTACAGCTTCACCGAACGAAAATGATAGGCGATAACATTAAAATATAGATAGATAGACTAGCGATACCACTTTAATCTAAGGGCACCGCTAGGGGTTCGAACCTCGGCTCAGCGCGTTGTAATTTCAATCCCTGTTTAAAAGGGATCGGAGGAAGGAAATGATCCTATATATATGATAGTGTAACATACCTCTAATAGATGAGTGAAATGATTAAGTAGTGCCACAAATTAACATCAATATGACATTATAAATTAAAAAATAGGCATTAATAAAAATTAAACTAAGAGTGGTTTTTTACTTTTATTTTTAGGTTTATTTAATTTTTATTAACCTATTTAATCCCCATATTTATATTATTTTCTTTCTTACGCATTACTTGCCGATAGCAAGATAAGCAATTACTCTTCTACTTCTGTGGGGCTACTTTCATACTTCCTCTAACATATTCATTATTAGTGACAAGTCCCGGATTGATTCGCACGGATGCAATATATTTTTTTTATTTTCTCGTTTGTTTTATATTATACCACGCATGTATTATACATATAAACCTTCCTCTTGAATTACTCTATCTATTGCTGTAAAACTGCATTCAAATTCGTTGGGTAATTAAAAAGATTTAAGCGAACAGACAACGACGGCGACTTTGTTTTATACTATGTAGGTAGTAAAGATTTATCTTGTCCATTCTTGTCACTCCATATATTCATCCCACTATTTGCATTTCAGTAGTTATTTTAGACCACTCCGTTATAATAAAACAGCACAAGTATCACACTGTATTTTATATGTTAAGTGTTACCATGTTAAAACGTCATAACAATGATAAAGATTTTTTTACACAGTAAATAAAAAAGAATGCCGAGATAAAACTACACAAATAAATAGCCTCACGACTGGAATCCCTAATGGGATATGTAGAGGTTAGTTAGAGATGTTGTTATGATTAGCGTTAGTCAGAAATATAAATTGACACAGTTTTTAGTTTCAGGTCACATGCAATGGTCCTTCGAGCCGGATGAAACTAATGAACTAATATATACATATATCTAGCCTAATTTACTTAAAAAATAATATTTGAATCTTAAATATAATACTTAGCTTAACACATTAACATAAATATAATTGGTACAATGTTGTCCGGACCTTTATCTCAGCCATGGTATTTCTCTCGTCAAGTAGCTTTAAAAGCGAGCTGGGTTCCGGTTTCAAAGTTGAGATATGACAGCTATATTTCATGGAATATGACAACTTTATGCTTAGGAATGGCAATGGATGAGTGGTATCACGGTTATCACATGACAACGTGATGTCCGTAGGGTTGTTCTTGTAAATTAGCGACGGTGACCATTTACCATCAGGTGGCCGTGTTATTTGCCTCTGGAAGCTCCATACCAACTGCCGATGTATGTTCTGCAATGTGTAAACGCTGTTTCCACCTAAAATATAGGAAATAAAGAAATCTCTCTCTGAGAGTATTATAATTCTGAACCCATTTTTATGATTATTTTCTTATTTAATCGTCAAAGTTCAGCTCTAGTACTGGTCGCATAACTAATTTATTACAATTTTATTAACGTTTGAATTAGTTTAAGGAACTTAATCTAAATTGTTTGATTATTACAATTACTCTGTAATATAATGCAATTAAAAATAGATTAGAATAGAATAAAGAAATCTTATTATAAATACTAAAATCTATAATAATAATAACATAGTTGCCTTATCAAAGCAAATGCATATCATTCTAAAATAAAATATATAAAAAAATACATTCAATTGTAAGTACAGTACAGCTTTATTGGTTTTATTTATCATTTTCTAAACCTAGAGGTCTTGAGTTCGATCAGCAGAATGCACTAGCCGTTACCTGTTCTGTTTTTTTATTTAAATCATTTCCTGCATCTCTTTATATTTCTTAATACTATAATGATACTATACTATATAATATATAAAGACTAGATCTTAATTTTCGTAAGTAATAACATCCTTGTGGCTGTTCCATCTTACAGATGACAGTTACCACTTTCCATCAGGTGGGTATTTAGTCATTGTATATATCATATATTTAGATTACTAATTCTATGCTTATCTTTAATATTAATATATTTTATCCTTATCATTAACATATTAAATATATCATTAATCATATTGAGATAAACTTTGTAGTCTCACCTATTTCAGCAAGCAGTTTGCAAGCTGTGTTTCGATTGTAGGGTGAGATTTGGCAGTGAAATTACAGAATTCAGAGGCCTGATATCCTAGTCCTCTGGAACGGCAAAATATGAATGGTAACATGGGAATGGTATTATATAATGATGTGATATCCATGGTGCTCTAATATATATAAGCAACGGTTGCCACTTACCATCAGGTGGACCGTCATTTTTTTCAGTCCAGTCTTATAAAAAAGTATTACTACATATATATTAACACAACATAGGAAGTTGTGTTAATATATATATAGTAATAAAATACATATATGATACTTACGAATATTTTAATCTATTATACATTTCTATTATTATATATTATATTACTATACATATTCTTATATATACGTTTCTTGAACACAATATAATCCTGCTTTTTAATTCCCAGAATGTCGCATAAAGCAACTCAATAATCAAATAATCAATCAACTAGTATATCAAAGAACAGTAAACCTAATGCCAGAGATCAATATGTCGAAATTAATACTAAGTTCTATTACCCAGCATGGTAGGGACGATTATCCTGCCATAATTAACATGGTGTCCTGTTTAGAAACCATATCTAAAAACGTATATCTAGTTTGACCTACTTTGGAGGGAGTCGTGGCCTAATGGTTTATACAAAAAAGGTTTAAGTTTGAACTCACAGTTCAAACTTGGCTGACATACATCACCTTCAACTGTATGTCAATTTATATTTCTGACTGCGTCTCCAGTCAAGTAAACACCGACATCGAAACACAAAAATAATCCGAGAAATATGTATCGTCACAGCACGGCACGACGTTAATGGGATTGCTGGAGCAAGCGTACATTTACATAAAAAAATAAAAGATGAAATCGGAAATATATATTTTAACCAAGGTAGACTGTAAAGTCGTCTACGTGGCTACCACAGTCTCACCCTGTGTATTTCAGTTGCTAAGCATCTTGCTTTGTAAATTGTATTTTAAGGGTCAGATGAATCAATGAAATTACAGGATAAGAGGCATGACACCTTAGTCTTTTGGATTGGCAAGTAAGAATGAATAGCGGTAATACGGGCATCACATGATAGCATGATATCCGTAGTGCTGTTCATGTATATAGGCGACGGTTACCACTTACCAGTGGGCCGTCAGCTTGTTTGCCATTAAAAGTAATTTAAAAAAAAGTTCTACTTTATCGCTATCTACGGGGAGAGTATGTTCAGCAGTAGACTAGTGCCATTGTGCAAGCTGGTCTCCTCATCCAGCGGGTTAATTATAAAGTCTTCGTCCTGATGATGACCAGGCCACATACTTACTCCATAGCTACATTGCTACCGTCTATAATAATCATCCTCAGGCCAGTCTTGTTCTTGGCGTCTCTCATGGGATTGTAGATATTACTGCCTATACTATTTCTGGAGGTGGACTGTCCAAGTATAACCTCTTTAATGTAGGTGTCTTCGACAGTTTCAGTTGCTTGGTTTTCACTGTCCTGAAAACAGAAATATAATACATAAATAAATATAGCTTTATGACTTATCCTAGATAGGATAGACAGATACATAAGAGACGCATAACGGCCCAGATGAGAGACTAAATGCTCTCCGCATTTAATCTCTCATAGTCTTACAGTCCATATTAAATTACATTACATTTAGACAGAAACATAAAAGACGTACAACGGCCCAGAGGAGAGGCTAAATACATTTAAAAATTAAAAAATCATTTTCACTTACCTTAACATGTAGAAGACTCTTTACTTTCTTTGGCACATTACAACCACTAAATATGCTCTTGGTAATTATTTCCAGCAGTCTTCCTTTGTCGGAAGCATCCAGATTTGCAATACCACTTGCCAGATTGAACATTTTGGTTTTATTGCGGCTATTACCTTTATTTTCTAAAACGGTAACATCTGAATCGCCACTCACCGACAAACTAGCATTGCTTGCCGTCACAAAAGTACAATCTTGATTGTCTGTGGTGTTCTCTAAATCAATGACTGCATTAAGATCTGTATTGTCTTTTGTAGTGTCGGTTGTGAGATCTATAGTTAAATATGAATCTCTGTTTATTTCCTTTGTTAAATTGCAATCTTCATCTTGTACTACTGTTGCTGAAATTTTGGGTATTGGTGTGGAACAATTTTTAGGGTTTATAATCTGTCTAGGTGTATAACAAGAGCTATTGCGTTGTGCCACAGCGCCGTCTGCATCGTCATTGATGACTATAGTACTTATTTTTCTTTTTTTACATGTATTCATAATAATATCTGTTTGTTTTCTTTTACCAGTTTGCTGACTATTTTCTAGGAGAATAACACTGTTATCATTAGATGTATTGAGAGAAATATTATTATTTCCACATAATTGATCAATATTATCCTCAGGATTGAATAAACTAGTGTTACTTTCGTTACGTAATTGTTGAAACAGTTTTTTTATTTTCTTATTGGTTTTTCTCATCTTCCGTTTATTCTTCGTATGAGTCTTCATTGCACTCATTGATTTGCTTCTTGTAGACTTTTTGTTTGAAATTGACTCGTCCGATTTGCTTGAAGCTGTAGTGCTTGATGGTTTGCTATTTGAATCTGCTGTTATAGTTTTCTTTTCCTATTATAAAATAATATTTCCATTTTATATTATAAAAATGTTACTTTGTGACAATAATAAATATGATGAACATTTGTTTCTCTTTCACACAAAATTTACTAGTTGGATTTAATTGTAATTTAGTATGCACATGGATTTTAATCTAGTTTAAACATAATACACTTTTTCCAAATAATTTTTTTCATTACTAGTTATTGCAAAGGTTTTTATCCAAATTCATTATTTCTTACTCTTCATCGCAAAGGTTGAATGGTAAAGAATGCTTGTTAAGTCAACCTTACATACAACATATTTTATCATCACACAAGTTGTTTAAATAAATAAGTATTAGATATATTAAAAAAAAGTAATTAATAAATAACAATACTTACTTTTGGCAACTACTCTACTCAGCAATAGTATAAATGTGGCTAAAAAGATTATACTATCTACTCTTTTGATATTCAGAAAAACTGTTACACTACCTAAAATCACAGATAATTCAATTACAAATACACAACTATAAATTTTAATATATTTAAAAATCTCTCTCCAATCCCATCAAAGAGAGTAAGGAATATTCCATTATTCTCTTTGATTGGATAAATGTTGTATTACAATAATTGTATGTATAATTGTTTTTTATGGTCACCCTCACTCACATAGCTTCTTATCAAAAAAGATAATTATATATAGGGTACTTCAATATAGTTCATATGTCTAAGCAATAAATGAAATTAAATCAATCAAATTAATTTATCTATGTAGGTAGAATACTGACTTATGATATGTCAAATCTACCATCAGTTCAGAGAACTTCTAGGTTAAGAACTGAAGAAACAGCTCTTATTCTTTTTTTAAACATGTTTGTACATGTTTACAAAAATGCATATTTATTTTTAAATTCGAATTACAGTTATCACTACTCTATTCTTAGAGTGACCAACAGAATATGCAATTTTGTCAAATGAAATAGTCTTAATCAGTGGCTGTAACCCGAGCAGAGCTCACAAGCAGCAACAATATGATTATTAACATTAACACGCAATCCTTATGTGTAAATGTCTTAAGCCATTATAATAAACTGGCAAACTATTTAACAATTTTATATGGACTTTCAGACTTTACATATATTGGTTCAACTTAGAACATTGGACAGTTCATCCCACAATTTTTTTTTCCTATTATTTGATTGCTCACTCAACTAGTGTCTAGTAATATGAATAAATGTAACACTGACTGCTGAGCAATTTGAGCTTGTATGACAATTCATGGTCACTAGATTGATGTCCAACTTAACCTGCCTAATGACTGTTAGTATGTTTTTAAGTATAGTGTATGAGCTCGAACTGACAAGGCAAGTCTACATGTACATGTACAATACAATTATAATTTTAAAATTGTTGCAGCATTGTTTAATATAAAAAATACAATAAATATTAGAAATTAAGAATGTGGGTACTACTTTTAGATAGAAATTATATATTATTTTAAGATAATTCTTTACTAAATTTATAGTAAATATTTTACAAAAATCCTACGGGATTTCGTTGATAAATCACAGTGAATTTACAGTGGATTCTATTATATGTACAGTACAGTACATTTCTGCAAACAATACTGACCATTTTACAGTATTTCTTAAAAGACAACATGTGCATTTATTAAACTGGTAAATTGAAGCCATCAATGTAATAAACCACAGAACTAAGTAAGTACAATAAGTCTTTTGTTTTTGTAGACTGAGCTCTTTGTTTATAACATTGGATTTGCGATTTATTTTCCCAGAAATTGTAATACAACACAAGTATTGATACCTGTAATAAGTTTCACTACGAACTTGATTAGAATTAAGAATGTTTTTATATGTTCATTTTGGATGTCATTGACAAGAAAATAGTGGTTTCAAAACAGACATTATAGAATATTTGAAGTACTTACGTAGAATATATATCAAAAATTTGTTATATAGTAATAATAGAAGCTTCTAATTTCTACATGAACACATTTTATAGGAAAAATAATGTAGATACAACTAACTAATGTCCAATGTTTTACTAGCAAATAATATTAGAATCAAATAAAACTAACAGATAGTCGAGTAATCGATGGTTTTCCCATTGTAATGCTATATCAATTTATTATTATTTATGCTACCACAATCACCACAATTTATTTAATTTAGAATATAAAATTTCAATTACAGTAATATTCGACACAAAAAAATATTACAACAGTAGGCTGGCAGATGGCAGATTGAAAATTCGTTTTTTTTCTTTTTATGGTTTGGGATGTTAGTGCATTTGCCAAATACAATTTCGGAAACGGTAACATGATGAAGAATTTTTTTCATGGAAACGGGATTTGTATCAGAGGATTAGAATTAAAAACGCATTAGTTTTAAAAAGAAAATATACAGATTTTATTATATCAACGAAATGGAACAATAGATAATATACCTATACATTTTATGCTGCAATGACAGAGCCATTATTAATTATAATATTTTCTAAAAAAACATAGTCCACATCTACTAAAATTGCTTTGTTTTATGACGTGTCAATCATTGCATTGTGTGTGACCGCTTTTATTTAAAAAGCAAAAATGATGGGAACAGCATACAAGTATGTCATGTCACTCACTACAAATTGAATTTAATAAATTATATTTCTATAGGTTAATAACAGGAATGAATAATACACATTTATATACTAATTCGGAACTTTAATAGAAATAATACCTTATCCACTACATAATAGATAATACATTGTTGACAATCAAAGAAAGGCATATTCTAGCCAAATTGTAGATAATATAGCATAACATATGTACATAGCATTGAGATCTTTGTTGAGAGTAGATATTTAAAATATATATTTACAAACAAAAATAACGAAATAGCACATTTTCAGAAAGCACAGATCTAAATGTAAGATAGGTATTACACAACTACGGGCTAAACGTTTTTTAAAATATTGTGTGTCAATATAGTATATTACGATATAAGTGCGAAATGATGGCTATAATAACACAAGAGATGGAATTTCAGGTCGCTCCGAGGGCGAGGGCGTAATAGACCCGAGTGGATTAAATATGTACGTATATCGTAGGTACAATGTTTTTCAACACACTTGATTTTAAATAAACTCAACCATAAAACTGTTATGCACACAGTTGCATTCCCGCCGTTTTCCTTTTTTAAATAAGCGCGCTGCCTGTTGGTAGTCACTGTGCGCAGGTCATTGCGAAATTTGAAAAAAAACGTCACTATTTCCGTTTATAATGCACGTGTGTTTTATGAGTTACTTTATATATCAAAAACTGGTAAATTTAAATCCACTTTACAAGCAAATCTATTGAAAAAAAAACATCATAATAGTATAATAATTATAAAGTCATCTTTACAACATTTTTCAGGTAATTTTTGGGAAATTAAAAGCCGTTTTTTATTACAGGTGATCAAATTATCAAGTTACGCCAATAAAGTTGCCAGTAAAAGCTATTTCATGACTTAATAACTGAATACCATTGACAGAATTAAAGCTAGGTATTTACAAATTACATTTCTAAAATGACAATAATAACAAATTTGGCAAGAGTTATTATACCTGCTCGTGCCTGTTTTTTATTTAACTAAGTTTTACATATAATTAAATAACTATAAATACATAGGTGCTTTATTTTTTTAACTACATCATAAAAATAATAAATAAGTAATCTAAATTTGAATAGATTTGGAATGTTTAAATATTAACAGATTCACAGAATAGAGTAATTAATTAGATTCATGCTCCATGCAGCACATTTGTGCTACGTATATAGGTATATATGTGCCCCAATGTGTCTTTAGGCATATGCTTTTTAAATGTCTGAGAGCGACAGCCTACCCAAATAATCTTAATTTATGAACTTTTTCATACGATCTCAAATATATTTTATTTGACTTTCGTACAATATTTATCGTGACGATTATAATTATGCAAAAATTGCTGAGAAGGTGCACAAGTTAATACACTTACTACATGAAATATTTTTTTGCTAGCGTTAGGTCCATAAATTGTCCTTAAGTACGTCACACGAATTTATGACTTTTTATATAAAGACGTCATTGAGAATTTTACAAAATTCTCCTTACGTACGAGTACCAAATCCAAACACTTCCTCTGTTATTAATTTTGTTTATTTCGTGTTTGTTTATATATCACACAAATTATATGACTTATTATATTTTTATAGTTCAAACATTTCCATAATACTCAAGAGTCCTGACTATTTGTGAGGACAGGAAAGGTCCTGTCCTCACAAATAGTCACATTTTTCAGTTTCAGACTCCATCTTTTCTAGTGTAACGTCATCTACTTTGGAATTTTATTAATATTTTTAGTTAATAGTTCAAATTTCGTATTTTAAGATTAAGATACATATATGTATTAGATTTTTGAAATGTGACTTCATGTTATTTTTGCTCCTCCAGCCTTGTCATACAATGTGACGCTTAGTCGACACACTCTCTCTTAACATGTGACATCATTTTGGATGGCTTGATGATAATAGCCTCTTTACAATTAAACTTCTAAGAGTTATGATAGTCAGTGAACCTGAAATAGTAGATACATCAAGATTAGGAGTAAAAGAGACGGCACTATTTACAAGTGTACATCTCAACAGTCTTCACACAAGTTTTGCATTCCACGCGACAGCACCAGTGGAATTTGCAGCTGCACCGTTCTTTGGTGGTAATCCTCTTGGTGTTGTACCCTCGGCCGCAACAGAGTAGCGCGCACCCGTCTATGCCCGCTGATGTCCTGTTACACTGACGCCCAGTTGTTCCCAAAGATCCCTGAGGATTATTTTATATTGGCAATTTATTTCGATAAATGTATTTTTATTTATAAAGGAAAAATTATAATAAATAAAATTACAGGAATCTCTATTTTTTTAAACAAAAATAGAGTAGTAAGTTTTCTTACAAAAATCAGTGAAGTATTCTTTCAGTTTAACCAGTACGTGTGAATTGTCCTGGGATATTATAAATCTAAACATCGTGTTTTTTAACTCACTAAGGAAGAGTTCTTGACGCAGTAATTCGGTGAGTCTTCTAAATAGACGAGATCTTGTGCTGTGGGCAGGCTGTAGTGAGGGTTGCTGAGTCGAAGTTTCCCTCGCCGGGACACCTTCACCTCGGTCGCGCCGTCATATTTATCTCTTAGGTAGTCGCCTGCAATTCAGAGCCAATGCTTTACATATTTACGTTATACATAACGACCTCGGTGGTCTAGCACACCGCTTTCCGTCCGAAGGTCGCGGTTTCGATTCGGCCTCGCACGGCACAGACTTTTGTATTCACGAAAAAAAAACTATATATTTGTATCAGTTATCTAGTACCCGTAACACAAGCTTTAGCTAGCTTAACTTGGGACTAGATGGCGCTGTGTGAATTATCCTGATATTGTTATTATTATTCTTATTACTTACGTTTTTTACCATTTAATATATAAATAGAAATAATCTTTATTCAGATAAACACTTTTGAATAGTTATATTTTTTATTTTACCACTGGTTAATTTAGAACGGAAGTAATGATAGCTTTCTTGACAAGTCATGTAATATCAAAATCAACAAGGTAAACAGAAAATAAATGATAAGTGATAACTATTAGTTATCTATTTAGCATCAAAGTAATGAGTTGTATTTTACTATTTTTAATCTAATAGGTGTTTAGCAAAAGATTTAATAATTCTATGTTGCTCTTTTAAATAAAGGTTGTTCAGTATTACATTTTTGAGATTTTGTATGAGTACAAACTCCCAAATAGAAATTACATAAGTAAATAAATAGTTACGTGAGTAACAAAATAAATCAGTTATAATTATAACAGCTGACCAGTCTTTACAAGAGAGCCAATTTAACTATGAACACTACTCATTCACACACACATCCTCCATCGTATCCATATATCTAACGTTCGCTCTTTTTCTAAATTCTTTACAATCATCTATTTAATTTCTTATAGATTATAAGTATAGTAAAAAAACTGTTAACTTAAGATTTTTGCAATAACTTTGGTCCCCAAGTCCCCACTGAAAATCAGTGCTGTGGTATAACTTAGTTATAGCAGTTAGTTATATACATAAGATAATATAACATAGTTATACTACAGAACAAATGCTGGTGGGAGTCACATTCAGCGTTACCAGTATGTTTTAGTTTTTAAGTTATTTACTAATACTCGTATTATTGTGGATAAGAATGAATGAATGTCTTTATTATTATTAAAAGTTAGTTTGCATGTTGTGTTCCCCAATAAGTAATTGATTTAAGAGATTTGTTATTGCACGTAAGTGTTGTTTTTTTTAAACCCAAACTTAAAAACGAATATCAAACTATTTTGGCACTCTGTTTATTGTCGCACTGGTCTGTTCACGTACTATGTGGCACTTTTCATCAGGTGGGATGTTACATATTTTGCTATTCCAATTTAATAAAAATATCATTATGAATTGGTTCTTTTACTACATTTTAAATGATATATATCTATAACACACAAATATAATATTTTTCATTTAATGTAGTACTCTGTAGTTAATAGACAAAAAACAATATCTGTATGTGTTTGTTCCTTTGCTACATGTGTAGGTGGTTGATTTACGACATTTACGCGCCCACTCATAAGATGGCGCGCTTTATAACTACCAATCTAATCAATTAATAGCTGTTATTGTGTGACCATACTATATAATTACTAGCTTGATTACTCGGGTCTGGGCTCTGTATTTTAATATTAGGCCTCAGGCTCGCATAAATAATGCAAAATAAATCAAAACTGGTATTTTGATGGTGCTAGATTAAATTCTCAACTCAATTCTTATCTAGATCATTAAGATTTAATATAAAATAATAATCTAAATGCTAAAGTGAATCTGTCTATCTGTTTGTTATCATCTTAAGACTTAATTAAGGTTAAACGGATCATAATAATTTTTGACGTGAATATCATAACCTCAATCCATCCTTGTGATGGGTACAATCTGTTTATTTACTAAAAAAACGAAGTCGCGGGTAGCAGCTAGTGATTATATAAATGCATCTAATACAATAATAATATCATACGATTTAGTACCATTATATTTATTATTACTGTATTAAATTTTATATCATTTATTATCTACTCATATGTTTAATTTTAATTTAGGTAATAAAAACAAGGGCAATAAACATGCGTAATACCTTGTTATTTTTATCATTTATGTCGAAAACTAACAGCGATCGATACAAAATTACAAAAATGTGTTCTTAGAAACGAACGTCGTTAAATTATAGCTACCTAGACTTTTTAGGTAGCTATAATTTAACAACGTTCAAATTAACCCAATTTCGTGACCGGTAAGCAACGTAGAAAATAAAATCTTGCATTTTCTGAATGTACTCTACGAGTACGAGTTTCACATGGTACTGCAGGAAACTCTATATACATATACATATACAGGCAAAGACGAAAATTGAAAATAATTTTACAACCTTTACCATTTAAATTTACTACTGCTTCTTTACTATTAAAAAAAAAATAAGCGTCCCTCTATTGTTTGTAATAATAGATAGGTACTTACAAGATCTACAGACCATTAAATCCACTATTATCCCGATCCCAACAAAAATAGCCAGTAATTATACAAATTGAGATAGAAACGAGCTCGCATTGAGTACAGAAAATGTCCGGGTCAGTTAATGATGGCTGTGCTGATGATCACTGTAAATTTATGGGACCCTGGTATCCTGAAATGATTTCGTGTGATTAACTGCACCTAATTTATGCTTCCGGCTGCTCATAAATTTATGAGTTATATATATATATATATATATGTGTGTGGACATACATATATGTATATCTTTGAATTATCATATTAACAAAAAAATAATAATAAAACATCTGTCTTTGTATGCTTGTATATGTATATATAAATATATTTAAGTATATACATATAGATATAACTTAGTCGTCCCCTTCAGATCAGAAATAAATAATAAAACTACTACTACTTCCCAAAACTAGTATCATCTCCTAAACGTTTAATAATTAACAATTGTTAAAGTTTTTTTATTAACTATCTCTGGTCAGTAAGAGAAAAGACTCTCTTTCTTTCATTCATTCATTGATTCGATATTACTTATTTTATAAGTTAGCGGCAAACTTAGTCACTAAGAAATACATAAACAAAATGTCTTAATTATTTCGTTAGATATGCATAAAATGGAATTATAAAGACCACCTGTTCGCGCCATTTATAAACATATCAAGTGGTATGGTATTATTCCCCATATCCTAATCCCTTTCCCGCGCACAGTATGTCAACTGAGGTCGCCCGACGACCTCGTCTACTAACGTGAATGGTGACATCTCGTCCCAACCGCTCCGCTTTAAATTAATTAATATAATATTGACATTAACAATAAGTAACTATGTGCGTGCCTGTATTAAACTTAGTATTCATCGAGTGCAGCAGCTGTGCAAGAATAAACCCGCTCTACAGTCGCAGGTATATACTGTGCGCCCCCTTTATTTCAATTCCATACAGTCCACTTACCTTACCCGCTACCCCCCCAGTTGTCCATGGTACGCCTTCGAACCGGATACCTACCGCTTAAATACTATAATTAGGACGAGATTTACATCCCCGCATTGATAGGTACATAATTTCATTATATTATACCGCCCGCTATAAGCCATACCGCTTCTTTGTACCTATTCGTATATTCACCCGCGCATACGCATTTTCTGTACTTAATATATTAGTACGCCATACCTATAAGCCTAGTCTTGGGTATATTTTCTAATAATTACCGCATTTACCGCTTAATTAATAATAATACTTTATTATTTGTATAATACATATTACGCAGTAAGCGTACATACCTACCTACATTAATTTGTATTTTTCAACGCCAATAATCGTAACGATAATGGAGTCGAATTTAAAAATGCTAGAAACTAAAAACAGAGCTATATTTCAACGTATTACAAGATTGCGTGATACTTGTAAAAATCTGTCACCGTCGTCAATCGACTTACGCTCCGCAGAGGCATTCATGGCGGACAGTGAAACCATTGATACACAGCGCCATGAATATATACAAAATTTAGATTCTATAAACGAGTTACAAATGCAGTTGAATTAAATTTGAACCTGATTACCAGGCACTTTTAACGTTTGAAGATATTTTTAGTCGAATAAAAAGATGTCGTTTAATATTAAGCGAAGCGAATAAGCCTTCGTCTTCACAATCGGTACCGCATAATAAATCTAGTATCAAACTAGAACCTTTCTGTATTCCTTGTTTTGACGGGAATATGTCCACGTGGTCTAGCTTTT
Organism: Achroia grisella; assembly: GCF_030625045.1. Classification (NCBI taxonomy): domain Eukaryota; kingdom Metazoa; phylum Arthropoda; class Insecta; order Lepidoptera; family Pyralidae; genus Achroia; species Achroia grisella. The sequence continues at coordinate 299,872 of NW_026712999.1, forward strand.
ATGAATCCTTTAGGAGTAATATTCATTGTAACACCGATTTAACCGATTCACAAAGAATTCAGTATTTACTTAGTAAATTAACTGGAAGCGCTCAAAAAATAATGGCCGGTATAATTCCGTCTGGTGATAATTATACTTCCATATGGGAAAGTTTAGTAAAGAAATATCAGGATAAAAGAGCCTTAGGTTCATATTACATTTCTACATTATTTAACATTAAATCGGCCACAAATAATTCCGCTTCATTAAATAATTTCATCGAAACTTTCGATGCCGCTGTTGCTGCTATGCGTCAATTAAAGATTGAGGATATGCAAGATTTTATTTTATTGAACTTAGCCTTACGAAAGGTGGATTTAAGTACTACACAGGCTTTCGAAATGACCGCTAGAAATAAAGATATTCCGAGTTATATGGATTTTGTAGAATTTATAAAAAGTCAGGTGAAAATATTAGACCGCACGAATAATAATATTAATTCAGTAAGCCGCAGCACATTAACTAATATTAAAAACAACCGCCCGCAAAATGTACATTCGTTTGTTACACGAAGTGACACTTCTAGTCACCGCGCTCCTTGTTCTATGTGTAATACTTCGGAACATTATCAGTTATATACCTGTTCCACATTTAAATCAATGCTGCCGAAAAATCGATTAGATTTTATTAAATCTAAACGAGGTTGTGTAAATTGCCTTAGTATAACGCATTCTGTGTCCACTTGTAATTCTAAATACAAATGTAGAACTTGTAATAAGCGACATCATTCCTTATTACATTTAGATAAGGCACAAAATAATAATACACCGCTCTGCACTCATCGATCTAATGTGATGAGTGATCGATCTACGATCGCCGCTCCCGCACTCCCGCCAGTCCCCTGTCGTAATGCAACGCAATGTAATTTGACTCCTGACGGGGACTCAAAAGCGCCCATTGAAATCGCGATGCCCGCACCTTTGTCGTTGTGCACTCGAGTACCTACCACTACAGCAGCCATGCCTGGTGTTGTATGTCCAACGGGTAAAGTGCGTACAGAGGTACTTCTGTCTACAGCGTCTGTTATTGTTCGTAACTATAACAAAAATATAATACGTACTGTTCGTTGCCTTTTAGACAATGCTTCGCAACATAACCTTATTACGATTGATTGTTGTAAACAATTAAACTTAAACATTATTCCGCTTACGAATTCATTTTTAAAAGGTGTCGGATTAACAACGAGGCCTATAAAGGGCTATGTTAAATTAATGATTTCCGATAAACATAACGAACAAAGCTTCACTATAACCGCGTTGGTTGTCGATTGTATTACCGATCGGCTACCTATTGAATATATAGATACGTCTGTTATAAGTCATTTAGTCGACTTACCGCTTGCAGATCCTCACTGGCATATGCCAGGTGAGATCGAACTTGTATTAGGAGCAAATTTGTTCCCTTATATTCTTTTAAGTGGAAAAATAATAAGTCCACCCGCACCGCCAGCCATAGAAACTATTTTTGGTTATGTTTTTATTGGTGACGTTCCCTGTAATAATGCGACCACATCTGATCGTGATCATACCGCGCCTCAACAAGACTCATCTTCCTCTGCTTTCTTAACATGTATTGAAAATAATCTTAATGATTCTCTCTCTAAATTCTGGGAATTAAAGGAGGTTCCTATAAATAAATATTTAAGTCCCGCAGAAAAGGAATGCGAGCAAATGTACTCTTCTACCGTGTCCCGCGACTCGTCAGGTCGTTATTGTACTGTTTTACCGTTTTATAAGGATCCTAGCGAGTTAGGTAATTCCCGTATCACCGCTTTTCGTCGCTTGCTATCGCTAGAACGCAAACTAGAAAGTACAGGTTTGCGCGCTGATTATAATGCCATCATAAAAGACTATATAGACAACCAATATTTATCTGAAGTTTTAAATACATCCGATAATATGGATGACGGTTACGTCATACCGCATCACCCTGTCATTAGGCAGGATAAAGACACCACCAAGGTCAGAATAGTCCTTGATGCAAGTGCTAAATGTCATAACGGCATTTCTCTAAATGATATTTTACATACGGGTCCTAATCTCCAAGCTGATTTATTTTTACTTTTATTAAATTTTCGTTTATTTCCAATCGCTATAACCGCGGATATAAAACAAATGTACCTACAAATTTTAGTAACCGACGAGTATCGTAAATATCAAAAAATACTGTACCGCTTTAATACGTCTGAACCCATACGTACCTTTCAATTTAATAGAGTTGCATTTGGTCTTAAGTCAAGTCCTTACCTTGCCATGCGTACAATTCGTCAGCTTTGTGATGATGAACGCGATAACTTCCCGCTGGCTGCTTCTATAGCTGAAAGGGAACTGTATATGGACGATTTAGCTACGTCTATATAAATGAGGTTGATGCTGTCGAGGCTACCGCTCAATTAATTAATATGTTCAAGTCAGGTGGCTTTCAATTAGTTAAATGGTCTAGTAATTCAAAGAACCTACTAGAGAGCATTCCTACACCGCTGAAACTTGCACAGCAAGTTGAGTTTGATAGACGTGAGTCCCTTAAGATATTAGGGCTCGAATGGAACCCGCAAGATGATATTTTCGTTTTTAAAATCAATTGTGATGACCGCTTGTGTACAAAACGTACCATACTTTATTAATTGCCCGATTATGGGACGTATTAGGTTTTGCTGCGCCTGTCGTACTTACCGCTAAACTACTTATTAAAGATCTTTGGCTGCAGAAAGTCGGTTGGGATGATGTACCTCCGACAAATATAACCGCTATTTTTACTACATTTAAACAACAATTACCGCTTCTTGCTAATTTAAAAATACCGCGTCATTTATCTGTCACGCAAGACTGTATAATAAATATCGTTGCGTTTTCGGATGCTAGTTTAAAAGCTTACGGCTGCGTTATTTACTTACATGTGACAGATCCCGCAGGCAATATATACGTGAGATTAGTCTGTGCGAAATCAAAAGTCGCACCCGTTAAGGTAGTCTCACTTCCGCGACTAGAACTTTGCGCCGCCGTTTTAATGTCTAAACTAACTAAACTAGTTTACGATGCTTACTCTTCACGCACGTCTGTACAGAACGTCTATGCATTTCCTGACTCGAAAATTGCACTCTCATGGATTCATTCTTCACCACATCGGTGGAATATCTTCGTTAGCAATCGTGTGGCTAAATGTCAGGAAAATTTACAATCAAAATATATCTATCACGTGGCTGGATTCAATAATCCAAGCGACTGTCTTTCAAGAGGTTTACTGCCTAAACAATTACTTACCCATGAGTTGTGGTGGAACGGTCCCGCGTGGCTGAGTAGCCCCGTCTGCTCTTGGCCGGTAGAGTCATTTACACCTGAAAAATATGAAAACTTACCTGAATATAATACTAAGACGTTCGTTACAGCTGCTTCCAATACTGTAGTCTCACCGCTTTGTGATCTTGCATCTAAAGTTTCATCCTGGAACAAATCATTACGAATTACTATTTATATACTGCGATTTATACGCGTATTGCCCCGCTCTAAATATATTGAAACCGCTCATTTAAATATCGCTGAAAAATATATACTTACAGCAATTGAGGTCGCTCATTTTTCTCATGTTATTAGTGATCTTAAAAAGGGTAATTTACCTACTGGAACTCTGCGTAAATTAGATCTTTTTATTGATTATATAATTAGGATAGGTAGATTATTAAATGCTAACTTACCTTTCGAGGCAAAACATCCCGTTTTATTGCCTAAGCGCGACCATATTACTTACTTAATAATAGATCATTTCCACCGCGTTAACTGTCACACAGGTGCCATTCTTCTTCGTTCTTTAATTCACCAACGGTGGTTTAAGAATACAGACAATGTTAAAGTTGGTACTGTAGTGCTTATACATGATGATAACGTCTCACCACTGCGGTGGCCAATGGGTATCATTGTGAAAATATATCCAGACTCAGATGGTATTGCTCGCTTAGCATCTGTTAAAACTCAAAATGGTTTGCTCAAGCGACCAATCGTTAAATTAAGCCCTTTACCTTCTCAATAAACTCTATTTTTCTTATAAACCGCATTTACTTATTATTTACCGCTAGGTGTATTCTATTAAGTTTTTCTTATTATATTACGCTCTATAACTAATTATAAGTATATTATATATATATATATGTACATCATATATTGCTCTTCTTTGTATTTTCTTTGAGTGTTTCTCAAGGCGGGGGAGGATGTTCGCGCCATTTATAAACATATCAAGTGGTATGGTATTATTCCCCATATCCTAATCCCTTTCCCGCGCACAGTATGTCAACTGAGGTCGCCCGACGACCTCGTCTACTAACGTGAATGGTGACATCTCGTCCCAACCGCTCCGCTTTAAATTAATTAATATAATATTGACATTAACAATAAGTAACTTTGTGTGCGTGCCTGTGTTAAACTTAGTATTCATCGAGTGCAGCAGCTGTGCAAGAATAAACCCGCTCTACAGTCGCAGGTACGTACTGTGCGCCCCCTTTATTTCAATTCCATACAGTCCACTTACCTTACCCGCTACCCCCATTTCTCCACCACCCAAGAAATGAGAAACATTCAAATATAGAGTAATAAAAATTAATGTTACGTATAATAAATTAAAAGATTCAGAATTTTATTTTGTTCTAATAGCAACACTGAGGTAGTGATGATCGAAATTAGAAAAACACCGACTATGAGTATCGATGTGTGTTAAATATTGATTGAAAAATATCGATGTCAGAAAACATCCCTTAGAGAATTCTCCATAACACAAGCTTAGCTGGGCACTAGATGGCGCTGTGTAAATTATTGTGATTATTGTTATTATTTTAGCGATTTACCTTGTCTTTAGCTTACCAACTATCAAGGATCTATTGATTTATCAATATTTTGTTTTTGGAATGACCCTTTTTTATAGGAACCTTTTTGGATTCTTACCTAATTTTGTCGATTGCAGTTATATCGACTACCTATATGATATTATGATATCGACTATATTATGATATAGACTTTGCAAAAAGTCGTTTGCGTGGGTACCTCAGTCTCACCATATTTCAGCTGCCAAACAGCTGCCTTTGTAAAATGTGTTTCCGATAAAGTGTGAGATAAGACAGTGAAATTACAGGATAACAGGGATCAGATCTTGATCCTCCGGAATGGCAAGCCGGTCCGTAGTTATCTCCGTAGTGCTATTCATGTCTCAGCAGTTGCCATTCAAGTGTGCCGTCAGGTTGTATGATATTCTAATTACGGGAAAACATCGTTTATCGATGTTTATCATACACTATCGTATAATCCCTACACTGAGGTAGTTCTTAGCTCGTAAACAACATGTAACCTCTTTAATAAGCTGTATAGAGCCATAAATAAAATTAGCTATTCATGAACGCGACATAATCAAGTCAAAGCAATGTCGCAATAAGAAATTAACAGTAGATCTTTAAAGAAATGTTTGATATCAATTTAATGGGTTAATAGGTTTTGTTATCTACATTTTTAAAGAGTTTCTTAAGTTGAGTAATATTTTTTTATGTATGACTAGCTTTTATCCGCGACTTCGTTCGCACTGAATCAATTAAATAAAAAATATTTATTATTTTTTAAATATAAAGTATCCTATGTTCATTCTAATACCTCCAAGAACGTGTACAAAATTTCATGACGATCGGTTCAGTAGTTTTTGCGTGAAAGCGTAACGAACAACCCTACTTTCACATTTATAATATTAGTAAGGATAACGGAATGGGCGAGTAGAGCTTGCGCTAACGGTTTACACTAGCGATTATATTAAGATTAAGATACGATGACACTGACTGTCAGTCTCATCGTAACTTAACATCTAATATGTATAGATGGACAAAAGTCCCTAAATAAAAAAGATACAATAAAAGAATACAATAAAAAAGTATGTCTATAGAAGAAAAATTTGGAAGAATTATAGTTATATATATTAATTATATTTTTTTCCCGCGCAAACAAATATTGCCACAGATTCTTAATACTGTACTGTACTGAAGTAGGACGTCGAGGGCGTTATAGCTGTATGAGCTACGCGTGTATGATGTAGTACATACAACAGTTAATACTAAGTATTAGTGGTATTAGTATTTATGGGACACAGTCACCTAGATACATAAAATAATAAATGCATTTAATAATGTCTAGTAAGACAAATTCAATATTGTCTACTAGGCACTGCTGTATCTAAACTGTGTCACCCCACCTTACATTTTCCTATTTTTATTTAGTATATAAGATCATTATTTCTATGTACATATTGTCAGTTTATTATCATCTGTAATATACATCGTCTCGACCAGCAACATCTTATTATTCACCCGCAACAGTGGTGACCCCGACGTGATCTGGCCGACGTGGTCGAGACGATACCTGGGAAAACGACGAGATCAAACAAGAGATCTCTGTCTGACGGCATCCTGCGCACCACCAACGATTGCACATTTCCACCGGCTTCCCAGAAGCGGGTCTCACCGGCTCGGAAATTCAAGAGGCATAAAAGTCGTTGGCAATACTGCGCAACAAGGATCCTGCCGTGCTACTGACCCCCAGTAAACACAACTGCCTGCTGGATATAATCTCTGGACGAAAAATTGAAACTGGAAAAATAAAGCAAAAATGCTGTCTACAAAAGTACAGCCAACAGTCACCGCCGACGTCATTGCACACCTGTCGTCACTAATTGCGACACTGCGATCAGAAATTGCTGATATACGCGAAAAGCGCTCGCCACACACAAACAGACGCAGCAACTACCGATCTAGGTCAAATTCGCACCTACGGTCATTGCGTAGTCAGAAAAATGACTATTATTTATATTATATCATCGCAAATATAAAGAAAAGGCATACAAACGTGACATGCCGCGCTCCTATAGACAACCGTCGGAAAACTAGATTCGACGCAGAATAAGACGGAACGCTGTGCTGTTCATCCGTCTAACCGCCTAGCTATAACCGACTCTAACAGTGGCTATAGAATTTTGGTGGACACTGAAAGCAAAAATCTCGGTGAATAAAACACAAGCACAGACCAAAGAGAGCGCTAGCGAATTCAAACTATTCGCCGCAAACAATTAATATGAGCAAATGCGAGTTCTTCACAAATGAGTTAGATTTTCTTGGTTATCATATAACGAGCCAAGGGATGAAACCAACGCAAGAAAAATGGCAAGCAATCGACGAGTACCCTAAATCCACGACAGTCGAAGATTTACGTCGTTATTTGAGTATAATGAATTTTTATTGTTACTAAAGTGCATAATATCTTAAATTTTACAGTTAACTTTTATAATTTTTTTGTGTGTAATATATATATATTTTTTTTTTCTCTCAAGGGGGGAATATCTATGGGACACAGTCACCTAGATACATAAAATAATAAATGCATTTAATAATGTCTAGTAAGACAAATTCAATATTGTCTACTAGGCACTGCTGTATCTAAACTGTGTCACCCCACCTTACATTTTCCTATTTTTATTTAGTATATAAGATCATTATTTCTATGTATACATTGTCAGTTTATAATCATCTGTAAAATACATCGTCTCGACCAGCAACATCGTATTATTCACCCGCAACAGTATTAAAGATGTCAACTGTCGACTTTGCAGTGAATATAAAACTTAACAGGCCCACATTTCGTTGAGCATGTTATTTACGTATGTAGTAGGCGGTGAGCGTACCGCTGTCTTTTGGATTAGTTACAGATAAATATTTTATTGAATAAACTCATATCTTGTCCATGGAATGCCTGGCTTAGACATTTAATTTCTGTTCAAGCAATTCTGGGCTTTGTGGCTTGAACTTTTTGCCTAATGTCGTATCTCTTTGTGACCTCTTTGTCTTGTTTATTATTTCATTTTTATCATTATATGCATATGTATAATTGTGTATGTAACTGTATTTTCTGTGAGAGAAACCATAAAGAGTTTCATTAATTAATTAATTCATTCACTCCTTTTGACTAAATACGTAAATTTTTAATTTTCAAATTCAAAATATCTTTATTCATGTAGGTCTATTACAGACTCTTATGATATGTCAAATCTACCGTCAGTTCGGAATGATATCGAGATGAGAAGAACTGACAAGAAACTCAGCTCGTAATTTTTTTCAAATAATAGTGGATAATATATCATAGATGCCTATAGAGATGATAATAATTATATCATTGATTGCCTATAGAGAAATAGAAAAAAGTCCTTACCGATTTCCCGTAGCGATGCCAGTTGTTGCCAGCACGTGATTAGACTGCAAGATCCGGACACGCCGTGACATTTGCAAGTAACCCTCGACTTCTTTATGACAGCCTGGTAACACACAGTCAATTGTATTGAACCGATTCAATTATCCAACTTTTTTGTTTGTACCAATTGAAAAATAACTTATTAAACCTTAAATACTTATTAAACTTATTATATAATTGAAGTTTAGGTGATACATTAGTGAAAACAGTACCTAAGAATCCTAACAATTTTACGTCGATAAAAGCCCTTCATAATATTATCTTTCATGTACAGAAAGCGATCAGTCACTTTTTTATTATATGCATCGATCGTGAACTAATGGAAATTGGGCACCAGTGGAGGACGATAAGATCACTATAAGGTCAGGTCAGTCAGCCAATTGTGACAGATGTAACAATTTCATTTGGAACTTATCGCTTACTATATCACAATCTGATAATACACATAGCAAATGTAATATATATATATATATATACATATATATATATATATATATATATATATATATATATATATATATATATATATATATACATATAATACTGTATGTATTATATGTGTGTATACATGTAATACATACAACAGTACGTAGATATAAAAATGATTTTATCAGATTTTTATTTCTACGTACTGATAAACCCTGTGCATGTAGCATGTTAGTGCTTATTCCCCTTGAACCTATGTAATATCCAATGTTAACTAAGCATTACCGACGTCGCGACATCTAACGAGCCATTTTCCAGTCCGGCATCCACTGTCATCCGAACAAGTTGTTCCTTACATTCATTATTATTGTAAGATATTAATTAAAATGCAATTAAAGAAAAAATATTTTTTACAAACATTCTCACCCTTTCCGACAGCACGAGGCTTTTAACTTTGGCAACCCTGGTTTACTATGAGATATAGAGACACTGCAACCGCGATTTCCTTGTAGTGACACTAATACCTACTCACAAAATGTCAATGGATATATAATCTGAATTTATGTGCTGTTTTATTATATTGAGAGATGTATCGATATATGTAGTTGAGCAAAGCCATTAGATTAGCGATTTCAAGACCTGACTACATGAGCGTTCACGATTTTTAAACATTACAAGTATAATCCCGAGGCAGTCTGTAAGAATTAAAAAAAACCAGTCAACTATTTATTTTGTTTTTCCATTACAAACAAAAAATCAAATACTTACTTTTAAGATACTGTTTTTATTTTAAATCTCTATCTTAAGAGAGTATGTTATTAGTATGTAATTTTATTTATTTATTTATAAAATTACATGCTCTCGGTGAGTATTACAGTACAATACCAATGCACTCACCAAGGAATAAACGTATGCAATACATACATTAATAATAATAGTCTTAATAACAATAAGGTTATAAAAATAAAAAAAACTAAGAAATAAAATAAAAAGAAAAGAAAAGCAGCAACTATACAAATTACAATGATATTAATAATCTATAGTTATATTACTGTGCCACTCTGTGGTAGTACAATTAAATAAGTCAATTGGAAAAATAGTAGATAACTCATTAAGCAGACGGAGTGCTGTTGGGAGTGGTGCATGATCAGCATGTAAGGTTCTACACAAGGGCAGGGCAAATAATTTGTATTTACGATCACGCTTTCCAAGTCCTGGGACGTGAAAACTGATCAGGCCCAGGATGGTTGGATTATATCTTATTAATATTATGTTATCTGTGGTTGTCAGGTAAGTTTAAATTATAGAACTAAAGCATGACATCTTAACCTTCCGGAATTGCAACGCATGAGTGATATCACGGGCGTAACATGATAACGTGATGTCCGTAGAATTACATAAACGACAGTCACCACTCACCTACCATTCAAATTATACAAATAAGATATTTTTGAAGCTTCAAGAAACTCCGCATTTATGGCCCAACAAATAAATGAACTAATCCCATAAACTGACCTCTAAATATGGATTAACTACTCATTTAATATTTACAGCTGCCACTAATTTCTTATAAGTCGGATTTAATTCTTGTAGTTAACAGGAAACTATTAAACTGAGAACTACTGGTCGACTTATTTAAATATTTTGACGGCCCCGGTGGTCTAGCGATTTAACATACCGCTTTACTTGTGGTCGTGGGTTCGATTCCTCGTACTATGAAAACATTTGTTATTCATGAGTATGATTGTTTGTATCGGTCTGGGTGTTTTCTAATTATAATACGTATGTATTTAAAATAACACAAAAACCAGCTTATCTTGGATTAGATGACACTGTGTGAATTGTTAAGGATCCATAAAATATTTATTTATCAGTACTGAAGTAGACTTTATGCAAAGACGTGTGAGTGAGGAACTTATCTTCATATTTCCGTATGCTTTGTAAACTATATGTTGGTTTGAAGAGAGTGACAGTGTAATTGCAGGATATGGAGGTATAAAACGCAGATAGACAAAACATTTTAAAATTATTTTTGATGTAAGTACCGTATATACTTTGTGAAAAACTGGTAATTTAAAATTATATACATACACTTCAATTTTATTTGTTTGTTTAGATATCACACAAGAAATATAAGCAAAAACTTGTGTGCTGCTCTTTTGAATAGATGTTATTTAAAATAAGTAATTACAATACATAGCAACTAAGTATGTGACTTAAATTAATTAAACACATTATAAAGACAAATTAAGACCCCAAATAAATGGGATAAGGAAGAAGCAGATGATGATGATGATGATAAAGACAAATGTGTAATATATGTTGAGAATGGGGAAGAGGATTGTAACTAATGTGGTTTGTTGACCAATGTACCATGTCTGGTTGATCTCCATGCGGTGGCCCTGGAAATTATCATGATAAATTACTGGTGCATTTGTCACGATGGGCTATCCGACCTGACCTCATGTTTATCTTATCCTCCTCCACTAGTGCCCAGCCAGCGTATACCGTTAGCACAGACGGCTGCACCATTCCATTATCATACAATAAATATATTTATAATATAAGTTGGAGTAGGGATTCTTCTCAGCGGCCCCTTCCGGCTGGGGTCCTTGACATGTTGCCGACTTGTAGTTACGTCACTGCTTACGATGTTGCAGGCACTAGTTTAAAATAAGAGTAGAAGTATTTCATACCCGTCTGCCGGCTTCATTGTTATGCCGGTTCATCAGCTGCCGACCCTGTTCTCGACTGCCGCGTTTGACCTTCCGCTCCCTCTCTCGAATGTCGACAAACCCTTCAGTGAACCTGTCAAATTAATAGATATAGTAACAACACTCATTTTGGGGGTTTAGTCTATTGTCAGGCGCTGAGACCTGTAGCACTGTGACCTACATAGATCTATTGTGCTCGCCCTTTTCAGAGTCAGCTACTACTAGACCCATCGGGTATAAAAAATGAACGACATTCTTTGGAGCTATGGTTTTTATCTCCTAAGGATAGGATGTAAACTTTCCAAAGGAGATATTTTGTTTATATTTAAGTAGGCTACAACCACATAGGATGTATAGTGGCGTTTCCTCTTCATCTTGATTACCCGACCACGGCTACTGGAACCGAACTTCTATATAAATCAAATTCCGACTATTATTTCATTTACAACTATATTGTGACATTTATATCGTTCTAGATATTTTCTATGCACGTTATGTATATTTACGAAACGAAATGTATTTAAGTATCAGTTGTCTAGTACCCACAATAGAAGCTCGGACTGGCACTAGATGGCGCTGATCGGTAAGTTGCTACTCACGCAATTGAATTGTATTTTACCTCAGTATAGCACGTAATTAACATTCGTGTAGGTCGCTGTTTATATAATTGTTAATAACAGTTTTTGACCTCGCTATTATTGCTAGGAATTTTCACATTTCTAATATAGAGTTACCTTCTACAGTTCTGTGAGAAAGGATTTCATTAAATTCTTCTACATAACAGGGGAAACAAACAACTATTTTTATTTACGCAAAACTTTTACTTCTTATATTTTCTAATTAAATTATATAGATAATTCTTTTTACAATTTACTTTTGAAAATAATTTATTGAAATTAAGAAACGCAGTAGTTATATTACTTGAAAACTGAAAATGATACTAACTCGATTTAGAACTTATTTCGTATTATTGAAGAAAAACCGAATTAGAGAAATATATCTTTGCTAATGCAAAAATAACTTTACCTTAATATACGTTATATTAAAGAAATATTTTCTTAATTAACGTTGTTTTTAAGGTACGAACAGTAGCGTAAAACGAATAATGCCATACTTCGAGTTACGTGTTTTCTGACTAGAGGGACAGAAATAGTCTCGAGGTTCTCCGAATCGTATAAAGAATACAAGTTCTATGAGAAAGGATTTAATTCAATTTTTTTACATATTAGAGGAACTAAAGAACTATTTTATTTAAAAAGAAAAATTGTACTTCGTAAATTTTCTAATGTTTTGTTTATTACTTAATTTTGGAAATTAATTTAAATTTAGAAATGTAATCTTAAAATGATCTAACTCGATTTAAAACTTATTTAGTATTATTGAAGAGAAACCGAATTTGGGAAATATATCTTTGCTAATTAAAAAAATACTTTATCTTAATGTATATTATATTAAAGAAATATTTTGTTAATTGCAGACGTTTGATATCTACCTTGTTTTAAGGTAAGGAAAGAAGTAGCGCAAAACGAATAGTGCTATACTTCGAGTTACGCGATTTCTGACTAGAGCCACAGAGATGGTCTCGAGGTCATTTGTGCTTAGTTTGAAGCTTGGCTGCTTTAGTTGGTTAACAGTCCTGCTAGCCACAAAACTTAGCACGCTGCTTATGGGGTACACCAGTACTCCAGGGTACTATCAATGTAATTGTTTTATTATGTTTTTATATTTTTACTTTCATTTTTTTAAGGTTGTTATTTTGTTTTCGATATTAATTGGTGTAAAATTGTTTCATAATGTTATGAACATAAGTACTTTGTACGTGTTAAAGTTGTTATTTTATAATTGTCGTCATAGCATATTCTACATGAAGTTAAGGCAAAGAAGAAGTAGCGTAAAACGAATTATACTTCGAGTTACGCGTTGTGTTACTAGAGGCACAGAGATAGTCTCGAGGTCCTCTGAATCGTATAAAGAATACAAGCTCGGACTGGCGCTAGATGGCGCGGATCGGTAAGTTGCTACTCGCGTAAATAAATCTGTATAATATATATATATATGCGTGTAGATATTTCTATAATTGCTAATAATAGCTTGTAATTTTTCTCAATTTTAATATTAGAATGTAGAGTTGTTAGGCTACAGTTCTGTGAGAAAGGAATTAAATTCAAAATTACTACATAGCAGTATTATTGTTTGTTTCGATCTGGATGTTTACTATGTATATTACGTCTGTATTTACAGAAAAATATATATTTAAGTATTTATAACATTTTTCGAATACTCATAACATATGCTCTGTTTACAGTGGGATTAGCGTAAAACGAGTAATGTCAAACTTTGAGCTTCGAGTTACGCGTTGTCTCGAGGTCTTCTGTATAGTATATAGAATATAAGCTCGGACTGGCGCTGGATGGCGCTGATTGGTAAACTGCTACTCACGCAAATAAATCTGTAGTAAGTTTCCCTCAGTGTAGCGCGTAATTAACATTCGTGTAGGTCGTCTTTATATAATTGTTAATAATAGTTTGTGACCTCACTATTATTGCTAGAAATTTTCACATTTGTAATTTTAGAGTGTAGAGTTGATAGCCTACAGTTCAGTGAGAATGGATTTAATTAATAATTACTACATATCAGATATACTAAAGAACTATTTTATTTAAAAAGAAAAAATTAAACTGCGCAAATTTTCTAATGATATTATCATTTTTTGTTTAGAATATATTTTAAATTAAAGAATTATAAAATATAATATTTTAAATTTGTTTAGAATATTTTTTTAATTGCAGACGTGTGATATCTCGCGTTTTTTAAGGTAAGAAAAGGAGTAGCGTAACACGAATAATGCTATACTTCGAGTTACGCGTTTTCTTAGTAGAGCCTATCCTTAGTAGAGTTAACTATCTCTGTTAGTTTCGAGGTTCTCTGAATCGTATAAATAATACAAGCTCGGACTGCCACTAGATGGCGCAAACGAATCTGTATAAGTTTACCTGAGTATAGCACATAATTAACAGGCGTGTAGGTCGCTGTTTATATAATTGTTAATGACAGTTTGTGACCACGCTATTATTACTAGGAATTTTCACATTTCTAATATTAGTATGTAGAGTTGTTGGACTACAGTTCTGCGAGAAAGGATTTAATAAAAAAATTCTACATATCAGGGAATTAGAGAACTATTTTATTTAAAAAGAAAAATTTTACTGTGTAAATTTTCTAATGACTTTATTAAATTTTGTTTACAGCTTGAAATTAAGAAATTATATAATTATGTGAAAATGGTAAAATATTCTAAGATGATCGTACTATTAAAGATAAATTAAATTTGGGAACTATATCATTGCTAATTAAAAAAACACTTTTACTTTAATATATATTATATTAAGGAAATATTTTGTTAATTGCAGACGTTTGATATCTGCATTGTTTTAAGTTAAGAAAAGAAGGAGCGTAAAACTTATAATACTATACTTCGAGTTACGCGATTTCTGTCTAGAGGCACAGAGATATTCTCGAGGTCTTTTGAATCGTATAAAGAATTCAAGCTCGGACTGGCGCTGGATGGCGCTGATTGGTAAACTGCTACTCACGCAAATAAATCTGTAGTAAGTTTCCCTCAGTGTAGCGCGTAATTAACATTCGTGTAGGTCGCTGTTTTCATAATTGTTAATAATAGTTTGTGACCTCACTTTTATCCTTAGGAATTTTCACATTTCTAATATATGTATGTAGAGTTGTTAGGCTACAGTTCTGTGAGGATTTAATTGAAAATTTCTATATAACATTTCTCTATTATATAGAAATTGTTAAAAGAGCTATTTTAATTTCAACAAATATACTGCGTATATCTTTTAATAAACTTATATTTTTTTGTTTATAACTTAATGTTAGAAATGATTAATTGAAATTAAGAAATGCAAACTGAAATTGTTTCTAACTCGATTTATAACTTATTACGTACTATTGAAGAGAAACCGAATTTAAGAAATATATATTTGCTAATTAAAACAAAAACCTTACCTTAATATATGTTATATTAAACAAATATTTCGTTCATTTTTATGTGTTTTTAAGGTAAGAAAAGAAGTAGCGTAAAACGAATAATGCTGTATTCGTACTTCGAGTTACGCGTTTTGTTACTAGAGGCACAGAGATAGTCTCGAGGTTCCCTGAATCGTATAAACAATACAAGCTCGGACTGGCGATAGATGGCGCTGATTAGTAAGTTGCTACTCGCGGAAATGAATCTGTATAATAAACCGGTAAGTTGCTATTCGCGAAATGTATCTGTATAGATTACCTCAGTACAGCGCATAATTAAAATGCGTCTAGATCGCTGTTTATATAATTGTTATTGTCAAGAGAAGGGATTTAATTCAAAATTTCTACATATCAGGGGAACTGAAGAGCTATTTTTTATTTAAACAAAAATTGTATTGTTTATATTTTCTAATGAAATTATCCCTGTTTTGTGTAGAACTTGTAATTTTGAAAATAATTAATTGAAATTATTTAATAAATGTAATTGTTATGTGAAAATGGAAAATTATTCCAAAACGATTTAAATCTTATGACGCACTAAAAAGAAAAACAGAATTTTAGAAATATAACTCGGCTAATTAAAAAATAACTTTAATTATAAATAAATAAACTTACATTGAAGCACTTTTGAATAGTCATTACATTTTTTTAATCTACCGCTTGGAAAGATGTCTCATCACAAGAAGAACGAGAAAGAAATTTGCCTGTTGCTCTTTTAAATAATTTTATTATTACTTTACATTTTTAAGTTTAAGTGTGTGAATACAAAAATGTAGCGTAAAACGAATAATGTTACTTCGAGTTACGCGTTTTGTTTAGTAGAGGCACAGAGATAGTCTGGAGGTCCTGATATGAATTGTATAAAGAATACAAGCTCGGACTGGCGATAGATGGCGCAAATGAATCTGTATAAAGTTTACCTCAGTGTAACGCGTAATTAACATGCATGTAAGTCGCTGTTTCTATAATTGTTTATAATATTTTTGTGACCTCACTATTATTGCTATAAATTTTCACTTCAATATTAGAATATGGAGTCAGTAGTAGTAGTAGTAGTAGAACTGTAACTAACCTACAGTTCTGTGAGAAAGGATTTAATTAAAAAATATTACCTATCAGGGTAACCCAAGAATTATTTTATTTAAACAAAAATTGTGTTGCGATATTTTCTAATGTACTTAACCTTTTTGTGCAGAATTATGCACAAAAAAAGTATCTCGTAATGATGACAAAATTTCTTATTAAATTATAAGTTTATAATTAAGAAAATAATTAATTGAATTTAAGAAATTTTGTAATCATTACGAGAAAATTTAAAGGGATTCTAAGACGATTTAAAACTTATGAGATACTATTAAAGAAAAGCAGAATTTGAGAAATATATCTCTGCTAATTAAAAAAACTACCCTAATATATATTATATTAAAGGAAAATTTTGTTAATTGTAGACGCTTGATATCTCCGTTGTTTTAAGGTAAGAAAAGAAGTAGTGTAAAACGAATAATGCTATACTTTGAGTTACGCGTTTTGTTACTAGCGGCACATCGAGGTTCCTTGAATCGTATAAACAATACAAGCTCGGAGTGGAGCTAGATGGCGCTGATCGGTAAATTGCTACTCGCGCAAATGAATTTGTATAATAAATAAAATGTACCTGAGTAAGTATATCGCGTAATTAACATGCGTGTCAGCCGTAGGTAGCTGGTTTTATTATTGTTAATAATAGTTTGTGAATTTACTCATTTGTAATATTATAATGTAGAGTTAGGCTACTGTTATGTGAGAAAGGAATTAATTTAAAAAAATCTAGATAACAGGCGAACTAAAGAAATATTATTATTTAAACAAAAATTGTACTGCTTATATTTTCTAATGAAGTTATAGTTTTTATATATAACTTAATTTGGGGCATAATTTATTGAAATTAAGAAATGTAGATAGCTGTTCTTATGTGAAAATTGAATAAATATTTATGAGAAAAATATTGAAGAGAAACTGAATTCGAGAAATGTATCTCTATTAATTCAAAAAAACTTTACCTTTAAGTTTGTTAATTGTAGACGTTTATCTCTGTTGTTTGAATAGCGTAAAACGAAATAATAAGTAATACTTCGAGTTACGCGTTTTCTTACTAGAGCCACAGAGATAGTCTCGAGGTCCTACGAATCGTATAAAGAATACAAACTGGCGATAGATGGCGCTGATCGGTAAGTTGCTACTCACGCAATTGTATCTGTATAAGAAATAAAGTTTACCTGAGTAATTAACGTGCGTGTCAGCCGTAGGTAGCTGTTTCTGATTGTTAATAATAGTTTGTTAATTTACTCATTTGTAATATTACAATGTAGAGTTGTTAGGCTACAGTTACAGGTACAGCTACAGTTCTGTGAGAAAGGATTTAATTAATTATTACTGCATATCAGGGGAGACAAAGAGCTATTTTTATTTAAACAAAAATTGTACTGCGTATATTTTCTAATGATTTTATCCTTTTTTGTGTAGCACTTATAATTTTGGAAATAATTCATTGAAATTAAGAAATATAGTAGTTGTTTTGTGAAAACTAAAAGTGATTCTAACTCGATTTAAAACATTATGTACTATTGATGGGAAACCGAATTTGAAAATATGTCTTTGCTAATTAAAAATAAAATTTTAACTGAATATATATTACATAAATATTTTGTTAATTGTAGACGTTTGATATCTACCTTGTTTCAAAATAAGAAAAGAAGTAGCGTAAAACGAATAATGCTATACTTCGAGTTACGCGTTTTCTGACTAGAGCCACAGAGATAGTCTCGAGGTTCTCTGTATCGCATAAAAAAGAAAGAGACGCTACGACTGACAAGGATAGGTATTTGTCAGCGTAGGAAAAACGCTACGCCCACTGCTACGAAGGGTCTACGGCTTGCTGTATTGATTTATATGTTATGCTTTGTTAAAAACACTCTTATGTATTAGGGGATGAAGCGTGATTTTAAATGTGATTGAGTACGGAGGGTGAGTTGGGTTTCAGTTAACCTCTTTACTATATGCTCCTAGTACCACAGATAATACAAATTTTATAATCTGAATCCACTGGTATTAATTCTATATTTTTTTATGGACATGATCAGTATAGTTTTTTTTATAATCATACCAACCAGGCCAGCCAGCCAGTAACACCGTAATGCAAATGACTTTTTCGGTATATCCAAAAAAATCGTATTATAAAGAAATTCAGAAATAAAAGAATCAATACAGATGAAATATTTTTCAATGTTAGAATATGATAATTTATGTTCCTGCTTATTTTTATAATTTATGTAGATAGAGTTATTAATATCTCTATAATGAATAAAGAAATTATAGAGAGATTATTCCAATTTATTAATTCGAAGAAAAGAATAAAAACGAACTTGCATACGGTTCAACCCTGTATAAACCGTGTATCCGGATTAACAAACATCTATATTTTATGACTTCCTAGTAAAGAGTAACGGATTTAAGCATTCTTAACGTATTAAACCCGGGTTATCCGGGAATTCACAGACCAGATTCCTCCTTTCACATGCTTTATCTGTTAAAAAACCACCAGCATTAGATTGTTTTTATTAAAATACTTATAATATAATCTTTGACTATTCCTCGAATTATATGATCAGTCGAATAATTTATTATATAAAAATTCATCAGAAAGAATTAACAAAAAACCAAATAACAAAATATTCTCAGAATAACATTCCAGTCATAGCGCGCATTCTTAGCATTCTTAGTCTTTAAACATTTATGTGGGCCTGGTTTCAAAAATACTCGAATGCGGGAAAATCTCCTTTATGTAAGAGAATCACGTCATTCCTCTTACTAAAATCCTGAAAACACACTTTTCCCGCATAGCGATCATTCCGTAACTGTTGCAAAACATGCTCTCCCAGTAAAGAAAATTCAAACAGACAAATCGGAAACGGTTTTTTAAAGTATTCCATAAAAAAACTTAAAAAGCTTTCTTCCACGACGAAACTTAGCTACGAAAAAAGCTCCTGTGCCCTTTGTGCGCTTGCTTAACTTTAGGCTCCACCCATATTTTCGTATTCATTTTGAGGCCCACAAAAGGCTGTTTGTTTCGCTTTTTTGTACTTGTTTATTACCTATGTAGTCCTAGTAACGAACGCTAGGATTTTCACAAGGCCATTGTTCTCTCTTTAAGGTAAAAAAAAAATTGATTGAGAAAAGTGGTATTTTGGGTGAATTAGCTGAAAATATTTCGTTTTTTAGGTAGTTATTGCAATTAAAACCTTCATAAATGATTAAAAAGTCATCTTTTTTGGTGTCTCTTGATACTTGATATTTTTTTCATACATTTAAGACACGTAAGAAAAAAATGGGAATATTAGTAGGTAGAGTAGTATTATTAAGCTCTTTTTATGACAGTAGAAACGCATTAAAATTCTGCATATTTATTACTATACTATACTTATTACTATATTTATTACAATACTTTTTGTTTTTTTAGTATACCTCTCGGAACACTTTTCCTTTCATTTGGTGGTTCGACTACTAGAATTTGGCGAATTTCATGGCACTATCGGTCGCTTTATACAGGTTTTCTATCATATTTCTATTTTTAGCTGAACTATCCAACAGTGTGCTTAGTATTGTTATATATTTTTAACTCTGTATTCGTTCGTTCATAGTGATCTTCTCTAGCTTTTCTTCTTCAGTCATTCTAGCGACTTATAGTATCCTAGTAGTTCGGCCTCAAACGTGTGACGTTTCAATACAGCAAGCAAATCGTCGTCAAACAAGAAAAACGTATTTCGTCTTGAAAAAAAATATTCATTCACCCCACCTGCTTTTGTACAATTTGTACACCTCTTCGTTTTCCTGTCGTCCTATTGAGCGCGACTCGAAATATGCAGAAAATTCCATGTTTTTGTAAAAATGAAGCCATATAAAAAATAAAGTTATTTATTGTTGTTGCTTAAACGTTTTCTGAAGTTACATTTTTTATAAATAAAACATGAATTTTGCTCCAATCCTTATAAGACCTACTGATCTTTCATTAAATCCTGGTAATGGTCTACGCGTCGTGAAAAAATACAGCGGGCTTTTTATTCAGTTTTATTGTCAGGCAAAAAATAAATAAAGAAGTATGAGTAGAGATACATATAATATACCAAATATATGTATTTTGAATTCTATGTGTATTTTTACATATCTATCAAATATAATTTACAATTTATTTTTAATATTATCACAAGTTTTACAATAGTGAGGAAGAACAAATCAAAATGTATTATAAAAATAGATAAATACTGGTTCGGATAGACATAGTCCGCCGGCTAGATAGTAACCGGTTGTACATTGATTAGTTATTAAAAGTGAATATCAGTTTTGTGTTGTTATTAATTCCGAATTTATATAAGATGTAGAGAATTTCTGATAACTTTTGTACAATACTGAAATACTACATGGAAATAAAGGAAATCTATATGTATTAAGGCTAAACAAAACAAGTCTAAATATATGAACTTATTACGTATAATTACATAATTTATATACATTTTATTGTCTATCTTATAGGAGTAGTCAAAGAACAGAATTATGGCATTAGAATTCTAATTTGATAATTTTGTTAATTCAGGCTTCTTCTAGCTTGTTCTTCTTATTCATACTGACGGTAGATATTATTTTATAGAAAAATAAAACCAATCTGATTAAACAAATGTAATAAAAAAATAATTTGGTGAACACAATAATACTATATATAAGTAACTAATAAGAAAAACACAAAGTCTTCAATTTTATAAACCCACACTTTTTGCATTATACGTCAAAATAGTAACTGGGTAAATAAAAAATATCAGGGGCGGTCTAACCCTTTCAGTACGTGAAAAATTCTTAGGAATGCACACTGCCGTAGGAGGTGTTCTACGGGTTGCGAAGTGCTACGATTATTACGTAGGCACGTAGTACGGGTACGAGCCGTGAAGTTGGGAGGGTCTGTTCCGCTCTCTACATAAACGACTCCTCATCATTCATGATAACCTAGTACGCAACCTGTCTTTAGCCATGCTTTGACACCCGTGAAGCCCAACTGACAGCTGATTAATTAACGAATTGCTTCTGTTTTTATTCTATAAACAGTCTTTTCAATATTTGATAATGATTAATTTCGTTATTAAACAATAAACTTGTAATTATGGTGAATTACTGAAATAAATATACGTACACGTTTATTTATAAACATAGTTCGAAATATTAAATAATATCTTAATATGAATATATAATCTTATTAATATGATATAATAATTAGGAAGGTATACATACATATAGTTTGTGAATTTTAAATTAATTTATTGCATTTAATAATTTTATTTTTTATTTTAACATTGATATCTCTTTAATAATAAATAACTTTAAATTTCTTCACATAATTTTTTCCCTTTGATATGATAAGAAAGGTGAGTGTGGTGTTCTCATGCACAAATTGAGTCGATGATATTATTTTTCACCTGTCTTACGACTCACCTGAATACCAGGGTATAAGAGAATTGCAGGAGAAAACTTACCTACGGAAATTCACCTTTTGCAATACCTGCCTTTAAAGTAACTTCTGACAGGTGTGTTCAATATGGAAAGTGGGAAAGAGAAGATAATTGTGTCTCTCTTTTACACCACCGGCAGATTTCCTGTCACCTTCGCCCCGTCGTTGTATGCACACATTGGAAATGAACTGAAACTTTAGTTTGTGTGCGTTTTCAGGTGAAGTAACTTCAGCATACCGTTGCAATCCTAGTACTCAGGTAAGAGGTGAAGCAGGTGAGTTTTACCTGAGCAAGGCATTTTTCATAGAATTTAGGTTTCAGGTGTGATGCTTGCTAATATTGATCGGTTGGTTTTTTAGTCTCGCTTGTTTATTTGTTACACTTGATAATGCAATCTTGAAACAATGTGCCCTCATAAAAATACGTTCACCTTTTATTTCAATGAGAATTAAAATATTTATAACAATTTTCGTTCATTCCATACCCAATTTTGAGTCAAATTGTGAAGTATATCTCTATACTACTATTCACAGGCACCTATGTTAAATTGCTTTTTTAAATTACTACAAGAATAAAACAAAAAACTTATTTCTGTATTAAATAAAAGTGGTATTTCATGTAGTGATTTATTTTATTCAAAATATAAAATTAGGTTCAAATTAATTCTAATCAACAATTTCATATTATTTAAAACGAACAGGATTGATTTATCGGAAAAACAAATTTTCTTTTGCGGGGAAAATTTCGATAAAGTGGGGGAAAAACACCAGGATCGCATAGGATACAAAGATATGGAACAACCTCATTGCTCCCAATCCGCGCCTGGGAGGCGTATTTAAATAAAATAATAATCTTCGAGCAGGAAAGCATAAGACAGTACAGGTATTTTATAGAATGAACTAGATTTTTTCTACTAGGTACAACTACTTTCATGGAAATACGTTAATATTGTACTGGATTATAGTAGTAGGTATAAGGCGAACATAGGCAACTGGATATTAAAGTTAGGTTTTCTTGGAGGTAGGTTTCTTGTCTAAGTTGCTCGTTTCAGATTTATATATATACAACGCAATGTTTTTATGCATAAATCTGTGGACTTACAATATTATATGACTGACAATTACAATCAAGACACATTAGACGATTCGTGTTGTTCTAATTCAAGAAAGAAAATACCTATGTTTATTCTACGAAATCCCGTGTAGACCAGATGAATCTGTCTTACTACAATTTACATTTCTAATTACAACGTACATAAGTATGTATTATATTTTTTCTAAGGCATGGGAATGAAGGGAATGAAAGATATCACGGGCATGTTAAATTGATATTATGATGACCGTAGTGTTGTTTTAGATTATTAGTTTCTATCAGGCGTACCGTCAAATTATTTGTCATTCCAATCATATAGAAAAAAGTTGATTAGCCGTACGAAACTGATAGAAATGCTACTATAAATAAAACTACTGCTGTATTGGACGAATTTTTCGTCACATAATTTGTTATGCAAACAAATTTTACAATATAGATATTTTCATCATATGGCTTTCCGTTACCTAGCAACTATGGGCGCTGAAAAAGGTATAAACGCCTTTTAGTTACTAGGTTTACAGAAATTCTGAGATACTACTTATCGTAGCTAGAAAGCTGTCTCGTCATGGCAACAACCCGCGAAAGCATTCAAATTGTTAATATAAAGCGTGTTGCCTTCTCTTTGAAGTCTCAATCACTTCTCGTGTTTATGTTATTCACTCGTTCATTCATTTCATTCCTCAGTGAATGAGTATGATTGAATTAAATGTTACGTTAAAATTCACTGTGAAATTTTCGCTCGTAACTCAATATCTTTATTTCGAGCAGTCAATTGATATTTTGTATAGTCATTTATGTCCTGTTTTTTTAATGTAACTGATATAATAAATAAGCTGACTTTATGGCAAGTATGTCTGTCTATTTATTACAGAATAGTACCTGAAATAACAGACTAAAAGGCATGCCATCCTTTCAAATCAAATCAAAAATAATTTATTCACGTAGGACATTTTAGTCGTTTCAATAACGTAAATTTTTTTTTATAACATCCAATTCAGTGCCTTGGAATGGCAGCGAGTGGTATCATGGACGTCGCATGATAACGTATTATCCGCCGTCATGCATATAGGCGACGGTTACCGCTTACCATCAGGTGATCTGCCAAAAATAGTTCTTGATGACGAATATACGTATATTGTATATCTTCAAAACCACACCTATATATATATGTTAATACGTGAAGCAAAAACATACCCAAGTTGCGCGGACGGAAGAGTATAAAATTACGCACACTTATGGATTATATAGAGAAGGAGTGCAGAATGCTATTTTTTTTAATTATCCATAATGAAAATATATTAAATGAATAAAAAAACATTCTACACTGAAGCACATTTTTATATGTATAGGTGACTTTTATGTATTATATTTTAACGTAATTTACTAATTATTATATATTCACCCTGTCCTATTCTGTATCTTTGGTTCTGACCTTTAATTGTATCGTTTTTAAATAGCCAACTTAAATATAAGTTTAATATTAAAGATAAATTCTTGAGGTATCTACTATTGGTTTTACTAACTATGTAAAACTATATATTGCGTATAAATTGTAAGTAATCTGTTGTGGTTTTATATGTATGTATACCGCCCCGCGCCGCCCAACAAGTAGTAGGTATATTCCTTACAGTTAGTTAAGACACACGCAAATTGGTCGACATAAAGTTTTGTGTATTTTACCAAATAAAACAGCTTTCCATAAGAGGGCCTTTAACTCACACCATGAAAGCCCTGAGATCCTCAGGCCCATATCTGGCGCCAATACTGTTGATTATATAAAATACATAAATGAGTAATATATAAATACTCACTTGTACCCATACTCCAAGTTGTCCCCACATCCGGCCCACACCCAATCGGTGTGCAAGTTCCTGGGACGAGCTGCCCGGCTGCAGCCACAGTTGGACAGTCTACCATCTCTGCATGCTCGAGATACTGAGAGCGAGACACCAGCAGCTGTGATGGCATGCGTGAACGCCGTCTCTCTGGATGCTGTTAAAATGTCAATATCATTTAATTACAAAGGACTAAGTGTTTTTTAGCAAACGTCTCTTATCATTATTAATACCTGAGTAACGTGTACAGACAATGTTTACCTTATTACGATTAATGGAGTTAAGAATGTATCGCCTTTACACAAAATAAAATTTTAAAATAGAAAAATTGGTTTTTAGTTATTATTTTGCGGAAGTACATTTTATTACGTAATGGTTTCTTTATTTTGTTTAATTCCGCTTTTATTAGCATGTGCGAGACTACAAATAGTCAGTGCGAAACCTGACCGGAAGCTTGGAATTCTACTTAATAATGATAGGCGAAATACGTGTCACAATATGGGTTTAGACTCAATAACGGTAGGAATTTAATCACCAATAGAGAAGCTTGTAACGCTTCCAGTAGCGGTGGTCAGGTTTCCGCACTGATTATTTGTGGTCTCAAACATACTAATGATAGCGGAATTAAATAAAATAATATAAATCCATTAAGTAATGAAATGGATTTCCGCATAGTGAAGGTCATAACGCTTTTAGTAGTGGTGGTCAGGTATCCACACTAAATATTTGTGGTCTCACACGTGCTAATGTTAGCGGAATTAAACAAAATAATATAATTCCATTACGCAATGAAATGTACTTCCGCAAAATAACACCTACTTCTATAAAATAAATTTTTACTTCGATTTTAAAATTTTCTTAAATGTAAAGAGGATACATTTTAAGTTAAAAGCTTTCACTAGAACATGTAACTTGCAAGTTGAATGTAACTCTTGAAGTAGTGCCGTGAATGTCGCTATAAATCAGTTAGTGTCTCGCACGCCACTCTGCGGAGTCTGCGAGAGATTTAGAGCTGTGTAAAACTGCGGATTTCAACACCAGAAGTGGATATACGAAGATAAAGTATATTTCCATCCGTTGCGGATGCCTGTTACGTCACTGTGACGTCACTACTATGATACAATGTATTACTCTGTACTATTACTAAGACCGTGTTTCAATCAAGGTACTTATGTGATCTATACAAATAAATAAAATTGAAGTATCTATTTGTAATTTTAAATTAACACCCATAACACGAACTTTACTAATCTAGAGACTAGATGATGCTGTGTGAAATTGTTTTGAGATAATATATTTATATTTAATAAGGCTGTTGATTAAATATAAATAAATATGACATTCACAGTTGGTAAAAAATTTGCGCTTAAGGTGATAAAATAAAATAAGGTATAAAAGTTTGTATAGAAATTCGTGATTTTTTAAGCTAAAAGGATGAAAGTTTTTTATTTGGCTTCTTTTGGTTACATTATTAAATATTTTTTCTTTATCCGGTCAAGGTCACTATTCCACGCGGACGGAGTCGCGGGCACAGCTAGTATAAAATGAAATCATAGTATAAATGTGTAGCGTGATTTATTTGAGCGGCAAAATAATTGCTATACATACTTTATCCCGCTACTCCATCGTCTTTATGATACTTTTATTGCTTTCTATGTCAACATTTCTTTGTTCTTTACAAGTAAATTTATCGCCTGTTTATCTGGATACATGTCTATTGTTCCGCCGAATATTTCCAAGCGAAATATCAAATAGGTCAGATGTGTTAAACTAGTGAGTCTAGTGGGGTCGTATTTATGTATGTACTAGCTGTGCCCGCGGTTTCATCCGTCTAAAATTGCAATATATAAATTGAAATAAAAATATAGCCTATATGTTATTCTGATGCAAAAGCAATATTACTGTAAAATCAAAATCCGTTCAGTAGTTTTTGCGTGAAAGAGTCATCAACACACATCCATCCATGCTCACAAACTTTCGCGTTTATAATATTAACCAGCTTTTACTCGCGGCTTCGCTCGCGTTAATTTATCCCCTTAGGGGTGGAGTTTATCAAAATCCTTTGTTAGGGGATGCCTACGTCATAGTAGCTTTATGCATGCAAAGTCTCAGCCCGATCGGTTTAAAATTGACAAAGATTCATACAAACTTTTATCCCTTTAGAGGTAGAATGAATCAAAATCCTTTCTTAGCGGATGCCTACGTCATAACATCTACCTGCATGACAAATTTTAGCCCGATCCATCCAGTGGTTTGGGCTGTGCGTAGATAGATCACTATGTCAGTCACCTTTGAGTTATATATATTTAGATAACATTTCTTAAATTAATACTATGAAAACTAAGACGTTTATATCTTAAAACTATTATATAAAGACAGGTACATTCTAATTTTATTTATTAGACAAGGCATGGTTTCGTTTAGAAGTCAGGTTTTGAATGTAATACAGCAGTAAATACTATGTATTATACATACAAAACCTTCCTAAAGAAAATCAACAGTGCGACGGCCTCGGCTTAGAATACCGTCTTACTTCCTATGGGTTCGATTCCTCGAGCTCTGTATTTATGAGAATGTTTCTTGGTATTGGTGTGGATCTTTTTTATGTGTATTTACAAAACGTATTTACTTCAATACATTTGGGGGAATACTTATTCCTATCTTTGGTCTAGTACCTATAACACAAGCTTTTTTAGCTCGAGACTAGACGGCGCTGTGCAAATTTCTTATATATTGGTTATAATTATATAATATAGTATATACTGCACTAATTAAATAAAATAATTATGTGATTGTTTAATTCCAATCGAAATCAAGTGCAGTAATATTTGAAGACTAAAGTTCAAAATTTACAAATAAAAATTATACGTTTCGAAGTTACAAAGTGTTTGTGTGTTTTTAGCGGGGTCTGTGAAAATTATAATAATCTTAATGCGACCCTCCAAGATAAAAAGTTGAGGAACATTGAGGTAGGTCCATGGAAATATCACAAGAATGCAAATCTTATACGAAGATACGAGCTAAGTCGTCGATATCATATACATATTTATATCACAAGCTTTTTATGTCAATATAATGAGATGTAGGAAGTTAATATAGATCTTTTACACGAATCATATGAGTATAACGTCAATCTTTATGAGTATAACGTGACTTTACTCTGAAAAATAAATAAACGTGGACAAATCATACAGTGCCATCTACTATCATTTTCAAATTTGGATTAGTTTTAAATATTACATATTTGTCACTTATAAATCATTATTTTTAATTTTCTTGCAAGAGAAGGAGAGAGGGAGAGGACTTGTTCCAATACAACACTTTTTTAATATTCGATTTATTTACTTCGCTAAAAATAAATCTGAAATATACATAGATTGAAGACGAATATAATAATGTTTCTAATAGCACAGTTTTGAAGAAATCATTAAAATAGGATTTATTCATAGTATTAACACAGTTTAAAATTTTGCTGTTGCATTTATTTCCATAAAAACTATTGAAAATGTCATAGTGAGTTTACTATTATATTTTCAACCGTTTTGATGGAATAATACAGGAATTTGTATCTAAATATATGTTAATGTTTTTTTATGTATATATTTAAGAGCAAATAAGATGATATAGCAATAAATAAGGTGTCATGTTACTCGTCGATTACGCAGATGACTTTGTATGTTTTATCTACCTCAAAACCACAGATAATATTGCATAGTAACTTAAAAAAACTTACCAATAAATGTCAGTGGGCCAAACACAGTATCATCTGTGGTGACGGTACAGTTCCATCGTCTGTCCTTAAATTGGTGCTGACATTCGGTTATCCCATTCTTCACACCGATCCCGACAGCTGGCATGTGATCCTTATGTCTGCGGCAAACTCGCCGTTGTCCAGGCGTTAAACCACGGATTCGAGAACACATCCGTGACTTGTCTGAGAATAGGTCGGTTTGGTTAGACCATTTCTCGAACTCTAAAAGGCCCATTGTGCTGTAAAAAATAGGAATGGCTGTTAGTGGTCATACATTAACCAATTCTTTTTAAAAGATATGTAAAAGTATCTGAGATTTGGGTCGGTTTGGTTTGATCATTCCCGAACGAAAAAGGAATGGTTTTTATTGGTCAGGTATTAAACCGAGGATTTAATGATACATATGTAAATTATATGACAATAGGTCGATTTGGTTCAATAATTTATAGAACTCTAAAAGACCCATTGTGCTGTAACAAAAGAAATTACTGATATTGGTCAGGCATGAAAACAGGGATTAAAAATGACATGTAAATTATATGAGAATTAAATCGATTTGATTCGACCATTTCTTGAACTCTAAAAGGCTCATTATACTGTAATAAAGAGGAATCATTATTATCAGGATTTAAAGTATGAAATTTCCAATTTGTATTGAAAAATTGAAACTCGTTTCTTTTTAAGATACGATTTATAAACATATTTACCCTCACTTTAATAAAATAAATATCTTATAAAAGAACGAGGAAGCTCATGCCTTTATGATTGAACTCCAAATACATTTGATACAAGATGCAGCTATTTGATTAATATAGAAATTAGTAACCATACAGCGTAGTCATAGAGACAGCGTGGTGATAAAATATTTATTTATATATATAAATCACAAGTAATTATCTGCTTTTATGTAAGTATAATAGCTAATAACGCGTGCCTAATAAAAAACTGCATTAACTCAAACACCAAATATATTATAAATTCAACCGTAAAGTAAATTAATAAAGTATATATTTCATAATTTGTATTTCTTAAGTTTATTACTAAGTGCAACATGTCAGGTTAATGAAGTTTCCTGTTTTAGACTAAGATTTTACGTAAATATACATAAATTGATATGTGCAACTGTTTTTGTAAACAAATAAACATCGTGACAAGCCGTCATGTTCCTGCGACATAGTGTAAATATACATGTGTAACGCATTATCTTTTCAATAGGTGTTAGTACAAACAAACAATCAAATGCATACAAGATAGTTTCACTTTAATGTAATGTAACTTGTATATAATTAAAACTCATAGTTGTAATGCTTTTACATGGTAATTGCATAAATTTTACAACAAATTACTAGAATCTGTTCAATATTTACTTGAAATAGAGTAAAATGTCGTATTTCACTCTAAAAATGCTTATTATAAAATTGAAGATTTTGTAAATGATAATAATGTTTTTATAAAAAAAACTTAAAATTCATAGTGCTGACAATATTATCTGTTTGCATTAAGAATGTGTGCTTAGCGGTTTCTATGTTGATTGTCGCATGCCTCTTACTTCCTCTTGACAAGAGGAACACACAAGTTTCTTGCTCATTCTTCTCGCATTCCGAATGAGTGCTAGAATAAAAAAAATATCACTACTATTAGTATCTCAACCTTCGACTGAATCACAACTCATAAATCAAAATGCTGCCGTCCGTGCTGGTTATATGTACAAAGACGGTCACCAATTACCATCAGGCGGGCCATTAGTTTGTTTGCCATTGCAGTTGCATAAAAATAAAGTACCACAAATCACACACACTATATCATCATTAAGAAGAAAACTGACGGGTAACTTCGAGAATATTCCATAGAATGATAAATTTCTATATGCACATGTACATAAATATTTGTGTTATAAGGTTTTAAATAATAAACATATCATATTAGATCAAGATAACTGATAGTTTACGACGAGATTTAAGACAAAGATGACTAATTACCTCTATGTTGTAATGACAGAGTGTTTTTTCCCTTAAACGAGATGAGGTACTCGATTCTGGATGAAAAACATTTTAGATTTTTCTTTCATAATCATTGTGGAAGAATTTGAACGACCAAAAACAAACACGATTATCTCTGTATGAGTCAATTCCCGAATCTTCTAAATCTGTTGACATACTCGGTATTAGTCAGACTTAAATCAATGAAAATATCTTTATTCATGTAGGACTATTACAGACTCTTATGATATGTCAAATCTTATGTCAGGTCCGAGTGCTTTCGAGCTAAGAAGAATACCGCTCTTTTCAAATGAGCTTGTACATGATTACAATAATACAAATGCATTTTAATAAATGAATAATATGCCTTCATAACTGTTATCAATTATGAATCGAGATGGTGGTTTTTAGAGGTTTATTTATTTATTTATTTTAGGATGATTAACGGTGTAATTTTTCATGTTACTTGTCATATTAAAATGATTATTAATTGGCATAGGCCAATTAATAATCTTCGCCGGTATTTGTCAATGGTAGATATTGCGTCTTTGTGAACGTTCGCCTTTTTGTGTGCCCATCCTGGCAAACGGCAAGTCTAAAACCATCTATATTATCTCTTGTTATCTGTGTTTGCACCACCTGAGAGTATTTATAAGTATAATAGATTCAAGTGAAATCCACAGGTAATTGTTATTGCTAGATATCTAATTTGTGAGACTATAATTGAATTACGCTACATGTTGAGTTCATCTTTCAATGAGATTTCATTCAGCAAACGTTCCCTTGATACTGTTATGATACTAAGTAATAGTCTTTGTTAATTGTTCTAATTTACGCTACATGCTCAGATCAATCAATAAAGTATTTAAAGTTATTAATATGAACTCGCTTGTTATATCGGCTAAGTATAACGATACAGTTTCGAACTGAAGTAAAACTGGTTGAATCTGTGAATAAAATTGAAACTGTTTACGTAACTTACTACAACGAAAGTTATGATTATAGAAATCTTCAGACTATTCTACAACTATTTAACTCATTAATAAGTATCACCAGTCGTAAGGGACACGAATATCATAAAGTAGGTAGAGTTATATAATTTCTACTTTTAGCAAGTGGGGTCTTTTAATAAGGTCATGGAATGTGAGATTTATATTATTCACATATATATGTATGTTGTTAGATGTCCGGTGTAGCTATAAAGACTACGGTTAACAGCTTCAAAATAATTATAAAAAATTCAATGTGATTGATCATATTCAAGTATGAAACAATTTCTAAATTTTTATAACAATATATTTAACAGAAATATAACAAGATTATATAATACAAAATACTTAGAAGCACACTTATATGATTTTGTAGGTACTGTGAAATACTTGGCACATCACACAACAGAATACTAGGAGTTCATAGCCTTGTAGACGTAACCATATCACTTAATATCTTCCATAGATGGTAACAGTGAAGTTGAAGCCGTAATTCCTTTGGCTTTTAAGTTTGATTTTAACAAATCTCTGTCCAATACCGCCAGCAGAAATAGTTGGGTAACCGCCGCTTCCATCTCTTTCGTTATCTTTCACGTATATAGCCTTTATGTATGCGAAGTTATGCTGTCCTGGTTCTGGGTATTCGACGATGCTGGTCCTTATGAAGAGCGGGAAACCATATTTGTATTCGTTGACTTTATAAATGACAACGTCACCGTAGGTCGCTTGACCAAGTACCAAGTCGTGACTTTGGCAAGAATACGCTGCTATCAAGCAGAAAAGCGTAAAAACTGTGAGTGCGCGCATTTTGGTATCGTTCGGTCGTTTTAACACTGATATGTTAATTGCTCGACATTGTTTTATATTATACAAAAGAAAAGGTGTTATGCAAAAGTGAACCAAGAAACTTTTCCCCGTGGACGTATTTAATTTCGGCGATGTACGCTATTAATTTGGCCACGAAACAAAATCTTCCTTTATTCAAATCTTTTTAATTGTAATAGCTAATTCAGTGACAAATATAATAATATATTTTCTTTTTCAAATTCAAATTCAAAATGTCTTTATTCATGTAGGTCCTTTACAGACTCTTATAATATGTACAATCTACTGTCAGTTCTGAATGAATTTTAGAGGAAAGGAACTGACAAGAAATTCCGTACGTATTCTATTCAAATAAATATTGTACATGTTTACAATAATAGAAATTTATTCTTAAATTCAAGTTTGGGAGAATAGAGTGACTTCCAACATACGCTATTGCAAAAGCAAATAGTTTACATTTATTACAGCAGTAAATCGCTCATAATTAAATTAAAACAGATATTATTATTATAATTTAACTTGTCACAACATCATTACATCTTTGTACGGTTTGCATATACTTTAGAATAGCATTGTCACTCTAAAATAATGCGCCTTTCAAACGGTAAAAGATATTCTCAAAACGGTGCTGTGAGTCAGAGTGTATTTCTTCATATCAAAGTTTTCTCCCATTATAATTTTAGTGTTGTGATATGAAAACAGACCTTATTTTTAGACCCGTAGGTATCCTTCATCATCATCATCAGCTGCTTCTTCTTTATCTCATTTATTTGGTTTCTTTTCCATCCTTATGGGTCTAAAAATAAGGTTTAATTTTAATTTTAAATCATGCTACCAAAATCGTTACTTGGAATTTATAACTGTTTAAAATAAATTATTCTTAGTTCACTTTAGCATAACACCGACCGCTGTGGACAAACATTCTCGTGTTAGATCCATCACAATCTGGACATGTCACACCACGTGGTTGTGACGATGTATGACAATGTGTAAACGACTATGTTTACAACCATGAACTTTCCACAAACTGTTACAAAATCAACAAAATCTGACTATTCATTGTGACTTTATTTATATTATACTAGTTGTTACATTGAAATTAGACATCTAGTGTAAAAATATATAATTTAGGTAGTTGAAATAAATTTCTCAGAATAAACTGAGAAAGGACATTGGCTAATTTTTCGCATTAAAGAGTAGCATATGTCCTTTCTCAGGGTCTGCTATCAGTGTACTAATTTAAATCAGTTCAGTAGTTAGATAGAATTACTATTGCTTTTTAATATTAGTAACAATGTGTTATTTTGATATGTATATTTATGGACATATATTTTCATTTTTGTCTATAATTTGTGCAATAAAGATTATAAATAAATAAGCTATACTATAAAGTTTCATAAAAATCTGCTCAGTAGTTTTTGCGTGAAAAAGTAACAAACATCCACCCATCCATTCATACTCGCAAACTTTTGCGTTTATAATAATAATTAGATATTTTGTCTTTGACTAAAGTCACCGCCATAAAAAACGATCGTTAAAAGTTAATATATGCATTGACAATTAAATATTACTCGCATGCATTGTTATCTTGGCTAGGTAATAATTCAACAGGTATAGTGAATCACAGGTATATGAAATTATAATATAAAAATAATATAACAAAACAAATTATGACTTTGTGAAGTCATGCATTTCCTTTTCAGCAGTCACCTTTATCCTTATCATCTTTACATATATTAAATATATGTATATAAATATAAAATCGTGATGAGGTGAAAAAATTCTATTTGTCTGTGTGAATTAAGATTGTCGCATCCTGCGTACATGAATAAACTAATTGTTGTTTAACTTAAATTTAATTTTACAGTAAAATATTATAATCAATGTTACAAACATAAAATATAACTAAAGTAAATGTGACACCGTTTGTGAACCAATGTGTCTCTAATAATAAACAATTACATTTCATTTAATTTTTAAATTCGTTACACAAAGCACAGTTGCCATGAGAACATAGTCAGCGTTAACAGATTTAATATAAAACTAACTACCCGCCCTGGCTTCACACGGGTCACCTATTACATACATGTAAACCTTCCTCTATCTACTAAAACTGCATTAAAATCCATTGTGTAGTTTAAAAGATCTAAGCGAAAAGACAGCAGAAGTAACTTCATTTTATACTATGTAAAGATCTCGACGTAGATTAAGAAAATAAATATACCTAAAGTGGGATAAAGAGAGGACTAATTAGGTGAACATTTTCAAGACACCACTTCTAATTTTATTAATTTCTAAATGAAATAATATCGTTGTACATTTGTAGTCAGTATCATTAATAGATTTGACAGCCTCGGTAGTCTAACAGTTTAACACTTCCGAGGTTCGATTCCTCGCACGGTGAAAACGTTCGTGTGTATGATTATATCGTTCTGGGTATTTTCTATGTATATCAATAAAATGTATTTAAGCACTTGAATCATTTGTCTAGTATCCGTAATACAAGCTCTGCTTAGCGTGCGACTAGATGGCGCTGTGTTGGTTGGCCTGGATTGTTATTGATAAAATAGATTATTTAGGGACGTAATGTAACGCCAGTTGGTGTATTATGACTGGTGAGGTCTCAGGTGATATATTTGTACATAATTTTACTGCTGTATCTCACACGTCAAGCAGATACAGTTTACAAAGCAAACCGTTTGACGGCAAGATAGGTGTGACGGCACCCATGCAGATGACCTTCTTCAAAGTTTATCTCGATATAATACAATAACAAACTGCATTACAAAAATAACAAACTTTATTTATGTTGCTAGGCAGTAAAAATCAAATTAAGCAGATCACGTCTTATAAGCCCACAGTATCGATAGGAGGGATTCCTCTACAACAAACGAATGAAGCTCGTAATCTAGGTGTAATTTTCGATGGAACCCTTCGTTTTGAAAATCATATATTGCAGACAGTGCGTAATTGTTTTTATAGATTAAAAGTGCTATATCGTGTACGTAACTTTGTTTGTGAAGATCTGCGTAAGACACTCTGTGATTCTTTGATATTATCCAAATTCAATTACGCTGATGCTGTTTATGGACAATGTACATTGGTCCGTACTAAAAACCTGATACAGAGAGTACAGAATGCTTGTGCTAGGTTTTGTTTTTCCATACCATTTCGAGGACATGTTACTCCATTTATAAATCAAACTAATTGGTTAAAAATGGATAGACGGAACAAGCTACACTTCGCTACGTTGTTATTTGGAATAATTAAACATCAAAAGCCTTCTTACTTATTTGATAAGCTTCGATTTTCTAATCGTAATTTTGGTCAAACTTGTTCTCGATTAATATATCCCCAATTTAACACCACAGCATTTCGTGGTAGTTTTAAATACTCTGCCACTAAGTGGAATAATCTGCCTCCTCCTATCCTTAATTCAGTGACAGTTAGTTCTTTCAAACATAAATTATTCACTCACCTCTTTAAAGAACAAAAATCATTGTAGCAGGGAACACATATAATATAATAAGCATCTAAAACATGTACCAACTACACCATTTATGTACGTTATATATTTAAATATTATTAATAAATTTTATTATAATAAATATCTCATTACATAGCAATATACCTACTTAAATAATATACAGAATATACTAAATACATACATTAATTAAAATTGCATTTATCTTTACATACATTTTCATATCTATTTATAAAATGGTCTTAATTTTAACGTTTTATTTTCTTTAGTAATCTTTACGTACGCTCTCTCGTGTGTGGTGGCCCCACTGAAAATCAGCGCTGTGGTATATATATACTGCAGTATAAATGCTGAGTGGGAGTCACATTCAGCGTTACTAGTATGTTTTAGCTTTTAGCTTTTAAATTGTATAGTATATAAGATAGATAGCATCTAAGAATACTGTAATGCTGAATAAATGTCTTTATTATTATTATTATTATTATTATTATTATTATTATTATTATTTGTAACATGTATAGTACAATAAATTAATTAATATTTCCTTGGGAACTGCGAGTTGTCATAGTAATTTCCGCCTTTGCTATAGAACGCTGCATTCGGATCGTTGGCATACACTTCTATTTCAAACTTATATCCTCTCAGTATACTTGGACTTTTCAGACCCACAGTGACACTTTTACTGCCAATCCCACCACTTTCTATTAACGCTTCCCCGCTTTTGTCATCTCGCAAATCAGTGACAAAGACAGCACTAATCACTTCATTATTAGGCGTATTGATAATAACATCATCTGTCCTCTTCCATAAAGCAGGATCAGCTTCTTTTATTTCACTGTAGATCTTTCTAGACTGTGGCGATGCATATCCGAGCCGTATGTCACTTGTTTTTACTATGACAAGCAAATATGATAAAAATAAACAACTCAGAAATAATCTTGACATTTTGGATACACTGTCTCAAACATTAGACTCACAAATGATGAAATATGTTTAAGGTAACGTTTATATAGGGATCAGTAGTGTAAACAAAAGGTATGAGATCATTCTAGTATTCTATGTAAGTATTGACACTAGTAATTAACACAAACCGTATTTGTTATGAACCATCTAATTTTACGAGGAAGTATTACGTCAAGCAGAGCAACAATAAAGTCAAGAGGGTAGCACCATAAAAGTGAAGCTATAAATGAACGCTAAGAAAGTGTTGCCATTTTATTTATATTTTGTTAAGTGCAGTAAAAAGGACAGGGAAAAACGACAGCAATTTTAGTTAAAGTTAAACTACTATAAAGCGTTATATTTTTTGTTTAACTTTAGCTATGTGAGATTATCATTCATCTACTATATATCAAAAGTTAATAGTAGTTCTTGATTTTTGCTATATATCTTTTTAATTATGTTTCAGTTATATATCTCATGTTTGTTGTTGTTTGCGTCTGAAAACCGTTAAGTTTATATATTTAGACACCATAAAAAATTGTATTGTAATATCCAAAAGCAATAAATATTTTCCCTTATTTTATTATTGTTTATGTTAATTTTTCGTTTTTGGACTTTGTTATGTAACTCTGAAGCAAAACTTTAAAAAAATAATCTGAGTTCGCCGGGAAGGCTAGTACATAGTATTTATAATTATAATATTTTCATAATTTTTAGGCAAAATGTGTGCATAAAAATATTTATTTTCTCAAATGTTGACTGCTGCTTGTCAAAAGGAACATGATTTTGGAAGCAAAGTGTGTTGGATAACCTAGTGCAATTTATTTATTCAGAGCATACTTTTGTAGTTTTAATTTTTTACTCAGTGTTCCATCTTGAGTTACTTGTTGCTCTGAGTGGATTCGTCAACATGGTACTTGAAGGTATATGGTCAAGTACTATAAATGGCTTAGCTTCAATTCAATTATGTATTATGACCATTATAACTTCCATTCACAGATGACATGTTCACACTTTATTGCAAATTAGTATTCCAAGTATCTTGTTATTATTTTTCACCAATACATTTTCATTTTCAACGTCGTGAAGTCCAAACGTATAGCAATGGGTTTAATTCCTATATTCTTGTTGGTAGCGTCTATAATTTCTGGTTTGTCTTCACACGATTTATTCCTTGGTTATCCAGATCTAGGTAGCAAACTTATATATAGCAAAGTGCATCAAGAAAACCCTGCCGTATGGGTCAGGTATGATACTTTCACAGTCAATTGTACCAAGAATGAAGTCATAAATGCTATAAAGATCTTGGATTTGCGACAAGACAAATGGGGCGAAGCATACGTCAAGGCCGGTGGCATTGGAGCGAAATATGTGACAATAGAATTGGACAGTCCGTCTGTGTTTAGAGGCTTCAATTTCTGGGTGGAAGTGTACGCCATACAGACGAACGCTTTTTTATATAGTTATGGGAAAAAGTAATTGTTTTTTATTCTTTCTAATGAAAAGTAATTTGTTTCTAATGTGACTTTTGTTTTATTAAACTAATTTTATAAATTGTTTTAATTTTTTTTTATGTAGCTACCTAATAGAATGTCAAAAATCTATCTAGTCTATATGTAATACATGAACAGCACGACTGATGTGAACGTCATAATACATAGCCCACCTTTATGAAGGAGGACTACTGGTGTGGTGTGCCGGCGCTACTGTGGCAGATTGCAGTCGTCAGTGCCGTGACCACACAGACTATCAAGATATTAGTTTTATAATATTAATTCTTATGTATGTTAGTCTATAAGGTATTTATATATGCACCTAGTTGCCTGAAATAAAAATATAATAATTTAACGGTAAGTACGTATTCTATTTTTCCAATGATTTTTCAAGATTTATTACGAGTTTATTTGAACAAACACTAAATTTTAAAATACATTATTAGTACAAAATTAGTACTAACGTATTGTTGAGTAATTGAAAGACAAAATTGTTAACAAAGGCGCCATTACCGAATACTTTTAATTTTAATGAATAGCGTAGACAGTGGGCGGAGAAAGTTTGCAGACAATTAAATAAAGTCCTTAATAAATCGTGAATGAACGTTTACATAAAACAGTTCGCGTTGATCCTATACTATAGTTGTAAATATATTCTCAAATATTGTATCGGTATTAATTTTGGAATTTAAATGAAATTTATTGATCCAAATAGTAAATATTGGTGACTACAATTACAATATTGTTGTTTTGAATATAATTAATATGTGGATGGACAGATGGATGTTTGTTACTCTTTCACGCAAAAACTACTGAACGAATTTTAATGAAACTTTGGATAATAATCTGGTAGGAGTATAATTATAGTCTACCGTCTTGTCTCGGACATTATTTATAATTTTGTTATCGATGATTCCGTCACAGAAGAGTCAGTCAGAAATTTAAATCGACGAACAGTCTTTTAAACAATCGGCCAGATTTGAACTCCCGTTCTTTTGGAAGTGAATTGTTGTAGTAAACTACTAAGCAATGATGTTCTCTTTGCTTTTTATTATTCCTACCTACCGTATAACGATAATCTTATAGTATCTTTATACCAGTTAATCGTTTATAATTTCACAATATCCGATAATATGTTTGATAAGCTACTTGTTATAAATAAAATTTGGTCGATATTGAGTGACGTACGGTACAACGAATTATGATAATCTAATATCAGCAATTTGGACATCATGTCATCATATGACACCCTTGATAGGTACGAAATTTCTCAACTCTCAGGCTCGACTTACGGATGCTAGGCATGGAATTTCAGCAAATAAAGCCACAAACAAAATCAACAGATGTAGAACAGAAGTCGAGACGCGGCGGAAAAATGATAGTAATATACGCATGTAGACTAAAGTCTAAAAATATTTATAGATCGAAACGCCTTAATTTTTCTATTAGAAAATTGGGGAACACACTACATTGCTATATTATATTTTCAACCAAGTTCGAAAAGAAGGAAGTTCTATGTTTTATTGCATAGTGATGTGAATATTAGGTTTTCTTGTAGGTGTTGATATGATTTTTGCATGAATGAAATTGATTTCGTCAACCTATTCAACTCAAGAGTATAGCTGTAAGTTAAAATGTGACGAATATAGTTTGTATGGATTAATTTCTATTTTAATCAGGATTCTAGATCAGTTTTAGCTAGACCCCATTTTGTTCCCACTACCACTCTTTGTATTGCCCCTAATTTTTAGATGCTGTTGATGATAGTTTTAAACAGTTTGGGATATACTATGCACCTAGATATTTATTTATTGTACCATGTATTTTATGGACCAAATTAATTGGTCGTTATCGTAAAAGGACCTCACGACCGGTATAGTAAAGTTATAATTTAAGGTGCAACGCCGTAGCAAGAGGAATGATATAGAGCTGTGAATTATAAATATTATATTTTTCTTTTAAAACAAATATTTGTTTGAAAAATAGACGGCTTCAGTGGTCAAGTGGTATAGCACACTGACTAACTTCTAATGGTCGTGGGTTAGATTCTTCTCATAGTATAAATATTTGTAATTATGAGTATGATTGTATTACTCTGGGTGTTTTTTTGTTTATTGACCGTATTTATAAAAATATAAATGTTTGTGTTCACGTATTTTCATCAGTTGTTTAGTACCCATAACACAAGCTCTACTTAGCTTGATACTAGATGGCTTTGTGAATTGTTCCGAGTTATTATTTGTCGTTTATAACTGCTAATTAACAACTCTATATATATACTTTCATTAAAACATAAATCTTTGGTTATCTTCGTGATGTTTAGGCGTGAATATAATAGCATCTAATAGTATTTAAGTAGTCCTAATGAGGGATCTGAGATCAAAAGGATGGTGGGCTCTCTATGTTTAAAACCAGTCAGGGTTGACAACCGTAAAATGTACAAATAAATAAAAAAATGTAATAAAGTCTCGTACATTAGTTAATTTTGGCTCTCTGATTGTTATTTAAAAGAAATGTATTTTATATAAAATATTTAACGGACTACCCGCAGATTTTATATAATTGACAGGACATTATTTTAAAAACAAGTTGACTAAATTTTACTCCCTAGACAATATTTCCCAATATTTTTGTGCCATGCCTCACATTAAGCTTTCTAAAATTCGTATGACCCCCTTAGAACATACATAATTTTTAATATTTTAAAAAAATGGTAAATTGGTTATGTAATAAACTTAAATGACATGTTTTAGGAAGAAATTGTTTTAATTAATCAAATGTGGAGAATCATAAATACATAATATTTATAAATAATATTCATAAATACATAAGATAATAAGATAACAATAGTTGTACTATTTTGGCAGATTTCCCTAAGTTATAATCTCATACAAAATTGTATGAGGATGAAATATCCTCGTAGTAACGGTTAAAAATCTCGTGTCTGAACGAGACTCTTCATACAGTTGGCAGCCCTGTTTGAACCGGTTTACACTGCATTATTAATTCAAGTGTGGATGCTGGGTTTGGACTTGATTTCCAGAATGGTATAATATTATAGGATTAATTTAAAATTTTAATTCGTTATCAACCTTTTTTTTATGATCATATACTTTCTTTATTTATTTTTTTATTATGATTGACTTTGTGCTTTTTTTTATTGATTTTTTATTGATTTTGGGCTATTATCAGGTTTTAAGACCTGTAACACTGCGACCTATATAGATCTATTGTGCTCACCCTTTTTCAAAGTTCGCTACCTAGTCAGTCAGGATCAAGAATTGAAGGATATTCTTAGAAGCGATGGTTTTTATCTCCTCAGGATAGAGTGTATACGAGTGTATACTTTTCAGTCCTTCCTTTGGTTTGGAGTGCCACTTGAACTAGTTCCCAATCGTCCGGTGCAGCTGTAAAGGCCAGCTGTGACCAACAGCGTTAGAGTAGTTCGAAAAAAAATTCACGAAAGCAATGGTGCTCTATATACATTTCAAATTAATTACGCAAAGCCTGAGGTGAGTAGTAACCAATTTGGTCGCAACTGTAAATAAAAATAAACATAATTAAAATTGGAGTGTCTGTTTGTAATATTGAAATAACCGTTTTTTATTACGTGCATATGAATATAAATACGGTACATACACCAAAATAACAGTTTTTACAATTTTTGTCTGTCTGTCTATTTGTCCCGGGTAATCTCTGAAATGGCTGAACCGATTTTGACGGGATATTTTTTGGCAGGTAGCTGCTGTAATAACGAGTAACTTAGGTTACTTTTATTTTAGAAAAATAAATTAAAATTCCACGCGGACGAAGTCGCGGGAACAGCTAGTTAATTATAAACCTATATTCATAATTGATCGGCGGGCGGAGCACAGAGCTCGGAGCGATTTTAGAGATCAGATTTGCACTCTTTGTGACGATACTCCTCCGAAATGGTTTGACCGATCGAGACTAAAATTTCATCGAAGGCCGACCTTCGGGTTACCATCGTTTACCACTTAACAATACCACTCGACCAAGGTCGAGTTTTTAATAATAAACGAGTTCCGATAAACATGTGACTGAACAACACACCGGTAACAAACCTAGTATTAAGAATGTTAATTACTTATTATATGTTTGCTATGATTCTTTTAGATAGATAGATAGATACAATATAAGAAAAGACATAAACAATATATTAAAGGACAACATGTCATCATCTGCTTCTTCCTTATCCCATTTATTTGGGGTTTTTCTCTTCCATTCATCTCTGTTCGCAGTCATTCCGTTATTTACTCCCTTTCTCACCATATCATCTTTCACACAGTCCATCCATCTTTTTCGGTCTTCCTCTACCCTTATAACCATCCACATTCATATGTAACACCGTCCTTAGGATATGATCTTCATTCCTACGCAACAACATGTATAGTTACAATATTTATATGTGTCAAATAAATATATTTTCTTTCTTTCTAGACCTAAACCAAAATAATTGGATATAATAACAACAAAAAGTATATTTTTTTCATTTATATAGAGCTATATTAATAGCGACACAAGTTTATAATTAATAAACGCAAAAACTTGACCGTATTTAATTTTTTTTCAATGCTTAATGACCAGCGAGTAACGTATGTTGTATTTTTCGTAAGCAACACCGCGGGATGTAGCTAGTAATGCACATGGTGTTAAACTTCTGTAATACACACTTTTAATATTAAAACGGTGGGTATTGTTAAACGCAGAGGAGACTATGATAAAATAATTCGGTAAAAAATCAAATTACCTACCCACTATTGATAAAGAACCAGAGTGCGTAAAGTTGATATTTTATCATGGGTTCCATATATACAAAAGCTAGCTTCGCCCCGGCTTAGCATAGGTGTACATTATATGATTACACTAATACACTAATAATGAGTGCGTAGCGATTTCTATGTTAATTATCGCATGCCTCGACGCATGAATTGATATAATTACAGTAATTATTTATATAAAAAACATCTATTAAAAAGAGCAACACACAAGTTTCTTCCTCATTCTTCTTGTGATGAATCTGCATTCCGAATGAGTGGTAGAATCAAAATATGACTATTCAAAAGTGCTTGTAATGAGTTTATTTGAATAAAGATTTTTATTTCTATTTCTATTATAAACCTTCCTCTTGAATCACTCTATCTATTAAAAAAACCGCTTCAAAAATCGTCCAAATAGCTTTAAAGATTTAAGCATACATAGGGAAAGACAGCGACAGCGACATTATTTTATACAATGTAATGATGCTAGCAGTACTGTTAGTATTTCTTAGTACTATTCCGTCTTATATTATTTCTTTATAATAAAAAATATACTATATTTATATATTTAAATTGCTTATTTTTTTATAATTAGATATATTTTTTAAATTAGATCATCAATACAAACAATCACTCTCATTAACACAAATGTTTGCACTGAGAGAGGAATCAAACCCGCGACCATCAGGTATGGCGGTGTGCTAAAATGAGAGACATAAAGTATAGACTGCTTTATGTCTACAAAATCTTACACTCCTGCTAAATTTTCTTAAACAGTTTTTACTTCAGGTAATAATCTATAAAAATAAATAAAATTTAAGTGTCTAATGGTAATTCCAAACAGCTTCTCACTAAATGCATATGAAAGTACATATATCTGGGTCTCACTTAAAAAAATAAAGAAAAAGATTTTTGTCTGTCTGTCTGTTTGTTCTTGCTAATCTCTGAAACGACTGGACCGATTTTAAAGTGACTACTACCTTAGGCTACTTTTATTTGTTAAATTTATTTATTTTAATAAAAGAAAAATTTAATTCCACGCGCACGAAGTCGCAGTTAACAGCTATGTTTTTTTATAACATAGGGGACAAAGAAGCATGCGGCTCACCTGGTGGTAAGTGATTACCGCCGCCCATGAGCACCCGCAACACCAGGGGAATTGCAAGTACGTCGTCTTTTAAAAATGAATAAGCTTTTTTCTTGAAGGTTTCAATATCGTATCGGTTCGGAAATACCATTGCTGGAAGGTGATTCCACAATGTGGTTGTTCGTGGTAAAAAAACGAAACCTAATAATTCTTGTGTAAAATAAAATACGGATCTCTAAAACGTCCATTTTTTATCTATAATTTTGATATCAATATTAATTATGGCATACGATATAATCTTGACTAATTAATCTTGTTTATTACATATTGACGTGTAATTTACAGCGTAATTGAATAATAACATATTAAAATATAATTAAAAATATATATTATGTGTATACATAATGAGAGGAAAGCTGTGTTTATTACTTTTGTTGTTTTCGTGTGTGAACTGTATAAGGAAAGTTATGTATGAATACGATGGTCCTGGTGAAGAAATATATGAAAACAGCACCTTGATGGGAGGACATACATTAATGAATTCAACGTTATACAAAACCATATTTAGATATTATTGTTTAAGTGATTACCACGAAAGTAAGTACTGTTTATTCCTTATGACTGACATGGCCATTTATAGTTTGACTCAAAACGGGACATTAGTTTATGTATTTAAATTGTAATTAACAATCTGTAAATTCATATATTTACAAAAATA
The DNA here is from genome assembly GCF_030625045.1 of Achroia grisella. Classification (NCBI taxonomy): domain Eukaryota; kingdom Metazoa; phylum Arthropoda; class Insecta; order Lepidoptera; family Pyralidae; genus Achroia; species Achroia grisella. Next base: position 344,859 of record NW_026712999.1, read on the forward strand.
ACACTGTTTTAAATTTATTCAGAAAAAGTTAGGTCAATTATAAATAAATAAATAAATATTTGCACACAGTTGCTTAGTTTGGGACTGACTAGTGTTTTAGATAATTTATTTATCACTTCCTTTAGTTTCCAATTTGTTGGTTGTAGGTTCAATTCAAGTAATTTTTTAAGAAATATTTTTTGTTCCTATTATATTCCATTATAGTTTCTATATAGATCTATAATATCCACAGCACAGCTTAGATTATTTTATTACAAAATGGCGGTATTTTATATTATTATTGATTATAAATGTTTAAATTAAAAAAAAGTAATCCACGTAATAGACACGCGTTCGCACGCTAGCGTATATGACTGTACTATAATGATATCTAACCACTGATAACAGATATGATAATCAATGTATGTTGTTGTATTATTGTTTTATAATTTTGTTTTATTTTCCTTATAAATAGAAATGAAAAAAAATATTTTTGATATGCAACAGGGGCCGAAGTTATCGACGTTTATTTATAATTAAAAATCATTATTTTTATTATCTTTAATACTACTCTATTTAATCTAATTTGGTATGCTCTGGTGTCATCATATTTTTGAAAAACTATTGTTAATAAAAAGCGTATTACTTATTTTTTTAATAATAATAAGATAGAAATATAAAATAATATATAAACATTTTAAAATAGTAACATAGTAAAATTAGAGTATTCAGTAAATAAATAAAAAGTATGGTTGAATAAATATAAATAATTTGTATATGTATTCTTTTTTAATTTTTTATTGTGATTTTATTATAATTTAATTTAATATTTATTTTTGTTATTATTTAAATTGTTATTTTTATATCTGTACTCGTTAACATTAACTTTAATAGAACTGAACACCACAAATAACATAAAATTGCATACTCGTAGAAATACTAACAAAATGGGCAAAATAGCCTGCTAATAAATAAATACATAAAATATAGCGTGTATGTCTGTATGTTGACAGATGAAGACTTAGTGATATATGGAACCAAATCGTGGACATTTCCCCAACAAGATATCAACCTAACATTGTCGTTTCCAAGTGCGGTAAGAATTTTTTTAAATAATAATTTTTGTATTAAGTTGAATTTATATATATTTTTTAAGTCGTTACTTATTAACATCGCCAGTTGAAGCATACTTATACAACTTTAATGAATATACTTAAGATTAGTTCTATTGTAATGTTCTGAGGAATCGTTCGACATGATGTCCACGGCTACCTTTTACCATCGCACCGCTCTCCATCGACAGGGAATTCATCCCCACACGCTAGAATCTAAGTGGTCTCAGACAGTGCTCAGTGACAGGTTTCAACGGAGCTTCCTCCCGCGTACACTTAGATTGTGGAATGAACTACCTGCCGAGGTTTTCTCACGAGACTACAGCACTGGCTTTTCAAAGAAATATTAAAGTTTCTTAAGGGTCGGCAATGCGCACGTGACACCCCTAGTGTCTCAGGTGTCCCACTATCATAGTATAAAAAAATCTTGACTTAAATCGTAACAGATCATATAGATTATATTTTTACCTTTTTTATACAAAATTATTCTCTTTTATAACGTTAGCAAATTACAATTATTTTATTATCGCTACTTGTTATTTAATTATTATTATTATTAAAGTTTTTTTTTACTGTATTTGTTCATTACTATAACTATTTGTTATTGTTAAGTAAGTTAGTTTAGTATGTTACTATTATTATTAAATATTATAGATTGCACTAAATTTAACTTATTTGTTATATATATTGTTTAGTTTCAAACCGACACACCATTGGAGTATAGAGAAGAGTACTGGATCACTGGGTTCAACGTGTTACTGTTTGTGGACACCACAGAGAGCCAGGGTTATATAAACCATGGAGGATTAATGCAGGTACGACTAATGGTACAATGGGGTCTGTCCTACATAATCTACAGGGCGGGTCGACTCCAGAGTCGTGGTAGATTGCTAATGCGACCCCGCGACACCAGCGGTCGTGCCCATAGGTACACCCCGTCGCCCCCCTCCGATCGATCCCCCGTCTAATTCAAACGGGGATCTAAATTACGGCGGATTAATGCAGGTACCACTAATGGTACAACAAAATGGTCCGTGCCCTACACCATCTATAGTACGGACCAACGCCGTAGTCGCAGTAAAGTGATAACGTGACCTCGCGACTCCGGCGATGACGCTGGTAGGTATACCTTCTGGGTTTTTAGTGGGTAAGGGTTTCACACACCCCTCCTCGTCACTCCTCTAGCGGGAGAACGGTCTTTTAAAGACTCTTCCACTTCTTTATCCACGGCTCTTCCTGTTAAGGTGGACTTTCCTAATCTTGAGGCACCGTCCATTTCGCTAGCAAGCATCATCATTTGACAGGCCCAACTCGTCATGCTCCACCATTTTTCCACACGACAATTTTTTTTTATAAGTAATTGTCACAGACACACTTACTTTAATTTGAATGTATTTTGAATGGCAAACAATTTGATAATGATTATCTGTACTATTGAACAGATTCACGATTTCATTCAATCAATACTCTACTTCTCCGGGATCTCTATGAGGGATTTCAAGCTCAAGCTCTATTCAATTATTTATTATTTTGTTGCAGGACTCAATAAGTTTAACATTCGTGTGTCCGAATGTGAACATGCTTCAGTATCAGTTCTGGTTGTACGGCGTTGCGAAAACATCCACAAAGATAGAGTCGAGCAGTCTTCTTGAATATGATTTATGTTAAATATAATAATTTAAAACCCCTAGAAAATTCGCACACCGTCATCTTGTCTCAAGCTTGGTAGAGTATTTGTTATGGGTACTAGAGAACTGATATAGAATAGAAAATAATTTATTCAAATAAACTTAAATTTAAGCAATTTTAGTCATACTTATTTTTCTAATCTATCGCCCTTTAAGAAAGCTGTCTCGTTACAAAAAAAACGAGCAACTAGTTTCTTAAGTTGAAATTTGTTAATACAAACTACCAACTAGCACTAATTCATTAGTCAAAATACAAAATACTTAGATTATTTTATTTTAATAAAATACACTTAGAAAAATACCCAGACCAATACAAACAATCATACTCGTTAATATTAATGTTTGTGTGAGTTTTGGAACTCGCGACCACCCGGAAGTAAAGCTGTGTATTAAACCGCTAGACCACCGAGGTGGTCAATACATGTATATAATAAATAATAAACCATTACGACTTATCCCAGACGGGGTAGATAATTATCAATAACGTGGTGAAACACTTGACATGTCCACATTTCAATGGATATAGGTATTTTAGTCCAACATGGCAGGAGGTGCTTGTACCGCCATGTACATGGTTAATTTTAGTTTGATATCGGCTCTTCCATCACCAGGGAGTCAGTCAGTAATATCTCACACAATTTTTTTCTTTGGTGACCGCCAGATGTGGTCTCACTACCTTTTAGGTGAATATTGTGGTAGTAAACTTGTTACTAGGTCAGTACCATTAATATTATATTTAGGACTATAATATTAGGTTGTTATTTTACTATACTAAAATTGTTTAGTAAGTACAGAAATTGGCAAATGTTGTTCAAATATTAAAAGTAAGTGCAGATTCATATAAACATTGTATACACACAGATAAAATAAATATAAACATAGATTCTGAAGGTTTCCATAGTGTTTAAAATAAAATAAAACGCTTCAACAACATTGTATGGTTATTGTATATTTTATTCGCGTATCGTCCCATAAAAAATATATATTGTTTTTATCTATACGAATATAGAATGTACAAAAGGAAAATGCATGTATTTTCATACCTTCTTAGTAAACGACTTTATCAATGAGTTACATATCTAAAGAGTATTCAATACTTGTAGTTTGCAGGAACTCTTATTAATATTATAAATGCGAAAGTTTGTGAGTATGGATGGATGTTTATTACTCTTTCACGCAAAAACTACTGAAGGGATTTTGATGAAACATTACAGTAACGTAACTTATACATGAGAATAACATACAGGCTATAATTTAATAATATATTATATACATTGCTCGATATATAATGATAAGTGTGATGCATGCGCAGGTCAGCTAGTAGCTAATACAGTAATATAGAAAAAAATGAACTCTGAAAAAATAGTTTTAATGAGAAATGTAGAAAATAGAATATTCTATATTCAAATAAAATCAATTACTTTTGAATAGTCATATTTTTTATTCTACCACTCAGTCGGAACGCAGCCTCATCACAAGAAGAATGAGCAAGAAACTTGTGTGTTGCTCTATTGAATCTGATTACTACATGATCATTATAAATAGTTTTATAATACATATAACGTAATCTAATTCCAACTTTTTTTTTAGGGGCTAATAATGAAAAGGTGTCAACGTGACATGGTACATTGGTAGCATTGTGGTTATTAATCCACATTACTAACAATCCCCTTCTGCTCTCTAAATCCAAGTTGAGCAGAGCTTGTTATGGGTACTAGACAACTGAAAGAAATACTTAATTTACTTTTTGGAGATACATATATAATACTCCTATATATATCATCTTGGAATTTACAAAAAGGGAAGTAACTAAAGTTACTAAATATACATTTTTTGTGCAATATATAGTTGTTCTGGGTTTTTATTATTTATTTTACCGCAAGAAAACGTGTTATTCCGCGCGAAATAAGAGCTAATAAATAAATAAATGACTCTACGTTGCTCTTTCGATTTCAAATCTAAATAGTTGATATAGTCAGTCGTTCGAGATATAAAGTGAGGTTTATTGCCTTTCATATTCCCACCTGAGTCCACGTCTAGACTTTAAGCAGGCCGTAGACTCCCGATCGATAACACTAACAAGTAATCAGGCTTCAGAAAAACTCAACCAATCCTTACTAATATTATAAATGCTAAAGTAACTGTCTGTCTCCCTTTCACGCCATTTCTACTGAAACGATTGAATTGAATGTATTTTGGCACACAGATAGTCTAGATTCTGAGAAAAGACATAGGCTACTTTTTAATGCTAAAAAAGCGTTGAAAAGGGAGATAAAGTTTTGTATGAAAGTATCGTCGTTTTTAAAGCTAGAAGCTTGCAACTTATATTTTAGGCTAGTGATTAAATATAAATAAATATAACATTCTAAGCTTGTAAAATAAAATAGGGGATGAAAGTTTTATGGAAAGTCGTTATTTTTGAAGCTAGAACGATGAAACTTTTTTCTTTGGGTTAGATGGACATTTTTTCTTTTGTCCAAGGTCATAACACGCGGGCGAAGTCGCGGGCACAGTTAGTATTGATAATAAACAAGTACATAGATAAGTAGTTTATATGTTTACAAATCACATAATATTAACAAGAATGTGTTATTAAGTGAGTTCTGCAACAATACAAAAATGTCGTCAATACGAGTAAATCAACGTTTTAAGTTATCCATATACTTATAACTGCAGGACATCACGTTATCGTGCGACACCTCACGACTTCTCAAGCATTGCTTCTCCAATGTACTAAGATGTCATGTCACCTATACTATAATTTCACTGCTTAATCTGCATCCAACAACCAAAATACATCTTACAAAGCAAGCAGCTTGGCGGTTGAATTAGGTGTAACTGAGGTACCCACGCAGACGACTTTTTACCGTCTACCGATCGGAAGTTTCAAAATTAAATAAAAATAATATATACTTACAACCAACTCCCATTAGTCCATGGTTCCCGCCTTTTCCTCACGTCTTCAGCGGCGACAACCCACATGAGTACCGCGAGTAGAATCAGAAATCTGAATACTGAACTCGACGCCATCTTGTAAACGACGTGCATCCAAAATGTCGACTGTCACATTATTGTTTCTTTTTGAATACTATTGTCTATAAATACTAGATCATTGCTACATGATATTATCTAATAATGATTTACTATAACAATATAAATGAAGAAAGCATAATAAAAAAAAACTATTTAAATTATTTATGGAAATAAGTAACTGAAAAACAAAAATACGTTGCTAAATATGATCATTTAAAATTTGGAGGTCTGTTCAAAGAACTGAGAAGAAGAAAGAAAAGAAGAAATAGAATAGAACAGAATAGATATTACACATAGATGCTTTGAAAGTATTCCTTTGTTTAAGGTATGTACATAAATTTGAGCAATCGTTACTTTGTTCTTTATTACACGCCTTGTATTCACTTTGTAAATTTTAATTCAAAATTATTTAGTAGTTAGTATGTATGCACAAAGTCAATGAGAGGTCTCTCCGGTGTTGGCATAGAAAATCTTACAAATATTACTAATATTATAAACGTGAAAGTTTGTGACTATGGATGGATAGATGGGTCTATCCAGGATGAATGAATGTATGTTACACTCATGCAAAAAATACTGAATCGATTTTGATGAAACTTTACAACGATAGCTTATACATCAGAATAATACATAGGCTATAAATTTCATATGGGTGAAACCGCGGGCACATTTAGTAGGTTATGAAATTGAATAATTTTATTTGCAGAAAACAGATGGATGATAGTAATATATCCAAGTAAAATATAATTTAAAAGATAATTGTAAAAATATGTTATATTTAAAAATAATATCTATAGTACGTCATAATATTAATAATAAATCTCTTACAGCGTGTAGTGATAACTATACATACCTATACCTACTACATATATAAGTATATATATATATATATAGGTAACAGTTAAAACTTTCCATTAGGTGGCATTTAGACGTATTTTCCATAACATTAAAAAAATATAATTTCTTTCATTAATGATTTCTTCATCTCTTAATAATGACCTAATATAGTATAAAAAATAAACAAATAATATTTGTGTCCACTTATTTGATTTATATAATTAGGATATTCAAATATTATCAAATGATAATAATATATCTTCTTTACACTAATTAATGCTAATAGTTTGGTATTACATAACATATAGTATTTTTCCTATATTTTATTGCAGTTCGTCTATACTTGTTGATGATCGGTTTTTTTTTATAATTTAAAACCCGAAAAAAGGAAACAATTAGATTTTCGATCACTTTTTTTTATTGGGCGTTTTAGGTTATTGTCAGGTAAGACCTCTGACACTGCATCCTGCATATATATACTGTGCTTGCCCATTTTCAAAGTTCGCTACCTAGACCCGTCAGGGACAAGTGATGTATTTTTTAGCCACACTGCAGTGATCGAAGGAAAATGGAAATGAAGTAACTCACCCAAATTGCACAAATTATAGTTTTTAGACTAACTGTATCGGCGACTTGAAGCACTTGAGTTTTTTAAATATATTACACCACACTCGCGACACAAATACAGTTTGTTTTAATATTTAAGGAGCTCCTTTTGTTTATTGATGCATGCGATGGTTGTTTCATTCGATAGATGGCGGTGCATAATAATTGTCCATATTGTGCAGGGGAAGGGGGGCGGGAAAAGCAGTGTGGCGGCTTATAAACTTTTTTTTTATGTTTCTAGAAGACGCGCAAACAACAAGATTTGAAGGATATTCTTAGGAGCGACGATCTTCATCTTCTCAGGATAGAGTGTATACTTTCCAAAGGAGATATTTACCAACCACATAGGATGTGTAGTGGCGTTTCCTCTTCTCCTTTTCCATCGCTTAGTTATGGTGTTTTTTTAATCTATCGACAAAAATAGGTAGCTGATGTTTTTGAGAAGAAAGTGCCGGGTTTTTTTTAATTATTCAAAAACGTGGCGCGGGATTGAGTAATAAACAACACTAGCTGTGCCCGTGGTCGCGGTGTCACCCGTGTGAAAGTTATAGCCTATATGTTATTGTGATGTATAAGCTATATTACTGTAAAGTTTCATGAAAATCCGTTCAATAGTTTTTGCGTGAAAGAGTAACGAACATTCATTCATATTAACAAACTTTCGCGTTAATAATAATAACTAGCTTTTGCCCGCGGCTTCGCTCGCGTTAATTTATTCCCTTGGAGGTGGAATTTATCAAAATTCTTAGGGGATGCCTACGTCATGGTAGCTTTATGCATGCAAAGTCTCAGCCCAATCGGTTTAAAATTGACAAAGTTTTATACAAACTTTCATCCTCTATTTTATCCCCTTGGGGGTAGAATTAAACAAAATCCTTTCTTAGTGGATGCCTACGTCATAACATCTACCTGCATGCCAAATTTCAGCCCGATCCGTCCAGTGGTTTGGGCTGTGCGTTGATAGATCACTACGTCAGTCACCTTTGAGATATATATATTTAGATAATAGTACATAAATGTTTTAATTTTTACTGTTTTTCTTTTAAATACACGTAATTTGAAGTATATTATTTTTTTATCTACCATGTTATGATCGCTAATTTAATAATAACACAATTATAAATTTCAATCTCCGCATATTGAAGATAATAAGAGAATTCGAAACAATCCCATTATTATTGAAATGAGGAAAAACAAAGGTACTACGCGGATGGGAATTATATATCTCGATATTAACACAAATATTATACATTTCTAAATTAAATTTAAATTTCATAATACGAAACTGTTATTTTAAAATTTATTAATTAAATACAAGATCCTCGTGGATTTGTGGTTTAGCGGATTTATATAATAATAATAATCTCAGGACAATTCACACAGCACCATCTAGACCCAAGTTAAGCTAGTTAAAGCTTGTGTTATGGGTAGGTACTAGATAACTGATACAAATACATAGATATATTTTTTTTTTGTAAATAAATACATATTATACATAGAAAACACCCAGACCGATACAAACAATCATACTTATGAATACAAATGTTTGTGCCGTGCGAGGAATCGAACCCGCGACCATCGGTGGTAAAGCGGTGTGCTAGACCGCTAGACCACCGAGGTCGTCATAAAAATATAGACGTTATATAAACAAAATATCTCCTTTGGAAAGTACACTATAACTAAGTGATGGAAAAGCAGAAGAGGAAACGCCACTACACGTCCTATGTGGTTGTACCCATTCATAAACGAAGTATCTCCTTTGAGTGAAAGTGTACACTCTATCCTGAAGAGATAAAAACCATCGCTCCTTAGAATATCCTTCAATTCTAGCCCCTGACGGGTCTAGGTAGCGATCTTTGAAAAAGAGCGAGCACAATAGATCTATGTAGGTCGCAGTGCTACAGATCTTAACACCTCACAGAAACCCAATACCCTCCCAAAAAAATTTGTCGATTTAAAGAACTTGACAAATAAATAACTAAATATTTTTATTTTGAAAGCGAGTGACAAGCTATTTTAATAGTTATAATTTGTAAAGCTTTTTTTAAGAATTAGGGGGTAAATTGGTTAAACGGTTTACAAATATTTTATCTGTTTTTAATTGTAACAATATACCTGTAAAGGTTTAGGAGATACTTCATAGAGTTAACCAGTTATCAACATTTTGAGAATGGGTCTGCATAGGAGAACCAGCTCCGTCACAGGAACCAGCACAGGGATGAAGATTGCTTGCTGACTCCCGTAACTCTGACGAAAGTTAAGAAAAGGAATTTTGGGAGTTTTAGCCCTTAAAATCCGAGAGTCTCCATTAGGATTTTAGTCAAGTTAAAAAAAAAATTATGTACAGTTTAACCATTCCTTGTTAAACCGGTACAAAATTAATTAGAAACCATAACATTTATACCTGGGATTACGTTGTATTACAAGCGAGTTTATTTCTTTAATAACGCTGTAATTAAACATTTTATGGTCAACGTAATTTATTACGGACATCTAATTTTGATTAAAGGGATTATGTTTTATAGAAAAATGTTAACGATTCATATAACAATAAGTTATGATTATTCACTGTCTACACTAACATTATGAAGAGGAATGATTTGTATTTTTGTGTGTCTGTAACGAATATACTCGAAACTAATAGATCGATTTTTTAAATTTTCTAAATTCTCTGGTTTCCAGAGGAAATAACCCATTGCTAACAATTGACCATGTCAGTTAAACCTCTACGCAGTTGGAACCCATCGTGGTAAATTGCCATTTGCCGAAATGGGCTAACTGATCTGACCTCATACTATCATCCTCCACTGGTGCCCCGCCAGAGCAAACATCCATTAAAAAAACCTTCAAATTGAGACTCACGCCTTCTCTCCTGGGAAACCGGTTAATTTCTATTGTATTTGCAACGATGGACAGACTGACCTGACCTATCATCCCCCACTGGGGCACCGCCAACGTTAACCGTTAGTTCAGGTGTTTACATCAATCTGTTATGATTCATTAAAGAAATACACATCGCTTCGTAGAGTAGTAAAGCATTTGTCATCCTCGGTAACGTTTTTGAGATCACATTAAAACTAATGTTAATAATATTATTAATACGAAAGTTGTGAGTATGGTTGGATGTTTGTTACTCTTTCACGCAATAACTACTGAACGGAGATTAACACATAGCCTAAAAAATCAAGCGGGAGAAGTCGCGGGCACAGCCAATACATTATATTTTGTAAAAGTTGTTATTTGTTTGAAAAATGGTCACAATTCCATCGTCAATATTGTAACCATGTCACAACCGGATTTAAGACGTGTGACATTGTTACATACAAACGTACAATATTTGTCGTGCCGTAATTATAGTAACTTTGTAAACTTTTAACCGATTTCGAAAAGTGAGGTTCTGGATTTTACTATATTTGTGTGTGAGTGCTCGATAGCACTCCGGACTGCCGGTAGATTTGACATATCATAAGAGTCTGTAATAGACCTACATGAATGAAGATATTTTAAATTGATTTGATTTGAGTGCAGACTGAATTTTTTTATCTAATTGTCGCATGCTCGAGCCATATATATATATAACAAAAATATGAATATGTAAATCTGTTTATTTCAATTTGCAAAGTACTAATAATATATAATCTTTAATATTCCTTTAATAGTATATTCCTTAAAAGTGATGGCCTCGGTCTAGCTGGGTTGGCACACCGCTTTACATCGGATGGTCGTGGATTCCATTCCTCGCACGGTACAAACATTTGTATTGATAGGTATGATTGTTTGCATCCGTCTGAGTGTTTTCCATGTATATTATGAATGTATATAATAAAAATAATATATAACATCAATTGTCTAATGCCCATGATACAAGGTCTGCTTAGCGTAGAACTAGATGGCGCTTTGTGAATTGTGATAACTATGCAATCTTAAAATCAAAACGATATTGTTCTTCTACTCGAGAATCGAACGTGCATTTCAAGGTCTCGAACCGGTATTCAAACAGCTAGGTTAATATGGAGTTGAATTAAATAATATAATCTCGAGCAACGTGTTATCTGTATTATGTTTAGTTATTGTATAAGAAATTAGATAGATAGATATATAATATACTTTTATTGCATTTATATATAGAATTACAAATAATTATTACATTGATATAATTAAATTAAATAATCAGAAATGAAAGATTAATATTAAGTTATAGTTATAAATTAAATCTTATACTAAATTTGTAAACTCAACAAGATATTTTAGCACAATAATAAAGTAATTATAGTTACTAAATTCAAAATAAAATTATAGTATGAATACTTGGTTAAATTTTTGTTATTTGTAAAATGTATTTTTAAAAATAAACATTGTAATATCTAGTTTAAATATTAAAGTAAAAATAAGCAAATATCTATCGGAATAAGTACATATATAATTTAATGGTTATGTCAATAGTATATTCACAAATAAAACATAATATGTAAATTTTTGAACTCATATTAAGTATTATTAACATATAAACAGACCCCCAAATATTAAAATGCAATCACAAATTCAGAACAAGTGCTTGTAAGAATTTTAAGAATCTCACTAAGTAAAACAAAACAAAAAGTTCGCACACTAAGTTAAACCAAAACGATGCAACTTAATAAAACTTTAACATGAAAAACTACTCAAGTCGTACCAGATTTACATCACTAGTTGTCGATAATATTCACTTAAAAAGTCGATTATTTAGATTTGTTCCGATACGCGTCTAAGTTAGAGTTAAGTTAAGGCGTGTAAGCTCCGCCGTGTACGATATTCGACTGAGAGTGACTTATAGAATTGTGTGGGAATAAAGTTAAGTTGATTTAAGTTGTGGTTAAGCAAGTGTGGAACGGGGAAATTTTGTTGTGCTCTTACTTATTGCTAGCGAAGTTCAATCGAGGAGAATCAACATTCATAAAATAAAATAAAAGTTAGTGTAAAGGAGTACTTTTTGTTAGTGAGATTTGCTATACACAAATACTAAACTGGAGTATGAGGGCATCGTGGCCGTGGTTAACTATCTCGACTTAAACACAAAAGGTCGTGAGTTCACTTCTGACCGGCATAAAAAAATACTTTGTGTATAAATTCAACTCATTCAGCTTCAACGGAGAGTCAATCAGAAATATAACTGATTGACTCTCCGTTGAAGGGGGAAAGGGATTGTTAGTAATGTGAACTGTTGACCCAATTTACGGTTGACTTCCACGCGGTTACTCTTTCAAACCATCATTGTAAATTCTCGAACGAATGGTAGAATAACAAAAATATGACTATCCAAAAGTGTTTATAGTAAGTCTATTTGAATATAGATTATTTCTGTTTTAAATCAATAGTAGAGTTTTCAAAAAGTTAGTTTATGAAATTTGTTATCTAAACCGTAAAATTGTATATTTTTTTTTACGGAATAATAAGTATATATATAATTAGAAAAAATCACGGGACCTTACCACGTTATATTTTTATTGAGTTCCCATACTTCGGCAGTGCTTTAAGCGATCACCATGATCACGGGTAAACTGGTATGTTTTGTATAGTATATGTTGCTCTATTGATTAGCATTGGGGATAAATTATTAGTTTGTACACATAAAGATGAATGTCAAGGAACCTAACGAAGGTAGATGTAACTGCGTTAATACACGCGATACCTATGCAAATGCACATCCGTCTGTCCGTCACGTTTGAAATTATTAGTCGCTCGTATTTCTTCTATTTAGAGACTAAAAATACCTTTATAAACACTTCAGAGTTACCAAGATGCATGTCTTAGGAAACTCAGTACCTCAAACTCAACTTGAATCACGACTTCAACTCCGTAAACATTTTATGGTAGAAGCCGCGGAGAACAGGCTAAAGAGCGGGGTTATCAAAGGGTCCCCTTAAACCTACACCCGGCTCACAAGTCCCGGGAACTGCTCGAAGTTTCCGTCTCTGCCTCACGATGGAGCCGGCACACGCACCGTGAATCCATCGTATGCGAAGAGTTCGTATCTTTTGTTAACTTCCTAGCTGATCCCGTAAACGTTATTTTTCCATGTAAATTTAAAATCGCTATAAAAAAGTAGGGGTTGGTGATTTTAATGCCACATTATAAAATAAAAAAAAATGTTTTAAAAATATTTTTTTTAAAATGTCAGGGTTGGACAACCCTTATCATTTCGAACTATGAAAAATAATTAGTGGTAGACCTACTGAATATGCATTTAAAATTTCATAAACATCGGTCAACCCGTTACGGAGGAGTATGGTAAATAACATTGTGGTGATCTCATATGGGGTAATCAGAGGCACTGTCAATTGTGAACATCAATGTACACGCAATTAAAATAATCAGAATTCTCTGCGTATATTTAAGGAGAGAGACTTTTTAAAAAGGTTATATTAACGTTTCTTATCGGTCGACAATGCGCACGTGACACCCCTAATGTCTCAGACGGCTAGGCTACGGTAATCTTTTACCATCAGATGGGCCGTATGCTTGTTTGCCACCATATTAGTGTAAAAACCGTTGTCTCTCAGATTAGTTATTGGTTTTGATATAAGTGTTCATGGATTAATTTACTTCAAAGAAGTCTCAAAAAAATTAATGATTGATAATGAAATGGTGCACCCACCTGAGCTAACGGTACACACTGGCGCTGTACCAGTAGTCAGTTATCTCATCGTGACAAAATAATCTGGAAATCAACATTCCAGGAGAGACAAAGTGGAGGTTGACCTGGCAGTGTACCTTGTAAGCTAGCCCCCATTGTGAAAACCCCCTCCTCATCTGTATCTATTAAATATACTTATGTATGTTGTGAATAAACTGGAATTATAAATAGTGGATTTAAACAAGCAAACACATGAATAACTCTTAACTCTATCTCTATTAATATGAAGTGTTTATTCAACGCTTGATGTTTTATTTCGTTTATTGATTATTCAACTTAGTGAATATATATATAAGAGATAGATGTATGGTTACCATTTATCATCAGGTAAGCCGGGAATATGTTTACCATTCCAGTTACGAAAACATTTTTTTTAATAATTTAGTCCTCACAATTCACTTAGCGTCATGTAGTCTCAAACTGAGTAGAGAGTGTACTATGTGTACTAAATAACAGATTTTTTTTGTGAACATAGGTACATTTTTTATATAAAAACACCCAGACAACAAGAATACAAGTAATCGCATTCTTGAATAGAAATGCTTGTACCGTGCGAGGAATCGAATCCGCGATTATTAATCGAATCTACAAAAATCGGTGGCAAGGCAGTGTGCTGAACCACTAGATCATAAAAGCGATATATAGGTTTATACGAATAAATAAAAAAATCCCAACATTAAATGTTGACATACAATAGTTAACTGGAAAATAAAATACTCTATAATTATAATAGTAATGAATTTCATTGTCCTCCTTTAAAACTCATTATCATCGGTAGATAGGTACAATAAAATTAATCCAAAAGCGCCAGAAAATGTGTCGGTGTGGGAGATTTATGTAGTGAAGTCTGTTTCTGCATCTTGGTATATAAGTCAAGATGTCGCATGTCGTGCCCTTAGATAATATTTAATGTACATGCATATATCATACAGAAATAAAAACTAAAAATACGTAAACATCCATTTGTTCTCTAACATATTGAAATGTTTATTTCATTCTAACAGTTTTAGAGAACTAAAATTTTTTTCGAAGGTGGCAACACTGGCAACACTATTATGTGTTCTGCCAACGTCAAGTCAGTAAATGTTAATATTTCAAAACACTTGTGGAAAAATAAATTTCAAAGTGTACTCTCATTTTACTATTGTACTCATTTTAGTAGTGCATACTTATTTTTAAACCATATATAATTAAACCATAGTCTTACTGTTTGGAAATTGGAATCATATTAAATTTTTTAAAGTATCTTTTCGTACAAAACGCTGGAAAAAATACAAAATAGTTTTTAATAATTATCTTAAATTTTTACTCATTTCGGTATAAAGATTATTTCTATATTATTATTTGCAGTTTTATTAAACTGCTATGTTCTTACAAAGGAAAGGTTTACAGTATTAGTAAAAAATACGAGTGAATAGAAAAAAAATCATGGAACAATGAAGCGCCATCTATATTTCCTATATGTGACTATTAAGTGTCTATATTACGGCTATTACACTACAGATGGCAGCACCAGCTTCAATTGAGTTATTCTATTACTCGCTAGATGTCACTAGGAGAATTAGCGATGTAGCGTTAATTCATAATCATAATCTTCTGGCGTCTTAGCAAATTTAAATCTGAGGCAGAAATATAAAATTACTTATGAAATGATATACGTATTAATTATATTATTTTATAATTTGTTTAAAATAAAGTTGATTTTATTAGCAATGCCATATTTTTATAGGTACATAGGTACTATCTTTGTAACGGAGTTGATACCACTAAGTATACGGTTAGCCGTATGATAAGAGAGGCACCTACTTATTGATAAGTTGAGAACGTGTCGATATTTTGAATTTGAATAATCATAAAATATTAATTGGGTACTATGCAGAATTTACTAGAAATTAAGCATGATAGCCTCCAGGGGGACAGCAAATGTCGTCGTGACAACCTGGTCTAGTACATAGCTAGCATATCTGGCTACAGAGCCTCTAACCTACATCGAATATTTGCCTATTTCCTTAAGGAAGGAATTGTCAGCTATGTCGAGTTGACAACCGCACTGTTCTTCTTAAAAACTGTCCTAGTGAAGCAGAAATGGAATTGTTAGTAATGTGGATTAATAAGCCCATTGCTAGAATGGGAAACTATCGCGATAAGTCCTAGTAATTTGTTACAATGGGCTAACTGACATGACCACATGTTCATCTTATCATCGTTTACTGGTGCCCCGCTAGCGTATACCGTTAGCGCAGGCGAATGCACCATTACATTATTAGTCATTAAAATACTCCCGATGGCCTAAGTGACATATTACCCTCACTGGTGACCAACTATGTGCAGGATTTAGAGATGTGACACTCCACATAAAAAGTCCATTATTATCTAATTGATTGTTTCTGTTAGCATAATAATCAATTAAAAAACTATCGGTGCTTCTTAAAATAATCGATTTTATAGAATAATCGATTTCTGAGCATCTTGATCAGTGTTTCTTTTTACTTATTTTATGTAGGTCATCATTGGTTTCGTCTTTTATAGACATCAACCGTGTTCTTTCAATTTATTATCAGTAAATACTTTAGATCTTGTTTTCTTTTCAGACAAAAATGGATTACTAATCAATCAGTTTATTGGAATATATCGATTAAAAATATTTTTTATTATTAAATAATCACCAATTATTTTCATATTTCTAACGGAATTTTAAGCCCAGTAGCGCAAACTGTATTACTATTCTAAAACTTTCTACGAATAATAAAGCTGTATCTACATTTGTTCCAATCCACCCCGTGAGATATGAAAGTATTTTATAAAAAAAAGTTAGAGCACAGTAGAGTCAGTCAAGCGGATCGCGGGTCCACTACCCGCATGCCTTCCACGCTCACCCACACATGCACATCAGCTGATTTACATTCCGTCCCTATACACTAATATCCAAACGAGAATAAACTTTAATTCGTCGTAATAAGACTGACTACGCTACTATTGTTGAGGTTTCTCTTTTATACATTTAGTATACAAAAATTTACAAATGAAAATTATCTTTATTCGTATACGCAAAAGAATGAAATTCCATTTGAATATAACTTTTCTATTCATAAGTACTAAACGTTGATATATTAACACGAAAGTCTGCCTTAATTCTAATGCAATAAAATTGTAATTCAAATGTACTAAATTATTGTGTTCACTCACACTAGCACATGTTCTTACGACATGAATAGGTAGATAATAGTTATACCTAGATAGTAATAGTAGCAAGGTAGGTGGCACCTACCTGTGATTTTTCACGTGTGTGAAATGGTCCCTTCCAATTTTAAAATTATATAATGTTAAAAACATTCTATTTTTAAAATTAGAAAGCCGATATTTTTGTATTGGTAAGTATATATAGGCCCTTATAATTTCTTAAAATTTAAATATTACTACCACAGATAACATAATATTGTTACTACTATTCCATAATAAACCTCGTGGCTGGCAGCTTGTCCACCATTCCTTTTATAAATTTTGTATTTTTGATATTTCTTTTTTATATGTCACTTTTGACTATTTCTTCGCTGTGAGCTCTTTTGGGAAATATACACATTTATTACCTACTATTATTCTGATTTTTAATAAAATAGTAGTATTCCCGCTCCAGTCACAAACCTATTGTTAATAATATAACGGTCTAAAGGATATCTTGGCCAAATTCTCAAGATATTTTCAAGACTAGGATCAGCAATTTTGATAGATTTATGTCTATAGATATTAGCATGCTAAATGAATGCTAATTATGATAATTTAGTTCTAAACGCAGCAACGAAACAGTTAGAAAGACATGACATTATATATAAATAAATTGTTTTTAAATTAAATTTAGTGATGAAATAAGTAAAAAATGTGTAATTACAATTTTAAATTCTTAGTACCCAATTTGGTGTAAAAACAACACAATTTATCTAATATCAACTCATTTTCAATAAAAGTATGTTGATTTTGCCAAAAGTTGACAAACGCTAGCTATAATTAAAAAAAAAATATTAGTGAGTAAATAGTAAAATACATTGGGCATAATAATTATGCATCTGGACGCAAATGCTTTCATGCATTTGCGTTGCATTTTCACTTTTATTGTGTACAGTATTCCTTCTTGGCATAATACATACTTGCTCAGAGCCATATATTAAAAACAAATATCTAGATCAAATGCAAAGTATATTTTCATTAGGAAAGTATCATCTCTAACCAGTTTCGTAGACAGGGCCTACCGAACCGATCCGCGTTCCATTCTGGAACACGTTTGAATTCGAAATTCATATTTGGAACGCTCGCGAGTCGCGACCGGTCGCCCTTGTAATAGTTGGCCGGTGTTATCAAATGGCCAGTATAACCGTATCTGTGTCGTAATACTTGGGAATTCTTCCATCTCCAGCAATAGAGACCATCGCGGGAGGTGACAGGGGTCTTCATAAACTGGCCGTAAGTCGTCGGCAAGTGCAGCGCGAACGAAAATATACGGCGCGCTGAGTTGTTTTGCCGCCTTATCACTCAGAGCAAAGATTAAAATAGTTGATAGTTATGATATTATTGCCTATATAATATATTCTCATGGAGAAATCCATAACAACTCCCATTATCTGTGAATTTGTAATTAGCAATTTAAATAACCTTCTGAATTTTTAAATGATTTAAAAATTCAGATTGAAGTAATCCAATAATATATATGAATTTAACTTTTTTTAATCATATAAATACCATAGAATGATGAACTTATAGAAATTAAAACGGGTAGTATAACTGTGGTGTATATAACTTTTAATATGACAATTTTGAGTATTTAGCGGTGCAGTTATTAATTAGCCCTTTTCAGTGGTTTTGCTCCCAAGGGACCCGTTATCACCGGTTTGTTTGAAAGCTGTGAATATATTATACTCGCGAACCGGCACTACTCTTGGAAATTAGTGTACTTGAATTGCTGCGTTTCTCACAAAGGATACTTCGCAATATTTTCTATTCAACAAGAATTCTAGACAACAGTAATAGTCAAGTATACGTATAAATTACTTAAATTTTAAATATTTTAAACACTGAGATATGGCTATGGTATCTCAAGGATAGCACCTTCAGCAATTCCGCATAGCAGTTCTTGGAACTGTGTCGCATAAGAAGTGCAAAAGGGGGTCATTATATATTTTGTGATGTCTGTGACGCTGTTCATGTCATAGCACTTTTCATAAGACGCTACAAGCAATTTGATATTTCTATACTATATTACAACTGCGTAGTTAATAGTGTTATACATTTTTTATTTATTGTATATTAAGAGAATATTATTTACAGTAATATAATATGCAGCTCTGTTCTCTTATAATCTATAGAGCGGGTGTGTAGAGCCGCGCGGGACGAAGGCGGGCTCTCGGTCCGCCAACTTAAAAATGCCGCCGCAGAGCCTCCGAATCGATACGGCGCGCGTCACGTGCCGCCGAGCGCGACCAATAGCCGCGCTCGGGCGGCCGCCGGCGCGAGGGGGGCGCGCCGCTCTCCACCGCTCGCCAGTCCACGAGAGAACAGCGCGCGGATAGGACGCGCATCGCGTCCTCACCAACAACACGAGTTTCACCGAAAACCGGTCCAATGCTTCGTGTCGCGTTATAGTGTATAGTGCCGTCGCAATGAGTGCGTGGACGGAGGATGTGTTATCCTGGTGCGATGACCGATTAGGACTCACCGAACTGCCGAGCACGACCAGGAGAAAACAACGTAGCGCGCCGTACAGACTACATCGGCCGCATTTGCCCGCACCTCACGTGCCAGAAACACCGCCGGAGCCCCAAGGAACGCACATATCAAGGTTGTATCCGGAATTGTTGGCGTTGATTTTTGAGAGGCTACCGGTGCGGGACAGAGGACGGGCAGCTCAAGTTTGCCGCGCTTGGAAAGATGCGGCGGACAGGCGATCTGTGTGGCGAGGAGTCGAAGCTGCTTTACATCTTAGAAGACCAGCACCAGTGTTATTCGCGTCGTTGGCCAGACGGGGAGTGAGGAAACTACAGGTACTATCGCTGAGGAGAGGATTAAGAGATGCAGTCATAGCGCTTCCAGGATTAGAATCACTGTCGCTTAGTGGATGCTACAGTGTAACGGATGCAGCATTGGCCAGTGCATTTGCAGCTGAACTACCAGCGTTGAAGAGATTAGACTTATCGCTATGCAAACAAGTGACAGACTCGTCGCTTGGCAGGATAGCTCAATCACTAAAAAACTTAGAAGAACTAGAACTCGGTGGGTGTTGCAATATAACGGATACAGGGTTACTTCTTATAGCTTGGGGTCTTAGGAAACTTCGTCGTCTAAACCTAAGATCCTGCTGGCATGTAAATGATGCTGGTATAGCCCACCTGTGTGGCGGAGGAGAGGCGAGAGGGACGCCTGAGTTGGAGTACCTGGGACTACAAGACTGCCAAAGGTTAACGGATGAAGCTCTAAAGCATACTGCAATTGGTCTTCCTAAACTGAAATCTATAAATCTATCTTTCTGCGTAGCCGTTACGGATGCAGGATTAAGACATTTGGCGCGACTACCGCATTTAGAAGATATTAATTTAAGAGCGTGTGATGGCGTTTCGGACGCTGGTGTTGCCCACTTAGCTGAGAGCGGACGATTGAGAGCATTAGATGTGTCTTTCTGCGATAAAGTTGGCGATGAAGCACTTTCGCATGCTACTTTAGGTTTGTCAGGGCTACGTTCCCTCTCATTGAGCGCCTGTCGCCTCACAGATGAGGGCTTAGAACGAGTCGCCAGGTTATCACAACTAGAAACACTAAATATAGGGCAGTGCACCCGTGTCACAGACAGAGGATTACGCGCTCTAGGTGACGGACTACAGAATTTAAAGGCAATAGACTTGTACGGGTGTACGTGTATAACTCCGCAAGGCTTGGACCATATAGTAAAGTTGCCTCGGCTTAGTGTACTTAACCTCGGCCTGTGGCATGTGCGGTGACCACACACACATTAGTCTGTGTTTACGTGTGCCTGTGTGAGTGAGACGGCCATGTTGAAGTGAAGGAGCGCCAAGGTTGTATACTCTGGACAGTGGATAAAGGAATTTAACCAATTTTAAGATATTATAACGAATTATTGTTAGGAAGTGGGGTTGCTTTCTTTTAAAATGTTCTGTTTTGCGGCCAGTTGTGTTTGTCGTTGAATTGTTTGTTGGAAAGTATTCTGTGATTTCAACTTTTTGTATGTTTTTACTTGCGTTGTCTCAAGAGAGTTCCCCCAATGCCTAGTCGATACTTATATTGAGTCAGATCTTTTTAAATTTGTGAATTTTCTTCTTGTTTACTTACTTTGTTTTGCCGTTTCTATTAAACTGCGATGACGTAATAACTGATTAATGATTCATTACTTTTGTAACAAATATCTATTACTACTTTAAAGAGATCTGGTTATTCAATATAATTGCTCCATTAGTTAGGTAGACATTTAGCCATTCTTCAAATTAATGTTGTCTTCAATTCGACATCATGCAGCAGGAATGTAATTATAAGAAAATCGTTTATTTTCATGTTTCTAACACTCTCTCTTTATTTCATTTTATAATTTTTAATACAATAATATCATGTTGGTAAAATACATATTTTGTTGCTTTGCTTTGTTCATTGTAACTCCATCTACTTATTCATAACAACGTAAAATCTTCAATAAACGTAATCTGATGTATTTTGTTTTGTATTTTTGCCAATAGAATATCTTGAAATACTCGTGTGAACAACTAAGATCTAAATTATAATTTGTTTTCGATCTAGATTTAAAACTCATTCTACTAAAATGAATTTATTTGAACGCTTGACGTTTTTATGAATAAAGTACTTACCATTGATATTGACTTAAAAAGCAACTAAAATGAACAATAATTTTACTTGCACTATAGACAAGTAAAAAATATAGAAGGCTGTGTAGGTAATTTAAAATGTTTTAAAATCTTCTATATTGTCTTATTGCTTTCAAATGACACTGTGGATTTTTACATTTTGAAAAAGAAAAATAATATTTAAAATAATTTATATTTCTTTATAGAAATGTTGTAAATCTATAAAGATAGAAAGGTCTACGATAAAATATTACTGAACATAATTTGTACCTACTTACCAAAGAGTTTGCGTTTAATACGAAAAGACAAAATAAAAATAACTTTGCAATTACATTAGTCAAACATCGATTTAGATTTATAATAATCACACATTAATAAAACAACACTATGTATAGTGGACTAAATGAAAACAATTAAAAAAAACTTTGTGCTGTTATCATAACAAAATGAAGATATAATAAGAACCTTATATAACTATACAAAAAGTTCTATAATATCTTGTTTACCACAAAAGTTGGTTGTTTAACAAACTTACTTGTATTTGTAGTTCTATTACAATAATAAAAAGGATTTGTTCCAAGACTTTTATAAATCAAAAAACTACAGAAGAATATGACGTTGTTATTATTTTGTAAGAGCTACATAAGTATATCTATTTAATGTGGGAACATACATGAAATAGCCATTGTTAGTCAAGTCAAGATACCCATCGACAATAACATTAATGTTAAAAAATTAAAACTAGATATTTGAAAGGTAATGACACTATGATCAATTTAGAAGATTTTTCTAAATAAATAAGTCCACAGATTAAAAAAAGAATCACGGCTGTGGCATCGAAACGGTCAACTAGAATGCGTAAATAAAATCTCTAAAAAAACGCGTTTACAATGTAATAATAATGACTTTTTGTTAAGTAGGTATACAGTTTACATTGACGACATTATCGTGTTTTGTAATAAAAGAGATACCGAACCTTGACACAATTTTCCTTCAATATTATAAAAATAGTTTCTTATATTTTGTTTAAAAACGTTTTGATATCATATCTGTGCTTAAATGTTATTGGTTTTAATACACCACTTGGTTTAGTTGCCAAGGAAATTTAACCAAAGCTGTATGGTCGAGAAACCTTTGCCTAACCATGAAATGAAAAAAATCAACCACGCATTTCAAATCCAGGATTGTATCACTAGTTACAATTTTTGTATGATATCTATGTAACAATATTTTTTTTTAGTTATTTAGTTATATATACATATACTGCATATTTGCAATGATGTATATTCATATAACATAAGTCGATTTTAAAGGCTGCATCTGAATATGCAAACCCACCTCAATTAAAATATTTTTGGTGTGAAATTATGTATACTTTTCTTTTTTAGAAGCTATACAGGTTGTTACATAGATTCAATTTTTGTTCAACGATCAAAAGGGCGGTGCCAACTCTTATAATACGTAGTTCTAATTATTCTGTGCCACGCATCACAAATGATTGCAGATGTGTCATAGGATTATTCAGACATTTTGTACCTACAATGTATAGGTTAATCCCCGGCAGTTATTACTGATCTCGTTATGTAAATTGTAAAAATAACAAAATTACAATATTTTATTGTAATAATTAATTTTAATATTCTACCATTGGTTTTGAACTAAGTATCAATTATTGGATTGTTGATATTATTATTTTTTTAAACATTCAATTATTAACCTAATTAACAGTACATTATAGTACATAACTGTTTAACAATGCTTTTGTTGAGTTTTCTTACATAAAATCAGTAATATTTTGCCTGTTTTGTGAATGTTTTATATTTTTTTTCCATTCCAAAATGGTTACGATCTCGTATATACGTAATTTTTTATGTGATTAAGTGATTTTGTATAGTATTTGTTGATTGAAGTTTGGGTGAGGTCGAATTGAATACTGAAACGTTGTATACTTCATTGATACGTTGTTTTTGTACAAACGAATGTAATATAGGAGAAATGTATTAAAAATCATCGTTTAGTTGCAAATTAATACAGAACTTTTATTTCTATTCCTAACCTAGCCCCAAGATATCATAGACAACTCAGACATCTTGTATACGCCAACTTGATGATAATGATACATAATTAAAATTAAAAAGAAAATTAGTTAACAATTGTCGATGGCTTATTTAAAAATAAGAAGAAAGAAATACCACTTAAATTAAACCTCCTCTCTCTAAGATTTCTATACCCACATATTCTGTGAAAATTTCATTCTATTCCTGCACACGATTTTACTTGCTAAATATACGGATATAAATGCAGACAGACATTTTTTACCGCGTCATGAAATTATAATTTTATATATTTTCAATAGTAACTGTACATTATGTATATAAATAATTAAATGTAATTACAATTCGTGATAACGAGATGAAATCTCTAAAATGAGGAATGCAGTGGTAATTTCATGATTTGTGATCTTTATGTCCAAGTTATGAATTACGATATTACACAGAAAAGTTAAGTAAGTAAAGTCAAATGAAACAAATATTGTTAAACATAACAAAATAATGAAATAGATAATCTAAACAATAAAAAAATATTTAAAAGTGCTTATGAAAAGTTTGATTAAATATTATTTCTATTTCTTTGTCTCTCTCGTACACTATAAATAATTATATAAATAAGCCTTTAGAACTTTGTTGATGTATGGAAATCGCATGAAAATCTGTTCAGCAAGTTTTTGGGATTATCGCGAATATATAAACAGAGGTAAAGGAAGGATTTTGTTTTATCTATATGTATATATATCAAAATGAATTGCTGTTCGTTAGTCACGCTAAAACTCGAAAATGGCTGAACCGATTTGGCTAATTTTTGAAATATTCGTGGAGGTCCAGGGAAGATTTAAACAGTGATAAATATGTTGAAATTGCATATAAAATAGTAAAAACAACACTTTTATTTTCCCATACAAACTGCTTATACCTGTCAAACAAGGTGCGCTTAGAAACTTATTGCGTGACTAAACTTCAAAAAACCTTTGGCATATTTAATTTTGAGGCGGAACACAGTTCGCGGGTCATCAAATAATATATAAAGTTATTCACATTACAGTTACCTAGTCTAGTAGGTTGTTAAAATAATGTTTACCTAATAGGTACTAGGTAGGTACTTACAGTGTTTTAATAATCCTGATGTTGGTTCTATTACAAAATTAAAATATGATCTTTGTAACAGACTATACTTTTCTTTGTATGGAATCTGTGAATACTAACATAAACAGGAAGTATATGATTGTGTATGTTTGTTCATAATGACTAAATTTATCTAAAAATAGTTATCATTACATTATTAATACAATGCTTTACGAGAACATGTTCAAATTATTATATTTGGTTATAAGTGTTATATACAACAATTATTTTTGGAATAATGAATCATGAGTTTGTTTTTAAATTAATTTAAAAATTTAATTATGGATTGTCATGAAGTACGATATATAAGTCCATTTTATATAGGTAATATATCGTTGGCAAGAGTCAATTATTACTTTTTTTATGTTATTTACCTGAACAACTACACTAAAAATTTCAACACACAAACACATAATACCTGCCTATACATATATTTGAATATTTACTTCTATTAACTTTGCAATAAATTATCAGGCCCTAACTTGTTGACAATGGCAATAACACTTCAGGTGTAGATATACCAAATTCCAACCAAAAAATATTTATATAAATCGGTCCACAATTAACTGAAATGCCGATAAACATACTATGTACATAAAAAATGCGATCGAACATAGAGCATCCTTTTTTGAAGCGGTTAAAAATGTTAATGAGACATAGGTATCTGCAGAAATGTTCAAGAGATATCGAAAGTAAATTTTAAAAGCGATTTGTACATTAATTTGCTCGTTATATTAATGATTCTTGAAAGTACACAGGAATATTGCTGACAAAAAATGTCGGCAACATGAGACGACTTTATAGTTGTTTGACAAACGGTAATTACACGTAAACAATTGAAGGTCGCAGGAAAATGGTCCTCTCATTTGTTATCTCGCTAAGTAGTAGTTACTTTTGTTCACAAATAAATAGACAAGCTGTACAGACCGACGGTCTGGCGCTACCTGGCTGGCTGACTGGGATTCCAATCATTTTACTAGGTAAATTAAAAAAAAACTTGTAACTAGAACAGTAAGATATTGTAGATAGTAATATTAATATTTTAAGACAATTCAGACAGCACCATCTAGTCCCAAGCTAAGCAGAACTTGTATTGCTGGTACTAGACAACTGATATAAATACATTTTTTTTTGTCAACGCGTAATATACATAGAAAATATCCAGACCGGTACAAATAGTCATAATCATGAATACAGTGCGAGGAATCAAACCCGCGACTATCAGTATTAGGGCAGTGTGTTAAAGCGCTAGGCTGTCTAATATAATGTTATTAATAACTTTCTTTTATACCAAATATAAGAGAAAAAAAGGGAGTTTATTAAAATAATAAATAAATAACCCTGAACAATTAAAACAGCGTCATTTAGTCCCACGGTAAGCAGAGCTTGTGTTACAGGTACAAGATAACTGATATAAATACTTACATATTTTTTGATAAATGTATATACTATATAATACTAGCATATACAATATATAATACTAGCTTAAGCCCGCTCGCGTTAATTTATTAAAATTGACAAAGTTTCATACAAACTTTCATCCCCTATTTTATCCCTTTGGGGGTAGAATTAATCAAAATCCTTTCTTAGCGGATGCCTACGTCATAACATTTACCTGCATGCCAAATTTCAGCCCGACCCGGCCAGTGGTTTGGGCTGTGCGTTGATAGTTGATCACTACGTCAGTCAGTCACTTTTGAGGTATATGTACATATATATAGATACACAGAATTTATGCATGTATTTACTATGAATATTAAAATAATAATATACATTCAGTTCAATTATTAACATGTACTCATAATAATACCCAATCATCCTCTCCACTACAGTACACTGTCATAACAAAACAGATGCATCAATCAATAAATATCCTGTACTTGCCACCTAGTATATACTGCCAATACAGAAGGCTGTAATTCTAAATACAAGCCGCATAGTCAGAAAATTTCTTCAAACAGATCAGGCCGATATTCAAAGTACTATATTCATGTCAAAGTAACATTTTTATGTACTTCACTTAGGTCCGTATATAACAAAAATACCGGTGAAAGCCAATAAGAAATAATAATAATAATAATAATACTCTTTAATGTACATAAAAAACAAAAACAAATATTTACAAATACAGAACATCCTGGTAACATATACATACGTATGTATGTATCAAATAATAATCAAATAAAATCAAAAATAATTTATTCATGTAGGAAATTTTAACCGCCTATGGACGTGAAATTATTTGTAATAATTTTTTCCCTACCGTCCGCCTATTTACCTACAGATTCAATTCAGAATAACTGGCAAGACACTCAACTGTTTTTTTTTTAAATAGCCAGTATATTTACATTCCGTACTTATGTAGACGTCTATGTCTAACGTTAAATAAAAATCTCGTACATGAATAACTATTGCCATGCACGCTCGTCATTCAAGTAATCGTTTAGTGAGTAATAGGCTTTGCTCAGTAAATATGATTTGACAGATGTTTTACACGTAGCCACACCAACATAAATTAAACAAAAATTCGTTGTTAAAAGAAACAAAATGTATGCCAAAGGTCCAACATTGCAATATCAATAATTATAGTTTCAAAGCGTACTTCCATATTTCTTATTGTTTTTCTACTTTAAACAAACATAATGATCATTACCGAAGAATGTACAAAAATTCAATAACAAAAGACGTTTTATGAAGATGTTCATGTTGCCGACTATATCGACTATTTCGAAGTTCTTAGTGAGAACGCACTTGTAAATAAAGTCATAAACAAGATACAGTTAGACGCAATGTTACTTTATTATATTCTTAGAAACACTAATTGCATACAAAAAAGGGTACAATAAACCATAGAGTCCATTTGAAGGTGTCTCAATTTACTCTACAATAGTAAATAAAAGTAACATTTGTTGTTATACAATTCATTGGAGTGAATATTTAATTGTGACACAATTATTATTCCTAAAAATAGAGTAGGTACATGTCTAAAAGGGTATCTTCATTTGAAACAATTAAAAGTATTATGGCGCCAAATTTAATCTACTTTTTTTATATGTACTGGCAACGGAACAACATCAAAAAGATATATTTACATTATTAAAACTAACAACGAATAATTAACAATTAAAGGATAGAAATTATACTATTAACATAATATTAAAAGTGATATATATGGGTATAAATGAAGGGAAAAAAAATTATGAGATAGATACAAAATTCAGTAGATGTAGCGCAGCGTTGATCATAAAGTAGGAGAGATGTAAGACCGCTCCCCACAAGAGCTCTACATAGCTAGCTGCCTAGATCACTGGCTATATCGTCTCGTGTATACACACGCATGCACACACACATCTATTGACACATACACATACACACAGATAATACTCATTTTGGCTCGCACATATTCCCTGACATACTCCTATAATAAGTATACATTTAAAATAGATATAGAAAATAATTCAGAAAGTATTAAAAACATCTATAAATGAGCTATGGAAGGGTAGAGTTTCCTGGCACAGGCATTTTTATGTTGACGAAGAGCTTCAACAACTAGATATAATTAACTAAACATTGTGTTTCCGAAATAAATGATTTTGAATAAACAAATCTTCACAGAGAATATTAATAAAAAGGTCTACATATAACACTAAAAATAGGGGCAATATTGGATCAGCTGTGTTAATAAATTCAGTCGATGGACAGGCTCGATTTTACTACACTGGAACACAGATGAAGCTGTAAAGACGGCCAACAGTTAGTTTGAAAAAACAGAGGCGACCTAGGAACTGATCCAGGGCCCATAATTGCTTTGTTATCTAGGCTCTTTTAAACTTACAATACAACATTAAAATAGAAATAGTTGAGGGGTAAAATTAAACGGCATATTGATATGAAATTAGCCTCAATCGCTACACACGGGGCGATCCAGGAAATTGATTGATCAATTGATCCTCTGATTTCAGGGTCGTGTGTTAGGTTGGGTTTTAGTCATGATGATGAACGAGTGATTTCCATGTCAAGGCCTCATCGTAGACGCCACGACGGCGCCCAATAAATTACTGACGACAGTATAAATTGAAATAGGTATTAAGAAGTGGTCTATCCCTGTTTGTATCCATCACTGTTACAAAGTAAAAAGTAAATTTTGTAAAAAGTCGCCTGCGCTTTTACCTAAGTATTTTTTAATGGATGATGATAGAATGGTACCCTTACCTGCGCCAGATTGAGGAAATAGCCATTATTATTGCTAAAAGTTGCATATAGATGGCGTGATTGGTATCGATGGAATTCTTCATACTGCAAACGTTTTAAAAAACAAAACTGTGTTTTCAAAATAAGTTAATCCATTTTTAAAAAATATATATACATGTTAAAATGAAATAATGCGTTTAGAAAAGTAATTTTCATATATTTACTCATTTTGTTATTTTCCAGTACTTAATTACACTTTAATCAGTGCTAATACGGGGCTCAATGTTTTCAAAATGCTTTCATAGATGGCATTGTCGTCATTTGTATCGGCCTAATTAAATGTCTTTTTTATATTTTCCAATAATAAGCACTTAATATATTATTATTGTAAATTAAACATATAAAAAAAGTTTAAGTAAATTAAAAATTCGGCTATTTTTAATTTACTTAAACTTTTTTTATATGTTTAATTTACAATAATACTTATGTATGAAGTGTTGTCATATTAAAAATAAATACATGTATTATCGATTTTTTTTAATAATCGATAACAGGATTTTATTACAGCGCATTATTCGATGATGCTTTTAATGAGTCGTTGTGAACAGTAAAAGTATTCCGTTTCAAAGAACGGAATATAGTAGTACATTAAGTGTCGTTGGTTATTTACATTTGTACTGAAAAATCGATTACATAATAATTTAAAATATCGAGTACGAATCGTAGCTGTCTTCGAATACTGGCAACTGGTAAGATTAAAATAGTAATTAAAAAAAAAAGACACAACTCGACCCTAACTCGAATACCATAAAGTTGATTTTCCTTTCTCATTAATATCATAGCAGTTTGTTTTTGACTCTGTGGTATGATGTTTAACGTGTATTGTTATTGTACGGTGCATACATTTCAAAAATTATATTTTAATGTAGGTACATACATTTCTTTCATACATTTCATACATGTCAAAAATTATCTTTTAATGCAATCTTTTAATGTAGGTACATACATTTATTTCATAATTTCATACATTTCAAAAATGAACTTTTTATGTAGGTACATACATTGTTTTCATACATCTCATACATTTCAAAAATTATATTTTAATGTACATACATTTCTTTCATACATTTCATACATTTCAAAAATGAACTTTTTATGTAGGTACATACATTTCTTTCATACATCTCATACATTTCAAAAATTATATTTTAATGTAGGTACATACATTACTTTCATACATATGTAGGTACATACATTTCTTTCATACATTTCATACATGTCAAAAATTATCTTTTAATGTAGGTACATACATTTCTTTCATACATTTCATACATGTCAAAAATTATCTTTTAATGTAGGTCCTTACATTTCATACATTTCATACATGTCAAAAATTATCTTTTAATGTAGGTGGTCATACAATACGTTTCTTTCATACATTTCAAAAAGTATTTTTTAATGTAGGTACATAACACCCCATGTCAGACCACTTATATTTGGAAGAAACTTAAAAATAATGCCAAAAATATTAGATGAATATATTTTTAATACGAATATTGTTTTATTTTTGTTCATCAACTTTATCCCTCACTAACAATACTAGTAGTAGTAGTACCTGTAATTCAGAATGTTATCAAGTTCAAAATAAGCACATTACTTGCTTAGATAACAGAGTAATATTACTAGTAATAAAAACATTTGTAACACCCATATGTACCCATATACTACGTATGTATAGTAAGTACTTACGCTGCGGCGCCGTGAGACTCGTCTAAGTACTTCATCTACCTCATCTACGCGCGGTTGAAGGACCGACCAATAGGATAGCGCCTCTCGTGTTTCCAGAAAGTTTCCGACTAACGGACGATATAGTAGTAAGGCAATGAGTGTCCCAGTGATATCATTATAATATTTTCTCGTTAAATTTTATTGTAATATACACAATTTCGCACTAAATAACGTGTTACCCCGTTACACATTTCTAATAATGAAAAACCTAGACCGACCCTGAATTTATCACAAGATGACTTTAAAAATTACGATTTCATATAGCCTTTCATTTCCTCTTTCAATACTTTTTCGCATTAAAAAGTAAGGGTCTACATTATCTGTCTACCAAATTTCAATTAAATCAGTTTAGTAGTTTTGGCGTGAAAGCGAGACAAACAGACAGACTGAGTTTTTAGCATTTATAATATTTGTAAGAATATCGTTATTAAAAATAGGGGTTGGTGAAAGACGGATGAAAATTTAGGCGTGTATGTATTTTCAATGTAACATTATAAATAAAAAAAAAATTGTCCATAATACAAAAAAATATTTTTTCGGGGTAGGCTAGGGTTGTTATCTATTTTTTATACCCCTATGACTTAGGGGTATAAAAAATAGATAACAACCCTACCTCAGACCTGGCAAGTATACATATCAATTTTCATCATGGGAGAAATATTAACACTGTGATACAAAATTTATATATAAGATATAGCGGAATTCTCATTAGGTAAAAGAGGGGTACATCGCAGAATACATGAGGTATATATCAGTAAATTAATTGTAGCTAAAATCAGTCTCATACATATAAAAATCGTATAGCCCGATTTTGATACGTACGAGTATAAACGTATCAAAATCAGGCAATACGTATAGCGCAGACGCGTTACAACATATCAAAAAAAATAGGCATGGAATGTAAAATAAACCATAACACAATAGGTATATACATTGGCACATAAGCCATATCTGCAGAGTGTCGGCTAACGATATTATACCTACACATTTACATTGAATCTTGAATCGTCCCTAATGAGGTACACGATACAGTTACCTACATATCTATTATATACATATCTTTGCAAAACAGATGTCATGTAGACTGAATTCACTGCCATCTATTTTCATGCTTTGTTACTAAGCACCCACTAGTAATCCGAACTGCTTCAGATCTAGCGACATCTAGCGGCTACGGTGGCGAAATAAAATAGCCCGAAGAATAGCCCGAGTTAGGAAGGAACCATTTTCTTGTATGGGATGGGGTATCTGTATGTAATATTATGTTATCTGTGCCTGCGCTAATGGTTTTTTTATATGATAATAAAATGGTGCTCCCGCCTGCGCTAACGGTTCACGCTGGCGGGGCACCAGTGGAGGATGATAAGATGAGCGTGAGGTCAGGTGAGCTAGCCCATCGTGACAAATTCACCAAGAATTTATCACGATGGTTTCCAGGGGGAACCGCGTGGAGGTCAACCTGACATGGTGCATTGCTAGTAATGGGGTCAATAGTCCACTAACAATCCCCTTCCCTCCTGTGCTAACGGTTTATGCTGGCGGAGCTCCAATGGACTAACTGACCTGACCTCATACCATCATGGAGGATAGAGTGAGTATGAGGTCAGGTCAGTTAGTCCATCGTGACAAATTCACAAAGAATTTATATGATGGTTTCCTGAGTAAACTGCATGGAGTTAGTCGACATTACTATCAGTCCCATTCCCGTTTGCACAAGTAGCACCCGTTCACGTGTATGACGGATGAGCCAGCCATCATTGCTCTCGACTATAGAGAGAGCATATTGACCCGGCCCGCCACAAGTTGAACTATATAGCGATTATGACTGTTTCAAGGTACTTAAATAAATTTATTATACAGAATATCTATTTATTGGTTTTAACAGTAGCAACATTTTAGCTTCTCTCAGTCGACTAAAAAGTATTCAGGGAAAGATCAATGGTAGATAAGACTGTTTACTTGTTGAATGTAACGCCTAGTTGAACCGCATAATAAGGTACGAATATTATTTTCCACCCTATACAGAACTGTGAAGGTTGAAAATGCTTTGGCGGAGTTCACAATGGAAGTTTTCGTTCTACCCACAGCCGGCTGCAGACCTGTTTCGCCTACTGACAACCATCTATTTCGCAAAGCATTGCAAAACTCATGTTACCTACCAAAACCATTGGATTTTCATTGAAACTATCGTACTTAAGTTGCATTCAAGCATGTTTGAAGGCCTCGGAGGTCTAGCGGTTAACAACACCGTTTTACTATGGTCGCAAGTTCGATTCCACGAACGGTGTAAATATTTGTATTCATGAGTGTAACTGTTTATATCTGTCTGGGTGTTTTTATCTATATTATATATGTATTTACAAAAAAAATATCTAAGTATTTATATCAGTTGTCTAATACCCATAACACAAGCTCTGCTTACCTTGGGATACCTTTGAGGTATCCACGCAGATAACTTTTAACATACCTAGTCTATCTCTGCCTAAATAACAATTATACAAACAAACATATATATTTTATATATACCGGTAAAGTAAGAGAAACGGCTGAAGGGATCTTGATGAAATTTGATATTCATCTCTAAAAATAATTTGTAAGGGGGTGAAATGCGGGATGAAAGTTTATGCAGATAGAGTTGCGTATGAAGTAAAGTTATAATAATATGTCAACTTTGTTGTATAATGTACTGGCAAATCAGAAATGTATTTAATATTCTTTTGTATTTAAATTTGTAGTTCTTTTATTGTACATTTTGTTTATACTTCAATGTCTAGACGATCTTAATAAATAAATTCTTAGCATGTACTTTTTAATAATGTAGTATTAAAAAGTACATGCTACCCCAAATTTCACTTTTTTATTTGGTTTTTAATTTATATGGCAAAACAACGTTTGCAGTGTCAGCTAGTTTTCATATATAATACAATGAAATACCAGCTCAATAGCAGATGGCACGTGCATGAAAAGTAGATTACAAAATTATTAACCCAAAGTATAGTTAAACGGAGCTAACAAAAGTCAGTACGTGAACTCGTGAACTCGCAAATAAGTTGGTCATCCGTTTGTTGCGTGTTGACTTCCTGTTAATGGACGAGATACTACTATAGAAATAGAAATAGGAATAATCTTTATTCAAATAAACTTAATATAAGCAGTTTTTAATAGTCACATTATATTATTAGTATAGATATTCTTATATTTAAAATTTGAATTTAAAAATGAATTTGTTTATTGTATTAATGTACCTATAACATTTATTTGAAAATAATACGAACTGAGTTTCTTGTCAGTTCTTCTCATCTCGAAATCATTGCGAACTGACGGTAGATTTGACCTATCATAAGAGTCGGTAACAGACTTTTATGAATAAAGATATTTTGTATTATTGAATTTTTAAAAAATACATAAGTAGTATTAGTTGCACAGTAATTGAAATTCAACTATAATTAAATTATTTTGTTTGACTATAATCAATTAGTTTGATCGTTAATTGGGCTATTCCCAACACTGGCGGGGCCGTGCCCCGGCAGCAAGTTCTGGAGGCGGCAAATTGAAACTTGGCGATACCACAGATAACATAATATTACATAACTCATAATTTTTGATACACCTTTGACAACTTTACTACTGACAGACGGACGTCAAGTAAATTGTTTGTCTTTACTGCATTTGTAAATGAATATATAACTGTTAATAAAGGCAATAATTAACAACAATACTAATTGAACAAACTTAATAATATGTATATACCAAAAGTTGGCCACAGGGGGAGGGTGGGGAGTGTTAGGTGCCGGCATTTTTTATTTTTTTCACCGTCTCGAAAAAAATTAAGATCTGGGGCTGGTGACATCTGACTTTGCGGAGGTATAGAAAAGAGTAGGACCGGCAGTGAAACATTTTACTGTCTATAAAAATGTATATATCTTTAAAGATAGCATGACATATTACTAGGTTAGCAGAAATAAAAGGAGTAAGTGAACTAGACATGATGTGAAGTGAAAAATGGTTTAGCAAATTAGCGATAGTTACTTAAGTCAATTGCCTCGACCTAATTCATTTGGTAGCACAGAAAACCGACTATTAAAGTCGGGCGTTAGGCAGTTCTATCCCTAGACAATAAATATAACGGAATTTCATATGTTTCCACTTATTTTTATTTAAACTCAAAGTACTGAACTAATTGGTGGTCTAGCGGTTTGTACGCTTTACTGCCGATAGTCGCGAGTTTGATTCCTCGCATGATACAACATTTTTATGTGTATACTATGACTATTTGTATTGGCCCAGACCAATGCATATATATTTTTTTTTCATAGCACAAACGCGCATGCGGCTCATCTCACGCTTACCGAATGGTAAGTGATTACCGCCGCCTATGAGCATCTGCAACACCAGGGGAATTGAGAGTGCGATGTCGGCCTTTTAAAAAGGAATAAGCTTTTCTTTTTCATACAAAACACACATGTGTATGTATTTACAAAAAAAAAGTTTCTATGTATTTATATCGGTTGGTATACCGTATGTCATAGTACCCATAACACAAGCTTTACTTAGCATGGGACTAGACGGCGCTGTGTGAACTTCTTGAGATACATAATAAATATTATTTATTTTGATGAAAATTCCATGGGATCAATTGTAAAAAAAATAAACTTTTTTTAAGGACGGTAAAAAGTAAATGTATGCAACGACATTTAATGTCAAGAATATAATGCTGTGTTTGTTTATTTGTACGCATCCCTTATCAGAAACCTACGTAAGTTTCACTAACTAAGTAAACAGACCTTTGATAAGGGCCATTATCGCGTTATCACTTTTGGAGTTCAAGCTACAGATAAAGATATAAACGCAGATAAAAAACATAACTCTTCAAGGACTGAGCTGTTTCTTGTTACAATCGTTTTTTTATAATTTGTATAGTTTGTATACTAAATATATACGTATATATTTAGTATACAAACATATAATATGTATACATTCAAACCTTTCGGAGGAAATTGGAAAACTGTATCAAAATCTGTTTCCTTTAGAAGAATTACAAACTAGATGGCATTATAGTATACAACATTTTTATGTAATGTATAATGTAGCCAACAACCTTACAAGAAATGTAACCCATAAATATAGTATTCACAATAATATGTTGACAAGGATAAAGTTCAAACATATCTAATAATGTCCCCTTGGGGGGAAGAGGTTTAGTAATGTGGACTCATGACCCCATTACTAGCAACTTACCATGTCAGGTTGAACTCCACGCGGTTTCCTCTGGAAATAACCGATATAAATTCCTGGTGAATTTGTAACGATGGGCTAACTGTCTTGACCTCACGCTCATCTTATTATCCTCCACTGGTGCGCGTACTGTTAGCGCAGGCGGGTGCAACATTCCATTATCATCTATAAAAAAACTTAGAGACATTAGACTTCAAAAAGTGCTGTCAAATATTTAAGAAACTCCTCCTACCTGAAGTGGAGGTATCTAATGTGTCTGATGAGTGAGAGGTGCTGAGGGTTTTAATAAGGAAAATATGGAGATAAAATGAAATGCGACTAATATGACAGCGATATATAATAGAATGTAACAAAATTAAAAAATAGTATAAAACCTATCAAGGAGTTCGCTACACCCTTGTCACACAATGTTACACTTTGTCGGTCCCCTCCCACCTCCTCTACGTCTGACGTAGTTTATAGATGCCCCCTGAGATAATATCACATACTCTATGACTGCTACAGTTTTTTTTAAATTTTATTCATTCTTATAGGAAAGGCAAAGAGTTGAAGCTCAAACAGCCGTTCCCTTCTGTATGATTTGCAGCGGCAGATAATCATAATTAACCTTGACAGATGTCAATGTCAAAAAATTTCAAAGACTACAAATTATAAGACCTAACCCTCCCTAAGGACTAACGGCAAATCGTACATATTCATGATTCTGTCTGTATCTCCCTTTGATGAACCCGGCCGGTCCTTTTGTCAGTGTTTTTTTTTTCTCCAGCCGCCCAGTCAAGGTAAACAACCGACAAGCATAATAGAGTATTACTTCGGTACTGGAATTCGGCAGATCAAAGGCGTGTTTAGTATTTTTTGTCTAATTTTAGATGAATTTTAGTTTACGCGCGTTTTTGAAAACCTTTTTGTTGTTTGGTCTATAGAAAGTTATTACTGTAACGTCTTTGTCTTGCTCATTATAATAATATATGTTTATCCTTTTTACACAATGGTTTATGTAATTTTTCATGAACTGGCTAATTATAATGCCTATTTCAGGCACAAAAAAATGTGACAACAAAACTTCTGTAACTTCCTGTGACTTTCTGCTCATATTAAAAAATAACAGAAATTATTAAAACAAAACTCTGTAGGCATGTAGTTGAACATTTTATATCTTCAATAATATCGTTTAAACATATAATTACTATGTTCCTTTACTATTAATTAAGAAAATAACAGAAGATGTCATTTAGTCCGAAGCGATATAGTCATTAATTATATCTATACGACACTAGATGAGTGACACCGAGAGTCAGTAATTACCTAGAATACTAATAATTAATAGAGAGAAGAATAAGTATTGCCTTAAGTCAAAGAGATTAACTAATTATTTTTTAAAGTAAATGGACAGCAAACGGAATACTAATAGCTATAGTTTAGCCTTAAAATGACTATATTAATCCCATTACATCATGTAATGTAAAAAAGTGCCAAGTCTCGCAATTTCGATACAAAAAGTTGTAAGATCTCACGGAAAGTCAAGTCAATTACAGTTACTTTACATATATGTATAGGATATAAGTAAAAATAGAAAATGGACTGTATTTTAAAAGAAAAAAAAAAACAATTTTTATCTATTTTGATATAGGAGAAATTCGTTTTCTTCTGAGGAACGTCGTTTTTAACAGCCCGAATACTAGTTCTTCTAAAGCTAAATGAAATTGCGCTTTAATAATGGCCAGTATTGCCGAATGTCCTTTGCTGTAATAAACGTGTAAGCCTGTGCTATAAACTATTTAAACTGTGG
This sequence comes from Achroia grisella, assembly GCF_030625045.1. NCBI lineage: Eukaryota > Metazoa > Arthropoda > Insecta > Lepidoptera > Pyralidae > Achroia > Achroia grisella. The sequence goes on from NW_026712999.1 coordinate 382,822, forward strand.
AATAGAAGACGACATTTGTCCAACAAGTTTGTTATAAATTTTTACATAATCTATTACAGAATCTTTTATAGAAACCATATCAATTTTCCACATCTTTATTGCTCTAATAATTAAAATGATACGGTTTCATATCCTACAAATCAAGAGGGTCGGGAGTGTCCCAGCCAGGTCGAGCACTGCCTTACCTTAACAAAATTCTAATTTTAGTAAAATAATCAGATACTAATTTTGAATTAAAACTTTAGTGACAAAAATAAAGAACTATGACAAGCGCTATTTCCCAATGGAAACGGTATAATGGTAATGGTTAGTAATATAGCCAGTTATAGTATATGTCCTGTTGATCTCTAAAAATTCAATCTTCTTGCACAACGAAATTACTCATGGATTAAGAGTAAGGTGAGAGTACCACTTCGAGAAAAGGATGGTACGGCATTGCTCGACTTGGCAATGCCACTGCCGTGCCGCCTAAATTTATTACATTTATTTACTGTAATAAAAACTTCCCATTGTATTCCTCAGCACCGAAAGAAGTAGACGATTTAAAAAAAATATTTGAATTATTTTATTACAAAGAATATAGATACTATTTTAATTTTATTTATATAAATAACGATTTCAATTAAATTCGAAATTTAAAAAATGACCAAAATCGCTTATGATAAGTCGTTGAGTCTAACTAAAACAGCATTATTAATTTCTGGTATACAAATTGATCCAATAAACAACAGATTTATAGAGAAGCTATACCAATATCTGTTTTATTTTAATATATCGTTCGTGTACACTGACATAATTAGCGAATTTATTTGGGTCTTTGACGGAATAAAAACTGGTAAAAGTTTTCTAGAACTTTCTTTCGCAGGCCCTTGTATAATAATTGCTCTTTTGGGAACCGCCAAAACTATGTTTCTATATTGGTATAAAAGTTTAGTTCAAAAAATCCTCGTTCAATTGAGTGCTATGCATCCAGAGGCCGACGAAGGCTTGCCATCTATAGATTTAGATGAAACTGAAACGAAGATTGTGAAAATTACAGTAAAATACCTGAATCTTGTAATTCTACTTCTATTTTATGTATCCACATCAGTCATTGTGGCGTTTTCTCTTATGCCAGCTATTATGATGGCATATAGTTATTATAAGAATGGTGAAACTGAGTTTTTATATCCGTATCCTGTTAAATATTTCTTCAATCATGCCACTAAAGAGAGGTGGCCTTTTGTCTACGCTCATCATGTATGGTCAAGTAAGTTTGAAACATATGTTATGGCCTTTTCAACGGACCTCAAATCAACGGACGCTTCCAATTGGGCTGTATTTTTTCTGTGTGTAACACAGAACTTTTCGCTATGGCAACAGATTTTAAATGCTAATAATTCTCATGTGATTCCATGTAAATTAGATCAAAATATTCTAGCCGTTTTTGAGTTATCCTCAGTGGTTTAGCACATCGTCTTACTTTTGATGGTCCGATTCCTCGCTCGGTACAAACATTTGTATTCATGAATACAATTGTTTGTAGCGGTCTGGGTATTTTCTATGTACTATATGTGTATTTATTACAAAATCATTTAATTGTGGCGCTGAATATAATAATTTTAATTTTTGCCAATGGATAGAGTGAATCAAGAGGAAGTTTTATATGTATAATAATACTGTGTGTTGTAGTATAGAGCAAGCTAAATTCAAAGATTTGTAATACATCCGTGCGTAGGACGGGTAGTTAATTAGATGTATAATATAATTCCTATGAACAAATCTCAAGTAACTAGTTTAAACATGTGATTATGTTTTTTTAGCTGTACTAGTGGGGTCTTTTGTATTCGGCTCAGACACATTATTCTACGCTCTCTGTGCGTACATACAAATGCATTTTAAATTGTTGTGCCACCATTTTGAAAATATGACAACAGAGTCAGCTGGAGACACGAGGAGACAGTTGGCTGAGTATGTCGTCAGACACCAGGAACTTATAAAGTGAGTATTAGCACAGATAATATAATAGGTATTAGGTACTAGCTACTATTGGGGTTTTCATAAAGAGCAACAGAGTCAAAAGTACAAATCTCCCAGAAATGCTGCTTTACGTAACTTAATGTAAACTTGCAAAATACAGGAACCGTGTAGGCGGTAGCTTCAGACCCTACAACTTCATCAGCCTTCTCATTGCCTTCATTATGCCATATTTCTAAGCCAATAGCCGAGAACGCGACTTTGTATAACATATTTTGATTGTAAGCCGTTTATAATAAAACAATTTTAAATGAAACTTACTTCCGATGCAATAGTGAAAACAACATCTAAATCGGTTAAGGCGCTTCTGACATTAATGCAATGAAGGTAAATACAATACATTAGTGAAAACCGCATCCAAATCTGTTAAGTTGTTTTCTAAGATTACCGAAAAGAAATGTAGAGGCATAAATACTTGAACAATCACTATTTTGGGTTCCGTTATATTCTCTAGTAATATTTTTCTTATATGTATATCTTTAATGTACACTGGCTACGCGCTCAACGCACCGCTCCGCGGGCTGCGGGGCCGGTGCTGTGCATCGGCAACTGCGGCCGGTGGCGGACTTACAAATAATTCCACCTTTCTTAGTTTAATGTTCATCTGTGTCTACCTTTCATAACTGTTTTCATATTACATATATTAATGACAGTCCACTAGTTTTATTGGCTATCCAGGACGTAACATACACAGTTTTTTAAATTTTTATTATACTCTTTTTTATAAAAGACAGACACGAAAAAAAACTTTGTACCGATTTATATATCTGACTGACTTTACCGTGATTGAAACACTTATAACAATTCAAAACAATGCAAAACACGGCGCGGCGGTAGGCTCGTTTTTGCCAAATTGAATTCCAATATAGCTAGCGATATGTCAAGTGTTCAATGACGTCTGACTATATCAATTGGTATTGTAGTCGTGAAGATATATGTATACATAAAATATGTATTTATAATAAACGTACAGACAGTAATTAGACGTACCGTTAATAATGTTGAATTAATTACAATATATAAAACAGGTTTTCCCCGCTATTCCTTAAACTGATAAGAAATGCCATATTATTCTGTGATTTATACAAAATGAAGGATATTTTACAATAGTTATGATACATACGGGCTTTTTGATATATGTAGATGCTGTAATTTTCCATCGCGTGGGTTTTTTCGTGGGCACATTTTACTGATTACCTCTTTACTTGAAATATTTTAAATAGGTAAATGTTCAACATCGCTCTTGCAAATATGAGTATGATTAATATAAAATAAATATAGATAACATACCCAGACCGATAGTCTGGGTATTTTCTATGTATGTATGTATGTATGTATATGTATGTATTTGCAAAACTAATCTAACTATTTATATCAGTTATCTAGTACCCATAACACAATTTGCAATTTGATTATTAAAGGGGGCAATTCGATTCAATTGGAATTTGTCACGATGGACTAACTGACCTGACCATGTTCATCTTATCGTCCTCCACTGGTGCCCCGCCAGCGTAAACCGTTATCGCATGCCAGTGCACCGTTCCATTATTATCCATTAAACAAAAAGTTCCCTTTAAATTAACAAAAATAAAATAATTTATAATACTAAGTAGCTTGGCGGTTTAGCACTGCCTTACTTCACGAGGGGTATGCGCAGGCGCAGATTCATCACCGTAAACATTAGATTTGCATACAATAGCATGCGTGCGGGCATGCGTCGCCTGTGATGCGTGTGTACACGAACCGACGGACAGGCCACGAACATTTTATTGTATATAGCTTCTGTGGCCCCGAAACTGACTGAAGGTTAGTTAATTCCCATTAACCGATGTAAAAGACGAAGGCTATCAATTGAACTGCATTTTTTATTTATATATTTATTCATTCGAAACAATATAAATTGTGTAGGAAACGTACAATGTCTGAAGGATAATAGTGACTTAAACAGTAAATTTTGTTATGTCAGCAAGTATAGGGCAATAGGTCAACTACAGTCTTTACAAGTGGTCATAACCTTTCAAATAATTAAAAAAGATAAATCGTAACGTACATACTTATTATCTATGTAATTATTAGACAGCCTTAGATGTAGATTTTGATATGGGAAAGAAAGACATTGGCGATTCTTTTTTTAAATAATGCATGTTTATAATATCATCCAGTGACTTAAGTGACTTAAGAGAGGTTATAATGACTATTTAAAAGAGCAACACACAAGCTCCTTCTCGTTCTTCTTGTGATGAGACAGCTTTCCAAATGAGCTATAGATAAAAAAAAATATGACTATTAAAGAGTGCTTAAGTTAAGCTTATATGAATAAAGGATTTTCTATTCTATACTATTAATTGCAGGCTGGTGGACCAGGTGGAAGTTTTGTATTCAAAATCGACTCTGTTCAACCTCATCACGAGTTCGATTCTTATATGCCTCAGTGGATTCAATATAACGGTAAATGTTAATGTTTAACATCGTTCGATAAATACTGTTAGACTGTCTCGGTATATTTACTCTTTTTTTATTTGAGGATAAATAAGTCTTATAATTTAAGATTAATTCTGCATGAAATCTACTTAAATAGTGGGAAAAATTTTGTATATTTTATTTTATTAAGGAATTTGAGCTATTAATGTGCGTTAGACCTGTAGCACTGCGACCTGCTGAAATGTATTGTGCTTGCCCTTTTTTAGTGTCGCTATCTAGGACCGTCAGGGCCAAGAATTTAAGGATGTTTTAGAGCGATGGTTTTTGTCTTCTGAGGATAGATATATAGCGTATGTCGCTCTGGAATAACATACCTTTGTAACAGTGGAAAAAATTCTCAAATTAGTGCAGTTGTTTCAATTTGAAAATCCGCTCTCCTGCTCTTTTTTACAATATTAGAATACACGGAAACTGCTCTGAGTTTCCCTCACTGCTACACAACGGAACCGGCACCCATACGCTGATTCCATGGAATGCTAAGAAATTCGTCGCTCTCTCTTTATATTTTTTTATACAGAAAATAATTAAAATAGTAAATATACATGAACTGACACAAAAGCAGAGTCTTATCGCTAAGCAATCTCTTCGAGACTACCGATAGGTAGAGAAAGTAAAGATAAGAAAAGGTAATATAGTAAACTTAAAATCGATGGCGATGATGACGATGATGATGACGAAGACGATGATGATGTAGATGACCATGATGATGATGAAATTTTTAGTACCGATGTTCATTGTGTTTCAGACCCTGGCGGATACATCGGTGGGAATATTGTTCAGTATATTCCTGTACATGAATTTGTCACAAATATCTTTGCTTTGTTTCTTCGGAGACTTGATTATGACTTCGGTAAGTTGACTATCATCTGTCTGGTTGTATACCTATACTAGCTTTTCCTGCAGGGTCTTTTGTGTTAGTGTAAATATCACAATTCTGGTTAATAGTCATTCTGCATAATCGAATAAGCAGATATACAATCACTAGCAGTCAGCCGCTACAATAAAGTATTCATAATGGAGAATTCACACAGAGCCATCTAGTCCCATCTAAGCAGAGTTTATGGTATCGGTTATAGACAACTGAAAGACATACATGATTTTTTTTGTAAATATTACCGCCGGTTTGTGTTAATAGATGAATACAAATGTAACCGTGCGATAAATCGAACCTGTGACCATCGTAGGTAAAGAGGTGTGGTAAACCGTTAGACCAAAGAGTACATCAATATTTTAATCTTATTAATATTATAAACGCGAAAGTTTGTGGATATGGACGTTTGTTACTCTTTCATGCATAAAACTACTGAACGGATTATGATCAAACTTTACAGTTATATAGAATAATAATAATAATTTGATCAGAATAACACATAGACCATATTTTTTATTGAAGTTAAATGCGGGTGAACCCGCGGGCACAGCTAGTATTATGATATATTTGCTATCCATAAGGTTTAGAATATTAATATAGTATGGAGTATAGATAAGTATTTAGAAAATTCTACGCTACGTTGCATACTATGCTACGCTGCATGCAATGACATGCTACGTTGGTTTTGCCATGAAGAAAGAATGTCGTAAAATTATTAATAGATAGATATATAATGAGAAAGTAGAAGACTCACGTGAGGCCTAAACTGATCAATCAAAACTGATGGATCAGTTTTTTTTTGTGTAATTTTAGTAATATTACATATGCGAATGTTTATAAGTATGGATGTTTGTTACTATTTCACGCAAAAACTATTGAACGGATTCTGATGAAACTTTACAGTAATATAGCTTATGCATCATATTAACTATATTTTATATTGGAATTTAACGCGGGTGACACCGCGGGGCGCAGCTAGTTATTGATGATAATATATTATGTTTTACTTGTATGTACAATAAAATTACAATATTTAAAAAGGAGTACACCTACATAACAGATGAAGTTGCTACTGGGTTGGAATGGATGAAGTTGCGTAATACAACATAAGGATACTAATATACTCGTATAATATATGTTACTCATTATAACCTAAACTAGGTATTACACATGTGCTATAGGTATCAGTGCTCTATTGTAACATGTACTGTAAATTACATATGTTACAATTAAATTCGAATGACAATGATAGAAATTTCAGCACTAATAGGGAAGGTCAGGCTTCCCGTAACGGTGGTCAGGTTTTCGCACTGATTATTTGTGGTCTCAAACATGCTAATGATAGCGGAATTAAATAAAATAATATAAATCCATTAAGTAATGAAAGGGACTTCCGCAAAATAACACCTAATTCGATTATTACTTTTTTTGCAATCTATTCTAATGCCAGACAAGAAAGGGCAGAGGGTACAAATGAAGGACTTAAAAAACTTGAAGCGGCTGAAGACCAAGTGCTGCTAGACGCATAAGATTTTAGTCCAAGGGCACTGTTAGGGTTTCGAACCTCAAGCTATCGTGATATCGATTAATATTAGTTTAGAGGTATGGATAAGTATTATTTCTTTATAGGGGACAATAACGGGCCACTGCCCCATAAACAAACACTTGTAAACAATAGGTACTACAGACAGTCAGTTTTATCGGGGCTCTTTGAACCTGAAGAAACGGCTGCTCACGTAATTCCGTATAGTCTGTGAAGACTACGCTTCTGCACCTCTGGGGGGGACTTTACTGGTTAGTTTAGTTGTCTCAGCTTTACCCGCGCCCAAATGAGACGCTAATTGCGGAGAATAGAGTCCAATTTACATTTACATTTACAAGGATTAACTTTTCAGAGTACAGCACTAACGACCGCGGCATATAACTCCACGTGGTACGATACACATGAAGACATAAAGAAATGCGTGCTCCTAGTAATTGTTAGGTAAATATTATTTATTTATTTTTCATTTGCATTCAATTATGTTATAATAAACGTTGACAGATCAAGGTCCATACTGCTCTTGTAATAATCCTTACTAATATTATAAATCCGAAAGTAACTCTATCTGTCGGTCTCGCTTTCACGCCAATAGATACTGAACCCATTTTGGTGAAATTTGGTACTTAGGTAGTCTAGACCATGAGAAAGGACATATGTAAGCTACTTTTTTATGCGAGTAAAGGGTTGTTAAAGGTTGAAAGGGGAGAAGGTTATATGGAAGTATCGTAATTTTTATATATAAGTTTAAAATATAGCTAGCTAGTTTTAGCCTATTGATTAAATATATAAAATTCAAAAATTGTAATAAATTTAACCCCTTAAGGGGGTAAAATAAAATCTCTCATCTCATCACATCGTACACAACAAGTGGTGAGGTGATGACCGAGCTACAAGGTGATATAAAGCCGGGTGTTTTAACTTACTTTGCTACAGGACACAGAAGCCGTGCAAACTGACAGCTGCTAAATTTGCCGATGTGAACATGAATGCGTTTACCACCGTAAGTAATGTTCCAACGATATCTTACACTGCAGTCTTGTATATGTTTCTCCACTTCGTCGCTATAGAGACCATATTGTACCAAAATCATAATTACATCGAATGAAATACTTTTTTTTAATTTCTCAGCTTTGTCCAGAGGCCAGTTTATACCAAAATTATATATAATTACTTTGAAAAATTACTTCTTTTTTCACGGCTTTGTATAGAAGTCAATTTGTACCAAAATCACATGCAAATTACATAGAAAGCAATACTTAATATTTCTTAATTACTGGACAAATCACATAGCGCCATTTGGTCCCAGACTAAGCACGGCGTGTGTTATGTATACTAGACAACTAATACAAATGATGATTTCCTGAAGAGAGCGTGGAGTATAAAAAATAGTTGATTTGACTTGTCATTGTTGGTATGTAAATAGGTTTTTTTAATGGATGATAATGGAATTGTGCACTCGGCTGCATTAACGGTATATGCTGGCTAGCACCAGTGAAGGATGATGAGAGTATGAGGTTAGACCTGTTAGCTCATTGTGGCAAGTTATACATGAATTCACACGAAGGTATCAAGGAGGAACCGGGTTATTAACAATCCCCTTTATCCTAAGTACATAAATAGGTACCAAATCACATTACATAAATCTTTATTATATTTTGTTTATTTTTTTTCAGATTCTAAGTCGTTCGTGGTCTTACTTCGCTCTTCTAAGAACCGTATATAAAGAATAGTTTATAATTAAATTAAAATTGAAACAAAGAATAATATTATTGTAGAACATTTTATTGTAGAGTACTTTGCAAGACAAGTTTTCTGTATTAGTATTTTTTTACATCACAGTTCAGTCTATAGATTCAACTGAGATCAACTGAGGCAGGAAACTCGTCTGAATTTCTTAATTTTAAAAAGCCAGTTTGTCATCATTGTTTATTTAGGTGTCTATTACTCACTAAACGATTACTTAAATGACATAAGTTCAATAGTTGTTGTTGCACTGGATTTTCATTTAATGTACAATTAATGTACTGTATTAATGTACATGTATTAAAGCCTATTTTACGCTCTAAACGTTTAGAGCCTAGTACTGGCTATTTAATTGTTGAAATGGTATTAGTTATCAGTATTACTAGTATTATAGTTTATAGAGTCAGTTAATAAACAGTACGTAAGATGCGTAATTTTTTTTTATACAAGATAATGGAATGGTGCACTCGCCTGCGCTAACGGTTTACACTAGCGAGGCACTATTGGAGGATAATAGGACGAGCAAGAGATCAGATCAGTTAACCCATTGTAACACATTGACGAGGAGTTTATCATGGTTTCCAGAGGAAATTCCGTGGATATCAATCTACCATGGTACATTGCTATCATTAATTAGTCTACTTTACTAACAATTGTATTTGAGAAGATAACACACAACACAAACCTAAAAGACAAGAAACATGCCGAGTACTCCACTCGGCGCATTTCGCTCTCGCTCATTTCAGCGCGTTATGTAAAAAAATGTTTATTTTAATTTTTTTTATTGCTTAGGGAACAGACAATCTTGCGGCTCATCTGATGGTAAGTGATTACCGCCGCGCCGCCCATGAGTACCCACAACACCAACACACAAATGCATTGCCAGCCTTTTAAGACGGAATAAGATCTTTTCTTCAAGGTTGCAATAGAATAAAAAAAATACTATTCAAAAGTCCTTATATTAAGTTTATTTGAATAAAAAAAAATTATCTTTATACATAGTTTCTATTGTAGACACTAAATAAATAATTAGTACTATCATCTTTCTTTCTTTCTGAAAGGTAAGAACGGGCACACAACGTTGTATATTCATCTGTTATCAACAAACAATCATTGAGCTGATAACCTCTGCAACATCTAACGCAGATAAATATATCTCGCCCCCATATAAACATTTGGATTCCGGGTTCGATAAGCGAAAAATTGTTATTCAAGGAAATAACACAAACGGTACTTTGTATTCAATGAAATGCTATAGTACAAAGGGAATTCATTCCCACACGCTGGAACCAAAGTCTGTCTCCGGACAGTGCGGGTTCAGAGGAGTTTCCAGCTGCCAAAATTTCTTAAGGCAACGCGCACGTGATACCCCTGGTGTCTCAGGCGTCCATAGGCATCAGATGGGCCTTATGTTTGTTTGCCACCATCGTAACATAAAATGAAACAGTTTTTATTAGTTAAATATAGAACATATACTTTAGTTGACAAGAACTGGCATGAATGAAACGCAACTGGTACATGTTTTGTTCTTTTTTAATCAGTTCTTTAATCTATCTTTGCATCAAATTTCATTATAATCTGTTCAGCCGTTTTGTGAAAATGTAATACAGACAGATATACTGTCATATTTATAATATTAATATAGATTGGTATGTATGTATCTGCACTTAGTTTCATATACACTTTTTTCTCTTCCTATGGCTTTGGCGACCATAAATACTTTATAAAATTTAAAATGTCGCTAAAATAGCCGCCAGACTATTTCAATTGACAGCCAGACGTGGTACCAAGACTCGATAGCTTTTCGAGGGTTGACAAATTATTATGCAATAATAAAAGCTCTTAACTCAATCTGATAAGATCTAAATTTAAATAAACGGTGCATTTTTTAAATAGGTCACATTGCCTACTCAGCAAAAATACAAAAAAGTTGAAAATCACTCTTACGCCCTTGACATAAAGATAATTTGAATGTAAGATAAACTAGTTCTGATTACAAGAACTTTATTGCGTACATCGTAAGGTCTGTTTTAGATTAATAGAATAAGTATATCCACAGACGGGGCGATGTTGGCCGACAAAGAATACTTTGCTATCATAATAAACTTTACCGCACTGTAATAAGAGTTATTTTGGTTCATTTGGTTTATAAAAGTAATTTAGCAGGGAACATGACAGCAGGAACCCGTGTGCGACGGCATGCAACGATACCGGATTGCCGAGTATACATGAGATTATCTAACGACGAATATTGGTCTGAAGATTAATCTGTCCTAATCCTTATTTATACATAAACGAAACAAGAAAACGACATCAAGACCTTGTTGACGGTTGGGTACAGTGTAATACTTAGTAAAAAATCAAGGTATGCCTAAGAGGTCCATTGTTTCCCATTCATTCGATTATTCAGCGATCGTATTCATAAATCCGAACAATTCTTAAATAAATTACATAATAGCAAAATTCTATTTTTATTTGTGAATTTACCGTATTAGTGCTTTTTTATTTAAATAGAATGACAAAGAAGCTGACGGCATACCTTTAATAGTATGTTGTAAACGTCGCCTATATGGAGGAATAGCATTAAAATATCACATTTTACTGCTCATACGACTCCAACACCGGAGGACTAAGATGTATTTATTTTATAACATATTAGTAGTATTGTAATTATAAATTACTTATACACTAAAATGCATATGGAATAATACAACAAATATAAATTATCTGTGGCCACGGCTCTGACGACGGCAATCTGCCACGGTAGCGCCGATACACGATCCTCTTCGGGCAGCAGTCCTCCTTTATGAAGGTGGACAGCATGTTGGTGGGGACCCGGGCCACAAACGCCTCAAAACTCGCATTGAGACTCGACTCCAGCTCGTCACCCTCAATGTCAGGTTACCTCTAATCCGTATGTAGTCAACAACGTTCTGCAGCTTTTTGGTGCAGTGTAGGCGGGACTAATTGGTAGCGCCAATTATGAATTCTTGTTTATCAATAATAAATAAAAATATAGACGAGTATTAGAAATATCATTGGTTTATCTTGGGAAATTTATTCCGGTGTGGGGCACGACGATGCCATGCCACCGGGCTGACACGAAGCAGGCGGTGCCCGCCGTCCGTCTCACAATTTTTTTTCTTTTTTCCCAAACTTTTTTCTTCGTGAAATCTGTATCGCACGATACACGAACACTTTGCGTGGTTCACAAAAACTTCCTCTAGTTACGTGATGGTAAAAAATATAGAAATAACAACTGGGGACGGGAAAGTTGGTGGTATGGAATGCTTGCTACAACTGGGTATAGTTCCACTCTCCTACTTACTTGACTATATCTAAATAGTCATGACTACAGTTCCACTCTCCTACTTGCTTACCTTTATCTGAGTAGTCATGACTATAGTTCTACTCTTCAACTTGCTTGACTATATCTGCGTAGTCATGACTATAGTACCACTCTCCTACTTGATTGACTATTACAAAAACTGTCTCGCAAAGCAAAAGAAAAAGCAGGAAGGAGAGTGATACTCACACTCCTTCTTGCTTGACTATATCTGCGTAATCATGACAATAGTTCCACTTTCCTACTTGACTAAATCTATCTAGGCAAGCGAATAGGAGAGTCAGACCGGATGATAGGACTCTATTGTGGAGGTCATGGTTTCAAGCGACTGAATGACGGCCCACCGTACACTGTCGGCAATGGGGCGTTATATAATCTACTAATAATTCTTTTTTCTAATCCCCATAATAATAATAATCTCAGGACCATTTACATAGCGCAATCTAGTAAGTTAAGCTAGCTAAAGCTGTATGTTATGTGTACTAGACAACTGATACAAAAACATAGATATTTTTTTATTCTTAAATACGTACATATTATACACAGAAAACATCTAGACTGATACAAACAATAATATTCATGTGTACAAATTTTCGTACCGTACGAGGAATCGAACCCGCAACCATTGGTAGTAAGGGCGTGTGCTAAAGCGCTACACCACCGAGGCTGTCATGTATAGTTATGCTTGCTAAATTCTCAGGAAATAGATATTTTATCGAAATGCATTGCATGCAGACACAATTCGTGTAAACAAGTTATTTCTCAAGAATCTATCTCAAACACCATCCAATCCATAGAGCATTTCTTGTAATTAAAAAAAATATGAATCCATATTTATAGTTCAACTCTACGGTTAAATTTCAAACTTCGTGCTTTTAATTATTAGATTCAAATTTGTTTGAAAATAAACTACACTATATCAACTGTTTATACACAAACATTAGAGCTTAAGTAGTAGATATAAGGTTGAATTTTGTTTAATTTCTGTACTTAGTAGTTTGGTAAACCAACTTAATAAAATGTCATAAGCGACAAAGAACTACCCTACCGAACAGGTTATTTTAATTTATGTCTTGTCAATTTTTTGGGCCAGACATATGTATGAGTGTGTGTGTATGGGATCTCACTTGCCAAACGCTGCAGGGGGCTTAAACAAGGGGTGTGCAAGCTAATTTTATAGGGTTGTCACATTCAGTGTATTTTGTTAATTTTAATGTTTACTTATTTGTCGATGGAAAAATAAAAAAAGATAGTCGTAGTAAATTAACAGCAATAGATGCTGCGTATTTAACAAAAATGTAAAATTAATCAACTAGGTGTGTTCACAGTTTCACATGCTGTTTCATTTTTAATCTTTCTTTTTATTTCATAGTATAACATGAAGTCGTTCCGCATGTCTGTTCGCTTAGATCTTTTAAACTACGTAACGGATTCTAATGCAGTTTTCAGCAATAGATAGAGTGATTCAAGGAGAAGGTTTATATGTATAATACATGAACATCCGTGCGAAGCCGGGGCGGTGGTACGCACAAGCCACGCTACATAGTAATTGTCCCACTGTTTGAGCATTGCAACTGTCAAACTTATTTTGGGTAAGGTCCAAGGTGCTGACGTGTACACAGAAGCCTTGCCTTATTTAATAAATGAAATAAGAATGTACATGTCTTTATATAGTTAAATATAATAGTTTTAAAATATAAATGTGTTGGCAATTAGCTGTAAGTTTATATTATACTAGCTGACCCGCTCAACTTCGTCTGCTTTTTCATTTCTCCACCTTTTCCAATATTTTTCATTGCAGCTCCGCTCCTATTGGTCATATATCACATAATGTTATACAGCTTAAAGACTTCCTCGACAAATTGACTATCCAACACAAAAATAATTCAAACCAGCAGTTCCTGAGATTAGCGCGTTCAAACAAACAAACTCTTCATCTTTATAATCTATACTATATATCTATATATATATACATAACTCAAAGGTAACTGACATAGTGATCCATAAACGCACAGCCCAAACCACTGGACGGATCGGGCTGAAATTTGGCATGCAGTTAGATGTTATGACGTAGGCATCCGCTAAGAAAGGATTTTGATTAATTCTACCCCCAAGGGGATAAATTAACGCGAGCGAAGCCGCGGGCAAAAGCTAATATTGGTATAGATTATTTGAATACATAAATAAAGTTAAAAATGTTAAAACAATAACATCAAACGTCTGCGTGTCTAGACGTGGCCCAGACGTACAGACGGCGGACAAAAAATACAAATATACAATTATGTATGTTTGTGAGCGTTACTCAATATATATAAATGATCAATTACGTAATTATGTTCACGTATAGTATAGAAAAAACTTTGTAGACATGTTAATCATAGTAAGACCACCAATTAGAATTATATTTGGTACATTTAAATGTATAAACGTCCTCGGTGGTCTAACGGCTTTATTGCGATGGTCGCGGGTTCGATTCCTCGCACGGTACAAATTTGTATTCATGAATATTATTGTTAATATCGGTCTGGGTGTTTTCTGTGTATTTACAAAAAAATGCCTTGTGTTATTTATATCAGTTGTCTAGCACCCATAAAACAAGGTCTGTGTAAATTGGGATTAGATAGCGCTATGTGGATAATCCAGGGTAATAATAATTATTATAATTAAATTATTAATACAATAATTATCATTTTTTAATGAATAATAATTTATTATTTAGTGACAGCCCTAATGGCATCGCCTGCGCGACACCAAGCGCAGCAGGGGTGGGTTCATACGACAGCGATACACACATACACATGCAGTCTCCTATACACGTACACTTGTGTGCATGTGTAAAAATGCCGATATACTGGTACTCAGCAGGGAATGTGGACGCAAGTGGGACAAGTGTGTGACCCTAGTGAATTCTAAATTTGAAAATTAAAAAAATAAATAGCTGCATAAAGCATGTATGGAGTTTATTTTTTTCAGAAAGTGACTTCGTATGACGCACATTGATTGTATGAAGTGAATTCTAAATTTAAAAATTAATAGTTGTATAATGCATGAACCTACGTAGATCTCTTTTTTTTTATAAACCAACGTCTAAAGAATAATAATGCCATGTCGATATGTCGATATATTTAGGGAATTCTGAATTTAAAAATTAAAAGGCAGAAATTATTTCCATAATCTATGTTGTTTTTACTTATTAATTAAACAAATTAATTTTGTTTTTACAACCAATTTCTTTAGCATGGTATATTTGGAAGAAATTGTTTTACATTCATTATGAAGATACATGTATCACATACTACATGATCAGGGCTTGGGTTAGAAGGCCCCATGTCTCAGATTTCTAGCTAGCTGAAATATGGGAATCTTATCAAATGATAGAGATTCTCCTACCCCAACTACCAACAACTCACCTGATTGTAGTGCTCGTACTGAATGTAGATAGTCAATTTACAAAAAAAAGAATTTGAAGTTCTGCAAGCCCGACTCTCTTAATCCTTACTAATATTATAAATGCGAAAGTATCTCTGTCTGTCTCGATTACAAAATTACTGAACCGATTTAAATGGCATTTGGTACACAGATAGACCCTCAGAAATGACATAGATTACTTTTTGAAAAAGATTGTAAGGCGTTGAAAGGGCGCATGAAAGGTTGTATGGAAATATGGTTATTTTTTAAGTTTGGAGCTTGATTTTATTTTTAGTATGCTTATTAAATATAAATTCAAAGTTTGTAAAATTGTTATCCTTATGGGGTAAAATAAAATAGGGGATGAAAATGTGTGTCGAAATTAGTAATTTTTGAAGATGACAGAAAGAGAGAGAAGACGATGAAACTTTTTCTTTGGCTTTTTTGGATTAGATTATTAAATATTTTTTAGTTTTTTGGTCAAAGTCACTATTGTACGCGGACAAAGTCACAGGCACAGCTAGTAAAGTATATATGTAAGCTATGCAGGATTTTCTTTTCAGAAGCATTGTAGTTTGTTATATAAATTAAATTTTAGCTCCATTCTCTTATGGGCCGGTGCCAACTCTTATAACATGTAATGTTAATTGCTCTGTGGAATGGTGTTCTGAATTCAACAGAATCTATTCCTCGGTGGTCTAGCGGTTTAGCACATTGCTTTACTTCCAATGGTCGCGGCTCGATTTCTCGGCAGAAAAATTTGTATTCATGAGTATGACTGTAGCGGCACGGGTGTTTCTTATGTATATTATATATGTATTTACAAAAAAATGTGTCTAACCATTTATGTCAGTCGTTTAGTACCCATAACAAAAGCTCTGCTTAGCTCGTGGCTAGATGACGCTGTGTGAATTTCCCAGGTTTATTATTATTATATATAATTTTTTTATACGTTTATTAGTTTTAATATACAAATATTATTATACACTAACTCGCTCCGACTCCTTTTTTTATTAATTAAAATAAATACATCCCACGACACTCGGTAATAATGTAATATTCTGTAGGTTGTAGTTTAAAAAAATCGGTAATTATTATTTAATTTTACCATTACAAACGAACGTACCAAAATGGATATTAATGTATTGATACACATATTAGTATAAAGAGACAAAAATCTTTGAAATATTTGTATATAGGTATTACAAAACATACTAGACTATAGAACAGGTTCAATATAAAAGAAACCACGTGTAAATATATGTTTCTCAACCAATGGAGTAATATTCAAAATTAATAAAAAAGAATAATATTTAAAAAGTTTTCTAAAACTATTTTCTATTCACAAATAATTAGGTATAATTAATTCACAAACAAAACTTTTTATAATCAATCAATTTTTACAAAACAACCATAATTACAAATAGGGAGTGTTTTTCAAATACTGAATGAAGTCAGTTTTTCTCGCATATAATTTATTTTTTGCACATTTCTTTACGGTCCTACTTCTCAGTATATCCCGCGAAGTTTCGTTTCATATATATAATGTCAATCATTATAGTGAAAATTACTATACTCCAAAGGCCTGCTCATCAATGAGCAGTTTGGCTTCCGAGCCAAACACTCGTGCGTCCATCAAGTGCACCGCATCACGGAGCACATTCACAAAAACACTCTGTACTTCGCCACCAAGTCCCCCAAAGGCGGTACAGGCGTCCTATTTTTCGATGTGGCTAATATATGGCACAATGATTTACAAGCTTCATCAGGTTCCCCGACCTAGTACTCATTGTACAAGATTTCCTGTCGAATCGCTCTTATCGCTACCGTATAAACGGAGCGTTATCCGACCCGCGCCCCATACGAGCCGGCGTCCTTCAGGGCGCCGTCCTCTCTCCGATGCTCTACTCGTTGTACACCAACGACATCCCTAAATTCTCCGACTTAAAAGTCGAAATATCGCTGTTTGCCGATGACACGGCTCTCTTTACATCCGCCAAGTCCCGAGCGACAATAGTCAGACGGCTTCAGAAAGCCGTAACGATACTGGGCGAATGGTTCCGTCGGTGGCGCATAGAAGTCAATCCCGAAAAAGTGCAGCAGTGTACTTTAGTCATTATTTTAAGAATTCGACTCTATGAATCACCCGATCGAGCTATTCGGCCAAAACATCCCGTGGGTTTCGAAAACGAAATATCTCGGCATCACCCTAGATAGGAAACTAATCGTCCTCACATCAAGCGTGTCCGCGACCGAGCCGCCTTTATACTAGGGCGACTCTATCCTTTTATTAACAAGCACAGTAAAATGTCGCTTCGCAACAAGCTGACATTATACAAGGCTTGCATCCGTCCCATCATGACTTACGCTAGTCCCGTATTCGCCCACATACCCTGTTAATCAACCGACTTCAAATCATACAAAATAGGTTTCTGCGTCGAGCCACCGGTGCGCCGTGGTTCGTTCGCAGCGTAGACCTCCACCGCGATCTTAATCTGCCCTCCATCAAGCAGTTTATGAAGGAAGCGTCTCGACGCTACTTCGACTCTGCCCAATCCCACCCTAACCCGCTTATAGTCAGTGCGGTCGACTACGCACCGAGGAGTAATATCCGACATACGCGACAACGTCGCCCGAGGCACGTTCTCATTGACCCCGACGACCCCATAACGGCAGGTAACCTTCCCACGGGCCCACCCGTTCCACCCCGACCACACTTTTACACACACACACGACACCGTCCTCGCCGGCGAAGACGACGACCTCAAACACTCAATATCGCGCATTCAACCGGGCGCATGCGCGCGCCCGGGCGCTCCACACCGGCGCCCCCAGGCGCCGGTCTGAGCCGAGGTTCGAAACCCTAGTGGTGCCCTCAGACTAAAGTCGTATCCGTCAGGCAGGAGTTGGCATTCAGCCGCTCCATAAGTCCTTCCGCGGGTTTGGAGTGCCATCTGCACTCGCCCCATAACGTCCGGTGAAGCTGTAAAGGCCAGCTACGGCCAACAGCATTAGAGTAGTCCGAAAAAAAAAAAAAAGTGAAAATTACAGCAAAGGTATTACAGCGTTTACATGCAAATACTATAAAAGTGAAACTATGTCTGTATATACACTTGTTCTTTTACCTTTGTCATTATTTTAATTTATAAGACTCTTTGTCTATTTAAAAAAAAGAGCAACACGCAAATTTCTTGTACATTCTTCTTGCGGTGAGACAGCTTTCCGAATTAGCTGTAGATTAATATAATATTTAAGTAATGGCTATTCTAAAATGCTTAAATATAAGTTTATATGAATAAAGATTTTTTCATTATACTTTATTCTGTAATCAATTTTTAGATAGCTGCATATCTTGTCTGTGGTAATAGTAATCTGAATATGATAAAATAAATAACAGAGTAAACTAACCATAACACTTGACATATGGTACATGGTATATTATATATTTATTTATACATATACTCATTTATACATGTTTCGTAAGATCTGTGAGTATATGTGCTTGAATGTAAGTTAATAAAATAAAAAGTAACGTCATCGTAACTTACGACATCATCCTTTACTATAATTAATGTTTTACCTAATTTAATTACTTATTCAAATCACGAGACACAATTTGAAAACTTGTTCACTAATTTTTGTATATCATTATTTCGTACCAAATTAATGATATCGAATTAAAGAACTTTCATAAAGCCTCGTTCTATCAAAGTATTGTGCCGTCATTCTATCATTAGTTCAATACCATGCGTTCCTAAAATGTCAGTGAATACAAAATTGTTCAGCAACACTCTAAAATTTCTAGAGCCGTTTTACAAAGTTGCAGGCTTAAATTTATACGATAAGAAACATGCACTGATAAGACGCGCCACCTTCGTTTTTAATTTCCTCTCCCTCAATATAAACTCAGGTTGTTCATTCGGTGCTTTCGTAACGTCAGATGGGTCAGATATTATAGAAATATCTTACTTGGTCCCATGTGTAATTTACACTCATTTAGCAAATATTAAAGTCATTTATTTCATAGTACATGAGGAGGTTGTACATAAATTAATTAAATTAATTCAAAAACTAGAGACACGAGTGGATGATAGAGATATTATTGAACAAAAGTCGATTGATAAAGATCGAATTTTTTTAAACCGAGTAATAAAAATTTATAATGTGATGTACTTCCTTTTGGTGTTGGTATTCGCTGTAGCTCCATTGACAGTGGTTATTTTGAAATACTACGAAACAGGGGAACTGGAGTTAATGATACCATACCCTGTTTTATATCCTTTTAATCCTTATAATATTAAAATATATCCGCTAGTATACGGATATCAAGTTTGGTCGTGTAAGTACTTTACTTTTATAGAACTTAATTTTGCAATAAAATATTCATTTATTAAATTGAGGCGACTAATGTCCGTTTTTTTATGATTGATAATGGATGGTTCATCTGCCTGCGCTAACGGTTTACGCTGGCGGGGCTCCAGTGGAGGATGATATGATGAGCACGAGGTCAGGTCAGTTAGCCCTCCGTGACAAATTCACTAAGTAGTTATCACGATGGTTTCTAGGTTGATTTGTAAAGAAATTGCAGAAAATAGAGTAACTCACTTATAGACATTCCAATAAATTAATATCTCATTTTATATTATTTTTCCAGCTGTGGTTGTATGTTTATTTGTGTCCACAATGGATTACTTCTTATACACCACTTGTACTTACATCAAGCTACAGTTTAATATACTGAAGACGAAATTTGAAATGATGTTCACGCCTTCGAACAGCATATCTCAAGAACCAGATGATGTAATTACACTGGCAGAATTTCATGTCAAGCTTGAAGAATTGGTGACGTGGCATCAAGAATTAATTAAGTAACTATATATTTTATATATATTTGTTTCAGTTTCTAAATGTATATAATATAATACTTATGAATAATATTGTAAGTGATGTTTGCGAATTTTAAGCGAATTATTCTTATTATTATTACATTATACTTTATTTACTTTTATATTACTTCAAGTAACGACTTGCTTTTATTTACTTTGAAGCTTTGATTATTCGTTTGTTGTCATTACAAATGAAAAAATACTTTTTAACTCACATGCAACTTATTAAAATTTCTATATTGATAATGTTATGTATATTATATGTAAAAAATCGTCGTCGTTTGCGTGAGAACCTCAGTTTCACTTATTTCAGCCTTCAAACAGCTTGCTCTATAGCTGTGTTTCGGTTGTAGGCAGGTTGTTACAGAATAATAGGCATGATATCTTAATCCTCCAGAAAGAAAAAGAAATGTTGCTACTCCTGAACACATGACACCCGTGATACCATACGGTTGTCATGTGTGTCATGACGTCCGAAGTGCTGTTCATGTTAAGTATATAGGCGACGGTTACCACTCACTATTATTTTCATCAGATTATTTGTTATTCCAATTACAACAAGCAACACACAAGTTTCTTGCTTATTCTTCTTGTGATGAGACAGCTTTCCGAATAAGCAATAGATTTAAAAAAATTTTGACTATTCAAAAGTGCTTAAATTAAGTTTATTTGAATAAATGATTTTCTATTTTAACGACGAAAACATTTCGAAAAATATGTACCAATTACAAATAAGTACATTTATTGTGTATTAACATAATATTCTGATTTGTTTCAGAGCAGTTGATATGCTTGAATATATTTTTACCAAGGCAACTTTGTACAATATTTCAGCGAGTTCACTAATGATATGTTTGGCATTGTTCAACGCTTCGGTCAGTCATATTTATTAAATAGATAATTATTTATATACAACCAATTTACTTATTAAATAATACTATTTATTCAAATTACAAATTATTACACTATACGATACTCCTAAGTAAAAATGTAGCGAGACATTTTTATTCACAATATTTAATATGTTTGTAATAATTGTAGTACTTGTTCTAGAAACATAACTGACCATTTGTTTTCTTTTACAGATTATCAAAGACACTGCCTTAGTGTTATCATTTTTTGTTTTCCTATGTGTGATATATCTACAAATATACTTTTTATGCTACTTTGGTAACATTATATCGGAATCGGTAATATACCTACATCAATTTTAATATCATACATTCAATTTAAAATTTGTTTTCATATATGTAAGAGAAATTTGATAAAGTTTCTAAAACGAATATGTTTTTATGTTTGCAAAGTTAAATGGCTTAGTTTCGTGACAACAGCCCGAAACAGACTTTAGTACATATTACTCAGATTATTTGATTTCCAAACCCGTTTCTTACATAATTTATAGATCTAAATATAAATTCATTTGACATACTATTATTCTTAAGTCAATAATGTAATTTATATTTTTCTAAGCAGCGCAAGCTACACATACACATATTACACCGTTTTATTTCAGAGCGTTGAAATAACTGAAGGCGTATACAATAGTAAATGGTATCTGATGGATGCTTCAGTTGGGAAACATCTGTTACTGGTGATGATGAGGTATCTGTTATATTATTTACTGGTGGCTCACCGCTTCGTTCGTTGCTCATAAATTAAAATATCACTAGAATAATGTACCTTCAAAGAGTGAAAGAATTTCTCAAAACGGTGTAGTGATTCCTTGGTTGACTTTCCTGATACAACATAATAAAGTTTAATCAGAAGTGTACTTATATACTTGACATTTTATATTGTTTTAGTACCTGTATGTAAAAATCGACTGTAAAAATATTACTATCAGTGAGGTCTATCTATTATTCCACATTCTGGATTCCATGGCCGATTATTTAAAAAATTTTGATATAGGCATTTTGTTAATTTAGTTTCAACTCTTTGTCATAATATTTAAACATTTATTATCCTTTCAAATATCATATAATTTGAATTTATGAATGTTCTTAGATCTCAAAAGAAGTGCAAATTAACTGCATTTGGTTTCGCTGACATCGACCTGAATGTTTTTATGAGGGTAAGCGTCCTTATTTCCTAACTGAACAGTGTGTAACTAATTTTAATTATTAATTAAATTATTTTGTTACAGATACTGAGAAGCGCTTGGTCCTACTTCGCTCTATTAAAAACATTCTATCCTTAAAAAGTTCGAGTTGCAAAGTTACAAACATATTTGATAACAATTTATTTTATACAACACAGTTTTAGATGTCCTACAATAACACAAAATTCACTCAATCACTCAATTTATATTATTCAAGAAGATTGTAGAAATAGCATAGATGTAACTTAATACATAATTCTAAAACACAAAATCGATTTTTGCATCCAGAAATAATTTATAAATTCTAGTTAATATATACAATACTTACTGGCAACAACAATAAATAATCGGAATCCGATGAGTGTTTACGGCGACGTACTTTAACAAACAAACAATACTGTTGTTGTTGAGTCTTGGAAGCATCATTTAAATTTTATTTTATTCGATAGGAATAATATAATATTCGAATAGCGGCTTCGAACGGGTGCAATTAAAATCAGAAATTCTTTTCTATACAATATATAAAATTTTAAAATCTGTTGCTTAAATTAAAAGATCTAAGCGTGCAGACAGCGGCAGTATCTTTGTTTTATAATCTCGTAATGCAAATAGTAGTGCACCAATACACTAATAAAATTTATAATACTTCTGTTGTTGAGTCTTTTGGAAACATCTGTTAGATTTTATTTCCTTCGATAGTAATGATATTATTTGGAATACTAGCAACCTGCCCCGGCTTTGAACGAGTGCAATATAACTATTAATTCTGTAACTATAAACACATAGTATGTAGAAATTTCAATTGAAGTTTTCTGATCACAAGTAGTACAATATTACACTAATAAAATTTCAGAGGTTTGTGTTGTTTTATATCAATTTCATTTCATAACATTTCTCCTTGTTTTAATTTACCGATTAAAGATATTGCGAGGTCGACTAAACTCTTACCATCATAACAGTTTCATTACCTTGTACTGACCACCAAAATAGAAGGAAACATTTTACAGAGTTTTTTTTAGAGTTTCTTAGATGTCTTTTTCTGAGTTTAAATAGGCAGGCAGGAAACTCGTCTGAATTTCTTAATTTTAAAAAGCCAGTTAGTCATCATTGTTTATTTAGGTGTCTATTACTCACTAAACGATTACTTAAATGACATAAGTTCAATAGTTGTTGTCACACTGGATTTTCATTTAATGTACAATTAATGTACTGTATTAATGTACAATTTTAAAGCCTATTTTACGCTCTAAACGTTTAGACCCTAGTACTTGCTATTTAATTGTTGAAATTGTATTAGTTATCAGTATTACTAGTATTATAGTTTATAGAGTCAGTAAGTTATTTGTTAATAAACAGTACGTAAGATGCGTAATTTTTTTTTATACAAGATAATGGAATGGTGCACTCGCCTGCGCTAACGGTTTACACTAGCGAGGCACTATTGGAGGATAATAGGATGAGCAATAGATCAGATCAGTTAACCCATTGTAACACATTGACGAGGAGTTTATCATGGTTTCCAGAGGAAATTCCGTGGATATCAATCTACCATGGTACATTGCTATCATTAATTAGTCCACTTTACTAACAATTGTATTTGAGAAGATAACACACAACACAAACCTAAAAGACAAGAAACATGCCGAGTACTCCACTCGGCGCATTTCGCTCTCGCTCATTTCAGCGCGTTATGTAAAAAAATGTTTATTTTACTTTTTTTTATTGCTTAGGGAACAGACAATCTTGCGGCTCATCTGATGGTAAGTGATTACCGCCGCCCATGAGTACCCACAACACCAACACACAAATGCATTGCCAGCCTTTTAAGACGGAATAAGATCTTTTCTTCAAGGTTGCAATAGAATAAAAAAAATACTATTCAAAAGTCCTTATATTAAGTTTATTTGAATAAAAAAAAATTATCTTTATACATAGTTTCTATTGTATACACTAAATAAATAATTAGTACTATCATCTTTCTTTCTTTCTGAAAGGTAAGAACGGGCACACAACGTTGTATATTCATCTGTTATCAACAAACAATCATTGAGCTGATAACCTCTGCAACATCTAACGCAGATAAATATATCTCGCCCCCATATAAACATTTGGATTCCGGGTTCGATAAGCGAAAAATTGTTATTCAAGGAAATAACACAAACGGTACTTTGTATTCAATGAAACGCTATAGCGTTTAAAGGACAAAGGGAATTCATCCCCACACGCTGGAACCAAAGTCTGTCTCCGGACAGTGCAGGTTCAGAGGAGTTTCCAGCTGCCAAAATTTCTTAAGGCAACGCGCACGTGATACCCCTGGTGTCTCAGGCGTCCATAGGCATCAGATGGGCCTTATGTTTGTTTGCCACCATCGTAACATAAAATGAAACAGTTTTTATTAGTTAAATATAGGACATATACTTTAGTTGACAAGAACTGGCATGAAAGAAACGCAACTGGTACATGTTTTGTTCTTTTTTAATCAGTTCTTTAATCTATCTTTGCATCAAATTTCATTATAATCTGTTCAGCCGTTTTGTGAAAATGTAATACAGACAGATATACTGTCATATTTATAATATTAATATAGATTGGTATGTATGTATCTGCACTTAGTTTCATATACACTTTTTTCTCTTCCTATGGCTTTGGCGACCATAAATACTTTATAAAATTTAAAATGTCGCTAAAATAGCCGCCAGACTATTTCAATTGACAGCCAGACGTGGTACCAAGACTCGATAGCTTTTCGAGGGTTGACAAATTATTATGCAATAATAAAAGCTCTTAACTCAATCCGATAAGATCTAAATTTAAATAAACGGTGCATTTTTTAAATAGGTCACATTGCCTACTCAGCAAAAATACTAAAAAGTTGAAAATCACTCTTACTCCCTTGACATAAAGATAATTTGAATGTAAGATAAACTAGTTCTGATTACAAGAACTTTATTACGTACATCGTAAGGTCTGTTTTAGATTAATAGAATAAGTATATCCACAGACGGCGGGCGATGTTGGCCGACAAAGAATACTTTGCTATCATAATAAACTTTACCGCACTGTAATAAGAGTTATTTTGTTTCATTTGGTTTACAAAAGTAATTTAGCAGGGGACATGATAGCAGGAACCCGTGTGCGACGGCATGCAACGATACCGGATTGCCGAGTATACATGAGATTATCAAACGACGAATATTGGTCTGAAGATTAATGTAATAATGGAGGAATAGCACTAAAATATCAACATTTTACTGCTCATACGACTCCAACACTGGAGGACTAAGATGTATTTATTTTATAACATATTAGTAGTATTGTAATTATAAATTCCTTATACACTAAAATGTATATGGAATAATACTACAAATATAAATTATCTGTGGCCACGGCTCTGACGACGACAATCTGTCACTGTAGCGCCGATACACGATCCTCTTCGGGCACCAGTTCTCCTTTATGAAGGTGGACAGCATGTTGGTGGGGACCCGGGCCACAAACGCCTCAAAACTCGCATTGTGACTCGACTCCAGCTCGTCACCCTCAATGTCAGGTTACCTCTAATCCGTATGTAGTCGACAACGTTCTGCAGCTTTTTGGTGCAGTGTAGGCGGGACTAATTGGTAGCGCCAATTATGAATTCTTGTTTATCAATAATGAATAAAAATATAGACGAGTATTAGAAATATCATTGGTTTATCTTGGGAAATTTATTTCGGTGTGGGGCACGACAATGCCATGCCACCGGGCTGACACGAAGCAGGCGGTGCCCGCCGCCCGTCTCACTATTTTTTTTCTTTTTCCCAAACTTTTTTCTTCGTGAAATCTGTATCGCACGATACACGAACACTTTGCGTGGTTCACAAAAACTTCCTCTAGTTACGTGATGGTAAAAAATATAGAAATAACAACTGGGGACGGGAAAGTTGGTGGTATGCTTGCTACAACTGGGTATAGTTCCACTCTCCTACTTACTTGACTATATTTAAATAGTCATGACTACAGTTCCACTCTCCTACTTGCTTGACTTTATCTGAGTAGTCATGACTATAGTTCTACTCGTCAACTTGCTTGACTATATCTGCGTAGTCATGACTATAGTACCGCTCTTTTAAAGGGAAATAAATAATTTGTTTCCCTTTAAAATATCAAGAATGATTAAGAAATAATATTATATTATAAAGCAATTATAATTGTAGTCGTGTACTGATTACAGTGCAAGTATCTACATAATTAACTGGAAGGGTTATTATTATTTATGAAACAATTATTCTGTATTAAACTTTAAATATCATGTAACACTTATATTTATTTTATATAGGTTTCCGTCCATGGTTTCGTCTACATTTGTATTTACAAATTTTATTCAGTTAAGAAATTGATAGAGAGTAGAGATAGTGTTAAAAATTGACAAGCAAAGGTATGAGAAATTGTCCTATTTGATTAAACAGTTTTGATTTACACGTTGTCTTTGAATAAAAAAAATCAAATAAACTTAATGGGATTTTTTTTTATTCTACTCGTCTTTCGGGATACAATATTCAGCACAAAAAGAATGACAAAATGCCTGAAAGAAGAATGGCACTTGCTGGTTACTTTTTTAAACAAATCAATCGGTTATCGATGTCTAAGTCTATTGTCTTGTAAAGGTTCATGAACATCCATTAGGCTTTGCGTGAAAGAGCAATCAACTAATTTACCAAGGACAATAGAGAGTATATAACCATCATGCGATATATATACACAAAAAAACTTCCATACATACAATTTAAGTGGTGTGAAAAACTGTGACACACTGCATGCCTTTGGTCTGAAGGACAAAACTAATTGCAAATAACACCTCGCCTTTTGTCAGTAATATATAATTATTCTATGGCGTCGTATAACCATATATATTTAAAATGCATAATGCAATGCATCGATAGCCACTTCCCATGCATTGTAGATTGCTACTTACATGCAAAATAATTAAAAACATTCATAAAGCCTCTACCTACCAAAGTACTTATATCGTATCGTGATTCTAACAGTACGTCCCTAAAATGTCAGTAAATATCAAATTGTTCAGTAACACTTTAAAATCTCTAGAGCCGTTTTATAAATATGCAGGCTTGAATTTGTACGATAGAAAACATGCGTTCACAAGACGTATCACCTTCATTTTTAATTTCCTCTCCCTCAATGTAAACTCAGGTTGTTCATTCGGTGCTTTCGTAACGTCAGATGGGTCAGATATTATAGAAATATCTTACTTGGTCCCATGTGTAATTTACACTCATTTAGCAAATATTAAAGTCATTTATTTCATAGTACATGAGGAGGTTGTACATAAATTAATTAAATTAATTCAAAAACTAGAGACACGAGTGGATGATAGAGATATTATTGATCAAGAGTCCATGGATAAAGATCGAATTTATTTAAACCGTGTAATAAAAATTTTTAATCTGATATACTTCCTTTTGGTGTCGGTATTCGCTGTAGCTCCAATGACAGTGGTTATTTTGAAATACTACGAAACAGGGGAAGTAGAGTTATTGATACCATACCCAGTTTTATATCCTTTTAATCCTTATAATATTAAAATATATCCGATAGTATACGGATATCAAGTTTGGTCGTGTAAGTACTTTCCTTTTATAGAACTTAATTTTGCAATAAAATATTCATTTATTAACATTGCGGCGACTAATGGCCGTTTTTTTATGGTTGATAATGGATGGTTCATCTGCCTGCGCTAACGGTTTACGCTGGCGGGGCTCCAGTGGAGGATGATATGATGAGCACGAGGTCAGGTCAGTTAGCCCTCCGTGACAAATTCACTAAGTAGTTATCACGATGGTTTCTAGCTTGATTTATAAAGAGATTGCAGAAAATAGAGTAACTCACTTATAGACATTCCAATAAATTAATATCTCATTTTATATTATTTTTCCAGCTGTGGCAGTATGTTTATTTGTGTCTACAATGGATTACTTCTTATACACCACTTGTACTTACATCAAGCTACAGTTCAATATACTAAAGACTAAATTTGAAACGATGTTCACGCCTTCGAACAGCATATCTCAAGAACCAGATGATGTAATTACACTGGCAGAATTTCATGTCAAGTTTGGAGAATTGGTGACGTGGCATCAGGAATTAATTGAGTAACTATATATTTTATTATTATATATATATATCATATATATATTTGTTTCAGTTTCTAAATGTATGTAATATAATACTTATGAATAATATTGTAAGTGATGTTTGCGAATTTTAAGCGAATTATTCTTATTATTATTACATTATACTTTATTTACTTTTATATTACTTCAAGTAACGACTTGCCATTTACTTTGAAGCTTTGATTATTCGTTTGTCGTCATTACAAATGAAAAAATACTTTTTAACTCACATGCAACTTATTAAAATTTCTATATTGATAATGTTATGTATATTATATGTAAAAAATCGTCGTCGTTTGCGTGAGAACCTCAGTTTCACTTATTTCAGCCTTCAAACAGCTTGCTCTATAGCTGTGTTTCGGTTGTAGGCAGGTTGTTACAGAATAATAGGCATGATATCTTAATCCTCCAGAAAGAAAAAGAAATGTTGCTACTCCAGAACACATGATGTTGGTGGTGGTTGGTTGGTTGGTTGGTTGGTATATGATTATGGTGTTACATAATAATGTGACGTCCGTAGTACTGTTCATGTTGAGTATGTAGGCGACGGTTACCACTTACTATTATTTTCATCAGTTTGTTTGTTATTCCAATTATAACGAAAAATATTTCGAAAAATATGCACCAACTACAAATAAGTCCATTTATTGTGTATTAACATAATTTTCTGACTTGTTTCAGAGCAGTTGATATGCTTGAATATATTTTTACCAAGGCAACTTTGTACAATATTTCAGCGAGTTCACTAATGATATGTTTGGCATTGTTCAACGCTTCGGTCAGTCATATTTATTAAATAGATAATTATTTATATACAACCAATTTATTTATTAAATAATACTATTTATTCAAATTACAAATTATTACACTATACGATAAGTAAAAATGTAGCAAGAAATTTTTATTCACAATATTTAATATGTTTGTAATAATTGTAGTACTTGTTCTAGAAACATAACTGACCATTTGTTTTCTTTTACAGATTATCAAAGACACTGCCTTAGTATTATCATTTTTTGTTTTCCTATGTGTGACATATCTACAAATATACTTTTTATGCTACTTCGGTAACATTATATCGGAATCGGTAATATACCTACATCAATTTTAATATCATACATTCAATTTAAAATTTATTTTCATATATGTAAGAGAAATTTGATAAAGTTTCTAAAACGAATATGTTTTTATGTTTGCAAAGTTAAATGGCTTAGTTTCGTGACAACAGCCCGAAACAGACTTTAGTACATATTACTCAGATTATTTGATTTCCAAACCCGTTTCTTACATAATTTATAGATCTAAATATAAATTCATTTGACATACTATTATTCTTAAATCAATAATGTAATTTATATTTTTCTAAGCAACGCAAGCTACACATACACATATTACACCGTTTTATTTCAGAGTGTTGAAATAACTGAAGGCGTATACAATAGTAAATGGTATCTGATGGATGCTTCAGTTGGGAAACATCTGTTACTGGTGATGATGAGGTATCTGTTATATTATTTACTGGTGGCTCACCGCTTCGTTCGTTGCTCATAATTTAAAATATCTAGTCAATGTCACTAGAATAATGTACCTTCAAAGAGTGAAAGAATTTCTCAAAACGGTGCAGTGATTCCTTGGTTGACTTTCCTGATACAACATAATAAAGTTTAATCAGAAGTGTACTTATATACTTGACATTTTATATTGTTTTAGTACCTGTATGTAGAAATCGACTGTAAAAATATTACTATCAATAAGGTCTATTTATTATTACACATTCTGGATTCCATGGCCGATTACTTCAAAAATTTAGATATAGACATTTTGTTAATTGAGTTTCTCTCTATTGAGAGTGAACTTTTTGGCATAATATTTAAACATTTATTATCCTTTCAAATATCATATAATTTAATTTATGAATGTTCTTAGATCTCAAAAGCAGTGCAAATTAACAGCATTTGGTTTCGCTGACATCGACCTGAATGTTTTTATGAGGGTAAGCGTCTTTATTTCCTAACTGAACAGTGTGTAACTAATTTTAATTATTAATTAAATTATTTTGTTACAGATAATGAAAAGCGCTTGGTCCTACTACGCTCTATTAAAAACATTCTATCCTTAAAAAGTTCGAGTTGCAAAGTTACAAACATATTTGATAATAATTTATTTTATACAACACAGTTTTAGATGTCCTACAATAACACAAAATTCACTCAATCACTCAATTTATATTATTCAAGAAGATTGTAGAAATAGCACAGATGTAATTTAATACATAATTCTAACACACTAAGTCCATTTTTGCATCCAGAAATAATCTATAAATTCTAGTTAATACATATATACAATACTTACTGGCAACAACAATAAATAATCGGAATCCGATGAGTGTTTACGGCGACGTACTTGAACAAACAAACAATACTGTTGTTGTTGAGTCTTGGAAGCATCATTTAAATTTTATTTTATTCGATAGGAATAATATAATATTCGAATAGCGGCTTCGAACGGGTGCAATTAAAATCAGAAATTCTTTTCTATACTATATATAAAATTTTAAAATCTGTTGCTTAAATTAAAAGATCTAAGCGTGCAGACAGCGGCAGTATCTTTGTTTTATAATCTCGTAATGCAAATAGTAGTGCACCAATACACTAATAAAATTTATAATACTGCTGTTGTTGAGTCTTTTGGAAACATCTGTTAGATTTTATTTCCTTCGATAGAATGATATTATTTGGAATACTAGCGACCTGCCCCGGCTTTGAACGAGTGCAATATAACTATTAATTCTGTAACTATAAACACATAGTATGTAGAAATTTCAATTGAAGTTTTCTAATCACAAGTAGTACTACACACTAATAAAATTTCAGAGGTTTGTGTTGTTTTATTTCAATTGCATTTCATAACATTTCTCCTTGTTTTAATTTACCGATTAAAGATATTGCGAAGTCGACTAAACTCTTACCATCATAACAGTTTCATTACCTTGTACTGACCACCAAAATAGAAAGAAACATCTTGGAGGGAATTTCTTAGAGGTCTTTTTCTGAGTTTATATAGTTGCTGTGTCTATACGGTACTTGTTACATCTGAATTTCTCTAGAATTTCTCTCTGAGAATCTATTAGATTAGGGGTCGAAACATGAAATAATAAGATACCTTCTTCATGAATATTCTTTCTTCTCTTCTTATTTGAAAGTGTGATGGTTTGCTATGACGACTTCTAGGCTGTAAAGGTCGTGTCTTTGAATCGGACCAACATCAAGAAAAAAAATATATTAATTTATAATTCTCTCAATTCCTCGCTGATTATGGAAATAATATATATAAATGAATGCAGACTCGGTACAAAGACGTATGATATTTGTATCTGATTGTATTACTAGCACCTCTTGCTCCTTTCGTTTTTCTTCTTTTTTATTCATTTGTAATATTTTTTATTAAAAGACGGAATGACAAACGGCCTGTTCGAACCCTGGCACTCAGGACACTACGCACCGGCGCCCTCGGCTGCACCTCCGATCCGATCGATCCTCCGTCCAATTCAAATGGGGATCGAAATTACGACAGCCTGAGCCGAGGTTCGAACCCCTATCGGTGGGGGGAAGGGGATTGTTAGTAATATGAACTCATGACCTATTACTAGCAATGTGCCATGTCAGGTTGACCTCCACGCGGTTTCCCCTGGAAACCATCGTGATAAATTCCTGGTAAATTTGTCATGATCGGCTAACTGACCTGACCTCATGTTCATCTTATCATCCTCCACTGGTGCCCCGCCAGCGTAAACCGTTAGCGCTGACGGCTGCACCATTCCATTATCATCTTTAAAAAAAAGAACCCCTATCGGTGACCTCAGACTAAAGTCATATCCAGGCAGGCACCTATGGTAGGAGTTGGCCTTCGACCGCTCCATAAGTCTTTCCTTACTTGACTTGACTTAAAAAAAAATATTCGTAAAGAATTCTTTTTATTTATGTTTCGACCTCATAATCACACAGATTTTTCTACGGAAGTTGGAATGTAACAAATGAAGGATAGACAACATTGTGTTGTGTACTGCAAATAAAAATAACAAGCAAGTCGCGTCGTTATTCAGGTGAGCGGCGATGTGCGAACATGTGAACCAAATAACCCGGCGCGGCGGATTGCCCGCGCACAGAGCAACTAACTCGCAGCACACTGGATGGTTTTTGTGCTTGTATCTTGTTGGGATGTGCAACTCCATCCCGTTAGATTTCAATACACTGACTTCTAAATACATACCCTTACTGTTTTGTTACTTACAAAGTAAATCTTGACTTATCTGTTGACCTGTCGTGGTAAATGCCTATATCAGTTTATACAAGTTACTTAAATAAAATTTGACAAGTTCCCGAGTTAGATGTTACTAAAAAAAATGTGTTTAATAACTACTTTAGTATTAATAATATTTGTATCGGCTTTTGTATTCAAATTTTAAAAAAATAAATAAGTGGATACATAATAGAAAGAGTTATTATGTTTTTGAGGACATTTTTATAAATTATAACAGTATGTGTATTTTATTTGTAATCTCACGGATAAGTGGATAATAATAATAATATTATTTAGTAATTTCAAAACATCCGATATAGTCAAAATTATTTTATATTATACTAAGTTAACCCGCGAGTTCATTTACTTGTTTGAGGTAAAATACAGGTTACTTTCGTCCTCGAGGTACACTTTATCTTCAAGTAAAATTTCATTAGTATCCATTTAGTCGTGAAAAGGTAGGTTTGTAGCAAAAATAAACCTCTGTATGTGTTAGAATTATATATTAAGTTACATTTGTACTATTTCTACAATCGTCTAGAACATTTAATAATATAAGTTAAGTGATTAATATTACGTTATGTTTTGCATAATTTAAAATAAATTATTATTGAATATGTTTGAAACTTATGGCTCGAAATTTTTAAGGATAGAATGTTTTTAATAGAGCGAAGTAGGACCAAGCGTTACTTAGTATCTGTAACAAAATAATTTAATTAACTACAAACATTAGACACACTGTTCAGTTAAGAAATACGGACGCTTACCCTCATAAACACATTCAGGTCGATGTCAGCGAAACCGTATGCTGTTAATTTGCACTGCTTTTGAGATCTAAAAACATTCATAAATTAAAATTATATGATGTTTGAAAGTACGCTAATGAGATGAAACTAAATTAACATAGAATACCTGAATCTATATCTAAATTAATATTTAAAGTCGCCCTGAAATCCAGTGCGTGGCACAATAAATAGACCTTACTAATAGCAATAACGTTAGTTTCAACGTATAGGTACTAAAACATTATAAAAACTGCTTCGAAACTGTAACCACTGCATCCAATTCAGTAATTCTTTCACAGTTTGAAAACTACATTATTCCAGTATGTCATAAACTACATAACATGGTAATGTATAAAAAAACTAACAAGTTAGAAGTGTCCGACCGGTCACTATTAAATAATATAACAGATACCTCATCATCACCAGTATCAGATGTCTTCCAACTGAAGCATCCATCAGATACCATTTACTGTTGTATACGGCATCACTTATTTCTACGCTCTGAAATAAAACGTATATGTATGTGTTGTTTAACAAATACATATTTAGATGTATAGATTATATCAGGAAAACGTTGTTGAAATCAGATAATATGGGTAATTTATATGGTAATCTGTTTCGGGCTTTTTCATCACCATTTAAATTTGTAAACATATAAAATATATTCTTTTTAGAAATCTCAAATTTCGCTTACATGATTATATAAAAATGAAAATAAGTATTATATTAAATTTAAAATATTTATATTTATGTATATTACCGATTCCGATATTATGTTACCAAAGTTGCATAAAAAATATATTTGTAGGTATGTCACACATAGGAAAATAAAAAATGATATTACTAAAGCAGTATCTTTGATGACCTGTAAAAGAAAACAAATAGTCATGTTTCTAGAAGAATAAATATGATTGACTTAAGTTATCTTATAAATTATATAGTTATATATTATAACTATTCTGTAGTGCAATAAATTGTAATTTGGTTGACTAGTATTATTTAATAAATAAATCGTTTATATGTAAATATTTTTTTATTAAATATAACTGACCGTAGCGTTAAACAATGTCAAACATATCATTAACGAACTCGCTAAAATATTGTACAATGTTGATTTAGTAAAAATATATTCCAGCATATCAACTGACCTGAAAGAAATCGGTAAATGATGTTAAAAATACACAATGAAAAAATGTTTATTTCTGTAAATAATATTTAAATATATTTGATTGTTTAAAGAAAAAAACTAAATTAATTTGTTAAATTTGTAAAAATATGTACCAATCATATTTTTACAAATGTAATGTTTTTTTTTGTAATTGGAATTGCAAACAAACTGATGAAAATTATGGTAACAAACAATTGTTGTTTTCTCTTGTAATGACAACAGTCAAAGCTTCAAAGTAAATACATAGTTAAATTGTTACTTCAAGTAGGTACATAACGTAAATTAGTAAATTACAATAATAATGAAAGTAATTCACTTAAAATTTATCAAACATTACTTACAGTAATACATGATATTATGAACAGCTAGAAACTGAAACAGTTTTTTTTTAGTTTCTAGATGTTTTAGCTAGCTTTATAAATAATGTATCAAAGATAGAGTTATTACTTAATTAATTCCTGGTGCCAGGTAACCAATTCCTTAAACTTGACATGAAATTCTGCCGGTGTAATTACATCATCTGGTTTTATAGACATACTGTTCGAAGGCGAGAACAACTTTTCAAATTTCGTCTTCAGTAAATTGAATTGTACCTTGATGTAAGTACAACTGGTATAAAAGAAATAATCCTTTGTACAAACGAACAGACTGACGGCAACAGCTTTAAGAAATATATAAAAAAATATTAATGTTAACTTATTGGAATTTTTAAATATTTATATTTTATAATACACTGATTTATATTATAAGTTTAATTGGTCTCGATGGTCTAGCGGATTAGCACACCCCATAAATTATGATGGTCGCAGGTTTGATTCCTCGCACGGTACAAACTATTATATTCATGAGTATGAACATCTGTATTCGACTGGGTATTTCAATATTTTTGTATGAATTTAAAAAAAATGTACCTAAGTATTTATAACAGTTGGTTAGTACCCACAACACAAGTTTTGCTTAGCTTGGGCTCGCTGTATATATTGTCTATGGTTATTATTATTTTTTTTAATTTTTAATTTAAACCGATATTTAACAGACCTAAGGGTTTTTTTACAAAATTCTTGTACATATAACACTAAGAATGATGTTTTTAACGTGATCACTTTTTGATATTGTTTTCCTAATATTAAATATATATAATGTATATGTAGGTATATCGCGAAATTGCAAAATCCTATAAATACATAATACTCACTCGACCAAATTTGATGTACGTATACTATCGGGTATATTTTAATATTATATGGATTAAAAGGATATAGAACTGGGAATGGTATCATTAAATCTACTTCCCCCGTTTCATAGTATTTCAAAAACGAAACCGTCAATGGAGCTACAGAGAATACCAACACCAAAAGAAAGTACATCACATTATAAATTTTTATTACTCGGTTTAAAAAAATTCGGTCGGCGTCAATCGATTTTTGTTCAATAACATCTCTTTCATCCACTCCTGCCTCTAGTTTTTTGAGTAATTTAATTAATTTATGTACAACCTCCTCATGCGATATGAAATAAGAGACTTTAATGTTTGCTAAATAAGTGTAAATTACACACGGAACCAAGTAAGAAATTTCTGTAAACTCTTTCCCATCTGCCGCTACGAAAGCACTGAAAGAGCAACTTGTGTCCATATTGAGACAGAGGAAATTAAAAACGAAGGTGGCGCGTCTTATCAATGCATGTTTTTTATCGTACAAATTTAAGCCAGCAACTTTATAAATCGGTTCTAGATTTTTTAAGGTGTTGCTGAACAATTTTGTATTTACTGACATTTTAGGAACGTACGATTATGATACAATCACGACAGTGTATACGTAAATAGAATGGAGTATTATGAAAGTTTTTTTAACGAATTAGACATTGAGAACGAACTATTGACATTTAAAAATATTAGATCAACTTTTCTAATTAATGACTCGTGATTTGAATATAAAATTAGATATTGTTATAAAGGATGGTTTATATAAATATTTTATTATTATAATTCTCTTTAAAATATTTGAATGCATTATTATTATCTATTAGATATTTAAAATATTATTTATTTAGAAGTCAAAATAGAAACAATAACAGAAATATAATGTCGACGGCCGCCTTTGATCATCCCACGCACCCCTGCCCACTTGTTGCTCGGATCTGCAACCGCGCGGGACTTATTGCACCCCTCGTTGTGATGTCTGATTGTACTGTGTCAGTTACACGACTCTCTGTCTCCGTGTACTCTGTGGGAAACGGTTTTGGCGGGAATTCGGAATATTCGATATCTCCATCTACGTGATTTGAAATAATTCGAATATGGAACAATTTACGACGCCAGATACTCTATATAGTCAATTTTACATTATGGAAACATTTCAATAGTATCATGTGATGTAAATAAACATTATAAAACTTAGTTACGCTTTATTTGTTATACTTAAATATTATTTTATTAATAAAATATTTCAACTTTATAAATCTTAATAAAATAAATTAAGTCACTGAACTGACTAGGTACGTAAACATTTTACCTACTAATCTATACCTACTAATATTGTAGAATATAGTATATTTTTTGTACGTACAGATTTAGTCGTCATATTTGAAAAATATAGTACCGATTTTGAAAATAATCCGGTTCTGAGATAAAGTAATTTATTTATATAGGACGGCAGGGAACAAAATAATAATACAACAATATTGACGTTCATAAGCGGCTAAAATGTTCTATATGATTAAATGATTTCTGATTCGATTTGATTTCTCGGATGTGTGAAACCCCACAAATGCAGAAGTACATGAAATATACATTCTAACAATAATTTTTTGTGGATTATCTTTTATGATTTTCTTTTTAAAGGCTTTTTGTTCTATTGACAGTCTCCAACAATAATAACAATTTTCCTTCTATATCTTCCATCTAAGTACACATAGCTATCAGATAATTTTTTATTACATATATAGTTGCCATATAACAGAAAGATAGATATATAATATTTTTTATTTGTATCTTAGTACACACATATAGGCTTAATTATAACATTACATAACAAGTATAACAATCCAGTAAGGGTAAACCTGTGTATGCTACAGCAATACAAAACTGTTACATAGCTCTGTGTGGAGAACCACTCAAGGAGCAAAACACTGATTTTCAGCAATGTCGAGGGTGAATAATGTATTTTTATTTTTAAAAACAAAAATAAAGTGAACGAAATAATATGAAGTCAATAATAAAGAAACTTGAAACTAGGAAGATGACCTTAGAGTCAGACGATTTATATATATGACGGAAATTCAGTTTACGGGATACGAGAGATTCATGAAAGCTTTTCAACAACTGCACTGAAATACAGCGGAATGTGGCGCTATACTATTTGTTCTTTTTTCTGCCAACGATTTGGATGGTTGTGTTCATCTGTGATTAATGGAACGGAGTTTTAACTCGGACGCAACAAGTGTTTGTTCAGCGCATTTTTTACTTACCTTCTATCTACAGTGATATTGTTTGCGAAATATTAATGTGAAAGTATGGCTGTACTTCTGTTTACTTTTAAGAACTATACTGTACTAATATCTGGGCAGAAATGAAATGTCATTATCGATGCAAATATTAAAAAATAATAGTGTGACCTTCTATCTATTTTTCTGTCTGTTCGACGACTGAATGTCGACTAGTCTCAATGAATACAAAAGTAACATTTTAATGAATTGTCGGTCTCGGTGGTCTAGCGGTTTAGCACACCGGCGTACTTCGCGGGTTCGATTTCTCGCATGGCACAAAGATTTGTATTCATGAGTACGATTGTTTGTATTGATCTGGGTGTTTTCTATGTATAATATGTATGTATATATATATATATATATATATATATATATATATATATATATATGTATTTTTATCAGTTATCTGGTACCCATAACACTAGTTATTTTAACTTGGCTCTAGATGGTGCTGTGTGAATTGTTCAGAGATTTTTATTATTAATGAAATATAATAATTGAGGTGGATACGTAAATTATAACGTTGAAATGAAATCTGGTTGAAATGCTAAGAAATAGGACCTTAAGGAAATATGAAAATAATAATGATGCGTGTTCAGACGACGAAAAAATCGATTCAATCGTGTTATTAAGGATAACTAAAAAACCACTGATTTCTGAACACAAAAAAAACACTAGCATGCAAATAAAAAAAACCTTAAAAAAATTGTTCAAGTAAATTGAGATTCTCCTTTTATGAAGTAGTTTGTAAAACACTCTGTATTTGTAATTATGTTTGTTTTGTAGGAAAATACAATAATTACAAGCATTGATTACGAAAAGTTTTGTTTGTATTTTAGTCGTACATAATTATTTTTTTAATAGGAAATTCTGTTTGTAAACAACTTTTTAAGTATGGTTCTTCTTTACTAATTATTTCTTGACAAACGTATACGTGAGTACACGCGGTTTCTTTTATATTATACCTACTTTTATATGTATTTTATTTATATTTTTTATTCATACACTTTATTGCACAAAATAAGGAAGAATATTAATTTATATAAAAATATATACATACAATCATAAGTACAAGTAAAAGGCGGTCTTATCGCTAAGCAATCTCTTACATACTGAACAAGTATCAATCATGTTCAGTCAACATTAGCTTGAGCCGAGGTTCGAATCCATAGCCCTCACACTAAAGTCGTATCATTCAGGCGAAATTTGACTTCCCGCCACTCCATAAGTTCTTCCTTTGGTTTGGAGTACCGT
This sequence comes from Achroia grisella, assembly GCF_030625045.1. Classification (NCBI taxonomy): domain Eukaryota; kingdom Metazoa; phylum Arthropoda; class Insecta; order Lepidoptera; family Pyralidae; genus Achroia; species Achroia grisella. The sequence continues at coordinate 422,376 of NW_026712999.1, forward strand.
CTGCACTCTCTCTCAATCGTCCGGTGAAGCTGTAAAGGCCAGCTGCGACCAAGAACATAAGAGTAGTCCGAAAATAAAACATTATTTTCCTATACATGCAAATATTATTAAGATTTTTTTTTATACTAATATGTGTATTTGATTTTAGTAAGATTTTCTATAGTTTCATGTTCATCGGAGAGAATTATAAATTAATACACATTTTTTTTTTTGTGTTGACCCGAATCAAACACACGGCCTTTGGAGCCTAGGAGTCAGGGTAGTAAACCACTGTATCACGCTTTCAAATAAGAATATTTATAAAGAAGGTATACATTACTTGCTGACCCGTGGAACTTCGTCTGTGTTTCATTTCTCCACTTTTAGGAATATTTTTCATTGCAGCTCCTATTGTATCCTCGGTCCTACTATATCCTATTAGTCGCAGTATAATATTATATAGCTTAAAGCCTTCCTCGACAAATGGACTATCCAACACTATTTTTTTTTAATTCGAACCAGTAGTTCCTTAGATTAGCGTTCAAACAAACAGCTTAATATTAGCATAGATAACATAATAGTAGTATAGCTTAATCTATTAAATTTTCCGTCGGATATTCGGATGTAATACCTAGTAGACACAACAACAATGCATTATAAAACGCAGACAAAATAAAACAATACAATTTTCTGAATTTTTATTAGTGTATTGGTGCACTACTTGTGATTGGAAAACAAAGTTCTTGCCGCTTTCTGTCACGCTTAGATCTTTTAAATTATACAACGGATTTTAATGCATTTGTTAGCAATAGATCGAGTCATTGAAAATGAAGGTATCATATGTATATTCATATATAGTATAGAAAAGCTAAGAATTAAAGATTTAAATTATATATATAGATAGTCGATAGTAGATAATAAAGTAATCCCTAACAAATAAAAACAAATCCAAATGATGTTTTTAACCAACTCAACAACAACAGTATTGTTTTTTTTTATTAAAGTACGCCTCCGTAATGACTTATCGTATTTCGATTATTTTTGTTGCCAATAAAAATATAATGGATGCAAAAATAATTCTCTGTGTGTCCTCCTATTATATTCTCATCTTATCTGTGCTATTTCTACAATCGTCTAGAATAATGAATAATATATTTTAAGTGACTAAAATTGTATTATTGTACATGTAAAACTGTTCTAGATAATTTAAAATAAATTATTGTTAAATATGTTTGTAACTCCATAACTCAAACTTTTTAAGGATAAAATGTTTTTAGTAAACAGAAGTAGGACCAAGCGTTGCTTAAAATCTGCAACAAAATAATGTAATTAATTATTACATTACACTACTATTAATAGTAATAATAAATAATCCTGGACAAAATACACAGCGCCATCTAGTCCCAAGTAGCTTGTGTTATAGGTACTAGAAAACAGAGTACTTGTACTTAGATATTTTGTAACTACATGGGTAATATATGTACATAGACAACAGTCAGACCGATACAAACGCTAGACCACCGAGGTCGTCATCCATCAGTATTACATTAAAGACTGGTGAATTAGGAAATAAGGACTTACTCTCATGAACACATTCAGGTCGATGTCGGTGAAACCGAATGCAGTTAATTTGCACGGCTTTTGAGACCTAAAAACATCCATAAATTAAAATCATTGAAAGGATAATTGAATCTAATTTGATACAAAATATCTGATATAATCTATTTCTAAATTAATATAGAATCTTTGAACTAGTGTGGGATAATAAATAGACATCACTGATAATAATAATTTTACCGTCGATTTCTACATATAGGTACTAAAAACATTACAAATTGTAAAATATTCCGATAGAATTTTATTACAATAAAGACTTGAGAATAAATGAATAATAGTGATATAAACAGAGAGAGAGAGAGTGAATGTTGTTATCATGAAAGTTAACTCCGAAACAACCGTACCGCTTTGAGACATTCTTTCACTGTTTGAAGGTACATTATTCTGGAGTGACATAGGCTATATACATTTTAAAAGCACCGAGTGAAACTGCGGCGTGCCACTAGTAAATAATACAACAGATACCTCATCATCACCAGTATCAGATGTCTTCCAATCGCAGCATCCATCATATACCATTTACTGTTGTATACGCCATCAGCTATTCCTACGCTCTGAAATAATAATATGTTGTCATATGATTAACACTTAAAAAAAACATAACTTAAAAAAAAATGTATAAAATACATTATTGACTTAAGATGACTTAAGTTATATTCATAGTATATAAAGTAATTAATTTATATTCAGATATACACATTGAGTATGTAAGAAGAACGTTTTGGAAATTAGATAATCTGAATAATATGTATGGAAATCTCTTTCGGTTTTGTGTTATGAATCTCAGCCATTTGTATAGTGTACCCACAAATTCGTGTGGTGTTATATCAAGGTAGTCATCGAGTGTTATTTGAAAGCGTAAGTATAAAAAATGTATTCGTTTTAGGAACCTCCCTAATATTTTCTTACATATACCTATACGATATGACAACAAATATTAAATTCAATTTAGAGAATTTAAATATAATATGTATATTACCGAGTCCGAAATGATGTTACCAAAGTAGCATAAAAAGTATATTTGAAGATATGTCACACATAGGAAAACAAAAAATGACAACACTAAAGCAGTGTCTTTGATAATCTGTAAAAGAAAACAAATAACATGTTACGTTTCTAGAATAACTACTACAATTAATTATAAACAGATTAAATATTGTAACTAAAAGTGGCTAGCTATATTTTACTTAGGCATATCCTATAGTGTAATAATTTGTAATTTGGATGAATAATAAATAAATTGTTTATACATAAAGAATTATTAAACAAAAATGACTGACCGTAGCGTTAAACAACGTCAAACATATCATTAAAGAACTCGCGGAAATATTGTACAATGTTGCTTTGGTAAAAATATATTCCAACATATCAACTGCCCTGAAAGAAATAAGAAAATTATCTTAAACATACACAATGAATGTACTTATTGATACATATTTCTACAAATGTAATGTTTTTCTTGTATTTTAAAACAAACTCACGAAAATTATCGCGGCCGCAAAACCCCAAGGTGGAATCACCTTCCAACAATGGTATTTCCGAACCGATACTATATTAAAATCTTCAAGAAAAGAGCTTATTCCTTTTTAAAAGGCTAACAACTTACTTGCAATTCCCCTGGTGTTGCGGGTGCTCATGGGCGGCGGTGATCACTTACCATCAGGTGAGCCGCATGCTTTCGTATATATTAACATGTATAAAATAAAAAAAAGCATGTGATTATTGTACAAATGGCAATGCACCAATCACTTAAAATTTGTGAAACATTACCTACAATATTATTCATAAGTATTATATTACATACATATATAAACTGAAACAAATATATGTATATAAAATATATAGTTATTACTTAATTAATTTCTGATGCCACGTAACCAATTCTTTAAACTTGGCTGGAAATTCTGCTGGAGTAATTACATCATCTGTATTTTGAGATATGCTGTTCGAAGGCGTGAACAACAGTTCAAATTTCGTCTTCAGTATATTGAACTGTAGCTTAATGTAAGTACAAGTGGTGTATAAGAAGTAATCCATTGTAGACACAAATAAACATACTACCACAGCTGGAAAAATAATATAAAATGAGATATTAATTTATTAGAATTAATTGAAAGTAATTCACACATAGAGTAAATTATTCCATTTTCTGCAATCTCTTTATAGCTATATCTAACAAAGCACTGTATTTTTTATATGCTTTTTTATTTTTATATAATCTAGTCAGCGTTATAAAAAACAAAGTTCATTACGTGATATTGTATTCTTAATGTATTTAAATGTAATTAAATGCAAAGTACTCACACGACCAAACTTGATGTCCGTATACTATCGGATATACTTTGACATTATACGGATTGAAAGGATATAGAACTGGGAACGGTATCAGTAACTCTACTTCCCCTGTTTCATAGTATTTCAAAATAACCACTGTCATTGGAGCTATAGCGAATACAAACACCAAAAGAAAGTACATCACATTATAAATTTTTATAACGCGGTTTAAAAGAATTCGATCGTCGTCAATAGACTTATGATCAATAACATCTCTTTCGCCCACTCGTGCTTCTAATTTTTTAATTAATTGAATTAATTCCTGTACAACCTTTTCGTGTACCATGAAGTAAATGACTTTAATATTTGCTAAATGAGTATAAATTACACATGGGACTAAATAAGATACTTGTGCAATCTCTGACCCATCTGCTGCTACGAAAGCACTGAATGAACAACCTGAGTTTATGTTGAGGGAGAGGAAATTAAAAATGAAGGTGATACGTCTTGTGAACGCATGTTTTCTATCGTACAAATTCAAGCCTGCATATTTATAAAACGGCTCTAGAGATTTTAAAGTGTTACTGAACAATTTGATATTTACTGACATTTTAGGGACGTACGATAGTGTTAGAATCACGATACGATATAGGTATTGTGGTAGGTAGAGGCTTTATGAATGTTTTTAATTATTTTGCATGTAAGTAGCAATCTACAATGCATGGGAAGTGGCTATCGATGCATTGCATTATGCATTTTAAATATATATGATTATACGACGCCATAGAATAATTATATATTACTGACAAAAGGCGAGGTGTTATTTGCAATTAGTTTTGTCCTTCAGACCAAAGGCATGCAGTGTGTCACAGTTTTTCACACCACTTAAATTGTATGTATGGAAGTTTTTTTGTGTATATATATCGCATGATGGTTATATACTCTCTATTGTCCTTGGGAAATTAGGTGATTGCTCTTTCACGCAAAGCCTATTGGATGTTCATGAACCTTTATAAGACAATAGACTTAGACATCGATAACCGATTGATTTGTTTAAAAAAGTAACCAGCAAGTATCATTCTTCTTTCAGGCATTTTGTCATTCTTTTTGTGCTGAATATTGTATCCCGAAAGACGAGTAGAATGAAAAAAAATCCCATTAAGTTTATTTGATTTTTTTTATTCAAAGACAACGTGTAAATCAAAACTGTTTAATCAAATAGGACAATTTCTGATACCTTTGCTTTTCAATTTTTAACACTATCTCTACTCTCTATCAATTTCTTAACTGAATAAAATGTAAATACAAATGTAGACGAAACCATGGACGGCAACCTATATTAAATAAATATAAGTGTTACATGATATTTAAAGTTTAATACAGAATAATTGTTTCATAAATAATAATAACCCTTCCAGTTAATTATGTAGATACTTGCACTGTAATCAGCACATGTCTACAATTATAATTGCTTTATAATATAATACTATTTCTTAATCATTCTTGATATTTTAAAGGGAAAGAAATTATTTATTTCCCTTTAAATTATCAGCATTAAATTTTACATAGTTCGGTTGTCTAAAAAGTTTAATGTATGAACGTGTAATGCTGTTGTTTGATAAATTGATAAGGAAAATTTAAGTTTTATTTAAATTACCTAACTTAATTATTTCATATTTTTTTATGAAATAATCATCATATCTTAAGGGGCTTAATTAAGTAATGATGCTATACAATTCACAATCACACCTTATTTTTTTATATCCTAATGTGTGTAATACTGGGTAAAGGGCTCCCCTCTCACTAATTGACAATACAATTAGTAAATAAATATTCAATAATCATAGAAGTTCCTATATTACTTTATTCATCACAACAATAAAGATACCTATATTATTGTTTGCGAGAGGAAAACCAATATAGATGTACTTTTATATTATTTGTTCCATACAGGTTTCGTGTGATCATTTTGGTGGTGAACTTAATATAAGACTACATTGGCGCGAAACCTTCGCAGGTAGCTAAATTCTCGTAGACGTGTCTCGCCTTCACAAAAAAGGTCGATAATTCTGAGAATTCCACTGCTAACCTTTGTAAGAACCTTTTTTGTGGCTCTATGGTCTGTCAACTTTTTGTGCGTTCCATTTTCAAAACTATAATTCGGATTTCTACCAAATAACTTTAAATTACGTACCTACTACAGACAGAACACTTATACGCGGAATATTTTTATTCTAAAATGGCTAGGTAGAGAAGATCCCTTTAACGGCAAAACGTCGAATGGATTTATACCATAGGGAATATTGAATGAATTATTGTATAAAAACTGCAGTAAGTAGGTATTTAATCTTGGTATTGTTAGTTTATGTGGTTATTGTATCTTTACAACTGAATTCCGGGTATGTTTCTGGTTTTACAACAAGTATTTTTTTTTTATACGGAATATTAAACACAGATGTGTTTCGTGATTCAGTGAGTGATCACAGAATCATCAAGCATTTATTTCTAGCAATGCTGTCAGATCTACCTACTATTACTCTATCTATTTACCTATATAATCTGTCTCTAAATATATTTAAGTAGGTATAATAGTATGAATGCCTACCTACAAAAATATAACTGTCAAGTTATTCTACTTGTAAAAACTAAAATTTTCCTAGAAAAGTACAAAACAATTTTAAGTATCTGCAATAAAAAGGACAATACTAAAATAAACGACCCGCTTTGATTGATTGATTGATAAACAAAAGATCTTGACAGCCTCCGTGGATTACTGTTTTAGGACACTGCTTTACTTTCAATGGTCGCGGGTTCGTATTCTCGATGCACGATGCAAATATTTGTATTCATGAGTATTATCATATATTATTATACTGTACTATTATCTAAATATATAGGTATAACTCAAAGGTGACTGACATAGTGATCCAACAACAAGCAGCCTAAACCACTGGATGGATCGGGCTAAAATTTGGCATGCAGGTTATGACGTAGGCATCCGCTAAGAAAGGATTTTCATACATTCTACCCCCAAGGGGATAAAATAGAGGATGAAACTTTGTATGAAACTTTGTCAATTTTAAACCGATCGGGCTGAGACTTTGCATGCATAAAGCTACTATGACGTAGGCATCCTCTAAGAAAGGATTTTGATAAATTTCACCCCTAAGGCATAAATTAACGCGAGCGAAGCAGCGGGCAAAAGCTAGTTAGTACATATATCTCTACGTAATTATTCTATTGATATTGATTGAAAATAGTATATGGCGAAATTGAAAAGATTATCAAAAATAATTATTTGACGACTTCGGTGGATATTTTTATCAGCTTTCTTTGGCGTAGGTGGAATATGTATTCTATAGTCATCCTGATATCATATAATGAAAGTAATCTCTTGTACTTACTATAAATATAATATATAAATATGATGATAATGAGGTGGTTAATTCAACTTTCTTTATTACTAATCTTATAAGTACTTATAAACGTTTAAATTATGTATGTAGGCGCAACATAGTGGCAGAATCAAGTTTTGTCAACAGATATAATTACTGATTCGTGCCGCCTACTTGACCGGTTTTCCCTCATACCTAATATATAGAAAACCCATAGATACAGATTAGAATAGACGTTGCAATAGACATCTATTTTTTTTGTTTGGACTCTAACAAAGAAAAATCCATATTAAAATATTTTTATAATTTGGACTTTTAGGACACTGGTTTTTATGGAATTTTAGATTTAATTGTCAATATAATTAATATTACAGTTTTAATAAAATTATCATAGCAACGAAATTCGATTAATCGATATTTCAAATTCCGCTTCCAAAGCCCGTTTCGACATGAACAAAAACAGCAAAAGATTTTTCTTTGTATCTATGTTTTGTTTGCTTAAAACAATATTTATAATCAATAGTACATATTAAACTGCCGAGAGGAAAATATTAAAACCCTTAAATACCCTTAAACATACACCCGGGATTGAAACTCCGAGTTTCCCTCTCTGTCACACTATGGACCCGGCACCCGCTATTTCGCTCCTAGTCGCCTCTTATGATATCCTGGTGAAAATTAGTTATTTTTACACTGTTACCACACGAAACAAAAATGTTCATTAAACCGGGAAAGGGGGTGTAATAACACACAGTACTCTTGGAAGCCATCGTGCATATTTCCAGATGAATTTGGGTTAACTGACTTAACCTAATCTTCACATCATCCTCCACTGGTGACCCGATCAGCAAGTAACCGTTAGCGCAGGCAGGTGCACCATTCCATTATACGAAAGGAGACTTGCAGCTTCCAAGTTGTCTTACGGTTGCAGATTAGGCAGTGACATTACAGAATAAAAGTCTTTTAGTCTAAGTCCACAGAAAGGGCATTACATGACAGTTATGAGTGATAACGTGATGTGTTCATGTGAATTGGTGACGGTTGCTACTTTCCATCAGGTGGACTATATATATATCGTTTGATTTGTTCGTCGATGCCATTTTTTACTTGGGAAAATGCGTCATGGAGACCCGCCCCCTCCAGGGATAATCTGTATCTAAAGCGTAGCGATTTCTATTTTCAAATATGTCTTAGAAAATTACTGAGCCTCGTGACTACGACAACATCGTTGCATTTATTAGTAGAAACCATAGACTATAAAATATTTTTTTATGTAAATCAAATAGGCGTATTAATATGCAGATTGTTACGGATCACACAACTGTTATGAGCAAACAGTAAATATGTTAATATGTGGTCGCCATTCATTTTCTTTTTATATTTAGAACTTAGTACTACGAGCTATTACAGAAAAAATAAGTACTTTATTATTTATATTATTATGGGGTAAATATTACACTTGGCATTGGCCTTATGAAAGTAGAGTCGACGAGTTGTATTTTATAAAAAAAGTAGATAAATCTATTAGACTCTGGTTTTGCGCTAGGGCATGACTTGTTTGAAATAAAATAATAACACAAAGTAAATAACCAAGTACGAAGTCATAACTTTGCGATAAAGAACTAGGCAGCAATAGGTAGGTACCTATATAATCCATATTCTAATGTGTCTATCAAATAGAAAAAAATGCTTGAAAATAATTTATTTCATACATATATTTATTCTGTAAGAAGTAATAATTAGAGTCTTTGAGAATTTATTAAATAAACTGTTTTATAGAATTAGTTATTTCATTCAAAGTATGCATCCGTTGCATTACAAGCAAATGAAAATTGCATTTCCGCGCGAAACACTTTCTGACGCCATCTGTAGGAACTTACATACAGATAAAACAGCACATCGCTCTTGGCAACCTTGCACTGTTTTACCGACGCAACATCGCCGATCTGTCATGGCGTTTTGAAGTGTGTACGTTTCTGTGCACTAAACATAAATAATGATTCTCAGACAGTTTATTATAAATAAATACACTAAAAACTGTTTCGGTTACTGTAAAGTATCATGATTGTTGTGTGTTAGCAATATTTAGTCGCGAGTGTGCGCTAAAATGGACAAGAAAAATGCAATTCGAAGAGCCAAAAGGCCTTCCAAAGTGCTTGAAGAAAATTATTGGGATTGCAGCGTCTGTACGTACAGAAATAATGCAGAAGCATTTAAATGTTCGATGTGCGACGTCAGAAAAGGTAATTCAGTACATAAATTAGTTCTACATGCGTTCCTTTGTATCGAAACTCGAGTGTGAATGCCCTCTAGTATGGATCGATTTTTAGTCCCAAGTACATGCCTAATACTCGAATTAGTTTTCCCTGAAAAGAGCCACGCAAGTAGATAAATCGACATTCTTTGTATTTTGCGAATTCTTGTTCCAATTCCACATAAAATCAAATATTTCGTATACACCTGAGATGACTAAAAAAAAACTATAGTTACTTTTTAATGAAAATTATCTAATTATATCAAATTGACCGATTGTGTACTTTACATTGTTTTGTATTTTGATTGATGACATGAATGTATATTCATGTTATTATCCACTAATTGAATTCCCATAATAATTTGCATTTGAGACCTATATAATTGAAACAACAATTCTAATGTTCTAATCCTATATTTACTATAATGAATGTAAAAATTATTTAAATTAAGAACAATAATTTAAAAAAATACTGAACAATTATATTTTTCTTTAGTAGAGAGACGGTTAGTATTTACTTTTATTTTTAGTATGTATATACATTACCTATGTCGCCTGTGGTATTCTTATTAATCTTGAATTTAAAATATAATTAAACTTTACTCACTTTTATTATTTATATTAAAGATATCTATTAGTGCAATTCTAAAAATGTTATCCGCAGTGAACAACAACGGTTGAAAATGAACTTTAGAAGTAGCTAATGGTATTTACACAGATTCAAATTAAAAAACATTAAGTACCTGTAGGTTTTAATTACATGTTTATAATCTGTTTTGAATTCCCAAATTATTATAATTAAACCATAGTTTAAATATGAATTTTTATTCGAACTGTATGCTAAATCTTATCCATACCAATACTATAATTGTCTGTCTGTTTGTTCCTTTTCATGACGAAACATCTCTATACAGTTATTTAGTCATGAATAGGTTAATTATCACTTTGTTTTCTTTTTTTGATAACAAGATAGCATATGATATAATGCATTCTCAGTTTCATTAAAACCTCAAAAGGGTGAGACCACAATAGATCTATGTAGGTTGCAGTGCTACAGGTCCAAGCACCTGAAAATAGACAAAACCTCCAAAAAAAAAAAAAGATCTTAAAAATTTAACTGTGAGTGAAGGACTGTATTTATATTAAGCTGCTAAATGTAATTATGAAATTAAAAGTAATGCAAGATAACAGAAGAATATGAATAGTGACAATGTTATTTTTCTATATAAAACAATAGACAATAGCAAGCCTAAACAATATATGAAAGGGGGATTCATGCACAGTCACAAACAGACAGACACATTGATTAATATTGGAGTATGGATATGGTAAAGTACTCGATTTAAATAACCTTTTGTTAATTACACTCTTATAAAGTGTATAAAGACTCCTTTTATTAGAACTACAATAAGCTAATGCCATTTAATTTCTCATTAAAAACTACTTGCATTTTTTAGATATTGCCATATGAACTGTTATTCAATTTTCACTTCTATGCCGTTGACTGTAGGTGTACAAAATCTGATAAGTATTTATGTTTATTTATCTATGCTAATAGTTCAGCAGTCTGCCACCGTTACCCATAGGCGTTGCAGTCGCGTATTACCCGACCAAATAAGAAAGACGTCGCTTACATTATAACGCGTTGTTTGTTTGAACATTCATATTTAGTGGGTTAGTACCCATTGACCTTTGTGACGTCATGTACACAAGTACAGTTGCTCGTAGTAATCTTGTGCATACTAACTAAATCTTATAGTTTAGGTGTGTGTATACATGCATAAAAGTAGGTACAGTCGGCTTCAAAAATATATTCGATAAAGATCCGTCGAATTTAGTAATTTAGTATAACAGTCAATGTTTTTTTATTTATTTAACGACCTACAATGCACAGAGTCACACTCAGGCACAGTTCAAAATATACTACAGTACATTTGGCGACTTAACACCATGCGGAATTTGCTACCATAGGGGGTGCAGAGAATAATTATTGGCGGTGCAAATATAATTAATGATAAACAAAATATAAACAGGACGATAAATACAATATATACCTAAGAGATTGACCAATATATTACATAAATATATTTAAATATTACAAAATGTTCTTACCTTGCTGTATTTAATGTAGAATTTTATTAACATTATACAACATACATTATAACAAATCACACAGCATTAAACTAAACAAATATATAATCATCTGAGGACAATTCACACAGCGCCATCTAGACCCAAGTTAACCTAGCTAAAGCTTGTGTTATAGGTTCTAGACGACGACGAGGTTTTTTTCGTAAATTCATACATATTATACATAGAAAATACCGATACAAACAATCATGAATACAAATGTTTGTACCGTGCGAGGAATCGAACCCGCGACTATCAGAAGTAATGCGGTGTGCTAAACCGCTAGACTATCGAAGCCATCATATATGAAATTACGGTGTTCCCGCCTGAGCTAAGGATATCCGCTGGGGAGGTACCAGTCAAGGATGAAATTGGTTAACCCGTGCGAATTTACCAGAAATCAACTATAATAGTTTCTAGAGGGGACCGTGTGAAGGTCAACATGACATGGTATACTAATAATAATTCCCAGGACAATTCACACAGCGGCATCTAGTCCCAAGATAAGCAAAGCTTGTGTTATGGGTATTAGACAACTGATATAAATACTTATATTTTTTTATGTAAATAGATACATAATATACATAGAAAACACCCAGACCGATACAAACGATCGTACTCATGAATACAAATGTTTGCACCGGCCGAGGAATCGAACTCGCGACCATCGGAGGTAAGGCGGTATGCTAAACCGCTAGACCACCGAGGCCAGCATCATTATCAGTAATGAGGCCTCCTATTATTAAAATGAAAATCACATCCCCCTATCGATGTAAATGAAGCGAACTGTACATGGTGCTCTAGTTGCATCTAATTATCATAACTAATGATTTCATGGTTAGACACGGGATAGGCCATGTACTATACTAAAATGCAGCGACCTACCTGTGCTTCTCAATATATGTATATATATACTCAAATATTTTATAAAAATCTTTCTAAGAAACAGCCATACTCATAACAGTAATACTACATAACTTAACATAACTAAGTATCGTTTAGAAAAAGCTAATGGATCTCTTATGGGAATGGCTATAAAAATTTACAATAAGACACCGAAGGATATACTTGAATTACCTTTAAATAAATTCAAAACATTTGTTAAATCATATTTATTGAGCAAAAGACTATTATACACTAAACGATTACTTGAGTGACGAACGTGCAGTGCAATAACAGTTCATGCACGGGAATTTCATTTAACGTTAGACATAGACACCTACATTAGTACCTACACAATGTAAATAAGGTTATTGTTAAAAAAAATCTGTTTAGTTTCTTGCCAGTTCTTCTCAATTAAATCTGTATAATAAACTGGACGGTAGGGAAAAAATATTAATACAAAAAAAAATTCTTTCATAAGCTGTTAAAATTTTCTGTTTTTAATATATGATAATGTAATGGTGCATACGCCTGCGCTAACGGTTTACGCTCGCGGGGCACCAATGGAGGATGATAGAATCAGCATATGAGGTCAAGTTAGCCCTTCGTCGCAAATTCATTAGGAATGTACCACGACGGTTTCCAGGGGTCAATAGTCCACATTAGTAACAATTCCCTTTCCCCCTCTATCTATATTATGTATGTATTTACAAAAAAATTGTATGAAACTATTTGTATCAGATGTTTAGCAGTTTCCGTTTTTTCTTTTGCTTTATTTTAATGTCTATAAAAAAGAACGGAGTAAACACCGGAAACGATCCAATCGTTTCCTCTGAAATGTGATGATATATAGCCTTCAGTTTACATTTTACATTGTCGTGACTTATCACGCTTTGTGACGTCAGGTAAACCCGCAGCCTACGAATTGCTGAATTATCGAAACCGCTTAGCTAGATTAGTCATATTTTAAGACTACAACGCCAGAACCCAGTGGTCTACAACCCAGATAGACACCTGAAAGTCGTGAGTTCGAATCAAGCAAACACAAAAAAAAACTTTGTGATAATTTAGATTTCTGACTGACTCTCCTGTTAAATAAACACCGTTAATAAATCAAAATGAATTCGACACAGAATCGTCCTTACCACATTACGAGGGTCATTTACATATTGTCGTGGTTTATCATGAGCAGTGACGTCAGTTAAAGCCACAACCTACGAATTGCTGAATTAACAAACCCGCCTAGCTAGATGATTCATATTTTAATACTAGCTGTGACCTCGACTTCGTCCGTGTAAAATGATGATACTTCTATATTACCTTTCTTCTCCCCTTTCAACGCCTTACAACCCTTTTTTCACATTAAAAATAGCCTATATCCTTTCTTAGGATGTGGACTATCTGTGTACCAAACATTTAATTCGGTTCAGTGGTTTCGGCGCGAAAGCGAGACAAACAGCAGTTACTTTCGCATTTATAATATTACTAAGGATTAGCAACAAAACCGACCAAACCTGTTTGACAACTATTTATTCTTATGTACTGTACCAATGGTCGCTATGGAAACACATAGTTTGCTCGACTCTGCACTTTATACTGTCACAGTTTAGGATTATAGGAAGGAAGGGATTACTAATAATGGGGAATAGCAACCACATTGCTACCAATGTACCATGTCAGGATGGCCTCCATGGGATTCCCCTTGGAAACTGTCGTGTTAAATTCATGGTCATCTTATCATCCTCGACTGGTGCCCTGCCAGCGAATACGTAAGCGCAGGCGAATAAACCATTTCATTGTGATGCCTTAAAAAAAAAACCTGTTAGACACAATTCCATCATACTTTGTTTTAAGGGATTATAATGGAATGGTACACCATCCTGCGCTAAAACAAAAATATCTCAGTATTTATATCAATTGTCTACCCTAGTACCCATAACATAACAGAAACTGCTTACCGTGGGACTAGATGGCGCTGCGTTCAGGAATATTTATGTGTTATTTATAAGTATACTAGATTAATTTTAAGACTTAGGGTATGTCTACAAGTCTACCAAAACATAGCACCCTTTCCCAAGAGCCGACGGCGCCATGTTGTTACACATGTTTACAACCAGCTAATCCGTAAATTTTGTACACGTAAAACCGATTTGAGTAAAACTTACACATAATTATGTGAGGCTTACAATGATATATTAGTGAAAACCACATACAAATCGGTTAAGCCGTTTTTAATACTTAATATTTTTTTTATTAAATTTATATTTCTGGACATTTCATATAGCGCCATATAGTCTTATTTTATGTTTACTAGATATAAATAAGCACATAGTTTTTTTTTTACTTTTGATAATTTTTTTGTAAATACATAAATATTACATAGAAAACACCCAGAGCGATACAAACAATCAAACTCTCGAATACAACTGTTTGAACCGTGCGCGGAATCGAATCCGCAACAATCAGAATTAAGGCAGTGTGCTCAAAGTGGCTGTGTCATGGCGTCGATGTGTGTATGGATATTAAAGATAATAATATCTATAGTTATTAAAACAGGATATTTCCAGATATTTGTTTTTACAAAAATACAGTAGCTTTTCCCAGATGTTGATTATCTCTCGTCATTACAGTTTCCTGAAGGGATAGAAAGATATCCAATGCCAAAGGTTCCGTTATTTGACAACAATTATATATTTTTGTGGAATATAACATGATAGTATAGTATTACTATACTATACTATCATGTTATGTTTAGTATGGTTTATTTGCACTAATTATATACACTACCGCGCCACCACTGAAGGATAATGAGATGAGGATAAAATCTGATCAGTTAGTTTATTAACTACGTCTGTTTCTAGCGTGCACCGCGTAGAGGTCGACCTGATATTGGTAAGAATGAGGCTTTTAGTACCCATTCCTAACAATCATCAACACGCAAGTTTCTTGCTCGTATTTGTAGTCAAGACAGCTTTCCGATTAAAAAAATAAGTAATGACTATTCAAAAGTTTTTTGAATAAAGAATCTTCTTTTCTATTCTATTCTTTCCGACATAATCATCTGCTTCTTCTATATCCCATTTATTTGGGGTCGGCGTAATATGTTTATTCCTTCCAACATATATCGACATTATTATGAGTTCTTTTTATACAACTCAAATGGAAAACAAGCAATATATATGTACGCGTGAATCGGCAAACTATTTATAACTCGGTTCGGGTGAATCGCCTAAACACTTATGTGAATCAGAAACACCATTAACTAGCCCTTGGGGGTATATTCTTATTACGTCTATACGTAATAGGGCCGGCCCCTTTCTTGTAATGTCTAAGAGCGTCTGTGGAGGACAAGTGCTCTAATGTATAATTTGTGTCGAACCCAACGCCATCGGCGGACGAAACAGCCTCGCTACAGCTTCAGCAAGGATAATTATGGCTGCGTTCTGACACACTGGTTATTTTAATATGAATAGTCGGAACCGGCGGCTTTCCTTACCTGTTTTTCTTATATGATTAGAATGGCATACAAGCAGTTATGATGGCCTCGGTGTCGGCAAACGGCCTCTAGCGGTCTAGCACACCGCTTTACTTCCAATGGTCGCGGGTTCGATTCCTCGCACGGTGTAAACAGTTCGTATTCATGAGTATGATTGTACACCCAGACCGATACAAATATCAGTCTGGGTGTTTACTATGTATATTATATCTGTATTTAGAAAAGAAAGATATCTAAATATTTATATCAGTTGTCTAGTACCCAACAAGGGTACTAGTCAATAACTGATGGAAATACTTAAATCACAAGCTCTACTTATCGTTAGCTTGAGTTTAAGAAGACGCTCTGTGAATGTTCAGGGTTATTATTATTATTCTAAAAAAATACAGTGTAACCGAGGCTTTCAGTAAATTTTTTGTTCGTACTAAACTCAACCCATATCATGCTTTCAAAGGCGTACAAATAGAGCTATACTCCAAAACAGCGCTTCGGTTCACACCAATAACGATTTCCAGGCTATTTCTAAATCTAACCTTTTATTGGCTAAAGTATTTCGAATCTACCGTTCTATTTTGAACTCTGCCCCTTTTACATAAGCTTTCAAAGTTATTTACCACCGATAAAGCAACTGGGAGGTATATATTCCGATTTTCAAACATCCCAGAGGCAAAACCGTGTTTCGGTCCCCTTGTCTGTATAGTTTCTAAACAGAAATGATGTGTACATTTACCACTGCTTCATAATATAAGCATGTTTATTGGAGTGAAATGTAATAGAAATGAGGATAAGGTAAAACATTTTCAACCTCTTCAGCTTGCTTTGTAAGATGTTTTGCGATTGAAGGATGTGGGCAGAGGTGATAAGACAGAGAAATTACTGGGTATGAAGGCATGGTTATCTAGACTGGTAAGTCTGATATTTTACTGCAGGACTAAAATGTCAGACTTGCCAGCCTAGATAACCATGCTAACAATGCTACTATTTATGTGCTTTACGTAGAAGTAAAAATATAATAAAAATAATTATTAAAAAGCATATAAATTCGCGTTATTGCAATACTGAAACTGACTTGACTTATAGGCTTGACATTATATTATTTAACTAATGCCCCACCAGTGTATACCTAACCACGAAACCCAACACCATTCAATTAAAAAAAAATCTATCCATACACACTTACAAACTTCCGCGTTTATAATATTAGTAAGATAATTTTAGGCGTGTCAAAAATTGGGCAATTTTGCCACATTTTTACTATTATCTACCGTACAGATTTGGTTACCACTGTTGAGAACTGCCAAGAAATTCAAGTAGGACATTCATTTTTATATAATTTATTTTTCAATGGAAATCATCGTATATGTCAATCAAATTAATTAAAACTCATTTTCTGCTACAAGGTACTTCAACACGCAAACCTCGAATCAATCCTGCGCTGGTGGCCGCCCAGGCCGCAGGTACGGCGCCCACTAGTTCGCAGAAGAGGCCACGCTCTGCGAATTCGCTCAAGAAGAAGCGACGGCATCCGCCGCGGCTCAGCAATGTTGATCGCAGCTCAGCGCAAACTAGAGAGGTAACGCCTGATCTCCTTTATATGTCTAGAGCAGTGTTTCCCAACCTTTTAATGTGCCATTCTCGCATTAGCTTTTCTTAAATTCTTATGGCTCCCTATGTAGCATACATAATTTTTATATTAAAAAATTGAATTGTTCACTTAAGAAACTTGTTAATGAAACAGAGTAAGTAAATTTTCAAATATAATGAAAAACTGAAATTTTAATGAAGATTTCTATATTCATTTGCTATTTTAATTTAGTGATAACAATTATTTAAGAATTTTCATTTTTCGATAAATTTTGGCAGCGAAATCTAGCATTGCATTTAAATGGCCTGGAGCGAAAGGGTCAATTTCATGTTGTGTCCATTTTGGAATTGTTCACTAAACAATGAAATGGCGCCCCTGTGGGCGTGGGTATCTCGTTGGGAAAAACTGCAATAGAGTCGTCGCTTAGAGTAGGTCCATTTTTCACGTGATGCTTTTTTATAATTTACGTACACCTAATCACCCCCTTAGTGTTATGTGGTGAAGTTTAAGATTTTTTGATAAATTAGTTATTAAAAAATCACGTGTATTTTCAGTATCTTCCAAGAAGCTAAACATTTTTAGAATATTATCTTTAGACTTTCGGTTTAGAAATCTCGCGTTTGACGAAAAAAATAATTCACGTGATATCTTATTATAGCTCCTTCCGCGGTTGTAATATTTCGTTATTTTTACCGAATCCCTCCCCCCAATTCGAGCCTCACGTGATTAATGGACGGCCCCTTAGTGGTTTACTACTTTGACTTACACCCAAAAGGTCGTGAGTTCAAATCTGGTCGATAAACAAAAATTTATACTTATCACTGATTTGGCTGAGGGAAACACCAACATCAAATCAAAAAATGTATCTGAGAATTAGGCTAACCCTTTGTCTCATTAGATTCAAATATACTGAACGAATGAGAGAATGTCAAGTGTAGCGTTCACCACGAGGTTGACAGTACCTCTGACTACCCCATCTGGTATAGCAATCGTGATGATATGACGGCATATGTGATGGTAAGTGATTACCGCTGCCCATTCACCTAGAACAACAGAGGAAATGCTAAAGATGGTAGAATGGTCAACAGGTGTAAAGCAGGTCAGGCCTTTTAAAAAGCATTATGCTTGTTTTAAAATTCAAGGCGTAGGTTTTAAGGCGCTCCGTTCTCAGTACTTCCCAGTGATGAGACGTCCATACTTGGTGAATGATCCATTGTAACTGGCAGCCTTTGAAATAAAAAAATATTAAAAAGTTTGCGGCCGAAATAGGACAAGGTACCCATGCAAACGAT
Organism: Achroia grisella; assembly: GCF_030625045.1. Taxonomy (NCBI): domain Eukaryota; kingdom Metazoa; phylum Arthropoda; class Insecta; order Lepidoptera; family Pyralidae; genus Achroia; species Achroia grisella. The sequence goes on from NW_026712999.1 coordinate 441,280, forward strand.
TTTGTACAGTCTACCTAGATAATATGTGTAAGTATATATATTTTTCTATTCAACCAGGTAACTGTAAGCGGTGTTACAGTAGTTATAACCGAATACAAACCGAAGAAGTCCGTCTCTAGCAGTTCCAGCGACGTGGAATCCTCAAATGACGCCCGACCATGATCCATGACAGTCCAGTGGTCACAATGCGTTGATGAAAGCTCAACTCCAAAATAGCATACTATAAGGTCTTAAATTGCTAAATACTAATGGTACGATATGAAGTTTTTGATTTTTTTTACATATATTTGAGTTTCACTGTAATGGTAAACGTGATTGATTATATACTATATGTAAAAGGTGAATTTGTATGATTTTTTTAAGATAAATATAGAATATTTCTATATTCGTTCTAGTAATACAATCTGTCAGCTAGTCTTACTATCTTACTAATATTATAAACACGAAAGTTTGTGGGTATGGATGGAATTTAGTTATTTTTTCACGCGAAAACTACTGAACGGGTTGTGATGAAACTTTACAGCAATATAGCTTATACATCAGAATAACATATAGCTTACAATTTAAAAAGATATTACGTAAATTGGTCGAAATATAATGATAAATGTCAAGTAAGTGTAATGCAGACGAAATAGCGCGGATCAGCTAGTTAATAATAATTTAATGTTTTATTCAAAATGGTATAAATACATATTTCATTTTTCAGAAATATTTACTCATCTTCGTTTACTTTGACAACACTGTGTTAGCTGAGTATATTACTGTTGAGTTCCATTAATAAATAGTCAACCAAACAGTGTATACTTTATTTCAGAGGTGTCACACTCAGTATTGCAGAGGACTCTATATGAAATATAGGACCCTCTACAAAATTGAGAATTTAGAGAAATTAGAAAGTGTAGATGGACCAGATTCAAATAAAAAAACAACACTGAATTCTTATAACATTTTAGTTATTTTATTATATAGTATATGAGGTTGTTAAATATGTGTGTATGCGTGCGCGGGCCTTGTTGATACAGCCCTGGGGCCGCATGCAGTCCGCGGGCCGTAGGTTTGACATGGCTGCTTTATACCATATTTATACGTCAATCAATCTTGCATAAGCCCGAAATACTCGTTCGAACGAGTTATTTTGATACAAACTGTTAGATCGCAACTATTTCCGGAATATTATTTGTAAGTTACTAATAATAAACATTATTAGTCATGAAAATGTAACACAGAGACGCTCTCGATTTTTTTAATGCTACTCGGTGGTCTAGCCGTTTAAACATCACTACTTCCGATAGTCGCGGGTTTGATTACTGGCAGGGCACAAACATTTATATTCATAAGTATGATAGTTCGTTATTACCATATGGTACGTTTACATTATATTGAAACTCGAATTATTATTACCTAGTACAATACTGGATTAGCTCAAAATTAAAGAAATTTGGAAAATTCACTCTAAATTTTTAACTTTAAATGGTTATTAAAAAAGAAATTGAGTTAATCCCCTTTTTATAATTGGTGTACGATATATAGGTTAAGTCGTAAAGGGCAAGCTTAAAGTCTTATAATATTCATGATTGTGAACTGTAAAATACCTAAGAGACTTTTTATACTACGTTGTTGGCAAACAGGCGTACGGCCCATCATCAACACCAGGGGTGTCACGTCCGCTTTGGCGACCCTTAAGTAACCTTAATATACTAAAACTCCCTGATGTAAATTGACTTGGAAATAATATTAGAAAATAATTATTACAGTATAAATGAGTTTCTGGAAAGTGAAGTTAACTGAAACTAAACCTAAATATAATAATTGCAATATTTATTGATAATGTAAGAATTATGTAGTTAGGATACTATACGATGAATAACATCAGACAGTGTAACATGTTTCCAAATAATAACTTCCTAATTTGACTTGAAAAAAAAATTCCACACAAGCAAAGTGGAAAATTGATAATAGTTTTTACCGTCAACGTATTAAAAATTATTTTCAAGTAAAATGTGACCAAAGTCAGTAAAAATAATTGATTCGTTTTGGACGAGTTTTGTCTCTTATGAATATCTTTTTATTTTGTCTATCTGTACCGTCCTCTTTGACTAGTTACTTTAGTTGAACCAAAAATAACAGAACTAAAAAGAAACTCAATTGTATTTTTTATTTCCAGTTGTTTTGTTTTAATCTTTTAGTCATACTAAAAGATTATACTACTAGATAGAAGTCTTTTGTGTATTCTACAAGAATTGCGGTTTGGCAGACCCTATACGACTAACCTTGTATGTCATTTTTTTCATTAAACATCTCGAAATCTAATGTTACTATAATAATATTGGCTATTTATCTATTTAGGATAGAAATAAAATAAGCTTTAAGATCTAGGTTAGTAATACACAATTTTCCTATCATTTGACTGTATTCTTAAGCGTAACTTATGAATTTTCTACATAACAATATTTTATTAATATAAAAGTCAAATAGACCTATTTTAATTATCAAGGATTTCTGTCTTTTTCTTTCGAACTAGTTTCTAGATTTGATAGAGAGTGACAGCACTGTTTATGGGTTTGTAGTTTTTAATTTTATGAGTAAGGGATTTAGTGTTGTATAGTCTAATTGTCTTCATTTGAGTTTGATTTTGTGTACTACTTATCTAATTATACTGTTGCTTATTGTGTACTTGTAATTATAACTTATTCTAAATTATTGTAATTTATCTTATATGTAAATTGTATTTTATAAAAATGGAATAGTAAAATATGGAATTGTATATAAAAAAGTAAAAGTCCAGCTGGTCACTGCCAAAATGCTTGTATGTACATAAAAAGGATGATTTGGCGGTACGGCGTAGTGTTAAATTAAAAAAATGTTCTAATTGCGGAGTTAAGGAAAGTTGTCATTCAGCTGTCAGTTTCTGACAGTTCGAGTGAATGACACAAAACTAGGTGTTATGTAATAATATTCTAAAATCGAATTAACCTTTTTTTTATTTTTGACATTGCACTAGGCATAATATTAGACACTATTCATATTTTTTTAATACTCACATGCTTTAAATGATAAGAATGAAGGTTTGTGTTAATTAAAAAAAAGTAATAATATTTTGCTTAAATGTCAAAAAATATTATAATGTAAATGCTCATTTTTAACAATAGCTAAGAATTGTTTAAATAATAAGTATTGCGTTCTTCATCAAGGTATTTTATGTATCCTATTAAGTAATATATGTTCCGTCATACAAATGAATCATCTCTAATTATTATTAAACAGTTTTGAATTTCAAAAGAAACGAAGTCTTAAAAAAAAATATTTTTTATTAATCATCATCACATTTAAATCGATTTTAGAATGTTCCTAAATTTATATATATATATATATATCGTAGTTATGTATATATATATACAAATTATTATATACGGTAGGTTATACAATGAGTATAAGGATATATTCAATGTCACTTGATAAGCTTTATTTCTATTTTAATTTCATTGCCATGACGGATCAAATCTATATATAATAAATATGTAACTAACTGTCTGTGCATTAAAGATATATGCCTATTACTGGTGGACTTACGTAATGGAGCCCAAAACAATTATTGTTACAATTGTCTGTTATCTGTTCGTTTGTGAGGTCTAATCTCAGAAACGGCAATGCGATTCGGATGCGGTTTCCACTAATGTGTTCTGATAAATTTCACACAATACTTTATAATTCTGTTATTCTAATTGGTTTAAACCCAAATAATATACGGATATGAAATTACGGGCTCGGCTTGTGTGTAATTGGTTTCTTGTAAGTGTTCTTGTTTATTTAGCTTCTGACTTTTATTCAACACTTTAAACTATTTTAAGGTTCCAAATTTAAACTATTCATGTTTTCTTCTATCTTTATTATTAGTTCATTTAAATCCAGAGACGTATGGTCCGTCCCCTTAGCTCTTGGTAATTCATTTATTATTTTCAAGATGTGACCGCAACTCGTATCAAAAAATTGGTCAACAAATAAAATTGAATCAATTATACTGCAACACTCAACAAATTATCAACACATACTGCAGATCTTCGTCAAAGGGGGGACTATTCTAGGGTTATACTGCAGATCTTCGTCAAAGGGGGGGACTATTCTACACAAACCCCCCACGTCTGGTAATTCTAAATCCAGAGACGTAAGGTCCGTCCCCTTAGCCCTTGGTAATTAATTTATTAATTTCATTATGTGACCGCAACACGGCTTTAAAAATTGGTCAAAAATTAAAATTAGTCAAAATTGAATCGATTATTACTGATATAGTGCAGATCTTCGACGAAGGGAAGACTATTCTATGCGAGGGTTCAGTGTCTGACCAGTCTCTATAAAACTTGCCTAACATAATGGATAGGGGAATATTTTTTAGCATAATCTATAATTATTGTATAAGTTACCAAAAAAATAAAAACACTTGCGGCCCCGTTTTTGTGTTCCGTGCTTTGGTTAAGTATTTATTGTAGCTTTATGAGCATGTTATTTTAAGTAATTTAAATTAAACAAGTGTAATTTATTTAATTAATTATTATTTATGAATTATAAATAAATTTTCATATTTTTTCTTCCTATTATTAAAGCTTGTAACTTTCGAACTGTATTTCTGTAAAGTTGTAATGATTCAGTCAATTCGATGTCTTTTAACAATTGTATTGTTAGTTTGTGTTTTGTAATGGTATAAAATAATAACAATAACAATTACAAATTTAATGTTTGTTAGATTACAACGAATATGTTTTAATTGTCTTCATTTTTAATCTATATAATATTTAGAGTTTCATCTCGATTATTCAGATGCGATATTTATTTAATATTTTAATTTCAATCTTCTTATGTTCAATAATTTAAAATAGATAATAATTATTTATACTGTTTCACGTGTCTTTTTATTGTATATATTTTGTATATATATAATGATGGAATGTCTAGATGTATTTATAAAATTCCAATACTGTAATGGACAGTATTATATGTATTAAAACATTTTACAATTTAATTAATGTTTATTCAATCCTAAACCTAAACTTTTGTCAGAACTATTAATATAGCCTTAGATCGATCTGTTGTCGATCGTAAACACATGTAGGCTCGAGCCGACAGTCAGCCGAGGTTCGAACCTCTAGCAGACTAGGGTCATACCTGTAAATCAGGCCTACCGAATTTCAGTCGCTAAATAAGTTATTTTAATGGTTTCGAGTACCCTACACTTGGCCCGTTTTCGGTATGGCTGCTGATATACAGTCGGTTAGTGGTTAGAGTTTTTAATGGATGATAATTGAATTGTATACATTGACGGGGTATCAGTGAAGGATGAAGGGTAAACATAAGCTCAGGCCAGTTAGCCCTTAGGGACAAGAATTAATCATGACAATTTTCAGGGAGGAACATGTGGAAATCAATCTAAATTGGTATGTACTAGATATATGTTTTTTTTTTAATTAATTTTAATGATAGATAGTTTGATGGGGCGAATTGACTATTAGTGTACACTAGCTACCCACCCCGGCTTCGCACGGGTGTACGATTCAAGAGGAAGATTCATATGTATAATACATGGTACACATGTATTATACATATGAACCGTGTGAAGCCGGGCCCAGTAGCTAGTTATACTATGTAATGATTTATGGATTAATGTTCTATTGAGGGTAATGGTTATAAGAAAAAATCGAATGCTATATTTGAAAAAATACATAAAATATAAATAATATTAGGTCATAAAAATAACACCAACTATGCGTGCTCGAAATAACTTTATATATTTCTTAGGGTCGACATTTTCCATTCACGTAAAGACCCAGACTATTGACGACCTCGGTGGCGTAAGTTTTACGCTTAACTATGCAGGCTATATTCAATAGAAATATTTCTATTCATGTATGAATGTTTTGGTGTAAGCAGTTAATGTGTAGTATGTAAGTATTTAAAAATAAATATTTCTATCAGTTGTCTAGTGCCCATAATAATAATATCCCATTAAAGAGAGGCTTCTAAAAAGTATGTATATAAATATTACAATAATATTAATAACTATGAGTACCGTGGAAGTAATTCACAATATATACTGAAATTAGCCATTTGCCCTAACGTCGCCGCGTCGTCGGCGTGGAATTAAAATAAAGTATCCGAAGTTATTACTTACAACTTAAGCTATCTGCGGGTGAAAATCCCAAAAAATCAGTCCATCCGTTTCAGACAGCAAGAACTAATAGACATATGAATATTTTTAAAAATAATATTTTGACCTAAATACCGTATTTTCATATACATTCAGAAAAAAGCTGTTAATTAAAAATTACAAACGCACACTTCAATTTTATTTCTTTGTATAGATTTGCTGATGGTATGTAATATTGTCTTATTTGTTCTAATGGACAAGGAGTTTTTAGGATGTAACACTGCAAAACTGCAGGAGATTTGCCTATTGACACATTGAATTGAAATAAATCCAGCGAAATTTGGGCATATCAAGTCTTGTGTTAATCACGTTTACAATTTATAATGACTCTGATTACCCCATCTGGGATAATAGTCGTGAAGGTAGCTTGATTGAAAATTATTGGCGACAAAAATTTTTTGAACGCTTTGCCAATTATTTACGGAGGCGAATGTACATCAACGTTTTTTTAATGGATGATAAAGGAATGGTGCCTTTCCACTGGTGCGTAAACCGTTTACGCTGGCGGGCACCAGTGGAAAAGTACATCAATGTTAACTATGTGTAAAAATAGTATTAAGTAAATGTTGATTATTTTTAAGTTGTATATCGATGTATTGTATATAAAGGACATTTAAAAGAATTGTTTCTTTTATTTTATAGTTTCTTTATGGATGATAATGGAATGGTACACTCGCCTGCGATATCTATATCCAATGATAGGTCGCCAGACGAGGATGATACGATGGCTTGTAGTCCCGGCTTCACTAATGGAGGATGTTAAGATGAGCTTGAGGTCAGATCAGTTAGCTCATTGTGACAAATTCACTACAATATAATAGTTCCCAGGGAAGACCGCGTGGAGGTAGATATGACAGCCATGTCATGGACTCGTGACCCCATTAATAAACCCTCATCATGTCTAAATTATATGGCAACATGCCAGTTTCTTGCTCGTTCGTGTGATGCTTCTTGTGGGCTTTCCCGGTAGATTTAATAATTCAAACTCATCCTTGAAGCAATTCAATCATATTTTGTTATCACTATCATACTCAACTAGTTTATTTTTTTCACTTGTAATCTTTATCCTGATGTTATCCGTGATTCTGACTATCTATGAATTTAGCAAAACTTACATAAGGCTCATTAAAATATAATGCTGATTGATGTATTTAGTTACAGTTATTCTATATTTCATATATGAGAATCTTGTACTGAATGATGTTTTGTACTAAATTTTTAGAGGAGTATTTTTTCTTTTTTTTGGACTACTCTAATTCTGTTGGTCGCAGCTGTCCTTTACAGCTTCACTGGACGACAGGGTGATAGGGGGCGAGTGTAGATGGCACTCCAAGCCAGCGGGAAGACTTATGGAGTGGCTGAAGGCCAACTCCCGCTTGCCGGGGTAGATCTATTTATATCAGTTGTCTAGTACCCTTAACACAAACTCTGCTTAGCTTGGGACTAGATGGCGCGTTGTGAATTGTGCAGGGATATATTATTATTTAAAAAAAAGTACTATATATTTAGTTTTGCTCGTTAACTGGATTATAAAGTACGTAAGCTTAAAAACTTGTAAAAATTATCAAAACAAATAATTTACATGAAAACTTTGGTACAATGTCAAAATGATGATAATTGACAAAAAACCAACAAGGTGACATCTGAAGGCGGTGTGATAACGGCCGTCGACAACCCTACAGGGCGGCACCGTTTGAAGTGCACGGCGGACTTTTTGTAGCGCTGCTTAAGCTCGCGCGCAGGGCTGTGGTATGCACTGTTGACAGATTGAAATTACAGTCTATACGCCGTAGAACTGTGCAATATTTTATTAACTTTAAACGAACGTACAGTAAAATGTAATTTTATATATACTAGCGACTCCCCAGAACTTTGCATGGGTGATATTATGTTAGGAATGTTGTTGAAAATAAAATGCTGACCTTGTTACTCGGTGGATAGTAGCTTTGTATAATTGTAGATGTGTTAAATCGATAAAGTATTTATTTATTTCGTCTATGTTAAACTTAACATCTTTGCTGAAATATTTTTTTTATTTGTAAAACATATATTAACATATTTATTGTTACTACTCGATAACTATCGAGTAGATACATCAGCTTCCTGCACATATAGAACCGACAAAAAAACGAGGGAAAAGGGAATTGTTAGTAGTGTACTGATGACCCCATGACTAGCAATGTACCATGTCAGTTTGAACTCCACGCGGTTCCCCCTGAAAACCGATAAATTCCTGGTGAATTTATCACGATGGGCTACCTGAACTGACCTCATTAGTAATGTGGACTAGTAACCATATTGTTATCAATATACTATGTCAGATCGACCTACACGCAGTTTCTCCTGGAAACCATCGTGATAAATTACTGGTGAATTTGTCACGGTGTTGTGACTGATCTGACCTCATGCTCATCTTAATATCCTCCACTGGTGTTCCGCCAGCGCAAGCGGGTGCATCAATCCATTACCATCCATTAAAAAACCGATAAAGAAACGTATATTTGTAATTATAATATTGTCCACAGAAGTCCTTAAATTTCTCGAGTCGCACACTATTTTGTTCATCGTATATACCTACCCACATATTGCAAAAACGCGTGCAGCATTTCGTATCAGATATCTCGTCGTCTTTTTGCCGACAACGTGCATTTACACGTGTTTGTGCGAATGTAGAAGCCGCCGGTTTATCTTATCTCTAGTAGTTTATGCATTGCTTCTGAATCTGTACGTAGCGAAATATCTGTGGCGAATTTACGTACGCCCGGCAACACTTGCCTATAGTTACGGTTTTTTCTTTGCAAATAACAGCCTTCTCACTCGGGATAGAGTCCCCTACTCTCCGGGATATAATCCCCTTATATATCTTGTAAATATTAGTAATGAGTTCATTACTAGCAATATACCAACGTGCGAAGACTTCCGACAAGGTGAACGACATCTTTGGGGGAGACCTTTGTTCAGCATGGGTTCATTAGTGCACATTAACTAACAATTTTATTCAAGAGTCCTTGATTTAGAGTCTACTCTGATTTGAAGTAATTTTTTTGTTCAGACCCGTCGCATGGTAGTAATATCTCCTTTGGAAAGTATAGTGTATATCCTGAGGGTATAAAAATCATAGATCTTAAGGATACCTTCAATTCTTAACAAGCACCTTCAAGTCTTAGCACGTGACAATACCCCAAACACCCCAATAAAGGGGGAAAAGTGATTGTTATTAATGTGGATTAATGACCCCATTGCTAGCAATGTACCATGTTAGGTTAACCTCCACTCGGTACTCCCTGGGAACCATCCTGATAAATTTCTGGTGAATTTGTCATGATGGGCTAACTGACCTGACCTCATGCTCATTCTATCATTCTCCACTGGTGTCCCGCCAGCGTAAACCGTTAGCGCAGGCATCATCAGACAGGATGCATCTTTCTATTATCATCCACTAAAAAAATAAAAACCTCCCAATAAAAATAAATAAATAAAAGGTTGATATGTTTTTTTTAGTTAGTTAGGTATATTTTTTCTTTTAATTATATTCAGACAAAAGTGGGAGGCGGGGCCCGTAACCTTTTCTATTCTTAATACCAGAGACAAGGTCGAGAGGTATCGAAAGGTAGAAAAACGTAAATTCCGCGATTTCAGCGATCCGAAATGAGTCACGAACTCGGCCTGAGCAGTAACCACACGGAGTCGTATCGTAAACTGCACGTAAAAATACTTTTCACTTTAGGGCCGGCTCGTTAAACGCGCAGGTAAGTCCGTAAATCATTTTACGAGCTTGCTGTTACTGGTTTAGTAGCGAGGCTATACCCTACTGTTTATAAAGCATATTCAAAAATACGTTTTCACATTTACCTTAGACACTACGCTCACGGTTATCATAGTATGCATATTTTTCTTTTTTACTACTTCAGAATTAAAATGGCAATAAACAGAAATACCAATTAAGTTGACAATTTATAACTTCCCTACCAAAAGGTTTAAGGTATCTAGATCCTTTTGGTAGAAATATTACTATGTAATAGATTCTTAATACACATATGAATTAAATAGGTCCTGACTTCCCTCGTTAGTTGTACAGACGTGATTCTAATAGCGCATGATCAGTTTTTGTTCATAGGTGTTGCCAAGCAATACTGCTAGGCAATACCTATGAAATCTCAAGCAAAATTAGTATAATAATTAACAAAGCTGACTGTGATATGTCAAATGTTGATTGTAAATTAAAAATACCTATCAATATTATGATACATGTATATATTTTTTACCATTCTTTCGTATTTATTTTAACATATCTTTTATTTCATTTTGATTTCAATTGATCAACATACGAATTTTTAATATTTTAAAGTATTACTGTTGAATATGTGTGTCTTCAAGTATTCTGTAGTTACATTATAATGTATTACAATTTTACTTTCTACGTTTGCATTTCATCGCTGTATAAATCACGTAACGTACTCCATGCCCAACTGAGTCGAGTATAAGCATATTTTCTTTTGCTTATGTCATATTGCGTATTTTAGTGACCAGTTAACATCCGGCAGTTTGTTTGCAACGAAATTTGACACTGTATGTATGAAAAACACTCTTTATTATTTCTTTCACCTCATACAGCTACTATAAATATGAAAAACCTTTCAAGCACACGTACCTATATCTAGAGAATCCATCTAACTTTAATGTCATATAAACTTGGAATGGTTTTTTTATAATGTCCTATTTTATGGAACTGAAATGTAGTCTGTATTGCTATATAAATAGGTTTTTTTAATGGATGATAATGAAATGCTGCATATAGCTGCGCTAACGGTTTACGCAGGCGGGGCACCAGTGGAGAATAAGATGAGCATGAGATCAGCCCAGTTAGCCCATCGTGGCAAATTCACCAGGAATTTACCACCATGGTTTCCGTAGGTCAACCTGACATGGTCCATTGCTAGCAATGGGGTTACCAGTTATCAGACATTGCTAACTTAATTGAAGCAATTTTATATAATCATAGTTTTTTTATTATACCATGCATAAGGAAATCAGCCTCATCACAAGAAGTAAGAGAAAAAACTTTCGTATTGCTCATTTCAATAAATATTATTTACTATTACATATATATTTGTGTATTATGTATATATATGTATATTTTGTATTAAATAATTACTATTATTATTATTACAATAATAATAACCCTAGGACACACAACGCAAGCTAAGCAGAGCTTGTATTAAGGGTGCTAGACAACTTATGTAAATACTTAATTTTTTTGTAAATACATACATGACATACATAGAAAATAACCTCACGAATTTAATGTTTGCACCGTGCGAGGAATCGAACCCACGAACAACGGAAGTAAAACGGTGTGTTAAACCGAGGCCGTTATTATTAAACAATAATAATTACTATTGGGTGTTTTCTATGTATATTTTGAATGTATTTACCAAAAAATATCTAAGTATTTATATCAGTTGTCTAGTACTCATAACACAAGGTCTGCCTACATTGGGACTAGATGACGCTTTGTGAATTGTCCAGGAGTATTAATATTGTTATTTATTCTTAGTCAGACAAAACAATGACCGCCCACGTATATAATTTAGCGCGCGCATGTATCATAACATAGTGATTTATGTCATATAAAACTATATCCCGGGCTCTTATTAAACGAGGCAACGATATAAATATATCTCACGCGACAGATATACGCCCCAACAGTCAGAGTGTGAAATATTTTGGGAAATAAATAATATTTGTCGCCGTACTTTTACGTTTTTAAATCATTTTATATAATATTCTTGGAAGTTTGTTTGATATTTAATAGTATATTTTAACTAGTAGTATAGCTGGCCCCACGAATTCGTCCGAACGACGAATTTCCATTCATACTCTATTTTATTTAAAAGGCACACAATCTTGACAACTTTTAATGTTATATTTATATTTACCAGCCTAAAATTAGTTTCTAGCTTAAAAAATGACGATACTTCTATACAGCCTTTCCTCTCTCCGTTCAACCCCTTAAAACCTTGTTTTCGCACTAGAAAGTAGCCTACGTCCCATCTCAGAGTCTGGATTGTCTGTGTATCAAATTAATTTAAATCGGTTTAGTAGTTTTGCCGTGAAAATGCGCCAGACAGATAGACAGAGTTGCTTTCGCATTTATAATATTAGTAAGGATTATGGCTACGGTAAATTTTTTGTGGTATCCATACGGAAAAGGTTTTTATCCGGCAACATAATAATATCCTTTTGGTCAAGACAATCCATGACTAAATATAGAAGCAAAACAATATTATTTTAAATAAAGAATAAAAATGCTTAACTTGTATTTTTAAAATAAAGCAAAATAATATTCTACATTTAAGAATATATAATTTTTTAATTCTATAATATATTTATTTTATTTTATATAGTTTCTAATTTTCTCGAATACAGACTTCGTAATAAAAAACTAAATAACTCGTTTTAATACAAGTTTTCTACTTATATAGAGATATAAGTAGATATATATTATAGATTTAGATAGATAACGCTTACCATTTTCCATACGGTGATCCAAAGGCACACCACAGAGTATTGTCTCTTTAATACATTGTCATAATAACGTTTTTTTTTAGATAAAGTAAAATTAGGCGTAAGTTGGCGCTATGTAGAGTACTAGAATGTTGAATAGAAATATTACCCACATATAAAGGTATATTTCTAAATAGATAACTTCTTATTTAAAATTATAAGTAATTAATGAAAGTGTTGTTAAATATATTTCGACAACGCACTTGCAATTCCCCTTGTGTTGCGGGTGCCCATTAGTGAAGGTAATCGCTTACCATCAGGTGAGCCGCATGCTCGTTTGTCCACTGTGCTATAAAAAAAATATTTATCCATTTATTAGATGACCTACACATGATTTTTTCTTCACACATTGATATCTACAAATGCATAATCAATCGAGCATCAATCGATAAAGGTTATTAATAATGGTTGATTTTAATTAGATATATCGAACACTAAAAAACTCATAAAGAATCATCAAAATCAGCGCCCAATTAGCCATCCTGATATTTCAATAAGCAAATACATTGTTACGCTATCACGCAAAATCTATTGAACCGATCATCATGAAATGTTGCACATATGTTCTTCGAGGTATTAGAATGCACATAGGATACTTTTTATGTAAAAAAAAAACAATATTTTTATTTAATGGATTCAATTCGAGCGAAACCGCGGGTAGTAGCTAGTATAATATTTTTAAATTGAATCATTGAAAGGACAATAAAGTGAAATATGTCAAATAAAATGATATATAAAAAATATATACATATAAAAATAATAGAATATCTAAGGAGTTCGGCGGTTTGTTGCCAACACAGACAGACAGACACTTTTAAGATCATAATATTAGTTTGTATTATGTACATAGATACATATAGAATAAATACATAACAATGCATAGACATATATACATATACATATATATAGTAAACTCGTAAAAGACAATAGTAAGTGTTAGTACGTATATCTTTGGTTCTGTATATAAACAGGGCGGGAGGATTTAATCAAGTCGGAATGAAAAATGCCTGCGGAACCCTGAGCGGTGCGCGGGGAAACTGCAATGTACCGAGTACAGACACACTTTCTAATTATTATTATTATATAATGATATTAAAGAAATAATATCATCAAGAAATATTTATTTCATTTTCCCTCTTTCCCTTTAAGCCGGGTACGATACGGGACAATCATAGCTATTAACTTTTAGGTGTTTTTTTATCTGTTTTTTTTTATTGTATGTATTAATGTAATTATTAATGTAATTAATTTTAGGTAATTGAAAGGTCTTCCCTCTTGTATGAAAATACAGAAATTCAAATAATAAATGATTAATTTCTTTAAACGACTCAAGAAGATTCTTTCATCCCATTTGAAACCTATTGAAATATATTTGTTTATTAGTTGTGTCCGAGATTTCACCCGCGTGAAATTTGTAGACTATATGTTATTCTGATGTATAAGCTATATTACTGTAAAGTTTTATATCAAAATCCGTTTTTTTTTTTGCGTGAAAGAGTAACAAACTTTCACATTATAATATTATGAAGGATGTATTTACTATATACACCCGGACAAACCCCGGGAAAGCCACCAGTTAATAATAAACACAGTAAATCACATATCTGCCGACCGTACTAGGGTGAAATTGCAAAGGGTTGCAACTAATGAGAAGAATGAAAAATGGCCCCTCGGTAGCTAGAGAATTTATTAAAACTACTGGACTCCTGTACAGGCGCCGCTCATATGCGGCCCCATGTTATTTATTGCAGATTATAAACCCTTTTCTAAGACGTACCGCCATCATGACACACACACATCAGTCATACATATACACAGACTGACTGACTTTTTTTTACAGCATAGGGGACAAACAGGCTTGCAGCTCACCTGATGGTAAGTGATTACCGCCGCCCGCCGCGTTGCCGGCCTTTTAAGAAGGAATAAGCACTTGAAGGGTTCAATATCGTATCGGTTCGGAAATAACATTGCTCGAATGTGATTCCAGAATGTGGTTGTGCGTAGCAAAAAGTATCTAGAAAAACGCATGGTGGGGATCTATTGCCATTTATCCAGATGATCAGGAGGGAATATTGTATCGGTCCGGAAATACCATTACTGCAAAGTGATTCCACAATGTGGTTGTGTAAAGCAAAAAGTTTCTAGAAAAAAATACAAACTAGCTGACCTGCGCAACTTCGCCTGCATCACATTTACTTGACATTTATCATTATATTTCGCCCAATTTTTATCATATCTTTTTAAACTATAGGCTGAGTTTTATTCCGATGATAATCTATATTACTGTGAAGTTTCACTAAAATCCGTTGAGTTTGCGTTCATAATATTAGTGAGATTGTTCCGTTCGCTTCTCCTTTGGTAAAGGAGTAGAAACCCATCAGGAGAAGATAACCCATCAATCAATCAAATGAGAAGGTCAACTCCTGCCGGACGGATACGACTATAATAGAAGGGCACCGTTAGGGATTACTAGTGGGCCTTAAAAGTGGTACAATTCATTATCAACCACTCACAATTTAATACTATAATTATAATAACATAGGACAATCCACACAGTTCATTCATTGCTATCTAGTATAACGCTAAGCAGAGCTTGTGTTAGAGGGAAGGTAACTGGTACGTGATGATGCGGCTCGAATGCTCAGATGGTAGATGACATTGCGGCTCGAATGATAGATGGTAGGTTTGATGGCTTCAGCAGATTACAGGGTTGTTGAAAATGATAGAATTTGCTTACTATCTTAAATTTAATAGTAAATATACTATTAATTACAAATTAGGTGGAGTGAACAAAAGTACGTTAGATCGATCGGTTGATATTTTGAGTCAGTACGTTATGTTGCATATTTAAATTGGATGGGTGTGCGCTCCATTCAGAACGCTCCCTTTGTGTTGCTTTTTGTTGCTGCTTGTACGCGACAGTAACTGATACAAATATTTTTTTAAATATATACATAATATACACTAAACACCTAGACTAATACAAACACTCAGGTTTCGAATCCGCAACTATTAGAAGTAAAGCGATATGCTAAAACGCTAGACCACCGAGGCCGTCAATGCAAAAGACGTTATCAGTATACGAGGATTCATTTAATTTTAGGTATATCTTCACTTCCTTGAAATGTTTAGACATGTTCGTTTCGACCAAGTTCAACTAAATTGGATTTTCCAATGATTCACCGGTGCGTAGTATGATTATAATCGAAAAAACAAAAGTTTCGAACCCTTTCCGTGAATATAATTACCCTCCAATTTTATTATCATTGAAAATCGCTGTAATAGTACCTATCCGCATTGCAACTACACAAAACCAGCATATCTCCACCTGCCTACACTAATTTTGTACTTACAAATGTTCACGAATACAACGCCGACAGAGATCTAGTTATTTCGGTTGTCGGTAGCGTGCTAAGATCGACAGATAGGGACATATTATAAATTGCCCTGTCCGTCTGTCTGTCTGTCACATAGCACGCGATGCAAAAAAGTTGCCACGTAAAAGATATAATTTGAATAGAGTAAGAATTTATTTGTACACCTGCTGTTTGGATGTGGCATATGGCCATTGGAACCAACCTTCAATATTTTTATTTAAAAGTGATATACAAGACAATACACTACTGAAATACGTATGCTTCGATGGGCAAGTGGAGTTACCTTCGATCGATCGTCCAATTCAAACGGGGATAGAAATTATAACGGCCTGAGCCGAAATTCGAAGCCTTAGCGGCGCCTTCAGACTAAAGTCGTATCCGTCAAGCGGGAGTTGGTCTTCAGTCGCTCCATAAGTCCTTCGGCGGGATTGGAGAGCCCCCTATTGTCCGGCGAAGCTGTAAAGGCTAGATGCGACCAACGGCATTAAAGTAGTCCGAAAAAGAAACTTAGGGATAAAGCCGAAACGAGCATTTAAGGCGCAGTTTCAGTGATCCTTAATATCGAAAAGCAAGAATATAGACTTAGATGGTATGGACATAATCTGAATAAACCCGAAAACCACGTTGTGAAAAAGTGCCTTTCCGTGGCTACTATAAAAAGAGGACGAAGCAAGCAACCAACTACCTGGGTGACTAATGTCAATAGCAACATGAAGGAGTTGGGCCTGTCAAATGACGATGCCTACCAGCGAAATGTATGGCACCTCAAAATTAGGAAAGCCGACCCCGCGTAACGGGAAGAGGCGAGGATAAAGAAGACGAAAAGAAGTATACAAACCGAGGAAACCTGCTACTTTGTCTGTGTTTTCGAATCAAATAATATCCGTCCTCGTGACAGGGAATTGATCCCCACACATTGGAACCTATGTGGTATCGTACAGTGAAAGAAAAATATTTTATTCAGTGCAATGTAAAAAATACAATATAAACAACAAACGAAAAAAAATGAGTGTTTTTTTTCATTTGTTTCAGTTTCTGTGTGGTTTCAGAGAAGCTTCCACCCACATACTCTTAGATTGTGGAATGAACTACCTGCCGGTTTTCTCGAGAGAATATAGCATATGGATTTTTTAGAAGGATATATTAAAATTTCTTAAGGGTCGGCAACGCGCACGTGACACCCCTGGTAAACCATCGTATTAGAAAAAAATATACGAACACCTAAATTTTAATTAATAACAGTTTTCTCGTTTTGTTGTGAGAACTTAACAAATACGCACACAGATACACTGTATGATAATTCTATGTGTTAAATATGTGTATTTGCGATATTTGTTTTTTTAACATCCTCTATTCTCTAACCTATTTTTTATGGATGATGATAATAGAATGGTGCACTCGCCTGCGCTAACAGTTTGCTGACGGGACACCAGTCGAGGATGATAAGACGAACTTGAGGTCAGATCAGTTAGCCATCTGCTCAAATTTTACCGATTCAATAACACATCCATTTGTAGTTTCACACATTTAAGACCTCGTCACGTCATTGTAGCTCGCAATTTTAATTATTCACAATGAAGGGAAAATGGTCTCATAAAATGCAATATATATTTCACATCTAAAAATAACTTTTCACTAGTTTAATTATAGTCAATCAAGCATACGTTCCGCCTGGTGGCGGCAGTTGGTGTTGAACGTTGGCAATACTGGAAACATTTTAGAAATAGAAATAGAAATAATCTTTATTCAAATAAACTTAATATAAGCACTTTTGAATAGTCAAGTTTTTTTATTCTACTGCTTATTCGGAATGGAGATTCATCACAAGAAGAATAAGCAAGAAACTTGGATATTGCTCTTTTAAATAAATATTGATTTACTTATATTTAATTAACGACAAGGATTAGGCATGCGACAATTAACATAGAAACCGCTACGTACTTAATCTCAGTTCAATCAGATAACATTGTCAGCGCTATGAATTTAAGTTACAAATTTTCTACAAAAACAGTATTATCATTTATAAATTATTCAATTTTATAATAAGCTTTTTTACAAAGAAAATATTTTATAACACATTTGATTTTTTTTTTCTGGCAAATTGAGTACAGACTCTGGGAGTTTATTGTAAAACCTTACGCAATTTCCATAAAACGAATTACTAACTTTCGTCAAACGACACTTAGTAAAACTAGTTTGTTGACATTTCTAACTCATTGTCTATTTTTGTTTTTGATGCAATAAAGAGAGAGACGAGGCAAACTTCTTAGCATTCTATGGATTCTTAGACCAGGATATCATAAAGAGCGACTAGTAGTGCAATACACATCAGATTAGTGCTACAGTAGGTAATTTGGAAATAAAATCCAATACTAGCCGCTTCTCCAATGTATTAGAGTCTTAGTGAAGAGATGAACTTTTTAACATTCGATGGATTCAACGTGCCGGGTCCTTCGTGTGGCAGAGGGGGAAACTACACGAGCAGTTCCCGGGACTTGTGACCCGGGTGTAGGTATAAGGGGCCCTTTCACGACGTATGTCACTCACCTTCGCTGTTCGTGTTCTCTCCCAGCCAAGTCAAATCTGGTAAGAACCCGCAATAAAATATGCTTTATATTAACTTAACTGTCTGATGTATGTATTTATTTTATTCTTAAACTAGCGATCCGTCCCGACTTGCACGGATGCATTACATTTTTTTTAATTTCTCGGCATATTCTATACTATAACACGCATGTATCATCATCATCATTACATAGTATAAAACATAGTCGCTGTCGCTGTCTGTCCGTCCCTATGTATGCTTAAATCTTTAAAACTACATAACGGATTTTGAAGCGGGTTTTTAACAGATGGAATGATTCAAGAGGAAGGTTTATATATATAATACATGTCCACCCGTGTGAAGCTGGGGCGAGTAGCTAGTTAATATTATAAATGTGAAAGTAGGGATGTTTGTTACGCTATCTATCACGCAAAAACTACTGAACCGATCATCATGAAATATTGTACACATGTTCTTGGAGGTATTAGAATGAACATAGACTAGTACTTTTTATTAAAAAAACGTATATTTTTTATAAAAAACAAAAACATAAAATATCTACATTTTGCTACTTCAGCGTCATCTAGTAGTCAGTAATCAAGTTATGCGAGCGAAGCCGCGGGTAAAAGCTAGCATATATATATATATATATAACAATATCGGTGTGTAAGTAGGTACTGTTTGTGTACAGTGGTATACTGCAGCAGGCGGGCACACAGCGCCGGCCGGAGGGTATTTGCTCTGCTATGCTACCTACATGTACATAAAGTAATAATGAACCTGTACATTTATATACTAAAGTGTTACATTACACAACTATAGTTACCTATTTTTTTTTTTGGCGATGAAATGAAATGGTGCACACTCCTGCGCTAACGGTTTACGCTGGCGGGGCACCAGTGGAGGATGATAAGATGAGCATGAGGTCAGATTAGTTGACCCATCGTGACAAATTCACTAGGTGGTTTCCAGGAACCGCGTGGAGGTCGCCCTAACATGGTATGTTGCTAGCAATGGGGATTACTAACAATCTTTTCCCCCCTGTAATTACCTATTAGTGTATTTTTGTTATAAAATAAATAAATAGTACCAATTAACACAACGCCATCTAGTCTCACGCTAAGCAAAGCTTGTATTACAGGTACTAGACAACTGATATAAATACTTATATATTTTTTGTAAATGTACACATAATCTACATAGAAAACACCCAGACCGATACAAACAATCATACAAATGTTTGTAGCGTGCGAGGAATCGAACCAGCCACTATCGAAAGTAAAGCGGTGTGCTGGACCGCTAGACCACCGAGGCCGTCTAATGGTTCTCCAGAAAGGTAACACATGAACCATTTCGTATGCGTCACATGATAACGTGATGTCAAATTCAAATTCAAAATATCTTTATTCATGTAGGTCTATTACAGACTCTTATGATATGTCAAATCTACCGTCAGTCTGTCCGTCCGATAGCACCTGTATAGAGGTATAGGACGATTGTTTTTTACCATCAAGTGGGCCGTTATCATCATAATTAGCTAATCCAATTACATAAAAATGAATATTACCAATTTTGGTGATGACTGTACCGTCCAGAGTATGTGTAAATATAATGTCCATACGTATATAGTGCCGATGTATAGGTTGTATGTTGTATGGTGCATTTAATTAATATCGTACCATTTCGTTACAAA
Source organism: Achroia grisella (assembly GCF_030625045.1). Lineage (NCBI taxonomy): Eukaryota > Metazoa > Arthropoda > Insecta > Lepidoptera > Pyralidae > Achroia > Achroia grisella. Next base: position 461,658 of record NW_026712999.1, read on the forward strand.
ATGAAGGGTTGAATATAAACAGTTGCACCCTGTGTGTGTTGACTCGATGGTCTAGTGGTTTAGCACACTGCTTTACTCGCGTCGCGGGTTTGATTCCTCGCATGGTGCAAACATTTGTATTTTAAAACTACAACCCTACAGCCCAGCGGTTTACTACCTTAAATAGCTCCTAAAGGTCGTGAGTACAAATCTAGCCGATAACAAACCAAAATGAATCCAACAGACGATAGACTCGCCCTTACCATATTGCAACGTCTTCGTTGGTCTAGTGGTTTAGGACACCGCTTTACTTCCGATGGTCGTAGGTTCGATTCCTCGCACGGTACAAACATTTGTATTCATGTATTGTAAATTATTTGATATATACAATTACCTCCATATTTTCATATTTCCAGTTTACCAACTGTTTGAACCAGTACTATTGCACTGGTTTGTTTTACTATAGTTGTCATATTTTAACATTTCAAAAATGCTAGTAGGAACAAACAATATCCATAGATAGTCTATGGAAAGAAATGTTTTCTTTATAGTCTACTAGCTGTGCCCACGGTTTAACCATTAAATTAATATCATCATCAAATCATCAAATTTATGTGCCTATGTGTTATTCTTAGGTATAAGCTATATTACTGTAAAGTTTCATCATAATCCGTTCAGTATTTTTTGCGTGAAAGAGTAAGATCCGTCCATCCAACGCGAAAGTTTTTGAGTATAGACGGATAGATGATCCATCCATACTCAAAAACTTCGCGTCTATAATATTAAGAAGATGTATTGTTTTGTTGCACTAGAGCTCGCCCAAAAAATTATATTTTTCTGGATCTCCAGTGAGTATAATTAATACCAATTTTAAGTTAGACGGTCATTATTTCAGGTTGGTCATATTATTGTTTATATAAATATATATTGGTGGTACACTATATATCGTTAAAGACTATAATATATGTGTCGAATGATTAGTAGACTGTTTTTTTATTTCAGTCACGACTTCCACGCGGTTCCCCTGGAAGCGATCTTGATAAATTCCTGGTGAATTTTCGCTGGTGCCGCCAACGTAAATAGTTAGCGCAGACGGGTGCACCGTTTCAGTCATATTAAAAGAAAATGGAACTGTATTGTCCACATTTATAAAAATGTAATTGTGAGTGAATTGTAAGAATTCAAATTCCTACAAAAGAAATACTACAAGAACGCGTAATAGTTTACATAATAATACCTGAAACAACATTGCAGTAACATAGCGATATACAATAGCATCTAGTAGATGTCATTCGTTCTAGGTGGTCCTAGGTCTATACAGAATATTCCCAACACTTCCTTGTTCGCATGGCTGTACAGCCAATATTCCTTTGCGCGACCACACACACGCTAAAAAACCCATTCCTGTCACCGGATTCCCGCCTAATCAACACCGCCATTTGACATTCCAAACAAAATCGCGCGGGAAAATGTAAGCGCGCGAAACATGTAAAAATATAAAAACAATAACCAGGATGAGGCGGGCGATATGCAAAAATTTAACGAAAATAAAAGGGAATAAATAAAATAATAAAAAAAATATATATAAATCCAGTCTTTTTGTTTTCCGCTCCTCGGATGGGCTCTCGATGTAAAAAAAGCGGCCGCTTCTAGACAGGCCGTCACTCGCCACGCGGATATAGCGGTTGCTGATTTTTTCTTAATATTTTTTCTGTTGCGAAGCGACCGCGACGCGACGCGACGGTGATGGAAGCATAGTTTATGTTTTGTATTTAGAACACCAATACCTTCAGTAAAATGATCGTAAGCTGTTTTTAGGCGTAACATCTTAGTCCTCAGTAATAACGCATGGGAGCAATGCATGAGCAGTACAAGAGGCGTCATATGAGGATCATATGAGTGTTACGAGCTTCCAGTTACGTAAGAAAGATCATTTCTACTATCTTTCCATGGTATAAAATAATGTCGCTTCCTCTGACTGTTGGCTTTTAGATCTTTTTAACTACGCAATGGATTTTATTGCAGTTTTTAGCAACAGATACAGTGCTTCAAGAGGAAAGTTTATATGTATAATACATGAACACTCGTGGGAAGCCAAGGCGGATAGCTAGTATTCAATAAACTGATTACAATAAAGGTAAAATATATGGGACAACAAAAATAAATTAGTTTATTTTAGATACTCTATACATTTAATACACAGACTATTAATAACTAAACGTAAACAAATATGCAAATGAAATGGCCATGAAACGTTGGATAAAATATTGAAAATACAGTTTTATTGCGTGAGAGATCGATTAAGCAAGTTGCGTCCTTCTCTGCGTGGAGCGATATTTCAAAGTGGGCAAAGTACGTTCGCGCTATAACTACGTAGGCGCGCGGCAAGCGGGACGGCGGACGTGTACAGCCATTCACACACCACTGCAGCCAGGCTATATCTATAACTAGCGTTGCCAACCGTACCCTAAACTTTTTTTATAAAATATTTTTACGGCCCTGGAAATTACCTTTCAGCCAAAAGCTACAGCTATAACTAGGGTTGCGAACCGTAGTCTTAATAGTGTATTGTATATCTATATCATGTAGGCGTACTACTTGAAACAGAAATAGCAATAATCTTTAAATAAACTCAATACAAGCACTTTTGAATAGTACTTTTTTTATTTTACCACTCCTACGGAACTCGGAAGACGGACTCATCACAAGAAGAATTCAAAAAACTTGTGTGGCAGTAATGCCAGTCCTCCCGCGTGCGTTTTTCTATAAACATTTTGCCATGCCTAACCACATTGTGGAGTCAGCTTCCAACAATGGTATTTCCAGTTAGTACTTGCAATTCCCCTGGTGTTGTGGGTACTCATGGGCGGCGTAATACTTACCATTACATGAGCGAAGAATCGACCCCGCGACCCTCGGACATAAAGCGGTGTGCTAAATCGCTAGACCACCGAGGCTATCAATAATTAATTTTAGTCGTTTAAAAATTATATGAATTCCTAATCTTGTTTTATATCTGATCACTGGAGCACGGCCCTACACATAGAGGAGCGCAGTCGACCGTCGTGCAAGACAAGGACGGAGAATAAGACGAAGGGTTGCTCCGAGACCGAGCAAGTATCGAGTTTCCGAGCGGCGCGCCACGTCAAGTCAAATACCGTACTACATAGACGTGCGCGTCCATAAAGTAGCGCATTTAAAATACACGCCAGAGAGATAAGGAATTTATTTCTGTGTGTCGTTTTTCCGCGTTTTTTACTGCGATAACTTTGGGTTTTTTGTATCAAAAAAATTGTAATTTTTCAATGAATTTTACTGTATAACAAACATATCCGTATTGTTCGCCATTTTGCAGATATTAAGCATGGAATCTGACACCAGAGGTGGAATTATTTTCAACCTCCAATACGATACTTTATGGGAACTTCGTAACAATAGCAGCAAGGGGGGAGCGGCGCGCACATCAAGTACCGTATAACGTTGTTCGCCAACATTAAGATAATAAATTTGTTACTTTATGGACGCTTTGCCTAGAGAGGATATGCCAAGATAACAGTAACTTTCGTACGGCCCTGTATATGCGTTGTACAGTAGGTAACTATATGCTTTTTTCGTTAGATGTCCGCCTTGGCCCTAAGGCTAGACTGTCTTGTCTATGACAAATTAAAAAAAAATGGGGAACAGATTACTTAACTATTTTTTGAAAATGGAATTAATGTATATAACGTCAATACGTTATGAATTCCATTTTCAAATGTAATTCGAATAGGATTCGATTAAAAAATTATATATAGAAACTATTTTAGACGCTGCGGTTGCTTTTTAAGCTGTGTTTCGATTAAGGGTTGACATATGGTAGTGAAGTACAGCATATCTTAGTATTCCTAAATGGCAACATGTGGATGGTATCACGGGCGTCACATGATTATGTGATGACCGTTGTGCTGTTCATGTATTTAGCCTATGGTTATCACTTACGGTCAGTTTGTTTGTCATTCCAATTATCAATCATTCCAAACTACAAAATATGAAATCTTATTGTACAAAGGAGATAATGGAATGATGCACCCGCCTGGGCTAACGGTTTACGCTGACGGGGCACCAATGGAGGATGATAAGATGAACATAAAGTCAGGTCAGTTAGTCCATCGTGGTAAAATCACCATGAATTTATACAATGGTTTCCAGAGGGAACTGCGTGGAGTGGAGTTGAAATTTCATATATAGTTTATAGAGAAGGGGTGGAGAATGCTAATATTTTTTTTTAAATCATCTGTAAGGTCAGTCGTGGTGACTTCACCAGGTTTTAACAGTTATTTTTTATAGATAATCTGTATATTACGTGCAGCAAAAACTATATACAATTTGTACAACCCTTTTCAGGAAAATTGTGCGGACGGATGAGAAATGAAATTTCGCACACTTATAGTTTATATAGAGAAATAATGCAGAATGCAAATAATTTTTTGAAATAATCTATAAAAATATATTAAATCAATTAAATAAATATTAACACACACAGCCACTAGTCTTTCACACACATGTGGAGAATGACAAGATGAGCACGAGGTCAGGTCAGGTAACCCATCGTGACAAATTCACCAAGAAGTTATCACGATGGTTTCCAGGGAGAACCACGTGGAGAACTACCGGATTAGCACACCGTTAATTCCGATAGTCGGGAGGGAAAGGGGATTGTTAGTAATGTGGACTGATGATCTTATTGCTAGCAATGTACCATGTTAAGTTGACCTCCACGCGGTTCCACCTAGAGACCTTTGTGATATATTCTGCGAATTTCTCACGATGGGCTAACTGACCTGACCAATCTGTCTGTGTATTTTTTGTGTATTATGTATTTATTTAAAGCAACATGTGTCTATGTATTTGTTTCAGCTGTTTAATACCCATAAGACAAGCTTTGCTTATCTTTATACTAGATGGCGCTGTGTTAATTGTCTTGAGATATATACTTATATATTCCTATTACATCTGTACATTATATAAAATGAAGTCGCTTCCGCTCTCTTTTCGCTTAGATCTTTTAAACTACGCAACGGATTTTAATGCAGTTTATAGCAATAGATAGTGATTCAAGAAGTAGGTTTATATGTTTAATACATGTACATTCGTGCGTAGTCGGGCGGATAGCTAGTATATGTATATAATATATACAATATTAAGTATATTAATATGTAATAGACATAGCTATATTATTCGAGATATATATACACTTTGTAGTAAGAGCGCGTGCGTGTCAATTATACATGGATCATATAGTTTTGATACTTATATCAAACCAAATTAAATTTCTCTCTTTGCACAATGGTTGACAGGGAGAAAACGCCTCAAGGTGTTAAGCCCGCCATGTGCACCTTTATTCATGTATTTAGAGTAGCGCACCATTCTGTGAATTCTATGTAATTTCATTTTACATAAATGGATTGGCAAATAAGCTGACGGACTGATGACTGAGGACTGATGACTGAGGACTGAGGACTGATGGTAAGTAACCATTGCCTGTAAGTGCCATGGACATTACATTTTCATATGGAGATCTCTTGCATTGCCAATCAGGACGACTAACGTGTCATGACTCTGCACTTTTTTATCCTGCATTCCCCCGCCGCGTCGGAGGGATGGTGAGGAGATGTTTGGGATTCTTATTCAATAAATTCAAATTAAAAAATAATTTATTCATTTAAGATATTTTTCTCTACCAGTCCAGTTCAGTATACAGATTCAATTGAGAAGAACTGGCAAGAAACTGAATTTAAATTCTTAAAATCACAAGGTGTACTTACCTGTATGTACCTGTGAAAGCCATTGCCGAAGACACGTGATCGCGTTAGTTTACTACCACGACTTCAACGGCGATGGCCCGTCTTATTGATGGTGTATGGCAGGCTCCATCTCGTTCTTAGGTCTACTTATTACTACTTACTACTATTACTTGACTTTTATCGTTATATTTTGTCGTGATATTATTTAGTATTATTTATTAGTATTCTGATGTATAAACGATATCACACAGTTTTTGTGTGAAAGAGTAACAATCATTCATTCATCCATCCATACCCACAAACTTTCCAGTTTATATTGTTTGTAAGACTAACTGTGACCGCAGTTTCATCCACACGAAAAACCTATGTGTCATTCGTAAGTATAAGCTAAGTTACTGTGATGTTTTGTCAAAAATTCATTCAATAGTTCTTGTGTGAAAGAATAACGAACATTCATCCATCCGTATTCCGTACTCACAAACTTACGCATTTGTAATATTAGTACAATTATTTCATTTCAGGCTACTAGACCCATATTAGTAATACCTTGTAGACTAACATAAATATCAATTAATATTATTCTTATAAAGACTAAGTTAACTACACATTCCTGTGATGAAATTGTCTGTGTGGTACGAGACGACTGACTCACTGACGACTATTGAATAAATTGATTAAATAATGAAATTAATAATTAAAACGATCAAGACTATTGCAGCGACATATATTAGTAGCGTCCACTCTGTGTACAGTTCTACATGTACACATTGTGTATGCACACACAATACACATATATGTACTTATGTCTCATATTAATATGGATGTACATTTTCCTAGAATACATAATATGCTATGTACATATATGTCGGAGGCTTGATCGTAGAATTGATGATATCATATAACACTTGTTGTTTTGGTTACATGAGGGAAAGACATAGATATAGAAATTAATTGACGTCCTCGATGGTCTAGCGGTTTAGCACACCGCCTTACTTCCGATGGTCGCGGGTTCGATTTTTCGCATGGCACAAACATTATTCATGAGAATGATTCTTTCGTTTGGGTGTTTTCTATGTATAATATGTATTTAGTTATGAAAAAAAATGTGTATGTATTTAACAGTTATCTAATATCCATAACACAAGCTTCAGGTAGCTTAACTTGGGACTAGATGCCGCTGTTTGAATTGTCCTGAGATTATTATTATTATTAATGTTAGTTAACTTTTTTTATGAGATTAGAATCCCAGTGCTGTCTAGTCCCAAGTTAAACACAGCTTGTGTTACTAGGCAACTGATATAAACATCAGATATTTTTTTTTGTAAATACATTATAACATGCATAAATGCATGTCTAGTGTGTGTGTTCGCTGTAATATCTTAAATGTAAAAGTGTCTTAATGACTAATAAAGATTATTATTAAAGATTATATGGCAAATACCCAAACCGCTACAAACATTCTCATAAATACAAATATTTATACTGTGAGAACTGAACCCGCGATCATCGCTAAGGCATGTGCTAAACCACTACACCATAGGAGCCGTCAAAATTTAATAAATAGATCCTGAACAACTAACGCCGTACACGGTCGACATTAGATTACTGTGTGTATAATTTTAAAGAGTTGGAGACCTGTGTTTATTGTAATTGTGATAATGGTGGGTCGAGACGAGACGAGACGAGACGAGACCGCTGCAGGCGTCTTGTATCGTCCACTCGGACATAGCACGCTCGAGTAAATGACGCCGTATTGGATAGTATTTTCTCTTATTCTGCGTATCCGTCAGGCAGGAGTTGGCCTTCAGCCGCTCCATAAGTCCTTCCGCGAGTTTGGAGTGCCATCTGCACTCGCCCCTAACGTCCGGTGAAGCTGTAAAGGCCAGCTACGGCCAACAGCATTAGAGTAGTCCGAAAAAAAAAATCTTATTCTACGACTTTGGCTGTTGTTTATTTATTTAATTATTTACTATGAAATTTACATACGGTCAAATATTATTTAGATGTTACATTATAGATCAGTAAATTTGAGTATAAAAACATTAGAATTATAAATATAAATTTGTAAAACAGACAAAATGCTAGCAATTTGTTTTTTCTATTATGTTAATAATGTCCATCAAAAATACTTTTTACAGTGATAATAACATCTCAATCTTGTGTACGTCATATTTTTTATCACTATCTCTATCGTCCAGTTTGGTAAACACATTTTTACTATATATTCGTTCTTTCCACGAATTGTCATATTGTGTAACAAGGAGTTGGGAGTAATCCTAAATCTTGTGACTATACATTTCAAAATCTATTACATCCAAGTATTGAAACACCAAATTTAATATTAACGAAAATAGTTCAAATTTCAAAGTATCTGCCGTATCACTAGGAAGAGGAAAGTTTAATAAATTTGACCAACCGTGACAATTCGTGTGACGTAATCGCTCGCCTGTGACGAGTGTAAATTAGCCTCAATGTAGTGATATCGAATCACTTGTCCATAACAAGAGTGGTCGACGAAGCGCAAGAGCGGATTAAAATACGATTATAGTATTTTTTTTCTATTTAAAATCCGAGTGAAGTAAATTGCATAATTATCGACTCCGACTTGAGTTATGGCACGGGACCACGAATTAAACTAAAACATTGATCGCGTGTCCGGCGGTTAGTTTTTAACTAAAATTCCATTTGGTTTAATAAATATAAACCAAAATATATAATCGAAGAAATCGCTATTTAGCGATAAGGCCGCCCATTTATACCTCTGTATTGTGGTTATGTTGTTTTATATTTGGTATACAATATGAATTTATGTAATTGTTATTTTCTTTCTGTAAGAGGAGCAAGAGTATTATCATTTCATGTCATATATATAAGTATATATATAAATATTGGTATTTTGAAATATTGGTATATGAAATTTATACACAGACGGAGTGCCGTCTGTGTATAAATTTCATATCCGCGCAATTTTCGTAAAAAGGGGTACAAAGTTTTTTGTATAAAACTAGCTAACGCCGCTAACTCCGTTCCGCCTCATAATTAAATAATATGTCAAAGGTTTTTCAAAATTCAGTTACGCAATAAATTTCTGAACGCATCCTGTTTAACAGATACGAATACTCTGTATGGGTAAATGAAATTGTTGTTTTTAGTATTTTCCATGCAATTTTTTCATATTTTCTCACCACTTAAACTTTCCTTGCCAAAATTAGCCAAATAGATCCAGCTATTCTCGAGTTTTAGCGAGACTAACATTTCATTTTTATATACATATTAGATTACATTACAAATAACAAAGAGAAATTTAAGTGTTCAGTCAATTCGCACAAAGAGTAACAAAATTTTCTATGACTTTTTAATTCAATGAAAAAGCTTTTAAATCAGATAAATTACAGTCATACAAACGAAGACGCCGGCAAAGTTAGTCGTACAATAAAAGTGAAAATGACAGCAAACATCCGTTCCAGAACGAATAAAACCACTGCGCTATATAAATATAATATTCGGATGTAACTTATTGTACGTCGGTGCACGACCGTATCGGAACTCCTGCGCACCCGCGCGCCCACCTGTTTCCGGCGACACTTCCGGTCTGCAGCGGCATTCAGCGGTGGTGTTGCCAACACAACAAATACAAAATTTGCTAAACTACTTAAAAAAAATTGTCCTAATTATACTAATTGTTATAAAATAATGCTCTAAAAATATGCTAACATTTTTCAATGTCAAATAAAAAGTCACTTCCGATTTAACTTTATTTCTTTAATAACTAAAAAAAACTTTATTTTAGGTTTTAATAAATTAAGTTATTGAACGAAATATCTTGGTCTTCATCGTCTGTTGATGCTGATAGACGGATTGCCAACAATGACAAAGGTAATCTTAATAAGGGTTCCGAAACAGGATAAAAATTACTCTGACAAGAGTCTTCTCTTCATACCTACTTGCAAGTGTAATAGAGACAAACTTTTGTGAGTGGAATTATTTTAAATCGTTTAATTAATGGTTAATTTTTTATTAAATAACTATAATTATATGCTAAACAATAGGCAATATGCTAAATGTAAAAATATGCCAAATCTAGCATAAAATATGCTAAATTGGCAACATTATACAGCGGTAGTATGGTACAGTTGGCTGCTCACAGTGCTTGGTGAACCGGTTGACCCCATCTGTCTGTTGCTAATCTTACATGGATTGGATCATAAATGCATTGACGGCCTCTGTGGTCTACAGGTTTAACATATCGCTTTAGTTTCGATGGTCGTGGGTTTGATTCTTCGCACGAAAATGACTGTTGATGTTGGTATTGTTGGTTGCTCTGGATGTTTTCTATGTATCTTATGTATGTATTTACTAAAAAAAATCTAAGTATTTCTTTCAGGTATAACACAAGCTTGGGACTAAATGGCGCTATTTGAATTGTATTGACTTAATATACATACGATTACTAGTTGCTACCGGCGACTTTGTCTGCTGATTTGACATAAAAGATAGTATATGTCTGTCTTCGTAATACAATCTTTCTTCATGTGAAATTTTATGAAGATTTGTAGAGCTGTTTGATTAATATATTGGTATCATAATTGAACACCGATTTTGATTGGTCTTTTTTTTTAGATAGATGATCGTTTAAGTTAATAGTTTTATTAAAAGTAAATTTATAATTGCGTTGACTGTCATCGTATACCTACATATATCTTAGTCAACAGGTTTGGCATTCAAATCTATTTATTCTGCCTTTTGACTCAGTTTTCATACAATTTTGTTAAATGTATTCTAACCATTCAATATATGGATATTTAGATATATACCTAGACACATACATACTATACTTAATTTTTATACCAATCAGTTTTTAGAAAAGTCATATTTTTGCCATTTTTACCTTGTTCGTGTCTTCATTTAAGTATTTAACATTTTCTATCCATTGTTTGATTACTATCATGCATACAGTCGATTCATTACATCGCACGCAGGTAGGTGCCTATTTATAAAAAAAAAATATACATACCTACTTAATGTTTATTATGTCCCTAAAATGGACTCTTATATAAAGTTATTGAGATTCGGCTAACTTTATTAAAGCTAAGCATTATTACAATATACCATATAGTTACATACTGTTTACAGTACTTCAAAACTCATAATAAAAACTGTACTTTCGTTCATTTAAAGAATAAGGTAAGGTTTAAAGGATATTTATATATAAATAAACCTTCATGTTTTTATAATCAAGAAATATAAAAGAATTGTGTTTATAGCGACATCTAGTAGAGAGTAGAATAAATGGAGAAAAAGCATGACAGTTTTTGTTAATTGTTATTACTATCTGATAACAGATGGCGCTACTTCAGAAACTCATATAGTAAGGGAAACGATATATGTACTTTATTTTTACTTTTTGCTCATGTTTATTATGTTATCATTTTATATCTTCTCACTAAGAACTTGTTATGGATAAGATAGGTGGAAAGTACATAATCTAGTTTTTATTCTTGACATATCCATATACATAGATGGAATTGTTACACTTTTATATTATTTTTATTACACTTTTTCTATCCGATTATGAAACCTCCGAAAGTATCATTTTTTTACGACTAAACGATTTTAATGAAATTTAGCGTATCTCTAGGATATATATAGTTTTTTATGCAAATAATTTTTTGGAAAGGGTCAAATAATAGATGAGTTTTTGAGATAGTCTTAGATTGCTGCTTGTTTACCAGATACAATATTTCTATTGTATTCTCAGTAAAGTTTTATGTATTGTTTTCTATCGATAGCATAAATTGTACACAGTAATCATACAGAGTACTTAACTGTACAATCATGAACCATGCAAGATTTATATATCTGTACCTTCTTCAAAATATTCAATTAATCTGTACTTGTGTCTAGGTATTACCAGTAGGTACTACCATTGTGATATTAGGTACCAACTTACTAAAGAAACAATTGCACTTACCACCACTGTTTGTAGGTTCAACGCCGCATGTTGTCCTGCTGATTGGTTACTAAAGATGTCCTATTAAATTTACTACTATTAAAACTTGATTTCGTATATAGAATACTTAGTATTCTATATACGAAATCAAGTTTCTATTTTATTGTTTTTTTTCTTTTATCACCATCCAGTTCAGTCTACAGATTCAATTGAAGAATACGTACGTATGTACGCTGTGAAAACTGTTAATTTTTTTATAGATAATAAAAAAATTAACAGTTTTCACAGCGCCATCTAGTCTCAAGCTAAGCAGAGCTTGGTAAGCTGTTGGTACTTGACAACTGGTATAAATATGTACATAATATACATAGAAAATACCTAGACCGATACAAACAATCATACTCATTTGTACCGTGCGTGGAATCGAACCCGCGTTCATCGGAAGTAAGGCGGTGTGTAAAACCACTAGATCACCGAGGTCGTTATCAGTAAGTTCATTAGTAATAGTTGGGCATCGCTGCTTCAACTGTTGATGTGTTTTATTGTGCCTTGTTCTTCTAGAAGATAGATATCATGACAATAACTATATCATAGTGAACAGCCAGACCGATACAAACAATCATACTCATAAGTACAAATGTTCGTGCGAGGAATCGAACCCGCGATCATCGAAAGTAAGGCGGTGTGCTAAACCGATAGACCACCGTAGTCGTCAAATTATTTCTATGCTTATAATGATTATCTTATAAAAACTACATTGGGAATAAAACAAACAATACCGTTCCGTATATGAAGATATTATATTTTCAAAGAACATGTATTTTATATTTTCAGCATAATTTCTGTCAATACAACGTGTCAAACGACGACCCACTGTCACTTACACCGTTATGTTTACGCAACAAGTAACTAATATCATTTACTTTAATACCATAATACTTAATTATTGTGTTTTGATTGACAATCTACACACATGAGTTGTTACGGATAAAGTCGCTCGAAGCCGCAGCGCTCTGTCGAAATTCAAAATGGCGCCTATATATTGACCACTTGATTTAGTCGGTTGATATTTATAACCCGACTAAATTGTGTTGTCGACAGAACGTTGAGGCATTCTATACAACCCGGCCTACCATACAAATACACACTACAATCAGCGACTGTGTATAAAAAGCCATAAATTTGCCAACACTCTATATTATCTGTGAATTTAATAACATATCAAGTTTTTTACAGACAAGTCGAAGGAGCAGAGCCTATAGGCCAAAGGACAAAGGTCAACCAATTTATATTTTTCTTTATTTGTTATTAAAGGGGTTTATTTATCAAACTAGTGACCGTTGTCCTTATTGACAAATTGTTAAGGAATATTTCGATGTTGTAATTCTAATGCGATAATCCAATTTATGAAATTGGGTGTTTAATTATTTATTTATTAAAAACAATTGCTTAAAACAGCAACAAGCTTGGTACAAACGTGGCTTAAACAACGAACAGTACTTAACTATACGTATAAATGATTAATTATGGATTTAAAGAGAGGAAGTTTAAAAAATATTTTTATATATTTCACAAATTGGATTACGTTAATGGATTACTATTTATCACAAATACAATACTGTTGTAAAGATATTATAAAAAGCTCACAATAATCATGTAATTAGATTTGAGGGTATCTTTATATTAGCTGCCGTAATGGAAGTTGATATTCTCGATCGCACTTCGCGCAGAGCGCGCATTCTGTCATTCCAACGCTATCAGTCGGAGGGAGCGGACGTCTAAAGTTCTTTACGAATTCGCTCATTAATTTACTTAGAATGTAAGGCAGTGCTTATTTTGACATTTTACAAGCGTCTCACATACAGTCCGAACACGAATAACAATACTAAGGTCAGTTTAAGAAGCTTACACGAAAATGATATGCCGCCTGTCAGCTTTGTTTGTTTAGTTTGTGCATGATATGTTCCTTTAGAAAAATATACATATATCTTAAAATATTATTGATATACAACAACAAAATCAAGATGTACAGAGATTTATTTTTAAGTTTATTAGGACTTTGGCTGTTGAGTCATCAGAGGAAAAGTTACAGTTAAAAGTTAAGTTAACAGGGAATTACCGGAGATTTTAATACTTCTTCTGGTTCCGACTATGTCTGTTGCCATTGGTCATTGACCAGAGATTATAAAACCATACTGAACGCAGAGTGTACAAAACTACGAGTAAAGTTTGCACATTTCTAGCATTTGGTAGGTCGGATATTTTTAGTTAATCACAATAACACTCTTTCTATTCTTTGGAATTTTGTAAAATTATGATGTCTATACCAGTCACATCGATTGGATGGGTAATTCAATGTATTTATAGTTTAAATGCAATTAATATGTATAAAACAAAGGGAAACTAAAGAAATATTGGACTCCAATCAAGTTTTGTCTAAATTTTATTTTTGGGACAGGCAAAAGTTCTCTTGTGTTATAGACATTATACAGAAATAGACTACATAGAACAAATAGAATCTTGGGCCATTATTTATTAATCGACTCCAATTATGTATTGCCCTTATTTTTTAATTTACTTGGTGAGATACAAAAGTATAATTTTTGTACGAGAATATACATCTTGAGTTGTATGTATATTATATCAATAATATCAAGATATACGTCTGTTAGCAACTCATAGGCAAACAATACCTTAATGATACTGAACAGGACGCTGGATAGAGCGTTTTATTACGATATTTATCTAACTATATAGCCGTGTAATATTATATTATAAACAATTTCCCTAAAACCAAATATTAGGTTGATAGATACACACTATAGGAGTTCGGAGCTATGCCCCTCGCATAGCGAAGTGAAACTATTCTATAATATACGGATAACATTATAAATATTTCGGTTAAACAATATCTCCACGATAAATAATGTCATTAGAATAAATATATTTAAATAGATTTGACTAGTATAAGATAAAAATAGACACCGAGCATGGTTTTAACTAGATTGGTAAGATTAAATTATTGCTCTATTAGGTATACATTTTTAGTTTAACAAGTGCAATAATTAGATATAATAAAAAATTGGTTCCATTTCTTTCGATTCAGTTAAAAAAATATCATTCGCTTATCTTCATTTCTGAGACCTTGGTTTTTATGAAAGAAAATTAAAAAGTAAAAACACACAATATAAAAATGTTCGTTCTTCGAAATAAGAAAAATAAAACAATGTAAATTAAAAAGAAAACAATTTATTTACATATAATAAATTGACAAATTAAAAAGAAAAAATAAACATCTTTGGTTGAAATGGCACGATTCGAAATTCAATTTGAAAGAGAACGCTTTCAGATATTGCAAGCGGGGCGATTTTTTTTTTAATTTCTTTGGCTGTATGCTGGAGTGAAAAGCAATGATGGTTGGTAAGGTAGCGAGTGATGGTGGTGACAAGTGCGGTAATGAGGCTAAGGCCACAAACACATTTACGTTTTGACTTAGCTTTTTGTGACGTCAGAGCACTGTTGCGGGGATGTCCTCCTCCTGCAATATTATATTATATTCAAATTACTTAATAATTTAAATGTTGTATAAATGAAAAGACGGTTCTCATATTGTACAAATGGACCAACTGTATTAGGTGATAAAATCTGCCAAAACTACACAATTTTAGAGAGGTAGTTGGCGTAGTAAGGAATGTATATATTTTTTTATATTATGATTATGATGAAACTTATTAATATAGTTGTACATTGTTATGGATTATAAATGGTATGACAACTGTGTCGAGGAACTTGAGAGAGAAACAAGAATAAGGACAATGATTACTAATAGTGGAAGTTATGTCAGAAGTCAAAAAACTGTTAATGTATACGAACACAAAATAATTTATGCTTAAATGATAATTTCATATCCCGCACATTATTCTAAAAGGCGTTCTATATTATATAAATTAGCAAACACTCCCTGGTTAGAAAATAATCTTGAAAATTTTATAAATTTACTTATGCGTAAGAAAAAATAAATAAGAAATAATAATTAAGTTGAATTATTAAGTAGATTCATCATTAGTTAGTTCAAAATACACACTTTAAGCATTCCTTGTAATTAAAACGTAGTGATCATTTGCTCAATGGCTGATATAAGAAATGGATATAGGCCGTGATAAAACTACATAAGTACAGAATACCGCAGTTTCAGTCAGAGAAATAATTATTGGCTTCGCGCCCATTTGTTGCTAATGTTTATTCCATTTTTAATTTAATGAAATATATGCTGTTTTTAAATTTAAAATTGACAAGCTGGCAGATTCCAAATAAAAAAAATCACCCACATTCTCGATACTGTATATGAACAATACCCAGACTATTACATTATCGTCGCAGACAGCAATGACGTCATCGGCTAACGCGATGTCGACTGGCATTTGTATGGAGCACTCCTCTGGATTCATGGGAGCCTGGTACTCGCCCTGTTGGAGTTCCACTATCCTCTCGTTCTATAAGCAGGAAAAATATTTTATTTCGAAAAATTGTCGATACAAAATTGATAATGAACCAAAATATGAGAGCGATAATAAAAATAATAAAACTAATGAAATGCTGAATATTTATGTATAAATAAGCAATAACTCTGGACGACGCCATTAAATTCCAAAATTAATAGACAACAAACCAAGAGACAATAAAAAAAATGTTTATAAAATAAATACCTCAGTTTTAAGTCTATTCAGCAATTTATCTCGCTCTATTTTCAGTGCGTCGCATCTTGCTGTTTCATTCTCATCGAGCACTCCCTTGACCTCCAGTTCCGCTATATGGGAATCTTTCTCTGTGATAGAACATTCCAGGATGTCTTGACTGGAAACAAATACAATACTCCTATATTTATATATATATGTGCAAAAGCAAATAGTCTAATCAGTGTTTGTAGTAACCCAAATAGACCAATCCCCCACAAGCATTTGATATTATGTATTGGATTGTATACCGTAGATTTTCCAATAGTATTCAAAGAAACTTACATCACGCGTGACAATTGTTGCAGTACCGCTTCCCGCATCGCTTTGCAGCCGAGAAACGAATCCTCCAGCTGTTTGAAACGCTTTAATACTGAGGTACACGTTTCACAGTTTAGCGCTGAGGCGTTCTGCAGTGATCGTATCCGTTGCTCCATCTTCTTCATCTGCGAAATTTCGAAGAATAGGATTAATTTCGTTTTGTTCAATTATCTACTTTAATCATAGATATTTAGATAATATATAGAAAACACCCAGACTATTACAAACAATCCTACTGATGAATGATGTTCGCACGGTGCGTAGACTCGGACCGGCGACCATCGGAAGTAAGGCGGTTTGCCAAGCCGCTAGATCACTGATATAAAAGCGACGGCTACTATTCACCAAAAGATGACCAATCCGCTTTTTTCCAATTGCGTAGAAAAAACAATTACTTATCCTAATTTTAATCTTGACACGTACGTAGCAATAATATGTAGGCCATAGTAATTAAATAGAACTCCGTCATAACCAGCGCTCCTAATAGCCTAAAGATAGCCCAGATCGTAATTATTTCTTTTATGCTCTCTACAAATATTTAAATTCACTTATTTTTACTTTTATTCAAAATACCTTACATCACCATCAGAGCCATTTTTCTTTATTACTACATTTGTATCACGTTAAGAATAAATAATTGAAAATTTACCTTGACCAATGTTTCAATTCTTCTCTGTTCTTCTTCATAAAATACCTTCTCTCTTTCTGCAGCAATCAAAAAAGATTCCTTGAGCGCGTCTTCCAGTTCTAGGATCCTACTATCTCTATAGTCGACTGTAGCCGTTCCTTTCTTATTGACGATCAGTTCCAACTCGTTAATTCTTTCATCTTTACTTCTAACTACCGCTAGAAGTTGTTCGAATTCTGCTATATTATTATTCTCTCTTAAAGCGTCTTCCAATATGGATATACATCTCTGTTGTTCAATGATTTTAGAATTTTTTATATTAATTTCTTTCGATAGATCTGATATTTTTCTGCTCAGTTTTTGTACATTCGGCTGACTATTACCAGTTTTACTCGTATGAACCATATCTAAGTCGTTGTAACTCCTACTGAATCTGCTTTTGTCAAGCCTATCCACTACCTTACCACTCTTTTGAAGTTCAAAATAGCTTTTACTTCTCTTTATCTCTCTCAGTTCTTGACCATTAGAAATTTTGAGCACCTCAGACAGAATAAGTGACGACTCATTCAATTCTATTTCTAAATCGATCACCTTCATTTTGCTCTCTTCCAATTTACATCTCAAACCGTCTCTTTCTTTCTTTAATTTAACTAACTCATCTACAGCTGCTATCTCTGTCTCTTTACCTCGGTTCACTTCCTACACGACAGGGGATCAATAGATGAAAACAAAGAACAAATTAAAATAATGAAATAGTATTTCTTTTTACTTCAACAACAAATTATCAACAATGTAAACTCAAAAATAACTGGAGAAAGGTCAACATATGTTTTCTTTAATAATTTTAAATGTAATTTGATAATCGCATAACAAGATGAAAGCTGGGTAACATCGACTATTTAGTGGACAACTTACATCATCTAACTAGATATATGTTCACATAACAGTTTTACATAATAATATTTTTTTTTTATTCATATCAATTCTTAACAAAATAATACCGGCTGAACACGTTTTTTATTTGTTCAAAACTTTTAAACGTCACTTAAAAATATCTCTAAACTAATTTATTAATCTTAGTTGTGTGCTGGTTACAATGAACTGAGACTCGGTCGTACTGCGTACATATTATATCGGAGTACATCAACAAGACTTTGTTATTATTATCATCTGAACACTTCATATATATTCAATATAGATATCCATAACATTACTTATTACGAAATTGCAATTGTAAAGCTTAACTGTGATAATTTTAGAAAGACGTGGAGTCGGTAGCTGTCGCTCACGGAACTTTGATAAATCGACGGTTTAGGAAAATAATTATGTAAATTAAAAAGAGCAAATAAATTAATGACAGTCTTGATGCGAAGGACTAACTTAGAAAAAGCTTTTGAGGAAACCAGCGGGTCCAGCCTGCGAGCATGGAAAAGAAAATTAGTGTATGTTAGTGGATTAATGAATAAGTAAGTTAGCAGATATCACACTATTTTAATATGTAAAAATTTTGGTAGCAATATAATGACAGGTATAAGAGGCCATCCATAAACCTTGACGTGTGGCAAGCGCTCGACATATATATAACATATTATATGTAACCTTACATAACATGGAGGGAGTCATATTTCATTTAATAAAAATGGTGAAATCTAGCAATGTTCCAATCCCTCTGAGGTATCTTAGATTGTTTGAAATAATTATCTTAAGTATTTAAACACAAAATTCTAACTATTAATAAGTGGCTATCTGCGTCAGTGTTAATGACTGAAATTGATGTAATTTCATTTATGGATAACCCCTATGTTACATAGTATTGTCATACTATACATTAGTATATACATAATGCTGATTGTTATGTTTAAAATACCAACAATAAATAGTTATACGCTTTAAATGAATTTGCATTATCACGATTAGAAATAATCTTTATTCAAAATTTAATACAAGAACTTTTAAATAGTCACATTTATTCTGATTCTACCATTTATTCGGATCGGAGACATCTCAAGAAGAATGAGCAAGAATTCGAAGAAGAATTGTGGTTCTTCCATATCATCTATTAAACCATTTATAAAATATTGAACACTAATTCGGTTAGATCTTTTGTGTATAATTATTACAATCATAGCTACAGATAAATCCCATATGTTATGTTGAGCATAATTTTGAATGATTATTGAAACTGATTACTTCATCTCATCATCATCTCTTTACCAGTAAATGAATCATTGATGAACACTTATAAGGAATATTTAACAGTGATATTACAAAAATATCTAATCATATGGCACTAAAGAAAAACTTTAATATTGTATATATCTTTAGTACTATATAAAATATACTCTTATAAAAGGTTTTTACATATGACATCCAATAGTTTAGAATCGATTTAAAGACTTCTCGTAAACAAAAAGACTTTGTTTAGAATTTTTATAGTAGTTACTTTTCCTCATATTATTATTTTCCTTCATTTCATTCCTCATATTATAAATTCGAAAATATTTTTATACAAAAAATATTTTGCGGTGGAACTGATCGTAATGAAATTTTACATAAAGATAGATTGTATCACAAGGTTAAGGGAGAATAAAGGTAGCCTATATCGGTATAGGGCTGCCTTTAATTTTAAAAAATAATCTGGACGGGGATGTAATAGATGGTTAGAGTTTGTGGAGACGAAATCATATTACGAAATTATTATTCGTATTAATGTACATATTAGTGAATTATTGGGTTAGTATGAAGAAGTTTCATGATAAAAGAAATATTCAAACATATTCGTACCTCTTCTCTTTGTGCTTGTGCTTGTTGCTGACTTTTGAGTTTGGCTTGAAGGTTTCTCACAGATCTGAAAATTAAAAATACTTTATGTAAATACATGCCTGCATACATGCTTTATTATAAATTTGCAAAATTTTCTCGGCTTTTACTGGCTTAAGTGCAGTGCCTGTAAATATATGTCTATTATAATTATTAAAAAGGGCAGAAATTGTTGGTAATGTATGAAATGTTTTATTTATATATAATACTATAGCCTAATTATTCACTACCTTGCCATTGTAGTACTCTTTCAATTTCAGAATAGATTTCATTAGTTTTTATTGACAATTATAAATTTAGAATACCGCAGAAAGAATACGCGATGATATCTAAAAATCACGTTTTTAGATATAATGTATTTAATTTTGCTAAAAGCAAAATTAATGTATAAATGAATTGTCATCTTATATTAATGAGCTGGTGTACATTTAATAATAAAAAAATATATACGCTGTTAATGACGATGGTGCGTCACTTTGCTTAATATCTACCGAATTATCAGTGCGTCTTAAATATATCTACTCTCAAAAAAACAGCTAAGACTTACTGTTGCAAATCCATAATCTGCTTTTCTTTCTGTGCCTGCTCTTCCTGCGACATCTGCACCAATTGTAGAAGCCTCTCCGTTTCTGTGGTCAGCCGCTTCGCCTCCTCTTTGCTCTGGTCCAGCTGTTGCTTCAACTGCTCAGCGTCCTTCTGTGTGTCTGTCAACTTGCGGTTCAGATCTGTGACCGCTGCAGCGCTGCCGCCAGCCTGAAATTTATAGACAGATGTCTTATGTTATTAAAGAATGAAAATATTAATCACAACACCTCCTCATATCTTGAATACTGTTGTCGTGATTAGGTTAATAAATTTTAGTGCAAGCAAAAATATAAACTTCCAGGATAATCCATCAAAATAATAGACCAATATTGCTATTATTAACAAGTGTAACGATTACAATAACTCGCCGCAAATTATCAGTTATCGTGACGTCACAGCCATAGTCAGTCGTCCAGATTGCGTCGCGGCAGCCATATAAGAACGGAAACATTGTTTATGCAAACGACGCTTCCGGTCTTCTATGGTCTTGAACTAAGGCTCTGCTACGTTATCAACTATAGGATATAAGTGTGTATCTTTTTACTTGCTGTAAATATTAGTGTTTAGAAAATACTTTGTTTGCCTAAGATCACGCCATAACTCACACCTTGTTTAGCTCTAAGATTTAGGTACGAGGAATTTGGTAATTAAATTATTCATTTATATTTAAAGTAAGATGCTCTAAAATTTCTGAACAATATTTGTAGGTACATCATATTACACATCATAGATCTTTTTACAAGTAATTATAGAATAAACAAACATTTATTTAGACATTACCTTCCTCAACGATGCTTCCATTTGGTCCATTTGCTCTTTTCTCTTCTTCAACTGTCGATCTAATTCCGTCAGCGACTTCTCTTTCTCCTCCACGTCTTTCCTCTTATTCTCAAACGTTCTTCTTTGTTCTTCGAAATGTCTTCTCGCGTCTTCCAACTTCTTAAATTCTTCTTGAAGTTGCCTCTTAGCTTGGACTGTATCGTCTCCAGCTTTGGCGTTCTGAGCGCCAGCTGCTTGCAGCTTCTTGTTCGCTTCGTGGAGATCGAGCTGTTATCAGACATAATGACTATTATTTATATATTCCCAATAAGGAGAATATAATAGTCTGCAGCGTTTCCATTACTGGAAAACGAATAGATAACAGTAATAAAATTACAAAAAAGCATAACTTTTTACAACAACGTCGCAAAATATAAATTTGGTTTTGCAGGCCAAATAATTTAATGATAAAAATGACTCTGTTCAAAATTCTTTAATCAGTATGACGAAAAAAATAGTCGCAAATATACACAATACAGTAGCGAATGCAGCTGAAAAAGAATAGAACAATTAATGATTTATTATTGATATGTACATTAAGCATTCGGCAATTTTCTTGCACCAAACATTTACATCATAACCGAGATAACTAAGAAGTATATGTTTGGATGGGTGCATCTTGTGATTGAAATGTAAGGTGCAACAATTTGCTCGGATCTCAAATCACGACACATACGACATATCTCACGGCAAGAAACATTGCGATGATGGAACTAAATAAAATAAATACAAATTGTAATGTGGGGTTGGAGGATGCCCTGCGGGCTGTGGGAGGCATGCTACTATACAACAACAATATACATGACAACCGGCAATGATGACCCCAAACAAAACTCAAATGTATGAACATTGAAACCAAAATATCTACTCGATAACACCGGTGCAATGATGTAAGCAGACAACGTACGCGACTTGATTGCGATTGAATCGAGTTTTGATTTTATTTTTTTGATTACTTTCATATATTCTGTAACATCTCGAGAGGCAAAAGTATGGTAAACAATTCTAAACTCGATTCAACCACGCATTGCCGTCCCGACAGCTTCACGTCGCCGGGCGATCCTCCAACTGACCTGGCTCTTCTCCAATTCTTGAACAAGCATCTCGAGCTGCGACTGGCATCTTTCACGCTCAACTGCAAGGGAACGCGCCTCCGCTTGTGCCGATTCGAGCTGCTTCTGAACTTCACGCACATCCGATGGTCCCCGTGCTTGAAGCTGCTGAAGTTGATGCTGTTGTGCTTGGAATTGTTTTTCCAGAGACTGTAAGCGCTGCTGGCATTCAGATAAAGCTTTTTCAGCTGCGATTGCTTTGGTTTTTTCGGCCTCAACAGCTGCTCGCCACTTATCAATTTCTCCAGCTTTTTGTGCTTCTCTCTCAGCCTTTTCGGCACGCTGTCGTATCGTTTCTCTCTCTTTGGTAACAACTTGGACCTGTTGTTGTAATTTAGCAATTTCTCTATCGCGACTTTCGAGGACGGTTTTGGTGCCACGCTCAGAATCCTGCGCCATCTTTCTCTGTTCTTCTTTTAATCTGCGTACCTCTTCACGCTGTTTCTGTAATTCGGCTTCCGAAGCATTCAATTCTCTTTGGAAATTAACTAACATATCCTGCGACTTTTCTAGTTGAGCTACTAATTGATCACGTTCAATTGTAAGCTGTTTAGTATCGGCTTCTAACTTCACGATCTGTTTTTCAATAGCATCTGCTTGTTTGTCTCTTTGTTCTAATATAGAAGCCATTTTTTCTCTGTCTCGCACGGATTGAGCTAATTCTTGTTGAAGTTTTACTAGAGTTTCCTGTGTTCGATGGTCCAAAGTTCTTTGTTGTTGCTCAACATTGCGTCTCGTATTCTGTATTTCTGCTCTCAATGCGTCTCTTTCTTGTTCAATCTGTCGCATTTCAAGGATTGTACGTTCAAGGCGCTCATGCATTCTCCCTAATTCGTTAGTCATCCTGTCATATTCTACACGCGTTGACTCATTAGTTTCCTGGTATTTGGCAAGATGCATTTGAGATTTCTCAAGTTCCTTTGCCAATCGACCTGCTTCCATTTCTGTCGAGTCTCTTGCTTGGATAGCTTTTTCCAGTTTGTCTCGCAGGCGTTCAATTTCCAATCTATCCTCAGTCCTTGCTTTATCTCCAGCTACTGCCTGTAATTTCATCCTCTCAATTTGTTGCAACTCGCTCTTCAATCTCTCGTTATCTTTGTCTAACTGCTCAGATCGTAACTTAAGTTTTTCACAGCGATCCCTGAACTTTTCACACTCAATATGAGCGCGTTCAAGATCAGTTCTCTGTTTCTCTAATGCCCCTGAAAGTTTCGCAACTTCGCTCTTGGATAACTCTAATTGTATATTTAGTTCGTGTAACTTGGTCTCAGCTTGTTCCTTTTCTGACTGTACGCGTTGAATGTCAGCCTGTGCCACTTCATACCGTTCGCGGTGCTTGTCGATCTCTGCCTGCATCCTATTCAGCTCGTTGGTCCATTTATCCTGTTCGAATTGGTATTTACCTCGAAGGCCTTCGACGCGTTCGAGCTCCGAGCGTAGACGTACTACTTCTTCTTCTGACTTGCGTGCTCGCTCCAAGTCTAATGTTGTCTTCTCTAACCGTGCGCGAAGTCGTTCCACCTCCAATTTTGTTCTTTCATGTTCTTCTTTAGTATCATGATATTTCCCATAACGTGCCGCATATCTCTCTGCTTCTTCCCTCGCTCCACTAGCATCTTGTTTGACTTTATCAAGTTCGGCCTGCACTCGTCTTAATTCAGAAGATACTTTATCATGTTTGTCATACATCTTTTCTAGTTCAATTTGTACTCTAGCCATTTCTTCCTGAGTTTTCTCATTAGAAGCTTGTGCTTTACCACACTGAGTCATTGCTCTATCATATTCAAATTGCAGCCTTTCATTATCGGCAACCAGTTTTTCCTTCTCTGCTTGCAGTCTTCGCAACTCTATCTGACTCTTTTCATACCTTTCTCTAACCATATCAATATCAACACTCAACCTATCCATGTCTTCCTTAGCTTTCTCTTCTTGTTCTTTGGTCCTGCCTAATTGTAAAGATGCTCTGTCATACATTTCCTGTAATCTAGCCAGCTCGTCTTGCATCTTTCTTTGATCTTCTCGGGCTTTTGTTGCCACGTGAACTTGTTTTTCCAATTCAAGTTCAATACGGTCTTTGTCGGCTTCCAATATATCTAATTTGTTTTGCAATCGGTAAATTTCATTTTGAGATCTGAAATAAAGGAAATCAACATTTAGTTCATACATAATAAAACCGTTTGTTCTACGGGCTAACACTGACATCGCCACCAACACAAGACGACATCTAGAACAAAATATACCTATCATACTTTTCAAGCATTTTTTCATATTCTTTGTGCGCATTTTCCTTTTCTTCGTTGGTTTTTTGTGTAGAATAGAGAGCTTTATCTAGTTTTTCTTTCATTATTTCAAGTTCTGTTAGTGCATCATCTCTCTCCATCTGAAATTTAAATAAAACAGTATGTTATAATTTATTTCAAATGGCAAGCCTTTTAGAATATTACTTAGATACAATTTGTTAACGATCAAAAACAAATTGCGACAATGTAGAAGAAGAGGTTAAAGTAAACAATGTCATGAAATCTGTGAGGATCACTGGGATGGAGTTCCAGGAGTGTGATCCCCCAGATTTTATGAGAATTTGAGGTCACAATTTTAGAACATAAACACAAAATTTTACCTTTTAAAATATGATAGAGGGTGCGAATAGGGGGAAGTAATGACATTGGTGTTACGTATTTTCTCGATGGAGAGAAGGGGTAGGTAGGAATAATAATTGAAATTGGCGTGACGTACTTTATGAATAAATAAACAAATAACCCTGAACAATTCACACAGCGCCTCTATACCCAAGTTAAGCAAGCTAAAGTTATTCTATTTCGGGTAAGTGCCCAAAATAGAATAACTTTAGCTTAACTGATACAAATACATAGAATTTTTTCGTAAATACATATTATACATAGAAACTAACCCAGACTTATACAAACAATCATACTCATGAATACAAATGTTTGTGCCGTGCGAAGAATCGGACCATTGGAAGAAAAGCGGTGTCCTTTACCGCTAGACCACCGAGGCCGTCAAATAGTCTTAAAGTATAGATTAATCACCGTGAGTTTCTGATGCTGTTGGTGTGCCTTCTCCCATCGTTCTCTCAACACGTCCAGCTCCGTAGCGGCACTGTCTCTATCTCGGGCGGCTCTATTGGCAGCAGCGGCGGCCGCTTCGGCCCTTTCACGGCTGCTGGCTGCGTCAGCTAATGCTCCATCTCGCTCTTTCTGTATACGAGCTACTAATGCCTGCAAAAGAGATGAATATATGACAACCTTTTTGATAATAATAATTTAATAGTTTGCAATGAAATATTTTTCAGAGTCATTAATGGTGATATCTTTTCAGAAGAAATGTAAATTCATACTGTAATCAGCTATTTTATACATAGTTTAAATTATGTAGACAAAGTCACAGAAAAAAACCATTTTTTATAATAGTAATAATAACAAACACAATTCACAGCACCATCTAGTCCCAAGCTAAGCTAAGAACTTGTATTGTGGGTACTGGATAACTGATACAAATACATACATTAATAAAATAATACATTTTTTAAAATCCATCCATAATATACATAGAAAACACCCAGACCAATGCAATCATACTCATGATTACAAATGTTGCGTGCAAGGAATCGAACTCGCAACCTTCGCAAGTAAAGTGGTGTACTAAACCACTAGACCATCGAGGTCGTCAATTGATGTATAAATCAGTTTAATGCTAAAAATAAATCACTTAACATGAATGTATTCACTAGTATTAAAACGTTTCCAATATTAGGGACACTTAACCTAGATACAGTTATTGCATATGATTTTCTATATATAGTTGCAAAACATGAAAGTTACTTTCGGGGACTAAATATAATTTTACGCCACTTTTACTCAGGAGGACCGTCAGCTGGTTTGTCATTACTTATTTCTTACTTCAAGAATAGAATATATTAGAAAATCATCAATCAAATAGAAAAATTTAAGCTTTTGAATAGTGAGAAAAAATACAAAATTCTTTTCGTTTCTCATATGGTCACATTAAATTTAGTAGCTCGTCCAAATAAAGGGTTAGAGAAGGTGATAAACAAAAAAAATACAGTCAAAATGACATTTTATGAACATTACTTTAAGCTTTACTATAAAAACTATTTGCTTTTTGTTCTAATTTCATTCCTCTGCGTTATTTTTGTAAAAAGGTGTACGAAGTTAGGACTACGTGAAGTAAAACTTCAGGTATGAATGATTTATATACGTACTAGCTACCAACTCCGGATTCGCACGGGTGTACATGTATTGTAGAATAGAATAGAAATCATTTATTCAAATAAACTTACATTGAAACACTTTTGAATAGTCGTCACATTTTTTTTAATCTACCGCTCATTCGGAAAGCTGTCTCATCACAAGAAGAACGAGCAAGAAACTTGTGTGTTGCTCTTTTAAATAATTTTATTCTTACTTTACAATTTAAGTTTAAGTGTGAATACAAACTACCGATTAGCACAAATTAGATTAAATAATCAAATAGAAAAAATATTGAATACATAACAACTGGTTAAACAATTAATAAGAGGAAATCAATCATAGTGATTAGAGCAGACCAGTCCCTAAAAGCAACACCAGTTCACTATGTAAAGAAAATAATTTATTTTTATAGAATTCACGCTATGTAAAGAAAATTTATTTTTATAGAATTCACGCGAACTATGCCATGCATGATATATTGTTAAAAGTATTAATAATTTTAGGTAATACAGTAATCAAGTAGTTAAAATATTGTATGTAAATAATTTTTCGGACTACTCTAATGCTGTTGGCTGCAGCTGGCCTTTACAGCCGGCTGAAGGCTAACACTCGCCTGTACAAACATTACGTCAGACTCGTTTATGTTTATCTCAGTGTTCTCTGCTAATAAATAACAATTGCCGACGCCAGTATGTCTAGACGAGACGCATTATATTATAGCGACCTATATATTTATTGTCTCCGGTCTGGTCTGCCCTGGCCTCGTTTTTGTAGACTACGCTTTAGCAAAATAGGCAATAAATACTTCGTGACCGATTTCAGTTTTGAAATAATTGTATATGCTGAAATATACATACATTTTATATATTATTATTAATAATCTTACTTATCACTAATAGTTATGCGTCACTGTTGGGTTTACTAGTAGAGATCTCTTTTAGAAATAAGTCCACCTTTGCTCACTCTGTTAATCTCTCAATATATTAAATAAGTTTTCAACTGTGTTTAAAAGTGCAATAAAGAATATATATAAACCTGAAAGTTGCCGAGTCTGGATAAATGGATGCATATTTGTTGCTTTGGCACACAAAAACTACTCGATGAATTTTAATTAAACTTTCAGTATACAGCTATATAGCTTATAGGTACATCAGAATAACAGATAGACTATAAAGTTCATGCGGGTGAAATCGCGGGCAAATCTAGTATACCTATAATGAATTGATTAAAATTATATGAAGATTATTTCAAATTTCAATCCTTCAATTTTTGCAATTGTGTATTCTATAACACTTATGTACAAAATATTCATCAGTTTGAAATTAAGACCACTAAATATTTTATTATAAAATATCACCTGAGCCTTATCATGTTTGTCCCTGAACCTCTCAGCATCCAGTTGAGCTGTATCTCTCTCCTTCTGCAGCCTGGCAGCCTGGCCGAGCGCCTTATCGAGTTGCGATTGTAGCGATTCGAAGTCGTATGATTGCTTCTCCCTGTCCACTTGGAGCTGTGGAAAAAATTGTCATTACTAATTGAAGGAATGAGTTTGTTTGTTTATGCCTCTGATTCACTGCGGAGTAACAAACGGACGAAAACAACTATCTCCCGCGAAACGACGGGCTCGGTGATTTACCCATTTAACAAACATTATATTCATGAGTATGATTGTTTGTATCTGGGTGTTTTCTAGGTATGTATTTACAAAAAAAATATCACTTATCTAGTACCTACAACACAAGCTTTGCTTACCGTGAACCTAGATTGCGCTGTGTGAATAATATACATACAGAAATCATTTGTTCCTATAGGACATTATAGCCACTTTTGAACGTCAAGTTTTTTGTATTATTCAAATATTTTCACTACCGTCGTTATACTTATTAAATATAGAAGATAGCCTATATCACTCCTCATGATAATATATATCTACCTAACAAATTAAATTAAAATTCGTTACTTTAGTTATGAAATGGCAACACTGACAAACAGACATCGTCCTTTTTATAATGTTAGTATGAAGTAGGTGTACGACGTTTTTACTTTCTTAGAAAGTTGTATTAAATTAATTTAATATTATATTCCTGGAACCACATATTCTCGATGGGATTTTGTTCGGGGAAAGAAATTCAATTAAGTGCCTTATATTATAGTCCTGAACGTATCTCAAACATTTAGTAGGTACAGTATTTGTATATTGTAACATTTACGATTATTATTATAAATACGGTAGACAGATTCGTTGTCTATTATCGACATTATGATGAAAGATTGCTGGGTATACTCATATAAAATCTATTATTAGTAATGTGGACGTATGTCCTCATTGCTAACAATGTACCATATCACCAAAGGGTTCCCCATGAAAACCATCATCACATTCCTTGTTAATTTGTGGGCTATGGTGAGCTAACTCCTTATCGACCACTGGTGTCCCGTCAACCGTTAGTACAGGCGAGTACACTATTCCATTATCATCCATTAAAATATATATTTATGTATATATATAGTTAGGTACCGTATATGTTCTTCATTATAATCAGTAAGAATTGTTAATATCTACGTAAACTTTTTAATGTCGGCTAGATTAGAACTGGGTACCTTTGGATTTAAATCGGGGTAGAAACGACTCAGCATATATAACAATATATAACACTCTCAGCCTATTTAGAGCCTTATATTGTGTACGTATAATTGCGTAAAAATTTCAATTTATATTCATAGAATATCGTGTACATTATGCTCTCAATGTAATTTCATTGTTTTCAAGTCAATTGCTTGGAAATAACATCCCAAGAACGTTATGAAATGATTTCGTACTAGGTGAGCTACCCTGACTTCTGGCGGATATAATTATTAGAGAACTAATTTTTTTACATAAAATACTTTCACAATATTATGCGACAATGTAGATTGTTATAAATAAAAAAAAATCGGCTCCCAATTTTTTATAACGGATAAATCCAGTATAAACTTATATTTTCTTTATCCAATGATTCGCGAGCCAGTGACGTAGTTAATATATTGAATTTCGGAGCGGGCGGAGCATAAGTCAAAAACGAAAAAAAATTCGCCCATTGTTCGAAATTCTATTTAATTTATCATTAAGTAAGAAAGACTATAGACAAATAATATTGAAGACAAACAATATATTCTTAATTTGACCTATTTTTATTGATTTAATGTATCTTTTATGCATAAATTAAAAATCAATATTAGCATATGCACTCCTTCTCTATATAAAAGATAAATGCGAGAAATTTCATACTCCTCCGTAAATTTTGTAAAAACGGGGAGGTAAAAAATGTTTACTTCACGTATTAATTATAATATGATTAATTTTGACGCACCTTTCTAACTTCGACGGCGGACTTGTCTAACTTCTCCTGTAGTTTGTCAATCTCTGAATGTGCTGAGTCCAGGGAGGCTTGGAGTTTGTCTTGCTGAAGCTGTGCCTTGCCCAGAGTGGCCTGTGTGCGCTCCAATTCCTCTCGAGCTTTGTCCAATTCGGCCACTGCTTTGTCACGCTCGGAGTGGAGTCTGCTTATAGATGATTGTACTCTGTTTTAGAATGAGAAAATATTCATAAATTCAAAACATTTTTATTCATGTAGGTCTATTACAGACTCTTATAATGTGTCAAAGTTACTTCGGAGGGATTTCGAGACGAGAAGAGCTGACAAGAAAATCAGCTCGTATTCTTATCAAATAAAGGATACATATTTACCATAATACAGAATCGTTTTTAATTTCAAATTCGAGAGTATAGAGTGACCAAAATAAGCTACAGATATCTTCATAAGAGGAACATATGTGAAATCTCGTTATTAATTTATATTACATCTACGAATGTATACTGTGTCGCGGATTGTTCATTCCTTCACACCCTACCAGAGTTCCTGTAATTCGAAGGTCTTGTGATTTAAAATATTACTAAGCCTGTGTATCTTGTGATTTAAAATATACATGTAGTATATTATACTATATGTAATACATATATTGGTTCGGATATCTTTTTTTTTCTGCCGCCAAATAGCTTGTTTTGCAAGCTGTGTTCTGACTTTAAGGTGAGGTATAGTAAGAATAGATATTCCATGATATGGAGGTATATTCTTTGTCTCAGGAATGGCAACGCATGAGAAATATCACAAAGTTAATTTGTAGCAGGTTTGTCTTGCATTATAAAAAAAATGCACAGTAAGTTGTTTATTTCAAACCTTTTGTTGATCTCAGTTCGAATATATGCATTGACGTAAGTCAATTGCCTACAATTACCAAACTAACTAACTAAAGTACTATGTCACAATCTATAGACTTCATCAGATACAGAGAATCACGTAGCAAAGGCATCCTTAATTCATCCACTTTCATAATTCACAACATTCACAAGCCTTATGTTATGTACTTACCGATCATATTCCTCCTTCAGGCTGTCTTGTTCAGTTTGTGCATTTTCAAGTTTAGCTTTAAGACGATACACCTCACCTTGTGACTTCTCTAATTTATCTTGCAGTGCACTGGCCTCAGAGTGAGCTCTTTCAGCATCGGCCTGTGTAACTCTTAATTCTGCTTGTGTTCGTCTCAATTCCGCTGCAGATTTATCCGCCTTCTCCTGAACTCTATCAAGTTCCTGAGACGTAGTTAAGGTGCTTCTACCGAATGTTGTCTGGGACCTTTCTAATTCATGTTTCAATCGCTCATTCTCAAGCTCAAGTCGCGCCAGCCGTTGTTTGGCTGCTTCCCAATCAGCTCCTGACCTTCCAACTTCACTTGCCGCTTTATCAAGTTCAGCCTTTGATTTTCCTAATTCAGACTGAGAACTTTCAAGTTTAGCCTCAAGTCGATCTTTCTCTGCCTGGGCTCTTTCAAGTCTCGCTCCTAATTTCTCAACTTCGCTTTCTAGACCATGGAGTTTCATCTTGTATTCCGCAATTTCTCTTTCGTGAAGTTCTCTTTCTTCGTTCTTTTCGTGCTCAGCTCTGTCTCTTTGTTCGCGTAACTGTTGTATTTGTTTTTCCTTGTCTCCTATAACTTCCTCTAAAGAAGATAATGCACCTTCAGATGAGCAATGGTGTGCTTGCATGGCGTTTAATCTCGCTCTTGCCATATCGACCTGATTGTCTTTTTCTTTCAGGAGATCTTCTAAGTTTTCGATCTGTAATTATATTTCTAATTTAGGATAATTCTATACAAATATAACAATAAAGAAAACATAAAAAATATTAAAAGGAATGTGAAGGAAAAATTAAAATAATGAAAACGACATACCTTGAAATAAAAATGTCTAAAATTATATCACAAATAAAACACACAAAATAAACGTACACAAAAATAAAAATAAACGTACCTTGGAATGAATAACTAGCGTACAACTTTACTAGTAACAAAAAAAACCGAGACAAATTAATCCGGGTCTCTAAATGAACATAGCTGAAACACAATTAAGAACTAGGGGAAGTAATTAGAGAGTGCAGCGAACTAGGATACTTTATTAGTTTACCGGCCGCGGCTTATACCTAATTCATTAAATTGGTATTTAATGCATTTAATAAATTAAATAACATTTTCTGTCTTTATCTCGTGTATTAAATTATAATCTTTATTAGTTACGAACTAAAATTTGTTATTAGCTTATCCGCTGGGGTTTGTATTTATATAATTAATTAATCGCTATTTAATGCATTAAATAAATTCAATAGTATTTTTTATCTTCATCTCGTGTATTAAATTATAATCTTTAGTAGTTACGAACTAAGATTTGTTATTAGTTTATCCGCTGCGGTTTGTATTTATATAATTAATTAAATCGCTATTTAATGCATTTAATAAATTCAATAATATTTTCTGTCTTTATCTTGTATATTGAATTAATTGAAATATAATATTATTAATTACGAACTATGATTCATTATTAGTTTATCAGCTGCGGCTTGTACAGAATTTATTAAATTGCTATTGAATGCATTTAATAAATTAAATAACATTTTCTGTCTTTATCACGTGTATTACATTAATTAAATTATGATGTATATTAATTTAGAACTAAGATTCGTTATTAGTTTATCTGTTTCGACTCATACAGAATTAATTAAAGTAGGTACTATTTAAGCATTAATAAAACTTGCTTTGTTTTTGAACGTTATTATATAATCTACATTGAAATGTTGTTACAATGAAATAAATAATCATAATTGTCTATGAAGTCTTTTATTGTGATTTTCGAAGTTGCGCTTGATTTCGGCTTATAAATATTGTTTGTTTTTACGGCTCTTTAAGACATTGAATATACGCAATTTTTTTTAAAATCATCTATACGAATAAAGAAAATTTCCTCGTTATAATTTTCCTTTAGATTTAAATGTTTGATGTTTTTCGTTTTGGCTGAATGTACATTCTGAATAGGGCGATAATATAAAAAATACTATTCAAAGGTTACTCATATTAAGTTTATTTAAATAAAGATTGTTTGTGCTTTCGTTTGAAAATTCAAATCACGTTATTTCGCTCTAGTTCACATAGGATATATGTGAATGAACAATTATCTCTATAATGGTTACTAATATATATTATAATAATAGATAGGTGACGATTGCCAGTAAAATTTATCGATATCGATAGTACCTGCATGTGATTTTACGATATCAAATGTCAATCCACTACATATATCCAATCCAATTTTCAGAGATAGCTAGAGGCTGTGTTATACTAACCATTAAAAATTGGTATCACTGTCACAAAGGAAAGATAGGACATATTTGCTCACTGTCAAATATTTAATCGCAAAATTTATCAAAAAGAAGAAAAAAAATTAAACGCAGGGTGCGTTCGACAGCTACATAGGAAGGGTTTGTATGAGAAAATAAAAGTGTTGATTTAACTATTTTCGTTACTACTTCTTCACGGACTTTTGCAAATATTTTCAACATAAAATTAATCAAAACAATGCAATTAATTCTTATAGGTAGGTACCTACATATATTGATATTATATAGAAGAATATTACTATATCTTAATATGAACTTGTGGATTCATATAAAATAAGTTTTAGATTGTTTTATTTTCCTTTTTTGAACTATTCTGATAGTCTATACGTCTTTACCGGTCGAATATAGAATAGAGATGAGTGTAGAAGACACTCTTGAAGAACAGCTGAAGATTGAAAGTGGTTAAATAGTTAGCATTCATGCATTCCTGCTTGATGGATATCTATGGCTGAGAGATCGAATCGTCGTAATTTCGATTCTCTTTGAAAAAGGACTGGGGATCGACTAGAGTTGGATTTGTGTAATTTTCTTTGAGATGCAAATATTCGTAATAATTTGGTAGTGTTGCTAAGCAAAATTTTAAACCATAATCACATCTAAATAAAAAATATATCTTCATCCCGGTGGTTCTAGGTGCAGATAGACAAAGTTAATTGTCGTGGAATATTTTGTAATATTCGTATATTAGTTGAGTTTTTAGCCCGTTTTCGATGTCAGGCAATATTTTTTTAAATTTTTAAATACTTTAATGAAATACATTATAAAATAATCATCATTTTAATAAACGTTATATATATTTATATGAATATTTAGAATTTATTTCATTAAGTTAATTCTATCTAATCAACGATAGGTGCAATAGGAAAATAATTATAGCAACATAATAAATTAACACAAAGCAAAAATAAATTATAATAAACAATAATAGTTACCTCTACAGAAATATATTACTATAATGTATCTAAATCACATTTAAAAATAACATAAAATAGAAATATAAAGATATTTAATACAGTCAAATGTTAATAGGAATAATTAAAAAAAATCCATTATATTGAGCGATATATTATTGATTAACCTTTATAAACAAAAGCCCAGAGAATATAATCTAGTCTATATATACTTAAAAGTGTGGAAATGCATGTGCATTCAAGTGGCAAAATATCGAATGTATCACTTAACCACCATGTACATTGTACATATATATAAACCATGTTATAATTTAATAATAATAATTTATGATATAATCTTAAATCTTCATGTAAGTAGTGATACATATACTATATATGTATATATATCTATACTAATAAGTAAGTAAGTAAGTAATGTACCCAAAAAGTTAGCACTGAAGATTTATTCTATTTTATTCTGATATGGAATAAAAAACCTCTACAATTTTTAAGTCGGTGAATTTATTATTATTTATTCAAATCTATCCCTACTGTCTAGTTTTGCTAGCTAGCTACTTAACTGGTATAATTTAAAAATGTTAATTTTATAGTTAAAATTTACATACATACAATGGAATCGATTTTTTTTCGAATATCTTATTTTATTTGTACACATTAATACTGTAAAAATAATTGTTAACATAATATCTTTTATTACTTTATAATTATTATTGTGATAATTACGTATCTTTTTAAATTCATTATAATTTCAATATCATTAGCATTAGAATTATCATTATCATTGATTATTTCAATCATCAGCATTT
Organism: Achroia grisella; assembly: GCF_030625045.1. Lineage (NCBI taxonomy): Eukaryota > Metazoa > Arthropoda > Insecta > Lepidoptera > Pyralidae > Achroia > Achroia grisella. The sequence continues at coordinate 497,101 of NW_026712999.1, forward strand.
AATTCTATAATATTAGATTACATAACACGAAATATTCTTTGTATATGTAAATTAATAAAATGATTCTAATTCAGCTTTCATTATAATTAAATTTGGAATATTTTTAAATATTATTTTGCTAGAATTTTTTGTGAGATCTAAATAAATGGAATGTACATAGATCCAATATTACTTAACTTAGAGGAGATGGTTCCTATAAACATAAAGCTCGATACTCGACAACAAGATAAAAGATTATTTCTATACATTTCGTACATTTCCTTAATCATTGGTACAGATATTTTTCCATATTACGTTATTTTCCTTTCAGTCAACTTAAAAAATAGGAGTAGTTGAATTTGACTGCTTTTTTAACTTTTTTTTATTATATATCTAAGAACTTTTGTTTGCGTGAATAGATTTTAATTATATTTTTTTGTTACAAATAAAAATATAAATTCTAAGTGCTAATTGCTATTTATAGTTTAATTATTGGTACTGATAATTGCCTATAGCTCTAAGCCAAGCAACAATGAACTTTACTGTAGGTTTGTAAACACTGAGTACAACATTTTTTACCTTTCGCTGCAAAACGTTGATCTTGCGATCTTTGATCTCAGAATGGTCTCTGAGTTCTGCTAGCTCATGAGCAGCGGCCAGAGCAGCTGCTGTTTTCTTCTCCACTACTCTACTCTTTTCATCCAAGCGAGCTTTTAACTCTTCAACCTAGCAAGAAAACATTGTTAGAAAAAAAAACAATTTTAACAACAATAATATGGGAACATCTGAATTAATCAAATGATAGACAAGGTAGACATTATACAAAGGAGTCTGCATGGATATCTCTGTCTCACCTATTTCTATCACCAAGCAGTTAGCTTTGTAAACGGTATTTGAGTACATAGGTGAAGAAAGGCTATTAAACTATAAGGTATGGCATGATACTCAGGAATGGCAATGTAGAAGGTACCACAGACATCCCATCATGTATATAGGCGACAGTACCACTTAAGGGCTGTCAGCGTAATTGTGATTCACACAAAAAAAAAACTATAAAATTGCATTGAATCCTCTAAAATTCAAAGTAAAATTAAGATTCTAGTAAAATCTTTTCGATTGGATAGTAGTCAACAATTTATAAAGAAATTGATGAAAATGTGCATGAAATCACAAATTTACTAATGTTTAGTTCTAATAAAGACAAATAAGCCTTTCAAATTTAATTAATAAGATCGGCCGATACTAATGTACGATGTATAATTCATACAAATAACTAACGTCTGTTTGCAGCATGCTGTAATGCTCCTCCTTCGCGCAGAGGGACTCCTTCAGAACAGCTATGTGACGCTGGTAATCTTGGTGCTGTTCCTCCAGAGCTTTCATCTTCGCTGCCATCGCCAAAATCTCCTGATCTCTCCTCTGGATCTCCAGGCGAAACTCGTCCAACTGAACATCATTCCACCATCCATCCGAAAGTCGGTATAGAATTAGATCAATTCAAATGAACATTAATATAACAAAATGTATAACATCTCTCAACAATAACATGTAAAAACTATCTACTTAGGCAAAAGTGATGGCAGAAATGATATTGATGTTAAAAATTTAAATCTACTTAATAATACTGGGTTAGAAATGGTCGTTAGTAATACTGTTTAAATTTGTGATATTAGTACCGAAATATGAAAAGCGTCGCAAGCTTCATTATGTGTACTTCGTAAGGTAAGAAATGTTTCCAGCACTTTTGGTTTAATGACGATAATAAGTAACGGTGTCATGGAAGACATTTCAACATTCTCCCACATTATACCGCATGCAATAACATTATAATTATTAAATTTAATTGTCCTCTTAATATAATAATGGTACCGAATCACCATGACAATAAAATGGACACTTAGAGCTGGAAAACTTTCTATACTAAATACTAATAGTCAAAAGTTAGAAGAATTAATGTAGAATGTGTCGGTAGAAAGTTTTCCAGGCATTAATAACTAATAGTACCAAAGTTGGACAGTAAACATAGTCGATGCACGGGCGCCTATGTTGTGATACATTTACTACCGTTACTGTGAGAGAAACGGATGAAACATGGCGTCTACATGAAGAGGTCGGGTCGTGGTGAACTAGACTAGCTGATGACGGGTGTTGACGGGGTTGAAAGCTCGTACTGGACTATGAGTTGCGATCACACCGAAAGCACAACATGATCAAATCATAAAACTCGAAGGAATTTCACATAAACGTACTCGAAGATATCATTCGATGCATACGACCACAACAGTCTTTATTTAAACAGTCTCGATTAATCGTCAAATTTGGTGTCAACGTAATCAATCTCACATGTTTCATCTAATCGTACAATTACATCTAAATTTATATATTCGCTTCGTCTAAGGCCCTATTTAACAAAAATATTTCAATCGACATCTTTCAAGAATAGAATTCCTCTTATTTAATAAAAATAGCTTTAACAACGAACATATTTACATAAAAATATTACGAATCAACACAGCCGGTGGCGATTTCGGCTAAGTTCGGACTTAAAGCGAGAAATTGACACGGTAACTCGTCGGTGGAAGCGACGGAGTCACAGGGTGGTGGCACTATAGTAGGGCGAGAGCCGCGCGTGCGGAGCGCGCGGCGTGGGGCGCGGCAGCCGCGCGGGGGGCGCGCTCGTGCGCCCGTCCTTCATCACGCGGACGTCGTTCAGCAGAAAACTTACTTGTCTCTTGAAGGGAGGGTCGGCTTTATCGAAAAGCGAGGCGTGGGAGGGCGCGAGGGAGGGCGGCGGCGGCGACACGAGCGCGGCCAGCTCGCTCTCGAGCAACGCGACCTGCCTCTCCAGCGTGGCGATGCGCGCCTCCTTGGTCTCGAGCACGGCGGTGAGCGTGGCGCCCGCGCTGCCGCCGGGCAGGCCGGCCGCGGCCAGCGCGCGCTCCAGCTGCGTCTGCAGCGCCCGCAGCGTGTCTGCCGTCGCCTTGAGCTCCTGCCAGTCACGCGAGACGGTCAGCCGCCGCCGCCGCCCGCCGCCGCCGACGGCGGCTCTCAACATACAACCTACCTACAACAGGCGACGCGTCTCGTCCACGCCTCGCTGGGGCTGCTACTACTGGAGCCCGCCTCCCGCCAATTTACGGGGAGACCGCTAAGTCCGCGGTGGCACACGGTGGGCCTGGGCTTAAACAGCGCTTGACTATCGAATTGAGAGGATCATTTTTGAAAATATATCAGTATTAATTGTTCACATTTTAATATATAAATCTCGCTTCTAGATATAGAAGCGGTTAAAACTCAAATCGATATTGAGTAATTCCACCATTACAAATCCGATTGGCCTTATAAGGGAATAAATAACATAGTTGATCAAAATATAATAGATCAGCTTAACATTGATGTACATGGTTTACAAACATATACAAGAATTTGTACAATCAAACCAAGAGTGACGTCATGATATGAAAAACACACCCTTCGGTTGTATTATGATTGAATTGGCCATCTCATTGTAACTTGATGGTGAATCGTTGGGACACGGGCTCCAGATACGCGATCCTAGCAAACGATCCGATGTAATTATATCGGTGTCCTGAGTGGAGACGATTACTCGTCGGAACAACGGACGCAGCCCCAGATGTAGGCGGTACAAAATAAATTTTGCAGCTAATTAATGATTGCTCAACTGAATGTCCAATAACAAAATACGAGACGGTCTTCTCTAAGGTTCATGTGACGGGGACATGATGAGCCGCTAAACATGCAGTGTTGTGATCGATTTGTGTTCGTGTCTTTTTATTTCTGTGTATTTGAGCCGAATCAATAACGTTTACCAGATTAAATTTTGAACTTTGTTTTAGTTTGTACCACGTGTGAATGTAATATTATGTTAGAAAACGGAGAGAAGTGCTCGGGGAACAAGCTTGATAGTGTTATAGAGGCTCGATAGACCGTGGGAGTGAGAAGCAAGAGTCGTAAGAGTTGTGAAGGCACGTGGTTGGTCGTCACATACAAGGCAACGCGACAGTCACATTCGGCGTAAGTCAAATGAATGAAATGAAACTATCAAGTTTACAACTAATAGAAACAGTGACGATGATGAAGGTATCACAAAATAAAACGCCCATGTGGTTATAACACTAGTAATACATAAATATAAGGAAGCATTGAGACGTGCACAGCTACATAGCTACACAAACACACACTGAAGGAGATCTATACAACTAAAGCAAAGCCACCAATGGTCTGAAATATGGATATTCGCTTTGGAGACTATTGGGGGCGTTGCTGGATTTACACAACATGCAATACATTTATCTATGTCACAATAATTACCTGCTTTTGTGCCATCGCTTGCATTTGCTGAAACATCTGCCTTTCTTCTTCTTTGCCTGAAAACCGTCCTATCTTTTATTACTCCTACATTGTTAATATACTTTACTACTGTTTCAACTTCAGTCGTAATTTCATTAAGTTCTAAAATTATGTTTTCAAATTTAATTAGTAACACTGTACCGAACACAGAAATATAAACATTACAACATATAGTTCATTCATTAGTATGCAGTGAACATACCCATTCCTTTATTTTGCAGCATTTCAAGTAACTTTTTGATGCTCTCATCTCTCGCTTGCAGAGTCTGCTTTTGTGTTTCAATTCTCAACTCTAATTCCTGTATAAAAGAAATATAATACGGTATAGTTGTAAATTGAAATTTTCATAATGGGTAATACAATTAACATTCAAACCTTACTTGTATAACATGATGAATAAATTATATTTATTATATTAAATATAATTTATTCATCATGATATTATTGTTAGTGGTACGGTTTCTTTAGAAGAGAACAATATAGCTTTTCATTATGCCGCTAGTCAGATGGCTTGGTGTATAAGTTGAATTTATAATCATATTTTGTTGTTGCTATACTTTGTTTGCCCCTAGTCGCTAATGACTTAAACACAAGTACATGATATGAAATTTATTTTATTTATTTGCGTCAAATACGGTATAAGTATTAAAAAAAATATTACTGACATAATTCAGAATAGTCCAAATATATATGATTATTCACACTGTCATTGTCTAATTTACAACTCGACTAGACCCAAGGATCGTGAGTTCGAATCTGGCTTGTAAAAAAAAACTTCGTGTATCAATTTATTTCCGGTAATTTAATTTAAGAGACGGCGGTAATCTCTTTTGCAGCCACATTGGAATATATCCAACGAAGTTTGGTTATTGATGCCACAACTTCAACAATATCTCTGGCTACCACATCTGGGATACCAGTACGTGAAGATATATTAACTTGCAGCATTACTTTGGTTAAAGTTTACTGTAGTTAGTAAATTATCAAGTTGCACGCAACGTGGCAAACTTGTAAAATTGGCCGCAACCAAAGATGTTACAGAAATTTCAATTAATTCATGTTTTACTTTATATAGGCCATAAATTAATTGATTAATTACTTCTGATCAGGTGTACGATATTATAGGATTCAAAATACCTTAACAATTCATTTCTTAATATAGTCGATGTTACCCGGAGCTCTGCAAGCGTAGTGTCATTATTTTGGAAGAATTTTCAAATAAATGTGTAAGGAAGATACTTTTCCAAAGAATTACAAGTACCTACAAGTAATATTATGGAATAACTTCACGGCTATAATACTAGATGGGCTAGTTAGAGGTATTATCAACTGTCAATGTCAGGATGAACACAATTCTTAACAGTACCCAAATTTAGCTGGATATATTGATCCTGTTAGCACGGCGACCTACATAGACCTATCATGCTCGCCGTTTTTTTTTTTAAAGTTCGCTACTTAGGCCTGTCAGGGATAAGAATTGTAGGATATTTTTAGGAGCGACGGTTTTTATCTGCTCAGGGTATAGTGTATACTTTCCGAAGGTGATACTTCTCTTATGCATGAGTGGGCTACAAACTTCTTGCAATCTACTTTGGCGGTTGTAACAATCCCAAAAAAGGATCTCATTCTTACCTTAATGGTGTCCCTCAATATTGCGATCTCTCTCTGCAAGTGTTCATTCTCGGAGAATAGTGCTTCTAGTTGTTGTTGCAACTCTGGCGCCGGTTGTCGCATTCTCAAACGGAGTTCTTCTTCCAACTGACGGACGAGCATAGCTTGTTTCTGTAAATAAAAATATATTTTGTTAAACATTTTGAAACTCTTGTAATGTCGTTATTCTCTCAGTGTTTTATAGTAATAATAAGGAGATGAACAACATGAACAGCACTAAGGACATGATGTTATCATGTAACAAGCGTGATACCACTCATGCGTGATACCACCCTTTCTAGAGGACTAAGTTGTCAAACATCTTATTCTGTAATTTCACTGACAAATCGCATACAAACGAAACACAGCTTACAAAGCTACTTGGAGACAGAAATAGAAGACTGAGTTATCCACGCAGACGACTTTTTACAGTCTAGCTCTAGTAAAGTCAGTTCTTATATGAATAAAACAGTTACATTTTATTTAGTTCCCTTTACGCTACCCTATATTAAGTAACATTAATGAGAAAGACGAATTTTTTAATAATTGTTTGCCATTATTGAAACCGTGATAACAAAGGACTGATTTATTGATGAAATAAGTGAATTTTTAACATTCCAACATATGGCTCTGTGCCTAAATGTATTTATAATATTATTAGTAAAAAGTATTCTTAATTAACACTCAGCGCTATTCAATATGTTTATATCTATATTTATATGTGTAAAAAGCAATAGAATCAGAAAAAACAATAACAAATTAATCAATTTTGTAACACAAAATAATTTGAGGGACCTAAAGGGATCCCTTTTAATAATATATTTTAGTCATTATATTATATTCTTTAAGCTTTTTAATTTTAGGTTCTTAGTTGTACAATTAGGTTATGTAAATAAATTGATAATACATTCTCTTTTGATATCAGTATGGTTTATATAACCATTGGAACACGACGATCTCCTTCTCAAGTTAATATTATATTGAAAAAAAAAAACTCATCTGAATTATTGTAAATAAAACAAAATTACTTTATGGTCGCGCTTAAATGGAAACATAAATCAAAACCGCATGTCGGTTCATGTTAGTACAATAGCAAAACATATATGGCCGCCATGTTTGTATGTATAGGAATGTGGCCTGTTATTCGGAAAGAATTAGGGAGAGATTACAGTTATACAAATAAGCGGAGAAATATCACAGTTAGTGGTTAGGGTATTTTGACAACTGCACTATATTTCTTTGGATGTACTTATTTAATAGTTAGATACTTATAAAATTTAGGCCATGGTTCCGAATTAAAAAAATCTCCGATGTTTTTCATCGTTTCTTATAAACAGGTAATTTGTCAAGTGCATTATATTTCTTTGGATATACTTATTTAATTTCGCTAAATATATCAAAGTTCAATTCAGTCTACTTTAAGCTTTCTAATATATAAATTCCTCGTGTCACAATGTTTGTAACAAAACTCTTCTATAACGGCTTGACCGATTCTTCTCGTAAAATTTAGGCTTTGCTTCAGAATTGGAAATCTCTTTTTGATTTTAAACGTTTCTTGCAAACCATGTTGGTTAAAGTATCGACAATTTTTTTATATTATAAATTTCGTAATACCATTAAAACTGTATAACTGGAAACCCAATGGAATCTCTCTTAGTATTTCACCTCTACGTTTGTTTATAAATAAACGATGAAAAGTATTTAAATATTTTATTCTATATAGAAAAAGGTAATTTAATTTACACGTGCAAAGGTATATAGTTTTATAGTCACAGAGCACACGCGATATTATAGAGCGGTACAGAGCACTCACTCAGTGTTGCCAACCATATCGTATCATTTATTGGACGCATATAATAGTTTTTTAGTTACTTATTGACTTTTTTCATTTATATAGTACCAATGTACCACTTGTCTATTTGGACAGGGAATGGGCACCGTTTATTCTAAAGTACAGGACTTTTCCTATTCATATTATATTTAAAAAAAAATACTGTATTATGTATATTTCTTTCATAAATAAATAAAAAAAATCTACTTATCTTATTTCAAACGTTCCCACTGTAAGAGTCGTATAATACCTCATATATTATAGTCATAATTTCATAATATCACAGTGAAACTGCTTTCCGCTCCGCTTAATATACAAAGGTTGATACCCTAGCGACCCTTCCGCGTTCCCTTCGCCCTATTTTCTTCCTTAATTTCAATGGAATCGATACCTTCAAGGCCTACAATCGTTTGTGGTATCAAACATTCACAAATGAGATTTAATGATTTTAGTAATAACGAAACGCAGCTTTTTTATGAAAATTATGTTTTCGACTCATTTTAAATATTGGTTGTTTGTAATAATATACCTTAATGGCTATTATACTAGATAGGGTAGTCAGAGGCATTGTCAATTGTCGACTTCGTGGTGAACGGTACATTTGATACAGTTACTGTTTGCTTGGCATATTTTAGTCTCTCGGATTAATTTGAATTTGTTATACATTTTCCATTACCGGACAGTATTAGAAATAGAAGTAATAATTATTCTAATAAACTTAATATATGCACCTTCGAATAGTCTGTGTTGCTCTTTTAAATAAATGTTTTTCTAAGTATACATTAACAGGGGTTGGTCAATTAAAAATATAAATTGCGGCAATGATTTTTGTTGTATACCAGATTCGTTTTATGCCTCTTCTTCACAGCCTTTATGTCTTTTGGATGAAGGGTATAAGACAAGGCAGTGAAATTACAAGGTATGGCTTGCCATACTTGTGACAAGTCCTCATGTCAGTCCAATGCACGAAACACCACAATATAACTATAATATGATGTCTTTAGTGCTGTTTGTGTATAGGTTAGATTAGCCACCCGTCCTACTTTCCCAGGGCATGTCCTAGTTCTTGTCGGGACCTGTCCTGGTACGTCCTGAATAGTTTTTAAACAATGTTCTGGGTTTTCAATTGTTTAAATTCTTATTCATACTCTAAAATGTTGAAATACTTTCATTAAATATATGATTAACTATTGCAACTCTATTACTGTGTCGTTTTTAAATAAATTGTTCTGGTATTCCCAATATTCAACTCTGGTTTTTTACATTTAGGGTAGGCAACCCTAATTGATGGTGATATTTGCCACTTACCATCAAATGACCCGTTACATAAAAAAGCAATATAATTAAGGAATAGGAATGGAAAGGCTTCAGGAATGGTAAATATTGAGCGGTGGGGTATGGCGTGACTGGTAGCTGATAAGAACGGTCGATGATCGATGCAAGCGTTGTTAATTGATATTGTTGTACCTATTACATCAACGTGTGTTTGATAAAAAGTTGTTATATTGAATACTAACTGTCCCGCGCAATTTTGTCTTACATGTAACGTTATATTTCGTCCAATATACATAATATCTTTTTAAATTATAGCCCATGCGTTATTCTGTTAAGAATGAGTGAAGCCTATGTGTTATATATATTTTTTATAAACGTTTATTACTGTAAACTTTCGTTCAGATATTTCTGCGTGAAGGAGTAAGTGCATTAAGTTATAGAAAAAGTATCCGAATTGAAACTGAATTATAATTATTGTTATCTGTGAAATATCTGTGGTAAGATTTAAAAATATGCGGTTCTAGCTTAACCATTTCCTTCTTGGATGCATTGCCGACCAAGTAACAACTTATAAGAACGTTTTCATTATTTAAAACTCATTATGCGTAAATCCAAAATTCACTTTGTACAAAGTTATCTGCCTCTGTCTCACTTCGGTTATCATGCAAATTGCTTTGCATGATTGCAGCTTCAGGTGTGACAGAGTAATTACAGAATATAGAGGCATTATAACTTAGTTCTCTGGAATGGTAACGCATGAAGGGTATTATGAGGGTGAATAATAAAATTATCAATGTAGAGCCGATTGTGTATATTAGCAACAGTTGCCATTTGTGAGAAAGGGATTGTTAGTAACGTGGAGCAATAACCCCACTGCTAACAATATACAATGGAAGGGCATTGTTAGTAATGTGAGGTAGTCATGTCGGACCTCCACGTGGTTCCCCCGGGAAACCATCGTCCTAAATTCATGGTGAATTTTTTATTTTTAATCAATACCATACATCATCCCGGATATCAATTTCCAGGCTTACTACTGTTTTCATGGTGAATTTACCATGATGGGCTAACTGACCTGACCTCGTCTTATCATCCTCCACTGGTGCCCCGCCAGCGTTAACTGTTAGGCAGGTGCACCATTACATCTATCTATTTTCCATAAGAAAAAAACGATTGTCAATTATTATCAGGTCCGTCATCTTACATTCCAGTTAAAATTTAAAAAGATATTCTAAAATAAACTAATCTATATTTGCCGCCTTACCCTCTGAATGCGTTTCATAGCATGCATCGAGTCTACATTACACTCATGCTATAAAACGCGATTCAGATTATATAAAGTGATGGCGATTATAACTGTTCCAAGTACAGTCAGCCACTTATAAATCATAGCGCGATGAATAAAAATATTTAGTACTTTTCTAAATCAATTCATAGAACAAAGCCTCACTCACTAAACGATTACTTGAATGACAAATGTGCATAGCAATAGTATGCACGGGATTTTCATTTAATGTATAAGAATTTTAGAAAGGCCAAGGCCATGTTACTAAAAAGGTTGGGAACCACTGCTCTAATTATATAAGTACATATCAAGCTCCCAGCAATATTATTACAGATGTAGACAGAAGATGTCATAAAAAGTGTTTATTTTTACTTATTCCACAGTAAATTGAAAAATAACACAATATTTATTAACAGAATGTCTTTCAACATATTTATATAGCTGACTGTACCTGGTGCATACCACCAATAGAGGGAGGTAGAACACCTACTTCATGAGGCCGGTTGAATAACATGAGCTTGGTATGAATTTAAAAGCTTTTAGTAAACATAGTAACATTTACGTAGCCACAGTTCAGACTAATAACCGTACGTATCTATTAATTACTTTCCCCCCTTTGTCACACTTGATCACATTTCAATAGCTAACATTTCGTATTTCAATACTAAAATGTTGGAAACTTCTAGAAGAAATATTAGAAAGTTCGCGTTAAAAATCAAGAAACTGGCTTTCGTTTAATATGTAATAGTCTATCTATATAATAATACAATGTTTAAATGACAGACTGTCTCTCAATATATTTATGTAGCTGACTGTACCTAGTGCATACCAGCAAAAGAGGGAGGTAGGTAGAACACCCCTACTTCATGTGGCGTGTTGGATAAAACATGAGCTTGGTATGAAGTTAAAAGCATTCACTAAACATTTATGTAGCAATTTATGTAGCCACAGTTCAGACTAATAACGGTACGCATCTATAAATTACGTCAAACACGACTTCACGAATTCCCACTCTTTGTCACTCTTGGTCACATTTCAATAGTTAACATTTCGTGTCTTAATACTAAAATGTTGGAGACTTCTGGAAGAAATATTGCAAGGTTCTTGCAAAAAAACAACGCGAAGTTTGTGACTTCTCCAATACCTTATCACACGATGTCACAACCCCCCCCCCCCCCCCGCGCCCTAATTGTTACATAAATTACGGATGACCTCTTATAAAACCAAAACATTTACCATATTATTTAAAAAACCCACAGTGTGGCTTTATAAAGTCTTTCCGCGGGTTTGGAATACCCTCTGCACCTCTATGATGCACACTCCCCTCCCCTCCTACTCTTAGGTTGTAACGTAAATTACAGATGATCCATTATAAAATCGTGACATATATATATGATAATATTAAGTACGTGATAATATGTTTTCATATGTCTTTCAGCGGGTTCAAATCAATCAAATGAAATTAAAAATCATTTATTTATGTTACACATTGTAGCCGCTTATGAATGCAATTTTTTTTTATTATGTACTCGTATATTTTCTCTACTTTCTAAATATATAAATGTCATTAAAAATAAATAGTACATTAATCCCCCTAATCCATACATTTGTTGGTATTTCTTTATGATATTTATTTTTTTGTTTTCAGAAAACATTATACAGCAAAAATAAATTCTACCAAAAACATATAATTCCGTACGAATTCGTCGTATAATTGAAAGAAGTACAACACAATATTATCGAGCCATTAATAATCCCCTATTGGATTTAATGCTGAACAATAATATACATAGATGTACTCACAAGGGGGTTGCCCACCCCTACTGGGGGGTTTGTTGTGTCACGCCAGATAGATTTATATAACATGAGGTATTAGCTTTTGTTACGTATATCCTATTATTATACAGCGTTGAGGGATTAAACATACACATATAATACTAATATTATAAATTCGAAAGCTTGTCTGTCTGTTTATAATATTTTACTTCTAAACTGTTGAATAGATATATGAAAATACATATAATAGATTTTAATTAAAGATAACCCTGTACTATTAATACAGCGACATCTAGTTCCATGGTAAGCATTACTTGTGTTATGGGTACTAAACAACTGATATAAATAGTTCAATATTTTCCTTTTTTGTAAATACGTACATACACATACATAATATACATAATATATATATATAGAAAACAACCAGACTGATACAAACATTAATATTAATGAGTACAAATGTCTGTACCGTGCGAGGATCAAACCCGCGACCATCGGAAAAACCGGACGTAAATGCTATTATTTAAAGAATTAAAATTAAGTAATTATAGTATATTTAAGGGTAGAACCCTTAAATATAATACTGTAACGAAGCTTGGATTCGACAAGTGCATAATATACTTTTTTTAAATGTTTAATGACTACCTCATCTCGTAAACTTCTAAAAACATAACACGTAGAGCTTATTTTGCGCTCAATAATTTCGTATTTCCAGTTTACGTTACAGTCAATATACACTCCTAGAAATTTAACAAACATAGTGCCTGTGGTGACTAAAATGAGAATATATTTATTATATTGTATATATATGTTAGTCCTTAAGGTATGTACATATAATATGGGCCAATATTAATATAAATAATTACATAAATAAAAAGTACAATAATAAATATTTCAAATTACTCTCTAAGCTAAGAGTATCAGCTTGTCTAAAAAATTCAGATGACAGCTGACTGCTAGAATGGTAGTAGAGTGGGGGCCGCCGCCCGTTCTCTCGTGATATCGATTTTACGAGGTCTGTACTTTAAAATGGATTTACGCTACCTACTCGAGCATATTGTAGAGCTCGTTTCATATTGTATTTTTAGCGATCACAGAGTGAAGAGACGTTCTGTTATATTGCTAAATACATTATCAAGTCTATAAATTGTATATGCCTTTCTATAGTAGTGTAGAATCAAACTATAATATTTTATTAAATCAAATCAAATTTAACTTTCGTGATATAGATAGTAGGGAAAAAATGTTAATACAAAATCTTGACGGTCATAAGGAGCTTAAATATCCTATTTGAATAATTTATTTTTGATCTAATTTGTCAAATTTACTCTATTCAACGATCTGTAATGGTTAATATAATCTGGCAATTCTTTTGTGGACTCCCGCGATACAGATTCGCCTAGTGCGGGGTCCAATGTATAATCAGCTTTGTTTTAATTGGAAATTTCGAAATAAATAAATAAACTTATTATATTACAAATGACGATGCAATATAATATCATAAGATTTTGGAACTATCTTTTAAATTTTTTTTTAAGAAATATATATTGAATAACGCCTTACCTTACTCAAACGCCTTAAATTACTCTCTAAACGATTACTTAAAATAACTTGTATGACGTTAGTTGTTCACACAAGGACTCTTTTATTTATGTATGTTAGACATATACTTAAATGCTATATAATGTTTCAAGATTGAAACTGTCTTAAAAAATACGTAATACAAAAAAATATCAGTTCACTTTCTTTCAACTGAAGTTGTTAATAGGGATAAGAGATAAAACATATGACATGCACAAGAGTCGAGAAGAGACTATAGAATAACTCAATCTACAATCCAGCCTTTAATACATAATTAAAACATAAAAACCAATACCTAAAGTTTTAGATTCAAACTTACGACAATAGGATATAAAACAACTTTACTGTTGACATAATGCCAAAAATTTAATTTAATATCTACTGTAAACAAAGTTGTCATTTCAAATTGCTTTAAATTCCAGATATACGTCAGAACATCTTTTCATATAACCTTAACTATGTAGGGATGATAAGAGGTATTCAAACATAGATCATAAAGCGAAAACATAACGTCGAAATTCGAATGTGATGCCTTAAGTGGCAACTTGTACGTGAATGGCCTACTCAACGTGCTGGCAGCCTAGAAAATATGGCGGCGCTGCTGTCATAATATTCCCGGGAAAATGTTTTTCTGGAAATGCTTAGTGCCTACATGACATTTCTATGATTCTAATATCCGCATAGCAATTTTATTTCGCGGCGTTTAGTCCACGCGAATTTTTCAGCACAATTATGTAGATGCAGATATTTTCGCGCGGTTTTTCTTCCATAGATGGTATATTATCATAATAATATGTATAACTTGGAAGAAACTAGTAGTAGATTTCTTATCAGCAAAGTCAGGTTTTTAATCTCAGAGACAAAATAGACAGTTAGTTACAAATACCAAGTTTTCAATTAATATTAGATCTACAATCTATACCTACGATACCGATTTGTGAAATCAGAACGTTTATTATAGACTCTTAGTTGTATAAAAATAACCTATACACCCACACAGTCTTTTCCCTACAATGTGTATCAATAGTTAGTCATAAAAAATATAATCAACGAAGTTCATTATAGACAATGAAGTTACTGCGAACAAACTTTGTAGAACAGTAATTACCTCTAAAGTTTAAACTACCAGTATCATTGGACATTTTATTAATTACTACTCAGTAATTAACGCTTATGACCGACTGCAACGAGGGGCGTACGTTTGGCGGAAGCATAATTGTTTAATTAATTACATTTGTAAGCCAAACATGTGGAGTGGAGGTGAATCCATTTCATATCCAAATACTAGGGCAGCATGAAATCTCTGGAGGTTACGAGAGGTCATCGCCACCTGCCAGCAGATGGATATTGCGGCGCGATTTCATTGATCCGCTCAGTGCCAACTGGAAATAGTGCATTTGTAACCACAATGACGTGTAGAGGTGGATCCATTTCACATCCAAGTACTAGGGCATCATAAAATCTCTGGAGGTTACGCTACGCGAGGTCATCGCCACCCGCCAGTAGATGGCAGTCGCGGCGCGGTTTCATTGATCCGTTCAGTTTGGGCGACTGGAAATAGTAATGTTACGTAACACGACCGAGGTCATTGAGTCCCTATATTTTTTTAAACTAGTAACCCGCCCCGGCTTTGTGCGCATTAATTTAATTTAAGAATGTAATTTCTTTAAATATAATAAAATCGATGTTTGCCTCTAACAATGTAGCTTTTTATAGGTGAAAGATTTATTAACATATTTGGTATAGTAGTAATAATCCAGCTCCTTGTTATAAAATGTCGAACTGTTGAAACTTCCCTTATTGGTGGTAAAGGGATTGTTAGTGGACTAATAACTAGCAATGTATCATAACTCCACCGTACGTCCACGCGGCTCTCCCTGGAAACGTTCGTGGTAAATTCACATTTGCTAAGATCCTCCACTGGTGCCCTGTCAGTGTATACCACTAGCTCAGGCGGTTGCATCATTCCATTATCATCTCTAAAAAAACCCCTATTAACGTGTGACCTAACCTGATTATAAAATTTCTCTATTTAAACGGTACATTATTACAGACTTACATATAATATATATTATTTTAATACCTATACATAAAACTTTCAAAGTTATGAACAACCGTGCGAAGCCGGGGCGGGCACTAGTCTTGTTAATAAACAAGCATACGGAAAATAAAATATTTCCTTTTCCCATATTCCTCCGAAACGGTTTGACCGATTTTTATGAAATTTATTATGCATATTCAGTAGATCTGAGAATTGGTTACTATCTATTTTTCATACCCCTAAGTGATAAGTGTCCATCCCTAACATTTATTTTTTATGATTCAAACTATTTTTTTAAATTTTTTATGTGGCATTAAAAAATAAATACAACCCTTAATTTTAACCCTTCAACCCCTATTTTTTAATAGCGATATTAGTGCTTAAATTTATATGGCAAAACAACGTTTACCGGGACAGCTAGTATTAGTATAGATATAAAAATTATGTGGAACGGAAATGGAATGTTGTGGTGTATTTTTGTAGTAGAGACGACATCCAGTTATTATTGGAGCGACTGTGTTTTATAAACATTCATTAAGCTATACGGAATGCCCTCACAAGAATCGAATCTCATACCTAATCTGCGTGTCACAAAAATATCCACTTTAAAACAAAACATTAAAGTAGATTTTCTGAAATTTGTAATCTTGGAGTTAATATACTTTGTTATTAAGCGTCCTCGCTAATTATGTATGATGTATAATGTTTAAGAGAAGTATGACGCCTCTCACATTATCACATAAAATATCGACTTTAACACAAATGCATAAAGTGAATTTTCCGAAATTTGTAATATTTGAGTTAATATATTTTATTATTAAGCGTGCTCTGTATTTATGACCTACAAATGTTTTAGAAAAGTATGACGCGTGTCACAACATCACATAGGAATATGGACTTTAAAGCAAATGTATAAAGTGGATTTACCGAAATTTATAATATTTGAGTTAATATATTTTATTATTAAGCGTGCTGTGTATTTATATAGCCTACAAATATTTTAGAAAAGTATGACGCGTGTCACAATCTCATATCAAAATATCGACTTTAATACAAATGAATATTATTTTCCAATGAATATATTTTTTTATTTATATTGATTTTCCGACATTCGTAATCTTCTAGTTAATGCGTTTTATTAGGCGTAATGACCAAAAAACGTTTTAATAAAGCATGACTAGAAATGGCCTGTGACTTCAGTATACAAACTGAAATAAAAAAATATACAAGTTTTGAATGAAGAATATTATAAGGAATCCATTTTCTTTATCATAATATCTAATCATGGGGGGAAGAAGATTGTTAGTAATGTGGATTTCTTAAGTCCACGTTACTAGCAATGTACCATGTCAATTTAACATCCACGTGGTTCCCCATAGAAACCATCGTGACAAATTCCTGGTGAATTTGTCAAGATGGGCTAACTGACCTGACCTCATGCTCATCTTATCGTCCGCCACTAGTACTTCGCCATATGCTGGCGAACCGTTAGCGCAGGCGGGAGCACCATTCCATTACCATCCATCATAAAAAATATCTAATCATATGATAAAATCGTAAATGTTATGTAAATTTACGATTTTAGTCTGTCTGTGTGTAAAAATTTAACTTAAAAACGGTTGGAATTATTTAGAAATCACATTACACATCCCAGATTATTCCTTTGTTTATTGTTTATTTGTCTTTTATGTACTTTAATTGGTATGGAAATAGGCTGTCGGCCTATCTGAAGGTAAGCGATAATCGTAGCCGTAATAATCACCATCTGCTTCTTCCTTATCGCATTTATTTATCGGCGTAATATGTTTTTCTCTTTCATTCATCCCTCATCGCACTCATCTGGTAATTTACTCCCTTTCTTACTATATCATCTTCCACACAGTCCATCCATATCGGCCTTCTTCTGCTCTTATTACCAAATGTACAGTCGTTTTAAAACAAGCTGATTTACGTAAGTGTATGAGAAATCTTAACTCACAGAATACTCAAGATTTTTTTAAATGAGGATTATGATGTCTTTTCATTTATCCTGTAATTTTTCTGCCTTATCTCATCCTTCAATATAAAGTTATGGGTACTAGACAACTGATAAAAATACTTATATACTTTTTTTTGTAAATACATACATAACATATATAGGAAACACCAAGACCGACACAAATAATCATTCTCATGAATACAAAATATCAGTGTCGTACCAGGAATCGAAATCGCGACCATCGGAAGTAAAGCGGTGTGCTAAACCGCTAGAACACCGAGAGAAAAAAATAAAAAGTGAAATAGTTGTCCAGATAAGTAATATTAATATACAATAAAATTGTTGTGTACGATTATGGTTCCTAGATAGAGTGTAAGTTAGTTATGCACAATTAATTCAAAATTAATATAAATATATACTACGCTATAGAAATTGAATGAGTACGTATTCTTTTCACGCTTCAATAGGATAGTTTCTTGTTACACTTTGTCGGTCTTCATATCATCTACTGTATTATATATCGTAACTGATATTGTTAGCAACTGCTAACAATATCAGTTGTAATAGATTTAAAGCAATATCTAGTTCCAAGCTAAACACAGTTTGTGTTATGGGCACTGGATAACTGCTATAAATACTTAAATATATTAATTGAGAGAGACTTTATAAAAAGTCTAACTTCGTAGAACCAAACATATTTTGTTCAATATTCTAAACCCACAAAAAAAGTTAAAGGTGCAAATTTCGTATTTTCTTTTCTTTTTTTTTGATGGAAAATCTTGCTAATTCCGCCAATAAATTATCACTCACGGAGAGAAGTTATTGAGATATTTGGAACATGACTACCCACTAAAAACCATACGATATACCACAAAGTCCAAATCATCTGCACGTCCTATTACATATTATAGCTAAGTTAGGCTCCTTCTTGTTAACATGGCTTATTTCAAGAGAGCATATTCCCTAACGTAGTAGGGATATATTAAATAAATTGTTCTATGAATAAGACAAATGAATATCAGCTATAAGCCCTTTGTATGTAAGGGCAGTATTAATACTCGAGTTGTACCTTTAGGTAGTATAATTTATTACTAGTTACAGAAATAAAAAGGTATATAGAATGAAGTAGAGTAATTTACAATATAGAATACAATAAACCAGTATGTCTGTAAAATAGGTCTTGTAATAGTCTATTTTATTTTCCCGCGGAAACGAAAAGTGCCACAGATTCATAATGTGACTCGGCGCGTAGCCATAGTAGCTTTACGAGCACGTCATAGCTGTATGTGCTGTTACTCGTAGTATTAAATTAATATTCTCGAAACCATCAGCATCCATCAATTCCCTATGTAACAACAAGATCGAGCTGCCTAATACTAAATTTTATTACCATCTAAAAAAATATTGTATGAAAACACAATTGACTTATACTAACTTTCCTGAGCCCATCCCGCGGCGCCCACGTAACTATCCTAAATAAACATGGACGGTAATATGTAGAAAAAGAAAACATTTACTATTTTTTTATCTATGGTAATATAGGAAATACATGCCAAATATTTAATAATATTATATTAGTGGTCATCTTTATTAATATTTAGAGAATATTATTGTTTCCATTTAGCGTGTAATTTTCCTTCCTTCATTCCTGTAATTTGTAAATCAATATTTGCCACTATAAACAATTGTTTACGAGAATGTCAAACATATAACAAATATATTTTAAATATGTAACTATATTGTTATTTTCTTTGAAAGAATTTTGTTAATTTCATTTTAAATCACATAATTTGAAATTTAAAATACTTAATTATTTTTTATGAGTTTCTAGAAAGTTTATTTATTTATTTATTTATTTATTTTAGGTAATCAACAGCTTATACAATTTATAGACAATATATAGTATTACTTAGTTAGTAAAGCCAATAACAGATACCTCATGAATTTATCTTTAATATTAAAGTTACATTTAAATTGGTTATATAAAACAATACAGTTACACACTTAAACATTTAAACAGGTCAGAACCAAAGATAAAGAACAGGTAAGGATAAGTATAATTAGTAAATCACGTTACAATATAATGCATAAAGTCATCCATATGTACGTACTGTATGTGTATAAAAATGTGTTTCTCTGTCAGCTAAAAAGTATCATCTTGACATTCTGAGTGCTTGCTATAAATATTTGTTACTAATAGGTGGAAAACATTACGGACGTTCAATTGACGGGTTTTCAAGTTCTCTACTGAACAATAAGTTTTGAACATGTTTTTTAAATAGTGGTTTTTTAAAACGAAAAAGGTCTAAATCCGAAAAGTAGTTATTGTACATGTAACTTAATCTAGTGATAGTTTCGTTACGAGTGTAATTCCTGCGGTAAGGTGGAGTATACAGAAATTTTGTATGTCGCGTACGTTGTTTTGGCGTGAATATGCCTAGACTATCAAGCAATTCCGGACAATTAATGTGTGAATTCACTATATCATATAAGAGCGTCATATCTAGCATTACACGTCTATTTTCCAATGAAAGCATTTCATGTTTTTTACAACTATCTACGTATGAGGAAGAAGACGTAAAAGATCTGTAGTTAAGAAATTTCATAAACTTATTCTGCACGGATTCGATTTGATCCTTATATTTTTGGTAATGGGGAGACCAGACGACGGAACCAAATTCGAGGACGCTTCTAACATATGCAAAGTATACACTCTTGATGCATGAAGGATTTCGAAAAGATGAGCAAATTCTCATAATAAAGCCAAGACATTTGTATGCCTTAGTAGTAATAATATCAATATGATGATCAAACGTAAATTTCGTATCGAAATTTACACCAAGATCTCGAACAATATCAACCCTTGTAAGTCTGGTACCAGCTATTGTGTAGGTATTTAATATTGGGTTGCGTTTTTTTGTAAAAGAGATAACTTGACATTTGTTAATGTTAATAGTAACGCGATTTCTTTCATAAAATGTAGTTAAATAATCGAGATCATATTGTAGTTTTAAGGAATCTGCGTTGCTTTTAACTCTAAGAAAAATTTTTGTGTCGTCAGCATACATTAAAAATTTCGAGTGTTTAAGGTATGAATATATGTCATACAAGTAGACGTTATAGAATAAGGGCCCTAAATGAGATCCCTGAGGCACACCAGAAGTAACATTTATAAAATCTGATCTATGTCCGCCAACAACGACTGCCTGCGACCTATTTTCAAGATAGGATTTGATCCAACGCAATAAATCTCCGTGTATTCCAAGTTTGTACAATTTAGATAACAATATATAATGATCCACGCGATCAAAGGCTTTTTCAAAGTCCGTGTATACTACGTCGACCTGGTAACCATCTTCCATACTTTCCCGAATATATTTAGCAAACAGGGTTAAGTTGGTAGTAGTAGAACGGCCCTTAAGAAATCCGTGCTGTTCAGACGGAATGCCACTAGCTAACACTGGGTAAATTTTTGGATAAACCGCTTTTTCGAAGGTCTTACTAAATATATTTAGTATAGAAATTGGTCTATAGTTTTCTATTTTTGACTTAAGTCCTTTTTTATGTATCGGTACTATTTTCGCTCTCTTCCATATTTCTGGAAAAATACTGGCTTGAAGTGATTTGTTGAATAATTTAGTTAAAGGATAAGTTATTGAATGTGAGCAATTTATTATAAGTTGTGCCTATTTTAACAAAACCTTTTTAAAAACCATTTGTGTGTCATTTGATCTAACTTAAACAATTAGATAGTTTTTATCACAGATAAGAGAATATTACAGTTTTATTATCAATTCGATATTAGAAGTTCTGTTCGGGTCAGATACAATCCAAATTACACCCTAATCGATTGTTCAATAGAGAACCATTTTACAATGTGTTTGCGTGCTTTATTTATTATTTTGCTATTGCCGCCCTAAATTACCCTTTCCCAAATCGATGTCAGCATTCGAGTTGTTATATCGATTTTATGTCTCTTTTATAACTAGGTAATCGATTACATTATTTGAAATTCGACGGTAAAATGGCCAAGTATAACAACGCTACTAAAATGTCGCTACGTTATATTGGGTTTCCATCAATTTCGTTTTATG
Source organism: Achroia grisella (assembly GCF_030625045.1). Taxonomy (NCBI): domain Eukaryota; kingdom Metazoa; phylum Arthropoda; class Insecta; order Lepidoptera; family Pyralidae; genus Achroia; species Achroia grisella. Next base: position 518,962 of record NW_026712999.1, read on the forward strand.
TAGCCTACAATTTTTAACAACTTTAAATAAAGAGGTTCTTTGTTCAGTTCGATTTTTTTAAGTATTTGTTATACCAAGACAACAATATAAGAATTCTAACAACAACAGACAAAAAATGATATTCTATTAAATTGGTCTTATCAAAATATCTTATAAATCGGTACTATGATTGTTAAAACAAAACCTAGCCATGTTTTCAAACGATTGCAGTTGAATTTTTTATGGTAGCAAATATAATTTAAACTTCATAGAACTTTGACTGTATACTTGCAGGAATTTGTTTAGTTTTTTAACTACATGGTGATTTAAAATGCCTGCTAAACTAATCTGTATAAATGATATATTCAGATAAGTATCAGATATGCAGCTATAGGAAAATCTTTACTTTATTATTACATTCTTCATAACTTTCAATATTTATCTATTTTAAGAAAGTTTATATCTTTGTAACTTCCGATTTTTATTTATTTTAAGAAAGTTTATTAAATTTTGAGATGCATAAATGTCATCTGTGTGAGCTACGTTATTCAGTTTCACCTATTTCAGGGTCCTCATTACGGGCATGACCACAACACAAGCTCTGCTTAGCTTGGGACTAGATGTCGCTGTGTGAATTGTCCTGGGTTATTATTATTGTAATAATTTTGTATTGGTTTAAATAAATTGTTTAATTCTTTAAAATTTCCATTACAATTACTAAAAAAATTTGTCGAAGAAAATGTATTAAAATTTTGTTCTACACCCAGTGTGTTTATATTTTAATCGTGACATTTCCTTGCTCTAGTATGTACTGTCACTAACAGTTTCCGTAATACATAATGGGGTGGTGGCTCGGTGATATTGTCATTTACTTGTACGACGCCGTTTAAGTATATGTACCCTTTGTTCACGGCCCGTTCTCAGCCAGCAATGGACTATAAAAACATATTGTAACATTTTGCGTGTTTAATACACTGATATCTACCTATTTATAAATATGATTATTTTGTCATACACCCATACAGGTAACATTATTACTATGTTCATGTATAAACTTGTACATAGGCATATGTCATTTATAAAAACAATAAATAAGTTTGTTCGTTTAAAAGACAATGTTAGGACTCATCTTAAATTATTATGTATTGCTGCTTGGTTTATAGGTTGCATACAATAATGCACATACCAATTTTAGATGATATTTATCAAAGTCCCAAGTTGGATTCATTTTAAACATTAATGAGACGATGGAGTAGTATAACCAGTTTACGGAAAAATGTATAACCTTATCCAAGGTTCATGGTACTTGTATTTTTTTAGCGTAGCAACACACGCCGGGTATTCCCAATAAGAAATTAATATGACACACCCTGCTCTAACGAAATACACTAGTGGGGCACCAGAGATGAGATTGTGTCTACACTTGTAATATTTCTGTCATCATTCGGTACCCATTCCATTAGTTTACGTCTACACATAGCATAGATTTGAATTTAGATAGCATAGTTAAGTGTAAAATCAGTCAACGTTACGACTCCGACCGTCCGTCCGTGTCAAATAAATTTACTAATATACCAATTAAATAAAAAATCATTGTATGTAGCATTTTAGCCGCTTATGTACGTTAAATTTTTATACATAAATATTTTTTCCCTACCTTCCAGTTCAGTATACAGAGTCGACTGAGAAGTCATCTGTTTTTTTTTATAAAAGCTAGTATCTTTACTTTATGTACTTTACATTGTGTATCTATGTCTAACATTAAATGAAAATCCCATGCATGAACTACTCTACTACTGTAGTACAATTATTACATCTGTATACTCACAACCTAGATACCTCAGGAATCAAGTATATTAAGCGACTACAATGGTGACGTGTTAAACCAGCACGCTACAAGATAATAGCTGAATAAAGTTGAGATGGATGAGGGCAGTCAGGTCAGTTATCCCATCGCGAAGAATTCGAATGAATTTTCATGTATACATTTATAGATACCATCAAAAAAGAGGATCGTCACCAAGTTTGCGATCCTAAATGCATAAAAAATAATAGACAAAGTCGCAAAAATAATCTAGTCACAGATAAAGCAACGAGTATTAATTATGTAACCGGCCTTCGAGTTACTTTGGCGTACATTTTTATTTATTTATACTCGTAAAATAGCCTGAGTTTAAACAGCCAATAGTAATGAACTACGCCTTCTGACCTTTACAATATTTACGCGATGTTTAAACAAACCGAGAGCGCTGTAACCTAGAGGTTTACTACCCTATCTTGGGGAGAAAGGGGTTGTTAATAATGAGAAATAGCGGCCCCATAACTAGTTTGCTGTCAGCTTGGCTGTCATTCTTTTTATTATTTTATATATTATTTTGATCCTCATGTTTATGTGTTTTTTGCCTCTTGAGATCAATATATTGAAATTTTATTTAGGAAAGAGATAAATAAGAAAACACAATATTTTCGATAATCTCGCAGTGTCTTTTTTTAGTAATGTTATCTCTTTTTATACATAAATATATAGTCATTAAAAAATAAAGAGTTTTTTATCCAACACTATATACACATATAATTTTTTCCTGGTTTTTCGTGTTAGCATTTCGCTAGCAATTACCATGTTCGATTAACCTCCACGCGGGCACCTCGCTGGAAACTATCGTAGTTAATTTATCTTGTTTATTTATCACTATGCGCTAACAGATCTGATCTTGCAATTAGTTAAGGGCAGTAAGAAGAATATTGAAGTAGGAAGCAAAAATAATATTATATTGAGATGGACTGGGACCCATGACACTGAAACATTGAAGAAAATGCTGACCAACAAGCAAAGTTAGGGGTAAAAACCAAAGTGTTTAGTAGTGGTGTTCCTCGTTGAAAAACAGGAAGCACTGAATCATAGGCAGAATATGCCAGGATCACCCCTAATACCGGGCTAGGTACTCGAATCAATACTCCAATAGAGTACTACTATTGAGTAAAAACAATATATAAAGACAAATATAAATATTGTTTTACTGCACAAACCCAAAATTAATATTGGTTATTGAGCAAAATCTATATTTTAATTGTCAGTTCACTTTCAACTCTAATATATATCGTTTCAACCGACAACATCGGGGGGGAAAGGGGATTGTTAGTAATGTGGACTCATGACCCCATTACTAGCAATGTATCTTGTCAGATTGACTTCCACGCGGTTCCCCCTGGAGACCATCGTGATAAATTCTTGGTGAATTTGTTACGATGGATTAACTAACTTTACCTCGTGCTCCACTGGTGCCCCGCCAGCGTAAACCATTAATGTAGGCGGGTGCACCAATAAATTATCTTCTATAAAAAAAATGCGACAACATCGTATTATTATCCCGCAACATAGTGTGAGTGACAAAGGTCCAGTATAGTTCATTCGTGATTTCACCTTTCAGTCTGCGTAATGTCTTTTTATTCCTGCCGTGGCCTCATGTAACTTGCAGTTGGTCCCAAAGGGTCACCCCAAGGGTCGCTATTAGGTCCTTTTCTCTTTTGTCGTATTAAGTCGTATATAACAAATCTGATACGATTACGTCAGAGTTTGTTCCAATTATATTTCATCTGCTACGGTTTTTGTATTTTTAAATAAAGTTCTCTTTTTATCGTGTTCTTACGCTATTCAAATGGTTATTGTACTTAGCTATACACATAAATAAAATTGGAGTGTCTGTTTGTAATATTGAAATAACCGTTTTTTACTACATACTTATGAATATAAATACGGCACAGACACCAAAATATCATTTTATACAATTTTTGTCTATCTGTCTGTTTGTTCCGGCTAATCTCTGAAATGACTGCACCGATTTAGACGGGACATTTTTTTGGCAGGTAGCTGATATAATAAGGATTAACTTAGACTACTTTTATTTTTGAAAAATTCTTTTACTTTATAGAAATAAAGTTAAATTCCATGTGGACGAAGTCGCGTGTACAACTAATATTACATAAATACAATGATAGATATTGAAATGTTTAGGTTGAAACAATATACATGTAATGGTCTTGCCAATATATTAACTACATACGGATTTCATTTTTAAACTGGGCTCCATTAATGTGGTTAACATTAAAATCCCAGAAATTGCTATAAGATCACTACTTATTGTTAAAAATATCATCACGATCTACTCAAAGTTAGCTAAGATGGCAATGTTTTGGCTTTCGAATTCATTTTGGTTTTTTATTCGACGTTTCCATTTCTATAGAATAAGCAAAACAAATTGACACACAGCTTTTTCGTATCGGAACAATTCGAATTCACTAACTTTAGGTGTAAATCAAGGAAACCACTAGGCCAAGATGCTCCAAAAATGGCGACCTTCACCGTTTTTGTCTATTGTCCATTCCGACGCGTATGAAATATATTTTCTCTTCTATAACGAGCGACGTTTTATTACCAATCAAGGCATTTTACCGCATTTTTATTCGAAGAATAAAATTTTATGGTGTTATGAAATTATATGATCTTTTATTGGCAGCGTTACAGGATCTGTTAATGTTTTATCGAGTTTAGATACCAGTATGGGAATTGTATTTCTTCAAGTAGACTTAGATCAAGGGAGTATGTTCGTTCTTCTCTATATTAAGACCATTTTATAAGCGGAATTTTTGTTAATTTATATCATATGTCTCTCCTTTATACCACTTATTTTAACAAGTGGTTGATTAGATATTTCATAGAGTACACATTCTATGTGGTTGTAGCCCCCTCATGTATAAACGTAATATCTCCTTTGCAAAGTTTACACTTTATCCTGAGGAGATAAAAACCATCGCTCCTTCAATTTTTGTCCCTGACGGATCCAGGTAGCGAACTCTGAAAAAGGGCGAGCACAATAGATCTATGCAAGGTCGGTGCTACAGGTCCAAGCACCTGACAATAACCCAAACAACGCAATAAAAAAAATAGACATATATGTAATATTTTAAATGGTTGTCTGTGTGTTTTGATTGAAGGGTTGAAATAAGGAAATGAAATTAGATTATACAAGGCATCAGTACCTTAATTCTGCACAACGCATGAGTGGTATCATAAAAACCCATTAAAACGTAATGCCCGTAATGCTGTTCATATTTGTAAGCAATTATCAGTTACCATTCCAATTCATCATTATCATTATTTCAGCTCGGAAGACGTCAACTGCTGAACAAAGGATTCCCCCAGAAATCTCAACGATGGTCGGTCGCTGCCCACAACCAACGATTTCCAGCGATTTGATTGAGCAGATCCTTGGTCCACCTTGTCGGAGGCCTTCTGACGCTACGTCTTCGGGTCCGCGGTCGCCACTCGAGGATTTTACTGCCCCAACGGCCATCTGCCCTACTAGCTATGTGCTCTACCCATTATCACTTCAGTTTCGCAACTCTTCGAGCTGTGTCGGTCACTCTGGTTATTTTGCGGATCTCCTCATTTCTGATACGATCACGCAGAAAAACCATTCCAATTACATGGAATGGTTTAGAATAAAGTCAAAGTTATAGATTTGGAATAAAGTCAAAACCCAATCCAATTCATTGACGCCGGCCGGGTGGCATCGTTCAAGCGTTTCAATTAAATGGACGGTAAACGTTACGCAATGCACACGACACAGACGTGAGTATGGTATAAGTCACAAGCGGTGGTACACAAATGATGTCCATACTATTTTTTTTTTAGTAATGATACTGGAATGGTGCACCCACCTGCGCTAATGGTATACGCTGGCGGGGTACCAGTGAAGGAGGATAGGATGAACTTGAAGTCTTTGAACAGGTCAGGTTGCCCATCGAAATTACCAGAAATTGTTACCACGATGATTTCCAGGCAGGGATCGCGTAATGGTCGACCTGATTTTGTACATTGCTAGCAATGGGACTACTATCCTCATTACTGACAATCTATACCCCCTCTATTAATATAATAAACCAGTATAAGTGTGTCTGTGTATGTTTGTATGTCATTTACTAAATTACAAGAGGTAAATATTTGCGGGTATACCAGCTAGTATAGGTTTACCACTAAACCAGTCCCAGTTCTATAGTATCCTCACGGACCCATCATCTCAAAATCTTTTTCTCTTATAATTTTTCTGACTTCCATATTTTGTTCACACCCAAAGGTTAATTGAAAATAGCTTAAAATCTTCCTCAAGCAGAAGGCCATAAAATATAAAAAGTTATAAGTAATGAATTAGTAAAAACGTTAAAGAAATAACTTAAAAATCATCACAAAAACTAATTAAAGCTTTAAAATGGCTGCGTAAGACCATTAAATGAGTTGAATGTTGCTTTGTGTTGAATGTATATTCATATTTTAATCAAGTTTCTGTATTCGATGAAAGTGGCAAACATGCATAATGGGCTGCCTCACCGCGGGAACGTAACCTTACAAAAGCATTTGGAATGAAAGCTTATGAAGGCTGCGGTATTTTCGCTTTTATACGTAATAAGTTTTCCTGGTAATGTATTACTACTTATGTTGGCGACAAACCTTTTATAGTTTACTAGCTTTTATCCGCGGCTTCGCTCGTATTGAATTCATTAAATAAGTATACTAGGAGTATTGCTAGATGGCGCTGAAGTAGCTCAATGTTGGTATTTTTTTTTATAAAAAATATTTGTTTTTTTAATAAAGTGTACCCTATATTCATTCTAATACCTTCAAGAACATGTTTACAAAACCTCATGATGATCAGTTCAGTAGTTTTTGCGTGAAAGTGTACAAATCCTACTTTCACATTTATAATATTAGTAAGGATTTCTTATTTTGAAACTTGTTTTTTAATTAAACATTTTGACATTATATTTATTCTGTATTGTTCTTTTCTTCCCGTGTCAAATTACTAAAATATATTGCTAAGGATAGGTAAGTTAATTATTTATTTTACCCTACTTTGCTAACCGTTTAAACATACTTACTGTAATAATTTAAAAAATAAATAGCAATATATTTTAGAAAACGAATTTTAATGGAGTTTTGGTATTTTTTAATAGGATTGCAAATATGCTATACTGCTAACGTGATGGTAAGTGGCAATCGTATCACCATTGACGTTAGCTAATCATGATAACTGACCTCGTACTGTGTCATTTCTGAGGACTAAAGAGTGATGCCCTCATACCCTGTAAATTCAATGCCATGTTTTACCCTTCAACAAAAACATAACTTACAAAGTAAGTCGTTTCGCTGCTATAACCAACTGCCGACTTTCTATTAAATCTACGTAAGTAAAATATATAGTATAATAATTATAATATTAACACTTTGGCACAGTTTATGTAGGAAAAGAGTACCATAAAGTTGTAATATAAATTTTTAATACTAATGCGTAAATTAAAATATATGTGGAGAGGGTTTAGCATTTATGAGTTTTATTTTCATTGTAGTTTTATATTTGTAAGTAACAATTGAAAGAGTTCATGGAATGACGTAAGACGATTGTTGATTATAAATACGATTGTAATACAAAAATAAACAATTTAATAATATAAGACTTTTCTTCAAATCTCATCCGCAATAATCCCACATCTTTATTTAATTAACATACACGTTGTACCTTTTCAGCTTTTAACTACAGAATCTTATTAATATTCAAATTAATTTATGGTTGTATTTTGGAACCTTGGAGACCTCTATTCGTAATAAGTATATTGTTATATACATTTTCCTTAACGAGACAAACATTTTAAACATCATTCGCTAATCGCCTGTAACTTGCGAGGAGAAATGAAAGCTCAACTCTTTAAAAATAAAACCGACTGAAGTACCGTCGAGGATTCACCGGGAATTAAACGATCGTTAACTAGGAATGGTGACTCTACCCTTTTTAATTTTCACGTATTTCTCATTCAAGCGGATCGTTGTCTTTTTTTTCTATAACTAGAACATTTTTCATGAGAGCACCTAAAGGACGAACGTATGCAGATTAAAAATTAATTGAATGTGGTTAGTTGAAGAAAATTATACTTTTTATTGGAACGTGTTCATGGCTGGGATAGTAATTTCAGTATTAAAGTTTTAATAATTCTTATATTTAGTATTAATGAAACTTTTATTACGTTTTGAAAGGCGAGATTATTGAAAGTCAAGGATTAACTTTTTATATTTCAGTTTACTGCGAGGGAAAGAAACGTATGTTATCTACATATGTAACATGACACACCCAATGAATACTCTTCCATATTTATCTATCATAAAAAATAAAATAAAAAAAAACAAATTATATAATTTTCTGTTTCAAACTACCTACATATGTAGGTAGTTTGAAACTATGTGGTAAAATTAAATCATACTCATGTGTTGCAATATTAAAATTATATATATACTGTGGTAGCCTTTTCTAAATCAGCTTGATAAATGCAATCACACTTTATCTGTTGATATATATTTTTTATATCATTGGAATGAAAACATTTTTAAAGGTAAAAGAGGGTTTTTTTAAATATTAACAAAAATAAATCTGCAATTTTGTATTTGTAATTAGATTCGTACTATCTATCTATCTACTACTATAAATATTTTATGATACAAAACTTATTATCAACATATTTTTGATTGATTATTCTTAATTGAAATTATGTAGAACAATGATTTGATTTTGTAAGAGAAACATTAAATATTCAACTAACTAATTATTTCAGCGTTTCGCCCCGTCTATGCATGCATTGTTATATTATTCGAATGCAATTATTGCTGCAAACGCTTTGTTTTAATAAAATAACCTAATAAACCTTCGCATGATTCTCTTCAGTCATATTTTATTATGACCACTCTGCATCCACTAGAGACAGCTAAAGCTATTGGCACGTGCCACGTCCACTCCACTATAAAAACTCTCAAACGAACAACCCTTGTCAGTTTAGTGATTGTTATGTCTAGTATCTATATATTAATACAATACGAGAAGCAAAAACTTTGTACCCCTTTTTACGAAAATTACGCGGACGCGGAAAGGACGCGGAGCAGAATGGAATTTCGCATATTTATCGTTTATATAGAGGTGTGCAAAATGCTATTTTTTTTTCAATTATGCATATTCTGATGTATAAGCTATATTATTATTACTGCAGCGTTTCATCAAAATCCGTTCAGTAGTTTTTGTACACTTATAAACTTTCGTATTTATAATATTGATATGATTAAGATTACTAGCAATGGTAGATTATTATTATTAATAAACCCCTCTTAAGTCTGGTATTGATGAGCAAGTACTTCACTAATAGATAATTCTTGTTCTGATTGTAATCTGTTTTTTGTGCTAAGAAATAAAATAAGTGCCCATTTATCTTAAAAACTCCTTAACAGATTTGAATGCAGTTTTATATTCTAATCAGTTTGTAGACAAATAACTGAACTATTGTTGACAGCGTCTTTACTTCCGTTCCGCGCATGATGTGAACATTTGTATTCATGAGTATGACTTTTTATGTTTGTCTGAGTGTTTTCTATGTATAATATGTATGTATGTATTTACGAATAATAAAAACTATATATTTGTATCAGTTACCTAGTACCCTTAACACAAGCTTTAGCTAGCTTAACTTGGGTCTAGATGGCGCTGTGTTAATTGTTCTGTGATTCTGCTAGTAACTGAGTAAGGAGCAAGAAAACCGTCATATAAGGTACATCATCGTTTTGAATAGAAGTCAACAAGTAGAGCAAACTATCGTTGAAAATTCCAACACCATGATGTTGGCAATGCTCCAAAATTTGATACGTAATTGCAAACTCCTCCTAAAACTAAGTATTCATATAATGTCGCTGAAATTATATCATAAATTGGCGATATGGCTTCTATTTTTTATTTAATAAACACAATACAGTAAAACCTGGTCAAGTAGGACTTGAATAAGCTAAAAACCTCTGTTATTGAAAGCTGGTCCCAGTACTTTTTCAGTGAATTGCTAGTCTATGGGACATTTGACACGTTTGTATACAAACAAATGAATGTCTTTCGCCCATGCTTTATTTGTCAGTAGTTCAGTACTATTTCAAGTTTTTCCACCTCTAAAAATGGATTAACGGTACATTTCGACCTCTATAAGCGGGGGCCTCTGGAAATGAGACAACTATGATTTTAAACCCGTTTAATTGGAAAACTGGATTAATAATTTGTACATAATTCTTGGTCCTTTGAGATCCTTTCCCCATTAACTAGGTTTCACTGTATTTACTTTTTTTTAATTCGCTTATTATTTTTATAGGTTTAGACTATTTTTATTACCAATACCAAAATATTAGGATGACTATTTAGCCAGGTAGAATTTATAAAAAAATCGTCCGCGTTGGTACCTCAGTCTCACCTACTTATTTCAACCGTGATGGAGCTGGCTTTGTAAGATGTTTTTCAGTTAAAGGCAGTTTAATTAAAGGATAAGAGTCATTCGAAAATTACTAGACAAATTATATAGTACGGTAGGGAAAGATGATAAACTTGTCTGTTCGTAAGCTGCTAAAATGTCCTTAACAACTTAACATTAATAAATTATTTTAGATTTTATTTTAAAATCAAAATCTTTCATTCTTAAAAAGGTATATTATTCCAGAATGACATTCACTATATATCATGTTCATAAATACCTCTATATATAAATTACAAAATTATGAGGACCCGAGCGAAGCTGGGGGTTTTTAGACTTTATCTGTACTATTACTATTGAATTTGATCTACGCAATTTCTTTATGCGCCAGAAATGGCAAACATGCTTAGGTAATTATTGATATTGGCAAACGTCACCAACGGATATGGTTAATGTATTCTACCTATTATGTGTCATGCCTAGGTACCATGCATAATATTAATGGCCTCATTGGTCTAGCGGTTTAGCACACCGCCTTACTTCCGGTGGTTGCGTGTTCGATTGCATTGATGTACTTACAAAAACTATTCAAATCATAGTCAGTTGTCTAGTACCCATAATACAGGCTATGTTTAGCTTGTCACTAAATGGCGCCGTGTAAGTTGTCTAGGGTTATTTATTATTTACTAGCAGTGCCCACGGTTTCACTTGCGTGAAATTTACAGCCTACTAGATTTTGCCCGCGGCTTCTCTCGCGTTAATTTATCCCCTTAGGGATGGAATTTATCAAAATCCTTTCTTAGGGGATGCCGACGTCATAGTAGCTTTATGCATGCAAAGTCTCAGCCCGATTGGTTTAAAACTGACAAAGTTTCATATAAACTTTCATCCCCTATTTTATCCCCTTGGGGGTAGAATTAATCAAAATCCTTTCTTAGCGGATGCCTACGTCATAACATTTACCTGCATGCCAAATTTCAGCCCGATCCGTTCAGTGGTTTGGGCTGTGCGTTGATAGATTACAACGTCAGTTACCTTTTAAGTTATATATATTAGATTTAGATGTGTTATTCTGATGTATAAGCTATATCACTGTAAAATTTTTACAAAATCCGTTCAGTAGTTTCTGCGTGAAAGGGTAACAAACATCCATCCATACTCACAAACTTTTGCATTTATTATATTAATAATATTTATTTTATATCTTGAAACTGAAATATTTTACAAAGCAAGCTGCATATCAACCGTCTCTAAATTACGGAGTTCAATGACAAAACTGTATAATAGACTTAAACGCAAACCGTTTCATCGCATCTGAATTGAAACGCTAAGCGTTCTTAATGACCAATTTCCTTGATTCAATCTCTACACAATAGACAGTTACAGCCTACGGTAGAGGAGATATAGGCATCTAAATATTATAAATTCTGTATCTATGGTATACCTACTAAAGTATACATATCCTTTTTATAAAAGGTGATATGAATGACGTTCATATTTACGTCGTAACTTTACTGAATATAATGTACATTATTAGACAAATAAAATAATATATATATAAATTTTTATATATAGCTAGCAGTGCCCGCGGTTTCACTCGGAAATTTATAGCCTTTGTGTTATTGTGATGTATAAGCTCTATTATTGTAAAAATGTAAGAAGCATCCATTCATCCATATATCGATCCATACTCACAAATTTCGCGCTTATAACATTAGTAATAAATAAGATAAATAACTTAGAACAATTCACACAGCGCAATGTAGGCTCAAATTAAGTTTCGGTACATTTTACGATCTGGGTATTTTCTATGTATTATTTTCTGGCTATTCCGTATGCCCTTACAAAAATAATGTATTTAAGTAAATATATTAGCCATCTAGTTTAGTAGCTATAACAAGCTTGGGACTAGTCCCAAACTAAGCAGAGCTTATGTTATAACCCAATACAATGTATAATAATCCAAGACAATTTACACAGCGACATATAGATGGACCTGTGTAAAATATCTTGGGTAATTATTACTATTATTAATCAACACGTAAGGCAGTATGATATACCACTACACCGACGCGGTCGGTGGCAATTTTTTTTATTAACTTTAAGCTTACAGGCTGTCATAGATGGTATGCCATCAGGGGGAAGGGAATTGTTAGTCATGTGGACTAATGATCCAATTTCTAGCAATGTGCCATATCAGTTTGACCTCCATGCGGTTCCCCTGGAAACCATCGTGATAAATTACTGGTAAATTCGCCACGATGGGCTAACTGACCTGACTCTACATTATCATCCATCACTGGTTCCCTGCCAACGTAAACTGTTAGCGCGGGAGAAGTACCATTAGTCATCTATTAAATAAAATGGAGATGCCAACAAGGTCAATGGTCTGTGTATAGGCCAAGTTCTGTATAATAGTATGTTTATTCCAGACAGTCGCCATTGGATGAGTAGTACCATGTTACAATCAAGGCTAGACTTTGGCGCCGTCTGTATTTGCTCAAGTCTAGTATTGCATAATTGGCAGTGATTTCAATGTGTAAATGAAGTAAAGAGAGAAATAGGTTATCTACTTTGTACAAAGTCTCTGCATATATAACTTGTGTATTTTATTTTATTATAGAAATTTATATATATACATATTTGATGGCGCACCGCCAACAATCTTTCTCTGCACCACTCATGGTTGACTGGTAGATAACGCGCAAGGTACGCCCAAGGTAAGCCCGCCACATGTACTCATTGTTTTTGTGCATTAAAGTTAAATAAATAAAAATAAAAAATAATCTACAGAAATCTATATGAGCTATTTCAGCTATACTTCAAATTAAATTGTAATCTGATCTTCTGTTTCAAGTTTGAGATATGGTAGTAAAAGTCCAAGATAGTGATAGCATGATAGTTCTCTGGAATAACAATCGTTGCCTGTGGCAATATGACGTCAGCTTGTTTACCATTGCCTTTACATAAAAAAATTCAACAGTAATTGAATACATTTTTTTAAAAGATGATAATGGTGAGGCACCAGAGCATCATAATAAAATGAACATGGAGTCAGGCCAGTTTGCCGACAGTGACAAATTCACCATGAATTTATCATGAAATCGTTCACAAATAGAATGCAATATTAACTAATATTATATTTTTTAAGGGCGCCCTCATTACTAGCTGTTCGAAATATCTTGGTTATGGGTTAAATTCATTCCAATAAGGTATATAAAAAACTACTTTGTTAACAAGTTTGTGATATGAGAAATGGATTACCCTATTAAAATGCAGGCGAATGAAACTGCAGCTTACGGCTAGTCTAATAGTGATGAAAAGGGATTATCAGTAATGCTATTAACATTAGCGATGTACCCTGTCCAGTCGACTACTAAGCGGCCGCTTCTGAAAACTATAATAGTCACTATTGCAGACGATTTTTCTCAAAATCTAACTTAACTCTAACAGAAGGAGACCATTCATTATCTGCTTCTTCCTTATCCCATTTATTTGGGGTCGTATGTTTTTCTCTCCCATTAATCTCGTTCGCAGTCATCTTGTTATTTCTCCCATTCTTATCATATCGTCTTTCACGCAGTCCATCGATGGTCTTCCTCTGCCCTTATAACCATCCATATTTCTATGGATGGACCTTATATGGACCTTCCTAAAATATTCTCTTAATTCCGATGCATTAGATGACACCATCAAAGACGATTACTCTTCAATCTCTCCGACAAGAGGACCATTCAAATGTACAAATATTTGGAGAAACATATAGAATGCTTCACTAAAAATACATTTGAAAAGAAATTTTTAAATAATGTAAATTCAAAACAATTTCTCTATAACAGCTAATATCTGTGCAAAAGTATTTAAATATCAGGACCCCTGTCAGACCCTTGGAATGAAGGTCAATTCGAATCAATAATAAATTATACTTTACGTTGAAATAAAAGCAAATTCCTGTCCGGTATATAACGTCCAATTGTCGTGTAGCCGACAATTGGACGTTATAAAATGTGATCAAGCCTCTGTGTAACAAAGCTAATCTTTAATAAAAATGTTTAATGATGTTTTGAAGTTGCTGTGTTTAGAGTGCAGATGGCACTCCAAACCCACAGAAGGACTTATGGAGCAGCCGAAGGCCAGTTCCAGCTTGACGGTTACGACTTTAGTTTGAGGGCATCGCTTAGCATAATAATATAAAGAAAACAAATTAATACATCACCTCCGATCGTTCCCCCGTGCAATTCAAACGGGGATCGGAATTACGACGGCCTGAGCCGAGATTCGAACTCCTAGCGGTGCCCTCAGACTAAAATCGTATCCGTCAGCCTGGAATTGGCTTTCAGCGAGTTTGGAGTGCCATCTGCACTCGCCTTCTATCGTCCGGTGAAGCTGTAAAGGCCAGCTGTGGCCAAGAGCATTAGAGTAGTCCGAAAAAAAAAAGATTTACATTCAGGTGACACGTTACCTTATTCTCCATTCAATTTGCATAAATACCTACATATATAATATTGCCACATCAAAGAGTCATATTGTACGTGTGTGAGATGAATTGCTTCGTCCCATTTAATGTGGTTGCCGTTTGTTTTTCTTGCGATAGAATGCACGGGTGTGGTTGTAAACTGGGTCAGTACAAACAATGTTTCAGCGGATTTACATTTTGCACAATTTTAAATGGTCGCTCATAAAACTTTTAGAGCCTTTGCTGTGCACAGATTAAAACAAAGCACTTGAGATCTATAGTCGTAATATAATGGGTATTATATTATACTAATTTGATGATGTCAGGCGGAGGAGTATGTTGGGGCACTTGATACGACACGACGAAATTATGAATAATATTATAGTTCCCTTCCATATTCATAATAGAAGGAAAGAGAAAAAGGGGAAGATCAAGACACAACTATATTAAGCTGATTAAGAAAAAATTGATGTCGTGTGTTATCAACATCTAAAGAGCTTGATGACAGATCGTGGAAAATGGCAAGAGCTCCACCGAAAAGAGGACGGTTCTTAAATTATGAATAAATAAATGAAGATCTGTGGTATAAATGAACGAATGATAATCTTAGTGGTCTAGCGGTTTAAGCACATCGCCTTTCTTCCGATGATATTTGAATCAATCTATTCCTCGCACAATAAACATATTTGTATTAATCATAAGTACCTACCTCTGTATCTATAGATTTCAAATGCCCTCTAATGAATACGTGTAATTCGGTAATTCGGTAACTTGTTATGACGTATGATATTATTAAATATGATTTACGAGATTTCAAGTTACAAGTACCAATAAAAGTAAAGTAAAGATTCAAGCATAAAGACAGAAATAAAATGTTTAAATATAAATATTACTCTGTGCACTTTATAAATGGATTTGCACTGTTAGGTGACAGTTATATTAGATTTAATTAAAAAAAATAAAACAAAATTTGTTTCTTTATTTTTTAAATTAAACGCAAACCTACAGTAGTACGCCATGTTACACGCAACACATGATATCATACTTATATGTTAATAATTTCTCTAACCATAGAATTTACTATTACCCCGTAATTGATATAATTACCTAACCCATAGCAGTTACGTCATTCTCTAACGCCATGAATTGCTGTATTTTATATATAAAAAAGAAATAGATGAAATCGAGATTTATATCTGGTCAGGTTATATTTATCAATAATAAATCAAGATCAAAATCAAAAATCATTTACTCACTTGGGACATTTTAGCCGCTTATGAACGTAAAGATGTTTGTATTAATATTTTTTCCCTACGGTCCAGTTCAGTAAATAGATTCAATTATGAAAAACTGGCAAAAAAGTTATCTGAAATTCATTTTTTTGTAAAGTCAAATTACATACTTATATAGTTGTTTATGTCTAACATTAAATGAAAATCTCGTGCATGAACAACTATTGTCATGCAGATATAGACTAAATACCAATGTTTGGGTATCGTTTGGGTATCGCTATGTAGACTAATTAATTGGCTGTGTACGCAGGATTGATGTGTTATGGTTCACATTATTGAGAGCGCATCCACTAATGTACAATTTACGATCCCGCCAAAACAGCTGTCACTCACACTGACGTAAGTGAGTGTAAGCACGGTTACGTCACTTAGAACAAAATATTTATGTATAAAACTGTGATAGCAATTTATTTCTTCTTATAGTTGCATATTTGCAAGTATTTGTGTGCCTAGATGTATTTTAAGTTTATAACTTGTAACATGAAATTGTCTGTGCAAGATCATTTTTGGAACTAAAATTCAATCTATGTAACAACCTGATTAAATACATTGAATTTTGTTTAAATTCTAAGAAGGCCAGTGACAAATTTTTTAAAAAGGAATATTCTATACATACAATCACAGAGTACCTAATTAATATTAATATAATAGAGAATTAACCTTTTGCTCTATATACCGGACAGGAATGTCATATTAATCAAATGCCTAAGAAATAAGTTTCAAGCATCTAGTTTTAATAACCTTTCATCTCTCCTTTCATTTTTTCTATTTTATATTTAATCAATAGGCTAAAAAATAAGATTCAAGCTATACTAACTTTAAAAATGACAATACTTCCATACAAATTTTTATCTCCCATTTCAATCCCTTACAAACTTTTTCGGGTTAGAAAGTAACCTATATCCTTTCTCAGAATTTATACTATCTGTGTGTTGGTTAGTTTTGGCGTGAAATTGAGACACACAGACAGATAGATAGGAGGATTAATTTTATAATTGATATATATTATCATTTGCATGCTTATTGGAAAAAAATGAATATTATAAGTATATACAATAATATATAATAATATGAAAAATTAATCGTATAATATATCGTCACGAATTCGGTTCCTTACACGGCACAAACATTTGTATTCATGAGTATGATTGTTTGTATCGGTCTGGGTGTTATCTATGTATAATATGTATGTAGATATTTACATATATATATTTGTATCAGTTATCCAGTACCCATAATACAAGCTTTAGCTAGCTAACTTGGGTCTAGATGGCGCTGTGTGAATTGTCCTGAGATTACCATTATCATTATTTGATAGACAGTTAGCTCTGGATTTTTTCGTACCCCAATAGTAGTGAACAGCCAAACGGCCCATCCGATGTTTAACGGTTAGCTTCCCTAGCATATGGTCTCCTGGAATTCAGGCAATGTCACTTGCGTATTGCTCAGTTTTCGAGTCTACCGAAGGAACATTGTGAAATATTTTTTTAAAGTAAATTGTTGGTTTACTCTCCTTATGACAAAAGTTGCTCTCTCTCTCTCTTTATAATATTAGTAGTACAGATAAAGCCATTAAATTTCATTTATGTTCCACATAATGGTAAATGAGTAATATTAAAACATTAATTAAGTTTTAATTAATGTTTAATTGGATTTTTTATTAATTATTTGTAAAGATCGTTCTGTGATATTTCAACGATTTGCAGTAGGTACCGAAATTCGAGATAATGTCGCAACTTCGGAAACGGTATTCTGTAAGTTTCAAAGACAATGTTCAAGCATAATATTTAACGGATAAATGTTACAACTTGGACACTGAATTTTAACTTTTACTGCTATTAACATAGATTCCAACTTTTCTTGTTATAAAATAACAGATAATATTTCGTAGTTATGCCAGTCCAACGACAATTTTGATTTACTCAAATTGT
Organism: Achroia grisella; assembly: GCF_030625045.1. NCBI lineage: Eukaryota > Metazoa > Arthropoda > Insecta > Lepidoptera > Pyralidae > Achroia > Achroia grisella. The sequence goes on from NW_026712999.1 coordinate 536,934, forward strand.
CTGTTAATTTTTTATAAGCTTAATGGTTAATTATTACAGATACTTTATTATTTAAACCCAGTTGCTTATAATTCTGATAAAACTCTTTTACCTATTTTCTAATTACGTCATTGTAATACACAATTGGAAAAGTATAAGTTTAAAATAAGAAATTATTTATAACTAGATGTGCCCGCGATTTTGTTCGCAAGGAGGACGAATGAGGAATTTCCATTTCATCTCCTATTTTATTTTACCCGTAAAGGGTAAAATTTGTACAAACTTTGAATGTCATATTGATAGTCACAGCATAAAAAAATAATTTCAAGCTTCTAGCTTTAAAAATGATGATACTTCTATAGAACGTTTCATCTCCGCTTTCCACCCCTTTACAGTCCTATCTTCGCATTAAAAAGTAGCCTATGTCCTATCTCAGGGTCTAAACTATCTGTATACCAAATTTTATTTAAATCGGTGCAGTAGTTTTGGCGTGAAAGCGAGCCAGACAGACAGACAGAGTTACTTTCGCATTTATAATATTAGTAAGGATTGTAATTTACAACAACAGTATTACATATTATATGTATTATTAAGTTAAATTAATAATTTCATTGCCTATATTACTAACATAATTCTATAGGTTATAGAATATACGTTTTTTGGTTCTTTTTAACCAATGAAATGTATAAAAACTATCCATACAGCTACGACTGTTGTTGGTTTTCATAGTTCCAATTTTCATCTATGTTCTACTAAGACCACGTTCTGTCCTTTTTTAAAAACTGGAAGACAGTGGTCGTCAAACCATACATTCTAGTCTTATTTTTCGAGTCGACAGCCTCGGTGGTCTAGTGGTTTAGCACACCGTTTTACTATCCGATGGTCGTGGGTTCGATTCCTCGCACGGTACAAACATTTTTATTCATGAGTATGATTGTTTGTATCGGTTTGGGTGTTATCTGTATATATTATGTATTATTTACAAAAAAAAAATGTATCTATGTATTTATATCAGTTGTCTAGTACCCATAACACAAGCTCTGCTTAGCTTGGGACTAGATGGCGCTGTGTGAATTGTCCTGAGATATATATATTTTTTTAATTTTTCCTGTCCGGTATATAGAGCAAAAGGTTAATTCTCTATTATATTAATATTAATTAGGTACTCTGTGGTTGTATGTATAGAATATTCCTTTTTAAGAAATTTGCCACTGGCCTTCTTAGAATTTAAACAAAATTCAATGTATTTAATCAGGTTGTTACATAGATTGAATTTTAGTTCCAAAAATGATCTTGCACAGACAATTTCATGTTACAAGTTATAAACTTAAAATACATCTAGGCACACAAATACTTGCAAATATGCAACTATAAGAAGAAATAAATTGCTATCACAGTTTTATACATAAATATTTTGTTCTAAGTGACGTAACCGTGCTTACATTCACTTACGTCACTTAGAACAAAATATTTATGTATCAATATAAATTCAATCTATGTAACAACCTGATTAAATACATTGAATTTTGTTTAAATTCTAAGAAGGCCAGTGGCAAATTTCTTAAAAAGGAATATTCTATACATACAACCACAGAGTACCTAATTAATATTAATATAATAGAGAATTAACCTTTTGCTCTATATACCGGACAGGAAAAATTAAAAAAATATATATATCTCAGGACAATTCACACAGCGCCATCTAGTCCCAAGCTAAGCAGAGCTTGTGTTATGGGTACTAGACAACTGATATAAATACATAGATACATTTTTTTTTTGTAAATAATACATAATATATACAGATAACACCCAAACCGATACAAACAATCATACTCATGAATAAAAATGTTTGTACCGTGCGAGGAATCGAACCCACGACCATCGGATAGTAAAACGGTGTGCTAAACCACTAGACCACCGAGGCTGTCGACTCGAAAAATAAGACTAGAATGTATGGTTTGACGACCACTGTCTTCCAGTTTTTAAAAAAGGACAGAACGTGGTCTTACATAGATGAAAATTGGAACTATGAAAATCAACAACAGTCGTAGCTGTATGGATAGAGTTTTTATACATTTCATTGGTTAAAAAGAACCAAAAAACGTATAGTCTATAACCTATAGAATTATGTTAGTAATATAGGCAATGAAATTATTAATTTAACTTAATAATACATATAATATGTAATACTGTTGTTGTAAATTACAATCCTTACTAATATTATAAATGCGAAAGTAACTCTGTCTGTCTGTCTGGCTCGCTTTCACGCCAAAACTACTGCACCGATTTAAATAAAATTTGGTATACAGATAGTTTAGACCCTGAGATAGGACATAGGCTACTTTTTAATGCGAAGATAGGACTGTAAAGGGGTGGAAAGCGGAGATGAAACGTTCTATGGAAGTATCATCATTTTTAAAGCTAGAAGCTTGAAATTAATTTTTTATGCTTTGACTATCAATATGACATTCAAACTTTGTACAAATTTTACCCTTTACGGGTAAAATAAAATAGGAGATGAAATGGAAATTCCTCATTCGTCCTCCTTGCGAACAAAATCGCGGGCACATCTAGTTATAAATAATTTCTTATTTTAAACTTATACTTTTCCAATTGTGTATTACAATGACGTAATTAGAAAATAGGTAAAAGAGTTTTATCAGAATTGTAAGCAACTGGGTTTAAATAATAAAGTATCTGTAATAATTAACCATTAAGCTTATAAAAAATTAACAGACAATTTGAGTAAATCAAAATTGTCGTTGGACTGGCATAACTACGAAATATTATCTGTTATTTTATAACAAGAAAAGTTGGAATCTATGTTAATAGCAGTAAAAGTTAAAATTCAGTGTCCAAGTTGTAACATTTATCCGTTAAATATTATGCTTGAACATTGTCTTTGAAACTTACAGAATACCGTTTCCGAAGTTGCGACATTATCTCGAATTTCGGTACCTACTGCAAATCGTTGAAATATCACAGAACGATCTTTACAAATAATTAATAAAAAATCCAATTAAACATTAATTAAAACTTAATTAATGTTTTAATATTACTCATTTACCATTATGTGGAACATAAATGAAATTTAATGGCTTTATCTGTACTACTAATATTATAAAGAGAGAGAGAGAGCAACTTTTGTCATAAGGAGAGTAAACCAACAATTTACTTTAAAAAAATATTTCACAATGTTCCTTCGGTAGACTCGAAAACTGAGCAATACGCAAGTGACATTGCCTGAATTCCAGGAGACCATATGCTAGGGAAGCTAACCGTTAAACATCGGATGGGCCGTTTGGCTGTTCACTACTATTGGGGTACGAAAAAATCCAGAGCTAACTGTCTATCAAATAATGATAATGGTAATCTCAGGACAATTCACACAGCGCCATCTAGACCCAAGTTAGCTAGCTAAAGCTTGTATTATGGGTACTGGATAACTGATACAAATATATATATGTAAATATCTACATACAATATGTATGTAGATATTTACATATACATAGATAACACCCAGACCGATACAAACAATCATACTCATGAATACAAATGTTTGTGCCGTGTAAGGAACCGAATTCGTGACCATCGAAAGTAAGCGGTGCTCTAAATCGCTAGACCACCGAGGCCGTCAAATAATAAGTTTTATAAGTAGATATTGAATGGTCGATAGTCTTCGCCAGGGTCAAAATTACGTTAATATGTTAATATACGAAGCTCATACTTTTGTGTTTCCATAATAATATTAACAATACTGTTGTATTATAAATATTATAGTTAAAACTTTGAAGTGATGCAGTGCGCATCAAGTATAAACATAATTGCTGGTAGTACTTATATATACTAAGAATATTTATATCGATGACTGATATACAACACAATGTGCTGACTTCAGATTTATGAGAATAACGATCGACGAGACGATTGGATATCCCGTTACACTACATAATTATGGTAATCATGGACACACCCAACTTTTTTGCAGCTGCCTTTGTGTTTACGGAGATAGACTTATCAATAGTCATCTTCATATGCACCTCTATACCTATTTCAGACTTAAAGCAGTTTATATGTTGTGTTTCCGTTGAACGGTAAATAACAGGATCTTAGTTCTCCTAGCAACGGATGACACGTCATGCGTTGTAATTCTGGTGTTATACTCGTATTCGACGTAATGTTTCGGGGGACTGTTTATACACAGGTGAGAGAATAACCTAGAACCTCTAAAGCTTACTACTTACAATCTAGCGGGCCGATTGATTGTCATTCCTATTAGGTGCATAGAAAAGCAGCCTGAGATAATCAGTTAGATTTTTTTATAGGTGATAATGAAATAGAGTACCCGCTTGTGCTAGCAGTTTACGCTAGCGGGGCACAAGTAGAGGATGATAAGATGAGGTCAGGTCAGTGAGCCCGTCGTGACATATTCACCAAAAATTTATCGTGATAGTTTCCGCGTGGAGGTCAATCTGACATGAAATATTGGTAGCAATGGGGTCAACATTCTACATTACCCCTTTCCCCAAGTTCCTCGTTGTTAGCAATGTACCTTGTCAGCTTGACTACTACGCGGATCCCCTGAAAACTCTGGCGAATTCACTAGGAATTAATCAAGAATAAATAAATTCCTAGTGAATTCGCCATGGGCTAACTGAGCTAGTCTTATGCTCAACCTATCATCCTTCACTGGAGCCCGCCAGCGTGTACCCTTAACGCATGCGTGGGTACTGTAGTATATTCATCCATTTAAAAAAAAACCAAGACATAGACTGTTAACAATCTCTCTAACTACTCCATCTAGGATCATAGTCATGAAGATATATTCATTATTATTTTATTATAAATTATATTAATAATGAGAACAAATTAATTTAATCTAATCTGAGTTGGCATAGACAAAAACAACTTTATAGCCGTAAATCACCAACAAAACCAATTTATAAATCAATTCAAGGCAATGACTCATCTCGTTTGGGATCAAAGAATACAATTCTTGTTGAGTAAGAAGATTGTAAACAGCTTAGGGGTTGATCTAACTTTTTATTATCAATTTTATACACTCCTTTTTGCACTCAGAAAATACAGTAATAAATTTAGAAATCCAATCCAAAAGTAGATATATATCTCTATGTGTACTTTTAGTTTGGAATTCTGTCAAACGTACATATAAGTGTGATGTTTAAATATTTCCTATATTTATTATTTCATTTTTCAGAACTGATAGATAGACAATTTACTCTTATACATATATAACATTCTCATGTCATGAAATTTTACATGCATGTTCAGTAGGTCTGAGAATCGACTACTATTTATTTTTCTAATTTTTTTTATAACGTAGCTTTAACAATACATACAACTTTAAATTTTCACCCTTCATCACCAACCTCTATTTTTAATAGCTATTTTAATTTACATGGCAAAACAACCTTTACCGGGCCAGCTAGTAACCTATAAAAACATTGTCTATGATACAAATAATGAGTGATCGATTGGCCGAAATTCATTCAAAGCGAACAAACGAAAACGACTGAAGAAAAATTACAAACACAATGTTTGTAATTTTTCTTCAGTCGTGAACGTGTTCTGTATTCTAAGATTACTAAAATAAAACCGATTCATATCACGTTTTTACGATGCGTGAATGAATCATAAGATATATATAATGTTATAAACATACCTCTTATTTTACTAGAATCAAATAATATATTCAGAATACTTCTATGAAATATTACGAATTATACGATTCATTTTACATATCATTATATATTATTGTATATACTTATAATATTCATTTTTTCCAATAAGCATGCAAATGATAATATATATATGATAGGAGGATTAATTTTATAATATATCAATTATAAAATTAATCCTCCTATCTATCTGTCTGCGTGTCTCAATTTCACGCCAAAACTAACCAACACACAGATAGTATAAATTCTGAGAAAGGATATAGGTTACTTTCTGACCCGAAAAAAGTTTGTAAGGGATTGAAATGGGAGATAAAAATTTGTATGGAAGTATTGTCATTTTTAAAGTTAGTATAGCTTGAAACTTATTTTTTAGCCTATTGATTAAATATAAAATAGAAAAAATGAAAGGAGAAATGAAAGGTAATTAAAACTAGACGCTTGAAACTTATTTCTTAGGCATTTGATTAATACGACATTCAAAGTTGGTAAAAGTGTTATCCTTAAGGGATAAAATAAAATTTGTATGGAAATTTGTCATTTTTGAGGCTAACGATGAAACTTCTTTTTTTATGTTTTTTGGGTTAGTTTATTTAATATTTTTTCTTTATTTGGTCAAAATCACTACAAGACGAAGTTGAAGGCACAACGTTTATTAAATAAATGATATCCATACATATGAGTATGTAATTTATTTACTACTCAGAAAATCTAATATATACAAATGTATATATTAGATTTTCTTAAACATAAACGTTGAAGATTGGTCGTAAAATGCTATGGGGAGATCTCACTCAACAATCCTTGAAAGTAGGTTAAATGTCTGTACTTTTATCAGTGACATATGAAACTGTAGCTCTATCTGAAATTGGAAACTCTGTATCATTGATTTTCTATATAGAACCAATTTATACAGTCTATTTTAAGATTTATTGTACAATAGAATAGATTGTAAGTTATTTTTATTACATAACAAAACGGTTTCTGTAATCCAAATATTAATTTTAACATTAACATTTAAGAATAACTATTTCATTGCTTTTGTTAATAGAAATTGATACAGAATTGCGGAAAACATGTGAAATCGATAGTAGAAGGGTGCAGGTATCGATAAAAGCGCAATAATTATCAGAATTAGTGATAATTATCAGATAACGGTGCTGCTGATTGAGAGAGAGAGATTGAGTGAAGAAAGTGAATGAAATTCTTGTTTCATTCACTTTTGCAACTCATCTCATGTAATCTCGTATAATACACAATGCGCACACAATTTGTCGTTGTGTGTAAGGATAGAAGCATGTGGTTCTCTCTGGATACAGCTTAAGGAACCTAACGGGATATTCCTATTATAGTGTCTTATTTAATTATTGCTATTTTTGTTATTGAGCTTTTTTCCGGGTTTTTATGGACGATAATGGAGTTGTGCACCCGCCTGCGCTAACGGTATACGCTGTCGGGGCACCAGTGGAGCACAATAAGATGAGCATGAGGTCAAGTCAGTTAGCCCATCGTGACAAATTCACAAAGTATTTATCACGGTGGTTTCCAGGGGGAACCGCCTGGAGGTCATCCTGATGGTACATTGCTAGCAATAAGATCATCGGTCCATATTACTAACAATCCCCTTTCCCCAAGATTGTCACGTGTTTTTTTTTGTGAATGATAATGGAATGGTTTACCCGCCTGCGCTAACGGTTTACGCTGTCGGGGCACCAGTGGAGGATGATAAGATGAGCATTAGGTCAGGTCAGTTAGCCCATCGTGACAAAATTATCAGGAATTTAACACGATGGTTTCCAGGGGGAACCGCATGGAGGTCGACCTGACATGGTACATTGCTAGCAATGGGGTATCAATCCACATTACTAACAATCCCCTTCCCCCCGGTCTATTTTAAGATCCCTTTATGACCTTTAAAAAGAACGAATGACAGTACAGCCATGACTGCAATCAATAATTTATTTTTTTAATCTCGATTCGATGTAGATCTGTGGAATTGCTATGAGGAAAAAATTTAAGGTGTACAATTGAAGCCACGGACTAAATAGTCTATGGGCTGTGTTACATCCATATTGAAGCTGAATTTAAGAAATATCTGTTTTCTTTACAAGTTATAATTACAAACGAGTTATTAGATAAAAAAATATTATCGCACTCTTATCTAATGTAACATTTCCCATAATTCCCAAATGTTGTAATCTTTGATATAACGCAAAATAAAAAATTACAAATTAAGGGATATGGACTCTGAAGCTTTTCTATTTTTTATATTCTTAAGTTAATGCAATAATAGTGAGTGAAGTTATCAAATGAGTTTTTTTTAATCTCAATATTTGTCTAAGGAAGAGTTCCATTTTAAGTACATGCTTAATGCTTATTTGATTAGACTGTTATATATTTTTTACATTTGATTAGATCTACTACAGTGCTATATGTAAGTATAACACTGTCTTATTTAAATATCTACTTAAGTAATTCCTGTATAGGATTCAAAATTGCGAGTTCGTAAACGAAAATTCTTGGACGCGTTTCATAAACGATTTATAGGGTCGCTTAACTTCCTAAATGATACCATGAATGAGTAAAATTGAGGCACTGACCTGATTTTCTTGGTTGAGCAGCTTCAGTTGGTCGTTAATAAGGCTGTATTTGGCGCTCTCTTCTTTCCTCAACGCCCTCTCCTTCTTCAGCTCCGGGCTCCAAAAGGTCTTTATGCTATGCATACTGGAGCCCAGCTTCTGATTCGTCAGTTCCAGTTCCTTCTTGAGATTACCCAGCTCCCGTTGGAGGTCGGAGTTCTGGGATTGCAGCTCCCCGAGGAAGAGAGGAGGGGGCTCCCGCCTGTAGTAGTCATCTTCGGGCGGAGGCGGCGGCGCGTAGGAGCGGTCGTAGTCCCTCTCGAGGGACTGGTAGCGGAGGGGCCTGGGTCTGGCGCGATGGTGGGCGCCGGCGGAGGCGGAGCGCCCCCGCTCGTCGGGCGCCGGTGACGGCTCGTCATCTCTGGCGAGGTAGGGGCTGCGGCGCGAGGGGCTGCGGTCCACCTGGGGGAGCCGGCCCCGCGCGCCGCCGGCCCACTCCTGCCGGCGCCACTCTTCGCGGCACGGCGGCCGCTCCTCCTCGCCGGCGTACTCGCGGAGATACAGCTTGACTCGATTCCCGCGTCAATGGGTGCGCATGGTGTAGTGGACGTGTTGACGGGCGCGCGACCACTGAACGCTACAGGACGGCCGATCGATCCGTTGATAGTGCGCATGCGAGCATTGACAACTAAGCCGCTACAGCGCTGCATTCGGGATCAACGGTGCGGCAACATAATTGATATTATGTATTAATTTAAGATTTGTTAAATTTAGCATTAATAAATATTTTACTAAGCGATATTATAAATATAATTACGCATTAACTCTACGACTGCCAGCAAATTAGCGTCAAGATACATAAATAGTTAAATAGAGTAGGTACCTCTTCTTATTTGACTTTGTTATAATGAAATAGAATTTAATAAATATATATATATATATAAATAAATAAATTAAAATTAAAAACATTAAAACTTAAAAAGTACTGAAGTTCTTTACATCGTAAAAAGTTGTGAGATAATAAAGGTTGTAATTTTCTTATCGTTGGTTGTTAAAAATTTACATTGGTATACATTTTCTAATTAATCACAAATCAAATTCACTTCAACATTATAACTGGTAATATATGTTTTGACTGGGTAAAATATTATAATTGAAGTCGAACTGACATGATCCGCTCATACTTACAGCTCTATCAACTATGATATGGGCACTAGCCCATATTACAAGTTCTGTATAGCTTAGCAGTTCTAGTACTTTGAGATCTAATAGATCTAATAGACAACTAATAGGCATATTTAATACATTTTTAAACACTTCGATTAACACGTAAACTAATACAAATCGACACACTCAGTATACAAATGTTTGTACTATGTGGGAATCGAACCCGCAACTATCAGCAGGGGAGACAACATCACTAACTAAATAAATATCTAAAATAATTAACTATACAGCTTTTATGTTCATTGAATGTACCTATGTAGTTAGAATTTAAGTTTTAAGTACTTATATCTCTACCTTATCCTTTTGACTATCATTTTATGTACTTTTACATAATGAATTCTTGAAAGACATTAAAATAATAAATCCATTTACGTATTATACACATCTTCATACAAATTATATATTGACATTGGAGCAGATGTGAATATTGTCTTAATTTACAGAGTGTGTACGCCCACCATTACGGTTAGATAAATATTATTGAACAATCAAGCTTACGCTTATTAGGAATGTCATTAATTTCAACTGTCCCTAAGAAATGCTATGGCTATTTTTAGAGCACTGTTCAACCACCCATTTTCCTATTTACGAACCTTTCAGCAAAGTAGCGCTGCGCGACAGCGCATCTCTAAGATGACTCTTATCCCGTGACCCACTTATGTAGTGCATCCTTTTCGTACTCATTAAATTGTATATACTGCCGTCTTTGTCTCATGTAAGGTCGGCATTATGTCGGTCAGACTCTGGTAGTGATCGGGAAGAGTGTAGTGTTGCGTGGAAAAGAACATGTCGATAAATTTAACAAGACAAAATTGTTTCTATTTGGGTTAAGAAGAATATTTTTAAATGCTGTTCGAATAATCAATAGTAAAAGGACTCTTATTTCAAATATGTTGGAGTAGAGAGAAATAAAATGTATATTAACCAATTTACCATAGATACTTCTAGCTAGAGTTAGACCTAGTAGGCCTCCCTATCTCTTTATTCTCTACTATACCGTTAAGCGGATTTCAATTCTGTTTACTCTTATTTATTATTCTGCAAACTCTAGTCATATTTGTGAGTAGGGGTGACTATATTGTAGTATATTACTAGGACACGGGTCACACACATGCCTGGGTGTGTGTGATGTCCGTACATATCTGTTGATTACCAATTTCAATCAGGTTGGTTGCAATATTTTTGCTAAATGTATAAAAAATAGAATTGCAAAATTAAATAATATACGTTATTTATTAAATATTTTAACTGTAAATCCTATTAAAATTATTTTTACTCTTCTACAGCACGACAGATTAGGTCAACATTTGGCATAGGGCTACTAAATGCATTAAATTCCGTTCATCTGTAATATACATTTGATCGAGTAATAAACATATACCTAATACCTTTATAATTGTGCTACCGTTAAATAGTTTTCAATAATTAGTAAGGTATACCAGATTTGTCGATAACGATGTCCCCATCATATCATCTCTATCCCTATTCGGACGATGAATGAAAAGCGTGGAATATCCAAGAGCGCGCACTCGTAAAAATAAACCAACGTCAGTAGCACCAACCGATGTGAGAATTAGCTCGTAAAATTCTGCAGTTTTATAATGTCCTGGTATCTATACAACAATTATAGTACATAAAAAAGTTACAGAAATCAATAAAAAAATGCTTCCATTTCGTTTATCTATGTTTATGCAGAGAGAACCAATCCCATTGGCTTCTGTTTTTCCTTACACACAAAACCAATTTCAGATTAATATTTCGTCTCATGATTTCTCGCCGGTTTCGGAACTCATGAATCCTCCAACAGACAAAAATCAATGTCGGCATGATAGGATAGTTTGGGCCACACCCCGGCACTTGCATCCATCCATTTTCACAATCTATGTACTCGTATATTTGTTGCCATAACCTTTCATCCTACATCTTTTCAGTACCTTTTTTTACAGATTCTCCTTTTAACTTAATTAGTAATAAGTACTCCACTGGAATCTCCATTTTGATCGACTTTTTGCTGATTTTTTTATATAGCTAGATGCCAGCGGTCCGTATATATTCCTTACAAAAATCTTAATGTATATAAATTTTATCCCGTTTTGCGAAACATATAATCTGAACACAAATTTATAACTAAATTTCTCACTTATTTAAACTAACTTACAATGAGTATTAAGAAATTGTATATTATTGAGTATTATTAATTAATACAATGAATATTAAGTTAAAGGTGAAACATCCAAATTAAAGTAAAAAATACCCACCGACTGACTCATGGGAATTTCCTATTAAAAATGCGTGATCACCATTGAATCCAATGTCCATCTAATCGTGACTTTATATTTGGAAAAGCGTCTGATCATATTTGGACATGGATACGATAGATGTAGATATAGAATACACGCTGGAAACCCAATTTAGAGGTTGATAATTACAGCTTTTAGACGATAATCATTATTATTAGATGAGTCAGACAGATTGACACAATACCTATAATATTCAGGATGAAGATGGATGTAATCTATTTTTAACTATTTAATTCATACCCTATCTCATACACAAAGTCGTTAAATCTATAATAATAAATTTTGTACCAACTTACAATCTAAGTTTATGAGACAAAACTTTTAAAAATTTAAGTTAATTTAACCAAACAAAAAATGCTGGTTTTGTTCGGTTTTTCCCGTCTCACGGAAAAGCAAACAGACTCGGCCCTACTAGAGTACAGCCATTATCTTCTGTAGTATTCTGATATTATATTTCCTTCAATTTATTTTCTTCACAATTCTGATCTTTAAGAGTGAGTTCTAAGTATAAAAAAGAACAATAACAACAGTGATTTATATTTTGAAACTTGAATGTTTTAAGGTTCTAGTTTCAAATTGGAAACGTATTCTATATATGTCAAATGCGTGTTAGTGTGCACTGTAATGTTTTCTTTTATGAACAAAATTAAATTGAATGTTAAATTATAAAAAATACAATACTTTCTGCTTTCTCTCTTTATATAAACTTTAACAATACCAAATTCATACCCTTTACATCAGCTTAATATTCATAAAAAATATTTTAAATATATCAAACGCGTGGTAGAGTGCACTGTAATGTTTTTTTTTACATAATTAAATGCATTTTATTATAAAAAAATATAATACTTTCTGCATTCTCTCTCTATATAAACATTAACAATACCAAATACATACTCTTTCGTCAGCTTAATATTCATATAAAGAAGCACAAAACTTATGTTTCATGTATTTTTTTACACCCGGTAACGGAATAGTGCCCTCGCCTGTGCTAACGGTATACGCTGGCGAGGCACCAGTGGAGGTTGATGAGATGAGTATGAGGTCACGTCAGTTAAATCTGAAAGTCGGAATTAGACTCGCCCCTTGGTTTTTCCCTGCCCTCGTTGAATCCAAATAATTATACCCAGTGTTCGCTGGGTATGTTAAGTTCTCTTAAACATGATATCGACAGTTGACAATGCTTCTGTAAAAGGAGGAAGAGGATTGTAAGTATTGTCGATTAATAACCACATGCTAGCAGTGTACCATGTCAGGTTGACCTCCACGCGGTTCCCCCTGGAAACCATCATGATATTCCTGCTAAATTTGTCATGATGGTCTGACTGGCCTGACCCCATGGCCACCTTATCATCATTCACTGGTGCCCTGCAAGCGTACACCGTTAGCGCAGTACGGGTACACCATTTCATTATCATCTATTTAAGAAAAATAGTTAAAACTGAAATACCCATGCAATCGACATTTTACAGTCTACCTCATGGTTTGAAAATATGAAATTGTTTTTAAAATTGTTATTTATTTTATTACTATTAATTTATAAATGGTTTTTTTTAAATATACATCGTTCTGTCAACAATTTCAGTATAATTTCGCAGGTGAACTTCAGAAACGGTCTGGCTCGTAATTCCTCGTTATACACGCATGACCCTGTCACGGTTAATGTTCTCTGATCTATTGTAATTGCCAAATGAGTCATTTAATGCCACTTTAAACAGCAAACGACCCGTTAAATTCAATAAATTCTATATAGGTATACGGTTATACATTGTAGAGTACTGAATAATTATGTATTATGAAGGTAAGTAAAGTCAAGTTTTATGCTAGAAATTTTCATCTATATTCTTAATACTTACTGTAATCAAAGATCATAGATAAAAAATATTAAAAAAAAATTACACATCGTACCCAAATCTTTGATTACGCTAATATTAGAAAAGGCATTTTCTCTTATTTAGGGAAATACGTCGTGGAGACATATCCGCTCCATGCGTATCGAACGGGTACTGCCGGACTACTACCGGCAAAAACCCAAGGTGTACCTCTACCGCTCAGTGCCGGTGCCAAGTGCGTGTACGAGCAGTTCCGACGACGGGAACAATCTCAATAGATGGACCACTACTCTTCTTGAAGAGAAGTAGCATGGGTACACGCGCGCACTTTCTCAGGCCAGAGATGTCGACGTGGAACCAGGCGACTCCACCGCCGCCGTTCCTGGCCCTTGCAGAGGGAGGAGAACAAAATCCCTCCTTCTCCGTCTTGACTGTCTTCGACGTATAGAGGCGGTACAGGAGGTCGTTACTATCTCGCAGTATGCGACGACGTCTGAGCGAGGACCTCCCATTGCTCACCCATAACTGCTGTATCATCTCATGTAAAACTGTTGTCAATGCGTGGTGACTTTCTATAACTACAACCCGTACGAGACACTCTTCAACGAATGCCACGAATATTAGAAAATGCTTAATTGATCTGAGTTGACTAACTTATTTTATGAAACTTCCCATAACATGTGGAGTATGTTTTATTCCATTATACTGTCTATTTAGTCAACAATCGTTCGACTAAATTGGCGGCAAATTGCAAAAATACCATTTGAAAATTATCAGTATAAGACAAGCGTCATCATATGTGTACATTTAAATAGCGAATAGCTGCGTATTAATGTACTAATCATATTTATATGGATATAAATTTCGCAAACAATACAAGAGTATGGACGTAAGGCAACGAGAAAACAATCATTTATCCGATGTATTTTTCTATATCACTATGTATGAAGACGCAGAGAAAATAGATTTATATATATTTAGATATATATATGTTATCTAAGCAGTAGTATAAGACAATAGCGCCCTCTATATGGATTAAGTTTGTTTTAAATCAACTGTCAAGTGCTTGTCAATTCTTGAAAATTATGACTTTAATTGACATATGTCTAATACCCTCTGTGATTGAGGTTATTATTTGATATTTATTTTTAATTACAATAAAATAAAGTTTAATTAAAATGCCATTACCACCAGCTAGTGGTACTGGTCTATATTATGCGAAAGCAGCTAAATCTATTCGTCTGATTCGTCAGGGTTGTACAAACAGACCATTTTTTCACATAGCTGTAACTCACGTAAGTACATCAAACAATAATTGTTTTTATAACTTTAGAATAAGGATATTATGTAGTAAATTGAAATAATACACACGACAACCTTAATTTTAATTTTTTTCGTAAAATATATGTTACGAAAAGTTTTAAAATAGACAATATTTTGCTACTGCTTCTTCTAGGTTATACATTAATGTTTTTTTAAATTATATATTCAGCGCCGACGCCTAAACAGCCAGCCAGTCATAGAGCAGCTCGGATCTTACGACCCAGTACCAAATGTTTACAATGAAAAATTAGTAGCTTTGAATTTGGAAAGAATAAAATATTGGCTAGGCAAAGGTGCTCATGTCACGAATCCAGTAGCCGAAATACTAGGTATGTTTTTCCAGACTAAATATTTATTAACCTGTGAAACTATAAGCAATTACTTTATTTTTTACATGTTCATGCATAATTTCATAATAAGTGCTTCATTCTTATATGCTAGATTAATAATACATAATTATTTTGATGACTATATGTTTGGTTATTCAATGTACAATTGTACAATTTATTTTCAATTACATCTTACAGTTTAGTTAATTATTTAATGTAATTTGACCACCTCAATGGTTAGCCTTTTAGCATGCATCTTGCTTCTGATGGTAGTGGGTTCCATTTATCGCAAAAAATTGTTTTCATAATTAAGATTGTTTGTATCAATCTGGGTGTTTCTTGGGTCTGCTTGAGACTAGATCACACTGTCTGAATTGTCGTGAAATAATATTTTGACGAATAATAAATACAAATTAAAATTTCTATTTTACAATGTTTAAAGGTTATTTGTAAAAACATTTTTGCTAGTCGGTCCTATTTTTTTGTCCAGTGGAAATGTTGGTCTTTTACTAAATATAATCAATCTATCTATCTTTAATTACAAAATTAAATCATAAAATTTAGTCTAAAATTAGATTTATAAAATATTTTTGTATTTTACTTCCAGGATTGGCTGGATTCTTCCCCATCCACCCCAGAACATACATGACGGCATGGAGAAACAGACGAACCGAATCTGAGAAATTGGCCAAAGAGACCGAAGCCTCTGAATCTAGTACATAACGTTTAATTTAATAACATTATATTTGTCAATAGTCATATTTAGTTGTAGTTATGTTATACATTTTCTTTATTATATATATTGTATAAGCTATTAACTTTAATTCATCCTTTGAAGGTTCTATGGGGGTGGGGGTTGTAGGTTGGGGGGAATAATGGCACCGCTGTCAATAATGTACCAAGTCAGGATGACTACCATGCAGCCTCTTGGAAGGCAACATGGTAGAATTAAGATTGTATTGTAATTGTATTGATTGATAGTACACTTAAGATTCTATAGAGCTTATTCCTATGTGAAAGGCCGGCAACGCACTTGCAGTTCCCCTGGTGATGTGGGTGCTCATGGGTGCGGTAATCACTTACCATCAGGTGAACTTCGAGCTCGTTTATCTCCAGTGTTATGATAAAAAATCACTGGTGGGGTGCCAGTGAGTATTGTTAGTGCAGGAGGGTACACCATATTATTATCATCCATAAAAAATTGGGAGAGTTGCAGATTAACATATTAGTTCCATATTATTAACATGTTCTTTCAACAGCTTGGCTGTCCAAAACCTATATATCTGTATAATACTACGTTTTTTAACAGAGGAAATATACAGACTCAACCACCCACCTTTACAAGCCAATGGCATATGTGAGATTTCTCATTAAAATTCTCCAGTGATTCTCTTCAACTTGTCAAAAGCCAGGAAATTATCCAGTATACTACCGGTGCCTATGTAGCCTTGGCTCATCCTGAAGGATGTTAGGGATGGGAGCCACTTCTCATGGGATGTAAGCCAATGACGAGTACCTTACCAATACAAACACATTGGTAGTTATATGATGTTTCATTCATATCAGGCAGAAATATAAATAGACAGTTTTTTTCAGTAAGTATCAGCCTGACTCCCGACCTCTTATACATAAACCACTGTAAATAGACGATCTCATTTAAATTGTAATAAAATTAAGAAATAGATTCACAAATGTCTTTCAAATCCACACAGCGTGCGTGAAAAGTTAGAAATATACATAAATCTATTTTCGCGGATATCTATAATACTCGTAGCATTGCAGTATCCACATTTAGTTCACAAGGTTTATTAAGATAGCAAAATAAAATTATAATTATTAACTCCTATAAGGGAAGAGTATTGTAAAAAAAAACTAACTTAAATACAATGAATCCCATTTTATTACGTGAAAAAATGACAAGTTTAACAATTCCTTGAGTGAATACAATACAGACGATCTATAAAAGGCACAACCTGGATTTACACCATAAGCACGGATATGAAAAATGTTGTAAACAACATTAATGGCAACGTTGGGGGTTTCATTCTGATATAACTACATAATTTCATATTACGTCAAAAATTGTAGTCTGAAATTATTATATTTAATAAATATTAAATGATAGTTATGGTAGGTTGGTAACACTTTCGAGTCGTTAAAAAAGCTCGTATTTATGGCAATACTTAAGGTTACATTTTGAGAATATTAGAAAACTAACATTACTCTAACTATAACTGAGAAAAAATAAACAACAGACAAAAATACTAACATTCCTTGAGCAAATCATTGTTTGAATAAAGAATTCATTGTTCCACATCTTAAAATAGACAATAACAAACTAAAAGGGACATTTACTTAGCTTCTAAGCCTTAAGACATCGGCCAAAAACAATTACACTAAGAATTTGAGTCTAAGAAAAGTGTAAAAAAGAACACGATTAAAAAATACATATTTAATAATACCTACATGGACATAAAAACAATACATGGTTTGTTTTAAAAAGTACAAATTTAAACAATTAGCTTTAGGCCTTTATATACATGCGTTTTTTTTGTAGCATTGACTCTAAAAACGAAAATAGTTTTAATATTGACAATGAGGAAATATATTTAAAAAATATATGTAAAAGTGCTCAGATTGTAATTTAAAAGACCCTAACGAAATGTAAACGATGCTTGTGTTATTGTTTCGTATATTGTTCATATACACCGCTATCAGCTGTATCGATATTGTATTCCATTTTCAAATTGAAAAAGATACTCTAATTTTTCGGTCCATTACACGTTTATAAATTAAAAAATAGAATTTGTACCGACTATATAGTGGCAAGAAAACTCTTTTTGAAATTCTTAAATTAGATAACAGTACTAAACGCTCTCAATCATAGATTCTAAAGCAATTCAATAAAACGATAGAGCGATGCACCGTATGAGCGCAGACTCATAATAATACAAACTTTTGACCCAAATTGCGTTGGACTGTCACGCGCCGCTGCCGGGCGCGATTGAACGCTTCAAAGTTTTTGATAACCTGGTATATCCTGGTAATGCCGTGGGTACTATACTTGAGTCTTAGCGCACTATCGGTGCAATACCATGTTATTGGTCCGTATATTATTTGCCATACTAAAAATAACTGTGAAATTCGAAACATTCAAAATATTTTACCATAGATTATATTTTATTTATTTTACAAATGCCTAACGTTGTGCTGAAGCTAGTGTATAAAGCGTACAAAGTTTGTACTTTCGCCGATTTTATAAATAAATTTAGTTGTCCTTCCTGATTGCATCAGACACCAAGCGTGAGGCTGTAAAGATAAAATTTAAATCATTAAATAAAAAACAAATTTACTATAATTAATATTACTAACAAGCATAAAAATTATTATTATATTTAATAAGGCTAGTATAACAAATATAAAATTCTATTAGATGATCCTTCTTATAGCTTCATTTGTTCCATATTTTGTTTTTTTTAATTTGAAATTATGTATTTATAATAAATGGATTTATATTATTATATATATATATATGATCCAAGGCCATACATAACACCTCAAAGGCATTCTACAACATTGTTATGGGGGATTTTAATGCTAAAGTGGGAATCCAAACCGGCAGCGAATCGACAGCTATGGGACCACATGGTTTTGGTAGTAGGAATCATAGGGGGCAAATGCTCGTCAACTTTCTAGAGAAAGAGGGGTTGTTCTTGATGAATTCTTTCTTCAAGAAACAACCTCAACGAAAGTGGACGTGGCAGAGCCCCGACTCTATGACCAAAAACGAGATCGACTTCATCTTGACGGATAAGAAGCGTATATTCAGAGATGTCTCTGTGATCACTAGGTTTAAAACCGGAAGCGATCACAGATTAGTTCGTGGCTCTCTGAATATCGATCTCAAGCTGGAAAGAATACGCCTGATGAAGTCGACGCTCTGGCCAAATATGCTCCAAACCATCGTTGGTTCTAAAGCATTCCAATTAAAACTGGAAAACCGGTTTGCGGTTTTGGAAACCACAGACAGTATTGACCAAAGACTCGATACTATAATAGCTTGCCTCAAGGATGAAGGCACGAAATTTTGCGAGAAGAGGCGTACAGGAAAAAGGACTAGACTTTCGGGAGAGACTCTGCAGCTTATTCAACATCGACGCGACAAGTCCTCAACGCTAACATCACCAGAACACCGGGTATTGAATAAAAAAATTTCAAAATTGGTACGACGTGATCTCCGATCCTCGAACACACTTTTAATTGAAAAAGCAATTGAGCAGAATCGGGGATCAAAAGTGTTCGTCCAACAGCTAGAAAGGAGGCACTTGTCGAAGGTAACCACATCTGCAGGGACGGTTACCGCTTTTAAGCCGGAGATTCTCTCGGAAGTTGAAGACTTTTTCGGAGAACTGTACGCCTCACATGCATATCGGCCTGAATCTCTTGTTGTCGATTCCAGAGCTCCTCTGACACGCCACTACACTGAGGAGATGCCCGAAATTAGTCGTGACGAGATCGTGATGGCTCTTAAACAGCTCAAAATGGAAAAGCCCCAGGTGAAGACGGAATAACCACTGAGCTCCTGAAGGCTGGAGGTACTCCTGTACTTGCGGTACTTCAGGAACTCTTCAATTCCGTTCTCTTCACCGGGAGAACTCCACAGGCATGGAGTAGGGCCATAGTTATTCTGTTCTTCAAAAAGGGAGATAAAACCCTACTGAAGAACTATCGGCCCATCTCTTTGTTAAGCCATATATACAAGCTATTTTCAAGAGTCATCACGAATCGGCTTGCGCGAAGGCTTGATGAGTTTCAACCCCCGGAACAGGCCGGGTTTCGAAGTGGTTATGGCACCATAGATCACATTCACACAGTAAGGCAGGTTATACAGAAAACAGAAGAGTATAATCAACCTCTGTGTCTAGCCTTTGTTGACTATGAGAAGGCCTTTGACTCTATCGAGACCTGGTCTGTTCTGGAGTCTCTGCAGCGATGCCAAGTCGACTGGCGATACATCGAAGTGTTGAGATGTCTCTATAACGCTGCAACAATGACCGTCCAAGTACAAACCCAGCAGACTAAGCATATCCACCTAAAGCGTGGTGTAAGACAGGGGGATGTTATATCCCCTAAATTATTTACAACTGCGTTGGAGGATATGTTTAGAATGCTGGATTGGAAAAATTACGGCATTAATGTCAACGGCGAGAACATCTCTCACTTACGATTTGCTGACGACATTGTCATCATGGCTGAGTCGCTGCAGGATTTACAACAGATGCTGAACGGCCTGGCTGAATCGTCTCAACGCATCGGTCTTCGGATGAATTTGGACAAAACCAAGATCATGTTCAATGATCGCATTCGTCCGGAACCGGTCGCCATTAATGGAGTATCTCTCGAAGTTGTTCAGGAGTATATTTATCTAGGGCAAACGCTCCAACTAGGTAAAAACAACTTTGAGAGGGAGGCCAAGAGACGAATACAGCTAGGCTGGGCGGCATTTGGGAAACTTCGTCAAGTCTTCTCGTCGTCGCTACCACAAAGCCTTAAGACCAAGGTTTATAACCAGTGCGTCCTACCCGTCATGACTTACGGTGCCGAAACGTGGACACTGACGATACGACTGGTCCACCAACTCAAAGTCGCTCAACGAGCTATGGAAAGAGCTATGCTTGGAGTTTCTCTAAGGGATAAAATCCGAAACGAAGTGATTCGCCAGAGAACTAAGGTCACCGACATAGCTCTTCGCATCTGTAAGTTGAAGTGGCAGTGGGCTGGTCATATCTGTCGCAGAACCGATGCTCGCTGGAGTAGGCGTGTTCTAGAGTGGAGACCGCGAATTGGCAAACGTAGTGTAGGACGCCCCGCAGCTAGGTGGAGCGACGACTTACGTAGGGTTGCGGGTAGTAACTGGATGAGAAGGGCTGAAGATCGTGCCCAGTGGCGTGCCTTGGGAGAGGCTTATGTCCAGCAGTGGACTGCAGTGGGCTGATGATGATGATGATGGATTTATATTAAAAAGTTGATATTTAACACCAATATTTGGTGTTACCTTTTTAACATGGACAATCTCTTATCCCCTTAGTTGTCTGCGGCGATATCATAAATCACTCGTTAATTGCCCGGGGCTAACCGAAACTTTGATTACTTTGGACATATTGTAATTCACAGATCTTATATACAAATCAATTTAATATAATATAATTAAATGTTAAATTTGTAAATCCTTCAACATTAATTAGTTGGAAAATTCACCTTCCTTTATTTTTGCGCACACATTTATAGTGCATAATAATATTCTTGTTCAGATTATAATTAGGCACTCCTTAACTTCCTTTTTATTAGAATGTTCATTGCGACACTCGATAAATTTGTACTGAATTATATATGAGCTATTAATTACAACACAAGTACTTATAAATAGTTACTGTTTATCCATACTAATACTACAAATGTGAAAGTCTCTATTATGTTCTTAATACATAGTTTTGTGTAATAGCAGAACTACACTTTTTTTCAATTTCATGCAACATTGAATACCATATAACAAATCAAGAAAATCACAGGATCTTACCACGTTTTATTTATTACTATTGAGTTCTCGATTGTAAAATAATTAAAACGTGGTAAGATCCTGCGATTTTCTTAAAAGTCTAAATAATGAACGCGACAT
Source organism: Achroia grisella (assembly GCF_030625045.1). Classification (NCBI taxonomy): domain Eukaryota; kingdom Metazoa; phylum Arthropoda; class Insecta; order Lepidoptera; family Pyralidae; genus Achroia; species Achroia grisella. The sequence goes on from NW_026712999.1 coordinate 558,875, forward strand.
ATTTTAAAAAAGCATATAACAATTGTTTTTTGTTCAATCTGGCTGAATATATTTTGGATTTACTGAAAACAAGCAGTTAGTTATTAGTTCAATTGTAAGTGTCATGCTAAAGCTAGTGAAGCTCTACAACACAAAATTACTACAAATAAAGTATATATCGCACCCTTAATAACTACAAATTTCATATATCAGGAAATTGTCTCTACATAGTTCTAACCAGTACTTAGTAGTTAGGTGAATAAAAAAAAAGAGTGCATACATCCTATTAAGCGTGCAATAGACACTAGTGTTGTTTTAAGATAACTGTGCAAATAGACAGAGGCATCATAATGCTTTCTCCTTTTCCCAGGCATTACTATAAAGTAAGGTTTGTACTTCTTTCAATGGTTAAGAAGGTTCATTTTTGTATGTCATGTTTCCTCAAAATAACAGACAAATAAATATCAATATTATAAATAAATAATATATTAATGAGTTTAGTAACTCAAACACAACTTATTTTTGTTACATACGGTAACCGTGGCATTCTGTGACATTGCAACGAAGTTACTGAATCAACATTCAATAGAAATATTTTTATCGATATATAACGTAGCCATTACGTTGCAATGCTAGTTGACAGCGTCAAATGCCGTCAATATAATCGCATTACTAACAGATGACGCAACTTCACTACGAAAATCGTTGCGATCGAAGATAGATAATTAGCCCACAGGTGTCTATAGGCTATGGTAACCTCTTTTTAGAATCACAGGGTGGTATAAAAAAATAACACATGACTTTAGCAATGAACATTCTTAAACAATATAGTTAATATGTATATCAGTACTGAAAATAGATACATATAGTTTATTAGTAAAAACAAAATACATTAATAGGAGAAGCTTAAATTATGTTGCTGTCACGACCAACATTGAGAAAATATTAAGTCCATAGAACAGTTGAAAAGAGATAGAAGACATTATGTATAGTGAGGACATGAAGTAAATTATATTACCCTCGAATAACATGCCCACAGAGTAAGATCTATCTTTGTTTGATCTGTGGCCGTATATTTACATAAAACTGTATATAGGAAAATGTTGACATATATTAACCATCATAATGGTTTAATATTAAATATTTTATTAGAATACAATCTACATTAATTAAGTGAAGAGAACATGGAGTAGTTTAAAAAGTTAAACGAAATCTTCGAAAGTTATAGCGTGTAAAGTACCTAAATTATATTAAAAATATGTTTCTAAAGTTCCGTTGAGTAATTACTTAACCAATATTAATCAAATACAGACATAATGATTAATCAGACATATATTTATACTATCGTAGAGGGAATGGCGAATTTCCGCACATACCTACAGATGAAATGAAACTTATCGTAATAAAAATTAAAAACATAATACGCCTACTATTGTGACTTCTGCAATACAACAAAAGTTACAAAATGTTTAAATAATCTGTATTTTCAATGTAAACTTTTCATAAATATGAAAAATCCAAGAGATATTTATTAAATATAGTTTCTCTTTTTTTAACATCATATATTAGTAACACAGAGAGATTTTAAAGAGGTTAATTTATGTAACAATAATAACAATTCAACATGAATCAATAAATGAAAAAAAAAATATAATTCCATTTTTACTTTATACACACATAAATTATTTACATTTTATATTGGAAGTAGCTGATGACCGTAACTTTGTATTTGTTACTCCTTTAACTAACAATTTATCTCGATACCGACAAAAAACTTACGTTTTATTTTCACTATAAATACAAATTATTTACACATCATATTAAAAAAAAATTATGGACAAAATATTTCCTGCCAGATATTTAAATAAATCTCATTAAAAAGCAATGTTAGTTTAGCTGAACATCGACTTCTACAGAACTTACCAACTGTGCTATATGTATATGCTTTATTCCTCTTTTCCTAAAATATAATGGAATGATATGAGTGTACATCTAGCGAGATGGAAACAGGTATAAAGAATCCTTTCTTTTTACCTGTCTCCACGATATTAAGAGTTCTCTCGTTATTAAAAGTTCTGTACTGCACTTTGTTTTTCAGCGGATCGGCTGATTTACGTATGTGTGATGATACTATAGTATATTTATATACTATAGTATCATCTCTTTATTCATTAACTATTATTTTTAGTTAACCTCTAAACATTATATGATTATAGGTTATTTAGTGTATTATAAGCATCGTAATTTATTTAACTTATATGACATGTACATTCTGTTGACGGCTTGATCTGCATTACAGGTCTTATACTTATATCAGACACCTGCTCCTTGCAGATGATGATAGATAGATAGATGATAATAAATTTATGCATTGTATTATCAAAAAATTAAAAAAAATACGCCGTCGACTCGTTCTAGTGGTTTAGCACACTCTCTTACTTCCGATAGCTGCAGTTTCAAAAACTGGCAAGATGCAAACATTTGTAGTCATGAGTATGATCGTTTGTATCGGTACGGATGTTTTCTATGTTTATTATGTATGTATTTAAAAATCAAATCGCTTAAAAAGACGAGTGTGAAGGTACTATTAATAACGAGAGTCCCTTTGTTAAATAAATTTCATATTATTATTATACATCGTTTATCCCTTTTATCCATTATACATCGTTTATCCCTTTATCTACACATTTGTTAAGAATATGACATTCTCACGATTTCCTATCAATTAAAATTAAAAATTTTCTTTCCTATCATTTTAGGTATGAATTAAAAAAAAAAGATTGCATTGTTATGCATGACGCGCACTTGAATACGATTTTTTTATTGTCCGAATATTTTACGCATATAAAATATAATACATGTACGCCAATAAATATGATATGCAAAGACTAATGTCCTTGTTTTTCTATCTAGATTTCATAGCTAAATGTAAGCGGCAAGGAAAGAGAAGGAAGATATTCGATAAATTTATTTTAAGTTCTACAAATAATTTTAATTCTAATCTTAAATTTCTACACGATAACAAATATTGTATCTACATTATAGAGAACTAGAGAGTCTACACTATTCAACTAAGAGCTAAGAACTAACTCTTTATAAATACCGAACATATTTTATCAACACTCATAGGATTGTAAAACGTGTTAGCCTTTTTAAAATAAAGGATATCAAATTCGTTATGAAAGAAAATGAAAATTGCGTCAAAAAAATTTGCTTTTCCGATTTAATAGTTTTGTTTAAAAATTATAGGAGCAAAAGAAAAATGTGCCTAGAGGTGGTAGCACTAGTAATAGTATATAATTACACACGTGAATTACTCGTGGCCAAATTGTAATGTATTTAAATAATTATTTAAATAAAAAGCTAATTCGCGCTTCCATTTAATTTGGCCGTTCCCGCCATTTTTCAATACAGACTCTATAAACTGCACAGAGTACGTTATAAACATCATAGATTAATTATACCAAAGACTATATATATACTACAATAATTGTACTAGAATATTCAATAAAAAAAACGTACATAGCGTATCGTAAACAGCAACAAAACAGATTTATTGTGATAACTTTTTCATTGACTTCTCAATCTTGACGTAAGTTCTTTGCACCAACTGGCGGACATTGATTTCTTTTAAGAAAAATAGGTAATTTGTTGTTACTAATTTGACGGCCTCAGTGGTCTAGCAGTTTAGCATACCAATTTATTTCCGATGGTCGCGGGTTCGATTCCGCGCACGTTGCAAACATTTTTATTCATGAGTATGATTTTTTTGGATCGGTCTGGGTGCTTACTATGTATGCTATTTATACAGTTACAAAATAAAACTTCTTTAAGTATTTATATCAGTTGTATAGTACCCATAACTCAAGCTCTGCTTACCGTAAGACTAGATGGCGCTGTGTTAATTGTCCAGGATTATTAATTTATTTACTAGGGATTGGTAGCACTTGTGTAACTTCGAAAAATTTTTTTTGTGCATTTAGTACAAAACGGCCTGTGGATCACCAGATGGTAGTGATTACCGCCGCCCATGACCTTGTGCAACATCAGGCTAACTGCAAGTGTGTTGCCGGCCTTTTAAAAAGGAATGGGCTTTTTTCTTTACATTTTATATAATATATAGATATATATAAAAAATATAGGAAACAATTCTGGACAAGTTACACAAACCCATTTGGTTCAACATATTCAAGTTCGTATTATCCATACTAGACAAATAAATAAAAATAAAATAATTAGTCTACACCCCAACCAATAGAAACAGTCATACTATGATATATTTCATACAGATATTTGTATTTTGAAGGACAAGAAATAGAATAGAAACACAAGTGTTCCCAACCCTTGGGAACCCTTCCCAATTCGGGAAAACCTGTGTTTTATGCATGTCATTTATGTTTTAGGTGAAATCACCCATTAATAAATGGGGATCAGATATTTATTACTGTACTAATGTACTAACACCGGTTTATTATTTAGATTTGTTCTAAGTGTTTAATGAATTAGATGCACTTACAATTTTATGGTGTCTATCTAACAATAAATCGAATTCCTAACCATTTCGATATTCTCAATTAGTACCATACTATAGAACTTTAAACCTATAATATTATATAATTTAAATAATCGTTCCAACAACCATAGACAAATAAACAATACACAATATTAATATAATATATAGTGTAACATAGTACTTTTTGTATTATCTGTTAGAACTGTGCAGTTGTGTAAGACTGTAGTATAAGAGCCGACCACAAGATATAATAACAATTCTTTTGCAAATAAAATTTTTAAACACGTACAATTCAGTGTAAAATTACTTAATGGAATCTCTTTAAGTGTTATTGTTTAACAATAATAACAATAAAACATTGAAGTCTGCCCTTTGACTACTTTAGCAATACATAGATAGACAACATATTGCCATGCAAAGCTGGTATTGTACTGTATTGTTTACGTACGATACTTAATCTTTGTGTAGATCCTTGAATGACTTGCGTATATCATTAATAGATTCATTGACAATTTTCATCCCAGCCACAATATCAACATTGTTTATTCCTAAAATTAACAGTTTTATAAATTTAAATATATATGTTGCTTGGTGTATAGTCTAGTTTGGATAGCAATGTAGTGTGAAAAATAATTTAATTCAAATTCCAATTTGGAGATGTATTCAAATAATTATTTTAACCCAATAATTGATGACCAGACGGGAATATTAACAGTCTTTGTAAGCAATTGTGGTAATGACTGAGTGTTGCTAGATGACTATCTGATATTTCCCTTAAATTTTATCCAAAAGTAACCCTCGGTTCAGGTTTTGAGAAAATATCCCTCCAATTTAATTCTGTATTCTAAACTAGGCTTTAGCTTTCTTTATATCATTAAATGACGATATCGATAAATACGCATTTTTTGTATCTGTACTAGGACAGCAAGGTCAAGTATATGTAGGTAGGAATTTACGCTGATCAATCTGTGGCTTATATTACTGGGAATGAAGTCATATACTCCGCCACAAGTGCTATTTATCGTAGCACAATCACCGCCTCGGCTATTTATGAAATTGTTCTACTCATTTTGTGGGCGGTTTCTATTTCTGTGTTTATTAACAAAACACTGATAAAAAAATTATGCACCAGCTGCATTCCAATTAGTGAGTTTTAACGAAGTGCGTTACAATGTAATTTATAATATAGTAACAACTCAGAAATGAACATTACATCAATGAACACGTTACAATGGAAACATGCATACGTAGTGTAATATGTAACTTATTAAGTAAGAATTTGATTGATTTTCATTTCCATTCGCATTCAATACTGATACAGAGAGAAAAAGACGACACAAATACCTTAATGTAGATGAAAACAAACCAACCGCTCGAACTAACTGATACAATATACTACCTAGTATAAGTATGACATAAAACTTAATAGCATTTAACACTTTTGCATGCCATTCACGATTTTGGTGGGACATGTAAGAACCTACAAATAATCTTAATCTTCATTATGTACTATTAGTATCGACATATTTACCTAAGTGTTGTTTGTCGTAAGGCCACTTTTAGTTTTTTTGGGAGCAGTGGAATTTTATATTGAAAGAGTTCTGGGTGCTCTTGTCTTCCCAAGATATAGCGTTCCAAAAGAGACTCTGGGGGTCGCACCTGATGGGAAGACAAAAGCCCCAAAAACCGGCCCTTGGACAAACGATTCCAATTATGAAGTCTAGCCCAAAACCAATAATTTCACTGTAGACCACTATGCAAAATGCGGGCTAAGCTTGGCGCCACTTTTTAAATGAAATGACTATATCTCTATGCTTGTATTAATGAATATCTGAAATGTACTTAAACGGTGGCTAGCCAGCATATACATACTACTGCAGCTACGATCCCGTACAGACCAACCACTAAGTTAGGTAAATACCAAATGTAAGGGACAATGGTATTCATTATATTTCCCATGACTTCCCTTAAACCGCTTTCTCTTTTTACCCAATGGTTAGCTGGTAGAACATGCCATATGGCATTAAGCTGTACCGGATACCCAAGCAAAGAAATCATAATTTCGTTTAATTTTAGTATCCTAAAACTCTATAAAATCTAATAGAAGATAACCAAAAGTCAATACGTAATTCAAGGCATATACGCATATCAATAAATTTGCGATTACTATTTCATTAACTAATACGACTTTAAAAATAATTAATAGCAAAGTTACGCATATTCGCAAATAAATATATTTCAAACGGAACGTACCGGAGGCAGCCATATTGTCGATACGGCCGTGGTGCTTCTGATAGTACGGACGGATGATGCGGTGGTAGATGATCAGAGAGCCGTTGAACTCAATGGGCAAGTAACACCATATGATGAAAACGCACTGGAATACAGAAAAGAGATCATTAAATAATAGCATCTCAAGATAATTCACACAGCGCCATCTAGTCCCAAGCTATACAGCTGTAGAGCTAGACCACTAATATAAATACAGAGATATATTTTACAATAGAAAACATCCAGAACAATACAAACAATCATCGTGAATACAAATGTTTGTACCGTGTGAGGAATGAAACACGCGACCATTAGAAATAAGACTGTGCTAAACCACTAGCCCACCAGGGCCGTTTATTAAAATATACAATGAAAAGATAAAAGGTTATAGGTATAGGACCGAGGAAGGGCTAGACTGATTAATCAGATGGCTTAAGTGTTATCAGATGGATAAGTATTTTGCTACTTGTATGTATGAAACGCTTTATAAATGTGAATGTAGCGAGAGAATTAGTAATAGTCGAAATAGTTGAATAGGTATGCGATGATAATAAGACTTGGTTCCGTTTCGCTATCACGTAATGAAGAAAATAATACTTTGAAACCCTGTCCAGACGAGATTTAGTGATCTGGATACTCGGCTTTAAAAATTTTGTATGTAATTGCAATTTTAAACAAGCTAATGAACCACCTTCTTTTAGGCGGTTACCATCGCCTATATTTATAATATTACGTACAAATTCAAATATATATTGTGGAACATAAATCATGTAAAGTATCTCTAGGTGTAAGTATGTCCTATACTTACACATAGAGATACTTTGCAATATATTTTTTGTCCACGAGCATATTTTAGGTCAGATCATTAAAATTAACTGGAAGTGCACTTAGATAATTTATGTTTTCAAAATGTATCCTGATATTTGTGATTATTTTAACAAAAATCTAACTTAATTTCTAAAACCCACATATCAAGTATTACGTAATACCTATCTCACCTCTGTAGGCAAATGGATCAAATTTACGTCATCCGGCGGTGAACTGGCTGATGTACAAAGTAACAACTGTTCATTACCAAGGTCAATCTACGAAATATAATTTATTGTTCTGTGATGTAATTTTCCAATAAATAATTAACGGGGAGTTAGTTTTAATTCAGTCTTTACTCCCCTTATATGCTATACAGGGTTGTAATTATAGTAAGGCATAGCAAGCAAGCACAATGGACCGTAAGCTAGGAACAAGTCGAAGCGACGAATTCAAAACTGTAATATACCCTACATCATTAAGTTGTGAAGGCGGATCTTTCGCATTTTTTTTTATTGCAAAATTGATTTGCACATTATGTGCAATTTGATCCAACTTGAAAGATAGGATATCTTACATTTCAATTTATAGTTGCAATATTATCTTATTCAAGAACCTCAGCCACAGCAACGCGTGGCCGTGTCTGCTAGTATAACATAAAAAATACAAACTATAACCTAAAACGTGGACGGAGATAGTCTTATATAGGTTAAAAGGCGTCTGGATTAGATTTTTTCTCTAGCATCAGATAAGTTTTAGACAGCTTTGGATAGCTTCCACATGGTCGGTTAGAATAAATAGAGTACAATGTTACGTGATCAACCAGATAAGGCACTGCTGTCTAATGTAACCTGCTTAATACTTAATTGAAAATAAAGTCGCGGTCCCTATTTATGCTTAAATCTTTAAAACTACGCAACGGTTTTTGAAGCGGTTTTTCTAATAGATGAGTGATTCTAGAGGAAGGTTTATATGTATAATACATGTACACCCGGGCGAAGCCGGGGCAAGTAGCTAGTACTAATATAACTTAATCTTAATTTAACTATATACATTAGATATGTATTTGTGTGTAACGAAAGCAATTATAAGTTAAACTACTTAGTATTACGTTATCTGTAGATAAATAAAACTTTAAAGAAATATATGATTGCTTGTACTGTTATCAAATAATAAAATATAATTTACTAATGTTCTAAATCATTACGACATTAAGAAATGAGAAATATTACAAATAAATATGAATATAGCACTAACATAACCGATATTAGGGATTACTTGTTTGTATTTGGTGGGCGAGAATATTTGTTTGGCATTATTATCCATTTTGAGTAGCCGTTTAAAGGAAACAATATTGGGCGTTGTTATAATAGTCACAAGTGGTCAAATCACGATGAAAATAATAAATCCAGGCCAATTCACACAAAACCATCTAGTCCTAAACTAAGCAGAGCTTGTGTTATAGGTACTGGACAACTGATATAAACAACAAAACACATAAATACTTATTTTTTTTTAAATACATACATAATATACATAGAAAACACCCTGATACAAACAATTATACTCATGATTACAAATGTTGGTACCGTTCGATGATCGCGGGTTGATTCCTCACAGTACACACATTTGAATTTAATAATAGAATGAAAAGTCATGAACACCCTTAGTATTATAGTACAATCATCTCTTATTAAATTTAACAAGTACATACTAACAAGGTGTTATTAGTTCCCTACTGTTTATCTGTTTAGTAGGAATTATTTGTTTTATCCATACTAATGACCACCGTCCTTCAATCTGATAAATATAGTTAAATACAAAACCCATTAAGATAAGGTAGAAACAATAAATGGGTTTTGTGACAAAAGAACGTAAATGTTTATGGATATTCCTTTGTCAGACTTAATGGCAACTTTGCAAAAGACTTCCACAATTGTCTAGCACAGTTTATTTTTTTTATTTTTTATTAGTAGATGTTAATGTAATTGTAAATTAATAGTAATTAACGACCACTGAAAATAAACTCTGCCTATGTACTAATATTTCATAATAAACATAATAACAAAGTAACACTATATTCTGTTAACTATATTATACGTTTTAAATATATCATAATAATTATTTTAACACTTACAGAGAATTATAAAATGCATAGTATTTACATATACATTTTTCGGATACATACATTTCAGATATTACAACATAATTTTCAGATGTTACAAATATCATCACCAACTTACTGAAAAAACTATTTTATTTATAAAATATTTAGTTTTTCTATATTCAATTTTATATAACTGCAAAAAATATGAAAATCACACCTGATGGTAAATGGTATTCGTCACTTTGGGCTTGTGGGCTTCACCTGTGTGAAATTTATATATCAGTTTTATTCTGATGTATAAGGTATATTATTGTAAAGTTTAATTAAAATCCACTTAGTAGTTTTTGCGTGAAATAATAAGAAACTTTCATCTACCCACACTCACAAACTTCCTCGTTTATAAATATATAACTTTCTGAAATTTTACTATCATATCTCAACTTCGAACCAAAACACAGCCTACAGCTGCGGCTGACTGTAACGGGTGATACAGACTAGAATGGCGGGAGGGGGTACGAGCTTTTCTTACTTTTGCTGACAAAGGGGATGGGGGCGTAAATAAATCTGATTACGTAATACTTGAACGGACCTTGAATGTTATAACATAAAATATTACTGAAAAGATACTGTAATACATTCGTAGTTGATTATATATTAATGGTTACACTTATCAGCTTACATGCAATAAATATTATATCAATCTTATCAAAATGGCTGTTGATTCATCAGTTTTGGTCATTTCTGCTACTACTGTGTAACGGGGTTACATAAATAATCTTACTAATATTTTAAATGCGAAAGTTTGTGAGTATGGATGGATGTTTGTTACTCTTTCACGCAAAACTACTGAACGGATTGTGACGGAACTTTACAGTAATATAGCTTACACATCAGAATAACACGCTTATGTGTTATTCTGATGTTTACTCTATGTTTAAATAGATAGAAAGACACACTTACACATAGAGAAGCACACACTTTCTATGGGAAAATTCACTGCTAATTTTCTGGCCTGGTGGAGATGAAATGTAAAATGTTGTAAAAACACTATATGGCAAATGGTATCATACCATTTGCCATGGTTGAGAGATAAAAAATAATTTATTCATAATCTTGTTTTTCAAGTAAAGAATATAAAAAGCCTGTTAAATATGGGGTTAATTTATAATGGGCGACTTAGTTTTTAGATCTTAATATCATTAGTTCATCAAGTTTTTTTTAAGTGCATAATAATGAAATCGTCCACCTGCCTATGCTAACGGTATACACAGCCATGGCACTAGTGGAAGATGTTAAGATGAAAGTATGAAGTCGGGTCAGTTAGCCTATAGCATATATTTTTAATTTGAATTTGATAGTTTCCAGGGTGAAACCGTGTGGAGGTCAGACTGACATGGTACATTACCAGCAATGGGGCTTTTAGACTACATAACTAACAATACTTATTTTTAAACTTTCGCATTAAGTACTCATTATTATTATAGTTATAACACTAATAAAATAAGTTTTAACACTAATAATTTTATGGTGAATTTATTATATTAACAATTATTTGTGTTAATACTACTTTAAATTTACTTTTTAAAATTACTAACAATACCCTTTTCCCCCTAGCCCTCTTGTTCATCAAGTTATGCATATATAGAATAGAAATAATTGTTACATATTGGAAATCCAATAGTATTAAACAAGTTTATGCAGTGTTCATAATGAGTAACTATTCATTAGGTAGATTTGTACCTACTACAGTAATAATACTAATAGTTCTTATATAGTAATATAAAAACTTATAATTATTTCTATAGCTCAGTCAAGGCTATAAATTATGAAATATTACCTTTTTCCCTATCAATCAACACATAGATATGACAGCAAAGTTTTATAGATAATTAATATATATATTTTTTATAGCATATATTTTTAATTTAACCTTATATTTGGGCTGTTATGCATTCTTAGCTATTGGAGTGTATTGTCCATCTTTTAAATTATTAACTAGAAAAAATGCCTAAAATAGTTCAATAGTAATAACTATACAGATTCATTAAACATGTCCATGAAGGTGGTATTAAGTGGTTAATGTATTACTTTTTTTTTTTTTATAACACGGGACAAACGAACATGCGGCTCACCTGATGGTAAGTGATTACCACCGCCCAAAACTACATAATAATATAACAAATTCAGAAGTGTGTCTATTTGTAATTTAACTGCCTTTTGATATCTAAATAATTGTATCATGAGTATGGACATAAAGTCAGTTCAACTTTTTTATCTCAAAAAAGTCTATGTAATTATACATGAGAAAGACTTAAAAGTCATATTTATAAAAAAATACTTTTTATTTTTATTTTGTCTTATGACTCAAGCAATGAAATATTGCTTACTTTCATTCGACTTAAAATTACAGTTTAATAACAAACCCTAGAAAAATATGATGTGCCCTCTGTGGTAACAAGGGCCACAGATTCTATTGCATTTCCAATGTTGAAGTTTTAAATAAGAACTTTTGTGTGTCATTATTTATCTGTGGTATGCAGATTGTTATATTTCAGGTCAACTTGCAATTAGACACCCTTAGCTGGTTCATAGCAGAAATAAACAAAATGGTGATTACTACATATGGGAGTGTCACATGTTAGTGCCATAAATGCAAACATGTCACTTGGTCATATAGATAATACAATTAATATAGTTCACTAACAATTTTTTTATCACTTGTTTTATAATGAAATTATTTAGAGAATGCAATCTTTAATAGTAAAGAAATCTTTCTTTAGCCTGTTTGTTATACATTGGTTTTGCCTTCATTTAAGTTTTATTCTTTTTTAGGCCTACATACCAAATAACTACTACGACTCTCAACTTAAATTTTTTCCTCACACATTTGTTTCTACCATTGCCATGAAATCTTCCAAAATTTGGTTAGATAATTCCCAACCTGGCATTACTGGTAACAATACACATTCTAACCCTACTTAATAAAAAAAAACTTTTAAAAATAAAAATATAACAATGATTATCAAAGTGCATTAAAAGTTAAATTTCCTTGTAGATAAAAAAATATATAGATATTTCTTGGACTCGCCCAGTTATCATTTGCATTATCATAAACATATGGAACGTCATACTAACCTTTATTAACCAGTAAAGCGGAAACCAGCCCACAATGAAGTCAGAGAAATACTCCACAATTGAGAAGCATGCGTACACCACCCAGTAAGTTAGCCATTTCGTATCATCATCCTTGGATGTCGACTCCAATGCTTTCATGGACATATAGGCTGGATATACAAATCCAATCGAATTGCATATCAATTCCGCGCCAAAACCAAACACTAAATATAAACCCGTGAACGCCACCAGACCTGCATAAGACAAGTTAACATTTCAAACGTCAAAGGTACCGCTAAGGATAAAAATAAACGTGGAAATTAACGCACCGACGAACAGATAAACTCTATTCACGCCGGTTTTCTGCTCAGCCAGTTCAAAATACTTCGCCCATGGTGTGCTTTTGTCGTTCAGAGTGCGCTCTATTGTATCTCTGTACTCTTGTAATTTGGAACCCATTTTATTCAAAAGTTATGCGTATTTTACTGAAATTATAGTTGGCACTCCAACAATTAGGTTTGGAAAGGACCACTCGTTGACAATTAATGACAATTGACACAAGACAAGCGTACAAGTTAGGGAGCTAGCTAATAATGATGACTGAGACTGACTACACTGACGTCAAACTGACACAGAGTGTCATTTGACATTAAAATGATTGAACATGCATACATGGCTGTATGAGCGCAGTTTCCTTTGCCTTTTTTTTTTAGGGATAATAAAAATTACTACAAAAATATTCAAACCTTTTCTTTTGAAAGTACCAAGTATTTACCAACCACGTACCTATATATAGAGATGCTGCGCATCTACCTACCAGCTTACACGACACGAATATCAACTTACAATAAAGATTCCATTGAGATTCAGTTCTATGCTTAAGACGACTCTAATAATTATAATGTTAACAGTCAACATATCGGCACGGCACATATCGCTAAGATATATTTCCATTACCGATTAACTTGGTATTATAACTAATAATGTGTAAGTACCTAAGCATAGGTACCCATTTGTTTCTTGCTTGTTGAGTCTTAAAATTGTATTGGTAGATAATTCAGTGGTATGGTAATACCTATGTGGTATTGATTAAAAGTATCCTTTACTTCTCTATTTGTGTGTTTCCAAAATTTTTTATACGGAAACAGACTGAAAAATATTTTTGTAATTTGAAAGGTTGTGTTGGGATACACACTCTGGTCAACATAGGTATGGTCAGTAGTTTTTGAGTTATCCTTAATAATGTGTTTAGAGTCAGTTATTTCTGTTAGTTATGTAATATTATGTTATCTGTGGTAGTAGTTTAGAACTTAAATACTTACTATAGTCGTCGATCTCTTATTGTATTAATTTACTAATAAAAGCTATAACTTAATAGCAGAAAGGCATCTGAGTTATAGAACGTTTTGTCTGGTTCATTACTTTTAAATTTTATTATAAACTAGCTAAACGCGCTTTGTTCGCGTGGAATTTAACTTTTTTTTCTAAAATAAAAGTAGCCTAAGTTACTCCTTATTACATCAGCTACTTACCAAAAACAGTCCCGTCAAAATCGGTCCAACCATTTCAGAGATTAGCCGGAACAAACAGACAGACAGAAAATTGCAAAAAATGTTATTTTAGTGTAAGGACCGTATTTATAATCATACGTACATATGTAGTAAAAAAATGGTTATTTCAATTACAAACTGACACTCCAATTTTATTTATATGTATAGATAAAGATGACTATTATTATTATTATTTCGTTTTAACACATTATTATAATCGACATGAATAAAATTTCAGGCAAAGGAAAATGGGAAACATTTAAATAATGAAATAAAATACGATTGTTGTCATAACTTTTTTAATGTTTTAAAATATGAAAAAGCATTAACAATAGCTTTTATCGTTTTGTGCCTCATAAAATAATTGCATGTATTATTTTAAAATCTGATTATCTAGACCTATCTAATCTATACAGTGATTTTTTTCGGAAGAATTATAAATAATAACTAACCAAATTTAGTTAGAACACGGAAGTAGAGTATTGCTTATAAATACCTATAATACTGGTGACATAGAAGTACACAGTTTTATGAATAAGTAGATTTATATAGAACTTTAATCGTAAATTGAAAAGTAACTAGTACGTACTAAGGACGCTAATTTAAGAATAATAAAATAAAGTCGTCGATTTTTTTAATGCAATTCGAGTGGCAAATAAGCAGACGGTATAACTGATAGAATATAATAAGAGCTATATATATAAATAGACGCCACAAATTTTACAATCTAAAGGATATTGGTGTTCTGTGATCTAAACTGTGAAGCCAGTGTTACTCTTCATGCGTTGACATTCTGAAGATCGAATGGTCATCTTTGTTAATCTTGGAAATTTGTATGATATACATATTAGCCTCTGACGGTCTCGGTGGCATACCGCTTTACTACCGATGGTCGAGAGTTCGATTCCTCGCACGATGCAAACATTTGTATTCATGAGTATGATTGTTTTGGGTTTTTTCTATGTATATTATGTATTTTAAAAAATATATCTAAGTATTTATATCAGTTGTCTAGTACCAATAACACAAGCTCTGCTTACTGTGGGACTAGATGGCGTTGTGTTACTTGTCCAGGGTTATTTATTTATTAGCCTATATCTTTAGTGGCAAATCGAGGTCGACTTTACATTAGTGTGCACTCTATACACTTTGTGGTGCCCTCCATCTTCCCTCCAACCCGACTACTTTTTGCACCCGATTTCACGGCTGTGTGTAGATCGTTTTATAATAGTGACATTTAGGTATAGAGAGGTATGTCTTGTCTATGTAACACTATCTACGGGCGGAACATTTTTTTAAATATACATATCAAATAAGAATAATGTATTCATTATTAAATATTGGTGTTATTAAAACATACTTTTAAAATGCTTTAAAACTAATATTGTACAGAAGCCACTACCTTTGAAGTTTAGTCATATTCAGGACAGTAAAAAACGTACAGGTAGATATTTAGGAATAAAAATATTTATTTTTGCTATACAGGAGTTTAAAATGCAATACTTATACCAGCAACGTGTTAATTGCATATTTCGTGATCAATGAAATATTTTTCATGTACATACTTTGAATGACGCAGAAGCTGACGGCAAGACAATTTTTATATCGAACAGAACTACGGACATCACGTTATCATGACACCCTAACCACTCATACGTTGCTATTCCAGTGGACTAACATGTCATGCCTCTTAACCTGTAATTTCATTGTCTAATCTGATCCTAGAAATGAAACAGCTTACAAAGATGCTTGCTTATACGATGCTTGATTATTGAAGTAGGCGAGACTACCCACCCAGACCTTATTACAATCTACCTCGAATAAGCTCTGTTCTGTCTCAAGGTCTGACTGTCATTATTATCGTTTTAGTATTGATTACATTTCAAAATTACAGTACAAAAATTGATTGAAAGGAAATCGTTTAAGATTAGACATCAGAGTTACTTATTGTGATGATAACGATGATTCATTGAATACTCTAATTAGGTTATTTTATGGTAGTTTGTACTTCACAGGATAAAATGTTTTCTTTAACGGCTAAGAGGTTAATGTTATGTAGGTACTCGTTTTAACATAAATATATTTTTTTATGTAAGTAAAATGACAAACAAGCCATTAAGTGGCAACCGTCGCCTATATACATGAACAGCACTACGAACATCACGTTATCACATGACGTCCGTGATGTTATCACGGACGTGTATGATATAGTGATAGCATGGCTTCACGTCCTGTAGTTTTACTGTCATGACAGGCCTTTCAACCGAAACATACAGCTTAGAGCTTACAAAAGCAAGTATTGGCGGCCGAAGTAGGTGATACAGAGATACGAACGTAGATTTTTACAAAGTCTAACTCAGTACAAAATAATATTAGATATGTCATTAAAACAATTACATAAATTGAAATATCACAAATTGTACTTAAGCAATAGATTATTAGTATACTAACACTTGTCTATTCCTCGGTGCATGTGCATTATGTATTAGAAAAAGTGCTCTAAATTGTGCTTTTATTATAAAAATAATATTTTATGCTTAAAATCTAAAATTGTTCAGGAACATAGTCTTTTAATAAGCAATTGACTAGAAAATTAATAATCGCTTCTAGCTATATTAAGGTTATCTATGTTAAGTTTTAAATAGCTAGTAATAGAATTTAAAAAAATATTACATAGTTTTTAAATAATTAGGGAAAATTGTGTAAAGTTTAATACGTTGGAAAATACCATTCGAAAACTTTGATAAGATAAGTATAATAAGGAAATGATGTGTATATATCTGTTATTACTAAATTATGAGATGGTTCCCCTTACAGCAGAGTAAAGATTAGATTTCAAGCTCACGAACTAAAAAAAATTATTTTAAGCATTAAAGAGGAAAGAATGTAAAAAACTAGAATAAGGTGAATTATAAGGCCTCAATAAATTGCAAAACGCATAATGGTTTTATACTAATAAGAGACTTTAAAAACATTTTCATTAATTTCGCGAGCACTGTGCTTTTTTAATTTGTGCTAGAATATACAATACAAATATTTGATAAGTTAAAATTCACTTCTAGTAAAAAATGTATATACGTAATTATGACGCTAAAAAGGGCTGTTTAATCTACTACATTTGTTTTAGAATTCATAAAAATTAAATTAACAATAGGGCTACTAATAACGCGCATAACATTTAGCTCTCTTGTTTTTTTTTATTTTAATAAATGGCTTATTCAAAAAGTATAAACATTTTCCCTATCTATACTTATTTTTATTAATCAATGAGATTGGTCTCAGTCTTATACTATTTTGTGTAAATATTTGATTATTGAAGTGATAAGGAATGAACTAATGCTAATTTATGTCAATAATAAAATTTCCATTAAACAAACAATGTTTCAACATTAAAATCAACATTCAACATTTGATACAAAAATGGCATTATTAAAAATCCTATCTAAATGTAAATACAGTAGCCTAATGGATTTTATACGACTTGGGACCTAACTGCAACATCTTTTGAATATTGGAGCAGTGTTGCTAACAATTTACACTTTATTACTTCGAATTTTATTCTTTCTCACCACATCATTTAAATGTTTTTATTATTATTTCCAGAAGCCTAGATCTATTGACTTACATGTTCTATGATATCAGAAAATAAATTTGTTTAATGCAATTTATCAAAATATATGAGGGCACATAAAATCTGGGAAGACTTAGTTCTTATGAACGAAAGCAATTATGGAGTCTCTATTGATATTTTATATAATATATTCTATAAATACAAATTTTTTTTCAATTATATTTTTATATAGATACCAGGCTCCGGAATTTTTATCGGTGTTATAAACGTACAATACATATTAACGATATTTATTATTAAGATCTTTCAAAATCACAGATTTTATACCACCATTCTAATCAACAAACTATCATTTATAACTAAGCTTTAAAATCTAAACGTAATATTTACAAACAAATAACGTACAAAATAATTATACAATTTAGATAAATCTTTTTCTTGTTCGATTTAGCAATAACATATTATCAACTAGTATTCTAAAAAATATAGTGAAATATAAATGCATCTGAGATTTCTGTGCTTACAATTTATTAGTATATTCTGTTAAATGAAATAATATTAAAAGGATTATTATTTCAATTAACGATTTTAGCATCCATCACTATTTTTCAATCAATATCTTTTATACCTATATGGATGACAAATTAGAGTTCATACGATATTATGGTTTTTTAAATATTTTCGTAATTGAAACAATGCAAATAAATAATAATAGTAATAATTGTATAAATATTCTTTTGTGATCGTATTCTTCTCTCTCTTTATTTGGTGGATATTTTTGAGACATAATATCTGATGCGTTCTCGAAACCAACTATAAGAGATATGTTACGAAGCTTTGTGTTTTTTTCTTGCATCCCGGCGATGTTCACTCGGTGGATGAGGTTTTAATTCTCTACAGTCCAACTGAAAGCAACAACAACTCTTTTAAATGGTATAAAGTTATAATAATATATGGTAGATATTGAGGCTGCCCAAATAATAAATAGTGAAATGAAAATGCTAATTTTAGAATATTTATTAAATGTGTAATATTTTGAGATAAATAAAAAGTGGAGAATAAAATTAAAGAAAGACTATTTACAAGCCAATGCTTTATGAAATATATTAAATAAATTATGACCTAAAAAGAACTGCTATAAAGGAGAAAAATATAATGTAATAAACAACCAAGTCTACAGAAATCAAAATAATTTAATTGTTAACTACAGAATTATATATTCAAAACTTATACTAAAATAATACTATTGTGTATTATGCATATTTCATGAGTAGTATGTCTAGTATAAAAATCATAACGAATTACATAAAATATACTTACTAATATTTCGTCGTCTGGTACCCTCGATAACAAATCTAACACTTCATTGTTAGGAATTGAATGTGGTCGTAGAATTTTCCTTGTAAATTTATTAACACCTAAAAACAAAATTAAATTTTATTTTAAAATTATATTTTAGTGACAGTTAAATAGACAGTTGGTAGATACGTTGTGGGCTAGGGTAGTATAAATTATAAGCTATAGTTAATAATAATAGATAATGATAAATGAGATTGAACATTTGTGACATCTGTGGTAGCACCACAGATATTCATAAACAAAATCGAATGTTACCACTGACCATCTGGTTGATAAACAACTTGTTGACCATTACATTTATCACTTCTTTTCTAAAGTAGTGCGGCACTAGATGACAGACATGCACAGTGACTCGGACAAATATTAACAAACTAGGAATGGAACGGACGAGTCGTTTATAACATATACATATACATTGAGTATTGCACACACATGCGCATATGTGTGCAATACCCAACTACAATTTAAAATGACTGTTATTTACTGTTATGTTACTGTTTTATTAACTCACCCCATGCCATGAGAAGGTATCTCAGCGGTATCACATATAGTACTAACATAGCTCCAAAGCACATTATTATAGCTAAATAACTTAGATATGGCACCGTGAAATTCATTAAACTGAAACAAAAGACATTAACATATATCATTTTCATTTTTTACATCATTAAAACCTATTAACAAAATTTCTTCTCATACACTTCTACTTACTTTTTTACTGCTTCTCCTAGGGAAGCTACGTAACCAATAGCATTTTGGACAGTTTGTGTTACTTCTTGTATTGCTTGCAGACGTTCTTTTAGTGATTTCTTCTCTTCCTGAATGGAGTGCATATAATTGTTATTATTTAATAATTACATTTATTTTTTTAGATTCTTCACTTTGATTAATAATTCTGTAATTTACTTTAAGAATTATATTTTTTACCTTATCTGCTTCATCTTCGTCGTCTTCTTCAGCTAATAAATCGTCATCATCAACTGGTATCAATAAAGGATTGCCTCCTAAAAATATTAGATAGATAGATAGATAGATAAAAATCTAATATAAAAATATTATTGTAATATAATTATTAATGCCATTTAGGAATAAACAAATTAACTACGATAAATCTATTACGCGTTATTTATTAGATAAGAAACATTATAGTCAGAAATGTGTTTTACAAAAAATGCAAGTTAAGTAATAATTATGCGACGGCCTCGGAGGTATAGTGGTTTAGCACTTTCTTTACTTCCGATTATCACCGGTTCGATTCCTCGCACGGTACAAACATTTGTATTCATGAGTAAGATTGTTTGTATTGGTCTGGGTGTTTTCTATGTGTATTATGTAAATTAGTAATTTACAAAAAATGTGTCTATATATTTATATCTTTATATTAATTGTCTAGTACTTATAAGTAAATAAGCTCTGCTTAGGTTTAGATGGCACTGTGTGAATTGTCCAGGGAATATAACAAAAATATGAGGTTCGTAGACAATAACATGCAAACGTAAGAGCAATATCTACAATTTTTATTTTTAAACGTCTGTGACGTTATAACTTCATCTATTCTAGACATTACAAAATAATTTAATCATAACTAAGTTAAAATAAACTGTTATTACTGATTAAACTATTAGTTTATATTCGAAGTAGGAACATGCACTATCGAAATTAAATTAAAATCATCTACATAACGACTCATAGTAAGTAGGTTAAAACATAAAAGAAAAACAACTTCCACATATCTCTGATTTCATGCCTATAAACCAACAATCATAAAACACATAAGTGGATACAAACTTACTACGAAATAATACAGAAATATATGCCCTTGGGTTACTTCTAAATGTGTGGTAGACGCGCTTAAATTGAACTATAAAATAACAAAAACAAGTAAACCAATTTAAAAGAACAAAAAATATTTCACAAGAAATACTTATTTTACCTACACAAAAAAAAACAAATATGGATTAATAAGTAAAGGTATCAAAAGAAGTAATAGTCACCTGTTAATCTATAAATGAGGAAGTTTCGACTGAAAAATATTAGTAATAAAAACGGCAACATCCACATTTCGTAGTAGTAACAAAAAGCCAGCCATACCAAGAGGCCTAAGAACGACAATAATCTTGATTCCCATTCAAAACAGTCTCTGAAAAAAAATTGGATATAATTACAATACTGAATACATTTCAACAAATCCCTCATTATAGAATAAAAGCAATTTATAGTTTTTGAATGTGTCTTATAGTCAAATAATACAGAAAAAGATATTTATTGTAGTATAATCTAATGACGGGGTGTAGCACAAGGCTTACTATTGTGTACTATTAATGTATTTATATTTTACTTACTGTAAAATCTTTCCAATTTCTATGAACCACATAATAATAGCTTTCAATCTCATTACGTTTCTTATGAACAACTGTCTTTTAAATTTGGCCTCTTGGTGCATATACTTAGGTTCTTTTGGATTTACCGCCCTTATTGCTGCTTTCAACTGAAAATATATTAATCACAATATATAGTACTTATATTTGAGAGTGTCGTAGTATTCAGTTTTTATCTGGGCGAAACCAGATAACTATGTGTCTGTTTATAATTCTAACTCTCCTTCAATTGTTACAGCGACCGTAAATACCATAAATTAATATATTTGCTAAAACGGCAGTAATCTCACTCCTGCTACGTTATATTGAAATATACACACCAAATCTGAGCATGCCAAGTGTTTCGTTCGTCATGACACTGCAAGTTCACAATACCTCTGACCAAATCCTTATTTGTTTGTATATGTGCAAGAACCATATATGTGGTGTTTGATAAAACATCAAAACTAAAGCAATCAAATTCAATTCGATCTTTTTACTAACCGGATTCCATATGACCATCATCTCCAACAATATTTGTGGATAGTTCCCTTTTGCTCTCGCCCTCATCTTCTTATCCTTTAGAGCGTACCATCTCTTTTCACCGTTGCGTATACTCAATATTGGTACAGATAGTTTGCCGAGGAATTCCACTTTATGGTCGTGATCTTCATCGTATACAGTTACTTCTAGATATGAACATATATCTTTCACAGTACTGAAAATTTAATTAATATGTTTATAATTATATAAGTTGTAATTATTGTTTGTTTGAATTTAATTGTTGTTGTTAATATTATAAAATTCTTTGTTATCTTAAACGCGAAATTCACCAGGAATGTATAATTAAGATTTGCAGGGCAAACCGCATGGAGGTCAAGCTGATACATGCTGCCCCATTGCTGGCAATGTACCATACATTGCCAGCAATAGAGTTAACAGTCCATTTCACTAACAATCTTGTTCTCTCATAGGCTATAGTTACCACTTACCATCAAGTGGCCTGATAGTCCGTTTACCAACATAGTTGTGTAAAAAGAACTGTTGCTAAGTTAACTAAAGTAGTATAGGTAGGTACTGAATTATGATCGATCCCTTTAATATCGTGTTATAAGTAATTAGAGTCAGTCAATATTAAAATATCAACAGGAAAGTCAAAATTAAAATATTAACACGATGTTTCATTAGAGGAAAGTGAAAATTAAATGCACCGCCACTCAAATTAAGAATAATTTATTCAAGTAGGATATTTTAGCCGCTTATGAACGTCAAGTATTTTGTATTTTCTCTACCGTCCAAATTCAATTGAAAATAACAGGCAAAAACTTAACTGAATATCTTTTTCTGACATCAGGTTATTTACACTGATATAGGTGTGTGAAAACTGGACGTTTGTCATTTAAATAATTGTTTAGTGAGTAATAGGCTTTGCTCAATAGTACTTATAACCGTATCCGTTAGGAGGAGTTGGCCTTCAGCCGGTCCATAAGTTCTTCCTTCGTTTGGTTTGGAGAGCCATTTCACTCGTCCTCTATCGTCCGGTGAAGCTATAAAGGCCAGCTGTAACCCACACCATTAGATTAGACAAAAAAACTACTTACAATGTGAAGATCTTCATCCAGTTAGGTGTTAGTGTTTTATATTCTGTATGCGTTTGTAGTCTAGCGTTGCCTAATTCCAGGACACAGAAAGGGTCCGATTTTCCTCCCAAGTCGGCCGCTGCTAAACCCTTAGCTCCGTATACTTTAACACACAGCCATCCAACCCCACTAGACGTTTCATTTAGACGATACCACGTCTGAAAATAAAAATCCATAGTGATATTCGGTAAAATTTCGGAATTCATTAAAAACTGTTATTTCATTTCTTAAGAATTATTGACATCATTACACAATTAAGGCCTATGATTTTAATGACATTTAACGTGAATACACATTGTATTACGAGAACGGACATCAGCGATGTTATATCTCAAAATTTACGCCTTCTTTCAACATAAGTTCTATTTTTCACTTTGTTAATTAATACGACCGGGAAGCATGTAAAAAATGTACAACAGCAAGTCACTACAGTTTCTACAATACAGGCCTATAAGCCTAGTGTAGAACTACAGTAACATTAGAAATGTAAATGTGTATTAAATTTAATAAGAAGTAGACAGAGTTGCGTTTAACAGTTAGTTTAATATAAGCTCTTTTGAATGCTATTTGTTTCTGGTGCCCATAAGGTATGCAGATGAGGAAGAAACTGCCTATTGCCTATTTTAGTATATAAATACGCTACTAGGTACATACAGTATTGAGTACTGTATTGATTAAATATCATATAACCTTAATGTATTTACAGTGACATCAAAGGTTATTTGCTGGCATCATTACTATAATTTAGAAGTTATATTGCACTAAGAAATGTTATAATATTGATAAATGACTAAACTTAATAAAGACATTACTCGTTTTATGAAAAAGACATGAATCAGAAATATTTTTTATAAATAATGGTGTCAATAATTGGTGATCAGGCTTGAATATCCATTTTATTTTGATTATTATCTATTTCTCCACAAATTTAACATAAAATATACGACAGCAACTTTATGATGTTACAAAATTTGTTAGAATTGACCCTAAATTACATTAGAAATTTTAATTAGACATCTGTACTTAGAAAGCCCCATCTTAGACACATTGTGATATCTACATACAATAAGTTTCACAACAAATGAAATGGAAAAAAGAGAAAACAGATGAGAAGAATAAGTAAATCGCTTAATTTAAATAATACATAGAATACAACATACGTTTATTTAAATATGTGTGTTTGTGTACACATGCAGTGCATGTATATACAGCTCTATAAAATAGTGCTGGAGAGCAGAGCTTGCACGCGCCGAAGAACGAACGAGGCCGCAATCGATGTCCCAATTTCGATATTCTAGTTGGATAGTTTTAATTGGAATTTTGTTAATTTCATATGAAATCTGTAAAACGCTGACTATGTTCTTGTGGCAACTGTGGTTTGTGTTAAGAGTACTAATGTATTGTACATTCGTTCAAACATCGAACGGTGTCTGGCCTATTTCACTTATAGTCTTAATTACTAAGAATTATTTATAAAATTAAAGAGTGACGGCAAGTTTAGCTCGCACATTGCTTAGTGGTCTACAGTGAAATTATGTAAAATCTGGGCTAAATTATATGGGGACTTAGACGTCACTCTTGAAGTTTAACATCACTTGGTTTGTTTATTTATGCCCGTTGGATGCGACTACTACAATTTGTGTGTGTGAGTTTTTTGTTTGCGTGGATTACAAGGCTATGAACCTATTCACCATTCCAGTTAGAAACACAACAATATTCGTGTTATAAATCCATAAAGATCCAACTTACATATCTGTGTTCCATATTTGCTATATCCCTCGGGTTTTCTCTGTAGCTCGATAGATCAGTAATCGTCTCAGATTGAGTGGTACCACTTATGGTGAGAAGTAAAAAGATTTGTCCATTGCCATCTTCTAGATCTTGCCAGATGCTGTGAGTTATCTCCCGTTCCAATTTTGAGAGATCTATTGTGCATCTATAAAAGAATAAAATCAAATCATTTATTTGCAGAATACAATGCTTATATATTATATATATACAATATTATATATAATTTTCAATGTAATCAGCCTCAATACAGGCATGTAAATTTTTATATTTATGTCATTTTAATTAATTAATCAATAATTAATTATGTCATTGAATTATTGGCACATATAATTATTATAGGTTAAGCAGTTCTGAACTTCAATCAATAATTAGCCTATTGCTGTATACTATCTAAGGTTCCACGGGGTCTCCTATGGAAACCATCGTGGTTAATTCCTGGCGTATACGATACAAGCTCATTGCTAATAGTTGACCTGATATCATGCTCATTCTATCATCCTTTACTGCTCCTCCAACATTTACCTTTAGCACAGGCGAATGCACGATACCATAATCATCCATAAAAAAAATCTTGGGCATACTAACTTTCCCAGAAAGTCGTCTTTTGTCTGTTTATCCTTGTCCCACACGGTGACTTCCAGTATTTGCTCCTGGTCATCATATAGATGGAAGTCGAACTGCTCCAACCACGACGGATGTAGGGTTTTCCAGACTACTTTGCTTTTATATTTCTCGTTACCTAATCTAATTGAAAAACAGAAACAATATATTCATATCACGCGTAGACAAGACTAGTGGTCGCGCAGTAGCCGAAATTCTACCATAATTAATAAGTTTAAACATTAATTAAGGCTCTATCGATAAAGACTATAGACAAATAGGTAATATTAAAGGTAAACAATATTAAGCTATTCTCATAGACCAGAGACTTTAACAATAAACAAAAGAGTATATATGCGTGTATGTATCAAATACATGGTAGTTTTTTTTAATTTATTCATATATGAATAATTAAAAATATATTAGCATTTCGCACTTCTCTATATAAACTATAAATATACGAAATTTCATACTCCTCCTTCTGCGGAATTTTCGTAAGAAGGGTTACATAGTTTTAGATAAATGTAAAGATAAATTCTCTATTTACTAATTACAAACACACTATATAATTAAGATTCAGTTTAAATTTCATAAAGTTATTTTACATAAGTACTGAGAAACTACTACTAAAAATGTCCTTGATAAGGGTAACACTCATTACCTACTCCCTTACTAGGGTTAGGGACATGGAACTAATAGCGTGGCTGTTGTAGAATAAGAACTACAAAAACAAGGTAAAATTACTTCAATAGACACTACATTGTATACATAATTTTAATAATCTCTAGGTATATATAAATAGCATAATAATGCCGACAATTATTAATATTATAATGACGTCATGTATCATAAGGTACACGTAAACACATCTTTTAGTATTCTATTAACGAAACATTGTTTTTCATCGATTTGTAGAAGGATATTCATAATCCTTGGACAATTTATTTCTATAGGTATAATGATTATAATCGCATAATGGGTGTTTGTAAGTGTCTGGGCATTATAGGTACATAAACGTGGTCGATAACCAATTTAAAATAAAAATATTCTTTTACAAAGTTTACCTGTAAGCTTATCTCTGTAGGTGACGAAATATTGGGCATATTTAAAATATACGGTTTAAAGAAAATACAAGCCATTAGTGATCGCCCTAGTTAATTTCTAAATTGTATTTTACTATTGGCTAATGTCAATAATTGCGTTAATTATAATCATAGTCTACTATTACTAGTATATCTACTGTTGGATACAGGTTTTTTAGGAATAACCATAAATATATGAAACTAGCTTTTGCCCGCGGCTTCGCTCGCCTTATTATATCCCCTTAGGGGTGAAATTTATCAAAATCCTTTCTTAGGGGATGCCTACGTCATAGTAGCTTTATGCATGCAAATGCATCAGGCTGAGCTGATCGGTTTAAAATTGACAAAGTCTCATGCAAACGTTCATCCCCTATTTTATCCCCTTTAGAGTAGAATTAATCAAAATTCTTTCTTAGCGGATGCCTACGTCATAACATCTACCTGCATGCCAAATTGCCCATGCCCGATCCGACCAATGGTTTGGGCTGTGCGTTGATAGATCGCTATGTCAGTCACCTTTGAGTTGTATATATTTAGATTTCGGTATATATGAAACAATTTTCAATGGAACCCTAGAATAACATTGTTGTTGTTTGTCACAATGTTTATTAGACACTAAATCGATTGCTATATAAAAATATATAATAAAATTCTTAATAAAAAATACAATGTATATATGAAATATAAAACTATATGGCCAGTACGTCAGCAACAAATATAAATGCGAACCCTTGTGTCTGATTAATTAAATACACCGTGAACATATTACATCGCCACGCGGACGGTTATAGACTATATTTTAATTCAAAATATCAAACAAAGTCAGGGGCAACAACTTGTATTGCAAAAGTATCTGTGTCGATCTGTTACCTCATCACAATTAAACCAGATGAACAGATCTTATTGGATTTGACACGAACAAGGATTGTAGGTACCAATAACGTGGGCGTAGGTGTTTTATTTCTGTAATTTCTTACACGAGTCATTCGCTCCCCCTTAAGGGCGGAAAGGTTAAGGCCTTGGGGCAAACTCCTTTGCCCCGGCATTAACTTCGGGGGCAACAACCGCCGGGAAACTGGGTTTAGGCAGGTAATTATGCTGACTAAAACTATTACAGACTAAGGCGAGTACCTAGTGTAATTTACACTAGTTACTCGCCTTAATTTAGTTTTAACTAGCTACTCGCCCCGGCTTCGCACGGGGTATTATTTATAAAAACCTTGCTGTTGAACCACTCTATCTATTAAAAAAACCTCATCAAATTCCGTTGCATAGTTTTAAAAATTTAAGCATATATAGGGACAGACTACGACAGCGACTTTATTTTATACTATGTAATGATACTCACCTGAACTTACAATATGGATCACTAGATCTCGTGTCCAAGTCCATGGGAGGAAGGTTTTTCGCCTCCACCAGCACGATGGTGACCACCGAACTCCATATCTGTGCTTTGAGCCTTTTGTTTACGTCACTCAACCTCGTATTCTTCAATAAATACTGGAACAAAAAAATTAAACCATAATATTAATAGAGCTTTTATTAAATAATCATTTGTCTATGGTATTTTGGGTATTATCTCCTAATAAAAAAACACCAGTCAACACCATTTTTAACGTATTATGATTTAGTCAAGTTTTTTTATGTAGATCTAGCTGTTACCTGCAACTTCGTCCGTGGTATTTCTATTTAATAATATAAATACTTTTAAAAAATAAAAGTAGCCTAAGTTAAGCCTTTTAACATTAGTAATCTGCAAGTGATAATCCCATTAAAATTGACCCAGCCGTACAGAGATATAGATTAGCAAGCAAAATAGACAGATTTTTTTTTAATTTTTTCATATATGTACAGTATATTTATTTTGTGAAAGCTGTTAATTTGAAATTATAAACAGACATTTCAATTTAATGATTTGTATAAACAGGCAAACAAGTTGTTGGCCCATATGATGGTGTGCTGTTGCTCTTTATGTAACACAATATCACGTATATCACGTCATCATCCCGGAGCAAAGGTTAATATGAAATAAAGGTTATTATGTCTTCGAACCCAGTAAATTCACGGCCTTATCTCCCCATCTCTCAGTTGACCTAAAATGAGACATAGGTACCCACATAGACGACTGTGTACAAAGTGTAACTTAAAATAATCTACTTTGTACAAAAAGTAACTCGATTAAAATAATCTCCCTAGGCGAAATCCAGCTCGGGCATATCCTACTTAACTTTATAACTTATTCAAACTTATGAAATTAACAAATTAGATGTGGATGTTATTCAGAGCATACTGAAGAAGGAGTTCAGAGATTGAGTTGTGTTTGTTTACGCAGACAAAAGCCAGTTAATAAATACATCCTCTCAGTCAGTAATCAGTTCGTTTAGGTTTACTTTTATTATTTGTAATAATTAGGTTAGATATATTTAGTAATAAAAACTCCAAAATCAATTTAAATAGTAAAAAAGTCATCATTAATATTGCCCATTCTTACTTCCATACCATTTCGCTAAGCTCTATATATAACTGTACGTATACAATCAATATAAATAGTAAAAAAACAAAATAAATAATAATTATAACGTCAGTAGGTACTAGTAAAAACTAGATGCCTATAAATATATGTTACTTATATAATATGTTAGTCACATCGGCAAGCAATTATTAATACAATAAATATTAATTTATATATAATTACTACATTACTATTAATTAGTTATAGTTCTTTATACACAATTCTAGAAGTATCTTCATGGATTCGAATAGAACAGGTAATATATAATAATTTATTAACATAATTAGATTATATAAGTTTTTGGTGAAACTACGAATATAAAACAAAAAAATTTCAAGATCATTATAATTTTATTTACAGTTATCTACATTAGTGCACAATATATTTAAACGGGAAATTTACCGTGTTAATATTACCGTAAATCCCATATCCCATACCAAAATTATTCACGTTCATATCTGACACATAATATTAATGATGTAATACGTAATGCTAAGTTACTTCAATTATTCGCTGTTAAGAACTTAAAATTTCCATGTTTACATTATTATGACGCTACATTTAATTATTTACCTTATTATATCTCAAATAAATCGTAAATGTAAGTCGGTATGTTTATTGTATGTATTATAAAAAAAAGGTTAATACAAAACGACCAAATTAATTCAAAAACAGTAAGTTCAATATATTTAAGTGTTAATACAAATCCACGATAAAATTACTTAAGCCATTATGTGTGTAAAAACAACAAACAAATTGGTTCTAACATTTACTATGTATTTTTTTTATGTAGTTGGAATGGCAAACCACGTGAACAGCATGCACTGCGGACATCATGATGTCATATTCCGGAGGACTTAAATGTTATGCCTCCAGATACTGAAAAATTACTGCCTTAATGTCCACCCTTCAAGCAAAAGCTTACAAAGCAACCAGCTTAGCGAGACTGAGGTATCCACGTAGACGACTTCTCATAAAGTGCACATCAGTAAAAATGGTTAATACAAAACCATAACCAAATAAATTAAATCACAAATACCCTGTGGATTCTGTCGCTCCTACTTTTAAGTCTAGGGAATCTGCTGCCCAGTTTTTCCATAAGTTCTGTGCATGTATTTATTGCTGTCGGTATATCGACACGATTATCTGGAGGTAGACTGCCAGCTCTTGGCCTAATATCTGGTGAAAGTCTATAAAATATATAAAAAAAAATAATGAACATAAAATAATAAATAAAACATATAACGGAATTAATGCAATAAATTAAAAAAATAAATTTACAGAAAACCTGCTGCTGATGTCTTTAAAATTATGATTTAACTAAACATATCATATTGGTAATAGATATAGTATGAGTAAAAAATATTATTTGGAAAAAACTATGGTAAAAGTATGTTTGATAAAACTTTTAACGTTAATTTCGCAAATGAAAATAATAGAGAAAACAAAACAAACAATATAAGCAAGGAATAGACTCAAAATGTGTAGTCTTAAGTGAAAAGAAACTAAGGAATATACGCAAACACATACAGTCATGACGGTTATTCCAGATGAAGTTCTCAGTAGAATATCATAATAAATTAAACAGCTCACTTTTAAATGTATACAGAAAATATACGGTAAATATATTACGAGTATAAAGGTTAGTAACAAAACAACTAATTTACATATATAAATACATCACCTTTCATCACTAGATGATAAACAGGATATACATGATTCACTTGAAGTATTACTATTCTTATTAACCTCGAACGATAAATTTGAGGCGGATAAACTTCTTCTCTTCCAAATACCTCCATTTCTTTCAGCATATAAGAAATGTTCGCATATTTGAGCATCATTATTTTCTGATGGTTCAATAACAACAGACGGTAAACTGTTTATTACAGATTCTGTATTATCTGATGACATTGTAGAAGACTTGTCTAAACTGCTTCTACTATCTGTACTGTCAATTGACCCCTTTTCCTCAGACATGTTTGATATTAACTTTGAAATTTTGCATTTCTCCATTTTATTTTGCACTTGATCTTGAAAATCTTCGACGCGGTCTTGTATCTTCTCTTGTATTTTTATTAGGCGATTTTTAAGCTTATCCATCTTATTTTCTTTCTCCATTTTAACACTATTGTTCACTATACTGTTTCATATACGTCTATACACATCGATAAGGAAACATCGACTATTTATTAAGATGCTAAGATTAGCACCCTTTGTGAAATCGCTTCAACTGAAAGGTTTATTATCAATTTCTAAGATATTCCCCTCTTATTTTAGAATCGAAATACATTAATAACATCAGGAGTGTTTGAAATTCGGCAGGCTGCGA
The DNA here is from genome assembly GCF_030625045.1 of Achroia grisella. Taxonomy (NCBI): domain Eukaryota; kingdom Metazoa; phylum Arthropoda; class Insecta; order Lepidoptera; family Pyralidae; genus Achroia; species Achroia grisella. The sequence goes on from NW_026712999.1 coordinate 590,460, forward strand.
TCTAATGGCAAACATTAGGTAAAAACACCGGCCAAGGCTATTTTTGGTGTGATCAATATCAGATGCGTTTGTTTTGATTTGTGAGAATAAACGTTAGAATCAGGGCATTATGATATAAGAAAATATAACGATTTCTTATATTATATTTGTTATTTTAACTTGACAATCATAGATTTTTGTTTGTAATAGGTATACTACAAAAAAAAACTTATCCAATTATATCAATTCTTCACATTCATTAGACTACTTTATCAGTGAGTAATATTGGCTGATTTTAATTGGAAAAAAAAATAGATAGGGTAAACAGATAGAGACAGTGGATCACCAGTAGAAATAAATCTTTAACATATAAATTTTCTACATTTGTTCATAGCTTTCAAAAGGTAATTTAAATTCAACTGCAGTGTGTACTTCATTTGTATGTGCGGTATAAATGGGAGATGTCTAATTTAAATTTAATTCATTTTCTATGTCATTCAATACCAATATAAAATACGTATATGTAAGATGAAATCTTTACTGGTGTTAAATGTGAAATTTTTGTTGACTCGTAATGGTGCAGCCAAATCTTAAACTTTGAGATACAAATAAATGTTTAAAGATTATTGTTTTTTATGCATGTCCCTAAATATAACAAAAATCACCAAGTTAAACTTCAAATACCCCTATCTACCTGTTTCAGTTACCATACGTCTTGCTTTGTAAGCTGTGTTTCGGTTGAAGAGTGACATAAGGCAGTAAAATTACAAGATTTAAGCCATAACATCTTAGTCCTCCGAAACGGATGAGTAATATCATATGATGGCTGTGCTCATGATTGAGAACGACCCACACTTACCATAAGTTGGACCGTCAGTCTTGTCAGTCCAATTGCATAAAATATTATCAAAACCGACACTAGGATACCGAGGATTATAAATGTATTATTTATAATTTTGTAATGTAAAACAACTCTTATGACGAATGGTAAACCTTTGCTAATATATTGCAGGGAGGGTTGCAATGCATTATTCAAGACCAACCCTTCAAGACAACGTGAAAAGAGCATCAAGGGAGTAAGTAATCTAGTTTACAAAGTCAGCTTTTATAGCCACATCAAAGTCATATGTTATTCTTTGAGCTGCTTATTTCATAAGCTTGGAGTGTCCCTAGACGGTTTCTATATTGCACTTTCAGCAGAAAATCTGGAAAGAATTCACATCTTAAGGGTCCTAAACGTTGTATAAACTAATAATGTAAGGAGAAAAGGTTAGATTCATTTGTCTGTAATAAAGTTCATCGCCAATTTAAAATATTTTTCAGTGATTACTTATTAGCTATTTTAACAGCGATTAATATACCCCATATATAAACTTGTTTTAAATTATAGACTAAAGAAAGATTTGATTTTTGCTTTCTAATGTAATGTACTCAAAAAAGTATTTAACCAATAATAATATAATTTCAAAAAAAGCTGTATTATTTAATTTACATTATCTACAACACATTATTGCACCAACATTAAAATTCGAAACAATGTAAAATGAAACTATAGATTGAATAATAAACCAGGTAAAAAAGGCGGTCTTATCGCTAACGTTATCTCTTCCAGTGATTGTCATCAAATAATATTATGATGAACATGATGAAGGCTGAACGATGTCAATAAAATTAGGTGTGAAGATAGATTACTCTAGTCAGTTCGTGACCACGGCTAGTGGCAACCTAGTCAAAACGACAAAGAGATAAAATTTTTCGTTTAATATCTAAATAAAGATAGAACACTAATATGGCTATCTTTTAAAAAAAAACAGACGACTTCGCTGTTAACTCTAGTATTATTGGCATTGTCAACCTCTTGGGGTGTTTGTGATTAGTCAATAATTAAATGAATCATTTTCTGTGTAGTGTTATTGGCATTGTCAAGATCTTGGTTTGTGGTTAGTCAATTAACAAAGGAATTATTTTAAAATTAAAAATATCTGATTTTAGAACTTTTAATTTACTTGTGCTATACGATCTTCCTACTTGGCAATTTGTCAAGATTTTCCTAGTAGATTGAAAAATTTAATCTTCCTACGAGTTTGGTTTCATGCTCGTAGGTTTCCAATTACGTCGTTAAATGTTATTATTAGTTGACAAATTATATTTGTAATTGTAACTTGTTTTTAAATATAATTTATACTTTTATTAAGCCAGATTCAGAAAATACTTTATTAAACACTTTTGAATAGTCTGTTATTTTTAATGTAACACAAATGCAGAATGCAGATTCAGCACAAGAATAATGGGCAAGAAACTTTAGACTTCTACTATGTTAAAATACAAAATAAGCTAAATATTCAAATAATAATAGCAATGTTTATTGCATAATACCTAATGAAACTATACACAATTATAGGCTTAACAGATAGTGTTACATTAAAAATAAGACTATATAGAAGAATAGATAGATAGACAGAATGATTTATATCTTCAGCACGCACATAATAGTAATACAACAAATACAAAGAAAGACAATGTTACTAGGTTGAAATCATGTTCAAATCATTAACACAAAATGGTTAGTGCCAGTAAATATAATGAAAGGTAGTATAGTAAATATAAAATGCTTGCTATATAGTTATTAATTTTACTACTATTCAATCTGCATTTCAGTATAAGTAAAATAGTGGTTTAAGATATATATAATATATATCACAGTTTTATAACAGATTTCAAATTTTAAAAAATCCAAAGTTTTAACATTAACGTTTAATTCCAAATACTCCCCATCTGCCTTCCCTCCGGCTGGTATTTAGTCTTTGGAATATTTCCAGACTTTTAAAAAAAGTATTGTCCTAAACTAATGAAGTCTAGGACGTAGCAATGGAAATAAAAAGAAAAACCTTCAATATCTGCATACTCCCATACGATGCCTAACTTACAGCTGCGAAACTTGAGCCTTGACCAAACCTCACAAAGCAAAACTAGCCACCTGTCAAAGGGCCATGGAGAGAAGTATGATAGGTGTACGAAGACTAGACTGGGTTTGGAACAGAGATCTTATGTCAAGGACAAAATTGACACACACACTGAATAATATACCAACAAAAGTGGCAATAGGCTAGCCACATGATGCGTGACACAAGGGAAAAATGTAGTATAGTATAGAGTAGAAAAACAATAGAGTGGTATTCTAGAGATGGAAAGAGAAATGGGTAGGTTGATGATGAAATGCTAACATGAGTTGAAGTCACCTGTGGGCGCAAAATGGAGAAGAGTTGCACAGGATAGAAATCAATGGAAGTCGCTGGAGGAGGCCTGTGCCAAAACGCACACTGAAATAAGAGATATATTATAAAAAAAATATTAGAAACGTTAAACATATTTAATTCCCGTGTTAATCAAACACTATGACAAGATGCAACCAACACGAGACGTAACTAAATATTAACTCGCTTGTTGCAATCTATTTACGTCCCAATTGCTTACCCATGTGTGTATATTTAGCTGCAATTTGGTTTAATTGTAACCGTTTCACTTTAACCAATTATTTTATGTATACTCATCAATAATATCTTCATACACGTTCGCGGGTTCGATTCGTCGTAGTATTTGTAACTATTTCACTTTCATGAAATGTTTTATGTATACATCAATAATATTTTTATACACGTTCGCGAGTTCTATTCCTCCAACGGCACAAACATTTGTATTCATGAGTGTGATTGTTTGTATCGATCTGGGTGTTATCTATGTATATTATGTATTTTAAAAAAAATATGTCGACCCATACAGATCCATCTTACAACAGAGCTTGTGTTATGGGTACTAGACAACTGAGGGAAGTAAGTATTTCCACACATTTTTTTAATGTATACATAAAATACATAGAAAACATTCAGTGTACAATTCTGTATAAGAACAAAATTGTAACTGGCCTATAAATATGTGCGTTGCCGTGTCCGTAAAACATAATAGAAAGATTAAAAAAAGCAAATTCTAATTAACATAGATTAACGAAACATTGCATTTTTATTTAATCAAAATCATTTTAAATCTAACAACCATCCCTCAAGTCTTTAATACCAACAGATGTACCTACTACGTAATAAAAATTATTGCATCATGCGAAGAATCGAACCAGCACCTATCGGAAGTATTGCTGTTTGCTAGACAGCTAGCTAAGACAACAACAGCTAGACCACCGAGCGCCAGGTTACATTCTATCGCGAACAAATTCATTTCTAGGTCACGTGGAATAAATCAAATCAAATCAAAAATCATTTAGGTATTCATGTAGGCCGCTTATGAACGTAAAACTTTTTTATTCATATTTTCTCCCTACCGTCCGTAATAAGAGATAATACTAGATTTAGTTGTTTCATACATGCCATAGTTTTAATATATCTATGATACCAAATAGTTACATTTCCTAGGAGTATCTCCCTTATCTATGAATTACGTATTGTGCTGTCTGTACATTAATCCTTCTATGTGCATAGTCATATAGTAGGATTAACTTACAGACGTGTCTATGGAGTGACACTATTTTAGTTTTGCTTTGTCTTGAAATGGGTTACGAAAATGGATAAGTACATCTTGCATATTTCAAGGAATGTCTAAACTTAATTTGAAAACAATGAAAACATAAATCTAAGTTAGCATTATAAAGTGAGAAGGTATAATTTATTTTTTTGTAATGGATAAACAAATCTCTTTTTAGCGATAAGTCCGCCTATTATTAGCTCATTGTCTTGCTCATTGTTGTACATTTCTATTTTTTATTTTCTATATGAAACTGTAATTTCAATAATAAGAACAGTAAACAGTTGTTATTTATTAAAAAAATATTTTTACTTTTTAAAATTTTCGCCTATGGAAGTAAATGGGCTATATTTAATTTTGACAAAAATAAAAGTAAATCTTTTGTATCTATGAGAAGTCGTGACATATCGTTATTCGATACTAATATTATACAGACGTATATAATAGTTATTTTTATTTTCCTCATAATCCATCCATCAACGACCTTGGTGGTCTGGCGGTTTAGCACATCACCTTACCTCCGATGGTCATGAGTTCGGTTCTTTTCATGGCATAAATATTTGTATTCATGAGTATGATATGATTGTTTGTATAGATTGATACAAACAATCATACTCATGAATATAAATAAAATATACCTAGGGTGTTTTCTATGTATAATATGTATATATGAAAATAAATATCTATGTATTCTTATGAGTTATCTAGTAAACAAAACACGAGCTTTAGTTAGCTTAACTTGGGTCTAGGTGGCGCTGTATGATTTTTTTTTTTTAGAGGATGATAATGGAATGATGCACCCGCCTGCGCTAACGGTTTACGATGGCGGGGCACCAGTGGAGGATGATAGGATGAACATGAAGTCAGATCAGTTAGCCCATCGTGACATATTCACCGGAAATTTATCACGATGGTTTCTAGGGGGAACCGCGTGGAAGTCGACCTGATATGATACATTGCTAGCAATGGGATCATTAGTCCACATTACTAACAATTCCCTTCCCCCCTCCTTTTTCAGAGTCGCTGTGTGAATTATATTTTTACTATTATACGATAGTTAATTTTTAATAACTTAATTTATCATAAAACTAGCTACCCGGCCCGGTTATACACGGATATACATGTATTATATGTATTATACACATAAACGTTTCTCTTGAATCACTATATCTATCTATATAGTTAAAAACCGCATTAAAATCTGTTGCGTAGTTTAAAAGATCTAAGCGAACTATATACATAAATATAGATTATATTTCTAGTCCGTTATAGCAATGTTCGCAATAATACTCTAAACACTATTACATAATAAAACCACTTCCAATATTGGCATTCGAGTCCGCAACCTTGACCTTGGAAGCCAGATGAGGTCATTAGTATTGTATTAAATATACAGATTAATGTATCAGTAAAAAAGACTAATTGGTACACAAATAAACGATAACCTAGATATATGTATAACTTATAACAACCCAACAATTAACACAGCGCCATCTAATACCAAGCTAAGCAAGGATTGCGTTATGCGTACTAGACAACTGATATAAATACTTGAATATATATTTTTTTGTTAATACATACATATTAAACACTCAGACCCATACACACAATCGTACTCATTAATACAAATGCTTGCATTGTGTGCAAAATAGATCCCATGACCATAGAAAGTAAAGCGGTGTGCTAAAGCGCTAAACCACCGAGTTTGAGATATATTACCGAGGTTGACTGTACAAAGTCGTCTTGATACCTCTGTCTCAAACATGTCTGCCAACTGAATTTGTAAGCTGTTAAATAGGATTTAAAGAAAGAATAGAATAGAAAATCATCTATTCGAATAAACTTAGGTACATTGAAGCACTTAAATAGTCATCACAAGAAGAATGAGCAAGAAATTTGCGTGTTGCTCTTTTAAATAATTTAGTTGTTACTTTTTTAAGTTGAAGTGTGTGATAAAAACGACCAACTAGAATTAATACAATTAAATACTCAAATAAAGAAAATAACTGGTCGAGTAACTAAATAAGAGTAAATCAGCCGTAGTGATTAGAGCAGACCAGTCCCTACAAGCAGCACTTGTTTACGGATATGACGGATGAGCCAGCTCGACCATATTTTAGGGAGCCCAATGACACGAGAGAGAGTTGGCAGAGAAATTAAAGGGTATGGAGGCATAACACTTTAGTTGTCATGAATGGGAAGTCATGAGGGTCGTAAAGTGAACATAAATGTCTGTTGGCTCTTATCATCAGGTCGGCCGCCATTTTGTTTACCGTTCTAATTATATAAAAGAAAAAAAAAACTGTTCTACTTTCAAACTGTAAAGTCTTGTTTGTAATTGCAAATAGATCATAACAAGCAACTGTTGATTTATATAATTCTATTAGTACGTATAAACATTTTGACAATAAAAATAAATTAGACCAAATGAATGCGTTACATTTGCAACAATGTGTGGCTAGCAAATTATGGTGATCACATTACCGAATGGATATTACAAAATCTATAATGAAAAGCTGTTTGTACGTAGAATTAGGTCGCAAACTCGGGATTTATGTGTATGCTGTATTATATTGAAATTCTAGAGAGATTTTTATTTCATTTTGAGGTACTCAACTGCAAAGCCAAACTTTAATTCTATTTCTATAAGAACCTGAGATTATGCCGAACAAACAAACATACAAACTTTACCACTTTATAATATTAGTATATATAATTCTTTGGCATGAATGTTGGTGTGTTAGTCACCAGACCGTGCCCAACTAACAAGCGTTACAGCCAGACACGCAAACAATCACTCTAATTACATACATATTGTTATTATACCTAACACATTCTAGACACGGAATGTGCTAATGGAAAGGGTTTTGGGATTTGTAGGGAACGTCCCATGTACGTTCACTGAACTGATTTCTCAACATGTAACGTTAATCATAAATAACCTCTCGAATATTTTTATTCTTAGTTTCAAGATAAGTCAGTTAAAAAGCTAATCTTGTTGTTACTCGTTCACGCAAAAACTACTGAACGGATTTTCATGAAACTTTACAGTAATATAGCTTATGCATCAGAATAACACATACCTACATAGGCTATAATTTTTATTGAAATTATTTAATTAGTGTTTATAAAATTTGATTAATAATAGAACTACAATTGAGGTGTCCGATTATTTTTTTTTCAAAATAACAGCTGTCCACTAAATGCTTATTAAAGTATATTTATACGGTTTATTAAACTAACCTAAAAAAATGTCTGTTTGTTCTTCATAATCTCTGAAAAGGCTGGACGGATTTTGACGGGACTTTCACTTGAATATAGCTAATAGTATAAGGATTAATTTAGACTACTTTTATTTTAGAAATTTTATTTATTTTAATTTATATAACACCAGGACGAAAGGCCATTAACAGTTAGTTTTTTTATATATAAAATTTTGTTCATAACAAAAGATCTTTAGTTAGATACTTTACCACCTATGAAATAAGGTACTGAATGAAATTTTAAACGATATTCATCAGAACCAAGACTCGGGTTTGACCTGGATTTGCGAATAAGTGCCTACTTGAAATACATAATAAAGTTTCTAATTTCTTATGCCAATAAGAAATGTATTTTCATTTCTTTTATTGCCAGTGTTAGGTTTGGCTCCCGAAAATTGTTATTCTTTTCAATATATTTCACGGCCTCGGTGGTCTAGCGGTTTAGCACACCCCCTTGCCGCTGATCGCGAGTTCGATTCCTGGCACGTTACAAACATTATTATTCATGAGTACGATTGTAGTATCGGTCAGAGTGTTGTATATGTATATGAGTTCACCAGTACCCATAATATAAGCTCAGCTTAGAATGGGACTATATGACAGTGTGTGTATTTTCCTGGGGTTGTTATTATTATAGTGTTGGATTACAATCCAGTCTCGTAACAAATACAAACTTCTAAAAAATACTTGTATTGGTTGTAATCTATACGCGACGGTTACCATTTACCATGAGGTGGGTCGTAAGCTTGTTTGCCATACAAGTTTCATAACAAAAAGTATTGGTACCTCAAGTGCTTTGTCTATGGACAAGTTTACAACATGGAATTCTTTAAAATGAACTTTAACTGTTCCCTATATTTCTTCACGCCAATTCCCTTACGAGGTAGGCAGCGAGAAACCAAGTACCTACCATTGTCTCCTGTCCTTACAAACTACTCTTGCTTATTTAACATTCATAACTCGTCTAATTTATGCATATAATATGTTTTCAATGCATATTATCCTTTTGTTTAATTATATAATTAAATTAATCAGTTACTAGAACCTACTCCAGTTTCGCACGGTGTATATTATATTAGAAGTAAATTACAGATATATACAGTTATATAGAATAGTGTATAGCACAATAGATTAGTATGTCTGCAGAAGAAGTTTTTTTTTATTTTCCCGCTCAAAACGTAATGCGTCACAAATACACAATATTGCACGGCGCACAGCCGCAGTGGGATGAATTTTTTTTTTAGACTGCTCTAATGTTGTTGGCAGCAGATGGCCTTTACAGTTTCATCGGACAATAGGGGGCGAGTGCAGATGGCACTCCAAACCAAAGGACATACTTAAGGAGCGGCTGAAGGCCAAGTCCCGCCTGACGGATACCCCTAGCATGAGGGCACCGCTAGGGGTTCGAACCTCGACTCAAGCCGTCGTAATTTCGATCCCCGTTTGAACTGGACGGGGATCGATCGAAAAAGAGTCGGTTGAATAAATGGTAATGATGTAACCACACGGATATTGAAAATAAACAAATAATGTGTAATTTTGCTGAATTCAAATCAAATTATCGCCGATATAGCTTCCAATTAATGCGTAATTAGCCGTATTAACATACTTAAGAAGAAAAAGAAAAACAACACATTCGTAGCTCACAATATTAGTAGTAAGTACATGGGTAAATAGATATATATTGGAATGCCTACTAAATACAATGTCTTTATTTGTTTATTTTGTTTAATGGAGGAACATTGCTATGTTTATGTTATTAATATGAAATAAAAAAATAGATAGAATTAATTGTACATTGGATTTAAGGGTGACGCCGCGGAATGTTCAAGAAGATAAAAAATGAATAAAAAGAAAAACATAATCATAATATTCCATGTGTGAAGTTCTGTATTTAAATTTTATAATTTTATTTTTAAATGCGATATTTGGCTATTGCGATCGCAAACAATACTATACACATACTAAGTATTGCAACAGATACAGAAAATAATTAATCTACACAGGTGTACGGTTGTTTGTATTGGTCTGGGAGTTTTTATGTACCTATATTATGGATTTTTACAAAACAATTATTTAAGTATATCTATCGTCAGTTCTATAGTACTATAATATAAAATCTGCTTAGCTTGGAATTATATGGCACTGTGTGAATTGTCCTTGGTTTTTATTTTTAATGGGGAATATACTTTCCGAATGAACGGTAGATTAAAAAAATGTAATGACTATTCAAAAGTGCTTCAATGTAAGTTTATTTCAATAAGTAAATGATTCATATTTTTATTTTAAGGGTATATTAAGGTTTCTTAGGCGTTGGTAACATATGACTCGCCCGGTGTCCATAGGTGTGTATAACATAAAATTAAACTGGTTTTCAAATAAAAATTTGTGTTTGTTGGCAGATCTTCTTAATTGAATCTGTATACCGAACTGGACGATAGGGACAAAATATTAATACAAAAAATAACGTTTATAAGCGGCTAAAATGTCCTACATGAATGATTTGATTGTACATTGTAGTATTAAAAAAAACTCAACCGACTATAAAAAATCCTTCCATTTAGATACAGAAAGATGCACTAACAGTTAGTAACATGCAATGTTTTTTATTTAAAAAACAGTGTTTTCACAAGGATCGAGTACAATAGCCTCAATCCAAACATTGAAGCCATTGTGTTTTAATACATATGTATATATTTTGTTTTATATTATGTGTCAAAATTTGAGAAATAGTGACGAGGTACGTTACGTACGTTTGACACATAATCTGAGTAAAATCTACACAATTTGAACCGGAAGTGTGGAGTTAAGCATCGTATTCATCGTAAAAGTTTCAGCCAAATTAGTATTAGGATAATTGACCTTGCAATTTCCCAGCGTCAATTTCTTGAACTTATCACAGGAATCGTATAGGGTTGTCGGTGTTTTTGTTACATAATAATGAAATTAAATTTATTTGTGATAAAAGTTGTACATGCAGTAAATGGTAATCTTATTGAATTAATTATAATTATAATCTTACTTTTAGTCTTTACTGGCCTGGAAATATATATGAATGTAATAAAAAAACAAAGAATACTAAAGTCTCAAGATTGACCAAACGATCGGTGATTCCAATCGAATAATAAAAGAGTCCATTTTGTATGGCGATACAAATATTTAATAAGCTTCCTGACGATATAAGAACTCTCTCTGGAATATTATTTAAAAGAAAACTGCATGAATGGTTAGTGTCCAAGTGTTTTTACTCAATTAAAGAGTATTTGGAATACTAAATTGAAAAATTGTTCCTCATAACATTTAGATTTATATACAAATTGACATATACATACAATAATTCATAATTACATACAAAATCGATAATTCAATTAACTTATGATTTGTACGCTTGATATAAGCAGATTTTGCAAGGGCCATTTTTGTATAACATCATATATGTATGTACCCAAAATCTATTAAGTTTATGCATCGAAATAACACCTAGGCTATAAATTTCATGCAAGGGCAACCGCGGGCACAGCATATGGATATTATGTTGGTTCCATACTATAAGGTTCTAGTTCAGGATCTAAGTTGATTATTATATTGCAAAAGAAAAAATAATGTAAAATTATCATCATAGCCAGAATTTTATTCAACAAAAATATGAACTACTATGTTTAACTATTGTTAAACTATATTATTTAAAGCGGGGGCACCAAGAACTAACTAATACTACAATATTAGTACTATCTTTTAATGAGTTTATTGGATTTAAAACTAAATCTGTAATGCGTAAATGCATGGAATAAAAAAAAACATTCACTAAATATTAAAAAAGGGTTGATAAAATAGTTACATTATTTACATTTTTTTCATGGTATATTTTAATAATAAATTTTGTGAAACTTATTACTTTACATATTTTTGACAACCCTACTGCCATAGTACAATCTACAACGTAATGAGAAGAGAAATAGTTCCAACGCTGATGAAACTTGTGAAACTGAATATACTTGTAACGCCAATAGTGGCTGTGCAACTGTTACCAAGTCTTATGTTTTCTTTTCTTCTCCTGTGCTTATTGGCAGCATCTGGCCGCTTTGTTGTCAGCCATTTTAAATCCCGACCAAAAAGAAGAGTAACAAGTTTGAAACTTATTTCTATGTATCACAGAACAAAAAAGTATGTATGTCTGTATATATATACATAGACAAGTACAGATAAATATTCTGTACTTTTAATAATTTAATTTTGCAAACTTACATTTATAAAGTCCTAAATACACAAACACACAAACTAGTAAGAATTGGCCACACTCGATGGTCATACCTCCACAATTTCGACACTGTATGACTGTTTTATGATAAAAAGTGTTGTGTGATAATAGAATATTTCTGCCAAAAAATATCATAATAAAACACTTTGCTATTTTGGCAAAAGCTATTTTGTTTGGGTTGAGTTATTTTACTAAAGTAGTTGAGATACACATTTGCATCAAATATGTTACAGCAGAATTGTACTTACCATTCGCAAATGAAATTATAAGATAGTTCGTACAAATTTGCTAAATTCATAATAACCTAAATAAATAGTCTTGGACAATTTACACAACGCCAACTATTCCAAAGGTAAGCAGAACTTGATCCAGACAACTGATGTACATACTTAGATTTTTTAGAGGATGATAAGATGAACATGAGGTCAGGCCAGTTACCCCATCCTGGCACATTAATCAGGAATTTATTACGATGGTTCCCAGGAAGAACCGCGTGGAGGTCAACCTGATATGGTACATTGCTAGCAATGGGGTCATCAGTCCACATTACTAACAGTTCTCCTTCCTCCCTGGTAGGGATTTAGTTTTGTAGATTTTAATCCTTTTCAAAATGAGAATTACTCTTAACCTGGTTACCTAATTAACTAATTTAGACCTTAGTATATTTATCTAGTGGTTTAAGGCTTTGTCTAGTGACCTCTATTGTTCCCTAATTTGCTTATCTAATTAGATTTAGGTACTTCTATATCCGACCCTAATAGGAAATGCAGCGATAGGCTTGTATAAGTATTTATGAAACCGAACATTTTCCTCGACGAAGGTTAGAGGTACTGATAATATTTATCCTTCATTTAATTAGCATTTGCAGGTAGATAATTATTGTAAAGTGTTTGTGTGTTTCTGTTATACCGGTATTACGATGTCATTATGATTAGATTTGATCTCGGCGTAGATATTAATGGTTGCAAAAATTAAATTCAAAGAGGGTGAAATAGGGGAGGAATGTTTGTATTAAAGATGTATAATGTCTTAATCTAAAGATATAAAACGCATCACAAGAATCAGGGCATCGATTTTACGCAGACCCAATCGCGGGTTGTATCTACTAAGTTTATTATAAAGACCGTACAAAGCTTTGGCATTAAGTAGCAGTCGCCTAATTTTTCATAACATTATTATGAGATTCAAAATATATGGTGAACACATAAACACCAGCATAGACAACACAGAAACAAAATAGTCAAACAATAAACGTTTCTAAATTTAGGAGCATAAGTACTAAAACGGTAAACATAACAAAATAAAAAACAGAACATGAATTACACAGAATATCACTTTTGCAAATAAACACAGACATAAAAACTTTTTGGTTGAATCACAAACGCTGGCTGATTATAAGTTATGAAAAACCGGTATAAGAAAAAGAAAAATTCGAAACATCAGAACACAACACTAAAACCGGCCAGTACGAAATCCACTTGTTTACTTTAGCACGGCGTTTTGTTTGTACAATTTAATCTGCGAGGAGGTTAACTTTTAGACGAACGCGCGCGCACTCCCGTCCGTGAGACTATAACAACTGATTCATTGAATTTCATTGAGGTTATGTATGTTGTATTGTGTTTTGTATATGTAGATTAATGGAGGGTAAACCGGTACGGCGTGACGATCATTATTTACACAAGCATTTACTACAGCTGAACTACTATTTTAGATAGGTACCTATTGATTTTTCTTCTAAAAGAATGTTAAAAAAATAAAACATATTATATGTTAAAAATACATATTTAAATTACTAAATAACGATTTTAAAAAATATTATCAGAGAATATTATTGTATAATATTAATATGAATAGAAGAATTAGAAAAATAACTAACTTAAAATGATTACATCTGAGGAAAGCTATCATAACTATTCTTAGTTATCAATTCAATCATTATCAATTTATCAACAGTAATTTTATCTGTGGTAAATACTTAAAATAAATATGAAGTTAACTCTCATTTCGATATTAAATAGATTTGTATAGTTGTATTTGTTATTTATAGGTATATGTATTATTATAGGTATATTATTTTATTCTTCAACGATTAATTAATGTTGAGCATATTAATAACAGGTAGGTAAAGGATAAATAATACCCATGCTATCTGCATGGGAAGTTTAAATAGTTTTAAGTGATGCTTGTTTTCATTTAAGTCAAGACTTGTGTATCCTTTGTGTACTGAATTTCGAAGTAACAAATCCTATATGATTTTCAAACAAAGAACAGAAGTTACGTGAGCGAGATCCACAGGATTTGAGGGATTAGGAGTTAATTTATATATAAAGAAAATATGCGGGGATATAAATGTTACATCAGGAATGTAGAAACTTTTTTGAAATTTTCTGCTACCAACCTTTTAGCATTCCACATTTGAATACTTCGTTTTCGTTACTGGCATCATGAAAAGTTGTAGCTGTTGTTCTTTTTGTAATATGTTTTTTAATAATTCATTATTTTATATGTATTTTTTTATTTATAGCTTTAATTTTTGGGAGTTTTGATTATTACAGCCTTTTAATATTAAAACAAGTTACAAAAACGAGTTTAGTGTTATTTGTTATTTTAATATATATAATATAATACTAAGGAACGTCGCAGCTCTAATACTTTTCTCAGAACACATAAATCTGTATTAACAACATAATTTTCAAAAATTTATAAAAAAGCCAACTATATTTCTCGTAGCGGTATTATGTCTACTTTACACTGTCACAAAAGATGATCCTAAGCCTATTGTCACTTCAATATAAGTATACCAGGAATTCATGGAAGCGGAAAACATCGAATCTACAAATTTTGCATACATTACAGTATTATTGCTCTATATATCGCACTATTCCTGGAAAAAGGAAGTAAGTGATTTTCACCAACTTTTCAGGAGCTTAAAAAAACTGTCCTATATTTTTTGTATGAGTTCTAGAAATAAGTTTCAAAGAGAAAATCGTAGGTCACAGTTGCCTTCAACTACATGTGTCATTTAATTTAGGAACAGCTTCATGTACTTCCAGATAATCTAAAAAAACACGGTTACTTCTGTATTCCACGAAACACAAAGAACATTTGCAGGGGTAACTACAATTATTGCTTTATTGTTATGTATTTTGAAATATATGAACAAATTTAACTCTACTTACGCCTTTATACTCTCCTATATTTCATTATAATCTAGAGTTGCAAGTATAATTACGTTGTTATTTAACGGAAAATCATTTTTTGTACATCGAGTTACGTATTTCTAGGGAGCCATTTATTTTAGTTTAGTTAGTGTATTTATAAAAATAGCTTTTATAATGCGGAAAATAACTGAATATTTAATTTGTATCATGTAATACCTACTTCTTATAGTAAATAGTCCATTATGTGCGTGCATGTAAGTCAAAAGTATAAATATAGGGACAAATTAATTTAGAGAATATGAAAACAAGCAGGGTTATTATTAATTTTTTATTATTTTTAAAGAAATGTTTATTGCCTCCATAATCCACTTAATCAAAAAATGTTCAAAATAGTGATATTTTTATTATTTTTATTAACCTTTATTATCCTCAACTTCGGAATCGGACTCTGTGGTAGCAGATTTAGTACTTAAGTTCTTATAAAACGTCTGATAGTGTGGTGGTATGTTTTTATCTTTATATAGATTCATCAAGTCTTTGTATATATTTTAGGTATCAGTAGCGGTGCATCATACTAATGCCTGATTTCAGAAGGCTCGCTGTGTGCAGCTCTTTTTTTCTCATAACTCTTCTTCTTCTATTTGTCTATTATTTGGTGTCTCATCAGCGAATGCGTATTTTATTTGGAATTTCCCCGGACATTGAGGATGGAGCATTGCCGAAATCTCTTTAATTTTACTCCAACTCGTGTAGTAAATATATTAGATCCTAACATATGAAATTTGTACCTAATTACTCCCTTACAAAACGAAAATTTCAGTTGATTTTTCAAAATATAATATATAATTAATTATTTAATCACAATATGGTCCATTGCTATTCATGCACTTTTGCCATTTGATAAGTAGTTTTATTGATCCCTTTACTAAAAAACCATTAGGACGGGAATCGATAAATCGAACTTGAATTTTTTCCCTTGCAAGAAATTATCCAAATTTTGAAAGAAAGCAGCCGGGAAGTACGGTGGATATATTGGACATTTGAAGCTCTTCTAATTTCGTAACGTTATCCTGAAGCAGTAGTGGCCTATGGTGTTTGACCAGTCTCGGTTGTTTAGCAGCTAGCTTTTCCATCATGGTTTGCAATTGCTGACAATACACATCTGCCGTAATATTCTGGCCAGATTTAAGAAAGCTGAAGTGAACAACACAGGCACTAGTCCACTAAATGCTCACAGGTAACTTTTATTGAGTTTGAATTTTCGCTTGGGGCAGGATTTGGTTAGTTTACTAGGATTCAGCCATTGCGATGAGTGTTACCGATTATCGTACAAGATCCACTTTTCATAACAGGTAATGTTCTGATTTAAAATCCCTTCATTATTATGCCGGTTGGCTAATGTAACGCAGCAGTCTACGCACGTTTGTCGATTTGCTTCATTCAATTCATGATCCTTTCAAGCTTTTTTCACCTTCCCAATTTGCTTGAAGTGGATTAAAACAGTTTTGTTACTAACACTGCAGCCTGCAGTTAACTCGGACGTGGTTAGCGATGGATCCTCTTCCATATTAGCCTTTAATTCTTCATTATCAACCTTGGACTCTGGCTGCTCACGGGGCTTGTTTTGCAGATCGAAATTTCCAGAACGAAAATATTGGAACCACTGTGTTTTCTTTTGCGACACCATCGCCATACACATCATTAATTCTTCAAGTCGTTTCTGCACACTAGTGCCACGACGGAATTCGTACTCTTAAAAAACGCGATATTTTATGTTTTCCGTTTTGTAAACTCAGTGACGTAAAGAAAAAACCAAAGATGGAAAAAACATATGGATTACGGTTTTCTAAAAACAAATGCATGAGTAAATAACTGTACAAATTTGAAATTTGAATTCCTGGCGAAAGAGGAGATATTTGAGATCAAAGTGGCCAGTACGACAAAACACCAATTTCATATGTAAGGACCTAATATTATAGTACCATCTCTGAGAGGCTGGAGTAACATTTTCATAATCTGGGTTTTTCTTAATGCACTATAAGTATAAACGATGCATTTTCGATGCAAATCGGTGTGCGTAACCGCTAGACCACCAAAGCCAAATTGGGACAGGCCTATATCCAACTGTGGGTAGACACAAGTTGAAATTATGATGATTAGTACTTTGATAGTTTTCAGAAATCTTAATCTTAATATAATATTCTAAACGTGAAAGTTTGTAAGTATGGATCTTTGTTGCTCTTTCGCGCAAAAACTACTGAATGGATTTTTACGAAACTTTACACTAATATAGTTTATGCATCTGAATAACACAGGATATATTTTTTATTGAAATTTAACGCGGGCACAGCTAGTAATTTATAACAAAGTAACGTTTGCGGGACCAGCTAGTATTGTATGTGTACCTATTATGAGCAGTGGGAATTAATATTGAATATTATTGCTAGCAATATAAGGTACATGTAGTTCCACGCGGTCCATCCTTGACACCACCGTTAGTTAATTCCTGTTACACCTACAATAAGATTCACTGGCAATTGTATATTCGTTTATCCATATTTAAAATAGAAGTATTCTTTTTATCTATTGTTTTTATATACACTTCTATCAATTCGCTCTTCTATGGTAAATGTCTAAAAGCAGATCGATTTTTCTATCATTTATTATTACTATTCCTGGCAAATTCATCTGATCTCCTGCTCCTCCTATCATCCATCATTGGTGCCCGTCAGCTTATACAATTAGCTAAAAATAGTTTATTTATTTTACTTAATTTTAATTACATGAACATATTCTTAATTTTTTTTTCTTGTAAATACATGCTGTATTCAAAATTACCCAACATCAGGTATGAAATGTTACGTGTAATAAAGAAGTAACTACAACTACACTTTACGCATTGTGAAGTTTTGCTGGGGGAAAATTATGTAACAATAATTACATATAAACTATCAGCTAAAAGTTTCGTAGAAGAAGTAAGTAATTAGAATTACACAATAGTCCTAGATTGTAAGATATAGGAACAAGTATTTAAGTATATTTGCGTTAAACATTTTTTTGTAAATCTTCTTTTAAAATTTACGTAAATACAATTATGACTTTATGAACGGGATAATTGTAAAGCGAATAAATGCAAATACGCATACCTCTATCTTATGCTGGAATTTTATGTTTTCTAAAGTCGCAAAATTTTAGTATTTTTGCATTTATTCCTTCATTTTTGTCGATAGCTTCATGAGATTTTGACAGAAGGTGTAAACCGTGAAGCTCGATTTATTTATGTAATAAAACATTTTTGACGCAAGTGTAGTTGCGGCCTTTTTACACGGGGTGTGCGATATATGTTACTGGGGCTACATATATATACGGCTCGTTAGCCGATCAGCGAAGTGCTAACGAGGCGAGTGTAAAACGACCGTTCTTTAAAATGGTACAAGGCTTTTACGTCAGTTTTTTATGATCAAATAATGTATGGGACAACCATTATGTGACTATAAAAAACTGTAAGAGCTGTTCATGTATACAGGGTTAGTAGTAGGATATGCCAAGCTAGAAATCTGGTGATTACTCATAAAAGTAAGCCATTTCAATAAAGAAACAAAGAAGAAATCTGAATTCTCTTACAATAAGGTTTGCAGCAGATTAATTTATTGCCAGCACAATCAAATTCAAATATCTTTCACACTTCTTCACACCTCTCTGAAGATTTAACAATTTTAATTAGATCTTCTATTTTATTTGTAAATTAGCTATATATGAGTTCTAAATCGAAGACACTTGAGTGTTTCATTAGTATATTCTCTCCAATGCGTTCATACATCGACAATATTTATGCATCAATAATATTAGACTTATATACAATATGGATGTAGACTTAATAGCGGTCAGAATATGATCACTAATAAATATTATCTTATCTGTGCTAATACGTAACATCGTATTGCTCCCAGTAACAGTGGTCAGGTCATTCCAATAGAATATTTGTGATCTCACACAAACTAATGACTAAATAATCACATAAACAAAATAATATAAATCCATTAAGTAATTATCTTACCTGGTCTTTATCTTCTTGCGATTTTGGCCAAAGTGTGACATTCAGAACAATCTCCCCCATATCCTGAGTTGGCTTGTGTTGGTCTCGAAGGCACAGTACTAGGTCTTGAGAGCGACCCAATTCCAAAGCTGTCAAGTCTATCTGACAGGAGCCCATGAAGTCATCTTGGAGACCCCAGTCGTAATCGAAAACCTGGAGACATTGTTTGGTATTAAAATTTCGACACTGCGTGCTTTATAAGTACTACCTGGAAAGAAGGTGTAGGTAGTTCAGCTTAATAATTTGTATGATGTATTTTATTTGATGAAGTGGGTAGTAAATCGCTTTATAAGACAATGCCATAATATCTGATGGCACTTTGTAATCATAATCGATGTAATCATTTAGAAGTTACGATGCCACAAGCAGACATACAGAAACACAGACACGTACACGACATAGACTTTTAATACCCCTTTACTATTTTTTGCTTAGGGGATTAAAAATACGGCAACTATGCGATAGAAACACAAACTTAAAGATAATATCGCTATACTACAGAACCTTTAGAACCCTTAAAACTAAGACACTACAACAAACTAACTTAATCAGGTCAAATGGCATTTGAAAAGACAAACGTGACTCGAACGACGTGACGGGATCTATTTTGTTTTGAACAAACTAATTCGAAATGTCACGCCTCAAATAAACTCGACATTTTGATAATTATCAGTTTATTATTAAACTCGTACCTTTGTTCAGACATAATAATACTTAACTTATACTAAGGATATGTATAGTTCAACTAAATGTCAGTATCTATACTAATATAATAAATCTGAAGAGTTTCTTTGTTTGTATCCTTGAACGTGCTAATCTCAGAAACTATTGGTTCTACTTATTGTTCTTTTTTACTGTTAGGTTGCCAAGGCTATACGCTATATAATATTACGCTACGACTTATAGGAGAGAAGCATTAATGAAAAATATTGCACGGGAAATCGACAAAGACGAAATTGTGCAGATTAAGTAATAACACTATTTGGGATGAATCCGAGTCTAAGAATAATATTAGTTTTTGTTCTCGGATACAAGTAAATGTAAAATACTATAGACACTACATAGATCAATTAAGTAACTTCCAAATGACAATCAGATTTCCATTATTCATTGACAACATTTCTAAATTAATAAGTAGATTAACTTTAGTTGCTTATAAGTAAAAAGAATTATTCGACAATTAACATATGTGTCTATGGTAATACTTATTTACTTTAACTTTATCAATAGTATTGTGATAATCTTGTTGACTCACTCAATGACCCAATGAATAATTGATATTAGAGAATGCCTCAAAGATTAAAACAGTTGCTACTCAATACAAAATCAAAATTCATGACCTATTACAAACACTTATGATAAGTTGAAACTATTGTTAGTTCGGAATGTCCTTTCGAACTACGAAGAACATACAAGAAACTCGTCTCTTATTTTTTAAATGATTTTGTAGTACAATATTGCAACATACAGATTCATGTTTAAATTAAATCCTATAGACTTTAAGTCAAAACGAAATAATACACTCTTAAAACATCGTTTTTGCAAGGAAAAGTATCGTCAGTTTTAAATAGATATTTTTAGCACTGAGCTTAACCAATAAACCTATAATACGGCAGTAAATTGTCAATCGCAGCTGACGAGGTAGTCTACAGAATTTATATAAGGAAGAGTGTGCCTACGCAATAAAATTACGATGTAGGTATTCAGTGTTCGTTTTATGTCTATTAAGAGACATAATTTCTCCCCTCACCCAAGCACGTTAGGAACACTTTCAATCTTAGATTTTCCGTAAATATTTACTGTATTTATTGCCGTAATTATTCTGAACAGTAATTGTAATTCCAATGTATTGCAAATTTTCTTAATTTATTTTTGTCCAAATACAGTTGTTCACTTACATAATTCTAGAATAAATCTGTTAATGAAAATCTGACAGTACTAAACGTTGATATACGTTGCCTTATCGTATGGACAAAATTTGATCGAGTTTAATTAGTTATTGTAGATTTTTTTCATAGTAGCACGTTTTGTATGGAGAAAGGCTTGGGACATGTCATAAAACACAATAACTTACCTTCAATTGCACAGGTTGAAACGGATCTTCAATAGGTACAGTAAAGCATTCATCCCAGACAGGATTAAGGTCTCTATACACTATCTTTGATTTATGCAGCAGACGACCACCAACTTTGAACTTCACGTAGGGATCGCTGGTGCCTGACAACAAACCTGGTTTTGGACCCCACAAAACATTTACGTTAGAAGAGGAAGAAGCAAACTTAAAGGAAGAAAAAGTAACTCTACAAATTAAGTACGTTTTTGGTCTGTTTCTTTTGCTTTGCCTTTATTTTTTTATAACTGTCTGGCAAAGGAAATCTTTTTCACACGATTTAAATTTTTATTTGCTCTTAATCAAAGTTGCTTACTTTAAATCAGAGTGCTATTCCACGTTCTTTTAATGTAACGTTTTAACGGGTATGTAATAAAACATTCTGCGAATGTAGTGAATCTATAGTTTAACTTGTCGTACTAACAAACTATCTACATATTTATTTGTCCTGTATCTTAACACGAATAATTTAGAGATAAAGGTTTATTTTCTCCTTTAAATATATAATTAAATCTCTCGAAAAAAAATGTTATCTGCATATCTGGTTTTAGAATGCTAAATAGGTTCGATTTTTTTAAATATTAACTTCATATATCTTTTATATTAATAAAACATAACAAATAAAAATATTTGTAAACATATTTACTGACCCTTATAGTCTTTATTATTTAGTTAACAATATCGATAATTTTGGGGGTTTTTGATATTTACAATATTATTTTAATTGTTTTTTAAATGATTGGTCCATATTAGAAGTACGTTGAGAAACAGACGAGAATAACAAATTTGGTTTTGTATTATTATATACAGGTTTATGCCAATTAATGATACTTACTCTGAGATACGATAGAAAATCATAAAAAATAATTATATATATCTCCTACTACCTACCTAAAGAATATTAACGTATATTTATAATTATGATTTTTTTGCATAGAGTGTAATAATAATTTTGTTTTTTAAAGCAGAAGCGTAAGTATATATGCAAGAGAAACATAAAATAACATGCAAATTAAAAAGATAAAAATTTTATAACAGAGATCATAAAGATGTATGGTTGTGTGAGTGATGTGGGTGAAGCGATTATTTTTTTAATTATTATTAGGCATACATTTAATTTAATAATTAGCAAAAAGAATATTATTTTATAAAATTAAACTGGAAGTTCAATAAGTAAATTACGGTATAGCATAGTGAATTAATAATTTGCATTGAAAGTGATGAAATGTTCCCAATCATAAATTGAAGCAAATATAATGTGTCAAGTACACTTTCATATCTAACATATACTGTGATTTGGCTATAAGAATTTACTTTTTTCTTAATTTGGAATAAAAGGCAAAGGAATTAGTGATTTAATAAATGCAATATCATTTTTTTATATGTAATGAAGCTACTCCTTTTGCTTTTTAGTGCTGCAAAGGCTTTTTTTATTGTGTGTATAGTGGTTGTGTTAGTGCCTGTAAACCTCCAGAGCGTAGAACCAAACTTACCGTTTTTATCCATAGCTACTAAATTTTGGCCTCTCTTCAAATGTATTCTAAGTTGGAAGAACGCATGTTGTCTGAGATGTTGCTCTCTTAATTTTTGACCTTCATCTGGCTCCTATAATAAAATAATTACATGTAGAAAATTATATTTTTCTATTATACATTGATTTTGTCAAAATTATACAAACAATTCTGCATAGTTTAAGTAATAAACAGTATCATACAAAAATTAAATAAAATATGCGTGAATATTAATACATGCTCTTAAAAACTTTCTCATTATTTATACTATGAATTTTCAGCATAGTATAGGAAGGAATATAAGAGTTTTGTACATGGTCAGCGCCTAAAATTTCGCGGGAGCAAAGTTTTAACACAGACTATTGATTGTTCTATATGTAGCAGGCGTTAGTAAAGTTATATCAGTCCGACTTTATATTTGAGAACGTTAAAGCAACTTCCTCGAACCCAAAACTCTAAATCTACTCGACTTTTGTTGAGATTAGAACTTTAACAGTAATTACATTTATTTTACTGAAATTGTATATACAAAAGTTAAAATCTATTTGTCTATTAGCTTCTTCACTCATCAGGGTTCAAATAACTTTAATAATTATATTCCTAAAGACTAATAGTTAACACATGACTCTATGATCTATCAGTTTAGCACACCACCTTAGTTCCTATGGTCGCGGGGTTCGATTCTACGCATGACACAAACATATTTAGATATTCATGATAATGAATTATATTAGTCTGGATCTGGATGATCCAACGTTATCTTTGATAGTTTTAAACTAAGCAGAGTTATACCGTAGGTATTAAACAATTAATAAAAATGCCTTAATGCATTTTCTTCGTAAATAATATATTATACATACTTAGTAGGAGAAGGTTTGTTAGTTCCACACTACCAATAACCCAATTGACAACAACGACAAATCACATTAAATAAAATCAACATGTTTGATTGACATCCACGCGGTTCTGCCTGAAAACTATCGTGATAAATTATGGAGAATTTGCCACGATGGGCTAACTGACATGACCTCAAGTTCATCTTATCATTCTCCACTGGTGCTCCGCCAGCGTAAACCGTTAGCTCAAATGGATGCATCACACATACATTCTACTTACTTTGGTACTAGATAGTGCCGTGCGATTTGGATATTACTATTAAATTTTTACTATTGATATGTATATACAATAAAATATTTGGCATAGAAGTAATGTTTTTGTTTGGATTTGTCTACGATCATACCAATTGGAGTAACTCAACGGGTGGCATGCGCGGGTAATGTGCTGGCGTACCCGACGTGGACGGAGCTGGGTCGGTGGACACTTGTCTACTCATGTCTGGGGACAAAAACATAGTCATTAGAACTTAAGTCTAAAAGTACACTTTGTACAAAGTCATTGGCGTACCCCTATCTCACCTATTGTTATACCAAAAAGCTTACTTTGTAAGCCATGTTTTCATTTAAATGGTGATATTTGGCTGTGAAATTATAGGGTACGGAATTTATATTTAGTTCTCTGGAATGGCAACGGGTGTGTCCCCCTAAGAACTCCATATCATGATGTGGTACTCCTTGTGTCCTGTGTGTTCCATATACTCATGCCAAGTACTTATAACTCTATACCATCGAGTCCTAGTTTCGAATTCCTCGAATTCATCAGTAATTAACCACAACAGTTTCCAGTTGGCAGGAGGCCGACCTGAAATTGCTAGCGATAAGGCGTCTATCTTTATTACAACCATTTTTTTTGTGGAAGACATATATATATTTGTATAGGTTTTGAATAGAAAGAGTATAATTTCAATGTTATTATATTACTAGTTATGCCTGCGGTTTAAGCCGCGTAAATAGCCTATATATACGTTATTCCGATGTATAAGCTATAATACTGTAATGTTTCATCAAAATCCGTTCAGTAGTTTTTGCGTGAAAGAGTAACAAACATTCATCCATACTCTCAAACTTTCGCGTTTATAATATTAATAAGATTTAAATTCTCTTCCAACCTAAGACACAAGTGGGCCGCAGTTCACGGTTAGGTTGGAAGAGTATTACAATATGACCGCCTTGCAGCAATATTGATGTTGGTATCCAATACTCTTTCTTGTTATATTTGTGGATTGACCATGACCTTCTATGATACTTCCGAACTTAAAACTCATATCCACAAACTTACCATCCTTTTTTCGGAAAAGGCGCATCTTCCGCCACTTCCTGACTGCAGTTTTAAGTTTCTTCATCAGAACACAATTTAAAAATGCACTCACTATTCTTCTCCGCCATATTGAGCACATTTATCTGTTAGAGTTTATGGATTTATTGTCTCTGGCAGTACGCATCTTTGCAGATGTAGAATTAAGTTATGCTTGTACAGATACGAAGCTGGATGCTGATGTTATGAAATTTGCATAATTACCGCTTATATAAAGCATCTTATTCAACTACGAAGCTATTAAAATGCCATCTGATTAAGCTAATGGGTTAAATCTATTAACCCGTAAGTAAATATTAAGTTATGCGTACATATTAATAAGGTCACGAAGTGTCCCATTAGTTTAAAAGTATAAATACTGCTATCCGCAACTTCAACTAATTTTCTTTTACATAATGGATAGCGTTATAGTCTAGTAGTTAAAGCATCAGAATATATTGTTAAATACAATAAAAATTGGTTAAAACATGATATAATTCGTTCATCCAATTATTGACAGGACAGGACATGCTAGTATTTCATAATCTTAGTCACCACAAATTTTATAATGATGTGCTCTGACAGTATAAATATATGTGAGATAAAATGCAGCCCACACAGAAACCATGTTATTATCAAAATGTTTGTCGTATCATTTAATGGCAGGATTTAGTGACAATTTATAGCATTTTTTGGCGTTTTATTTTATATATATTATTATTAGATCTCTACAGTTTTATTATATGTATAGAAAATAATTTTAAATCCTTAGCCATCCCACCTTCTCCATCCACAAATCCTAGTCCAGGTTTTAACATCATTAACAACATCAAACGCGTTCAAATTAAGATATAAAAAAATCTTTACACCTATGATAATAAGAATAGAATATACTTCGTATAACCCACTAAATCAACCGACTAGTCCCTTAATATTAAGTTCTCAGAGAGAGGTCTTTGAAAATCGTGTTAATTCAAAATGAAGTCTATAACGTGTAGACGAAGGTTTTTAATTCTTTGGAGTCCATTGTACCTGTGTTTTATGTACGATACTAATTGGGATCATAAACACGCTAGCTTGTTAGACTTGTAGTAAGTTAGTTTATGTGTGTACGTGTAGTGATGAGGGAGGGTAGAGGGGGAGGAGCTGTCTAGTGCTATACTTATTCTTCCAATAATATCCCAAGACAACATTTTTAATAATGAGCTGATGAGATGATTAAATAGATTAGATGATGATAAAGTAAAGAGTTTTCAATATCAGAGTTTTACATTATCTGTCAATTTATAATAAAAAAAATAATATGAAGCGTTGATATTAATTTAATTTGAGTTGAGTTGAGATAAAAAATTTAATAAATTTGTTTCGTACATTAAAATATTTCGTAATTTGTACAACAAATGATAAATCCCTATCAAAAATTCATATTGCAAATAGTATTATATATTATAATTTTACATTAATTTTTATTTTTATTAAATCAAACATTATTCTTACAATTATACAAAACTAAAACTACATCCCATTGTACCTAAAACTAATTAGGTACTACATTATCTCCACAGTGAACAAATTGCCTTAGTCGCACTATCTGAAGAATCAGCTAAAACACTTTGTGTGACACAACATCCAATATATTTATTCTATGGTATGACGTCATTCTATGTCGTTTGACTCTCGTTTTTGACACACTCCATCAGCAATTGATATACATCTTCTATAGTATCACATCCTTTACAATTTTATGAATTGCTTTTTTTTCAGTTATGCAATCTTTGCTGATACCTAATGTCCAGAATGGAGTTTATTTTCATTTTGATGAAATCGTACAATAAATTCAACGACAAAACTATTTAATCACATATTCGATATGATTACTTATACCCATCATAATTTTTTAATATCGGTTCAGTTTTTTCAGTTGAGAAGAACTGGCAAGAGACTCAACTGCACATCTTTTTATGTTAATAGTGTTATAGCGCAGTATATTAAATGTTCAATTATAGAATGTCGAGGATAAATATGATGGAACGTAAACTTTATTGAACACTAATAAAATTTTAGGATATTGAATCATTAAGATTTTTATGAGTGAATATTAAATCTGAATTTATTTGCTCCAATTTAAGGCAATTTTGAAGGAAGATGACTTTGTATAAAGTTTACGTCAATAATACATAGTTTTACAAATATATAGGTGTTTTATCATATTTTGTATTTTTTTATTTATACATTGGATGTGTAATGTAATTTGGACTCTATTCTCCTCATTTAACCTCCCATCTGGGTTGTGCGTATGACTACTAAAGTAGCTAGCCAAGCTCTTCCCAGAAGCGTAGACGCATCCTGGTGTCTTCAAAGGCGTTCCGAAGATTTGTGCACGTCGTGTGGCCACTGCAACGGGCCATTAGTCTCCGTTTGTCCCTAACAAACACACACACACACAATTGTACTCAATAGATGTTCCAGACAGTCCTCTTTGTCCGGACCGTTATAAACCCAAAGAAAGGGCCGCTCACGTAATCCTAAAGCACGTAGTAGTGGCCTCACAACATACACAAATCCCCGAATCGGTGACGTTGCTCCATGAAGCCTGTGAAGACACCAGGAGGCTTCTGCGTTTCTGGGAGGAGATTGGCTGGCGGTACTTTAGTAATTCCTGCTCTACACGCTCATGCTAAGATGAAAGGGTAAATGTAGAGAATAGAGTCCCATTTATATTAGATTACATTACATCATTCCTATTATTCGTATTTCTGACTGTACCTAGATGTTACCGTACCCTTACAAGGTCAAGGTCAAGATCGTAAGAAGTTGTGCGTGCTCTCGTAACATAAGACCCGTAGCAGAATTTTCTAATTTTCTCTATTTATAGCTTTAACTCCAATATCCGAAATATATATAATATAATAATAATATGATTTATTTATTTCTCCTCACAAACATGATGGCAACAATACATGTAGTATTTTTTATAGTAAAATACTTAAATTTATTATTTTAATCGATTTGCTGTGAGGAGCTGGTGTCTGAGATAGGCATAACCTGTAATACAGATCACCAAATATATATATAAATTACTACCTATTAAGATTACGAATTACGCCAAAGAGGTCATTACTTCCAATCTGTCCGATACCAAAACTTTGTGTCTTTGTGATTTACATTTCAGAGAAACTCTCCTATCGCAACTAAGAATATCCTTAAATTCTTGTCCCTCACGGGTCTAGACAGCGAACTTCGAACAATGGCGAGCACAATAGATCTAAGTAGGTCGAAGAGTCACAGGTCTTAGGCACCTGACAATAGCTCAAAATCTCCAATAAAAACTCTCCGGTGATGGAAACACCGATATGAAATCAAAAATTAAACCGAAGCAGATTGTTGTTAAGCCGAGGCCTAATTTTGTCTTGTGTTTCTTCAATTTGCAGTGTCTAGTGAGTGCCCTAGTCAAGATGCATATATTGTTTTTACACAATAATAATAGTCTATGAGTATTGATTCGAGTAGCCCGTTATTAGGGCTTGAATGTACGAATCCTGGCACATTCTACCAGTGATTCAGTGCTTCCTGTTTGGTTATTATTTTGAGATGTCACAGTTTTAGGCAACGAGGCACCCCACAGAAGGGTTAAGGGTCCTATTGGCTAGTTTTTACCCCTAACTTTGGCAATTGGTCAGCATTTTCATTGCCTTCAATATTTCTTTCTTTAATAATTATTATTTCTGCTTCCTTACTTCGTTTAGTAGCAGGATACAGGATCTACATTGCTACGGTTCCGATTTTGAAAAGCGGCTTAGTAATAAAAATAAGTAACCGCGCCGTCAATTTTGTACAATGACAAAAGGTATCAATTATAACAGGAGTTTAGAATAACAAGATTGGGCGAAGTTTGTTCACCCCTAATCTCAAGTAATATGATTTATTAACGTGACGTCACCAATTTCGGCAGTGTGCTAATAAACGCTACAATCAGCATTAAATCTGACAATCTGAATCAATATAACAAGGTTAATTAGCTGACCTCACTTTACTTGGGAATTAAGATGACGTAATTGCATTACTGAAACTCGTAACTCCAGAAGTCCAGATTTAGTAGTGTTGCGATGTCTTTGACAGAACTGCTTGCCGGCCGCTTATAGAATAATAACCAGGACAGATACAATACAAGGATTTTCCCTAAAATGAAAAAAAGACTGCTAGGACAATTGACAACAGACTGATACGATCAGTACGATGGAACAATTATCCCAGCAAAAGTAAATAGTTTTGCAAATGTAAATAAATTAAGATCACTATTAAGAAATAGGGGTTAATGGTTGAAAATTTAGGGTTGAATGAATTCTTTGATAGCGAACCATTAAAAAATATAAAGAAATTATTTTGTGGGATGGGCCTTCTTATCCCTTAGGGATATAAAAAATAACGATCTATTTTCAGATGTAACCGTTGCCTATATGACTGAAATAAGGGCGACGGGTGAGTGACATGATTAGCACTACAGATATCACTTTTTTATAGATGATAATGGAATGGTGCACCCGCCTACGCTAACGGTTTACGCTGGCGATGCACCAGTGGCTAGATAAGATGAGTATGAAGTCAGGCCAGTTAGCCCATTAATCGATAGTTTCTAGGGACCGCGTGGAGGTCAACCTGTCATGGTGCTTTGCTTGCAATAATATCATTAGTCCACATTACTAACAATCCACTTTCACCCTACAGATATCACGTTATCACGGCACACCTGTGATACCACTCGTGATTTGTTATACTACGCGACTAAGATACCTGTAGTTTTACATTACCATTATGGGCGTAGTTTTGTCTAATAATGGGGTTTAATAAGCCTGTCCTAAAACTACACTCTTTCAGACTACCTGCGCTATCTTATTTGGAAGCCGTAATCGTTATTACTAATGAATTTGCCACGATGGGCTGATCAGACGTCATGCTCATCCATCATTCTATCGTCTTCCATTAAGTTCAAAATTTCATCATCATTCACAAAAGAAACGTCATCATCTAAAACTCTTCTGTCCTTTGGGCCCAACATTCTACGTAAAAGAAGATCTAAAAATCCTGTAGTTCTATCCATAAAATATAGAAAATACATTTAGTTGCCATCGAATCGAAAGAAGAAGAATAAAATAAAATTGTACATTTAATCAATAAAATATCTAATATTATACTATTGTAGTAGAAAATAGACAATTCGATACATTTATAATTTAGATTTAAACGGAAATATAAAAAGGGACACGATTAAAAAGCGATTCTTTTAATGACCTATAGATACATAAAAGCAGCTTGATTATTAATGGAATTATAAAGATAACGCATTTGATAATAGAAATCTATATATAAAAGAAACTTAAACGAATCATATACATAAGTGAATCAATTTTAATGAATTTATTTTATAACAATACAAAAAAATAATTAGACTTCTATTTACAGAAAACCTTATAAAATTAAGTGGTTAATTTATATGAGGTTGAAGTAGTAGCGAGAGATATACCAGCGAAATGTCCCTATAACTTTCTAAAAGATTGGCCTGTCTAGAACTGCAGTAAGTTCTATATTAAACTGTGAATCTAAAGCAGCACTAGCAAGATCCTACTAGATCTTGCTGGGCAGGGAGAGAGTACAAGCGGTGAATGTGGGTGTTGACATATGTCGGCAAGGGACCAAAACCTACACCAGATCACGATTCCCGGGAACTGCTTGGTTCCCTATTTGCCGCGCGATGGACCCGGATCCCGCACGGTGAATCCATGGAATGCTAGGAAATTTGTCTCTATTTAAAGCAGATAATAGCAGAGTTTAAACCTCTTTGCTGACTATACATTTTTTTAACTAATTTCGTATATTTTTCAAATAAATGTAAATAAGATTTATATCAATTCAATTGTTTCCTAAATAATTTAATAATATCCCATAATCTTATGAATAAAATAATGATTAATAATGTCAGATTGAAAATATAGAAAATGTTTTATCTTGAACCCAATAAACAGTCACAATTTTAATAAATAATAAGCTTTCTAAGTAAATAGACAGTCCGGTAAATATCTGTCGCGTGCCGCAAAAATGACGAAGGTTGGTGGAGCTTTGAATAATACATTAGTGTAAGCTTACAAATTCGACCTTTCGACCAATGTAGGTAATATATAAGACTATATCCTATTAATATTATAATAATAAGATCCCTGGACAATTCACACAGCGTCATCCAGTCGCAAGCTAAGAAGTGCATGTGTTATGGGTTCTACACAACTGATAGAAATACTTAAAAAAAATTCTAAATACATACGTAATATACATAGAAAACACCCAGACCTAAGAATACAAATGCTTGTACCGTACGGTGAATCGAATTCGCGGCCACTGGAACTAAGGTTAGCACACTGCTCCGCTAGACCACTGAGGCCGTCAAATAAGTATAATATACAAAATAATATCATACAAAAGTTACAAAGCTATAAGAACCCGGGGGATGCCGGAGCGACCAACTAGTATTTAGCATCAGTCAGTCTATGTAAATTATCACGAAACGACAACAACTTTATGACATGACCTCAGGGCTTATATATACTCCTAGGTATTAAAAGTTCTTGTCAAGTTAGAATTAACTTACTAAACAGCTTAATGAAACTTTGCCCAAAGTGTGAACATTAGAGAAAGTTGGTATAAACTCCAAACAATTCCATGTCACTTCGCGGCTTCTATTGCAGTCATAAATTTAAGCTTGTAAAGTTGCTTAAATTGGAATTTCAAGTGTTTTAAGATACTTCTACGCAGCCCCGGATCACCATGTTTTCGAGCCCGCCTCGAAAATCGCTAAATCTAAAAAATGCCGTCCCCATAACATTCCCCTGTACAGGAAGGACGGGGGAGTGTTAGATGGCGAACATTTTTGCAATATACATAAAAAGAATAAAATTTTATAAATTGGTATTGGTTACATCACTCGAAAGTTATATAAAAAAAAATTAAAATTAATTTAATAAAAACATTATTTTACTAAATATCTATTACTTTGGATACTTCAAAGGTAGAGAAAGTATACAGAAATTAATATTCTGATTGCCTTTATAATACAGTTAGTAAAGTGATGCCCGGGGCAAAATTTTGCATTTATAATTTCAGGTAATAGATACTTATAGTTATCTATTTGTCTTAAAGGATATTTAAAATATTACAAAGGAAAATTACAATATATTACATAATCCTCATTTTTTCAGAGCCATTAGTCTAATTATGGGTGGGTCGTCCATATATATTTTTTAATACAAGATTATACAATGATAATAAAAGTGTCCAAATCATAATTTTATAATAAGTTACTGTAGTCGACCTCCACGCGGGCTCTGGGAATCATTGTGGGTAATACCAGATAAATTCGCCACGATGGGCTGACTGACCTGACTCATCCTCCAATGGTCCCGTATCGTGATCTATCGTCAGCGAATACCAGCCAGGACTATGCGCCATTTCATTATCATCCATTAAAAAAAATATACTCATAGTTGTGGCCCCAATGACTGCAATTATGTCTATTGTTGTGCCCAAAACAATAGACGTATTATATAAATTTATTTTAACTTGTAAATATTCTATCTAAATTTGGAAATGTTCGTTCTAATTCGATAATTAATAATTTAAATTTGAATTTAATTTGCTGTGGTGGTCACAGACTTGTTTCTTGCTCATTATTGGCTAAATCTGTTCTAGGAATGAATACCACCTAGTACAAAAAATAACCATTTACAAAAGAAATAAATGTTAAGTTTATTTGAAAATAGATTCTTTTTTCAAATCTTATCCTATTTCTGGTTTTGACATTGACTATTTATTTCAACCTCGGTAGTTCCGGTAACCGCTCCCTTCCGCCGAATTCTCGTAGATATCTCATGTAAAACATAGGTAGGTACGAATATTACAGACGAATATTGAAGACGTCATAAATATAGGATATTCTAATAGAAAAAAGAGAATTCATCACGTTTTATTTGAGCAGGCATGTATGTATAGCGCAAAATGTATTAGGTCTCCTCTGTCCTTGTGGAGACAATGACATTTGGTGACCTTCAACACAATAATACGGGTAAATTAAAAAGATCCCTTTTTGTACTGAGTCTCTCAAGTAAAAAGCACCATCAAAACTCCCATCTAATTTACATGTCAACGTTTAACCGTATTATTCTGGATATTTCCAGTTTCATTTCGGCGTTCGATGTTTGAAAAGTATTATTGTTTTATTAAAATCTTTCTGTTTGTGATGCTAACTGCGTGAAAGTTTCATAATATTTAGCACTAGGGACCCGCTCCTAGTTCGCGTGGGTGTAATTAATTTTATTAGTTATTTTAAATCAGACAAAGTACTTTTATTTATAAAAAAATATTGAGCTATACATAAAATAATAATTTGTCTGTTGTCTTTGTGGTCACCACACTCTTTATGGCAATCTGCCACGGTAGCGGCGCCGGTACACCACTGAAAAAATTGTGTCCATAAAACACAATTTTTTCATTCAATTGGGTACAATATTAGCCCATATTACAGTTTATCTTGTAATGTATATAACTCTACAAAAATACTTAGGTAATCCATTTTAAATGTTATATCGTATGTAGCAACCTACTTACTACAAATCTATACTAATTAAAAAATATATAATTATGATAATAACAATATACAATTCACACAGCGCTATCTAAGCAGTGTTTGTGTTATAGAACCTAATAACATTTCTTTTGGTAATACATACATAATATAGCACATAGAAAACATTCAGACTGTTTATGTTGTACGGAAAGTATTAAGCCATACTTATGGATACAAATTACGAGGAACCGAACCCACGAGCTACGGAAGTAAGGCGCTAAACCACTAGACCACTGAGACCGTCAATTTAATTGTGTTTAATTAATTGACCTGTTTTTAAAACTTCTTTCACTCATAAGTATATATATTATCAGCGAGTAGTCTAGGCTGAATATATTTAAACTCGAGCAGTACTCCGGGAATCAACTAGTATTCAACAAACAATATTAACATATAGCTCATAAAATGAACAAGTTCCAAGGTAACAACATGTTTTTGTGGTCTTTTATTATTATTGTGCCTAGTATCTATTTTTTATGACTTACAGCTATATCTGACCACCCCGCAACAAATCTAGCGTAAAGCTAGATAAATAATTTCCATAAAAATACTTTACAATTATTGTCTTCTTTACTTGTATCACGTATTGATAACTTTTTGAAATAAGAATCCTATTATCCTTATAGAAGATATTACTTTAGACTAAAGAGACATCTCGCGAGACCTATCAATAATATGTAATGCTCGAAGTATTGCCTTCTACCGTCTAGTCACGTCTTACGTTTCATTTCTCCACTGCATCCAAAATCACTGAACTGTTACATAATATCATCACAATTAAAAACCAATATCAATTATGGCTGCTTAA
Source organism: Achroia grisella (assembly GCF_030625045.1). NCBI lineage: Eukaryota > Metazoa > Arthropoda > Insecta > Lepidoptera > Pyralidae > Achroia > Achroia grisella. The sequence continues at coordinate 625,040 of NW_026712999.1, forward strand.
CATGCGACTACTGAGCCCGAAGCCTCGGAATTAATATTAAAAATAAGCATGTAGATAAAAAACGCGGGAACTACGAGCGGGAAAATGGAATGCGGACGAACGCGACATACCCCTACGGACTCGCAGCGAGTACTAACAGTGTTGCAAGAACGAAACACAAATTTAAAAAAACAAAATAGTAGCCATTTTGATATCGTTACAATGTAATAAAAATAAATATATAATAATGTATGTATATAATAAATGAGATTATAATATATTAAAGTATTTTTACAAAGACAAATCGAGTCCCAACTGTAAATGGAATTAATCAATAGACGCCTGTAAAAACGGCGCTTGCTGTTTCGACGCGGATTTCACTAGAATCCATGTTGTAACAAATCCGTAGATGTAGTAATCTAGTTGTGTTAATAAAAACGAGAAGGGTACGCAGTTTGCGTGTATTTTTATTACATTAGGGTGTATTTTTATTATTAGACACAGACTACAGTATAATACTCAGATAAAATAATTTTTCTAAACACGTGTCGTCGTACCTAAATTTTATGATAGACTTTTTTTATAGGATAATAATGAAATGCGTTCTAACGGTATACGCTGGCGAAGCACCAGTGAAGGATGATAAGATGAGTATGAGTTTTTTTTATACCACGTAGGTGGCAAACAAACGTCTGATGGTAAACGGTTACCGTCAAATGTCAGATGTCACCTCAGTCAGCCCATTGTTGGAAAATCAAGAATTTATCACGATGGTTTCCATGGGGACTCGTGTGGAGATCAACCTGACGTGGTATATTAGGTACTAGCAATGGAATCATTAGTCCACATTACTAACAATTTGTTTCCGTCCAATAGACGATATTCTAAATGTCAAACCCATAGGCAGAAACAAAGCAACGCCAAACTTTCCTATTCAAACAGACTTCTTATGGTTCCTACATTTTTAATACATATAATTATTATTTTTATAATAATTATATGTATTAAAAATGTAGGAACGATAATAGATTTTTGTTCTTACAAAAATCTATTATCGTCCCACGTCTAAACAAGGATTTTTCTTCGTTAGAGAAGATATAGTCTGAGATAGAGTTTGTACGAAATCGTAGAAACGTGAATATCTACCTCCATTTGACGGCCTCAGTGGTCTGGCTGTTTGGCACACCGCTTTACTTATAATGGTCGCGGTTTCGATTCCTTGCACTGTACATTTGGATCCATGAGAATGATTCATTATATCAGTATTTTGTATATTATGCATTTATTCAAAAATGTGTATCTATTTTTTTATAATATAAAGACGTATCTGTGTATTTATATCAGTTGTTGAATACCCATAACACCAGCTCTGCGTAGCTCAGCGTAGTACTAGATGGTGTGTGAATTGTTTGGGAATGTTATTATTATCGTCATTGATGTTTTACGATTGAAGTGTTAGATAAGGTAGTGAAATTATAGGTCACAGAGACATGACCTTATCACCTCCGGAATGACAACGCAAGAGCCATGCCATAGGCTTCATAAATATAATGACGTGATGTCCGAAGTTACCTTTTACTAGGAGGCTCGTCAGATTGTTGACATTTCAATTAAGTACATAAAGGAATGTAGCCTAATAACACCTCTGTACTAAACTCCATAAATACGATGAAATTCTCCCATTTCCTTGTTGAACGGTATAAAATTACATTAACTGACAGACGGTTTCCGATTTTATACGACCCCAACCTCGACCCGTCGTTAGGGTCGTGTTTGGAGTAAGGTATAATTGGTTGTTTTATTTTTCAGGCCTTAATTATTATATTTAGCATACCACAGTGTTACCTGCACTTATATTAAAATGATTATTATTAGCACAGATAACATAATATTTATTAGTATCTAACACGATTCTTGTAAACTGAAATACATGTCCCAAATGAATGTTTTTTTTATAACTTTTCTGCAAACATTATGTATTTTTTATTAACAGATTTGGACTAATGTTAGTTAAGACCTGTAGCACTACGATCTATTGTATTCGCCTTTTTTCAAATTTCGCTACCTAGACCCGTCTGGGACAAGAATTGAGGTATATTCTTAGGAGCGATGGTTTTTACCTTCTCAGAATAAAGTATATGCTTTCCAAAGGCGATATTTCGTTTATGCATGAGTAGACTACAACCATATAGGATGTGTAGCGGCCTCATCAGCTTAGCAAACACAATGTCCATATACATATATTCAAAATCACAGAATACCTTTTTATATATGATAATGAAATAGGTCTGTACTAACGATATAGATTATATAAAATGATAGGTATAGGAAATATAATAATATATTATCATGATCATTGCCTTGTCTTTATTCTATTATTTGGGGTCGGCGCAAAATGTCCTTTTCTTCCACTGATCCCTACCAGCCGTCATATTACAGAGCTTATTCTCCTTTCATACATGTCATCTATCACACACTCTATCCATCATTTTTTACGGTTTTTTTTTTATACTACGGTGGTGATCGGTCGTGCTTCCAAGGAAAGGATACCAACTCAAGTTAGATATGGTCCTCGCTCGCTAACGTACTCATACTATATGTCGGTTAAATATAGAAAAATGGCACTGTTCAAAATGTACATTTTTTTATAAGACAAGCATTTAAAATTTAAAATTTATTTAAATTATTATTTTTCCATTTAAAGTTTTAACAAAAATTTACAAATTTTATATATCATTTTAAAAGTATTTAGATAATGATTAAGACGGCGTGGTTAATTTAATTAACTTATATAAAAGGAGGCAATTCTAGCTTCTAATTTGGAAAACTGTCATTTTTCTGTTTAATCAACGATATATCTTGGTTAATTTATAGACGAAAACCGTACTTACCAGTACTTATATTGGTGTGCTTCATAGCATATGTTTGACTTATATATAGCAATATTCATAATATAATACTAGATTTAAGTACAAACTTGCTGTACCCAAGTATTGTTTAGAAAAAGTCAATAATAGGTCTTTTATAGGAATAGGTATAAAAATTTACAATAATATACCAAAAAATATATTGGAATTACCCTTAAATAAATTCAAAACATCTGTTAAATCATATTTACTGAGCATGCATGGCAATAGAAGTTCACGCACGGGATGTTCATTTAATGTTAGACATAGACATATAGATGTCTATGTCTAACATGTTTATATAATTTATATATATAACAATAAAGTTTCTTGCCAGTTCTTTTCAGTTGGATCTATATACCGAACCGGACGATAGGGAGAAAAAAATTATAATGTAAAAACTTAACGTCAATAAGCGGCTAAACTGTCCTACATAAATAAATGATTTTTAAATTTGAATTTGAATATATAATATAGAGCGAAATATGGCCAAATGAAGTGTTGCGTTTACCTCAACGTCGCGTCGATAGTCGACAATGCTGCCTACATAATCTGTGGTAACAGTCACAAATGTAATCAAACATCATAAAAAATTGATTTCTCAATTTGGAAAAAACATAAAACATGAACGATTTATTAAACTTGTTTTATCTGCACTTTAGATCTTTACATCGTTAATGGAGTAGCTTTATAAAGCTGATTTATGTCTTTTTATGACAATGTCATTAAAGGCTTTTGGGAGCGTACTTTGTCAGGTTAATTTAAAGTATGATTGAGTTATAGCCTGGGAATACAATGTAACATATTGCGTATACCACAACGCAGTAAATTTACAGTTTTTTTTATATAACGGCAATGTTAAACGATCTGTCTGCCACCTGATGGGAAATAGTAACTGTCGTTTATATAAATGAACAGCACCACGGACATCACTCTATCACGCCCGTGGTATGTGCATGCTATTGTTGAGAGTTTAGATGACTTAGATGACTCTGTTCTCTGTTATTTCATCGGAATATCAAACATAATGTGTTTGGAACAGATGTAACTAAGGTACCTATCTCATAGATGCATATCCGCACTTTGACGGTTTTGTATTAAATGTACCTCGGAAACAGTACCTCTAATTCTGTTCCTAAATATTTTTATAGATACCTAGCGAGTCGTCCCGGCTTCGCATGAATATCCAGGAATTTCTCGGCTTGTTCTGTATTAAAACATGTATGTATTATAAATTTAAATCTTCCTCTTGAATCAATCTATTTAATACTGAAAACTGCATTAAAATCCTTTGCATAATTTAAGAGATATGAGCGAACAAACAGCGGTGGCGACTTTGTTTTACACTATGTAAAGGTGTATTACCTAAATAATAATCGGTCCATAGGAGTGACTATCAATTTTTCAATACTCATCAATGTACAAAAGTTATAATTTATTTTATCGTTAAGACTAAGTGAGAAGCTAGATCGAATACTTATAAAACTCGACCAAATTCACCAAGAAACAATGATATTTTTTAAACTTTCAAACAAAATTGCTATGTAGTTAATAAAATATCTATAATAATATACAGGAACTAGTCATACGCAGTAATATTTAAATACACGTATTGCATCCATGAATTTATTTCCCGAAAGCGTACTTTGTTTGTAACCTTGAACTTTTTTGGCACTAACGCAAAACTTGCCATCTCGTGCAATAAATATTTTAAACAGGAACAACTGGGGCATCCTTCCCGTTGATTGTATGCAGCATTTATACTTTCCTTTTAAAGTTACAGATCTATTTATATACTGTATTATATGTATATTTCAATAATTCACACAGCGTTATCTAGGCCCAAGTTAAGCTAAATCTTGTGTTATGGCTACTAGATTACTGATACATAATACTAATAACATAGGTTTTTTTTAAGTAAATACATACCATACCGATACAAACAATTATACTCAAGAATTACAGATGTTTGTGTCGTGCGAGGAATCGAACCCGTGAATATATGGTTACCTTTAAAAAATAGCGTATTCGATTCGATGAGCTGTTTTGATGTGAAAATATAACAAAACAGATAGTCAGTGAGACAGACACTTTCTCATTTTGGTATAATTCATTCATAATTTAAGAGGCACGCTCTTGTCGATGATGCTCTTGCCACTTTCCATGATATTCCATCATATTCTTTAAATCTTGATACGATATAATATTTTGTTTGTTTTAATTTCTTTATATATCTTAACTGTGATATTAGTAGAAAATAATAATGTTAGAATGACTTCTTAGGATAGGAGTACCTTTCTTTTCCTTTTAATATTTATAAATATAGGTACAAAATTTGTGCTTCACTTAATCGTAAAGAGAAGCCAGATATGCACATAAAACACACGCAATTTCACCAACAAACATAGTAAAAATCTGATTATATTGTTTTTGTCTTTAACATATAAAATTGCTCACGCACCGCGCATTTCAAAGGGGTAAAACAATTTTTGGGTTAAATCTCGTACGCTGCAAACATTTGTAATCATTAGTACGATATTTTGCATTAGACTGGATATTTCCAACGTATATTATTTATGTATAATATTTATAAAAATATCTGTTTATATATTTCTATGAATTGTACTACCACAAGCTCTGCTTTTTGTAGTACAATTTTTCATAGTTATTGTTATTGATCTTTTCAACTTTTCACTCTACTTACTGGGTTTTCTTACTGAGTTTCAAGAATACACACTCCCTTTCGCGTTTCTTCACCCTACGACTAACTCTAGATACCTGGATAACGCATATAATGCCCTGTTCCTAACGCATGTAATATAATTAATTACTAAATTGATCTTTTATGAATGAATTTATCAGACGTAGACTGTAAAACGTCGTCTACGTGGGTATCTCAGTTTCACCTACTTCAGCTGGACAATTTACAGTATAAGAGGTAAGGTAAGTACTCTAGAATCGCAACGGTTGAGTGATATCACGGGTGTAACATGATAACGTGATGTTCATGTACAGGCGACGATTTCCTTTTTGCATCAGGTAGGCCACCGACTTCTTTGGCATTCCAACTACACAAAACAAATGGAACTTGTTTCTCCACTACAAAAGGATATTCCATTCCAGTAGCATCCACATATAATATTATACCTACTTGTTGTTGCAAACTATTTTATATATACTTATTTTTAATCTTTTCAAATTCAAAATATCTTTATTCATGTAGGTCTATTAGAGACTCTTCAGTTCGGAATGATTAGTATACTTTTTTAATACAGTTAAACGGGTTAATAACGAATAATTTTATGGTAAATAAAGGTAATTACCTCTCTCGACGTTTTGACTAGGTTGAACTAGCTGTGGTCACGAGCTGACTGTTCATTGATTGCCAGCTTTATTTACCATAATATTATTCGTGTTAAAACCCGTTTAATAATGTATTTCATATCTCCTTTTATTAATAATATCTATGTTTTTTATAAAAATTATATTGTATTATATATGACATTAATCAGTACAATATTTGCGACTACACCACGTTATCTGTTGCTCTCTAGCCTTGATCTCCTTTAGTATTCATACAGTCCCATACACTTGTACTAAAGTTAAGCCTATAAACTCGAAATATGGTTGTTCTAGAAATTATACTTGTATAAACTATGTGTACATTTCGTCTTGTGTCGTAAAACATGATTATGTACACTGGAGTGCTATTTCTTGTTTAGTTAAATCTAAAATCAGTTTATAATTAATAAATTAACTAGATTCGAGCTCTAATAGACACAGAGCTGACGACCGACGATAAATCGATGTAATGTTCAGCTATATAAATTAACAGCACTCTGGAACCCACCCACACGGCAGGTACAAAATATATCGAGACTGGTAGAATAGAATAGACATAAATAAGTTACATCAACAGCAGGAGACTCTTAAATAAAAAAATATCTATACTTAATTATTACTTTTTATATGTAACTGGAATTCCAAACGAGCTTAAAGCTCATCTTGTAGTAAGTTGTAACTGCCTCTGAATGAGTGGTAGAATAAAAATTGTAACCGTAGAATAAGTTAGAATAGAATAAAATAGAAATTATCTTTATTCAAATTAACTTAATATAACCACATTAGAAGCAGTGGACGTCTTCCGGGCTGAGATAATGATAAACCACATTAGAATAGTCATATTTTTATTCCATTTACATATAAAAGTATTAATTAAGTATAGATATTTTTTATTTAAGTAAGTTCCTCGTATTGAAGCAACTGATTTATGTATAGTCTTCCATTTGGCTCTGTCCCAGATCATATCCTTTACTCCCCTATGCGAGATCACAGCCAGCATTCGATTGAACATCCTATTCTTAATTGTACTTATCAGGGATCTTCTTTCATTTATTCTTCTAAATATTTTATCATTTGTTATATATGTTGTTGCTATTTGGTAGGCAAATATGATAAATAACTAAATAACCGTGAATAATTAACACAGAGCCATCTAGGCACACGGTAAAGCAATTGTAATGGATACTAGACAACTGATATACATAAATACTTCGATTTTGTAAATATATAGAAACACCCAGACCGATACAAACAATCATGAATATAAATATTTGCACCGTGCGAGGAATTGAACCGGCGACCGTCGAAAAGGTATACGCTAGCAAGACATCAATGGAGGATGATAAGATGATGATGGTACATTGCTAAAGACGAGGGATCATTAGCAACGGGCACTACGTGGAGTCCTAGTCCATGTTACTAACAATCACCCCCTCTATACAAATATTATAAATGATAAAGTGTATGTCTGTATGTTAAATAAAATAAAATATTTATTTAGTATTTATAAAATATCTATATAGGAAGTTATGTCAAGTATCTTTTAAAATTTAATTACGTGAAGTAGGGAGCCATGTACAAAATGAAAGCTCATAGAGCACGAGGTTGACGACGAATTTTCCGGGACATTGAATCGCTTTTAAGCATGTGTGTATATGTATACATATATACTTTAATACATTTTAAGAAAATAACCATTACATAGTTAACTAGTTGTCTACGACTTCATCTACGTAAGAATGAGAAACTTTATGAGTGGACTTTAACACTAAAAAAAACAAATAAATATTTTTAAAATAAAAGTAGCGTAAGTTACTCCTTGTAATAGTATTTGCTAACTGTAAGTGAAAACCAAGTCCAATATCGCTTCATACATCATCACAGAAATTAACAAGAACAGGCAAATATATTTTTTAATTGATTACTCGATATAAGTACCATATATATTTTCATATATATTTAGTGAAAAGCTGTTAATTTAAAATTACATAATTCTATATCTAGAAATTGACACGAACCTGCAATCTGATCCATGATTGTCATAAACACCGCATTAAATTCCTTCTCACAAACTTTCTATAATTAAAAAAAGTTTTTTTAATCGAATATTTTTAAAACATCTCTACAAATCTCGACATCCGTTTGCTCGCTGTGAGGAATGTACCTATACAACTGCGACAACAATGTTATAAAGTTTGAATTCAGCCAATTATATATCATTGAGACACTTGTGGACTTGTTAACCTGTGCTCACATTAAATTTTGCCTCGACGACCCGTGCAGACGGTTTCTGAACGACGGTTCGAATTGAAATCCTATTGAATTAAAATTAAAGACTACTAGCAGACCAGGCCACGCGTTGCTGAGGCTAAGAGTCTTGAATAAAATAATATTGCGACTATAAATTGAGATGTAAGCTAACAGGAGCGAAACATCAGTCACCCCAAGTAAGAACTCGTCGACATGACATGTCGTACATCGTTCTCACCTACATTTTTGCCGTCAAACAACTTGCTTTGTAAGCTATATTTCGAAATAGTGAGATGTGGAAGCAAAACATCGTAATCCTGTAGAATGGCTGAGCATGAGTAACACGGGTGTCACACAATGACGTGATGTCTATATTCCTGTTTAATGTATTGACGATTAATACCATTTACCATCAGGTGGGCTGACATATTAGTTGACATTGAATGAATGAATCTTTATTGTTCTCACAGAACATATATTTACATATACAATTATATGTAAACAGATAAATAGACACATTAATGAATATGACAAAGAGGTAACAACGGGCGACCTTATCGCTAAAAAGCTATATATTCCAGCCATAATTCTTTTTATAAATAAAACTAGCTGACCCCCTAAAGGTTGTTTTGCCTAATAAATTAAAATCACTATTAAAAAATAGGAGTTTGTGATAGAAGGGTGAAAATTTAGGGTTCTATGTATTTTTAACGCCACTTTATAAAAAAAATATCCTAAAAATAAAAAATAAATGTTAGGGATGGACAACCTTAGTAACTGAGTAACATAATATAAGTATTTAGCCGTGGATATCTGTATTGGTTTGACTATTATTAATTCATATTTATGTACTTAAATACATACATCGTGAAACTGTTTGTAACCCAAATAAAATAAATAAATCTTTGTTAGTTATTCATACCCCATGAATAATAGATAGTAGCCGATTCTCAGACCTACTGAATATGCATATAAAATTTCATAAAAATCGGTCGAGCCGTTTCGGAGGAGTATGGTTGAGAACTATTGTAATACGAGAATTTTATATATAAGACAATATTAATATCTGTTATTAAGATTACAGTTTTTTAATGTATGTAATTGAACACTTTTCGCATATTTATTTTGGAAAGTAACATTGTGTTAGTTATTATTTTATATATAAGATTAAATCAAACCTTATTTACAGAAAATGTAAGTACATATATTAACTTTTGATTATCCGTTTCTGAGACAGCTAATGAATATAAAGATCCTCCCCTCTCAAGGTAAAGGTGATATTGATTCGGCCTACAAATATTTCAATAATGTTATTTATAGACCAGACAATTCCAGGCATGTTGGTAATTATTGAATGTGGAACTATCTATAGTATTATAATATGTTTACGAGTATAAAGCTGAAAAGTTTGAATGTTTGTTTAATAGGATAATACGAGAAACTACTAGTCTCGATTTAAAAAAGCCTTTTTGCATTTTAAAAGCCAATCGAGAATTTAAAATTTTCAGTCTAATTATAAAACATTAAATTCTTTTTATATTACAATTGTAGTAATCATGCATACAGCATCAGATGGTAAACGTTTACCATAGCTTATAGCCTGAAACATCCGGAGTGACACGTGTGCATGGCCAACTCTTATGAAACCTTATTATATCTTTCTTGATAAACTCCGCATGCTGAAATCTCGTGAGAAAACCATGGCAGGTAGTTAATTCTACCTTCTAAGTGTACGCGGAAGGAAACTCCTCTGAAACCGCACTGTCCGAGACCACTTAGGTACAATTAATATAAATATTATAATGAGTCATAAATCATCGAGGCAGTAGCCAAGATAATGCCTATGGCTTTGTATAACCTAGAATTATTATAATTAATATAATTATGCAATAAAATTTTATAGGTAACAAGCTATTATTTAAAACTGCTTTTGCTTTACATTTTTAGATAAATGATAACGTATATCAAAATACTTATTTATAATAAGAAAGTACTGAATGGATTTTAATAAAACTTTGCAGTAATATAGCTTATACATTAGAATTACATATAGGCATTAAATTTCATGCAGCTGAAACTGTAGGCATAGCTAGTTTTAATTCGATACTAAGTCATTAGTTCCTGCGGAAACTAAATGACAAAAATATATTGATTATAAAATATTTTATGCTAACATCTAAATATATATAACTCAAAGGTGAAGGACATAGTGATCTATCAACGCACAGCCCAAACCACTGGACGGATCGGGCTGAAATTTGGCATGCAAGTAGATATTATGATGTAGGCATCCGCTAAGAAAGGATTTTGATTAATTCTACCCCCAAGGGGATTAAATTCTACGCGGACGAAGGCGCGGGAACAACTAGTCTGAAATAAGCGCCATCTATGTAAGTATTTTGTTTTCAGATTTAGAATACTAACAAACATAATGTCAAATTTTCAGAAGCAAACCGTAGCGTTCATACAATTATTCAGTACAATGCTTTTCAGTTTACAGTAGTGACCAAGATTTGCCGATAGATGGCGTTTATAATAGCAGTGGCAGAATAGCACTACTACGAGAATATGCTACTACGCTACGTTAGATGGTGCTACAGTGCTACGACCGCAGATGTAATATCTACGAGCGGCTACGGGCGGCTACAAAAAAGCTAATGGTTAGAACAAAGGCTTTATCACAGCATAAGAGTAGCTTTTGAAATGTAAAAATAAGCGAAAGGTGTTCAATTACATTGATTAAAAATCCGTAATCTAAATTAAGATATTAATAGTATAAGTGTGGAAATTTCAATACGTTTAAACCTTTAAAAAAATAGACATCAATCTTATTTGTGGTCATCTCTTCTACGTAACGTAGTGATGGAAGCCAGTAATCGTGAACTGGGTGACAGGAGAAATATTTGGAACTATATCAAACGTCGTCTTTGACACTTATTGCGGATGCGGCGTCTCTACTATAACTTCTCAACCAAGTCAACCAGTAAAAATACAGTTAGATATATATGTATCTATTACAATTACTGTACTTATCATCACAAGCTGAAGATGGGAATTTAATAAAAAATAAGTAAAAAACAGTTTTGAATAGTCTTTATTCTACCATTACACTCGGAATTCAAATTCATTAATTAGACAATAAATACAGACAATTCAATTACATAATTGTATTTTTTTCTTGATCACTCTTTGACTGAATCTGTATTCCAAATAAATGTTAGAGTAAAAAAATATTGAAAAGTGCTTTACATTTCATTTATTTAGATAAAGATTAATTCTCAGTTACCCTCGAAAATGTATACAAACAAAATATGCCTAAGATGTAACTTAATAAAAACGAAATGTATAAAAAAATTGATGTTTTTTAAGCGGCTAAAAATATTTTCCGTGTTTTAACCATTTTAGAATTAGCATTTTTAAATTAGCACAAGAGTTATTTGTACACCTACATAAAAGCTTACGTAGGTGTATTATTGACTTTGCTCACCCGGGGGTTTTAGTGGGTTATAATCCAAAGCATTCGCCCAACATCGCAACAATATCTTCTTAAAGGCGGGCGGTTATATATGTATATAACGTTTCTCCTTGTAAAAACGTTTTATTATTGACTAAGTTTAATTGATTTACTTCCCAACCTTCACCAATAATTTTCGTAATCAGCATAGTCAAATGTGCCCAGGCAAAACTGATAGGATATAGATATTTAATTTTATGATAAATAATTTATAGGAAAGTACGAATTTGCAAGTCAAATACTCAGAATCCATTACACAGTTAATGAACCGTGGTATCTGAGTTCGCTGCGAATTTCCAATTGTTTGAAATCAGAAGGGATATTTTGTGAGAAACGCTATAATGCATACTAATATTATTTATTCCCTTTTTGACTAAACGGATTTTAATGAAAGTGATTTTTAATATGAACATATAATTAATGCTTACAAATATTATAAATGCCAAAGTAACTCTGTCTGTCAGTATCAGTAGATATAGTAATTTTTAAAACTAGAAGATTTCAAATTTATTTTTTAGAGTACTGATTAAATATAAATAAAAAAAAGAGTTGTAAGGGGCTGAAAGATGAGTTGAAATATTGTATAGAAGTATCATCATTATTGAAGCTAGAACGATTAATCTTTTATATTTGACTTTTATTGGGTTACTTACTAAATATTTTTTCATTATTTGGTCACTATTTTACGCGGGCGAAATCGCGGGTATGGCTAGTAAAAAATAAACCACCGGTGTAACAAATATTATAAAATAAAAACCCTTATGAAAATATAACCAGAGCAGTATTCTTATTCTTCTTTCGTTTCAATGGCAACAGAATTTTTTACACCCCAGAATGTTGTAACGATTTTTGCGCATTCGATTTTTTTAGATCTTCATTGTGCAGGATGACGGACACAAAAAACAAGACAATAGATGAGCCATAGTCAAGAACGGTGTTCCGCAGTCGCAAGCCTCCCTTGAAACGACACCCCATTCTTTCAAATTGTACCTGCAGCCGCCAAACTAAACAGTATAACTATTGGTGTCTCATTTTCGTAGACTTAGTGACATTTTGGAAGATCCGTTAAATAAAATGTTTAAACACGTCCGTCTTTGCGGAAACATACATGTTAATCACTACTTACATATAGCTGGATCGTCGTATGTACCCCTGGCTGAGCCTTATCCTATTCACATGTCACACTCAAGATCAGATGTTAACTTTAAGGTTCACAACTTGTTGAAACATTAGCTGATAAAATTCTTCTTGTTTATAATACTCAAATTTGTATTTTTATAAAAACAGCCACTTTACAACCGCCTTTTGCATCGATTCGATCTCAATTTCGGATCACGTAAGAAGTCACGTGATCAGCTGATTGTAGCCATGATTGGCTTATAGTACAATTAGTTAAGGAACTCGTCAGTGATTGGTCATATCAAACCATGAAAGACGGCGTGTGAGAACCGTATATGTTACTTAGAAAATAATAATAAGAATGATGACGTCATGAAACATCTTGGTATAAAAGTGATACATAATAATATCAAGGTTTATATGTTACATAATTTATGTACTTATAAATGGCATATGTGTTGGCTAGCTAAGTCCTTGATCGATCGCGTGAAATTGTGTATAATTCTTTTAAATATTATCTAATTTCATTTTCATAAATATCTTTGATATTTATGAAAATGAAACACAAGTTTTAAAAATATTACCTAAATAATTGAAAAATAGAGTAATTATTGGAAACTTGGCATGCAGATCAGCATGTAAAGTACATATATATTACGTATAGACAAGCCGGTTTCTCACTGGGATAGGTACAGACTAAGGAACGCGATGTGTTCCGAATAATGAATAGCAGAAATAGCTGACACATTGCTATGCTTACTAGGTCATTTTAACACTATATTATTGGGGGGAAGGGGATTGTTAGTAATGTGGGCTGATGACCCCATTGCTAGCAATGTACTACTTCAGGTTGACCTCCACGTGGTTCCACCTGGAAACCATCGTAATAAATTCCTGGTGAATTTGTTACGATGGGCTAACTGACCTGACCTCATGCTCATCTTATTACTGGTGCCCCGCCTGCGTAAACCGATAACGCAGGCGGCGGCTTCATTCCATTATCATCCATAAAAAAAAACATTATATTATTATATTAAAGTTATTTTTAAAATATGTTTTATATGTTTATGTAAACAACATTTCTTTTTTTTTTAATGCACCTCCACATTCATCAATCTATCTATAGATATTCTCCCGTTAGGGGAACATTTTTTCATACCTACCGTTTAATTTTGGAGACTGCTATAAAAAAATATGAATGATATTTCAGAATACAGGTGTGCCTGATTTCATGACTGAAATGAACCAAAATTAAACTTATTACATTACTAACGTCATTATAATTAATTATTCCACCTCCCTAAAGCAAATATACATCGATTCTAAGGGTATTGAATAATTCAACAGTTTTCAGTATTTCATGAAGTACGCAACCGACTCGAATATTGAAATGTTAGATTACATAATTGAAAAAAAATGTTGGTAACAAAAATTCTGTATACAGAGAAATTCTGTAGGGAAACTCACAAAATAAATATCTTAAAATACGTAGATACTAAAGAAATTACAAATATTTTACAACATCTTACTAATATTATAAACGCGGATTTTTTTTATATTACGATGGTGGCAAACAGGTATACGGGCCATTTGATGGTAAATGGTTACTGTAGCCTATAGCCGCCTGAGACAACAGGGATGTCGCGTGCGCGTTGCTGATCATTAAAAAAACCTTAATATACCTTTCTTGAAAAACCCCATGCTGTAGTCTCGTGAGCAAACCTTGGCAGGTAGTTTATTCCACAATTTAAGTGTACGCGGGAAAAAGCTCCTCTAAAACCGCAGTGTCCGAGACCACTTAAGTTTTGAGTAGCTTCGCGAGAGGAAAGTTTGTGAATATGGATGGATGTATGCATATTTCTTACACTTTAACGCAAAAACTACTAAACGGATTTTAACGAAACTTTACCGTACATCAGAATAACATATAGGCTATAATTTAAAAAGGTAGTATGTTAATTGGGCGAAACATAATAATAAATGTCAAGTAAATGTGATGCAGAATAAGTTGCACGGTTGGCTAGTAATATTTAAATTCTCAGTTTAGCCCAGAAATATATTTCTTCGGCATATGTGTTTTTACGAAACTCTTCCTAAACGGCTGGATTGATTTGTATGTACTCGTATATTTCAATGAGTTCCTGGACAGTTTGAAAGCACAATTGGACCCAGTATATAACGCTGTTTTTACGGGGTACGCTAGTTACAACATCAATATAATGACTAAGGCAAAGATTTGACAATAGGAATTGTAATCAGGACCCTAAAAACCACATATCTAAGCACGTATGTGTTTTATTCATAAACGACTTAGCTAGACAACTCTGTTGCCAAGTAATAGAAATATATTTCGTACTTACCACTGAAAGTCGGCGCTATTGACTGCGTTATCTTTTGTGAATATAAAATGATCTTCATAAAAATATATTAACCTCGATCCAAAGACGTTTGCCTATTTAGATGTTATCCTGCCAACTTTATATGAGTTTTTTTTCATTCAATGTTTTAAATAAAATATTATCACGTATATAAAGTATCATAATAAAAACCCAATACGCCTTACTGCTACTTTTGTTGGTAAATTTTATTATGTCAATTCTTTTTAAACAAAAAAAAATATAATTTATAATATTAACCGGGTCTTAATATGAATAATTTTATGGCATTCATCTACGTCTTATGTCCTTTCTACTGATCGCCTCTATTATCCATGAATTTAAGGAGGCGGTTGAAATTAAAAAACATCCTATATTCAACAGAGAACTGTTTTTTTTTTCAACTTAAAATTATGTTGAGAATGAAATCCAGTCATAAAAAAATTCAAGCAAAGTTCATTGACATCAACTGTCAATAAGTGTATGGATACCGTCAGTGCTGTGTGATGCGAACTTTCGTTGAACAACAACGAAAGTTCGCAACACACAACACTCACGGTCGAGTGACGGTAGATGAAAAAACTGCTGTCACCTATCTACATTGACATCGCTGTTACTTTAGTCAGTTTGTTACCATGGCTAGTGCAACCTAGTCGAAACGTCAAGAGATGCCATAAAATTATTCGAGTTAAGACCCGGTTAATAATATAAATAATGCATATTAAACACGAAAGTAAAAAAAAAGAAATTAATTACCTCGTCTGCCTCTATGTCTAGGGGAGTTTGCAGGCGTGCTGTGCTCGGAGCTCTGGTCACCACCATACTCGGTGCCGCTGCTGTCTGGACCAGGGGCGAGGGAGAACATAGTACCAGCTGGACATCTTTCTCGACTTCTGCTCCTTTGCCATCGGCTCTATGGAAGAGAAATATAAATAAATTATTATAACTCTATAGGATGAACAAACTGAACAAACGGCCTCGGTGGTATAACAGTTTAACATATCGCTTTTTCTTTAGATATTGGATAGAGTATGGTTGTTTGTACCGGCCTGGATGTTTTCTATGTATGTTATATATGTAGTAACTAAAAAATGTATCTATATATTTATATTAGGTGTCTAGTACCCATAATACAAGCCCTGTTTAGCTTAGGACAAGATAGAGCTGAATTGACCTACGATATATTATTATTATTTTGTTTAATTCTGCTACAATTAGCATGTGTGAGACCACAAATATTCAGTGTATATGTATATAGGTAAAATCTCCAATGCACGCAGAATACTTGCAACATCTACCTCGGTAATGAAATGGAAAAATAATTTGAATATTTTTTATTCATCTTTAAGGTAAACAAATATTTATACTCTTGAGACCGGCATCATGTTTCAAATATTACTGCATTGAACCAACCCTAAGGGCTAAGGGCTAAAGGCTTTATGGTCCCTTGTGGTTTTCCCTACCAATTTGTACGTAATGTGCCTACAGAGAGACGTTTTTCTACAGTTCCATTAGTAGACTATTATGTACTCTCGTGGTATGTAAATATATCTTGAGATGTACATATATAAATCTTCTTACAGTGTTGTGCATGACGCACCTTATTACGTATATTGTTTATTTTTTTATATATTTATAGAAAAATATTGTTTATTGTCATTTTATCTGCTTTACTTTCAATATCTATTAATATACATTTTCTTCCCAAAAACCGTGTTCCCATAATTACATTTACCAGCGTAATATAAATATAATCCATACGCTCACATGTGTGGTTGTCAAATCGGTCCAACTAATACGTTGGTTTGTATAGGTTAGACCAATTTGGGTGTAATTTTAAGTGTATATTTCAAAACTTTCCTAAATTATTTGAAAATGCGATTAGATCCTGCTTTTTCTGGAATAATAACTCTATCGTCTCCGCTAGTAAGATATAAACTTGTTTTTTTCCCTTACTATTTCATTTGTTTTGTTACGTAACATTTAACAATACTCTGTCTTAATTAAATGTCGACTTTGCCTTTTTTTTAGAGAAGATAAAACTGAAATTTAAATCTTTCAGTATAAAAACGAGTTCAAATCTGAAAGTACTGTTTCTCTTACAAACTGAAAATCTATTTTCTCTAACAAATACTAAATTAAATTGTTCACGTGACCGTGCAGTCTGTATAAAGGTTTTAAAAATTTCAACTTCATTTAGCTTTCAGCTTCTGTGTTCTGTGTTCAACAACTTACCCTGTGGACATCTTTTTATTATTTCAGTAATACGCAGTGACTCATATCTGTGACCTAGTATTGTAGAAGAACTTTTATAGGATTATCTAGACTTTGTCTAGGAAAATAAAGCATTCATTCTTTCGATATCACATTTTATTGACCTCGAAATATAATATGAAATAATATGGTCAACGGATTATAAATTATGTATAGAAAAATGTGGGTACTATCATCAATCAATCATCACTAATATTATAAATGGCGACGGTCGGTTTGTAGGTGTGTTTGTTACCTTTTAACATTTTTTTATACAATAGGGGTGAAACGAGCTTGCGGCTCACCTGCCGGTAAATGATTACCGCCGCCCATGAGCACCCGCAATACCAGGGGAATTGCAAGTACGTTGCCGGCTTTTTAAGTAGTAATAAGGTCTTTTCTTGAAGGTTTTAATATCATATCTATTCGGAAATACCATTGCCGGAAGGCGATTCACAATGTGGTTGGGCATGGCAAAAAGTTTCTAGAAAAACACACGATGGAGTACCTTCATTCAGATGATTCAACGAATCTTGATAGACTGTATCACCAGAACAATCCTAAACAAAGTCCTGGATAGTAGTATAATAGATAATATAAAAAACAAATTATCAATATTAAAATGAACAATCATTTTAATACTGATATTTTTTTTTCTTATATAGTTATAATAACATTAGAGTTAATTAAATCATCTGCGTGGATCTCACATATTTCTGCCGTCTAGCAGATTGCTTTGTAAGATGTGTTTCGCTTAAATGCCTGTAATTTCACTACCTTATCTCAAGGCAGTGAAATTACAGGGTAAAGCAGCATGATACCTTTGTTTTTTAACCTTTAAAGCATAAGAAGTATCAGTAATGTGGTGCAGTTGATGTATTGTATATTATTACTTACTAACTAGGATCACCAGTTCGTTTTCCATTCCAATATCATAAAATAAATATGTATTGGTTGTATAAATTAATTATTCAGATTTTAATTTATCTACTTGCATTACATACACATGCCTAATGCAACAGTGTATCTATTAAATACGAAGCCTTTTAAATTACATACCATGCAGCATTGTTGCTGTTCTAGTAAAGTGACAAGGTACTTTGACTACTGCAGTTAATCAATTCCAAATCATAAAATAAACATGTATTGATTGGATAAATTAATTATTCAGACTTCAATTTATTTATTAGTATTATACACATACACATGCCTAATGCAACAGTGTATCTAGTTTTATAAAGCATTTTAAGTTACATGATAGATTCACTACAATAAGTGAATTGACACAGCATAATTATATACATAGGTATGTACAGTATCCCAGTTTCGCTACTGCAGTTAATCGCTTATCGCCGTATTCTCGCGCTATGTGCGATCGATAATATCCCCACCTGTATACCATTCGGTTGGCATCCGGCGACAGAACCGGCGGTGTTCCTACACTGTTTATTGAGTAGTTTGATTAAAACTAAAAATAAACACTTTTTGGGAAACAGGGTTATCCTTTGTAATATTAAAAAGACAAAAGTGTGACAGTCAGTCTATATTTCTGTCTATCACCTTTACATCATTAAACGACTGAACTGATGTTGGTGAAATTTAGCGTGAAGATAGAGTACAAGAATGGATATAGACTATTTTTATTCTAAGTACAACTAGACAAATTCGCGACATAGAATTTTAGAATATGAACAAATATTCTAAAATCATTGAACTAAGGAAGATTAGAATAGGTATGGTGTGATTTAGCGGTTAACACTAAAATTTAAATATAAATATTTGTATGTGTCTTTGGTCTATTTTATTTGTACTTACATATATAGTAATAATAATACTATTGCGTACTGAAAAATAATTATAAATAAAAACTTTACATAAATGTGCTAAACAAATGGCGGTCTTACCGATTAAAGCAATCTTAGAGGTTACTTGGGAAATAGAAGCTCAAAAGTAAAGAAAAGACATGTGGCGCACTATAAAAACAGAAATATGTAGTTAATGTACCGCCTTTTCCCTTTATATTAACTTTAAAATTAAATAAATACACCTGGACAGTTGCCCCCTGGACAATTAATCCATCCGGCCATCTAGTCCTACGTTAAGGACAGCTTGTGTTATGGGTGTAACTAGATAACAGATATATACTTACATATATGACTTTTTGTAAATACATACATAACATACATAGAAAACACACAGACAGATAAGTAAGCAGAGCTTGTGATATGGGTACTAACAACTGATATAAAGATTTAGATTTCTGTCTTTTTAAATACACACCGACACAAACAATCATATTCATAAATACAAATATATGCACCGTGCGAGGAATCGAACCCACGACCTTCGGAAGTAAAGAGTTATGCTAAACCGCTAGACCACCGAGGCCTTCAAAGTTATAAAATTATTTATATTCTGTGCTATTCGTACAGTATGTGAGGAGCCTTATTTTAAAAATAACATTATCGTTGCGTGACACGGCCTGGCGCGAACATGGCGCGTACTTTTAATAATTACATGGGTGTTTAGGGGACTTCAAAAATGTCGCCAGCTGATAACTAGTCAGTCCATTAAAATATTAAATTAAACCATGATGTGACCAGTTTTGACGCAATATATAAAAATAAGTCCGTAAATACGTGAATAACATATTCAGAATTAAATTTTGATTTGACGGGAAAGGGCTGAAAAAATAAAAAAAAAATTCTAAATAACTCGGTAACGGTAAGAAATACGAAGAAATGTTTTAAATAAAAGTTGTAGAGAAAAAAATTCTGCACTAAAAAGGTACTGTTGATTTTTTCATTATCTGCTGTTCTTAAGGCTTAGCTTTGCCTTAATATTATTATTGACGTATTTTCGGACTTTTTTTTATATATTGCGTCAGAAGTGGTCACAACATGGTTCAATTTAATGTTTAACGCTAATAAATTAATATTAACAAACTTTGCAATCAAAGTCCACCATAATAAATTTAGAGTGACGTCCATATCATATTTATAATGTTTTAACAAACTCATACTGATATTGTGACAGTTCTCATTGTGTAGAGACAAATGCCGTGCTTATACGCAACGTGGAATGTGGATTTTTTATTGTAATTTCAGAGCGAATGCAAATCGCTTAATGTCGATTGTAATTTTAGTTACACCACGTGTAGTGATTCTCTTGATCCAAACTAATAAACGTGAAAATCTCTGTCTATCTAATGTATTTTACCTTTTTTTTTATACCACGTAGGTGGCAAACAAGCATACGGCCTATCTGATGGTAAACGGTTACCGTAGCCTATGGACGCCTGAAACACCAGGGGTTTCACATGCGCGTTGCCGATCCTTAAAAAACCTTAATATACCCTTCTTGAAAAACCCCATGCTGTAGTTTCTCGAGAAAACTTCGGCAGGTAGTTTATTCCACAATCTAAGTGTACGAGGGAGAAAGCTCCTCTGAAACCACACTTTCCGAGCCCACTTAGGTTCCAGCTTGTGGAGATGAATTCCCTATTCACTTCTTAATTAAAATTGGACATGATGATTAATTTCTCGAAGATAAACATAGACATAGCCTTTATAATAATAATAGTAATCATACCAGTTAATAATATATTAATAATAACCTCAGGACAGTTCACACAGCGCTAGACCCAAGTTAAGCTCCCTAAAGCTTGTGTTATGGGTACTATTAACTGATATAAATATATAGTTTTTTTTGTATATACATACATATTATACATAGAATACAGCCAGACCGATACAAACAATCATCAATCAAATATAAATGTTTGTTGCGAGGACTCGAACCCGCGATCATCCGAAGTAAGGCGATGTGCTAAAACTCTAGACCACCGAGGCCGTCAAGTCAATCAGTCTTTGACCTTTGATCATGTAGATTATTATCATGTAGAGTAAATATAATTTAATGCAATTATAGTCGAATTTCTACCACTGGGCGAGACCTGGTACGTTAAGGTCTCTTGATAAAACTCTTACGAAAGCTCTGTTTAATAAATATACTCTAGAGATTGCAAGTGTCCTCGTTGTTACTCCTATGTAAATAAAACGTTGAAGCCTTTGCCTTTTGCCCTCATTAAGAGCTTTCACTACCCGAGTTTCACGACATCAATTTTCTAAAGCAATTTGCAATGTTTATGAATTACTTGTAGATGTTTTATGTTTTTTGCTATTTCAGCTTTTGTATTTACAATGACGGGAGATAGGGACTTTTTAATAGGTGATAATTAAATAGTGACCCTCCCTTATATTACTAGGAGAAAATCCTCACGGAGACCCGTCCGCTCCTGGGGAGGCAGGCGGGTACTGTGAGACTCCTACTGACTAAAATCTCCCAGATGTTCATCGTCCAATAACATATGTTAAAATCGCGGGATCTAACTCAGAAGTGAGTATTCCGACGACTTTACTGAAACCGCGACGGCGATGGCCCACTCTAGCAAGCAGTGAACTTGAGCCAACGTCATTGGAGTCACTGCAGGTTCCCTTTGGATGATGATCCTACCTGCACTGAAAGTATTCGCTTTAACAAGGACTAATAATGTGCCCGTTGATTGTTGTAGGTTAACCTCCTGAAAACCATCTAATTTATTCCTGGTGAATTCACTATAATGGGTCCACTGACTTATTTTAACCTCATAATCTGTTGGTGCCCATGCTCAAGCGCAGATAGATTCGCCATTCCATATTTGTATATAAAAAAATACCATTACTGGAAGGTGGTCCCAAAATATGGTAGTGCGTGGCAAAAAAATTCTGGAAAAGCGCACAGTGGAGGATCGCCATTCATCCAGATGATCTGGGTGGTATTTTAATTTCTGACAGGTACTATAATGGTGTAATTCAGCAGCTAAAACAATCCGAACAATTCCCTTTATGAAGAAAATGCATAAAGATGCGATGCCTCGCTGCATAGCCATCAGTGCAGTCTATCACAAAGACGTTGATTACAAATGATCTGATCTGGCTGCTCAGTTCAGATCGATTTTCACTCGTACCTCTCAGCGTATCTATCATGGCGATAAGGATGCAATACACAAAAAATATCACTTACCTTCAAATTAGTAAAGAAATGCTGCGTCCTATGTACGACAGAGAGGGGTGCATGATGATGAGCAGAGCGGGCACGAGGTGGAGGGGACCTGGCTGCAGGCCCACATGATAACTCAGAAGCCGATTTGGACAGTCTACCGCTCAAGGCAGCCTCGGATCGCTCTGTAAGAAAAAATAATTTATAATTATACGTACTATAATTACCTATTTTTTTAAGTCAGAAAGATATTCATAGAGTCAATAGATTAGGCGCCGCTAAGGACTGCCGGATTCTTACTAACAAACTGACGACTATTTTTCCTTGAAACTATTGCCGTGGCCATGGGATCGCTTCGGCAGTTTTCCATCCTACCGATATAATACCCATCGAAGGGGCGTTCCATCTAGGCGTACACGTCATATCCAGTCCATAATGTAAGCATAATAACCCTGGACAATTTAAACAGCGTCGTTAACCATAGCTTGTGTTATAGGTACTGGACTACTGATATAAATACTTAGATATAGAGATTATTTTTTGTAAATACATATATAATATAATATACATTGAAGACAACCAGACGATACAAACAGTCACACTGAATACAAATGTAACCAGCGTACGAGGAATCGATCCCGTGACCATCGCAAGACGGTGTGCTAAAAAAATGAGACCGTAATTTATCACGACATTAAATATATTACATTATTTAATGTAATTGTAATAGCAAACAAGTTGATAGACCACTATATGGAAAAATTTTACGATTTTTATATATATATATATACACATAAATTAAATGTAGTGTAATACGAGCATTTTTGTGCTTAGTAGGTATTGTTAGGTAGGTTTCAATTATGACAATGAAAAACAACTTGCACTCAAAAACATATCTTAAGGTCTATGATAGTAAGTCCAATTCGTTATAGACTTCATTAATTCTATATTTTAATCAGTATCTGTACATATTCCTGATAAGAGTCTAACTCACGACGGTCTTCGTGGGAGCATACATATAAAACTGGTGTTTTCAGCGAGTCTCACTCATTGTTCTGTAGGTCAGCCTGTAGCTAACTGGACTAAATCAGTCACGTATTTTAAAGAATTGTTTGCATTTGTCGGTGAGTAGTAAGCAATTGAACCTAAATCTAGGTTTCAGCATTAAAGTATTTTATGTGGCTTTACTTATCAGTCATTTAATTTTCTATAAATTGTACAGATTTTATTATAGTCTAGATGTATATATATAAGTAACATTAATAAATGTGCAATTAATATACATTGTTAAGTATACCATATATAGCATATACATATATAATAAACAACACACATATAATATATATATAAAATAATAATATTTATACCAATGTGTGTTGAAGTTTGTCTCGACTTACACAAGAGCTATAGGTACTCGATAAAAAAAAACTATTGACCATTATCAACTGTCTGTAACTATAATCACGGTCATGAAGTTTTATAATATTATAAAATAAAATAAATGAGATTTTAAATATTCAGCCTACATATTTTACAGCTTCGGCTTGTCTATAATTTTTTAACCAAATAACATAATTTATTTCGTTATAAGTTACAAACTTCTTGGCATACCATGGATTCACCATGCGTGTGGCAGAGAGGGAAATTTCGAGCAGTTCTCGGGACTTGTGACCCGAGCGTAGGTTTAAGGACCCCTTCCTTCAACGCTTGTTTTTCTCTCTCGTGTTACAAATTCTAGTATAGAATTTACTGCAGTTCTAGATAGATCAAGATCTTTTAGAAGATTGTAGAGATTTTGTTGGTATACCTCTCGTTCCCACTGCAACCGCTTATAAACTAATCACATAGTCATTTTGTAGTAAATTCGTTTATAAGTTGGTAATATTTATCTGTTATTGAATGATATTTAGGGATATTTGTTTCCAATGATATAGTGAACTCTACAAGTATAATACGTTAAAGTTTTTTAACTTCACAAGAAATTTTTTGTATGTAATTGGCAAATAAGGGTCACGGACTTCGATGATATCTATGATGCCCGATATATCACTCATGTATTGCCATTCCGTAGGACTAAGATTTCATGCCTCTTATCCTATAATTTCACTACCTTCATCTAATACATCTTATAAAACAAGCTTATTTGTCAGCTGAAATAGGTAAGACTGAATTAATTAAATTTAGTAACTATCTTTTTTTATTTCTTTCAGATATTAATCGAATATTAAATAAATACAATATCTCAATAATTAACTAAAAATAATTAAACTACAGAGTGGCGACAACATTTACATTAATAGATCTCGAATGAGTAACAGGAAAGCAAAGAATACTCTTAATTGTGTATACTAGGCCGGTGTTAAACAATTGTATTTACCGTCACAGATAAGATTTTAAGTAATCTGCGGAAACTTGAAAATTTGATAAATCAACATTAAGCGTGTCGCCAGCGTTTATCGTACTAGACTGGACAAGTCCATACTCAAAAAGATCTGCGATTTCATTTTACAACTCAAAATTATTTATGTAGAATCTTTAGACCTCTACGTCATATTATTAACCAGTTCGGCTATTTCTGTTGAAATAAACTGGTAAGAATTTTATATTTGATTACTGAATAATTTGCACAATTTCTTCTGCGAGTTGGATTGTGAGAAAAATATTGGTGGAAGAGAGGTTTTAAAGAAAATATCAATATCTAGAATATATATCAACTCATAGAAAAATTTAAACTTAAGTAACTAAGAGATAACTACAGTAAATCAATAGGCTCGTGACAGGTACTATTATCACATACTTGATGTGAGAATTAATTTAATATATATGTGTTCAAGAAAGTGCAATAGTAATTTATTAATGAGTTAAATTCAGACAGAGGACATCGTAAGATAACACAATGTATTTTCTATACAATGTACTGGTATTTCTTAGTATTAATGTATTTTTTATCCATCGCCCCGCTGTAGGCCATGTCGTTGCTTATGATGTGGGAGATACTGGTGAAGGGAACAAAGCGTTCTATCAGCCCACAGAGTCAACAGTTATCACAGCGAGTGATGCGGCCGTGCTAGGCCTCCTAGCAGGGCCACACGAGCCAGAGGGAGCGTCAGGAGGTGTTTTTGTTGACATATTGAGTGATAGGGTGGTTGAGAATGATCCTCAAGGAACTATATTTTCTTATGAAAATAATGGCGATAATACTGCTGTATGTAGAAATCTCACTAGCACTATAGTTTCCACCGGCATACAAACTAGCCTCGATACTATAAGTGATTTAAAAATAACGGATCATTCTAGTAGATTAGCTAAAAATGGAATAACTGTAGAAAAAAAAATCACTAACAGGCTAGTAAAACGTAATGCAGAAAATAACTATAATCATTTTATGGAGTCGCTTCAAAGGTTGGAACTAGTCAATTACCCCAATGGAATGAAACCATTTTCAACATTATTCGCCGATCTTTCAAATGATAAAAAAAAATATTTAGAAAAGATTACTGAATCATTAAGAGACATCGGAGAAGTAGAGCTAGTAGTCGACTTTGTTATCAAGATATTTAAAGTACAATTTCCTAACGAGATCACATTTCCGAATTCCCTCAGTCTCATTGAGTTTGTACATACTTACGTTATCAATAAGCTACATGAAGGACAAACAATCAACAAAATTAAAGGCAATGGTATTCAACTGATTGTGAATATTTTTATGCAATTGCAACATGATATCAATCAAGAGAACCACCGATATAATCGAATTTCGCCTGACTTTCGCGACAACTTCGCGGCCGTGTACCATTATTACAAGCATCGAGTAGTTCCCCAAGACAATGATAGAAACCAATATCTTTATAATCATCGTCCTGGTCATCGTATTAATCCTCGGGTATTGACCGTAAGTGAATATTACAACAAGATTAGATTGTCCTTAATGAGGCTTAAACAAAGAGAAGATTACAATGCTTTTACAAGAAGGTCCAGACAGACGTTTATTTATTGCATCTATATGGAAGAGTTCAAACGTCGGTTTAAGATTGTTGTCAAAACTTTAAGTTCTAGTGGACGTAGACTGCCGGCTACGGTCCTTAGTTCAGCATTCTTCATTGATACAAGGTTCACTGGTGACAAGGACAACGTTGAATTTGTAAATTCACAATGTCGCGAAAATTTGAAGGGCCGTACATAGTTATAGTCATAAAATATAATCTATTTGGAGTTACAGATAAGAAAAACACTGCTGCTGACAAAACTGTTTTCTGTTCTATCAGGTCTTGTTAATGAAATATATGACTACAGAATACATATCTTTTGTTTTGTGAAGACGGCGAATGAATTAAAATATTTTTGATGTCAGATAATGAAAACAGGATTGGAATCTAAATCTCATAATCTAATTTTTTACTCAACGAATTCTCTGTCATGTAGACTTGAAGGCGGTGTATCACCGGACTCCAATACAATAAATAGGCATTAAAGAATTACCCGATACCCACAAGCATTAAGTAATAAAAAAAATATATAAATTGTTGCAGAAAAATTATCCCTATCCTATTTTGCATTAAAACTGCAAGTGTTTAATTTTAAAAGGAGATAGAAAGGTTTGTTTGTGGACCATAAATGTTAATCCATACTTACATACAATAATATATGTATCACCATATTTAATGTATATTTATTATATAATAAATTATGAATAAACGGAAGAATTTACAGTTTTAAAAAACTTAAAGACTGTACAAGTAGAAACTTACGCAATAAAAATAAGCTAATTTTACATTTTTTTAAACACCTTTACTTGAACTAGAGTAATTCCTTTTATTCCAAATTTCAATACCATTTAATTTTCCTCTACCCCTTCTCCTTCAGGATCCTGACTTTCATTATTGATTTGTATAAACATTGTATGTATATGTATTGGTATGTATGTATATATATTATTAAGTTATGTAAGTATTATGAATTATATGTTAATCATAATGCACCGCCTACATGATTCTCTGTTTGCCCTATGGTTGACTGGGAGAAAATGCCTCTAGGTGTTAAGTCCGCCATGTGCACCTTTATTTGTGTATTTGTGCATTAACGTTTTAATAAATAAATAAATAAATTTACCTAAATGCCGTCTACACAAAGTTAGTAATTCATTCTATGTAATTGACCGTAATTGCGTAAGATTTTATAAAACTGCCAGAATCGGCTCTAAATCTGACAGAGAAGCAATTTTAGTCTCATATTAAACAATTTTTGTGTAAGAAAGCTTATTATAGTATAGACGAATTCATAGATGACAACATATCTAGAAATAATTAGTTAATTTGCAAAGACACTATAATTTATTTATTTTATTGCTTTTTTGATTTAATTATTTTAGAAATATGAAAGCGTAGCTGTTTTTGTACTGATTGCCGCATGCATTTTTATGTAAAATGTGATTACTATAACTATCAGATGGCAATTCTAAGTAGCTATAACATGGTCTAGTGTCTTGAGTAGTCATGCTCACTAAAATGTCCAGACATGTGGCGGCATGATGGGCCGGATCATTGGGCTCCCTAAAATATGGTCGAGCGCAATGATGGCTGGCTCATCCATCATACTCGTGAACGAGTAGAGCTTGTGGGGACTGGTCTGCTCTAATCACCACGACTGATAAGGTTGACTGGAAGAAATCCCTCTTTTGGGATAAGTCCGCCATTGTACTATTTTTTTTTAAGACATGTATCTATTATTATTTTGTACAACAAACAAAACTGATTTACTCCTATTTAGTTACTCAACCAGTTGGTTGTATATTCAATATTTTCTCCATTTGAGTATTTAATTGAATTAGTGCTAATTGGCAGTTTGTATTCAAACACTTCAACTTAAAAATGTAAAGTGACAATAAAATTATTTAAAAGAGCAACACGCAAGTTTCTTTTTCGTTCTTCTTGTGATGAGACAGACAGCTTTCCGAATGAACGGTAGATTAAAATAAATGTAATGACTATTCAAAAGTGCTTCAATAAAATTTAATTGAATAAAGAATTTCCTATTCGTTTCTATTCTATTAAACCTATCCTATTGTCTGTCTGTAAGAGGGGAGGTCCAGGAAGAGGATCGAAATTTAACTTACAAGTTAAATTTCGATCCTCTTTCCGGTTTCCGCTTGAGCCGAAATTTTGTGTGCATGTATAAATCGGATGACAATGCAACATTATTAACACATAGAACTGATCTGATGGTGGAGTTGGAAGGTGGCCATAGTAACGCTGGAACAACCCCATCGAGTTTAGGCTCGTTTTATTCGCATTGACTAGGTATTAGCAAATACTAACAGCTGATTTTTAAAAAACTTCTTTCTTTAGCTAACTGTACGTACGCTGTCTCGTGTCTTCACTGATATCATCTATATCAGTCAAAGAAGGCTATCTGCACCCCGGCCTCAACCTACACCCTCCTAGGGGTGTAGATTGAGGCCTCGGGACGGTCCCCTTTGCTCTGTTTTTTTTAAAAGAATAATAATGGAATGGTGCCCTTTCCTGCGCTAACGGTATACGGTATACGTAGCACCAGTGGAAGATAATAAGATGAATATGAGGTCATGTCAATTATAATCATTGAAAATTGACCAGGAATTTAACATGATGGTTTCCAGGAGGAACCGCGTGGAGGTCAACCTGACGTAGTACATTGCTAGGAATGGGATTATTAATCCACATTCCATGCCCTCGTGGGGTCTAATTTTTCTGGAAATCTAAATGTAAAACTAAACTAAACTACTTTTAAGAATTAATTTAATTACACACGCTCTTCTTAAGAGGCCTATTACAAAATGATGCCGCTCAACTTTAGGTTTAATCGCATGGATTTACGCACACATACAGTAATACACGCACACAGACGCAAATAACCGT
Source organism: Achroia grisella (assembly GCF_030625045.1). Classification (NCBI taxonomy): domain Eukaryota; kingdom Metazoa; phylum Arthropoda; class Insecta; order Lepidoptera; family Pyralidae; genus Achroia; species Achroia grisella. The sequence goes on from NW_026712999.1 coordinate 654,711, forward strand.
GTAGCTCAATCGGTGTGGATTTAGTATGAACCATTTTGATCCTTGTAATATTTTAATTAATAATGTGATATGTTTCTACTTAACTGAGTAACATAAACTACTTATTGTATTTTTTTAAATAACGTGATTTATCTTAATTATCAAAGTGCTAATAATGACCATATTTTTTTATTATATTATTCCTAGAGGGTTGATGTCAGGATGCTGGCCGATTGTACAACTAAAAGCCAAAACCTTAATTAATATGAGTAACAAATAATTGGGACAGGAAGACGAAATTACTATAACATAAATTTACTAATTAATTCTTCTTACGTATTAATTCAGTTTATTTATTAATAGATACAATATAATTTATTATAAGAGTCGGATACATTATTGCCATATTCACTTGTTCTAAATATTATACTTAGCAAATAATTATTTTATTTATATATAATAGTTGTGTTTTCAAGGCTTTGTTTTGATTTAAAGGTCCCATCCTTATATGTATATTAGGTGTGTCCGCGACTTCGTCAGCGTGGTATAATGAAATTGACCAAATAAAGGAAATATATTTAGATTATAACCTAAAAAAGTTTCTTTGTTTCACTTAAACAATGACGATACTTTTATACAACCTTTCATCTCCGCTTTTAATCCCTTACAATACTTTTTTCGCACTATAAAGTAGTCTATGACCTTTCTCAGGGTATACTATCTGTGTATATGTATATCTATCTATATAGACTACCTGTGTATATATATATGGTAGTGAATTTACAAGGTACAGGGGAATAACACCCGAGTTTTCAGGAATGGCAACGCATGAGGGAAACAATGTGCTGATATGAACATGTCAGGTACTGCTCATGTATATAGGCGACGGTTACCCCTTTCCATCAGGAGAGCCGTCAGCTTGTTTGCCATTCTAAGTTGTAAAAAAAAGCTTCAACTGCTATCATTGCTGTTCCTGCATCATTGACGTCGCCGCATGATATTGGCTGATATTGCAGCTTCTCGTTCTTGGTTGGCCGATTCTTGATTCTTGATAAATAATTAATTGTTAATGTCAAACCTTTTTATAAATTATTATAAGACGCCTCATTGATTATATGTAATGAAATCACCATGAGCTATAGAGATTTTGGACAGAACCTTAAAAGACCTTAGAAACACCTCTGCTCTCATTGACGGGATTACTTTTATACTTTTGCTGGAGATTTCTGAAAGACTCTCTGTGTCATTAACATCGTCTCCCTTATGGACTTTAATTGAAAGTTTAAAACTACTGACAAATTTGAGAGCTCATTTTTATGGAAGCACAGATAGTGATTTCCCACACTAAATGCTCAAACTTGAGGAAGGAATTTCTCAAAAGCATGATCCAGTCATGAAATTTAAGCCCGCCGAACATGTGCAATGGCGTCCCATTGGATATATTGCTTACTAAAGAATTGAAAGACAATTTAATTGTAGACCATTATAACCGGTACGTTAGCTGGGCAACCAGCTTATATACCAAGAATACCGATGATTCCAACTGATCTGCCAATACCATTTTAACGGCTTCAATTTCCGGTTAAAATATCATCTACACATGTAATAGATCTATGTATGTTTTGATCTTAAAAAACTACGCAGATTTTGATTCGTTGTTATTTAATAGACAGAATAGATAGACTCAAGAGGAAGGTTTATATATAACGTCCCAATACTGTACACGGATCTTTAAACGCGCGATAACCTATATATCCCATATTCACGCGGGCGAAGCCGCGAGCTAAAAGCTAGTCTCTAAATAAAAACATTTATAATGTTGTTGACTTTTCACCCAAACACGCATAATTATTTGACATAACTGTACAGTAATGAAAGTCCAACGAGTATAATAACAGAATAGCTGCAATTTAGAAATATCTGTATTATGTAAAATAAAATAAAATTGGATAAAATATCCCTAAACATTAAGGAATATAATTTATATATAATTTGGTAATTTATTTACAATCCACATTGCATACTAGATGATATACACTATATAACACAAGACAAATGTACGTAAAAATAATAATGGTATTTTTATAAACAATAACCCTATTTTAATTTAGAAAAAAAACTACAAAATAAACATAGAGTAAAATTGGTTTACATTTTCTTACATTTTTCTCTCAGATAAGCGTTATTTTAAAAAATACTAAAATGTTCTCTTTTTTAATTTTAACAATTAATTGCCATTAGTGTGACGAAATACCATGCTCTTGTGCTTTTCATAGTCCAGCAGGGTAGGTAGGTTTTATTTGTAGCATAACTGTACTTTTGTCTTGGCATGCTAAAATAAATATTATATATATATATATTTAACAACAACTTTAAATTAATATTCGTAGAAATAAGTATATATTAGCAAAATTAATTAAATATTACTTAAATTATCAAAATGGTTTAGTCGCTCTATACTAATGTTCACTGACGAATGTCTTATCTTAGCGGTGTTGTAAAAAATGGCATAGGTCCTACCTCGACGAGCGCTAGCGCAGCACTGAGAATTTACTTTTGGCGCAACGGAATTTATACAACTTTAAATTATTATTATTGTTTATTTTTTTCTTAGAAACTTATTTTTTTTTTCATATTTCTAATTTACAAGTATATTCACTTTATTATTATGTTTTTTTTATGCAAAAATTTCGTTGTATTTATGAGAAAATTAGAAATGATTATGGCAAAGTTTTGTTGAAATTTCGGGTTTAATTATGATCAATTTTTTAGATATTTAAGTTGAAAATGAAAAAAAGGACGATGCTGTCTCAATTTATAAAGTAATTATCAAGTTTTAGTACAGATATCATATCAATTTATGTTTGTTTATTAATGAACGACGACCCCAAACTTCTGTCATTTAGCGTTTTTGAATAAACTATTTTAGAAATTAGGAAGACTAACAAAGAGAAAATTAACATTTCAAAGATGTTGTTTTTAAGATTAGATATCTATCTATATAATTCAGGAATCAAAATGTATATCCGACTCTTAATTTCTTAGAACCAGAACCCCAAAGACACTGCTTTTAGGCCAAAAAATGTGAAAGGCCTCTTAACTTGGGGCTAAATGGCGCTGTTGTCCACAGTTATTATTATTATATACTTTCCTTAGCGACTGATTGCGAACTCAGTAATATATATACCTAATAAGTATTTGATCTCGCTTAGCATTATACATGAATGGGATTTTTTTTTTTTAAATGTTTATATATATTATGGGAAAGGTCGGCTGATGTAAAATTAATTTTTATATTACAAAAAAGAACAATTCGTTCAACATATAATTTACCGTGTCGCGAATCTCTTAGAGAACGCTTTAAAGAACACAGGTATCCTACTGTTCCCTCTCAATATATATATATGAAATATATTTCATATATATATATATATATGAAAATATTATGTACGTACGTAAAAACTTAAATTTATTTACAAAGAATAGTCACTTACACGCTTTTAATACAAGGAATAAAAATAAATTAAATATGCCTAGTTTTCGTCTCAGAAAAGTAAGTACATCTTTCATGGGACATTGTATACGTTTTTATAATAAATTGGCAGATAATGTTTTAAATTTAAGTGAAAGGAAATTTAAGATACATGTAAAAAATACACTTTGCGCTGAAGCTAAAATAAACGACTACTTGAATGACTGCAATGCGTGAACTTCATTACAATTAACTTTTGTTAAAATTGTAATATAACTTTCCCATTGGCAAAATTATCAATGTATTTAACGTCAGATAAACTTATTATAAATTTATTCATGACATATTGTGATTTAAATAATGTAAATCAAATATTGTAATGGGGGAAAAGTGTGATTGTTATAGCCTATGCTGTAAATACTATAAATGACGTAGTGGAATAACTTGAAACAGTCATGTTCGCTATAAAGTTCAAACTTGTGACAGCGGGCATGGTGAACCGGGTCGATGTGCTTTCTCTAATATGGTTGAGTGCAATGATGGCTGGCTCATCAGTCATACTCCTGAACGGTTGCTGCTTATGTGGGCTGGTCTGTTTGGGTTGGGAACACTGATTAGACTATTTGGTTTTGCAATAACATATGCTGGTGGTCACTCTATTCTCCCAAGATTAAATTTAAAAATGAATCTGTATTATTGTAAACATGTATAACATTAATTTGAAAAGAATACAAACTGAGTTTCTTTTCAGTTCTTTTCATCTCGATATCATTCCTAGATAGGTAGATTTGACATATCATAAGAGTCTGTAATAACCTAGATCAATAATGATATTTTGAATTTGAATTTTTGAATTTGCATTTATATATTTTAAAGAATCGGAAACCAAATGTGTATTTTGGTACGATAATTATTTACTTAAATTAAACAAACCGTCATACTGCCTACACTCACGAAATCAGATATGAATACGCGGAAAAATGTTTGTTATGTACCTACTTACTTAACTTTACTTAGTTTTATTAAAATTTGTTTAGAGAATATAAATAATATAAAATATTGCATTATTTTTAAATAACAAATCTAGAAAAGATTACTTTAATGAACATCTTAAATTTCTATTAATAATATTTCTCTTTCTAATTAGAAACACATCATTAGAAATTAAAATTTTGTAATATACATCCACATTCATATGTAATACTTTTTTCAAAATATTCTCTTCATTCCTTTATATGAATATTAAAAATCAATCAATGCTATAAATAATCCCTACTTGCCAAATTCAAGTCAATACCAAACTTAGTAAAATTTATACAGGTCTAATTAATAGACTCAATCTTTCATTTTTTTATTTTTTATACATATGTTTACGAACATATGAAAGTGTTTAAGATAGCTGTAAACGCCAGCTACAGCCAACAGCATCAGAGTAGTGTGAAAGAAACTCTTTTGTATTTATAAGTTTTTCATTTGATGTTAGACATAGACACTTATATAAGTAGACAATGTAAATAAACTGGCTTTTAAAAAAAGAAATTCAGTTGAGTTTCTTGTCAGCTCCTTTTAATCTTTAAACAGAACCGGACGGTAGGAGAAAATTATGTCAATTCAAAAACTTGACGTTCATAAGCGAATAAAATGTCCTACATGAATTAATGATTTTTGATTTTATTTGATTTTGCATTTCTCTTGATATTGTGCTATTGATGTAAAACTAACTAGTTTGTAATTGTCTCGTGGAATTGCGTGAAAGTATGCGCGGTTCGCCGGCAGCGGTGTTTATTGTATTGCGATAGTACACCTAACAATGCCGTAGTTTATAATACGACTTTGAATACAAAGCAGGGACCTTGAATATTATATTAGCTGTTAGGGTTTCGCACCACGAAGGTACAAATGGAGCCCTTAATCCTGATATTCATAATGTATCCAAACTCAAGTTATTACAATTACAATTTACTATCATATCTCATTAACTACGTTATGTTTACAAGCTGAATGCATATGTTTGATTCAAATCAAATCAAATGAAAATATCTTTATTCATGTATGTCTATCATAGACTCTTATGATATCTCAGTTCTACCGTCAGTTCGAAATGCTGTCGAGATGAGAACAACTAATAAGAAACTCGGCTCGTATTCTTTCAATTATTATATATAGTAAATTTAAACTGTAGTAATATTATTCTATGTGTCTGTCTGTCTATTTGACTGTGTGCTGTTTGTTACGTTTTTACGAACCAACTAAATGGATGGACCGAAATTTGAGATAATGACTAATGGTGACAAGTATGCTTTATTTAAAAAAAGTAGAAGACGTCACGGGTGTCGAATAGTAAATAATAAAAAAAATATATTACAGGAAGACAGAAAAAAAGATAAAATCGCTACTAGTAGAAATCAATCCCTTAGCGGTGCCCTACGACTAAAGTCGTATCCGTCAGGCGAATGTCATAAGCACTCACCCCCTATGATGCTGTAAAACGGCCAACAACATTAGAGTAGGCCGAAAAAAACTCTTGTATTTATAAGTTTCTCGTTTCACTTTTGTATACATACCTATATTTAGATATGAATTTTGAAACGCAATTCTGCAACAAATCTAATCGCGTTAATTACATTGATGTGTCATTATCATAATAGTTGAATAGTGAAGGAGAGCAAGAATGTTAATATTTGTTTTAAATATTTATAAAAATTTATTAAATCAATAAAAAAAGTTTACACACACTACCATATATTTGACACACTCTTTTGTTTAGTGTTAAAGTCTCAGATCAAATTGGGAATAGATTAAAATAGTTTGTTTTTATTTGTATAGTCTTACTGAATCTCAAATATATAAATAACAGAAAGTAATCATTTGTATGTATTTTTTCTTAACAATCAGTCAATAAATATGTAATATATAAATATTGTAAAAGCCAAATACTGTATTTTGTGTGCGTTAAAATACTGTCTAAATAATATATGTAGGTACTTATTAAATAAGAGAGAATTATGTCCCCGCAAAGAAACCCCGACAGAAGTTTTGCAGGTAATTGTAAACATTGTAAAATAAAAAAAATAACGATTTTTATCTATCTGATAAGGTTATCTTATAAATACTTTGCCGACATTTCTACTATATACATTAATCATTTGAATGTATTAACTAACGCCCGCTTGCAAGACTTGTGCAAATTTCTAAAACTTCAGAGTGTATTCTGTTTATTTTTCTAAAAATAAGAAATACATCCCAGAAAATAAGAAAAATGGCCAGACCCTTCAGCTGTATTGAGATGATTACAGAAAACGGATATAACGATGACTTCCCGTTCAGATGCATAACGCAAGAGGAGATTGTTAGTGATTGCGACAATAGATTTTTGGAAAGATCATTAAGTAGTATAAGGACGATGAGAATAGGTTCTGATTATTACAAAATGAACCACCAGCGACGCGGCATTGCTGTTATATTCAACCATGAGGTTTTTGATGACTACCTTAATTTAAACAACCACATTGGAGCCAACGATGTTAAAAATTTGAATACAGTTTTAAAAGAATTGGACTTCGAAGTCATTGTTCATCATAATTTTCAATTCCACGAGCTTAAAGGGCGATTAATTGAAATGGCCAAAAACGATTACTCGAACGACGATTGTTTATTGATTATAATACTGACTTATGGCGATAATGGGTTTCTATATGCTCGAGACACTTTATACAGACCGGAAACACTTTGGTATAATTTCACAAGAAATAAATGTCCGTCACTAGCTGGAAAACCGAAACTTTTTTTTATACAAGCATATAAAGATGATAAACATAATATAGGTACTATTAATGAGAAAATATGTGAAATTCCGGTTCAACAAGATTTCTTGATTTTGTTTTCGACACTACCACAGAATGTATTTGGTAGAAATTCCAACAACGGCTCGAGGTTTATAGAGGTACTGTGTAAACAGCTACGTACACTTGCAACTAAAACAGATATCCTGCATATTTTGACATTAGTCAGTAAGAAAGTTGCTATTGCGTACGATACAAACAGGCGTAATGATCAATTTAATTATCAATGGAAAGTTCCTTGTGTGAGTAGCACGTTGACACGACTCCTGGTTTTCGAGAAGAAAAACAAGAAGGTTTCGTTTCCTTGGACCAAAAAGTAATTATCAGTCAGTCAATATCGTCTTACATGTGTTATACCTACATGTAGGATGTAAAAGTACTAAACATTGTTTGTTAAGTTTAATGTATTCGTGTTAAACTATGTAATTGAATTGTTTACTCGATTCTTTTTCTTTATTATAGTTTAGCTTTTAATTGATATCTGTGCGAAAATTATTACAAAAAACTGAACCATCGAATTACATACATGTGCCAGCGTTCAATCACTGCCATTACATAGTACCAGAGAGCGTTGCATCTACGGCAATGCTGACCAGACTACGATACCATTACCGCTCGCCAGTACCACTCCCCGCTGGCACCGCTGCGACCAACCTGGAGAGAGCACTTACGTACAATCAATGTTCAGGATCACTGTAAATTTAATTATAAGTATCAATATTCATTTTTTTAACTGCCCCGGCAGCGACTTACATAATTATCATCAAAATAAAAGAAGTTTGCTAACGCTGGTTTAATTTCATAAGTTTTGAACCTTTTACTAAAATACCATCCGGATTATCTGGATGAATGGTAGGCCTCTACTGTGGCTTCTCCAATAAGTTTTGCCACGCACAATCACATTATGGAATCATCTTCTAGCAATGATATTTCCGAACCGATATGATATTGAAACCTTCAAGAAAAGCATTTCTTCTTAAAAGGCCGTCAACGCAATTACAATTCTCCTGGTTTTGCCGATGCTCATGGGCGGCGGTAATCACTTGCCATTAGGTGAGTCATAACCTCCTTTGTCCTCTATGCTATAAAAAGAAAACCTGACCTTATGACTTTACGAGTAAGTCCGTAGAGTATAAAATAGTATTATTTGCTGTTTAATTCATTATCTATTAATTTCAGTTGAATGTCATTCAACTGAATGACATGTAATCGGTCTGCCAATTACAATCGATTACAGTAATGATATATTTGAAAATTTCAAAGGTTCAATGTCACCGTGTTTCATTAGCTTAAAATGCTTACAGCATTATAAACAATTATAATTATGAGTAACCAGTATTTACTAAAATAACTTTAAATTTAATGATGTAACTTCACTTCACTTTTAAGTGAAGGATGGTTTTAACCATTGAGTTGTATATTTATTAATTAATTTATTAATATGTAAAGTATTTTAATAACAGGTTTTACAAAATTTTACATAATTTAAAAATAATCTGTTGAAATCGATTTTATTTTCTATACCATATTTTTCTATTCTATGTAACTTGTAAATTAAGATATCATGGATTTTTATTGGATCAATGTATTGATATTTGCTAATGTAAGAACCTCTATAGATAACTACTATAAAAATAACAGTTCACTGAATGATTACTTATATGACAAATGTGCATGGCAATAGTAGTTTTAATGCAATGTTAAATATAGACTTCTAAATAAGTAGAAAAATTTAAGAAAATTACTTTAAAAAAATCTTTGAAACTTCTTGTCAGGTCTTCTCAATGGAATTTGTAGACTACAATGGACGGTAGGGAAAAATATTAATACAATAAACATGACTTCGATATTATGATTATAATGTCCTGCATAAATAAATGGTTGTTGTTAAAGTAAGTAAACAAAAAATATATAAATATTTTTATAATCATAGCGCATGAAACCTCTTTTTGTATAAAAACCATAAAATGGTGGTAATTAAAAATTAATAAAAAACTTCTTTTTTTCTATCAACAAGGTCTATCATTTATTATTAAATTTATTGATTTTAAATGCATTAAAAATAGATCACAGCTAGAAATACAAATACATAACGAAATAAAAAAACAGTTCAATTAAAAAAAAATATTTCAAACATCAAAATGTCGACATGCAATCTTGCGTGAAATTCTTGCGAATATACTGGCGTGTCATTATTATTATAATTGTTTTGTTTTATTACATAGTTTTCTTTTAGATCCATAATATTATTTTTGTATAACTGGAATGACAAAATTTATTACTTACCTAATAGTAAGTGGTAACCATCATCCCTACATACACATGAATAGCATCAGAAGGTCAACAGAGGTGATATCATCATGTAACGCCAGTGGCTTAACTCATACGTTCATATATTATGCCTTCATAGATGTCATGCTCCCATATCTTGTAATTTTACTGCCTTCAATAGAAACACATATTTGCGGAATCAATTTATAGTTTCCCAGTATCGTGCATGAACAGTTACACGTCGCGACGCCTATTCGTACAGCTGAAAACCAACATATTTGTATATTTACGCACCACGAAAAGAATAAACATTATTGTATTTCAAGAAGCAGTAAATATTTTCGCTTATTTCACTTTTGTTTGCTTGTTTTTTTTTGTTTCCTACTAAGTTTTAGTTATGGAGCTTTAACATGATATTTAGTTTTAAAGCGGATTGGAGTTCCCCGGGTTAGCTAATTTTTAATATATGAGGCATTGGTAAACTTTTCAACTACCTTATAAGAACAAAAGTATCAATTTGACTCAATTATTCATAATCTTTATCAAATCTAATCGCTTTTCAAATTATTACACCTATTCAAGTTAATACACATACTAATTATGCTTATTAAAGTTACATAAATCATAATATTGTAGAATCGTAACTTCTGTTTTATAATACTGCTTAAAACGTAAACCATAAACTATAACTAGGTATGATTTGTTTTATGTGCCCAATACCATAACCTAAGAAAATAATTCTGAATTAATTCTCCAGCTAGGGGGTGAGAGGGTTGTTCGTAATAGCTGCCAAGTTGGATTAAGTCACAGCTAGCGGAAGATTAGCATATCAAATGTTACCATTAATACGATGTCCACAGTTTGTTGTGCCCGTTGTGATAGTCAAACTCATTGTAACTATTTCCATTTTGTGGGTCGCCTCACACATGTAAAGATATATTATCCTCAAATGTGTTAAAGAAACTAATTAACATGACCGTGGATGGATGAAAAAGGAGAGAACGAAAAAAAGATGGGATTGTGGGAAAGATGATTTGCATAAAAGAATCGAAGCACAGATTTGATGGCAGATAAAAAGTTGTGCAAGAAGATGGCCAACTGCGCCTTTCTCAAATAATGGGATGAAAGCAGAAAATGATGATACTATTCTTAAAGCTACAAATTTTCAAAAATAATATACTTGATGGAAAATCGGTAGGTTTGAAAATAGCCTTTTGGCTGTAGGTTGAAAACTAAATAGTAATATCGCATGTCGGCATTATGAATTCACAGCAGGAGTATGGAGTTCAGTTTTTACATAGGAAAACAATTATAAGCCCTCGAGGATTGCATGTTTCTTTATATACATTCTGTTTACTATAACAGAAAAGAAAATGTATATTTAAATACGCGTGACATGGACCATATTTTTGACGAAGGTTTATGGAGACAAACAGACAAAATAATCTTGGTACAAAACAATACTTTTGTACAGTTAATGCGAATAGTTTCATTTTATGTATTAGTAGTCTAATCCGTGGAAGCTTTTGAAATGAGGTGTTGGAAGGAATTAGCTGGAAAGATAAAATAAGAAATGAAGAAGTACTGCAAATTGTCAAAGAAAAGAGACAGCTCATAAATATTATTCAGAATAGACAGAGAAAATGTTGGTTCATTTAATTCAACACGACGAAGTTATGAATAATATTCTCGACGAAAAAATAGAAGGAAAGAGAGGAAGGGCAAAACTAAGACCCAGCTATGTCAAGTAGATTAAGGAAAAAGTTGAAGTCGAGTTGTATCAATAACTAAAGAGATTAATGGAAGATCGTGGAAAATGGCAAGAGCTCCACCGACAAGAGCGCAGTTCTTAAATTATGAATTAATGAAATCTCATCTCTCTCAAATCTCAACCGTTTGGATTCCAAATACGGTTGAGATCCATCAATAACTATTCATTTTGATAAATATGAGTCAAAATATGCAATAAAGAAAGTCGAGAAAACATTTTAAAAACTCTACCTACTATTTTGTTAAATGATTTATGAATAAAATCATAGTGTAGATAAATAAAATGGGTACTAGACAACTAATATAAATACTTAGACATATTTTTTTTATAAATACATATATAATATAGATAGAAAACACCTAGACCGATACAAACAATAATAGTTATGAATACAAATGTTTGCACCGTGCGAGGAATCGATCCCGCGACCATCGGAAGTAAAGCGGTGTGCTAAACCGCAAGACCACCGAAGCCGTCCGTTGAGATGGCATCGTAACTTTATTCAATATTATACTTATTATCACCATCTATAGATGACAAATTGTCATCCACAGATGGTAATAATAACTATCATATAGTGATATCTACGAGTACATAGTGATTTACAAATGTACACGAAGTCGCGGGTCAGTCTATAGTCTATTTTTTAATCCCGGAGACTAAATTGTCAGGTATAAATGTCAAATTTCCAAATAATGGTACCACATGTAACAGAGTAGGGCTGTACCTCCTATACCGATTTGTAGTTTTGAAAGTTTTTATTTCAGAACTCATATTTGTTTTGTAGCTTTATACGACATTTCCACAACATATATTTAACATTTACGCACGTATATTAATATTTCCATTACTGTCGTTGTATAACACAAAAATACATTTTTGTGTTTTCCGTACACATAGTAATTATTACCGGATATATGCTACAAACCTACAATTCTTTTCTTTCTAACAGCTAAATATTTTAAATAGGTGAATGAAATATGACACATACACCTGTTTCATGGAATGTGACACATAAGAAGGATATTTGGTTTATTCATTGTATTTGTTTTAGTGAACTTTAGTAATTTTGTTGTAATGCGTTTTAAATATTCACCCACGCAGTATTTCTGAGTAACCTATAAAAATGGGTAATTATTATTAATCTCCGATACTAATCCCTATTTAAAAATTGTAAGAAGCTGGCAACATAGGTAATGTTAAATTTACCAACGGGATTAAAAATCACACTCTTGTCTATGCTAATATTGTCAAAAGCTAAAGTTGTGAGAGTTGTAGGCGGTAACCTCTGTACCTACTGAACCGATTTAGATTTTTTTATTCTTATTGAGTATCATTAACCTGAAAAATAAGACATTTTCGTGGTATTCGGAAATGTTAACCGCCCAACAAATTGTGCACGGGTGATCTAGTACATAGATCTCTATCTATGTAATAGATCACCCGTGCACATTTGTTGGCATGCATTATTTCCTTCAAAGCGTCCAAAATATACGATATATAATACAGGATTTATATCCAGACAGGGAAGGATTTCAGTAAATAATAATACTTCTAAATAAATAGTGCGCTTCTCTTGACAATGCAAGATTTATGAGTATGTCTTACCTGGATCTAAGGGTATAAGAGAAATCCAATAGACTATAAACAATAGCATTATGTATTCCTATCCTGTCCCAGCTTTAGACATACATAAAACATTTATTTATATGTATACACGTAGAAGGGAGGTTAGCTACATGTCTACAATCCTGTGACCTGTGGATAAAAGGGATATTTGTCTCTCTCACTCATGTTTAATAATCCATTGCTTTCACTTCATGTCATTTGTTATGGCGATCCCTAGCAAATAGAGAGACAAGAGATCTGAGTATATCTTTTTAAGAAATATATTTCAATAATATAAGAAATGTAGATGTTTTCAGTGATTTCGTCTGCTTTTTATCTTTTTTAATATTATAAACGCGATAATGTGTGTGTATAAATAATAAATAAATAAATAAAAACTTTATTAGCTAATATTTTTACATTTAATACATATTACGGCGAACAACATACTAGACATGCAAGTGTGTATCGTGTGGTTCAGAGGAAGGATAGACGGATGGATGGATGGTTTGTTACTTTTTTACGCAAATACTACTGAAGGGATTTTGATGAAATTTTATAGTAATATAGCTTATACATTAGAATAACACATAGGTTATATTTCTTGCGGGTGAAACCGCAGGCACAGCTAGTACAGTTATATTGTAAGAGTTTGTCTGTGTTTTTGATAAATCTATCTTCAGGCTTACTTTGGTTAAGATGCATTCAGCCGTGAAAAAGTAATAAACAGACAGATAGATACATTTTACTATTTATAATATTATATGTACATATATAGTACGGAACTATAAATCACAATAACAAATTAACTTTAAAAAAACATCAGTCGAGGTTTTCCAGTATTTATCAACAAACGATGTTGTCGTTTGCCAGTTATTTTCAGATTTGAAGATTTGAGTTATGGTAGTGGAATTACAGATTCTGACGCATAATATCTTACCTCTTAGGAACAACAAACTTATGAGGGGACAATATAAGCATTACAATACTATACACTAAACGTAAGCATATATACATCTAAACCAATATACGCAGCAAAGGTATTTCCGAACCGACACTATATTGAAACTTTCAAAAAGAGCTTATTCATTCTTAAAACGCCGGCAAAGTACTTGCATTACCATCCTGATCATCTGGATGAATGGCGGTCTTCCACAGTACGGTTTTCTAGAAACTTTTTGCCCCGCACAACCACATTGTGGAATCACCTTCCAGCAATGGTATTTCCGAACCGATACGATATTGAAACCTTCAAGAAAAGAGCTTATTCCTTTTTAAAAGGCCGACAACGTACTTGCAATTCCGCCGGTGTTACGGGTGTTCATGGGCGGCGGTAATCACTTACCATCAGGTGAACGGCTAGATCGTTTGTTCGATGTTATAAAAAAATTAGAAGAGCTAAAATTTGTGAGTGTTAGATGTTCGGGGTACCCTCCAGTACTACTTATCCGATTGGGACCATTCTTTGAGTGTTGGATAGCTCATTTAATGAGGAACGGATTTATATGATCACTATAACCAATATAAACACTATAACCAACAGAAGCGGTGGCGCGATTATAAAAATGTTGCAAAAACGTGTTTTTTCGACGAAGACGAATTTGCGCAGCTTAGATAGTTGGATATAAAGATTTCTATTATTATACTTAACAAACAATGTTCATCGTCCTGTTCATACCTATATATGAATGACGATATCACTATCCTATCATCAGTTTGTTTGCCATTCCAGTAAATAATATCATAATAATAATCTTAGGCAATTCACACAGAGCCATCTAGACCCAAGTTAAGCTAGTTAAAGATTGTGTTATGGGTATTAGATAACTGATACAAATACATAGATTTATTTTTTTCGTAAATATATACATATATCATTCATAGAAAACACCCAGACAGACACAGACAATCATACTTATGATTACAAATGTTTGTGCCGTGCGAAGAATCGAACCCGCGACCATCGGAAATAAAGCGGTGTGTTAATTCACTAGACCACCGAGGCCGTCAAATAACTAAATAATAAACACCGGAAATCAACACAAACTATCTAGTCTCAAGTTACACAGTATGTTATGGGTAGTAGATAACTGATAAACTGCTGGACCACCGAGGTCGTCAATCAGTTATCCAAAAATATGATAGGCTCCTATTGAATTTAGTCAAGAAATGTATAGCAACCCTAACTTTGTATATAATCTGCGTCATTCTACGTAACATTTTAATTAATCTGTGCCGGATACGGATGTAATACAAAAATACTTTTTTCTGTTCTATTCCTGTTCTCTCTTGTGAAAGAGCAATTAATAAACACATAAGTTACACAGTAGTAACTTATGTGTTTATTAATTAAATAAAATCTGTACATATATTAATCATGATGATTTGGTCATGGTACAAAAGAAGAGACGCACAAAGAGAGTCAATTGAAACCATTGTGGCACTGCTCCGACTGGGCCCAACTTCTTGTTGCATGCCACAACACTAACTACGGCAATGTACCTGTCCCACCTACATTATGACACCAAGAAACAGGATATTGTCGACTAGAACTACCAGACTAAGGCTAACCTAAACCTGAGGGTGACGCAGCGCTAATCGACCACAAAGACAATGTTATTATTTTATTTTATATTTTATTATCATATATATTAGTCCGTAAGGTATATATAATATGGCCCAATATTGTTACATGAATAATTGAATAAAATAAATAAATAAAAAATTAAAGGGCGTGTCAATAACTGCCAATAATAATAGCTCTCAATACCAAGGTCGGTATAGGATTGTATTTTAACTAAATCTCGTTCTTTATTACATACTCCAAAAAGCAGTATATTTTCTTTTCCCATTCAGCTATAAACCCTTGAACGGCTTTTTACGAACCCTCCCCCGTGTCACTTTGAAGTTTCGTTAGTCTCCCTTAACCACTAAATAGGAAAGAGTGTTTTGTAGAAGCATTTTAGCACTCATAAAAACGGTTTTGATAGCATCCAAAAATATTAGTATATACAATTACAAAGATATTTTATCTATTGTATTGGAATAATTAAATGTTATAGTTATTAAAAATACCTACTACAAAATATAATGCACATTACAGACGTGTATATATTTATAATAATCTTTAGATCACAAACGAAAAAAAATTACTTCATTTTATATTAAGTAAACATTTTTTTTTTCATCTGATTCATACTAATGTTACGCGAAAGTATGTTAGGCTGTTTACTTGTTATTTTTCATGACTAAACGGTTGACGCGAAGTTATAGTATTATAAATGAATGATAATGGAATGATACAACCGCCTGTACTAACGGTTTACGCTGGCAGGGCATCGGGTGAAGTCAGCTCTGGTCAGTTAGTCCATTATGATTAAATAACCAGAAATTAACCACGATAGATTTCAGGGAACTGTGTGGAGGTCTACCTAACATGGCATAATACTAGCAATTAAGTCCTTAGACCTTA
Source organism: Achroia grisella (assembly GCF_030625045.1). NCBI lineage: Eukaryota > Metazoa > Arthropoda > Insecta > Lepidoptera > Pyralidae > Achroia > Achroia grisella. Next base: position 671,126 of record NW_026712999.1, read on the forward strand.
TTAATAACAATCCCCTTCCCTTCCTTAAAATAGATTATACATTATACAGATATCTGGACCTAATCTACATAGGTTCCTTTTTACAATATAAGAAGCTTGTGAAGTCATGGCTAAATGCAGGTAGTATGATATAATTAAAATATTATATTATATGCTGACATACCACATGAAATCAAAATCTTAATAATTTTACGTGTATTCTCACAGGACCCTAAAATTACTTCTGGTTGTTTCCAAATTCAAATTCAAAATCATTCATCAATATAGCCACTTATAGGTGTCTGGTTTTGTATATTATTTTTTTCTTTCAGTCCAGTTCAACCGCATCGATTGGCATACAGCAAACTGACCTCTTTTAATGAACTTTCGCAATAATCGCAAATAGGCCGTGAACGAGGAATTTTCTAGTGCAGTGAGAGGGCAGTTTTGTTTATGCTGAGTCAGAACAAACGTACGTAGGGGTTGGGAATTAATATAATAATTATTCTATTGTATTGGTGGTTATTGACCCCCCTTATATAGGACCGCAATGTGCCGCCTCGTGTTTTTAAATAACTAAATAATAAACATGAACAAGCTACGCAACACCATCGTTCCAAGTTACACAGAGCTTGTCTTATGCGTAGTAGATAACTGATAGAAATAGTTTTTTGTAAACATACAAATATACAGAGAAAACGCCCAGATTAAACAAACAATTTACTCATGAATACAAATATTTGTACCTACAAGGAATCGAACCGCAATTAATAAGGCGGTGTGCTAAACCGCTAGACCACTGAGGGCGTCATGTCAATTATTAAATTCGAATACGAAATATCCGAACTTACCGCCGCACTCAGAGGCGTCACATGGTTACTAACGCAGTTCCTTAGTGTAGATTTTAAAATGTCCTATTCAGAGACAGATTAGCTGTCTCTGAATAGGACATTTTAAAATGTGTTTAAAATTTGTGGTTGATTAGCAGCAGATATTGGCAATTAACTTTAGTGACATACCAACGGCTATTATATATCTACAATCATCTAGCCTCGAAGTAGGTTTTACGATCGAGATTTTTGCTTCTATCACAGGAAACAGTCGCATTGTTAAGCGTGACAACTCATTTGTAATCTATTTGTATATTAAAAGGTAAATTTACTTTTTTCAGTATGAAAATGTAAATATAGTTTTTGTTGAGAACTGTAGAGTGCACTAAATTATTTGATGTACTCTACAAATAACCCAGCAATAAAATTTGTTTATACTCATATCATACAAAACTTTTAATAATAAATCGTTTTTTTGGTCTACTCTAATGCACTTGGCCCCAGCTGACCTGTATAGCTTCACTGGACGATAGGGGGCGAGTGGAGATGGTAGACCAAACCCGCGGAATGCTGAGAGCATCGCTAGAGGTTTGAACCTCGGCTCAGACCGTCGTAATTCCGATCCCCGTTTGAATTGGGATCAATCAGAGGGGACCTTTAGTTACTACTACAACCAGGGTGCCGTCCAATACCCAAGTGATGTTTTTTCAGTATATTTTACCTCGGTGTACGTAATTAGGTTTAAGACTAACTCACCCATAATCACATTTAGTATCTACAAATAATCTTAAAATTTCTAGAATATTATCTGGAAATGTAGATATAAAGTATAATCGAATTTTGTTCTAAAAAAATCAAGCTACTGTCGGTTTTCGGTTTAGAAATCATGCATTTGACAAAAACAATACGCGTAATACCTTACAATCCCTTGTGATATTTCGCGATTTTTGCTGAACCCCTCCCTTCCGGCCCCTAGTTGTCCGTCACTATTTTTTTTTTATTCTTTATTACTTATTAAGCTTTCTATTTACACACGGTAACGAGTGAAGATGGCACTCCATGTCCAAAAGACAATGGCACTCGCTATCGTCCGGTGCAGTTGTATAGGCCAGCCGCGACCAATAGCATTAGGATAGTTAAAAAAAAACTGACATCATGTTATCATATGACGCGTGTGATACCGTTCATGTTTTGGCATTCCAGTGGACCTAGATTCCATGAGACTTATCCTGTACTTTCACGGCCGAATTTTATCCTACACCCGAAACACAGATTATAAAACAAGCTGCTTGGCTAAATAAAATGCAGTTGATTTTCTTGCCAGTTCTTCTCAATTAAATACTGAACTGAATGGTAGGGATAAAACTATTTTATATTAATAACAAAATAGTTGACATTCATGTCAAGTTTTTTGTATTAATATTTTAGAGCGTCTAAAATGACCTACATGAATAAATGATTTTTGATTTGATTTGATTTGGCGGCTAAAATAGATGGAATGCTGTACATGTAGACGACTTTTTACACTCAACCTTTAGTTTTCTGCACTGCCTGTAACATAAAAGAAAATCAAAAACTTAAACCACATATTTTTCCATTTAATACTTCCATTATACCAAATAGTAGGTGTTTGAAGAAAATCTCAGAAAATTGCCCGGGATCACTGGCTGGCTCGTCGCTCGTTATTCATTTAAACTTTGAAATCACCGTAATTAAGATTGGATTACGTTATAGCCGGGAACTAAAAGAGGATGTCTGTTGTAAGAAGTGACTAAGGGAAACAAATAGACGAGTGCATAAATAGGATATCTCGAGACTATTCATTATGGAGGAGGTGATTGTTAGTAATGGGAATTAGAAACCCCCATAAAGAAGGAAGGCCGGTCTTCCTCCTCTTAATAGTAGTCCTCTTCATGAAGGAAGACTACTGGCTGAAGGGGTTGTTGTATCGGCGCTACCGTGGCAGATTGCCGCCGTCAGTGCCGTAACCACAGAGACAATTTTATTAATTTTATTATTAGACACATAACTACAATAGTTGGACACATGCCGTCGCGACACTTTTTGTAGATAATGATGTGTTCTACAAAGTCATAATACATCATTTTGTTCTATCATCAATAGGTACTATTCGCAGCGTACGCAGTGTTAGGTATTTTTTATGTATTTTTTTATACCTTGGGTTACGTTATTGTAGTTATAGTAAGGATCCCTAACTTTTTTGGAAATATAATATAGCCTATGACACTCAGGGATAGTGTAGCTTCCTAATGGTGAAAGAATTTTTCAAATCGGTTCCGTAGTTTCGGAGCCTATTCAATACAAACAAACAAACTTTTCCATATTAGTATAGATGTATGTTAGTCTATAAGGTATTTATGATATGAGCCATTAGTAGCCTGAAGTAGAGAAATTAAAAAAACTAACAATATGAAGTCGACTTGCACTCGGTCTCTGGAAACCATCGTAGTTTATTTCAGGTTCATCCGCTACAGTGGACTAACGTTAGTTAGTTCGACTTCATGATCATCCCATCATCATTCATTGGTAACTGCACTATATCTTCATCATCAAACCAACAGAGAAGACTTAATTATCAATTTACATAACCTGACGGTTTAACCGTAATGATTTCCAAGGGTGGTTTAAGATTTATTTCCTTTCAAAAAAATTAAAATTTTCGTTTGTAAGGAATTTTCGGTTTTTTTTTATATTTATATAAACAGTTACGGTTGTCTATGGCCTGAGATACCAGAGGTCACGTGCGCGTTACCAACTCTGAACGTTATAACGTATTATTTAAAGAAATATACCAATTGAGTTTTTTGTCAGTTCTCTTCAACTGATGTAACTAGCCGAACGTAGAAATTGTGATAAAAAAATTCACGTGCGTAAGTGGAAAAAACGTCATGTATGAATAAATTACTTTGCTTATGACGTGACATGATCTTGCTACCAATCGGTCAACAGCCCCCACTACTAACCCCTTACACCCACTCAACAGGCCTTACGTGGGTATTCCATGTATAATGGACAATTTACACGTCATATAGCGTGAGAGAAATAATTTAAAAGTACGTATGTACAGTGGCATTGCCGGGTAAAGTGAATGAACTCTATATGAACCTTTAAAATGATAGCTTTTTTATCATAGACTACTTAAAACATACCATCACGACAGTTATACTAAATGAGGTAGTTAATTAACGATATTTTTTTTTTAATGTAGAAAATCACGTGTACAAAAGGCTATCTTGATACCATATCTATTATATAATAATCTAGATTTTTTCTGTCTCTGTAGTATATGTGAGAAATAGAAATAGAAATAGAAATAGAAATAATCTTTATTCAAATAAACTCATTACAAGCACTTTTGAATAGTCATATTTTGATTCTACCACTCATTCGGAATGCAGATTCATCACAAGAAGAATGAGCAAGAAACTTGTGTGTTGCTCTTTTTAATAGATGTTTTTTTTATATAAATAATTACAGTATAACAAGTAAGAGGCATGCGATAATCAACATAGAAGTCGCTACGCACTCATTATTAATGTAATAAGATAATATTGTCAGTGCTATAGATTTAAAGTTTTTCTATAAAAACATTATTATCGTTAACGAATTCTTCAATTTTATAGTAAGCTTTTTTGCAAAGGAACTGTTTTATTTGACATTTAAATCTTTTTTCTGGAAGATTTATAACAGACTCTGGTATTTTATTGTAAAACCTTACCCATAAAACGAATTACTAACTTTAGCCAAACGACATTTAGGTAAAATCAGTTTGTTATTGTTACGTAAGCTTTTATTAGTGCAATCACTAACTCTTTTGAAACTGTCTATATTCCTTCTGGCACAGATGATATTTTCATAAATGTATTGAGAAGCAACGGTGAGGATTTTTGATTCCTTAAAACACGAGAAAGAGAAGGAATCATTATGTTGTCTCTAGTGTACACTGCTGGCGTCATGAGGGCATTAAGCTGTGGACGGCGTGTGAGAACAGCAGTGCAAGACTGAGAGCCGATCATTAGGAAGACAAATGGTTGAGCGTCCATTTTGCAAAGAGTCGAATACTATGGCCAGATGTAGTGTGGTTATGGGTAGAGTGTGATTCCAAATAGTATATATGATCATCTCTTCAGATGGTTCTAATTAATCGGGTTCCGATAACTTACGGCTTTAAAGGCGACGATTATTGTCAGGGACTGTCAGTTGATTGCTCAGCACATTGTTTTACTCGTCGTGCCTTATATTTGGAGCAGCAGTGCTTTATCTCTCTGGCTACTGTGTTTGTATTGAGATATCCATGAACCTGCAGTATTTTTGCAAAACAAGACACGTTTACCAGCTATTAAGTTTCAAGTTTCAAGATATTATTTTGAGCCCTCTTTATTAATCTGATATTGGAGTTTGCAGATATTCTAGTTAACGCAACACTTGGCACCACATTTAGCGTGGTATATTTGATATACCTAGCGCCATCTTTCAGATTAATTTTTAGTTTGATATCGGTGTTTCCTTCACTGGAGAGTCAATCGGAAATATAAATTGTCATGCAAAGTTTTTATTTGTGTCGGATATGAACCCACGACCTCACGGGTGTAATTCAGGGTAGTAAACCATAGGTTATTAGCACATAGACTATACATATATCTACAAATCTTCTCGAACACTACAATCCCTGTTTATCATCCCCTATACTGTGCTAGGACGGGTGGATGAGATCTATTTTAGAGATAAGCCTACCCTCGCTTACAATACAACCATTGTACTCTATACGAGGCTAGTAGTAGAAGATATACCAATCTCGCAAGTTAATGTTAGATTTCCTGAAAATGAGCAACTTTTTTAAAAGTAAATAGAAAATTTAAATATATATTCTTCTCATAAACTGCTTAAATACGTGATTAATTTTCTGTGGTACGAAAAGTTCAAAACACATTATCGTTTATCGTTACTACGTGGATCTATATTATTTTGTTTCATTCCACTAACATAGAAAGAAAGAAAGAAAGAAAGAAAGAAAGAAAGAAAGAAAGAAAGAAAGAAAGAAAGAAAGAAAGAAAGAATGAAAGAAAGAAAGAAAAATATATTTATTTGGCGCGTACAAAACAATCATACAATATATTACAAAAATTATTACTAATTATTTTAAAAATACAGCTGCGACCAAATTTCACTCAGCTTTGTGTCTGGGATATAATGCTCAAACGCTGATTTTCAGTGGAATCTGGTAAAAATTGATTTAAAATATATAAATTGTGAACCTACTGCTGCCTGCGTGAACGTGCGCTGTTGGTGCTTCTGATAAAGTGTAAGTGTATGCTATGATATTGTATGGATAAAATACATAGGTAAAACAATACAGTACGGACAGTTATGCAGTGGAAATTTGATTTTCTAATAGAAGTTTCTTAAGTTTTGTTTAAATATAAAACACTTGTCAGCATGTGTGCGACTACAAAGGTTCAATACCTGACCACCGCTACTGTGAGCGTTACGAACCTTTCTCTACCTTCTTAGTTAATTTTCTGTAATAATATTTAAACCTTGAATTCTAAATAGACTCTGTCTTCCATTGTTCTCATTCGATTTAACTACCTGGCCATAGTTTTGTTTTGATATAAAAAAACCTTAGGTTAAAAGATAATCAGGAAACTATATTCGAGAATAGAAATTGAAATGATTTTATTCAAATAAACACTTTTTAGTCTACCACTCATTTGATAAACAGACTCATCACAAGAAGACAAGAAACTTGCGTTGTTCTCCGAAATAAATATTACTCAACATTATAAGATTTTGTATGAATACGAAAGTTTGTATTAACAAAAATAACTAGCAAAATTGTCGAAAATAAATAAATAGTTACTGGTGTAACAAAATAAATCAGTCATAGTTATTAGAGCAGACTAGTCCCTACTAGCAGCATCCGTACTCGCATAGCGGCTGAGCTAAACATCATTGCGCTTTATTACGGGGCCCAATGACCCGTCCCACCACGCCACCTATATAGACATTTAAGTTGGCAAGACCGACTGAATTACCGTAGATGTCATGTAACAAAATAATATGTACAAAAATTGTACTGAGAAAAATATACCATAATGAAAGATAGACTGAATTACCCCGATATCATGTAAGATAACAATATATACAAAAAATGTACTGGGTATACCATAATGAAAGGTATACATATGAAGTTTGGCAAAAAATAGTAATTCTTAGAACAACTACAACATATTGTACTAGATTTTCCCTGTTAATTATGTAAGCGGAATATAATAATTCCCTATAGCGTTTGCTCTAATTAACAGTCGGGTCAAGTCTGGGATCGTTAATTAATTCTGCTAATTATATACTGTCAGTTAAGTAAAGCTTAGAATTCACCACAACCCTTTGCACTTCGTGTACACACAGAAAATTATAAGATTTTTTTGTATGAAGAACTAAATAACCGAATGGTAATTGCATTGATATTATAAAATAACTTTGCCTTTGTATAAAGTTGTCTATATGGGTACCTCTGTCTAACTCCAAGTTTCTCAACGTAAGGGCGGCGCCCCACAGGGGGCAATTTCATTGTTAAGGGGGCAATTCGAATATGGACTCGACATGAATTTAACACTTTCATTCCTGGTCATTTAAATACAATGCAAGATATCGGTGTAAAAATTATTTAATTTATACAATTGTAGTAAATAATTATTAGGCATAATTATGCTTCATATTTAGCTGAATGTGGATTTAATTCTATAAATAATTTATTGTTAAAGAAAAGGAAATGGGCTGTGTAAACTCAATGAGAAGACTTGAGACTGAAGCTAAGCTAGAAGACTTGGAACCAAGTAATATAAAATCTCTGTGCAAGTTCAAGGATCTTACTAAGTTAAAATAATTAATTAATATAGAACAATATTTACTAAATTCATTTGCAAATTGAATTTCCGTTTTTCATTATTATATGTTATTAAATTTTACTTAAGGTGTTTCGTTAACAATTTCGTAGTGATTATTTTTCATCCATCCATCCATCATTTAAGTTTATTATATAAACAATCAAAGTTTTATTTATTAAAAATTATGTATGTTAAACAGTGGCAGCATAGTGATTTTAGAAAGGCTAAGTTATGGCATAGCACAATAAAGGTGAGGAAACGCTGATCTAAACCTTTTTAGCCACTCACAAAGCAGCTTCTCTATAGCTGTATTTCGGTTGGTGGAAGGAGTTGAGATATGGCAATGAAATGTAATGGTATGTCAGTAAATGCTCAAGTATATTAATACACTACAAAACAAATGAAAAACTGAATGTAAATATTTATTTGACACCTATTTCACGTGTAAATATTAGTTGTATGTGTTTATATATAAATATTAATTATATATATATATACATCTTACGTAAAGCATTAAGCAAACCTAATAAAATACATAAACTGTTTTCATTTAAATTTAGTAACAGATATGAATTCAAAATTATCTATTCATAATTGTCTAAATAAAATTAAGTATTTTCGTCGTAAGTATATTAATAAAAACGTATTATTACTTAATTTGCTGATTTCAATTAATTAATTATCTTCAACTCTCAAGGTACCTCTCAGCCGTAATAAGGAAAATGTACATTTTCATCTGAAAATATTATTTTACAAAAACAAAAGCTCGCGTTACTATCTTCTTATGAATATTAATTAACTAAATGATACAAATGTACGCTTGGTTTTTATTTTTTAACAACATGAAAATGTCTTTCATTATTTTTAAATCTGGCAACACTGACTTCTCACATGTGTAGTAATGAATGAAAATGATTAAAGCGAATAATTACCGATTAATAATTTTCTTAATATGTAACAGTTAAAATAAATAAGAACCTGAGCGTTCGATACCAAAAACTTTGTGGCGAGTTATGTTTACTACCTCTCCTGTGACAGAAACATATATAACTACGCATACTTAAATTAAATGTACCGAGCGAAATGTGGTTATAGGCAGTTGTTGCGTTCACCACTGTTTATCAATACGTCTAGTTACCCATCTTAGATATCTTAGATCTAGTCGAAGAGTGGCTTTAATTTGGTGATCTAGCAGTTTAGATTGATGCGTGTTCGATTCCTAGCACGCCAAAAACATTTGTATGATTTTTTTTTGTATTCATTTGAATATTTTCTATATCTAATTGTATGTTATATATATTTAAAAAAATGTATATAAGTATTTCTATCAGTTGTCTAGTACCCAGCTCTGGTTACAGAGGGACTAGATGGGGTTGTGTTAATTGTCCAGGGTTATCTATTTATTTTATTTATCTACATTATGATTTAAAATATTATCTCGGCTTTCTTTATTGTATGTATGTTGACCCATACGTATATTACAAAATGAAATCATAAAAATTCGTCATAAGACAAGCTCTGCTTGCTTAGCTTAGGACTAGGTGACGCTGTGTCTTTATTATTGTTATAATAAAAATAATACTTACTGGGTAGCGGCGAGTGCTTCTTTGTGGACATGACTTGGTTCAGCTCATGTCAGCTATCACAACGGACGCAGGTGATCATCGAGGACGATTACAACGAACGGCCAGCGTCTGCGCATACGCAGGTTTGTATGCACGCCTTATTAGGTCGGCCGTGATACTGCAATAAAATAAAGATTTTTACTGATAATTGATCGAAATACCTCTGTATTAACATATATTTTATCGAAATACTTAATGGATTTCTATTATTTTGTTTAATTCAGCAACTAATAGTGAGACCACAACATTTATTTTTATTTTTATATTTATATATTTATTTTTATACATTATGACAACCGTGAAACCACTCATGCGTTGCCATTCTAGAAGAATAACATGTAAACCGCTAGATCACTGAGGCCGTAATAAAAACAATGTTGATGCATCTCCCTCTATTTTTGTATATAAAATCTGTAATTTCAGAAAATACGCAGTACCTGTGAATACAAAAAAATAGAGACTAAACATAAATCTTCTTTTCAAAATCGGTTGAAAGCATTAGCTATCACATTTCTAATTATACCAACATGAAGAGAAATTTTAATGACTAGCAAGTAAGCAACCCTCTTAACTGGATTTGTAATTAGCTTCTATTTGAACAGAACAAGGGTTGGAGTCGGGATTTATTAAACATTGCTTATTCATTGTTATATACAACTATAAATTACTACATAGAAGCACAGATAAGATAATATACATACAGAGAATACTAGAAGATACCTAGCTTGCTTTCACGTTTGAGTATACCGAAACAATATCTTATGTGATTTGATAGTGTAAGATTGATAGATAAACTTTTTGTTACTTGTTGTTAATATTACTGTGCCTTGTGTGATTGCATACACACAATCACACAAGGCACAGTAATATTAACAACAAAAATAAAAAAAGTGTATACACAATTACATTGGTCAGTTAAAAAATACAATAGATTTTTTCATTGCTACCTATTTAAAAAAAGAGGATAATACCCTCTTCTTTTATTCAGTAATTTTTATTTATTTATTTATATGTGTTAACCTTTGAAGTTCGTCTTCGTAATTTGATAATAGTAGTTTTATAACAATGCGATTAAAATAAGTTTGTTGTTCATACTTGCAAATCTTACTAGAAACAAATTTAAGATCAAAATTGGTTACTAACCCTTTAGCAGTTAACCCTTTAGTAGGCTAATGAAAGTTTTGAGAAATATATATGGACGATTTAATATTTACAATTAAAAATAGTACAACTGTATTTTTCTACTTTTTACTACAATAAACTATTTGTTATCGGTTTTTCCTTCACCGGATAGTTGGAAATATAAATTAACAACAAAGTTTTGTTTTTGGTATCTGCCAGATTTGAATTCACGATATTAGTCAAGGTAGGCAAAGCCAAAACGCTGTTGCGACAAAAAAAATATATTTCAAAATTAAGTAATACATGTAATTATTACCGCTTAGTTATTAAAAAGGTGTTCTATTTGCAGTTACCAGTGTTTAAAACATATTTTGAACCAAGTCTAAATATAAAATACAGTATTCGCTCAGAAAGTTCGAAAAAATTTGCATATTTTCAATTCCTTAAACGAAAATAACTTGAGACTTTTAGAAGTAAACCAAATTTTTATCCTATTTCAAGTTTATGAAATATGTCTTCAGTTTGAAATATGCTTTACATCAGAGCGCGGCCCGTGACTGTTTTGCAAAAGAATCTTACGCTTATCATTATTACCATAGTTAATTTTCGTCTTTCCGTAAATTGTATGGTAACTAAAAAAAATTTCGTTACCTTTCTCTCTCAATTAACTATAAGTAGCAGTACGGACATCACTTTATCATGTGACAACTGTGATACGACTCATGCGTTCCCATTAACCTGCAATGTCACTGCTTAATCTCACCCTACAATCGAAACAGATACCCCTTTTTATAGTCTACCTCTATAGAATCCCGATATTCGGCTTTGTCACATGTATATATGATATATATACAAATGTATGAGAATATGATATACTAGCTGACCCGCGCACTTCGTCTGCCTCGCACTTACTTGGTTTATATATATAGTTTTCGCCCAATTTACAAAATTTATTTTTAAATGATAGCTTATGTAATATAATACTGATATATAAGCTATATTACTGTATAATTTCATCAAAATCCATTTAGTAGTTTTTTCGTGAAAGATTAACAAACATTCATCCATACTCACAAACTTTCACGTTTATAATATTAGTAAGATGTATATCCGAACTCAAGACCTTTCATCATTAGTCGGGATACCTCTAGGCCAATACGCCCTCACGTTTTGTGATCCACTTATCCATAATTGACTTTAAAACATCTAAGCTAGTATAATGTAAAGAAGTGGATGCGATAATTAGATTTACGAGTAACTGTCTGACGTATAAGGCTGGATCCACACGATCGATCACGTTTCTTCAAAACTAATCGCAACTGATGTAACGGAGGACTGTATTAGGCTGGTTTAGAATGAGACACGTTCCTAGGTGAGATCACATGTGTATATTCAGATACAGGAAAATCGTAATAATAATTAATATGGCATTAGAAAACAATCGATATGAAAAACTTGAAAATATGAAATAAATTGATATATAAAAAAAATATGAAAAAGGTTACCTTCATCAACAACTGGAATGAGCTTAGACGGGGCCTTGACTGTTACCAGCTTATACCGTTAGCGCAGTCGCCTGCACCATTCAATTATCATCCATTAAAAAAATACTCACACTGTTTTTCATTTAATAATATTTTACCAGACCGAGATCGGACCGTGAACGAACCGAGATCGACCTTATAGTGTAGATCCAGGTTAACGGGCCATTCATGAATATCATCACTGTTTTTTTTACGTAATTGTGATAGAATTCTTATGTCATTTGAATGGAATACGAGCGGTCTATCAACCTGATAATGAGTGGTAACCGTCGCCTATGCACATTAACATCACGTTATCATATGACAGGCGTGATGCTCATACATTGTCATTCGAAAGGACTAAGATGTCATGGCTCTTATATTCAAATTTCTACACGTTAGGGGAAGGTGGGCTGACAAATGTGACATTGTGTGACAGGACAGTGGATTTGTCAGATTTCAAGATCGATCTAATTTCAAAATATATGAAGTCATATTTGTCACAGTTCGTCTCAACTGTAAGGTATGAACTGTGACAAGTAAAGGGAAAGGAGTCAGAAATCACGAAATTCGTTAAACAATTTCGTCTCTGGATGGCCCCTTATGTGGGCGGAAAGTCCTGAAATTGGGACAGTTGGCAATGCTGGATGTAAGTGTCCTACATAAGCTGATGTCACCATGTAATAAAAGCGGATTGTAACAATAAATTGTACTGTACATTACATGTAGATCAAACCAGGTCAATATTACGTAAGTAAATATTTTTTCCTACGCCAAATTTGCCATGACTGTAGTAGGTAGGTGCTTTTTTTGTTTTGTTTGAGAGAACTTCGTGTGCTAGTAAATTACACCCCAAAGATTATGAGTTCAAATCGGGTAGAAACTAAACAAACAAGTTTTCTGAAAAAACTTATAATCATAAGCTGTGTTATAAAACCGAAACACGGAAACCCTACTTCAGCTGACAAGGAAACAATGTGCTTTCCAGCTGAAGTAGGTTAAACTGAAGCACTCAGACGAATTTGAAATACCTAGATGTGATAAATTTTACCAGACTGATAGCGTATACAGACGAGTGATAATAGACGATGTTGATGTATCTCTGCTTATGTAACTGCGTTGGTACCTTAGGGTTACCTACCTAAGGTACCAACGCAGTTGACTGTAACATTTTGATTAAGTTTATCATTCATCGCCACAGTTAATTGAATCTATCGTAAGGAATACTATACATATAATCTATACTCTTAGTTTTATTATATACTTTATACCTGAATTGTTATTAATTTCTATCTTAATATCATAAAATGCTTTATAAATAAACAGTCTATTATTTATAGAAAAACCATTTTTAAATTTAACAATAGCTTACATAAAACAGCTCTCCTCTGGAAGTAGATAAAGCACATTCAGACAACCAGTCGACACCGCCGACAGCTGAGCTTATCTCTACTGTACAGAGTTGTGACATAAATGTATTTATTCTGGCTTGTGACAGGAAAATATAAACAGATAGACAAATAAACGCTTTTAAATGAGATTTTCTTTATGCTATGGGAATTGTACCGAGGCAGGGTTTTAGATGAAATCTGATTATCATAAAAAAGTTTTTAGTTGGATAATTTTAAAAGATAGACATAATAATATGATGTTGCGGACATTTTTTAGAACTTTAAAAGGACAACAATTCCGTCATACATATTTTTGCGTAACTTTAACCGTTTACGCAGCGCACGCAGCAAAAGCAAACGAAATTAATATGTTTTGCTATATTTTGATTGCTGTTCCGCTCCTATTAGTCGTAGCGTGACGTTATATGGTCTATATATAGCACTCTGGGATGAGACACCTTTCTCACGATGAAAGAATTTATCAAATCAGATCACTAGAACCTGAGATTTAACAAACGTACGAACATTATCTCTTTATACTATCGATTGACATTTTAGTCGATTATGAACGTTTATTTTAATATTTTTTCTCTATCGTCCAATTCAGAATACAGATTCATCACTAACTTTGCGTAAATTTCATTTCATACACGGTCGCGGACTACCATTCGCCCCAATGACTTTCGTTCGATCCTCCGTCCCATTCAAACGGGAATTGAAATAACGACGGCCTGAGTCGAGGTATAACTACCTAGCAGTGCTCTCAGAGTAAAATCGTATCCGTCAGGCGTGAGTTAGCCTTCAGCCCATAATTCCTTGCGCGGTTTTGGAGTGCCAACTGCACTCGCCCATTTTCGTTCGGTGAAGCTTAAAGGCCAGCTGCGACCAACAGCATTAGAGTTGTCAAAAAGAGGTCCATTGACTCTGCTGCGCCATTGCGGTTGTAGTCAACCGCGCGCCTCCCCTTCGTCGCTAACCTCCCATCACCGCCGCGAATCCTTATATTAGCCTGGTTTATTTTCGTTTCTTTAGTTGTCGTTGTTAACCATTTCAACTGTTTCACACTATTCGGTTGTCGACTGCAACACGTCGTTGCCTGTTCAGTAACGCACTCAGTTCCACAGTCATCGGCTGTTTTTCACTCATGAAAATTACTAATTCATATTTTCCAATTACACGTGCATCAAAAGTGCTCAACTTCTCCCTGACAAGGCAAATTCTTTTCCAGAAGTAATTAAAAACAATCAAATGCCATTTTCTATTCACGCTAATTGGTTGCCATATCGGGAATATGGCTTGTTGCATCGGTGCCTGACACCATGTAGTATTGTACCAAACAATGTTCGTATGATAACTTATTTTAATAGTAACATCAAGTTTTAGAATTATGGTTTTATATAAATATACCCACAAAAGTAAGTAGACTAGCTACTAGCCGCGATTTCGAAAGCTTTGTTTCTCAATTTTCTCATACATACACCTCATACATGCTAATATTAAAATTTAATAACGGATAACCTAGTAGACAATAACGGGACAGAAGATTAATTCATTCATATTCGCTTTGTTTATAAAAGGATTAAGCACCTTTTGACGCTTATAGATATGGTGCCATTGAGTAATTGGAAATTAAATTCATCCTGTTTTAAACCTTGTCGAGGAAGAAATAAGACTCGGTATAGCAAAAAAATTGTTTGTACATTGTATGACTTGGATTGGATGATTCTCTCAAGTCTTTTGTTTTAAATTTAATTAAACGAACCCGAAGTTGCTTTCGATTTGTACTTTTCTAATACTTTTCTATACGTGTACGGAACAAAACCAATTTAAATTTAGAAGTCATGTATTCTAAATTACAATTTATTTACAAGCAAAATACTTTGATTTAACAATGGTTGGATTGTGATTTAATCCATACTAATATTTTGCGTCTGTTTGTTACCTTTTCACGACTAACCGGCTCAGCGGATAATAATGAAACTTGTAGATATATTGCAGGCATTTTATCTCAAAAAATTCGACGAATTCATGTGGAAAATTTAGTTTTATATACAATCAGAATATCGATATTTCTTGTCATAAAATATTATTAATCAATGTACAACGGACAGCCGAAAAAATCTCAGTAACAGTAAATGAATAACAGTATTTTAATTTACCTAAGTATAGTCGTACATTTATTTCAGGGCTGTTTTTATTTCTAAAAAGAAATCTAAATAAAATTCATACTTTTACATGCGATAGGTTTTATGTCCGTTCGTTACCTTTTCATAAATAAACTGTTAAACAGATCTTAATGAAACTTGACATGTAGATAAATTCAATCTCGACGACGGATTCTATGTATATCAAAAAAAGCTAAACGAAGTCGCTGATAATAGGTAGTATTACTTAAATGTTTAATTGGAAGAATTGCATTGGAAGAATTTGAATAATTTTGTACAAAAGATGAAAGAAAATTTAACTGAGCTTTCATTTCAGTTAAATATCAAACAAGCAAACAAACAACACTAAACGTTCTCTCTTCGTTGCGGTTTTGTTTTGTTAATTAGACCAGTTTCAGAGCACGATTGCCAGGTGTTTTATTGAGCCGTTCTGTATTTAAGTATTGTGGTCGATATTCAAAACAACAACAATACCAAAGCTGCAACCAGATTACTTTTTTAACTGGTGTAACCATCAACTGCAACTGTTCGCCTGCGTGCCCCGCTTATACAGACTTCAATGACTACAACGCCATCTAGTTTGAGTGAGATAACCACCACAAGATATTTTAAATTAATTAATATGATTTGTGTTTATATACTTGAATTAAATATATAAACAGTTAATATTGAATGTAATTATATTTACAATATAAAATATATATTTTAAAAGTTTGATATATTTATGTTTATTTTTTAGTACAAGACATAAGTTCTGATTTCACCATAACATGCCTACCTACCTACTGTCTTTAAATAGCAACACAATATTGTGTGCACAATCCAATTCGGTTTAAACGCTCAAAGTGTAAAGTGCCTACATATAACTAAATGAAGAAATAGTGTCGATGTATCGTTTTCTGCCGACGCCCCGTAACATTACAAAACGACTTAAATTTAACGCTAACAATTTATAATTGTATTACATATCGCCGTAAACACGAAGGATCAAAAAGCATACGAAAATAAGTATAAATTTAAAATTGTTTTATGCTTTATTTAAGAATTTGTTTTGTGATTACTATTAATAATTATTAAGCCACGTCAGAGTCGTGATTTTTTATTGAAATTTAATCGACACTAAAAATATTGTGGAAGGAAACATAAAAATTAATCCGTGAGACGGCGCGGCGGGCCCGCCTCTGAACTACATTGGATTCAAAATATACCGAGCGAAATGTGAGCAGGTTAAGTATTGCGTTCACGACAACATCCACTGTTGACAAGCCCTCTGACTACCCCTCGAGGTAACAGTAGTGACGGAATGTTATGTTTAAATTATTAGACATAGTATTTTGTATATATAATTTAGCTTTTCCTGCAATGCATTATAACATATTGCCTGAAAACATACGTAATTTGACAGAGTTAAATATTTAAAAAAAGAGCCTTCATGATAACTGTATTAATGACAAATATAACCATTAATCATATAGTATATAGTTGTACTTGTATTTTTTCTTATTATTTACATGCGACTTATATTTAAATTTAACAATCTGACTTATTGTTTGACTTATCTGACTTACTGATACTTAGCAATATATTTTTAGCAACAGCTTTATAGGACCTACCTATCTACAATGAAGATATTTGTATTTATATTTCGTGTATATGAAAATTGTTGAATAAATATAACTATAATTGAGTGTCTTATTTTCTAAACAAGAATATTGCGTGTACATTCTATTGTTAGTTCCATATTCTGATTTTTTAAAACAAATCTGATAACCCTCTTTCTAAGCAATTGAACTAAATATTAGGTAAATAAATCGAAATGAGCTCTTGTAAAACGAAAAATATATATGTACCTATATGTAGATAAATTACTTATACAAATATTTTTCATTTGACAAGACATCGTCTCGATTTGTTTATCTAATATTTTGTTAAATTGCTTGGGAAATGAAAAGAAAATGGATACAGTGTATTTGAACATCTTTCATTCCCATCTCGTTTGTTATAGCCCTAAGCATGTTGATCTCGTTATTTTGAACAAATAAAAAAGTCTCTAAAATTATTACGCTTGTAGAATATATTTACAATTACTTTAGCTAAAATGTTAACATTCCATTTATTAAACAGTGGCACAATTGAAAGTAAAGCTCATCATCATATTATTACTAGCTGCTTCCCCCAACTTCAACTACATTTTTAAAACAAAACTTATATATTAAAATAATGATTTAATCTATCACTATTTTCATTCATATCTTGCCAGCCATCTGGTAGAGTCATGAAAAGATAGCAAAAATACCGACAGATACACATTCACATTTATAATGTTATGTTATAATGTTAATGGTATGCATGTTCAAAATATGAAGTTTCTTGCCTATTCTTCTTGGCTGTTTGCATTCTTAATCTTTTTATTTATACCACGTGGTGGCAAACAAGCATACGCACCATCCGATGGTTAACAGTTATAGAAAATAGTTATAAAATGCCTGATATGCGTCCAACCCTTAAGAAACCTTAATATACCCTTCTTGAAAAACCCCATGCTGTAGTCTCTCGAGAAAACCTCGGCAGATAGTTCATTCCACAATCAAAGTGTACACGGGAGGAAGCTCCTTTGAAACCGCATTGTCCGAGACTACTTAAGTTCCAGCGAAAATATGGCGGTATAATAAAAAAATCTAATGAAATTTCCTTCTTTAATTATCTGAATAAGGATTTCTATTCTGTTCTTTCAAGGTTTTTTAGCTAAAACAGAGTGGTGACGAACCGTACTTTTGTGACAATGTCACGATAAGTGACATGAGATAATCTGTCCTCCTGTTTTGTGTCTGGCAAGATTAATCTTGACACTTGGGTAATCACTACCTTTTTGGGCTTGACATAATCTTAATGAATTTGTGTTTTTTTTTAATCTTAATTATATTTAGGGAGTTTTATAATATAATTATAACGTCAGTCCCATCGTACCTTATTCTCTATTCCTAGTGTATTTATACATTATATTATTATACTCGTATTTATATAATTTTCAATGAATTTGTTATATATATTTTATAAACATGTACAAGCTGATTTGAAAAGAATAGGAGCTGAGATTTTTGTCATTTCTTCCCAGCTCGAAAGCACTCCAAACTGATAGATTTGTCTTATCATAAGAGTCAGTAGCAGACCTACATGAATAAAGATATAATAAATATTGATCTAATAACTAATCAATAGTTTATCATTATACGTTAGATGATTATTACTATACATTATAAGTATATTATAAAAAGATATTTTGTTATGAAAAAAATAAACTCAGAACCACTACACCTATATATTTGAGAATATCTTTCACTGTTTGAATTTTAGTTCTGATTTCGAAACTAAAATTCAAACAGTCGCACGCTTAAGATTAATGAAATCGGTTAAGTTGTTCTCAAGTTATAGCATAATAATAACCCAGTACAATTTACAGAGCAGAGCCTGTCTTTTTGGTATTGACAACTAATAGATATGCATAAAAACATTATTTTTTGGTAAATAGAATAGAATAGAATAGAATTTATTAATTCGTTTTTAGAGTAATAACATAAGAAGTACAAGAATAATTTACACATTAAATACATAATACACATAGAAAACACCCTGTCCAAACAAACAATCATACCCATGAATACAAATGTTTGTAACGTGCCAAGAATAGAACCTGCTATCATCGGATATAAGACGGTTGACACCGGCGGTCAAAGAGCATGCCGGCATGACTAAGGAAAATGAAAATTCATATTTATATATACAAACATTTACTAACGTACAATAAGATATCTTCAAAGATACGATTTAAAAGTGAATACAGTTCACTGAATAGAAATTTCCAAAGGGAAACGGGCAGTGAAGCGTAAAAGAATTATATAATTACGCGCCTTATTTCATTCCAACAATTTTAACATCAATAACCATTGCCTTATGAATTTATTCAGCCGGAATAAGTAACACGAATAATTCTAATTATCTTACTAATATTATAATCGCGAAAGTTTCTGAGTATGAATGGATAGATTTTGTTACTCTTGCTCTTGTTGATTTTGTTTTTTTTTTACGGAATACTCTAATGCCACAGCTTGCCTTTACAGCTTCACTGGATGAAAGGGGACGAGTGCAGATGGCACTCCAAACCCGTGAAAAGACTTATGGAGCGGCTGAAAGTCAACTCCCGCCTGACCGATACGACTTTAGCCTGAGGATCGCTTGTGGTTTCAAACCTCGGCTCAGGCTGTCGTAATTTCGGGGAATCGATTAGTGATGACACTGTACAGTAACATAGCTTATACATCAGAATAACACAAAGACTATAATTTTTACGCCGGTGAAACCGTGGGCCCAGCTAGTTTATAATAATAATAACTCAGCCATCTAGTTCCAAGTTAAGCAGAGCTTGTGTTACAGAAATGTGGAACGCTCAGTTATATCTAATATTGCCTGTCACATGTTGTAGATTAATCGATTTAATATTTTTCTCTTAAAGTGGCGATTCTCTCTAAATAACTATCGTTTTTGTTAGCAATGTTTAAAAGCATTCAATTTAACAATTCTACTGTTACAAATCTCCATAAAATGAATCCATGCGGAGCCACAGCAGGCATCTTTCTCTTTCTCTGCTTAGCCTAGCCTTTTCCCATTTCATTTGGGGTCGACTCATCTAGGCTGGTAGCTAGTGTAATTTTTCAGTTCATTGTAAAGGTTGTACATAATAAGTTACTTTAAAATAAATCATACACTATTCGTTTATAAATAGGTAATTGAATGACAGGTATAGGTTACCTACATCACCTATATATAGTTAAATATTGATTAATGGAAACCGAACCGACTTCGAACTTCGAAGTGATACTGAATTTAATGAACAACAAAGATCTTATAGACTACTTGAAAGATACCCATGCAGTTTATTTTTAAGTTTGTAAACGTCATCTATGTTTATCTAGACTTTATTAAAAGTTGTTACGCTGCGTGTTACAAACTCTTGGCCCATGTTTATATTTTTATTTTTGTATCAATTTTGAATACCTTTTCTTAGAGTTTTAAAATTGTCACGTATATTACTGCCACTTTTTCATTGTAATTGTTCGTACCAATGTAACAAGTATTTACCACTTTTTATTCATTAAACTCAGACATATATAGGTACATTAATTCTATTATCCACGCTGCGTTTTATCGTCAATTTTCAACTGCCAAACAACTTGCTTTGTAAACTGTTTCAGTTGTAAGGCAATAACGCAGTAAAGTTACAAGTTTTTTTTTTCTCTAAAGCTATTGGTCGCAGTCGGCCTTTACAATTTCACCGGACGATAATTACAAGATATCTTTTTACATTAGGTTGTTATTTGTATCCATAGTTATACATGTTTAGTAATTGCATACAATAATTTATATATACTGATATCTATGGGAGTTCGTGTTTTATTTCACAAGATATTTTTCCGCCGTTTATATAATCTACGAAACAAAGGAAAGTTTCAAAGCAATCTAACAACTATTTGCTGAGTTTCGTTATTCCAACGAGCAGTTAAAGCCAAAATGGAATTCCCTCTTGTACAATAAATAGAAACTGAAATCTTTACGCCACTATATAAAGCCTAGAGTACCCAACATCCTAATTTATATACCTTAACTACATTTTTACCTAGATAGACTTTGTGAAAAGACAGTAATGCGTAGGAATGAAGGTAATATTTTAAAGAAGGTATTAAATATGAATGTGGATGGGCAGAGGAAGGCCGAAAAGCAAATGGATGAGTGTGTGAAAGATGATATGGTAAGAAAGGGAGTAAATAATGAGATGGCTGCGAACAGGGATGAATGGAAGAGAAAACACATTACGCCGACTGCAAATAAATGGGATAAGGAAGAAGCAGATGATGACTTTGTAAAAAGACATTTGCGTGGGTACTTCTTTCTCGCTTATTTCAGTTGTCAACCAGTTTCCTTTGTAAACTGTTTCAGTTGACACATGTCTTCGTTCGTTGCTACTATTGAGAGGACTTTAGACGCATGTAACTCTATTCAGTGATTACTTCCAGCATTCAGCAGATAATCGGCAGTAGCAGACTTATTTGTTTATCGATTTGTGACAAAAGTTGAACCAAGGGACGATGTATGATAGATTTGTAAAACAGATTGATGCGGGAGAATACAAAGAGATGAGATTTTAGGGATAACTTGTTTCTTACTTTTAAGGTAGTGGAGCATTGTCCTCGTTATCAAGCTGTAAAAGCATATAATATTTTGTCTGTCGATTTAAAGGACAGATATTATAAGTATTTCAGTATTCAAAGATAAATGTTATGGTTACTCAACAAATGTTATGATATATTAAAGCTATAATACATTGTTTAGAACAATATTTTGTATGAATTATATTTATATTCAAACACCATTGTACTTGTATTATGAATAAATGATTAAAACTATGGAAACATAATATATAAATAAATGACACAGCAAAATGTGGGCATGTTATATGTTGCATTCACCATGTCGTTGACAATTGATAATGCCTCTGATTACCCCTTTTAGATTAATCGTCATAGCAGTAGGTATATTCTTATATTATTATTAGGTTCTATCCTAATTACACCATGCTAAATCGGTATTATAATATAAACTGAAGTTGACATAAATTTTTCTTATCGCTATTCCTGAATTGGGACTCTCCGCTATAATTGTTAATTCAAATTTTCCCCAAACTTTGAATTAATCCCAGAATATTCGGTTTAAGGATGAAAATGATTATGATTAATGATTTAACTTCTGAACGTTGAAATTACGAATAATATAACAATCATAATCAATATTTCGTACAACTTCATATCAGCTTTATGTCTTAATCTCAATAATATTATAAACATGAAAGTTTGTGAGTATGGATGGTTGTTACTCTTTCACGCAAAAACCACTGAGCAGATTTTGATGAAACTTTAAAGTAATATAGCTTATGCATCAGAATAACACACATACTTTTTATTGATATTTAACGTAAAATTTAATTTCAAATTTTTGTATTCTTGAGTATGATTGTTTATATCGGTATGGGTGTTTTCTATGTATAATATCTATTTATTTTTAAAAAGTATCTATGTATTTATATCAATTATCTAGTACCCATAATACAAGCTCTGCTTAGCTTGGGAGTAGATGGCGCAGTGTGAATTGTCCTGAGATATTATTACTTATAACGTAACAATCAACTTTTATTATAAATCACTAATTAATACTATGCCTCGATCAGACTCAAAGTCAAAACACCCCTCTCCATTCTAAGGTTGCTTGGCGTAGATTGCTATTTAGCGATAAGGTCGCCCATCGTTATCTTTCTGTCTTGTTGTAATTATATGTTTGCATATAGGTTAATTCTTATATTTTTTTTTATTTTAAGAGGAACAATAAAGTTATCTTTTCATTTCACCTTCCAATCATAATAATGTATTATAAATAAATAAAATACATAAATAGGTACCTAATGGAAACCAGATTAATGCACGTATTTACTGACAGACAGTCAAACAAACAAATACCAAAACATCTATTCTCGTATAATTTTTGTTTATTTATATAAACAACGAAATCCTACATATACATTGTTTTGTAGTAAATTCAACCCTTCCTGGAGATAAAGTCCCATCATTACCATATATATGGCCACCATTTTACGTTACAAATAATATGAAGCTTGCTGAAAACATTCCACAATTTACATAGTTACAGGTACGTTTCATATTTTTTTTGTAACTAAAATACCAAATGTATGACCCACCCACGGCCCACCTGATGGAAAGTCGCTAATATACATAAATATCCAATATCAGATAAATCTTTATAATAGTTGTTTTTTCTATATAGAGACAAACACACTATTACTCAAAGCTTCTAAATAAATAATTATTTCCAAGGATCAATTAAATCCACGGAACTCTGTTAAGACCTACACTTTTTTTTCAAATATGAATATAGAATGTGCAGCCGCGTGCGCTAACGGTATACGCTAGCGGGACACTAATGGAGGATGATAAGATGAACATTAGGTCAAGTCAGTCAGCACATCGTTGACACCAGAAATTTATCATGATGATTCCCAAGGTGAACCGCGTAGAGGTCGTGACATGGTACATTCCTAGCGATGGGGTGAACAGTCCATATTACTAACAATCTAGGGTCTAGTAGAGAATAATAGAATTGACGTTAGCTCAGTTAGCCCGATTTAACAAATTCAGCAGAAATTTATCACAATGGTTTCCAGGGCTACCGCGTAGAGATCCTGACATGGTACGTCGCTATAACTGGAGGGAGGGAATTGTTAGTAATGTGGACGGTTGACCCCATTGCTAATAATCCCCTCCCTTCAGTTAAGGCCTACACTGTGGCAACCCTGATACAATAATGCAAATAGTAGAAGCACCACCTACCACGTTTTGTCATAAAAATCTGTTATTACGGCCGTACAGTATCTATTACTTTGATCGACTCCAGTACCGCTATGAAGGAAATGTACAGTATTACACATGCTTGTAATAAATTGTTTATTGGTCTTGCAACAATAATTTTAGGGTTCTACTCGTATATATCAAATAAGAAAACTATATGCTCGTATATTGTTTTGTTTTTAGTATAAAAGATAGCCTATATTCATTTATTTATTATTTTGCACAAAAAATTGTATACAGGACAGCCTGAATAACAGATGGCGGTGCAACTCAATAATAGATATACAAGTACACATAAATAAATAAAAATATAATATATAATATGTTTATGCAGTTCCCGTGATACGAGTTTAATCTGTTCGTATTAAAATTAAAATCCATTTATCTGGTTTTGTGACAAAATCGCTAACAACTGGTACTGGTAACAAGAGTAAACAGTCACCCAGACAGTCAGACCTAAGCATTTATAATACTAGCTGTTTTGCATGCAGTCTTCTGCTTTTTAAGATAAAAAATAATTATTTACGTCCTCGTAATACATTACGCCTAATGTAGCATTACGTCAAATTTAACACAGATCCGTTCAGTTTTTTGAGAAAAGTTTGCAAAGAGCCAGACATACAAATTTTTGCATATATAATATTAGTATGTATAATAATATAGTCATTTAATTCTACTGTAATGACAAACAAGGAACAATGAAACCTTAAAAGCTTAACCCGGTCATCCAGATACTAACATATCAACGAACATTGACACTATTCGCACGGTCGAGTACAC
The DNA here is from genome assembly GCF_030625045.1 of Achroia grisella. NCBI lineage: Eukaryota > Metazoa > Arthropoda > Insecta > Lepidoptera > Pyralidae > Achroia > Achroia grisella. Next base: position 695,917 of record NW_026712999.1, read on the forward strand.
AGCAGACTTTATTCAAAAGGTTTCACTTCAATAGGATCTCATGAGCGGCGACGAAATTGCTTACACAAAAACAGATGTGGCAAAGGTTCTTTTCCAATACCCTTTTTAGCAAAAGGTCAAAGCGAAAGTATACATATTAATGAAATCAACATTTGAATTTGTTTCAAATCAAATCAATAGTAATTTATTAATATAGAAAGTTTTAGCCGTTTAAGAACGTCAGGTTTGTTCATTATTATTATTCGTGTTAATAATGTATTAATAGGGTCTTAACACAAATAATTTTATGGCAAATAAAAGTATTTACCTCTTTCGACATTTCGACTAGGTTGCACTAGACAAATCAAGTTTGTTGTATTTATATTTTCTTTCCTACTGTACATTTCAGTATACAAAATTATTTGCGAAAAACAGGTAAGGAAATGAACTAATTATATTTTTTTTAGAATTAATAACAAAATCTTAAACTATAATTTATTTTATTTTATTTCTAACCTAGATAGATTTTGTATATAATCGTCTATTTCACGTCACATATTGCAGTCGCCAAGTAGCTTGCTTTGTAGTCTGTGTTGTATGATTGAAGGGTAAAGTCAGTGAAATTACAGAATAAATGGCATGATATCTCAGTCCTCCGGGATGGCTACACTCGTGGTATCAGGGGACATCACAATGTGATGTCCGTAGTGTTATTAGCGTATATATGCGACAATTACTACTATCAAGTCGAACGTGGGATTGTTTGCCATTCCTATGACATAAAAATATAAGTGTAAAGTATAAACCATTGCAGTTAATCTCTAATGAAGTCGCTGCTATTGGCTAACTAACAAGTTCCTGCTCATCACCATACTAAACGTTTTTACCATCAAAGCATCATACTATTGCTATTAATTAAAATATTAAGTATTATGAACAAAGTGAAATGCACTGATACGAGTTTACCACACCCTCCAGTAGCAGGTTGAGGCTTCGGGGTGAACCCTTTACCTCGACAACACCTACGATGGCCACAACTCCCGAGGGACTGGATTTAAGCCCCTTGAGGGTTTAATAACTTAAACTAAACTTAACATATACAAGAATAACATTGTTCACGCATCCCAACTTTAAACGTCAATAAATGTGATATCGAAATAGAATGAAGGACGAAAATAAATGCAACTCCTTTAGCATAAAAAAAGTAAGATTGCTACATCTTTTATTGAACAGACCTCACACTTTCAGGATTCTCCACTTACGTATACGTAAATTGCAGCAGTAACTACTGTAGAAGTTTTAAGGAACTACGTAAAACGTCGACATAAAACTTTACCTCTAGTGGAAATAAAGATAGTGCGCCTGGGCTTGGTAAAGGGTTCTGAAGTTTTTATTTTCTGCAAGCGATATAGTGAGTTTTTAAACTTTACGTACACATATACATATTTAGAGCATATTTTATTTATTTATTAATTCGGAGATCCATGCACATTAATTTAAAAATAAATTATAAAATAGATTAGTAAATTATATTTATATCCTTTCAATTCATGTATCTATGTCTATGTCCAACCACATCCAGAAATCTAGGTCCGCAGAAATGCAATGATGTCCCACTGGGCATCATTGCATTTCAGTACATCACGATGTGTAGAATTCGGGTGAGCGCAAACAGCTCCCTAAACATTATAGCAAATATGCGCTCCAGAGACACTTCTCTGTCCCGAATTCTACACATCGTGATGTACTTCTATTCCTCATAATGACATCAAAGCCATCTATCTATCTATCCGCGCTGCTGCAAACATCTCTGATGCGTTATGACAGTATCACAAATATAAACATTACAGTAGTATTTATGTTGACAAATGGAAAGAGGTATGAAGAGATCAGTCGTAAATATTTACATACACACAACACAAGCTTAACGTGGGACCAGATGACTCGGCTTGAATTGTCCAGGGATATATATATAATACATGTATACTATTCGAGTATTCACAAGTGATGGATATTATAAGTTATATTTCTGCCTGCAATGACAGTCTTGTTATCTTACCAACAAGTCGTTGCTAGTCACCGGTGTTGCCGCGAAACGTAGGCAGACTCGCCACGAGGTTTTACACGTTTAATTTATAATTTTTAATTATAAAATAAACGAATTAATGAACAATGACTATGTGGGAGTCAAAGTGGGAGCGAGACGTATACCAGCAAATCTCTCTACAATCTTCTAAAATATCTTGGACTGTCTAGAACTGCAGTAGGTTCTACATATACTAAAAACGTGTATCTAAAGCTACATTAGCAGGTTTCTACTAGATTTGGCTGGGCAGGGAGACAACCACTAGCGGTGAAGGTGAGTATTGACGGACTTTGGCAAGGGGCCAAAGCTACATGAGGGTCTACTACAAAGGGTCACGAGTCCCAGCAACTGATCGGAGTTTCCCTCTCTGCCACAGGATGGACCTGGCAGTCGCAGTAATCTCTCTATATATTTAAAATACATTACGAAAGAAGACTAAAAGACTACAACGACAATTCTTATGTTAGACTTATAGTAGCAGTGGTATGTTACATTTTATGCATTGTGCTCTAACCCCTGAAATTGTATATACACATGTAGTTGGTTAAACCTGCCATGCGGGAGAAAGAAAAGGTTCAATTCTATTATAGTTCGTTTTATTTTATAATTTTACTGAGTATATTATATGATTATAAGAATATTATAATTATATTATACGAACCATTAATAATGATTACTACGATTAATTTCGTCTGAATAAATTTACATCTCCTATTTAACTCGTCGCTGATTGTTCCATTGTGATAAAGAAAAAGGAAAATGGTTTATGTCTGTCGTCATGAGAAAGTCTACCTTTCATCACTCACTCCAAATTTCATTAAAATGCAAACAGACAAGCAGGTAGATAGAGGTTCAGACATTTGTCCTAAGTTTAGAGTGAGCACTAAATTATATAAAAAAATATATCCCCGAATTTAGTTTTCCCATTACGACTGACCTGTATAAATAATAAATTTGAAGGTAGATAGGATACATGTAATTCATCATTGGTGACAATATCAAGATGGCACCCCGTGATGTCTAAACCTTCTATTTCCATTCATATTTAATGTGAAGACACTCCATCAATCATTCCCTTTTCGTATGCTTAAGATAATAAATATATTTGTTCCTAAAATTTGAATTCATGTAAATTGTCTGAAACACGCTTTTTGTGGTGGATAATATTGTATGTATTCTATGTTTGTATGTCGGTTCTTTTATTAAATCTGCCTGATTTCGGTTATAAATCTGCCTGAAAAAAGATTTAAATGTCATATAAAACACTTCCTTTGCAAAAAAGCTTACTATAAAATTGAAGAATTCGTTAACGATAATAATGTTAATATTCTTTTTTTCAGGTTGAATATATTTTTTTATTTAATTTATTATGCTACTTTAATAATAAGCCAGCTGACAGCCCATCTGATGAAAAGTAACAATTGTCGCCTCTTTACATGAACACGGAGGAACTTCTCATGACTTATCATCTAGGAGTGACGAAAAGAGAGGGGTGTTAGCATTTAACTACTTTATTGAAGGGGAGAAAATTGTTTATTTGTTTGTGTTTACAGAGAAATTCAGTGGGTAATGATAAGATGAGCATGAAATCAGGTAAGTTAGCCATCGTCGCAAATGTACTAAAAATTATGACGATAGTTTCCAGGGGGCCGCGTGGAGGTCGACCTGATGGTACATTGTTAGTAATGAGGCAACTTGTTCCTATTATCACTAACAATATCTTTTCTTATGGGACGACTTGTTAGTGACGGGAATGACTGTATTGATAGCAATGTTCCTTATTGGTTTGACTTCTCTGAGATCCCCCTTGAAACGATCGTATTAGAATCTTTATGAACTCATCAGGTAGGGCTAACTGACCTAACTTGAAACACTATCATGGTACCTTTCAAGAGTATACCGTAAGGACATACAGGTACACCACTCTACTACATCTATAATACATACACCCTATTTTCTTTCCCTATTTACTTTGGGGTTAAAATGCGACTGAACAGAATAATTTAGCCAGTCAATGGGCCCTCCAATTGTAACAGTCTCTTGACCCAAATATTTCTGACAAGTATCGTGTTCTGTTTACAAATCAGATAATAAAACCTACTCTCCACTTAGTCATGCATAAAGGACATAGTAATAAAATGGTATGAAGGTAAATCGATATATATCGAATACGGTTAGAAATGGAAATTATGTGGCAGGTGGAAGAAAGAATCCTCTCTTCTATTTATTAGGAACATATGGTATTGTTTTATTAGAAAAAAATGCTGTATTCTACTGTGTAACAAACAATTTCTTTTCAATAAACAATCAATAAATATCACATGTGGTTATTCAAATAGGTGATAACCAACTCAAAAGTATAAATATTTATATGGTAGCGTCAAAAAATAGCAAAGAATTGACAGCATCAAGACGTAGAGCTGACATAGAATATGTCGCATAACTTACGTAGTTTGTACGTACCCTTCCATGTGTCTTGGTTGATTTATTTTCTCCTCAATATATGACCATAAAGTCGGGCCTACTGATTTACTATCCCGACTTAGACGAGAATGTTGCGAGGTTGAATCTGATTGAAACAAAAAACCGTTAAATTCCATTTATATTTATGTCTAACTTGCCATTGATGGAAGCACCGTTAACAAACCAAATTAATCAAACGTACTGCTGTGTTCGATTGAGGTGCTCAGTGAAATGTTAGCTGTTGAATTGTCAACAATGCTTCTGCAGTAGCCAATGTTTCTGTCTACCCTATGTAGGATAAAATTATTGAAAATATATTATTTGATTATTTTATAAAAGTTTAATTAAGTATTTTGTTATTGATTAAGCAAAATATGGTGCATGAACAGACAAAAAATAGATATTAAGCAGAATGACATCTTAATCAACTGTAGGATGTAATAGCAACGCATCAGTAATGTGTAATATCGCCATAATATTTTTTTTTATAGCACAGGGGACAACCGAGCTTGCGTCTCTCTGATGGTAAGTGATTACCGCCGCCCATGAGCACCACCAGGGGAATTGCAAGTACCTTGCCGGCCTTTTAAATAGTAATAAAGTCTTTTCTTGAAGGTTTCAATATCGTATAGGTTCGGAAATACCAGTGCTGGAAGGTGTTTCTACAACGTGGTTGTGCGTGGCAAAAAGTTTCTAGAAAACCGCACTGTGGAGGACTGCCATTCATCCAGATGATCAGGATGGTATTTTAGTTTCTAGCGTTGTTTCGGTTTGCTTTTAGTTTACGGTGGTGATACTCAGCAGCTGGTATTATTAATCCGAACAATTCCAATATAATATTAACGCATCAATAACATACCTAACGCATCTATAGCGTAGTGATTTTCATGCATGTAGGTGACGGTCACCGCTTACCATCACATGAGCCATCATATTTCATAATACCGAATACCTATAATTCAGAATACCCATAATTCAGAATACCTATTTAATTGGCTAAATTGCAGGTAGTGCCGGTTGCAGTGAAAAATAAATATAATTTTCCCTGCGTCATATTTCGTACCATGTACCAAACATCTCTAAGCATTTTTTTTTTCCTGGTTGTAATGATGTATACTAATGAAATTATGTATACTTACTACGCTGGCGCGTCACCAGTGGAAGGTGATAAGATGACAATATGGTCAGATTAGTTAGTATCGTGATAAATTTACCAGGAATTTATCGCGATGGTTTCCAGGAGGAACCGCGTTGAAGTCAACCTAACTCGGTACATTACTAACAATAGAGTTATCTCCACATTACTAACAATAGAGACGATTCTCATGCAGTTGACATCCCTGGTTCAATATACACCAAATGCTGAGAGCGTTGTGGTCCAGATGTTCACTAATATTTGTAACAGAGAATTCTGGGGTTTACTACACTTAATTTCTTTTACATAATAGGAATAGCAAATAAGTTAACGACCTACCTACAGTACCTAATAGCCGCTTATATACATGAACAGTACTATGGACATCACGTTGTCATGTCGACACTCTTGTGTCGCCATTCCAGAAGACTAAAATGTCATGTCTCTTATCCTGTAATTTCACTGCTTAATCGAACCCTACATCCGAAACACAACTTACAAAGCAGACTTCTTGGCGGTTTAAATAGGTGCGTAAAAGTACCCACGCTGACGACTTTTTTTTAAATTTAGTGAATTTTGTAATAATTTTGTTTTGAAACGATTTAATCTACATCGGCCAAAAGTCGAGTTGAGTTCGCCATTAACATGACTTATAGTGTCTTATTAGCGTTGTGTTTAAAAAAATTTACCGCTAAATAAGATCATCTAAAAAAATTGATGTGTTCACTTATCACTATTCTACATTGCAAAAACCGTCGACAAATTACATAAACAAGTACTTACCAACATTCGCCATTTCCGTAAAAATTTGCAAAAGCAAACGTCTACACAAAACACAAACTAATATCACAATAATAATTAATATTAAAGAATAATAATGTTATATTAATTCATAATAACAATTACACAATAATCATATATTAAAATAGCACTTTAAACAATAGATTTTTAGTTAATCACAGCACTTAAATCGTCAGCACTCTTTAATCCCGCCAATATGTACTTTTTTTAAAACATAAATAGGTGTTTTAATAAAGGAATTTTGGATTGCTATAACAAATAGGGCGGCTGTCGACGCGGAAAGCCCCAGCCCCTGACAATTTACACAACGTACTGACGTAAAAGATTTGGAGGGAAAGCACTGCGCACATAGACACCGCTGCGCCGAATTTCAGGGTACAGATACGTATTTATATATCTATTCAGGTTGTACTGCGTGAAACATTTTTCAAACAAGACATTAATGTCGCGGAATTGTTTAATGAAATTATTTTATTGAGACATTTAATTAAATAATAAACGTACACAGATGATATCTAATATACTACCTACGATATTTCGTGTGTCACTTATAAGATAATGAAATTCACACTCGGTTCCACAATATAATAATAAAAAAGGAAAAAAGCCAAATACCTGTACATACATCGATGTAAAAAATGGAAAACTAGAAAAAAACCGTATTTATATAGGTATTTATATTTAGTTGTATATTTTGTATTAGTATTAAGTTACATATTAAACCCATTCCGATGTTAATCCATGCGCAAAATTTTATTTTATTTACATGTACATCAGCTTTTCGATTTTTGTTATTAACTTATTTCCACTCATTTGTCGCCTACTTTATTTTTAGTTATACTTTCTTACCAAAGGAAGAAAGAAGAAGAAATTGCATTAGTGATAGGAACGCCTCGAGTACGTGCTTCTATTTCAAACTTTTGTTTTTATTTCTTGTATCTCTATTGGTGCGTACTGAGCTACGGGGTAAGAAAGGGATAATGACCATCACGATTAAGTTATTATAATTTAATTTATTTTAAAGTCAAACTGAATACATATTCAAAATAAATATAGCGAAATAAACTCAAAGCAAAATAAAAAAATAAAAACAATATTTCAATCCAAAAAAATATTCGCAAATGACAAAACGATATTCTAGCTAATAAAAATTAACCAAAAACACAAAGTACGAACAAATACAGTTTATATATAAATATTATAGGTATTGGCAGATATTAATATCTGAAATTCATGAAGGAAAAAAATATCTCTATCTGTGAAAAATTTGTTTTACGTGTCTCACATACGCTGAATTGTGCGAAGGATCTCTCATATGTCTTACATTTATGAATAATTGTTAGTTCTACATAAAATAGTACAGTTTTATTATTTGCTAGGTATATTTAATAATACGTCATAAATTTCAATTAACATATTGTATATTATTATAAATAATTGTGGACACAATAAAAGAAATCAATCAAAAAAATCAAATTCAAATAAACTTAATTTAAGCACTTTTAAATAGTCATCACGATTTTTTTATCTACCGCTCATTCGGAAAGCTGTCTCATCACAAGAAGAATGAGCAAGAAACTTGCGTGTTGCTCTTTTAAATAATAGTATAAATATGTTGCTGTTTTAATAAATCAATGAAAAATCTTATTGATCATTCTTCTATAAGTCTATATTATTATTTATGGTAGGATTTCCATCCTGTAAGAGCATTGCAGCAACGTCAAGAGTCGTCGTGCAAAGCCAAGATACAAGCTACTCGCATATACTACTATAAAATGATAGAAGTGGACTGGACTGTCCATTTGATAATTTTATGCAACTTTAGCAGGTCCTTTGTGTATATTTGTGATTTTCGGTTAATTTCGGTCCAGCGAACAGCTTTCCATATGAAGTCAGAACGTCTCACTTTATACTCTATTGCTTTTGATTTTCAATGTATTTGACAATATAATCACCAACTACTTTCATAGGATTATTTTCCCATTCGACCAGTTGTTCTTTTGGTGTAGTCACCTGTAAGTATCACAGAATATAAAAGTAAATATTAAATAAATAAATTGCCCTGGACAATTAACACGGCGCCATCTAATCCCACGACAAGTAGAGCTTGTGCTATGAATACTAGACAACTGATATAAATACTTAGATATTTAAATTTAGCTGTTACATCAAAATAACATATAGGCTATAAATTGAATGCGGTTGAAACCGCGGGAACACATAGTATGGTATAAACTTTGCCAAGTATAAAAACAACTTAAAAGATTTTTTCGAATAGCGCCATCTATTATCAGTTTTACGAACCTGATCGCCATGCAGACGGTCTAGGAAGGGCACGCAAACGATGGCGCCCCGAATGCCTGCCTCGGTCATAAGCGCCGAAAACGCAGTCGCCTCCATTTCTATGTTCCTGACCCCCATATCCGACAATTTCCTAAGAAATGCATTTTTCTGTTCTTCAGTATGATTGCAGAAAGGGCCATCGAGACGCCCTTGTCCTGAAAGGTATATGAAATAAAACCCATTAAATTAGTACTGGTACTGAGACATCATGCTCATACGGTTAGAAGCAGCGATTTTTCGATTCATATAATAATAATATCTTAGGACAAATCACACAGCGCTATCAAGTCCGAAGCTAAGCAGAACCTGTTTTATGGGTACCTACCAGTACCCTGATATAAATACATTTATTTTGTAAATACATACACAATCTATATATAGAATAACATTTATATAGAAAACAATCGTACTCATGAAGATAAATGTTTGTGCCGTGCGAAAAATCGCAGCCCTTCGCAGTTTGTCGAATTATATTTTCGGAATGTTCTCGAAGTTTCCTTCACCGGAGTGTCAATCAGAAAGAAATATAAATTCATTTTTTTTTTGGTATCCAGATTTGAACTCACGACGTTATGGACCTAAGGTCACGATGCTCTAGCCAGTATGTAACATAACAATCATACATATCTCACCTCTATAGAAATCATCTGTTCCCATAGTTCCTCCAAGGTATACCTTAAAATTATTGTTGCTTTCCGATGCAACCAATTGTATCTCTTGCGCAAGTCTTTTATCCAAAATCGAAGGTACACTGTATATATTTCCAAGAACAGGCTGAAAAGATAAAAAACACGTTTCAATACCAAGGTTCGAACCCATAGCGGCGACCTCAGACTAAAGTCGTATCCGTCAGACAGGAGTTGGCCTTCAACCGCTTCCTGTTCCTGTTGCTCAATCCTTCCGCTGGTTTGGAGTGCCATATGCATATATAGAGCTGCGGCCAACAGCAATGATAAAAAAAAGTTTAATTATTTTTTTTATTTAATTGAACAGGCCACTTGATGATAATGGCAACCGTCGGCTTCATCCAAGAATGAGAATAACATTTATTTCAGAAAACATAACTGAAGTAACACATGAATCTATGCCTGAATCGTGGAACTTAAAGCAAGTTTAACAATCAAAGTAACATCGGTACGCCGATCGGAGAGGTGATAATAATTTTGAGTTTATATAATAATAGTGTGACAAAAGATAATAATAATAGCAAGCCATCATTCATGCGATGCGGTTTTAATATTATCTATGCTAATATTTTAAACAGGTTTGTGAGGTTATAGGAGGTAACTTTTGGAGCTTCTGAGCTGAATACGAAAATTCCTTAACAATAGAAAGCCAATAGGAGTGGAGCTACAGTGAAGTGAAGTGAAGTGGATCTTGTAAAAACGGGGTAAATGCGAACCCATCGCGTGAGCGTGAGTCAGCTTGTTATTAAATAATGCGGACTATTAAGACAATACTTAGTATAACTTCGTACTCATATCTAACGGGTGCTGCTTGTAGGGACTGGTCTGCTCTAATCACTATGACTGATTTCCTCTTACTAATTGTTTAACCAGTTGGTTATATATTCAATATTTTTTCTATTTGAGTATTTAATTGAATTAGTGCTAATTGGTGGTTTATATTCACACAATTAAACTTAAAAATGTAAAGTACTAATAAAATTATTTAAAAGAGCAACACGCAAATTTCTTGCTCGTTTTTTTTTGTGATACGACAGCTTTCCGAATGAGCGGTAGATTAAAAAAAAAATGTTGTGACTATTCAAAAGTTTATTTGAATAAATGATTTTCTATTCTATTCTATTCATGGCGACCCTGTCAGCCTGCCAAACACTCTGCAAGCCACAAGATCGCATAGGATATGGACGATCTTCAAGAATGAGGGACTGGATACAGAGAGAGGTACATAAAAAGTGATAACGTAACGAACTACAGTGTTAAACATGCAATAAGAGTTAATCTACGAATAAAATTCTCATTAAGGTATCAGTGATAAATTGGATTTTAATGGTAAGGGCGCATCGAGTAAGCGAGGGTCGACAAAGTGTGACATTGTATAACAAGAGGTTGGAGAGATCACAAATTTTGTATAAAAAAATCATGACATCTAACACCTCTTCCCTAGGTCCTAGATTCACGATTCATTGATCAAGGTAGTTTTTTTTCGGACTAGTCTGTCGACAACAACTGGCCTTAACAGTTTCAACGGAAGATAGGGGGCGAGTGCAGACTCTCCAAACCCGATGAAGGCTAACTCCCGCCTGACGGATACGACTTTAGTCTGAGGGCAGTCCGAGATTAGAATCCCTAGAGGGCACCGCTAGAGGTTCGAACCTAGCTCAGGCCATCATAATTTCGATCCCCATTTGAATTGAACATCCAACAGTCTTTCTTGTAGTCATTACAAGAAAGACTACAAGAACTTTTTTTAAATAACATATTTTACAAAACTTTATTGACAAGTTTTTTTGACATTGGTCTATAAAAATATTCTCTATTTTATTATCTGTGTTTATATCGTAATTTAAAATGCGGGTTTTCACCTATAAATTGTAATAGGCTTCCGTAACATTTAGTATATATTTTATTGCAATGCACAATGGCTTGAAGATATTTCACAAGTCAAAGAATAATACTTACTAAATCATAAGACTTCTTCAGCAACCCATTAAGGCCCCATTCAGATATGACTACTGAGCCGGCTTCAACCGCTAAACCTCCGCAGGTGCCGATCCTGAAGAAAATTGGATTCTTCACTTTTGCATAGTACAACATCTTGATGGCCTCTTGGATAGCGATTGTCATCGACGGTATACCGATGCCATGCTGAAAATGTGAAAGAGAACATCTAAGTATTCCATAGGTTCTCCGTGCGTAGTTCATCCTGTGGCAGAGAGGGAAACACCGAGTAGTTACCTCTCTGGCAGAGAGGGAACTGCTCGGAGTTCTATATGTGATACAAAATCATAATAAATTAACAACATTTGTTTAAAAGAGCAAGAACGCAAGTTCATTGGGCGTTCTTCTTATGCTGAATCTACTTTCCGAATGAGTGAGAGAATAAAAAAAATACCATTCTAAAGTGCTTATATTTTGTTTATTTAAATAAAAATGTTATCTATCAATTTTAGTTCCAATAAAGTATGTTATGATATAGGAAGAATGAATGAACCTAACCTAACCTAACAGGCCAAGATCTTTTTAAGAACTATTATCTATTTAACCTAGATTTTGATTAAGACTATCTATTTGAGGACTATTAGGAGGATCTATTATGAGATTATCCATAGAATTTCGTACAAAGTCATTTACACTATTACCTCCGCTTCCTATATCAGTTCCAAACAGGTTGTTTTGTAAACTGTGTTTCGGTTTGGAGACTGAAAATGTCACGGTTCAGTTTTCTCGTATATATATATGGCAGACAATTTGATGGAAAAAGATAACCATCGTCTATGAACATGAACAGCGGATTGATACCTTGACCACAACACATCTTTTTTTATTTATTCTGACTTTTCTTTTACTTGTAGAAGTTTCATGCAGGACGAAAAATAAAGAAGATTAGAATTTTCCGAAATCTGAGCAACTATTTTAATTCCCGCTTTCGCACGTCAAGTTTCGACAGTCGCTTAATTGGTGACAGGTGCATACTCACTACAATAAAGGTGATAAGATCTGTTATATCTTTATTTGGATGTACATATATGGGCTATCTTTTTATCATGGTAAAGATGATAAACGATAAGAAGGGTCGTTTATGTATGATAAATCGCCGAATTTAAGTGCTAAATAAATGTTAATTATATTGATAATCGCCACAATAAATCTTTCTGGTGTCTATGTATTATAGTCTATGATGTGAAAGGTGGCCCCAGGGTCCAGTTTATCTCTATATACTACGGTATAATTCATCAAAATTTATTACTTGTGCTGATCGCAATTTACACGTTAACGCGCGAATGTGGATTTGCGCGTAAGCATGTAAAAGAAATGTTTACTGTTAACTTTTTTGTAACTTACCAACTAAATTTAACCTTTTTACCTTTACATTGCAAATAAATTTATCTGAAATGTAAAATGAAGAAAACACCGTGTGTGCAAACACTGGTATTTAAAACATACGTTAAAGATAACAATTCCACGAGCACGTTTCTATAAACAAAGTAAATAGTGGATATATATCTAATGTTGCACCAGCATGCGCTAACTGTTACCCCACGAGCATATTCTTACGGGGTACAATTGCATTATTTCCTCTCTGAATAAAATACATAAGCAATCGCTTGCTATAGAATGAACACATAAAAAATAGAATAAATGAATCCAACCGAGATTTACCGCGCGTGCGCTTTCCTGCATTTAGTCTGACAAGTAGTCGCCCCCGATTCTGTATGAAACAACATGTCATGCAAATTCAACTAACCTAGAATATCATCTGTCACCGAATTTCATTCAAATCTAATCAATAAATTTACGTAAAAGATCCAATCGTTCATACAACCGTCCAAAAATATTCGCGATATTTATATTTAATAAAATCAATACTCACATTGAAAGCCAATATTGGTCCAACTTTGAACATGGAGTATCTGTTAGATATTTTGGTCCAGTCTTTTATGTTTTCATCGGCTGGGATGCCAAGTCTCTTCGCCATGTATAGAGCAAATTCCTTGAGCCTACTTGCAGTGCCTCCAGTACAGACAAACTGAAATAATGAGAAAATAAACACGGAAGTTCATGAAAAATTGTATGAAATCCACCGACAAGAGCATGGCTCTTTGTGTATGAATGAATGAAAGAATATATACTAGCTAACGGTGCAATGAAAGAATATATACATGCTAGCTAAAGGTGGCCTAAGCCCATCGTTAAAAGAGTACAACATTACCTACAATGGTTACACCGTAGAACTTATGTCCTTGTGAAAAGTTTTATGCTGCAAATCAGCTTTCCTTTTAACTTTTATTTCGGTTGAAAGATTAAAATTTGAATTTAAAAATGAATTTGTTTTTGTAAACATGTAAAAACGCATTTGAAAAGAATAAGAAGTAAGTTACTTGTTGGTTCATCTTATATCGAAAGTACTCGAATGTCGGCAGGTAGATTTGATATATCATAATAATCTGTAATATACTATGTAAATAAAGATAGTTTTATTTTGATTTTTGATTTAGGATCAGATATCATATTTTTTAATCAGTATATTAGTCTATAAGGTATATAAGTATTGTATTTACACTTACTTTCACATCACCGAACTCAGCTTGCAAATCAATACTTTTATTCGTAAAGGAAAAGTGATAGAGCACATCTTTGTCCAAATCTAACACATTCTTATTTATAAGACGAATGGTACCGTCTTCATTCCTGAAATTAAATTTTAATATAAATAGAAAAAATAAGAAAAATTCTTGTGCAATTAGAAAATAACAGTACGGAACCCACTATAACACAACTAGTTGGTGTTTATAAGTAATGTTAAAGTTTTTTTGTGTATTACTTTTAAGAAATAAAATAAAATAAATGAAAATAATTTAGGATAAGAGGCATGAAATCAACAGTCCAACGCATGAGTTATATCGCGAATTGTAAGCAAAAAAACAAATAGCTTAGAATAGCAAATATATCTTATACTAATAGAGACAGTATATTGTGTTTACTTACAAATTAATGTGTTCGCATATTTTTTTTTAATTAAGTTACATAGCGCATTGCTCAAAACATACTCGTAGAGTCAAACTTTAATATGAATAGTATTTGGTGATAATTAGTAGTATTAATTATATAAAATCATTATTTTGATTTAAATTATACCATTACCATACCATATATTATTTGATTCAAATTATATTATAATTAACCTTCCTCTTAAATCATTCTATTGCTAAATACATTACATTACAATCCATTGCGTAATTTAAAAATTGTAAATGTACAAACAACTGAGGTGTCTTCATTTTATACTATTAGATTTGGTCAAAAATGTGACTATTCTAAAGTGCTTAATTAATATAAGATTATTTCTATTTCTAAAATTATATAACCAGAATAGAAAGAACATTGCACTATTCATTATTGATCCATAGAAATATAGGTACGAATAAAAAGCACTTCCTTATGTTTTTATTATTATTGACTGCCTCAGTGGTCTAGCCGTTTATCACAACGTCTTACTTCTGATCGTCACAGGTTCAATTCCTCGCACAGCTTCTATATATAAATTGTCTATGTATTTACAAAATTAATCATCAATGTATTTGTATGAGTTGTCTAGTACTCATTACACAAGTTTTGCTTAACTCGAGACTAGATGGCGTGGTGTGAATTGTTCTGAAATATTACATATTATTACTATTGATTGAAAAAAATACTAACTTCAATAAAGGCAGGAAGGCCGGCTGGCGCTCAGCCCAAACTTGTCTGCAATTGTCGTAATGTTTTTCTTGCACACTTCCTTGTGGCAATATGTTATCGCAATCGCAAGTTGCCATTGTATTTATATTTTCCAAAAAATGTTATTATCTGAAACAAATAGTCAAATGCAATAATCATATACCTACGTGACCGCAGTGGGTAATGCATCCAGAAGACTACATCATCCAACCCTTTAAGTTAAATAGTTTTTTTTTAAGAATGATAATGAAATTATGCTCCAGCCTGTGTTGGATGCTAGGATCCAAGAGCCAGTGAAGAATGATAAAATAAGCATGAGGTCAGGTGAGTTAGCCGATCTTGACAAATTACATAGGAATTTATCACAGTTTCCAGGGGGAACCGCATGGAGGTTAACCTGACTTGATGCTTTCCAACGAATAGGGTCTTCAAGTCCTCATTACTAACAATCCCATTCCTCCCTAGTTAAGTAGGTTAGAGATAGGTGTATTTCATAAAATATACGCAGAGACAGCTTCGAATGCAGCTCTGATATTCTCTGGAATTTATCGATCTAGCTGGTATCACATAAATTTCAGTTTTTTTTTTGTTATTTAGTACATGTACGATAGGATTGTCATCGTTAAATTTGAATACAAATATCGCAAAAAAAAGAAAAAAAAATTACCGAGTGCCTATGTTTGATTTTAACGTGGTTGCCCACCTATACCTTTCAGATTGGTTTATTCTAAGTGTTTCCCTGGCTAGGAGGGTGTCAAAAAGACAAATAGGTGCACATTCTTTTTTTTATTCCGGTCCGATTGAAAATAATAAAATAAAAATTAATATGAATTATATTGCTCCAAATAAACTCTACATAGATAACTAAGTATATGCTTTTTATGTCTCATAAAAATTATAATATTGTTTAATTATTATTGGGAATTGACAGATAAGGCAAACGTTGCGAGTTTCGATTATGGGCGTACTCGAGTAAAATAAGTTTCTAAGAACTGAGTTTAGTATTATTTAGAAAAAAGGATTAATTCTATTCCAATTGAAAAATACGTCCTTGTACATAAATCTACTTTTTTTTAAGTAGACTTTGTACAACAATGTCTGGAGAGATTACCTCTGTTTTAGTTTTAAAGTTGTGTTTAGATTTCATTAAAAGATGGCATATGATCTTAAAACTACTATGATAAATAGTGCACGGAAGCGTGACACCTTAGTCTAAGTGTGATGCCTGGGGATACTACGACCGTAACATGACAACTTGATGCATTTATATTGTTTTGTTTAATTTCTCTACCATTAGCATATGTAAGATCACAAATATTCAATATGGGTGTACCTACATTCAATAATGGTCAGAATTTGATCACCATTAGAGAATATCGTAACGTTTCACAACTCCCGGCACTGAATATTTGTGTTTCATACATGCTAATGGTAGATTTGAGTAAAATAGTATAAAACCCTTAAATAATGTAATGATTTTCCGCAAATAACACCTAATTCGATGAATATATAACGACAACATGTGAACGGTGCTGTTCATGTATATCAAAGGTTGTCATTCACCATAAGGTTGACCGTCAGTTTGTTTATCACTGCAGTTATGTGTAAGATAAAATTTAGTTACAATGCATTTTATCAAATGTAATCTCTTCGAGCCCAAACTCCGCGCCACACATGTAGTCTTCATATCGTCAACTAACTGCCGCGCTTTTATTTTATTTGCTTCATAAAACACTAGAGAGGTCTAGGAGGACTATAATAAAACCATGTTTGCGGTCTATAAAAAACAATAATTTATAGGCCTAAAAGTCGACCAGTCTATTGACAAAGTGTCAGGAGTAAAATAAGTAAAAGAACAAAGTAGATTGAGCTAGAAAACCTAATTTAAATCATCCGAGTATAAGCAGAGAGATATTTGAAAATCTCTACCATTTAATACAGAAATGTATAGAACATTTGCATTAACATTAAATTACGTATATTTTTTATTATAATATAAGTTAATAAATTTGCAAATACTTAAGGTAAGTAAGTATATATTTTATTCCAATAATTTATTATTGCAAACAAGTAATCATATTCATGTATGTGAATATTTTACACACATGTTTGGCTTTTATTGACTAAATATTTATTTTATAAATAGAATTTATAATTGTAATAAATTCTTAGTCTGAATTACATTACATATGTAGGTATTTTTATTATATTATCTTTATGAAATTGCAAACATTTCCAGTATGTATATATTTTAATCCAATAGTTTGTTATTATTAATATAAAGTAATTGTGATTACTGTTATATGTAATTACTTTACACACATGTCTGTTTTTATTGACTAAATATAAATTTATAAATAAAATTGCAAACTGTAATAAAGAACCCACATATGTTTTCTTAGGTTCAATTACATTATATACCTACATCTGCCTTTTGTGAACAATAAAAATAAATAGTAATTTAACTGCATTCTCAAATATGATTTACAATACAAATATTTATATTACATGGTCGATAAAAGCAAAAAATGATCAACTAAAACTAAATAAATAATAATGAATTATCTAATTGTAAAAAAATAATAACAACTAACTTAATAAATTGACAAATCTTTTTATATATCTCGCAAATTTTACACTTTATTAAGAATAAATAAATATTAAAGGATAACTTTATAAACAATTTATGTTGTTTAACAACTGTAAGCGTAAAACAACGTAAAAATTAATTAAATTGATAGTACTTACAAAAATATATAAAGCGTACGTCTTTATACGAACACTATGATTATAGCACTGAATGAATATCCCGCGATACTGTATACAAGCATATACATATATACGTTACGTTAGACTAAACCATGATTATATTTATCATATGATAACTCTATTACTACTTAGCGTAACTTCTGCATAATTTGTATTATATCAAGATTTAAACATAATTTATCATTGAAATGCGAACGCGTTAATTAATTAATAATAATAGGTTTATTATTAATTTAATTGTGATTCATTTATTTACAACATACGTTCCTCCTAGCTTCACTCGTACGAGTGTTTGTTAGTATTTTATATATTAAAATAAAATGTAGCTTTGAGGGGGAATGGATTGTTAGTAATGTGGATTAATACCCTCATTGCTTGCAATATGTGTCAGGTCGACCTCCACGTGGTTCCCCCTGGAAATCATCATGTTATAATCGTGGTGAATTTGCCACGATGGGCTAATTGCCCCGCCAGCGTATGCCGTTTGCGCAGGGGGTTGTAGCATTCCATTATTATCCATAAAATATAATTAAAAAAACATATGTCCGTCCCAGCTTCACTCGTATGCTCGTAACTTTATGAGTATTTTATATTAACACTGGATATCCGGTAATCGCTGTTTTGCCATATTAATTAATATAACTAGTAAAAAATAGAGGTTGATGATAGAAAGGTCAAAATTTAGGGTTGTACATATTTTAATGCCGAATATCGGTATTATAAAAAAAATATGCCAAGAAATTAAAAATGTTTTTAGGGGTGGGCCGGGCCACCCTTTGGGCTATAAATAATAGATAACAACTAATTCTCAGATCTACTGAGTACATATATAAAATTTCATCAAAATCAGTCAAGCCGTTACGGAGAAGTATGGCAACTAACACTGTGACACGAGAATTTTATATGTTGGAGATAGTATAGTATATAGTCAAATCTGTACGGGATATTACACCTTTCAATTTGTTCAATAATTTCTCAAATTAGTGCAAGTGTTCCGGAGTCTACTTTTTTCTATTATACATATATTTTTCTAATAATATTATGAAATCTACACTCTTTGTACATATTATAGATATTCGTCTCTATATCTCTGTCTGTATATTATATTATATCAGTCTTTTAACAGTGTTTTTCATCCGCGATATTCGAACTCACGTCCTTTGAATTCCCGTAATAGTAATAGTTCATTATGAAGTCAAGATATCTTCGTATATAAATATTTAGATAATTGATCAGGTTTGAAATTGTGCAGACGTCTTACAAATACTAAAATATAGATATGATACAATTAACCTATATTTTATTTATTTTTACAACAATTTCTCGTAAAACTATTATATACAACGCAGGAGATGATGAGACAGCGGAACAAGAAATAACACAGATTAAAAAGGTTATTCAACTTTTTAGTCTGTAATACATTTCGAAATACATTATTATTATAGCGTACATTACTTGTTACATCCATAGCAGAAAATAAAAAAGGAATATGTGCTGGGACACATAGAAGTAAAACTTCAACGGGCTGCCGTTGTCCTTTCTCCGCCGCCACCAGCCTTTTTCTTTCCCTCACAACGCGATATATCGTCTACCGTGGAGGGGCCACCGGACGGTAACAGTTTTTCGTGACCGTAATATCCCAATATATAGATGTTTCAATAAACATAAATAATTTTGCAAATATTTCAAACATAGAATTTGATCATTTTATGTTGGCAAAGACATAACATGGGAAAGAGTCTGGATTGATGACAAGGAGAATTAAATCAGATACAAAACATTCGATAAAGTACACTCTCCTTTTCAAAGTTGGTCGAAAACAGTCCATATGATTTTAATAGAACCTTTTGCAATTTTCGAATTGAAAACAAAACCAACTTGAAAATTCATAAAAAATATTGAATTATTTTTTCAAGTATATCACTCCTGTCATACAGAGATGTTTTTATAAAATCTTTTCAGTTTTCAGATTAATTTTTAGTTTGTATTTTTTTTATATTGTGCAGTGTTGTTTCCTTAAATTTAGGTGTATTTATTACTACATTATGCCTGAGTGAGTATTACTATTAATAATAATAATACCCCTAGACAAATAACTCAGCGCTATCTAGTCCCACGGTAAGCAGAGCTTGTGTTATGGGTACTAGATAACTGATCTAAATATTATACTTAGATGTTTTTTTTTTGTAAATACCCAGGCTGATACAAACAACAGAAGTAAAGTGGTATAACCGCCAGACTATCGAGGCCGGTATATTATAAGTTATGACAAAAAATCATGTTTTTAGGGAAAAGGTAAGAGCTTATGCCCAGGCAATGCATGCAGTGGTAATTATGGAAAACAAAAATGTATATCTTTTTATTAACTAGAGGAGAAATAAGATTTAAATAGAATAGCGGATCTTAGCATTTGCTGTAGGCACTGGCATCTCAAAAATTTTGTACAATGGCGTAAAATCCCGATGTATCTGTTTTATAAATAATATAATATATGTAGAATAGAATAGAATAATATTTATTACATCACACATCACAACAATACGATGACGTTATAAATTATTATAACATAAACAGAAATAACACAATACAAATTATTACATAAAAAAGAACAAAAAAAAAAAGAAAAACACATACCAAAGCGATCATAACAAAGCAAACTATGGGGCATCGTCACCGCGTCACTGTGTATGGATGGTGTGTAAGAGACCCATCTCAGATTATGCCATGACTAGAGCCACGACGCTGATTTTCAATGTAACCCCGAATAAATGACTCACGGACATATACCTAACATGTGGGAGAGGTTGAAGAGTGATCGTCTATCATGGTATGGGCATGTAATGTATAGGAATGACGATAATATTTTAAGGAAGGTGTTACATATGAATGTGGATGCTTATAAGGGCAGTCAAAGTCCGAAAAAGAGATGGATGGACTGTGTGCAAGATGGTATGATAAAAAAGGGAGTAAATAACGAGATGACTGCGAACAGGGATGAATGGAACAGAAAAACATATTAAGCCGACGCCAAATAAATGGGATAAGGAAGAAGCAGACAATGATGGACATATACCTACTATCACGACTGATACCCTAGATCGGGTAGGCATTGCTATGTTAACTGTGAACATCGTGATGAAAGCAACGATTGACATAACCGCATTTTGGCAACACGCCATAGGCTACTCCCATCCGATCGACCCCCGTCCAATTCAAATAAGAATCGAAATTACGACGGAATAGGTTATACTTTATATCTGTATTTACAGTTTACATTTACAACATCACTTGATTATGAGAAGGCGATGTAGTTGTACTAGTAACTAACGATCCCTCTCCGATCGATCCCCCGTCCAACTGAAACAGGGATTGAAATTAGTTCAAACCCTTATATGAACCCAGATTTAAACCCCAGACTGCCCTCTGAGTAAATTCGTATCCCTCAGGCGGGCTTGGCCTTCAGCCGCTCCATAAGTCCTTCCGCGCGGTTTGGAGTCGCATCTGCACTCGCCCCATACCGTTCAGTGAATCTGTAAAGGTCAACTGCGGCCAACAGCATTGGAGTGTTCGAAAAAAAAATATATAGGCTTAAAAAACCCGTTTACATTAGATCAGCCTTATGCTTGATTACGACCTATATATAAATACAAAAACAAAAACAGTTTATTTATTTGAATCCAAAGTTACAGTACCTATCGCGTGACTCTGTGATAAGTTTTTGGTTTGTTATTAGTGTTTCCATCACTGGAGGATTAGTCAAACATTTAAATTGACACATAATTATTTTTGTGTCTTAGATTTTGTAGTTATATCTACTAGGCCACGACACTGACTGTCTGACTATATTAGTATACACTACAGTTTGTTTGTGGTGAATATAAATTGGTCATTATACCTATTGATATATATATGTCTGTCTATATATTGACCGTTGACATTGAACACCTATTCTCAGTCAGCCAACAAAAAAATCGTCTGATAGGAATGTTTTGCATTTACGGGAATACCTAATGTTATTTACATTGTGGCATTATAGTACAGTATTCATTCAAATACGTACAACCCTCACACACACAATTTCACAAACACAATTCACCCTTCTACCATCCACCCCTACTTTTTAATAGCGATTTTATATGGCCAAACAACGTCTTCAGGGACAGCTACTATATCTAGACACGCGGCAGCGTGTCAAGCCGAGTTTCAAGTAAACTGGCTTGCAGCACCGTGTGCATATTTACACGAACCATTTGGAGCCACTTTTGACCCCCTCATAACTCAAAAACTCTTTCACACAAACCTGTCAAATTTGGTTCATATATTGAGACTTGCGAGATAAATATGTGTTCCAAATTTCATAAACATGTCTCAAACGGTTATTTAGATATTAATGTCCAAAAATCGTCATTTTTATCACTGATCAACTATAGATCAAAATTATAAGCCACTTCCAGATGACCTAGGAAGTTCAAATTTGGTATGCAGATAGGTAATTAGGTGAATATAAAGGAAAAAATCTGAAACTGGTAAATTGTTATCATTTTACTACAATTTTTCACTTTAATTGATTCTATTTCAACTTATACTGGACGAATACTAAAATTCTATGAAAACGTCGATAGCCACCAATTGACATTGATCCTTGGCGAAAAATCTCATCTTGTACTGGACCGAAAGTAATATTGTATGAAAACGTCGATCATTACCAATTTACGTTGACCCCTTCACATCAGTGTCGATAACTAGCAAACTTCAAATATTGCATTGAGCGGTAAACACTAGTTGCTATAATTTAGATTCTGTCTAAAATATACTCGTACTTATAACTAGGAGTATAGTCGAATTTCGTATTTATTATGTTATTAACTGAGATTTGATATTAATTATTGTTTCAATATTTACCGCACATCGATAGTGTAAAATCATTATTTTTATAAATAATTATTAAATAATAGGCATTTCGGTATAGGGCGCCGCGGCGGCGCCGTGTGGGAGCGGTGCGATAAAACTCAATGTTTTGTTTCTCGATATCTAACCTATAAGGTTGCGATTTATGCTACGAAATTTATAGCTTTCTTAAATTATACTTATATATTTGTGATTATATTATTATTACATTATTTTAGTAAATACGTATGGTATAGACAATAGTTTAAACCAAAAATTAATAACAATTTTAGTATAGTTATAAGTAGGAATGTACAGTTAACTCGAGAATGAGAACTTATTGGTAACAAATTGTTTTCTTGAGAATTCAATAGATAACAGTCAATTTGTTACATAATCGTCTTTACTTTCGATTTATAACGTGTCAATACGAAGTTTCAGATATTAAATAATGTATATGTTGAAAGAGAACAATTCCGTATTTGCTTAACATATGCTATTACTATCCACAAATCACAAGGCCTTAGTTTTGGCAGTCCTCTTCTCAACATAGGCTCCTCTATATTTAATAAAGGGCAGGTTTACGTTGGACTCTTCAGAGTTAAAACCTTAGATGGAGTAGGTACGTCTTAACAATTTTGATCCAAGTCACGAGAGCTCTATTGTAGAGTACAACCATCTGTGGACGTTATACCGCCCCGATTTGCCCAAAAATTCCTGATACTGAATTGGCAATGCACTTGAACATTTAAAAGTTACAAGAAAATATAGAAAATAACACAAAAAAAGACAATTATACCCCGTAAATGTACGAAAATACAGTAATTTATCAAAAATAATTTGGTATTAATTTAGTTATAAATAAGTACCTCGTATAATTTATGTACAAAAAGTAATGATATCCCATCAAAAACATAAATGTGAAATGATAGCCGAGTTTAATATTATGATATATACCTTGATTGTTGACTTCTACGACAAAAGAGATGAGATCTAAATGGGTGCCAAGTTCAATGATCTGTCCTGAAATGTATTTATAACAATATAAAATATCATTTCTTCTTATAACTTAGGATAATATACTGTAGCCTAAGGTCTAACTTGGCTAGTTTTCATATACGAAATATACTGTAGCCTTCGCAAGTTCTAAACATGTTACTTGTCGGTTCCTATTTTAATATTAGTAGTAACTAGCAATCGAAAGTAATAATTGGTATATGAGAACTGGCCAAGTTAGACCTTAGGCTACAGTATATTATCCTAAGTTATAAGAAGAAATGATATTTTATATTGTTATAAATACATTTCAGGACAGATCATTGAACTTGGCACCCATTTAGATCTCATCTCTTTTGTCGTAGAAGTCAACAATCAAGGTATATATCATAATATTAAACTCGGCTATCATTTCACATTTATGTTTTTGATGGGATATATATATACTAACTCCGTCTATACATTAAATGTTAAACGTTAACACATTAATCGTTGAACTCCCATTCCCAGTCAGCCAACAAAAAAAAAACATCTGATAGGAATGTTTGCACTTACGGGAATACCTAACAGCTATTACAATCAGTGAGGTCATTGGGAATACCCATTTATTATTTGTTTATTAAACTACGCCGAACTGAAAAGATATTATATAATGGACCACCGCTGTGTCTGCTGGGGTTTGTTGATTAGTAAAAATAGGTTTAAAATGTTATTTTAAAACATATGTCCAATAATTTTCTTTATTCGGAACATTTTGTTCAGAGTCAGTGAGAACAATTACAGTGAACTCATCCAGAAGAAGACTTCTGGATGAATTCGTAACAATAGTTGTTCTAAATTAGTTACAATTCTAAAATAAAAAGTCCGTGACTTCACATTTTAAAATCTATTTAGGTATTTAAACACGCTGCTGACAGTCTCGATGGTCTAGCGGTGTGCTAACCGCCTTATTTCCAATGGTTGCGGGTTCGATTCCAACGGTATGATTCAAATGTATTCATGAGTACGATATATGTTTTGACGGCCTCGGTGATCTAGGGGGGCAACACGGGGCCTGTGCCCCGGACGGCTAGTTCTGGGGGACGGCAAATTCTTTGATCTTGGCAGAACTCATTGACTCATTTTTTGACGCCGTTTTGACCATTGACTGACGGACGTCAAGCAAATTTTGTGCAATGAATTTGAAAATGAAGATTTAATTGTTGATAAAGCCAGAATAATTAACAATAATACTAAATGGACAAATTGTGTTAATAAGTATATTGCAAAATGTTGGCCAGAGAGGGAGCGGTATTAGGGGACGGTATTCTTTTGTTTTTTAATTAACATAGCGCTGTCTAGTCCCACGGTAAGCAGAGCTTGTGTTTTGGGTACTAGACAACTGATATAAATAAGTATATCGTTTTGAAAATACATACACAATATACATAGAAAACACCTAGACCAATACAAATAAACATATTTATGAATACATATGTTGGTACCGTGCGAGAAATCAACCCGCGACCATCGGAATTAAGACGGTGTGCAAAACCGCGAGATCGCCAAGACGGTCAGTGCAAAAGACGTTATCATTATATGAGAATTTAATATTGCATAGATATGTATTCACTTCCTTGAAATCTTTACTGACATAGGTGCACTGTTATCTTCTAGCATATTTACGATAATCGTTATCAAATTGTTAAATATAGGTTACAACAAAAAACCCACCGATATATATTGAGGGTTCCGAATAAACTGCACATTTAATTATAATCCATACCATACTAATATTATAAATGCGACGTATGTATGTATCAACTAAAAATATCTTCATATGGTATTTATATAGTTTTTTTTATTAGTTTGGGACTAGATGGCGCTGTGTGATTTAATTAGTATTACTAAGTATACCCTAGTAGTGCCCAATGAGTGCATTTGTAGATTGATGGTAATCAAACCAAAAGAATAAACAATCATATGAACGACATATATTATTTCTTTAAAGAATTAACAAATTAAATTGCAGGTTACATTATTTCCATTAATTTAAAAATATATTCTGTGAAAATTATATCCAAAATTTATTGTATATAATTATTAAACGTGTAAATAAATATTTTTTATACTTCAATGGTGGCCAACAAGCATATGGCCCATCTGATGGCAAATGGTTACCACGTAGCCTATGGACGTCTAACACACCAGAAGTGTCACGTACGCGTTGCGACCTTTAAAAACCTTAACATTCCCTTGAAAAACCCCATGCTGTAGTCCCGTGAGAAAACCTCGGCAGGTAATTCATTCAACAATCTAAGTGTACGCGGCAGGAAGCTCCTCTGAAATCGCACTGTCTGAGACCACTTAGGTTCTAGTGAGTGGGGATGAATTTCTTGTCGATGGCGAGCTGTGTGTTGGTAAATATCGAATGTAAAAATGTTGAACAATTCCTTAATGTTCTAAGGAATTGTTCTATTGTTTTAACTGTGTTACAGTTAGTTGTATATTCAGTAGTACACACAAAGCGAAACGAAGTCTAGCCTCAAGCTAAGTGGTTCGATACTGCTCGAGTGATCGGGATTATCGACAATTCCCATAGCATGTCTCTGAACCGAGTCAAAGATGCTCCTGCCCAAAGATAAAAAAGAGAGCAGTACTCCATTTGCGGGAGAACCTGTGATTTTTATACTAACTGTAAATTTTATACTATATACCTAATCATAAATTATACATGGCAGATGTGTACCATGTCCAGCTGCGGCGCCATGTGCACCATCAGCTGGCATCAAGTCGGGGCTCCGGGATGGTCGGCTCATCGACGGTCATCAGGAAAACCCCTGTCCGTGTCGCACTTGCTGCTGTGGGAAACCACCCACCGTCAAACAAGTGAGTATCGAATATGCAAGCATGTAGAAAGTCGTACGCGTGGGTACTTCAGTCTCGCATATTTAAGCTACCAAGCAGTTTGCTTTGTAAGATATTTCGGTTGAAGGGTAGAGATATATAGAGAACAATGTAATTACAGGATAGGAGATGTTTTTATACAATTGGAATGACAAACAACGTTAGCGGTAACCCTCATCTATATACATACATACATGAATAGTATTACGGATCATATGACATCCACGATACCGTGCGTGGCAACGCATGAGTTTTATGGCGGATGTCCAGAAGACTAAGATATCATACCTTTTCTCCTGTATTTTCTTCTCTTCTCGATCTGCCTAATCTGGACTCTACCAGCGAAACATAGTTTACAAAGCAAGCTGCTTGATTGCTGAAGTGGTGAGACTGAGGTACTACACAGACCTGGAGAATTCAGCTCGATGAGCTAACTAACCCGTCAGTCATGTTATACCATCATATTTCAATTCCATCCCGCTGGCGTATGCCATTAGGTGCATCTTGCACTAAAAAAAACAACTTATTGAAGTGATTATTTATAATACATCTACTAGTGACCCGTCCCGGCTTCTCAGAGATGCATTCTTTCAGTTTCTCTGCTTGTCTTGTTCTATACTACAACACACATGTCTTACACAAGCTTCACCCACGGTGTCACCCGCGT
Organism: Achroia grisella; assembly: GCF_030625045.1. Classification (NCBI taxonomy): domain Eukaryota; kingdom Metazoa; phylum Arthropoda; class Insecta; order Lepidoptera; family Pyralidae; genus Achroia; species Achroia grisella. Next base: position 723,330 of record NW_026712999.1, read on the forward strand.
GAAATTTATAGCCTATGTGTTATTCTAACGTATTGTAAAATATTATTTAAATCCATTAAGTAGTTTTTGCGTGAAAGAGTAACAACCATCCATTCATCCACACATACAAATGTCCATGTTTATAATATCAGGAAGATATAAACCTTCCTCTTGAATCTATTGCTAAAAACTGTAATAAAATCCGTTGCGTAGTTTAAAAGACCTAAGCGAACAGACAGTCGTAGCGGCTTTGTTTTATACTATATAAAGATTAGTTTAGGTAGGTATTCTGTATCTATTAAAAAAATAATTTAACTTTTCGTAATGCCTTCTATATTCCAGTGCTACAAACAACCGAAAATACCGGATTCGTATGCACCCCGACGATGTTATAATAAGCCGACCGCACAAGTTGAGTCGGGCACTACTTATAACATGTCCTATTTACCAGTGGATGACTGCAAGAACCTGAGAGGAGTGGCCAGGAAACCAGCTCCGAACTTGGTGCCCAGTTGCGAACCAATGGAAGCGTGCACTGTTAATAAGGTCAGATTTTATATCTAATTTACGACGACCCTGTGGTGTAGCGGTCTAGCACACCGCCTTACTTCCGACGGTCGCGAGTTCAATTTCTCGCATGGTATAAATATTTGTATTCATGAATATTATTGTTTGTATCAATCTAGGTGTTTTCTATGTATATAATTTATTTAAAAAAAAAGAGTTTTTATCAGTTTTTACCCATAAAACAAACTCTGCTTACGCGCTATGTTAATTTACGCGCTATGCTAAGTTACTTATGGCGCTATGTTAATTGTCCAGATTTGCTTATTTATTTATTTTTAATTTACGGCGATTTTTATGTAATTGACTAATTATTGTAGTGTTGTAAAGCTTATTTATCGAGGAAAACTATCGGCTATAAAACATCTCGCTACGACTAATACTAACGGAGCTGAAAGGACCTGGAAATTGTGATGTAGATGAAGTTTTGCGGTCAGTTTATTTTAATTATTAATGTTTCTAAGGACTGTATATATTTTTAGTTTTAAGAGAAACTACGGTCGCTGATGGTAAAAGACATATATTTCAAATTGACAATAAAAATCGAACGAAACATAAAATATTTAAATATATATATAAAAAATATAATATTATCATATAAAAAGGTGCGTTATGCACAGTTTATACTATATAAAGACAGAGTGGATTTTGTTATGAGTGAAGTAAACCGACTTATGAAATTCTCTCTGTCTGAAAGGTCCATTATTCCAGAGGCTGTACTAGTATAATATGTTAATACTCGTATATACAAACCACAATATAACAAGTACCCGGGCGAAGCCGGGGTAAGCCACTAGTCTAAACTAATATTATAAATATATAAAAAAATCCAATATATATATGTTATTTGATTTTTTTTGTACCTAAATCATCAATACAAACACTTTGGTTGTGTAGTACTGGAATCGAACCCGAGACCTGTGTCGGATATACACATGTAGATAGATATCACTTAGTAACAATACATCGTGCTCTATCAACCGTCACTGTCAGCATTATGTTTCTATGGAAATTACAGATAACATATTGATAAAACAGTATCCTGTAAACAAAATCTATACAGTATAAACTAAAATTATCGCGTTACTTCCACATGATTAAATTTTAGTGCACCGATACAATAATGTAAAACAGTCCATAGAACAACTTTGCTCATCCGGTTTGGTCTGTATTTTATGCTCCTCGATCGATCACCTGTCCCATTCAAACGGGGACCAAAATTACGGCTTGAGCCGAGATTCGAAAAATACCACTACCCCCTCAGACATAGTCGTGTAAATCAGGCAGGAGTTAGTCTTTAGCCGCTCCATAAGTCGATCCACGGGTTTCGAGTGCCATCCATACTCTTTCTTACCGGTGAAGCTGTAAAAGTCATCTGTATGACAATGCCGACAAAACAACGGCAATAGCATTAGAAAGACGAATAGTATATGTAATACATAACACATTAAAAAAAAACAATCTCAGTCCTATTCAATTAATCTGACTTGACTGACTCCCCTACTGAAGTTCTTAAATTATTTTATTGAGAATATCTTTATTTGAAACGCAAGCAAAAGTATAAACGTTCCTCTTAATATATAAGTAATATACCTTCTTATCTATACTGTTTATTACATACTAGTTATAAACTCCAGGTTCGCACGGCTATACAACATGTATTATAAATATAGTCGCAAGATTTTATTCAGCCTATAAGGGTCAAATGCTTAAGTAAGCAAAAAAATACGGGAATTTAGTTTTTTACCAGGGACAAATAAAAAACAAAATTACATATACATCATTCTTTATTTTTTTATATATTTTTCGGAGAAGCAAGACAGCTTTAACATATTTTTATTGGTTTTAATATATTTATAAAAATCAATACGATTATAATCGTAATTAAAAACTGTCATCAACTCGCTTTTTATTAAATTAGTGGTACAAACGTTGCGTATATGAGTATTATTGACTAGTATAGATTTAATAATAAAAAACGGAGCATGATATCAGGAAATTTAATTGATAATGTTTTTAGTATTAATATGTATATATCAATAGAATTGATAAATAAACCAATATTTCTCTGTAATACCAGATATATAGGCACATATATTGTTTAATCAGAATTAAAAATTACTTATTTTTTTGACCCAAATAATGTAATGAGATCATCTTTTTGACATCATACATATCTATTATCTTAATACAATATTAGGCTTGGTGTATATTTATATACATATAGGTATAAATATAGTAAATATACAGATATAGATATAAAATTACTTGGTATTTATTTGGTTGATTCTAAGAAACACAATACTCAAAATTACAGTCGGCTTAAAACAAAAATTAACAAAACCAAGACTTATATATTAAATATTTTTTTGCAATCTATTCTAAGTTGTAGCTGGCCTTTACAGCTTCACCGGAAAAAAGGGGGTGAATGCCGTAAGCACTCGAAACCTGCGAAAAGGTTCTGGAAAACCAACAACTGCCTGACGAATACAACTTCAGTTCAAATATATAATAATAATAATGTTTGCTCAGCATTACATAAACAGTAGAAAAAAAATGTTGTAAACCCTATTAAGGGTACATTTATCTTCAATCCTAAAAAATAGGGATTTTTGTAATATTTTGCTTTAATCTTAAAGAGCAGATGTTCCCATTGGGGTGCACAATGTTATCAGTTCCATACTCAAAAGATCTGTTTATAATTCTAGGACTGATTGCAGATATAAAAATAGAAAGCAAAAAATATCTTAAAGTTAAAACCTATTGGTAACACTGAATGTAACTCCCACTCAGCATACATAGATACTACAGTATAACCTACAAAATTAAAATCAAAATGTTGCTGAAATCTGAGCTGATTGATCCAGTGAGCCAGATACGAGATACGAGACAGCATTTAGTATAAATAGCTAAATAAGATAAAATCGAATAAGAATAAAATAGAAAATCCTTTGTTTAAATAAACTTCATTTAAGCACTTTTGAATAGTCATTTTTTTTAATCTACCGCTCATTCGCAAAGCTGTCTCATCACAAGAAGAACGAACAAGAAACTTGTATGTTACTCTTTTAATTAACTTTCCATTTTTAAGTTGAAATATGTGAATACAAACTTCCAACTAACACTAATTACTATTTTAAACTTACTATTTTATGAATAGGTGCAGTATTCATGAATGTATATTGAAGTGATAATGCTTACTGGATTGTATTTGAAATATATCAATATAAATAAATAAAAAATAAATAACCCTGGCTCATTGACACAATGCTATCTAGTCCCACTGTACGCAGAGCTTATGTTATGGGTATTAGACAACCGATAGAAATACTTAGAATTGTTTTTTGTAAATTAACACATAACATACATAGAAAACACCCAGATTGATACAAAAATCATACTCATGAATACCATTGTTTGCACCGTGCGAGGAATTGAAGCCATGACCATCGGTAGCAAAGCGGTGTACTAAACCGCTAGACCACCGAGGTCGTCAATATATATTTTTATATATTTATGTAATATAATGTCTATATCATTATTTAATTAGGTAGAAATATTTTTTTTATTTTGACGTCCGTATTTCTTTTGGTAGGTAGCTATATCGACGCGGGTGGCGTCGTCGTATATAGCTACTGTTTATGAAATTATAATTATGCAAATAAATTAACATATACGTACATGGATCGATGTTAATTAAAAAATTGCGACCCGGGTGGCATGCCGATGTGGTTAGTGGAATCGGCTTGATGAGTTTATTTTTTTCTTCGCTTAAAATCACCAATTTATAGATACATAAGGGTTGAAAGCAGAGATGAAAGGTTGTATGAATGTATCGTCCTTTATTAAGTAGAACAATTAAACTTTTTTGGGTTATATTCTAACTAAATATATTTTCTTATTTGGTCAAAGTCACTATTCCACGCGGACGAAGTCGCGGAACTTCGTATTATAATAGTAATTATTCGGAATATAATAGTCGTCGCACAGCTAGTCTATAGATAAATATCTAAATCTATAGATATATGTACATATTAATAAATTCACCAACAAAAGAAAAGAGTTACATTTATTTATGTTTGGAGCAAATTATTGCATCGTCGGAGATAATTCAATACCTATCACTAGTGGATATCTGACAAATGTGGTCAAATTGAAACATTGTTCTAATTTTGTATTTACTCAAACAATAATTACAATCAATACCGAAGCCTTTAAAATAAATAAATATCATAAAAATAAGTCCACTTTGTATTTATTTTAATGGAGTAAATTTATTATATTATTTAATCATTTTAATGGATGATATTGGAAAAAGGAACTTGATGTCAGGCCAATTAGCATATCGTGGCATGCCCAATAATTTATGATGGTTTCCAGGGGAAACCAGAAAACAGGCATGGTACATAGCTAGCAATGGGTCAGCAGTCCATTACTAACCATTCCGTTCCCCCTCGTTGTGGGTATTTACCTACGCCACCACGCTATACTCATGCATAAATTGGTTCTCTTATACCAAATAGGACGACTAAGCTTAAAGAAATTCGAGGAAATATCATAGCCAAAAAACCATACACATGTTCAAAGAATTTATCAGTGATAAGTGATTCTTTGAAAAATAACAACATTTAGTTACAGTTAATATAAAATCCATATCCATTGCCATAGATAGAGAGGGTTGGCGATGAAGTGAGATGGCTTTTATCCTAGAGGGCCACATAACAAGAAAAATAAATATCTATACCAAAAATATATGTTAAAAATATATTTTATCTCAATAAGTTAATTCTAATTAAAGCAATACAGTATAGTAAAAAAAAAATTGAAACGTCGGATGTTATATTAATTGTATTATTTGTAAGTATATGGTTGCGAAGTAACAGATTAACTTGGTATTGGCATGTTACGCGGTGGAGCGAGAGACATGTCCTGAAGAATGTTTTTAACATGAACATGGTTGGATGGAAAGGGAGAAGACGACCGAAAAAAGATTGTGGATTGTGTGAGAGATATGTATAAAAGGAGAGTAGGCCCAGATATGACAGGCGATAGAGATCAGCGGATCACATACTGCCCTGACCCCAAATAGAGGGATAAAGGCTGAACATTATGATAAAGGTAAGGCATTGAATGTGAATTGTAATCACTAATTTTCAAATAACTGTTGCAGTTACACATATGTAATTAAGGTTGCGATAAGCATATATAACTACATATATTGTAATGTGGTATATACAATGTAATGATGTTGGTGTACCTAATAAATAAATAAATTGCCTCAAATTTATTCATTTAAGCTTCTTTTATAAGCTAATTTAGAGGTAAACAAAGAATTTGTTTTAATCCAATATTTTAATGTTATTCGAATCGCGTTTATTTAGCTATTGTCATATTTTACTCCACCGTAAGTAAAGTCACGTCGTATACAAGAGTGGTATTAATATAAATCAGTACGTAGTGCACTACTATGCACTATGCCAACAGCTCTCGTTCCTGCCGAATCCTGTGTGCGTGACGCAAGCGATCCGTCCGTGTCACCACGACATGTGGGGACAGGGCCCCATGCAGAACGTGACCACACAACGACACGACTACGTGCCCAAGCCATGTGTACTTCGTGAGAACTTCAAACCACCGCCTAAATTTCACTGCGTTGAACAGCCTTTTGAGAGTAAATGTTTTAATACTATTTTAAACATTTTTCATGATTACAGTTTTGACGATTAACAGCATTGTGGTATAGAGAGCTTTAAAATAATTTTATGGTGAATATGTCGTTTATATAATGTTTTATACTAACTTTTACGTTTACCACAATCGAAAAACCGGCTGACCGCATCCCATAGTTTACTTATTTTATGATTAATTGTCAAAAATATATTATAATCAACTTTAAAAATGTTTTAACAACAAATAATTGTAAAATTTGTTTAAATAATAAATAGGCGTCTATATATAATGTAACTAAATAAAATTTATTGAAATTTCCGCCTGATAAAAAAGAAACCCTTTGTGTTAAAATTTTAAGGTCTCGTCCATTCGTAGATCTTAAAATTTGTACCGACATAAGATAATTTTTAACGTTTTTAAAACCGTAATAAATTAAGGACTAAATATATTACGGTCTTAGGATGAATTGTATTGATCTATTGTTCTCCGTTAATCTACTATTAACTTCTAGATCGTACTGTCAACAAGCTATCCTATTTGCCCCCGGAAAAAATTGAACTAACGAAGTCCTACGCACCCGAACGATGCTATGAAAGGCCCGCCGCTAAAATGGAAGGCACTACAACACAAAAAATGAGCTATATGCCAACCCAAGTTAGTATTTTCATTACTGTAATAGGCAATTTTATATAAGCATTTAAATATGTCATATTGTGATTTGAAGACAAATCACAGAACGCGTGCAGTTGGCGTATGACCTTTCTGATTGAGCTTCTTTTTCATTCTTTTGGGTTATTATCTCACATGGACCAGTGTTAGTTTTATTGCTCTAATTGGAGGCAATTGAATGAGGATTCTGGGTGTGAAAAACAGATGGTGGTAGTTACTCCATATTCATACACAGAAGGGGGAGATTTTACCTACGTAAACTTTATACAAAGTTATCTGGGTGGAGTACCTCTATCTCGCCTATTTTAGCCAACAAACAACTTGTTTATGGTAAGTTTCAGTTGAAGGGTGAGATCTTAGTCCTCTTGACTGGCAACATAGATAACATAATGCCAGTTGTTCAAGCATACAGGTTACCACTTACCATCAAATGAGCTGTCAGCTAGTTTGCTATTTAGAAAGGAATGCATAATGATGCAGCAGCTTTATTATAATTCTAATATATGTATTCGTACTTAGATTTTGCCAAAGGAACCACTGCCTTGGGCTTGTAAAGGACAGTACCAAATACCATGTCAGAGATTGGATTCCAATACTACGTATACCATGAGGTAATGAGTTACAATAAGTACATTTTGTTTTTGATGGTGACCGCAATTTTAAACTCAAAATTATCCTAACATTTCATTGTCACTTTGATGTTATTATAGGATTTGGCGTCAGCTACCAGCTATCATAACGCCTCTGTAGAATGTAATTTCACTGTTAATTTGTCAATATTCACCCTTCAAACTGAAACATCTTACATACATAGTTAGAGCTTGGCGAATAAAAAAAAGGAGATAGAGGTGCCATCGTAAACGACTTTATACAACCTCATCTTCTTCCTTACCCAATTTATGTGGGGTCTGCGTAATATGTTTTTCTCTTCCATTCGTCTTTGTTCGCAGTCGTCTCGTTATTTACTCACTTTCTTACCATATCATCTTTTTCACAGTTCATTAATCTCTTCTTCGGCCTTCCTCTCCCTTTATAACCATCCGCATTTATATGTAACACTTTCAAAATAACAACGATGAAACAGTGAACACATTTATTTACAAAATTAAATTATTTTTGAATAGTTACCTAGACGCGAAGAATGACTGTAGACGACGTGCCATCATACCTAATTCTTGCACCAACCCAGTCACTGCATCCAAGAGATTTGAAACGCAAACGGTTTATAAGAACAGGTCAGTTTAATAAAACTGCGCTATATTATACATTTTTTATTATAAAGAAATTAGGGTAAAAGAAGAAAATACGAGGAGTCACTCAACCGTCAATCTCAAGTCTTAATTACAATTGTATTCAAATTAGGAGACGTGTAAAGTATATATACTATGTTATTTTAATATAGATATCCAACCACTAAAATAAGTGTACACGAAAACGCATTCACACACACATTCATTATGTATGGGACATTATAATAATACTTGTAGAATATTCTTATACAAATATTCACATACTCACAGACCACATCTGCATGCTTTGTTTCATAAGTAAGAAAGATATGCTAAATGTCGAAAATTGTGTTGGGATGATATACCTACTTGTTTTTCTCTAAATGTTCCGGAGACGGGCGCAAATAACTGTAATACAGTTTATTATGAAGTAGTGATTTAAGATCAAAATATGTTATTATTATTATTTTTAAAGGTTTAAATAAATTCTTTAATTTACATAGTTGTACGTATTCAGGAGTATTAACAAGATTCAATTAGTGCAACCTGATTTTACGAGTCTTAATGTGTATTAACTCTACTCGTAATAATTTTAAAGTATAGGAGTGAATATCTTGAGTAATTATATTTCCTATTTTTACAATATAGTCATATCTTATAAGTTATTGTTATACTCACAGTATCAATACGTAAGATATAATATAACACAGTCCAGAACTTAATACGCAAACTTATTTCCTAAAAATTGACTAGTAAGAAAAGTACCTATTCTAAATCAAACTGTAATCTATTTTATAATCTATCTGACGTTGCAGTTATCTACCAGCGTCAGCACCAATTCCTCAACCAGCTAAACCCCTACCAAACTTAGTATCTTCCACAGCGCAGATGGAAGGAGATACCGTACACAAGGTATACCAAGTTTCCAACAAACTTGCACATAAAGCCTCGATTGATAAATCTATACTGTGTAAAGTAGCGATTTTGCATACCACCCTGCATCCGATGGTTAAGTATTCAATCCTATTAAAAACTGTTTCTTAGCATTTACCTACGTAATCCTTGTTGTCAATGACATAGCAATAAAATGGCAGAACGGGGAAATAACCACGGGCCCTAAGCCCATTTGTATCTAACATCTATTAGGCTTTACATAGAAAAGTACGTTTAAGGTTTAATTTATAGTAATATAAATCAACTTAATAAATTTTACTACAGCTCTCGTTCCTGCCGAATCCTGTGTGCGTGACGCAAGCGATCCGTCCGTGTCACCACGACATGTGGGGACAGGGCCCCATGCAAAACGTGACCACACAACGACACGACTACGTGCCCAAGCCGTGCGCGATTAGGGAGTCGTACAAACCACCAAGCAAGTTCCACTGTGTTGAACAACCTTTTGAAAGTAAGTGTAATTAAAGCAACTTGCTTATTTACAGAAGTATATAAACAAGCAACTTGAATTCAGCGCTATTAATTGTCTAGTATATAAGATACAGCATTTCTTCAACCTGCTTGATGATACAGATCTGTTTCTATGGTGATACTGAGTAAGTAGTGCGTGAAACGGTTATTTAACAGTAAATGTAGATATATATTGTAATAGCTTTATTGAATACAATATAAATATACGGCCATTTATATCATTTATATTACATAGTATAGATAAAATACTTGAATTCATTCTTAAACTTCATACTTGTACACTGGGACATTAGCTTATAGCATGGCTTGTACACACCGTTGAATTATAAACAATCTCAAAACAGATTGTAATATTAGTCATAGAGTAAGAATACAATAGGCCACCCATACTTTCGTTCCTAGAATGACGTATAGGTCAATTAAAATAACAAAGTATATACTCGTATATCTGTGCAGGATCAGGAAAACTCAAATAAAATATTATAGGTATCTATAAAACAGACTGACCAAAGTTATTCATTCAGTAGGGATACTTACATCGTAAAAGAATTATACTCTTAAATCTTATGTCATGTGGTATTGGATAGTGATAACGTTTATGTATATGTTGGCTAATATGCAGATTTAAGAGATCGCACATGGGTCGCCGGGCCAAATCCTGGGGTGTTGAAACAGGACAAAAATATATAAAAAAACATTTAGTATCATAAGAAATTACTTCTAGCACCACTATCGCCCTAACGTTGTCAATAACGAATAACAGGTAAAGTATAATATATCTATCTTAGGACATCAAAATTGACTAGATATTTTTTTTATTTTATATTGTTAACACTCATTTTCAGGGGACCCTGAAAAAATCATATCTATAAAATGTTATAATGTTGTCTTATACCTATGTTGTTCGCACATGTACATACATAGTATATTGTACGATGTTCGCAGATCGCACCGTGAACCGAATGTCATATATAAACCCTGGCCGTATCGCAGTACCAGAATCTTTCGCTCCGCTCAAGTGTTACGAGAAACCATCAGGTAAATTGAAAATCTTGCGCAGTAGAATATGTACGCAGAGAATAATAATAATCTCAGGACAATTCACACAACGCCATCTAGACTCAAGTTAAGCTAGCTAAAGCTTGTGTTAGATTTTATGATTAGCTTGGCCCCTAGATAACTGATACAACTACATAGATATTTCTTTACGTAAATACGTATTATACATAGAAAATATCTAGACTGAAACAATCATACTCTTGAATACAAATGTTTGTGGCGTTCGAGAAATCGAACCCGCAAGTATTGGAAGTAAGGCGGTGTGCTACACCACTAGACCACCGAGGCCGTCAATTTCAAGTTATGTCACATGTCACGTCAGTTAGCCTATGAAAAATTTAGAAATAGTTATTGTGACAAGAACGAGGGGAGGTGAAACGTTGTGACATTTGTGGTATGTTATGGATGGTCCCTAATCATTTATTAAATAAAATACACGAATACAGTATAAAATATTTTTTTTATATAAAAAAATTAAAGATTTAAAAAATATAGGAAAACAGGATTATTTAAAAGATTAATATGGAATGTTGCAGACTTCTGCAATGTTGTCTAGGATGGACCGGTGAAATTCGACTTGACATGGTACATTAGTATTAATTAATTCACTTAACCCTGCATCCAAGCCAGATTTGAACTCACGACCGGTAGCGGAAGTAGCGTTCTAAACCACTAGACTACAATGCTCTCAGAGTTTTATTACACTACTAATTTTGTTGCATATCCAGCCAAAATGGAGTGCGCCACAACGCAGAAGATGTCGTACCAGCCGGTGTGTGTACCAGCGCCGCAGCAACCGCCCTGGGCCTGCAAAGGACAGTACCAGAAGCCCTGTCAGAAGGTAAAATAATTTGAAACCACTGACGACCGAAGACACTCAATTTTCAGTATCGGTATCCGTAATGTAACCGTCGCCTATATACCAGAGCAGCAGGTCGTCAATTGACGCCTGTGGTACCTAAAATGCGGTTGCCATTTCGGAGGACTAAATTGCCTTCGTATCCTGTAATTTCACTGCTATATCTCACTCTGCAACCGAAGCATAGCATTCTCTGGAAAAGTTATCTAGGAATATACTTATTCTTAGTGAACGCATAGAATCACAGATATGAGATGATTGAAAATTATTTTTTGAGATCTAATGATCACATGGTTTCAAAAACAATCATGGAAGTCGACCCAGAGTTTACAAATACCATTTTTTTTACTACGTGGGTGGCAAACAAGCCTACGGCCCATGTGATTGTAAACGATTATCGAAGCCTATGTTGTATGCCTATGGACCTATGTTGTAGGCAAAAGACCAGGAGCGTCACTTGCGCGTCGCCAAAATTATTGGCACGTAGACAAAGTATATTGGAACCTTAGTTTTTTTTTAATAGTGGATTTTTTAATCGCAATGTGCTCGTCCTACAGCTGGATGGCACAACCGTCTACCGGTCATCATTTCTACCACCCGGGGAAGATTGCACCCAGTATATGGACCCATGTTCTTATGGCGACTGCAAACGTTAGTAATACGAGTACAAAGTATTTCTTACAGCTTGGGCTGTTTGTGCCAGGTACTAGGAAATTCATTAAAAGTTTTTTTGCAATTTCTTTTATTCCTGGTGTGCTGAATACACATAATCTATGCAAATAAAATTTAAGTAGGTATTAATTTGTAATTTAAAATTAACAGCTAAAAACTTAATATAAAAAGTTATTCTGTCTATTGTTGATAATCTCTGAAATCCATCCAGATCATATTCGATAGGACTTGCACTCGCAGAGAGCTAATATTTTAAAGTTTAACACAGGCCACTTTTATTTTAGAAATAAATTTAAAATTTATTATTAAAATAAATCAAATTTCTAAAATAATATAATTGTCATTTTAGATAGTTAAGTAGATACTGTTTCATTTATTATGTTGTAAAATAACTTTTTAACTTTGCAGCTTGTGACTGTATTTGTCCTGCCGAATGCATAACGACGGATCCCTGCGCTTGTAACTTCCCTAAAGCAGCTTGTTGCAGCTAACCATCGCCATTTTAAAGCGTTCTAAATTTGAAAGTGACAAAATGGCGTAGGTATTCGCCAACTTGACTTCATTTTGACTCAAATATTTTTGTTATAAACACCGTTTTACTATTTATTGTTATAGCAGGTAATTTGTACCGGATTGCAAATGTATGTTTGAACTATAATACTGACGTGAATATATATTTACATATCTAGATAATTTTGTTTTAAACAAATTAGGTAGGTATAAATTGGACGTTAAGTAGAGTAAATTAGACTTATATAATGGTCTATGACTGATGTAACTATTGTAGCGTAGTACAATTTTTATATACTAATATTTAAATCATATATTGCACAAAATACTTTTGTAATAAAACAATATGTGGAGTAAAAATTTTACTTTTATTCAATAATCTCTGAATATCGAATAAAAATTATAAACATTGAAAAATCTAATATTGTCTTTATGCAAATGTAGACCAAGGTACATTTTTTAATAAATGCAAGTGCGTATATTATAATCACAATTGATGATAGTGTGCAGCCAAAACCGATATAAACTGCAAGGCTTTAACTACGATCGATGCAAACAACATATATATAAAATGGTATAACATATTTAATCATAAAAAAAATATATTCGATAAAAAAAAATACACATTGAAATAGGCTTTTTGTTACTGTGGCACATACATTTTACAGTAAGGCTTACAGAGATTGATCCATAAGTCCTTTGAAATTTAAATTTCGTATAAAATGCAAATGGTGCGAATGTAATAGTATTTTTACACAAAAATCATTGAATAGTTGTCACCCCTTTATTTTTCACATTGCTCCAATCACTGTCTAATTTTATAGTTATGACGTCATAGGCCGAGGTTCGAACCCCTAATGGTAGTCGTATCCATCAGTTTGTCATAAGTCCTTCTGCGGGTTTATTGTGCCCTTTGCACTCTTTATTTTTATAAGGTGAAGCTCTTAAGGCCAGCCAGCAACATCATTAGAATGGTTCAATAGTTTAGTTTTCTTTATAACCACTAGGGCTCAACAAGTTTTACCTAATTAAAAACCACATATATATACTTAAAATATTTTTATTTTGTTTCACAATTAATGCAAATATTACCAGTCTTATGGCTTTAACTCTCATCGGAGTGGCCATACTGAAATCCTGCAACATTTGCAATTCTGTCACGTTCCGAAATCTATTTTGCAATATCTGAATGATGGATCTTATAGTTATCTTCTACTGATTTATAAGCTGTTGATACTTAATTCAACTACATAGGTTCGAAATAAAACTTCTGCAATACAATGTATTACTATTAACATGAAATTTGAAGTACTAATAAAAAACTTTAAAATAGTTCCATAAAATTTTATAAAATTGCAATGTTGTAACGTAACATCGGGTTGGGTTTTTTATTTTTCATGTTTTACGGCTCTGGATACATATCCCGTTGAGCCCTACTTTAACAAATGTCTAACAAATATGACCAGCTGTGGCGTGGCAAAAATCATTATATTTGGGACAGAATTTATGAATGGTGTCTTATATTCAACCTTGAAGGTATAATTTTGACAGATAATACAAATGTTGCCAGTCTTACAATATTTCGTAAACCCTAAACTGGCCGCGCAACTTAATTTGACAGTGTCAATTGGAAATATGACAGCTGCCCAGACGTAAACATATCTATACACTTTTCTTTATTACTTGATATATTTAGTAACAATTTTGACATGTCTTTAAGTTCACTCATTTCAAAATCAGACATAAAAATGCATTAACCTTAGCCATTTATGCATCATACGAAGTACCAAAGAAAAATGTAGCACTGGCCGCTTAATCAAGATCTGTATAATTTTAACATCGTTATTTATGATAGTCTAAAGCCTTAAGAATATCTTTCAATTCTTGTCTCTGACGGGTCTAACGTTGAAAAAAATTAAATTGATTGCAGTAGGCATATCGGAGTGCTACAGGTCTAAAATATCTGACAATAGCACAAACCCCTCAATAAAAAAATATATACTACAGTGTAGAGTAGACTGTACACTAATTTAAAAACATTGAATCATAAGTTCTGGCTACACCAGAGAGTTTTATTACAAGTAAACTAGAACAGAGCAGATCACTCGACGGGTTAATACATAATCAATTACCCCAATAATATTTATATTACCATCCATTTATTTTACTTTAAAAAACATTTCAAAATTGTTTACTAAGTATCAACGAATAGGGTACAGATTTAATTAACAATGATAGGATTATTTCAGCCGCTGCAACAATGTCGAGTTGAGAAGGTTGGCCTGAGCGATGGTAAGGCTGGGGTCGCTCAGCTCCGTTGTGGGGTATGACGTGAGGAGAGCGAACGATTGCAGTTGGTACGCAGGTTCGGCGCGAGACACATACTCCGCTAACTGTCCCACTGTGTGCGTGTGGTTGAAGCGGCCAGTCAGACGACTACCATCTGCCAGCCGGAACTATAGTGGTAACAAATAAGTATTATTATAAATATGACGCCATGAATATATTTATCTTTCTAATATTATAAACGCCAAACTTTGTGACTATGGATGGATGTTTGTTACACTTTCAAACAAACACTATTTAAAGGATTCTGAAGACACTTCACAGTTATATAGCTTATACATAAGAATACCACATAGGCTACAAAATTGATGAGGGTGAAGTAGGCACAGCAAGTATTATGATACAATAATAATATCTCAGGACAATTCACACATCACTCACGCAAGCTAAACAGAGCTTGTGTGCACAAATGGTATTGTGCACATTTTTTTGTCAACGCCTAAATAATATTTAACATAGAAAACACCCATACAGCAGGAGGGGAAAAGGATTGTTAGTAATGGGGAACAGTAGCCCCTTTGCTAACAATTTATCATATTAAGTCGACCTCCACGCAGTCCCCCCTGGAAACCATCGTGTTTAATTTCTAGTGAATTCGTCAAGATAGGTTAACCGGTCTAACTTTATGCGTATTCTATCATCCTTCACTGGTGCCCCGCTAGCATAAACCGTTAGCGCAGACGGTTGCATCAAAACGTATCGTGCTAGGAATCAAATACATGATTATCCGAAGGCGGTGTGTTAAACCGTTACAACACATTATTATTATATCGTTATTCAATGAAATTCTATCAATATAAGTACTATGTGTGTGCTATCCGCGGTTCATTTCTCGGGTGTGACATACCTGTATGGTGGTGACGGGCTGGCCGTCGTCGAGCCGTAGTGCGTCCTGTGCCGCTCGCAGATTCGCTTCCCTGTCGACGGGTCCGGCCGGGGCCGTAGCGCCCGCTACCGGCGGTGTCGGACTACAACAACATCCTACATTTTACTATATTTTCTTACTAACTATTGCCCGCGTTTGTCAGCTTTTTGTCTGTGCTCGTGAAACAATCTAATTATATGTTATTACTATTAAAAAATCTAAATATTTATATCACTTGTCTAGATAACACATTCAGAATGTCGTCAGAATTGGTGCGAACGCGACTGAGCAGTGAAGCACTACGCTTGCAAATAATGGCATTAAAACACTGCAAGCTACATCACAAAGGTAATATGTACATAAAGCACACAGACCTGCCCAGCATTTGTCCTTTGCCAGTGAACGCCTGAGGCTTGTGCTGCGAACGCGGACATTCTTCGTGACGACGGTCTTCCAAACACACTCGTACCTCGGTGCCCGCACCCCCACCCAGAGAAGGCGGGATCTCACTGCAAGAGAGAAATGACAGTTAATGCTCTACTGTAACTTTAACCCGTTAAAGTATAACAAACATACAGTAATGTCCTAGATGTTCCTAAAATATTAATCTAATTTTGATGAAACTTTGGTGAATGATTATAGGTATGCATCACGACTAGGGCCCTCACTGGACACTGCAAATTAAATAAACACATGGCAAACTAAGGTCTGTGCACAACAAAAATCTGCAGACTTTGCCAAGCATAAGAAGAAACGCCACTACCACTTAAGCATAAACGAAATATCTCCTTTGAAAAGTTTACATTCTATCCTGAGGAGATAATTGCTCTTCAGGATTGCTCAATATCCTTCAATTATTGTCCCTGACAAGTTTAGCAAACTCTGAAAAAAGGCGAGCCAACGATAACTAATTAGATTCAATGAAATTTTGTCCATAGGATAAAGTAACTAATATCAATGTTTCACATTAGTCAGATTTTCTTTAAACTAGTTTGTTTTAAGTATACATAAGTGTAAACTCATATTACATAAAAAAACGGGACCTATCTTTAGTTTATTCGTATGTACAATCCAAGACATTATATAAATTTGAAAAAATATGTAAGGCATTGAAATTATAATGAATTTTCAGAATAACGATAAAAATAAGTTTATATTTACTATAATTATTATAGTAAATATAAGCTTATTTTTTTCGTTCGTTTATGTAATATGAGTTTACACTTATGTATACTAAAAACAATCTAGTTTAAAGAAAATCTGACTAGTGTGAAATATTTACGTTCCCCTCTACTCGGTTTACTCTAACATTTACGCCAAAATTTCGATGGAAAGTATTGGTATCGCGCTTGGCTGTATGCTGGCTGGCTGGCTGGCTACCCCACATGACTGAATAGAGAGATATTGAAGAATATACATATCATTATTTTATAGCGTGGACTGCTCTTAACTATGAAACACTTACCCTCTACGTATATACTGTAGGAACTCTGCATTCTCTGGGTCGGTGTAGCGTCGCAGCGGACCTGAGTCCACGGTGAAGCCTTCTCGATACAGCTGCAGTCGCACCGACCGAGAACTTTCCTGTCATTTATACAAAAATATTCAATAATACAAAAAACACCCATAGTAATTTGATTTATGTACTAAATGTAAACGACCAAAGTGAGAATGAGACAAAGTGGCCTGCGTGGCGTAGGTGAGGCACACCCAATTCTGGCCCCAGCAGCTTGCCTCGCAAGCTATACTCAGCTTTAAAAGATTTTGATGCGGAGGCATAATGGTTGTTTACCATCAGTTCAATGATAATGTCTGCGATAAAGAAACGAAAAAATAAAGCTCTGAGTCACCTGTGCCGATTGTCCAGAATTAGACGGTGTCACTTGTTCATGATCATCAGCAGTCTGACCTGTAGCATAAAATAAGTACTTACATTTAATTAAGGTTTATATAGGCTATTTTAATTCCAAGATGGTTTCTTTTCTTTTATTTGTAGGTATATTATGCATATGTTGATAATACATGTATATATTTTATATACATTTGTATTATTTTCGTCTAATATAATTTTAACATTTTCTTGCGTTACAAAGAGCTGGCAAGAAATTTAACTGGTATATTTTACGTATTTAGTCTGAGAGCACTGCTAGAGGTAGAGAGAGAAGAGGAAGGGGGAGGGAATGAGGAGGGTTGTTACTGGGTCATTTAGCATGATATAATAAAATATAAGAATGCTATATAAAAGTCTTTAAAAACATTTACCCAGCCTGTATCCAGCGCCGCTAAAGTGTCCACTACGCCCCCTACTTGCGGAAGACGGCTCATCTTCAAACACAACAGCTCCGCGTCTGAGGATTTTTTTATTACTATTTTAATATCACGAATGGCACACAAGGAGACGGCTCATCTGATGGTAGGTGTTACTAATGCACATGTGACGCTGACTGTATCACTTATACTTTCCATAGGATTAAAATGGCATGCCTCAATATAGTGTAATTTCACTCCTTATCTCACATCAACAGATACCCATTATACAAAGCAACAGAAAGACGGGTCCTCACAGACGTCATCGTAAAAATATCTACCTCATTTATTTTATTTATTAGATATTCTTAATAATGTACTTAAATTAATAATAATATACTTAACAAACTATTTTGCAAATTATCAGATACTAAAAAATCTTATTACAAGTAATATGTATATATACAATTACGGTCTTATTCATAAAAAAACTTATTGAAGGTTTATAGAGCTCATTAGTTAAAACATTCATTAGCGCTATTGAAGGTTTATAGAAGTGCGTTATTCATAAACCTATTATAAAGCCTCGCTAACTAATAGAGGTTTATAGGACTGTTTTTATCATTATGTTGCAATCTTGACGTTGGACTGTTTTACCATATACGCAGGTGACGTAATCAGTGTTGCTATTTTAGTTGCTTCACCACTAAATCTAGCAGAATTAACTCCTCCAGTGTTGAACAAATTATGTAAATTAATACATTTTTATACATTTTCCTATTGAATATATATAAAATTGTATTTTTTTATTGTAATTGTATTTCTATTTAATAAAGTTAAGGGAAGATAGAAGTATTTCTACATAGTTTTTAAATATTACAATGATTTTTGGTTTAAATATGCATGTATTTTTATGCAAATTTTTAATATAATGGTTTCAAGTAGTTTTATTAATTCATTAATATTGATTTAAATATTTTGTAAAACTCGAGGTTTCTTTGCTATATAGTGGATTCAATAAAACATCGTTGGCAACACTGGTTCTGTCAAAACGATTGTTTTATTTAAAATTGCATGTTATAATTTACGATTGGTTTAATATAGTTACGTTAGAATTAGAATTAACGGATTGATTACATATTACGGATTTCATTGTCTAGTAAATTTTAAAATGGATAAACAAAAGAGAGCACGAAGCGAAAATTGGTTGGAAGACGACAAGGTAAGATTGTGTTTACTTATCAATATTTGTTAATTTGTCCAGTTTTGGATCAAGTAAATTATTTTTTATGTACGACTTTGAATTTCACTTGTTTTAACTTTTTATTACATTCATTTAATGCATACCTTATTTTTGATAGAATTTATTGTTGGAATTGATCCGCGAACGTGTCGCCGTACTAGAAAATAAGAATACGGATACGAATACCAACAACTGTAAAAAGAAAGGATGGCTGGAAGTTATGGATAGGTTATTTATTATTTGTAGAAGCTAGCCCGTAGATTAGAGTAACTTGCATGCTTAGTATAATTTTATATGTGAATTGTTATTGCTCATGTACTTACACTTCAATATATTTTTCAGTTTTAATGCAATGTGCAAAGGTAGCAGACGCACATTGCAACAAATAAAATCTCAGTGGGGAGTCATCAAAATATGTAAAAAGAAAAATTTAGCAGACCAGAGGCGATCTCTGAATAAAACTGGTGGAGGACCACCTACTGTGACTGTTCCAGTGGACAGTACAGACATATTGGCATGGTTACCGCAGGAGTTTTACGTGGACACCAATCTATATGACTCTGACGCTAAAACAGGAATTCCAGATGATCATGTAACCTATTTTTTATTTTTTCATTACATATAATATAAAAAGTAAAGGTAGTAAGTGTAGGTTCATTAATCATTGTGTTCATATTTCAGATAAATGAAATAGATGTACCTGTAAGCGCTGTAAGTAATATATAATATGTAGTATCTATTATATCATGACATCAATGAACTCAGCATAATGTATATTATATAACATATATATATTATTTTTATAAATGTACATGTTGTAATTAAAAGATTCCAGACAAACCTAGAGAACCAAAACTGAATGAAAAAGCACCGGAGATGCCAGAAATTATTTTGGATCTTGATGAAATTATTGAAAATGTAAGTAATATAGAACTTTTAAATATATTTTGTGTGCTAAATGACTGGGACCAAAGATTATAAAGAGATGTTTGATATGATTTATTAAATTGGTTGGTATAATATGGTGTTTAATATATATAAATGTTGTTATTTCTTTTGTAGTCTCAAAGTGGCAGCACCAAAGAATATATTTCAAATGAAGGAAAGAAATGTAATAAAAAAAGAAAGGTACCCAAATAAATTTATACACAATAAAATACAAATATTTTTTATAATTAAATAATTGTTTTTTTTTTTATTATACAGCTCACAAATACAAACAATTATATACAAAAAATAGCTGATACAGAGATCAAGAACAAAAATGAATTACATAATATACAAATGGATAATGAAAGAAAGAAAGCAAGAAATTTAGACTTGGAGTATGAAATTCTACAACAAAAATTGATATTTTATAGAAAGAAAAACAATCCAAGTATGTAGACAACTTGTAACAAGTTAAATATAAAATATAGTAAACAAAGTAAATTAACATAATTTATTTTATTAAAAATTATTTTGTATAAATGTATCCAAAATATATCGAGAGTGTCTTCTTACAGCACCATTGCCCATTCCTTCATCAATTTGATGTTGTGATTGAATGGTAACCTCTTCAAGATTCTCATATTCTGAAATTAATAATATTATTACTTTACAGGCCCATAATTTATTGAAAAATATAATGTATTGCTACTTATCAAAACACAGCTTAAACAACAAGGATTAGAAACATGTCTGTATAACTATATTCAATGGATGACTGTGACTGCATCATATATCAGAAGATATAAATAACAACAATGTATAAACTACATTAAAACTTTGTCCTTTACACATAATCTGGATAAATAGTTTGAAAGTTACATATTCATAGCAGACCTGTGAGGCTTCAAAAATAATTAATTCTGGAAGATTTTTACAAAAATACATTTTCATATGAAGTCACAGGCAACCGCTAGTTGTAATAATTGTGTAACAGTGCAAATTATGAATGCACTGAAGTTGATAATCATTTCATAGTAAACAAATTAGTGTTTGTACAGAAACTTGTATAGTAAATTTTTTGTAAAAATTGTGTTTATTAAATAATATTGAAAAAATAAAGTAGTGTTTCATTAAAAGAATTACCTAATATATCGTCATTCCTACTAATAGCGATATTGTGGAGCACAGCTAAAGCCACTATAACTGCCTTTCCATTTTCCAGCGATACACTTAATCCATGTAGTAAACATTGGAATCTCTGTTTCCACACTCCAAAACATCTTTCCACACTATTCCGTGTTTTGATATGGGCAGAGTTATACCTTTCTTCCTTTCTACATACAGGATGCAAAATTGGTGTAAAAAGGTAGGGCAGAAGTGGATACCCTGAGTCACCGAGTAAACGTCCTCTAAAGTGACCATTATTAAACCTTTCTTTTATAATTGACTCAGTAAATATTCTACTGTCATGAGTACTGCCCCTCCATCTTGCTACAACATCTCTTATTACAAGTTTTGCATCACAGACAACCTAAAATCAAAATAATTAAGTACTTTATACATTACTAGTACATATATATATATATAAACCTTCCTCTTGAATCTATTATAACCCCCCTTCAACATGCATTGTATAGTTTTAATGTGACTTTGTTTTATACTATGTAATGATAATTAGTTAATCAAACAATATAGATATGTTTTACACATAATACATAATTTTATCACCTGCACATTCAAAGAATAATATCCTTTTCTATTTATGTAATATTGGGCTGCATCACCACCTGTTTTTTTAATTTTAATATGGGTACAGTCTATAGCCCCTGTAACCCCTGGAAAACCAGCCAGACTTTCAAAATTTGTCATACAAGACCGTTCCTCTGTGACAGTTTCTGGCATTTTTATAAAAGTGGAAGCAAGCTGAGCAATTGCCTTTGCCACCCTACTACATATCCTACTAACTGTGGGTTGACTGAGTCCATGAAGATCAGCACAATCATCCTGAACCTATGAAATGAAAGATATCAAGATTAATTATGAGTTTGAATTGTATGAAAACTTACATTATCCTATATATATATATATATAAATATATGATTGATGAATGTATTGTAAAAAAACTTACCTCTCTTCGTCCCCAACACCTCAAAGCAGTTAATACTTGCAACTCTGGAGAAACGGCACCACCTCTGGGATCTTGTTTTAGTTGATCGTACACCAAGGAAATTATATATCGAGCAGTACTTTTATTGAATCGGTATTTATATTTAAAGCACTTATCTGGTAAAAGAAATGGATTGACTTTTTTTTTAAATGTTTTTTTTTGACGATTTCTTGACATATCAATTAAATTAATTGTAGAAATAGTCGTAATTGCTTCCATTTTATTAATTAACGGAATAATTATTTCACAATTTTTAGGTTAAAATGCCGCTAAAGTAGGGAGTTGGCTCTGTTAACTTTATAGGCTCGCTATTTGACGTTTTAACTTTATCGGACCGCTATAGAGCGTTTATGAATAACGTTTTTCACTATCAGAGGTTTATCATAGGTTTATAGAGGGTTTATAGAACTGATTGCTAATGAACAGTTATAAGAGCTTTATAGAGCGTTTATAAATAGAGATTTTTATAAAGCCTTTATAGCTCTGTTATAGTGGGCTTATAAAGGCTTCTTAAGTTTTATGAATAACACCGTTAGAGTATAAATCTGCTGATATAAGATCGGTCAGCGGTCACGTTGCCTAAATGCGTCTAACCTTCCCATAGACTCCGATTGACGCACGGTTGATATACCAGGGCCCCGCCCTCTTTGAAAATGGTATTTAGGTAACGAATGACCGAACGATTTGGTAGGAGAGTTTGAAGCTGCTGAGATAGAGAGAGAGAGAGAAAGAGAGAGAGAGAGAGAGAGAGAGAGAGAGAGAGAAAGAGAGAGAGAGAGAGATTCCTTTATTAAGCCTAAAGTCTCGCAGTATACTCACTCTCTAACACTTTTAAACATTTCAGTAACAATATCCTTCGTGCCCTTTCCTGGTCCAAGAATTTGCTGACCAGAGCGCTCTGAACCACCAGCATAAAATGCCTGACCTGTAACAATAAACAATTCATATTTATAAACAATTTTCAGTATTACCAACATGAAAAAATATAAATCAAATTAAATTTACATTACCATGCTGTGGGTTGATGTGAACACTAAGCCTTATTAGAAACATCCTCTCTAATAAAAAGTTATAATCAAGTACATATTACATAAGACTTTGGTATAAAATCCTCATATATATGAAAGGATGCTGAGTTGTATAGCAACTAAGTAAAACTAAGAAGAGAGTATTTTATTTCCGCCAACACTATGCTATAGTAGTATATAGACCTGCCCCATTGTCTGTTTTATTTTTTAATCTGGATATCTATTTCCTTAACATACTATTCTTATACAATAATCTTTCAATTTCTTTTCTCAACATCGTAATTTCTTCTATAATGTCAGATTCCAACGATTCACTATCATTTGAACTTTTGGACGGTTCTGATGGTTTCTTTACACTTTTCGAGCATGATGCTTCATTGCGAAAGAATTCTTGGACAACTGTTCTAAGTCTGTTTGGTATCCAACCATACTTTGAGTTTGATGCTTTAGATAGGATGAAATACTTATTATAATGTTGTACTCTGTCACCAGAGGGAGAATTTATAATTCATCAGGATTTGTATGTATTATCTATTGCCACAAGCTAATTTGAAATAACATGTCTAAGGTTTGAAGGGTGGTTATGACATTGGATCCTTTCATACAATACTTGTAAAGGGGGGAGGATTGTTGCTAATGACTGTTCTACCTATTTCTTGATTTTCAAAGAAAAAGTTGGATAGACTACATAATGGGATGAAGGCAATGATAATGATTACTTAGTGCAATTGTAATTTGGACTCTATTCTCCTCTTAGCCTATCATTTGGACTGTTGTGCATGAAGTCTTGGTGTTATTATGATGTATAAGCTATATTATTGTAAAGTTTCATTAAAATCCATTCAGCAGTTTTTGCGTAAATGAGTAACAAACTTCCACCCATCCACACTCACGAACTTCCACATTTATAATATAAGTAAGATAAAATACCTTCATCTTCTTCACTCGAACTCTCTTGCTGCAGAGAATCTAATGTTGCAAACTTTGTGTTTGTGGGTTTCTTCTTATCCTTTTCCTTGGATTTCACTGGAGATGTGGGTTGTACATCCATGTCAGTATTTGATAAGCTTGCATAAGGTCCTGATGCTGTGGCCTCTTCTACATTACCACCATGTTCATAAAAGCTTGATAATGCTATCTATGGATGACATACAAAAACTTTCTATTATTTACTGTAGTGACCATCACTCCTCTGTAAGAGATCACATGAGGGATACACAACTTCCATAACCTGTAGTTTCATTACCAATTGTGGAAAAATAGTGAAATTGAAATTTATTTGAACAGTATATTTTTTTTATTTTATTTTATTTTTCTCATTTCTTCCAATATGTAGTATATATGTATGTATATATGTAGGTTTATATATTTATCCCTAATGTAAGTATGTATATCTAGTAGTATAATAAATAGTGTCTTATGTGTGCCACCTACCCTATTCTATGTTCATAAGTCCTCTCTTCTAGGTTGTCAGTAAGAGATTGCATTTAGCGATAAGACCGCCTTTTGTTATTTTTTACTATTTACTGTATTTTCTCATTATTTTATGTGTACACAATAAAGAGTTTTTATTATTATTATTATTATTATATTTCAATTTCTACTTTCTTCCATAATAGAATTTTCAGTTATAATTTCAGACTACTTGCAGCTACATAATATGCATTGACTTCTTTCACTTATGCTAATTTATTTACCACAAGCAGCTCATCAAACATTGGAATCATACCTATTATGGTAAAATATAAAAAGCAGGAATATAGACTAAGCTCATATAGACATATTTTATGAAGAGCTGAAAATTATGTAATGAAAAAGTGTCTTTGCATGGGTACATAAAAAGTATGAGGTAGGCCAGCAACTGCGATTGAGCCTAGCCTGAACCATCTATAGGGCTCACACCACCAATCACAGTAGAATGCTAATACAAAGTCATTGTTCCGGCAATGGCCCTCATAGGTGCTGTATAGGTATGCTAAGGTAATTTTTAGTGAGTGGAATCACACACCTCATTGTCAGCCCTCTTATAGACGTTTAAAGACTGTTCCATAACTTACTAAAAATTATGACCCACAATAATTAATAAATTTCAATGCCACCCTAGTAAACTAATCATCAGCACAACAATGTGATAATAGACTTCAGCTAAAGCATCAAATATGCCAGAATTGCATTTAATAATAAAAACAACAAATATGAGGAACTTAACTTCCTATCTAACTATACAATTTTAGTAAAGTAGCCATTGTTCTCTTAAATTAATTTGATAAAATTCACAAACACACACAATACAATAGAGATAAACAAATAAATTCATAAGACATTTGACAAGGATACCCAAATTAAATAAATAAAGAAAATAATTAAATGCTCCTGTTTAATTCTTTTATTTATTTATTTATAGGTTACCTTAAATGTGGTACAATTGTTTACATTAATTTTAATTGTCTCAACTATTCAGTCATCATGACATGCAACAGTTATCATTGTCAATTTTCTATAACAGTTTGAATATAATAGAGCATAAGACCCATAATATTAATTCATTACCTACTCAGATTAATTATTAAATAGGGCTTACAAGTACAAATAGTCTTGTAACAGCGATGTTAACCAAATTACATAAAGTCAAATATTGTTCAACGAAATATTAATGGAGAATTATAAATCTTACACACTATCCTACATTTTTGCAGAGTAATGCTATACACTGTAAAAGTACTGATTGAAACTGCAGACAAATTATTATCACTTAAAATAAAACAATTGTAAAGAAAATTATTCACCTCAAGTTGCCAATTGGCAGATTCTAAAAAGAATTTACTGCTTTCTTCGTCTGCACCGGTCACATCACAAAACTGTCGTACTGTATCTTCTTTATTAGCAGACATATTTCAAATTATTACTTTAATACACAATTTAAATAAGTTTATAGAAGTGCCTATAAAGAGAAACAATCATAAAATAATAAATTATTAATACGAAAGAATCGAAGTGAACAATGCAATGATAAGCGGAATTTTATTCTCTCTCATAGCATACATTGACATGACATACTGACAATGACAATACTAAATAATGACAGCTTATTTTTTTTAATAATTCACTCTTTGCAAACATTGCAATTGATATACGGATGACTTGCTTAGAAAAAAAATATACCTCTATGCGTGTATTAAATAAATCTCAAAGTAAAACGTGTTTTGAAAGTTTTTAAACTATTTCTAACATAATTGTAATAGTGATAGTGCCGTTTAAAAAAATCTATTTCATATAAATTAAATTTAAGTTTAAGTAGAATGTCAAATCCAATATAAGGGTGGCAGTCAGTCCAGCAGTCAATTGGAATCTTTCTGAACTGTGATAACAACTTTCATTTGTCAAATAACAATATTGTGATAAAATCTGATGTATTACAATTATTTACGAATTAAAAATAATTAAATTAATTTATTATTACTATTTCATGTAGAAATCGTGATTGGGTGATTGTGATTATATTGACAAACACTATTGTATAGATCCTTTTTAATACACTGTACTTAATTAGTCACAATTGAAACCACTATGAACCCCATTACATGTCATACAATAAAGATGGAACAGTTTTGATTGAGTAAGTTTTCCATGCTCTGTTTCGTTTGCTAAATACTCCATTATCATTTTATTGTGTTTGATAATAAAATAATATATAAAAAAGGCATTTAAACACTTTGTTATAGTTGCCGGCAAATAAATGAAGACCGCTTCCAAGTCAGGCCTAACTATGAGGAAATATTACCAGCTGATTCTTATTATTGTTTGTTTTGTGAGTATCGTGACGCTCCTCATCTACCGGCACGAATACTACAGATTGCGGTATGTACTTGAGGTCCTAAACTTTTTCGGTAAACCCGGCCTTTCCGAGATCGAGTTTTGCGGGCCGGGTTTCAATGCTACCATGCTGTCAGAAATACTGCGCAACTCTTCTATGGAAGTGCGAGAAACCCCACCGTTATTCCAAGAAATAGATGATAGCTTCTATTCATACTCCTCCTTTCTGAGATCATACCAGAAATATGAGAAACTAACACAAACTCATGCACATTACATAGATACGATTGTTATTGGCAAAGTGAATGTACAACCAAATTTTAGATGCAATATTTGGCTGGAGAATGTGTCCAAACCCAAAGCAGGAAGATTCACTTTCAAAGTCATTTCGGAGCCAATCAACACATATCAGCTTTATATATTCCATTGTTCTCTTAATAAAAACTTAGGTAAGCCTAAAGGCGTAAGTTTTTATATGAACAATTATAATATAAATCCAATTCATGCACCAATTAATAGAATTATTGAAATCAATACCAAGCGCAAGCCGCGAGAAAGGAACAGTATCCGATTTGTCAATAACATTGAGCCAGCTATTTGTGTAATACCTAATGAGGTGCCAATAGTGTCCCGTGATTCTTTTATAGAGTTCCTTGTATTTCATCACATGATGGGAGTAAATGAATTTACTATTTATGATAGCATGATATCTGAAGATATTATTAGAAGATTAAATTTGTTACCAGCAGATATCACTCAATGGAGCATACAATTCTTTCCACTGAACTATCCATTTGTGTTTGCAAAGTCATATGAGATTGTGCGTAATGCAATAGAGTTGGACTGTCTGTTTAGACACTTTCGTTTTGATAAAGATGAATCAAATAAAGCTAGTCATGCTATGGTAATGTCTTGGGATGAATTTTTGGTGCCCCGTGTTCATACTAATGTTAAAGCTATTCTTGATGATTTTGATCCAACAAGGAAAACACGGACAATTGAAGTCAAACCTCTGTTGTTCTGTTTGAATCAAGAAGATGATGATACTGCTGAGATAGGATATCCAACCATTATGAAGAAAACTCATTACTACATGTTACCTCAAAACCTAAAGGCTGTATATATTCGAAATTTGGACTCAATGACTTCTTATGATGATATTTTTGACCTAAATGCTAGTAGTAAAATTGTGCCATTAGATATACTAGGAGTTCATAAGTACACAGAATGTAGGGATCCAAAGACCTACCTTCCCAATGGTGCTGGATACAATGAAACACAGATGCAGGTATTTCAACATAAGTTTGAAGGTGCAATGTTGAAGTTTGGTCAGAGCTTAGTAAGCAATAAGGTATATAGGTTGTATACATCAGGACAGATATGGGAAAAGTCTTCTAATGATAATTTAAGAGATATGTTGTAAACTTGTATTGTATAAGGTGCTACCAAATTATATGCATATAAATGTATATTAATTGGTCCTAATGTTTTTAGAAAAGTATGATATGAACTGGAGATATACTATGACACAATTCTGAAGTGTTAAAGCCAAACAACTATTTTAGATGTAATATTTAGGGTATGGATGATGTTTCATTTGGGTGCTAGTCAGTATTAAATTTTTTACAGACAAGTAATTTTTTTAAAGAATTCAGAAACAATCCAACATAACTAAGTATATCTGCAAAATTAATTTTATTGTAAGAACATATGTATACAGCAGATAAAGCTAATTGTAATAAAACATATGAAAAATAGAAACACTGCCTAATGTGATAACCCCAATGCCACTGGATGAGATTTGATCATCATCAAATTTTGTTAACTATAAAATAAAATACAAAAAATAGTTACTAACAATTCTCAGTGCTGGTGTCACCCACTTTATGTTAGTTTGCTACATAAAATAGGTGACACCAGCACTGTGAGAATTGCACACACTTTGGCATTTCAAAGATGTTCTAGACAAGATAGAGAAGTTTAGAGAATATGTGGAATAAATAAAAAAAATGTATGTGGATATGTTTTGTAGAAGGTGAGGGTAAACAGTATTGGCCTAATTGGTATTTGACTGCAATCTCGATTGGTTTTTTTACAACTTTGACTGTGTAGCCTCGTAACGGGTTATGTACTGATGGTCACGGGTTCTATTCCTGCACAAACTTTTTTATTTAGAATATTGTCTGTTGGTACCTCTTGGAGTGATATTGTATACATACAATTATTAATTTAGAAAAAAAGGTATATGTTTAAAAGTTGCCTGATATCCATAGTACAAAATCTACTTTGTTTTGGGACTAGATGGCACTATGTGATATTGATGTATCAAGGGTTGTTTGTTATTTATATTTTTAGTATTTAAGGACCTTTCAAAAAAATAATTCTTTTTTTTACTTCATTGCAGAATCAATTGCTTTCTTAAACAGACTTATGTATTTAAACATTTATTTTTAATTGAATTCCGTTTCGTTATTTATGTTTTATTCATTCAATGCAGACAGAAAACCTAACCTTAATAGAAATCGAGGAGGTGTATTCCCAATTTGTCTTTTAATTTATTATTGATATGGGCCGCTGATATACAGTTGATCAATCGTCAGGTTATCAAACCGCAACTAGCGTTCATGGAATTCGATTGGCGCATATAGTTGCTAGCCCCGCCCTCTTCGGATACCATTGAGCGACTGTATATCGTCAGCCTTAGACGCTTTTGTTTTTATTGGAAAGTTGTGCCTTGTATTTGAAATGGTGACTAGATTAAGTGATTATATAGAAACTATAATTACCTACTTGATTGTTATTCGACAAATATAATAAGACTGCTTATTTATATGTATCACATAAGCTGAATTGTTGGCCGGTCTTATCATGTTATAGCCGATAATTTAATATACCTATAATAAGGAATCTAGTATAGATTCTAAGTACCTAAGCATACCTTATATATAGTGAATATATTCTTAAGAATTGATACTAACAAACAGGACTTTGGTTGTATACTCTCTTATGTTAAACGCGCAACCACACGTTTGGTATCTGTCGCTACACTACTAGGCCTGGTTAGTATTTAAATTTGTAATTTTTGACGGCCTCGTTGGTCTAGCGGTTTAGCACACAGCCTTACTTCCCTGGTTCGTGACTTCGATTCCTCGTACAGTACAAACATTTGTAATCATGAGTATGATTGAAATACAAATAATTCTTTTGTATTTAAAAATATAACAAGCGCTTGCAATTACCAGACACCAAGTGAAATTCTCCAGTCCCTTGAATTTGTGACGACGCGTGTGGTTGCGGTATGGTAATTTGTTATGAATATACCAGTGCAACGTAATTTGTGCAATATTTTTCTTGTTGAGGAGAATAATGTTGTAGATTAATTAGGTCTAGTATTCTAAGGACATTGTGTCACTTAGGTACTAATAATTATATTATAATCATAAAATTTTACAATGAAGACATTTTAAGTCATTAGATTTGTAACTAATGCCGGCCCTACACATTAGATTTGTCGTCAGGTTTCCCGACTCATTTGACATAATCAGGGAATCAAAAAGCGCTAATTCGATGCAATGGAATGGCGCCCCGCATACACACGGTTACAAACCGCACGGTTTAAAGATCAAAGCAAATCATTGATAGTAATATTGTTCGGCCAGCATCGATGATTTAGCACACCACTGTTCTTCCGATGGTCGCGGTTTTGATCGTGCGGTACAAACATTTGTATTCATAGTATGATTATTTGTATCGGTGACTGAAATATTTCAGCCTCTAATTATATTTATTCATAGCTAGTTTTATGTTAGGAAACTCCTATATCCAATTATTCAATTTACACTTCATATGCATTACTTACACATGGCTCAATAAAGCAATTTTATCCATATTTGTCTTTTTTGTAAGTCCCTATACATACCTATATCTGTAGAAATAGCTTTAATTTACAGTTGCTAATAATATCTGATTGCATTGATTATTATCTATTAGTTGATTACCTAAATAAATTAAAATCTAACTAACTAACATTCTTTTCTATACGTATGAAAATTATATTCACTATAACTTCGGATATAATACAATTACTTATTTCAAACTCATATTGATTGTTTTACCTCCAGCCACCTACATCTCACTTTACCTATCCTCCACGGATTACGCTGTGCATAATTGAATAGAATAGAAATTCTCTTTATTAAAATAAACTTAATATAAGCACTTTTGAATCTACTCATTCGGAACGTAGACGATGAAAAATAATGAGCAAGAAACTTACGTGTTGCTCTTAAAAACACGCAAAAACATAAGTAGACGGCATGCGATAATCAACATAGAAACCGCTACGTAATTATTGGCTGTATTCTCTGTACAATCAGAAGTTATTATTAGTACTATAAATGTATTTTTTTTCTATAAAAACATAATTATCATTTACTAACATTAATAAAGTTTACATATCTAAATAGGTTGTTAATTTAAAGTAGTAATAAAACAGTCAATGATACTAAGTAAATGTTTATTTCATTCAGCTATACTAAATACAACAGGCATTCGCCTGTTAACGTCACAGATCAATTCTTCAAACAAAATCATAATAAACATGTGTATTGAAGACAAATCAATCGAAATCATTTATACAATAAATTTTATAATATCAATTAAAACACTAGATATCAAGAATAAAATGAGCATAATGTTGAGCAATACACAATTGTATTGTCGTTGCCACAAATAATACAAAATAAAAATGGAAGGAATCCATGAATTAGGACAGTATATTAAACAATAAAATATGTATAAATAGAGATTAAAGCTTACTCGCATAACATTTATATATTGCCACAAACAAACTTACGTTAAAACTACAATGTTTATGTACCAACATCTCACTAAAGTTTAATTTAAATTTTATCCGTGACCAAAATACTGAATACGCGTGAAGTTAGCGCGATGGATTATTACAGTGTACACTTAGATAGTATGCAAATATGTAATTTTAAAACAGAACTAATTATTTTAGAAGGCACGGATGTAAGGAGTTCTTAACCGCAGAAGACCGCCAAAACGACATAACAAGATTGAGCCCATCTGCACAACCTACCCACTGGTTGAATACCTAACAATGTATATAATAGCTATTTTTATATGCAACGGTAATGGCAAACAAGCTTGACAGCCCATCTGATAGTAAGTGGCAACCTATATACATGAACAGCACTAAAGCCATCACACAATCCCGTGACGACAACGGTAGACATAAGTGTAATTCTCAAATAGTTTATACATATAGTTCATTAATTTTATAGTTAATTTATAAACCGAAAAGTAAACATATAAATACGCATTCATAAAAATAACTGAAGAGCTAGTAGTCAGATGTTTATGTAGAAAAATTCTTGAGGTAACGTAAAATTAGTAGATTTAAGAATCTGCTCCTATTTGAATTTGTTTAATAAAGATTTACCCCTCGATCTTTATCTGTTAGAATTGAGAATTGTTATAGCAACTGCATTATACGGAAACAAGTTTTGTTTTGAATAATTTCTGCATTCCCTACACAAATGTAACTATACACAACTACACCTAGTTCTAACATAGATGCCGAATTTACTGTCAGGTATTGTTTTTAAGATAAATATTTTTATTCTTGCCATATCACAACTTATCACACAGTTCCCACATTTCTTTTTATAACAATACGATAAAAAGAACAATAGGACTTGTAGTTTTTTAGAATTGTGTTTTAAATATTAATATAATATATTATAATAATTTATTGTAACCTAATAAATAAATAAGGGTTTCTCAACCTTTCATTTGTTAAGCCTCTCCGAGACATACATATTAAGCCAGCAAAATTTTGCGGGCTTGAAAAGTTTTCAATAAGTGACTGTCAGTCACTTATTGAAAACTTTTGAATTAATGATGATGTTTAATTTATTTACGTTAAAAAACTGACGTAAATAAATCAAATATCACAGGATATTTATAAATAACAAACGTATGACAGTATCTTGACTCTCTGTATAGCCTTCTTGGTTGGGAAGTGCTAGCACAAACAAAGAATATAGAAAAACCAGTCGGTTGATAATAATTCTGACTCCGAGAATGAGATCAGTATGTTATTATATAGAAAAATATGTATTTTTTCCGTACTTTCCAATTAACAAGTCGTTGTTATTGACATCCTTATTGTTATTTTTATCGCATTGTACTTTCCTTTTACGTTATCTTAGTTATTTTTCTAAAACGAATACATTTATTCTCCTGGCCTAAACAATCTTTAGTTTCCATTACATATCCTAGTTTGTTTTCAATTGTTGCATATTGTGGGATGTCCAGTAGGGCTGTATTAAATGCGTGCTTAGATCTACAATACCAAAAATCTTCCAATGTATAGGCAAACTTCACTAAACTATTTAACAAGGAACAATAATTTAAATGCATCAATTCTAGCTATAGTTTGCCTAGATTCGGACAGGAAGCGATTGTAAATTCATTTTTGGTTTTTATTTTCAGTTTTATTTGTTACCATAATATATAAAGTGATACCAAAGGGAATGCAGGCAGCATTCCCTTGTACAGAATATACTATAATACATACATAATTATGATAACAATGGAATTTCGTGTCTCAAATTTATTCATACAAACAATATTCCTGATTAATATAATTTTTATTTCGTGTAAACAAAAGTGCCTTTAAACACAGCTGTTGCTGCTTCAGTCACAAAATGCTTTGGTAGATGTTATTATTGGTTCAAAAACAGTTTATTATTTAGTAAATAAACACGTACTGATTTTGTATGATATATTTTTTTAATAATTTAATGCTAACATTCATTCATAAATTAAGAGCAACGCCTTTGTCGGTGGAGCTCTTGCCACTTTCTACGATCTTCCTTCATACTCTTGAAGTCTTGATACGATACGACTCCAATTCTGTCTTTAATTTGTTTAATGCTAACAATACATGAAATTCCTTAATTATCGTAATATATATGCCACGTAGATGGGAATTCAGATACTTTGGTATCTCTTTACATATAAAAGTTACATTTATCCATCGCCCAATGACCTAATAAGAACTCCGTATTAATTTATTACTTTGAAGATACATCGTCTATATATTGATTTCGGTGACAGGTCGCAAACATTAAGAGAAAATATAATAATATTTATTTATTGTCATGATAATCTGAAGACCGTCCGACGGCCATTATAAACATAGCCGATATTCTACAACTGCAATTCATCTAATACAAAGATTGCAATGATAATATAATTTTAATTTTATTATTCAAATAATTTACGATTCTTTTTTATTGCGAGACACATAATTTGTTTATATAATAAAATTTGATTATTTATGTCTAATTCTCATTAGAGTAATGCTTATAGTCAATATTTTCAAACATCAACGTCAACATATTTACAGTCCACAGTATGAAAAGGTCAGTAGCCTAAACGAGAGAATAGATAAAATATCACCTTTTCTAAAGACTAAATAGTATAAAGGATTACAGTAAATGCACGAAAAATAGTTACATAGTCTTATAAGTTTTTTTTGTAACAACAGTATGCTAATGAGCTAAACAACTGTCGCGTGCAGAACTTTTATGCAAATATTGCCTATAGCATATTTTACACGACAATTATCCTTTGTTTGTTCAAAAAATATCTATAATATTGTTTTGCGTCAACTTTTTAAATTTAAACATTCCTTTTAATATTAAATATTAGATAATAAGGAAACAATCAAACATCTTGATATAAATTTAGAAGGAACATTTTAAATCTAAAAAATTTACTATATACAATATTTTAGAATATGTATTTTATTAATCGATAATCATTTATCATAGACATTTTAGTCGCTTATGAATATTAAGTTTTTTTGTGTATACTTTTTTCCATAACATATTTTTATAATAATGTCAAGATAAATTGTCATTTTGCATATAATTCCTGCACACAAGCCTAGAATAAATGGATATAGCCGAAAACACAGACTTAGTCAATTACATTGCAGCATTTTTTCATCATATAAGGAAATACATCGTCATAATTCGACTTGTGAGTGCATTCGGCTTTAAACCAACAATTGTATGTTAAAATGCATTTTTATTATATGTACATAAAGCTTGATATATATTACTTTTATACAATATAAAGTAACATAATACTATATCAAGTTTCATTTAACATAATAATAATTATAAATAAACATACAATTATCAGTTGGGAGTTTTCAATTATTACATAATTACTGGATAATAGCCAATATAACATTTTCTATCATATTTAATAAACATTTCAACATATTTACATCAATAACAGTTCACTATAATCGATATACGACTAACAATGATCGGATATCGAATTTATAATCGATATTCAATAGCAAATCTATATTTAGATTTTAAATCGATGCAGAAAAATGACAGATCGAAACATCACTATTGAAAATAATGTTGCCATATGCATTCCAATACTGAGGAGCAGCAATTCACTTATATAAACCATTTAATAAACGTATAGGAAAGGCCTTTTTTACAAATTCCTCAGATTATATACGTATTTTTTTTATGTTGTAACATAACTACAATGAGTAATTTTGTCACATCAGTATTTTTTTAAGATGATAAATTGCAACACTGCAGATGAAATTTTACTGCATTGAATTAAAAGGCAGTGTAAAGTTAAAAACTGTGATATTTCTTATATTTCATTAACAGTATTAGAATATTAAAATAGAGAAGATATCAATGTGTTGTAACATTTTAAATCGTGTGCTATATTTATATGTTTATTGAGGCATTAAGTAGGCGTTTTTAAAGTTGAGTGTATATCTATTACTATATCCATCTTTATAATAAGACTTATGTATTTAAAAAAATATACATATATTAATATTTAAAATTGTTGGCATATTTTATATTAGTTCTTTCGTAAAAGTATTGAATTAGTACCAAGTGGTACAAATCTGTTCTGTGATTTTTATTTAAACATTGTCTTGTGATAAATGTTGGCGGAATCACAACAGTAACAATAGATTAATTTAAAACAGCTCATTTTATTAAATTTCAATAAGTTCGAGACACAAATGTACGGTTCATTTGTGTACTAGTAGTCTCTAATAAATTTAACAAAAATAATTCCTTACGCGCAATATAGCTCAATTAGTTTTATATCATGTAAGTCTACTGGATTTTGCAATTGCAGTAGACTAATTAAAAAAATAACAAAAGAAATGCATCAGTTCAGTTCTTCACAACAGAAACAGCGGTATGCATAGATATAAAACAATTTTACGTGTGTCTGATTCAACTAGACTTATATGATTTTTACCTTGATTTTGAAATATATAAAAAGCATCGTAGTCAATTATTAAGAATTTGTTTCGATGGCAAATTCTATCTGTGAAGGTCTATCTTAATTTATTATGATGCCTTAGAGTGTAGTGGGCGTACTTTTCATTTCCACGAGTAAACTTTTAGAATTATACAAGTATATAATACTTTTAAAACATTTTGTGTTTATTTATCATGTTTTATACATATGAAACGTGTATAATATAACTTTTGTATGTGAAAATGTCACAAGTACCACCAAAACATACTTCGCCTTATTTATAAAAACGAATACCTATAAAACATTTTTAACTATTGCAGTATTTTGTCACTTTCATTATTTACGTAGTTCCTCATAAAAATTATCGCAGTTAGTCTCTGAATAACCACATTTCATCATAATACATACAAAAAAATTTTGAACAATATTCAATTCACAGGACAAAACAATTCAATAGCTAACGTTTATTAGATATTTATTTTTATGAGTAACGGACACAGTCAGCTACATGTATGTGGTGTTGAAAAGAGACAGACTATCAACAAGTGTTACCAATAACCTACTCTAACCAACTATGTCTACATCGCCCCATAGCGACAATACTTATTCAAATAATTTACATACATTTAACATTACGTAGCTCGCCCGCAATATTTTAAACTGAAATTGTTCTCAAATTTTATACTATACAATATATACACACTGCACAGAGTAATGGATACAGGTTGGAAGTATATACATACATCAGAGAATAATAATTCCAACCATAAAGTCAATAGGCACCGAACACAAACCATTCATTATAAAACCAGTTGTATAAGTTTATTAAACGATAAAAAAAATGTTAAATATTATTTTAAATATATGACATAGATTTTCGACTTAGTTTATAAAGAATAAATTTAGCTGCCTCATGTTATCAAAATACTTCTCACAATAAAATAAAAAAGAACTATAAATATATGAGTCGTAGAGATCATTTTCGTATGACTGGAATGTCTTAAAATCTTCACGTGTAAATTATGTGAAATGTATAGATTTGTACTAGACGTAAAATAATTTAGTATTCTAATTTTAAAAATAATTATGCATTTCTAATGGTCCCAATTAAGTACACGATTGAAAAATATTAAGTTTAAAGCCCGACCAGTAAAATAAGAACCCCGCAATATTGGATTTTATTCTTAGAAATATTATTTTATGTTGGCATGACTGAACCATGTGTTGCCATATAAAGTCCGAAAATAATATCTTCAATGCAGAGTTTTAATCATATTTACATCCTTTTAAGTACACAAAGAGTTTATATAAAAATAATAGAAAAAACTAAAACCTTTTTCTATATATATTAGCTAGAATACAAGTTCAAGAAACGTATTATATAAAAATAATGACCTATATGATATGAATGTATTATTGTAAATAGAACCGGATACGTTAACATTCATTCACGATTAGTTTCTTCCCGTACAGCAGCTTATGCCTAATAAGAACTTTCTTGACTATATATTCCAAGTTAAACAATCTGGTTCTATTCCTAATAAAGTATGAATAATTAATCAAGAGTATTAAGTCCTTCTTACAATAATAGTACTGATACTCAAATAAAGTAAAGTAAATTAAACTTAATACTAATATTTGAACCCAAATAAACTTATTTCAAACATATACATGAATACTTAGACTGGCAGTTATGTTGACAATCCCTATTATTAATTATAATACATTCAACTTTAGACTTTCGTACAAGTGGTTATGGTATGATTTAAATCAACGTATTTGTTAATAAAATATTTTCTAAACGTACAATTTATTGATTCAAGTCACCGATTTAATACTTGGAATGCACAGCTGATTTTATATATTTTTTTTTAAATAAATATTAGCCTCTTCCAGCGATTTTCCAAGACCATAATTGACCAGGATACAAACCCAACCCCAAATCCTATGTATATCAAAATTTATAATAAATAGTTAACGAGTGAAAGAGTAGCAAACAAACAAACAAATAAAAAAATAGTCCAAAAGTGTGTATCATAACTATCATATCATTGGTATATCTCTAATTGGTGACACTACAAATATAAAATTAGTGACTCAAATTAAAAATTATACCATCACATAAAGCTGATATAGATTTCCCCCTTAGTCGTAAAAATATTAATGTCTCGTATCTTTTTTTAAATTAGAAAGAGACAAAACACTAATAGTTATGGAAGACTTACTTTTTATGACTAAGGGAGATAAAAACTGTTGCAATTTGATAAATATGAATAAATCACATGTATGGCTTTCCTGAAGATACGCAGGTGACGTCTTTCTATTATTTTATAAATAAATAAACATTCAATACATATTCAAGTGTTTCATCGCTTTCTACATAAATTATATATTTTAAAAATTTGAAAATATATTAAAAACACAAAGATTTTATCAACGTCAACTATTGTTAGTGTTTCTTTGGCACTCAATTATTAATTTGAAGTAACAAAATAGATTTATTAAATGTATTTTTAATCAGGGCAACATATATACATATATATATAAACATGTTATAGACGTCACCTATTAGAAATTATAATTTAAAATAATAATAATGTGTCAGAGTTGCGAATGAATCTATTCATACTGCAATATAACTTGTTAACTGAATATTCAATTAAAGCTTACAAGGAATAATATATTTGTTATGAAATGTACAATCACTGCCATTTTTAATCAGTCTGGTAGCAAACGATTCTAACTCTAAATATTTCTATTCTAACGTGAGAAAGAGATGGAATGATTGGGCATCCCATCAGTCATAACACAGAAAGTACACTGAATCTGGTTTTTTTGTTCATATATTTGAAGTCCATTCATATTTTCTATGCTGAATGTGAAGATCTGTAATATACTTAATATTATAGTAAGGTTCAGTTTTAAACGCCCATTAAAATCTATTGACCTATGTTGAATGATTGCTATATTACGAATACTAAACTATTCGTGGTTTAAATGCATTTATGTCTTTTACTAATAGGATTTTAAGTTTAGACATCAACTAACTAGAAGCCATTCTTGATAATACTAACAAAATAGTAATA
Source organism: Achroia grisella (assembly GCF_030625045.1). Classification (NCBI taxonomy): domain Eukaryota; kingdom Metazoa; phylum Arthropoda; class Insecta; order Lepidoptera; family Pyralidae; genus Achroia; species Achroia grisella. The sequence continues at coordinate 763,045 of NW_026712999.1, forward strand.
TTTTCAACATTTTAAATGGCAACCCTTATAGATAATAGAGTGCAAAATAGAACGAGACGACAACTTTGCTGTGTCATTCTTTCATTTATCGTTTGCCACTTGACTAATAAAATCTGACTCCAGTATTCTAGTTATACACAACATAGAATATCAACGTAACTACGGTATAGGTCGGTGTTTAAGAGCTTAATAATTAGAAAATAAACTATTGCGTATACCGGTGCACTGGTCCGCGAAGCCGCAAAGTGTCTTTCCGAACGCATGCGTACGCGTGCGTGCGCAACCGCACGCGTGCGTTTAGGAGAGGCGGCAGTCTCAGGAGCGCGCATGCTTGGCGGCGGGCGGCGACCGTCAGAAGTAGATCACCTCCTCCTCCGCCGCAGCAGGCGCGGGGGCTGCGCTCGGCTCGGGCGACCGCACCCGGAACTTATCCGGTAACTTTGGATATGTGTTCGTTCTGAGCACAACAATAACGTATTTATTAATATTTTTAATATACAAAAGGTTTTATATTTTCTCAATTTATTATAATCTAATCTATATTAAAGAATATTCGATTAGGGCCCCAATAATAATTTTCTCATATAACTTCAACATATAGACAGCGATCATTTACTTTTTTATAACAAGTATATAATTATGGTAGGAACACCTATGCTGAGCTTAGATATCATGGCTTATGGCTGATATACGAGTATATAGTAGTATATTAAATATTCCGAATTTTCTCTAATTATAGCTAAAAATATTCATATACACTATTCTGCACGTTTTTAAATATAAAAATAAAGTAGTTATTTTTATTACAATAAAATATAATCATCTTTTTATACTTTAAATTCCAACTCCTAACATAGTAATGGAAGAAGTCCAATTCTAAATAGCCTGAAAACTTACGTCTTAAGAAAAAATTGTGTTACCCGAATATTTTTTTCTAATAATTAAACGTCTCTGAGTGCGACTGTAAGTACGATTACTGATAACTAATTTTTACATTTTACGGTAGTATAGTGATGATGTATTTATTAAAGAGCAACAGACAACATAGGTTTCTTTCTCAATCGTCTTGTGATGAGTCTGCGTTCCGAATGAGTGGTAGAATAAAAAAAATGTGACTATTCAAAAGTGCTTATATTAAGTTTATTTGAATAAAGATAAATATTTTCTATTTCTATTACCTGGTAGCTTTATTATTGATTTGCTGTTGGGAGGGCAGTGGTGCGGGCGAGCTCCCTGTACGTGTGTGCTGTATCACTAAGCCTTGGTTTGTCTGGAAAATTAGAAATACACGACGGGTTAATTACTCTAAAAATTAACATATTAATTTAAATATAAGTCAATATAAATTCATACTATTCAATATTGTTTTTTTGGGAGTCTTTAGTACCCTTATTAAGGTAAATACATACTTGCTTCATAAAATTTTATATATAACTATTAACAAACTTAACCCTTCCATCACAAATACATATACGATTAATTAAAATAGTAGGCCAAAGACAAAGAACGCCAGTTTATACAAATAACAGTGAGACTTTTTATATAACCCGTCGATAAAAATGTACTTTGTCAAATGGGAATAAAACCTTCGTGATTTTAAAAGAATACTTTTATATGTAATGACCGTTTGAAATATGGAAGTAATTTTATTATTATTGATCGGTCGTGTCGGTGGTCTAGCAGTTTAGCACGCCGCCTTACTTCCGATGATCGTCGGTTCGATTCCACGTACAGAGTATGATTGTTTATATTGCCTTGGGTGTTTCCTATGTATATTATGTATGTTTTTATAAATAAAATGTATTTAAGTATACCAGTTGTTTAGTACGAATAACACAAGCTCTGCTTAGGTTGGGGTTAGAATGCGCTGTGTGAATTGTCCTGTACTCATAACATCAAAAATTATGTTGTGTATGATGTTATCGAGTAAATTATAAACGTGAAAGTTTGCGAATGTGGACGGATGGATGGATGTTTATTACACATTCACGCAAAAACTACTGGAACGGATTTTAAGGAAACTTTACAAATATATAGCTTATACATCAGAATAACACATAGGCCGTAACTTTCAAGCGGGTGTAACCGCGGGCACTGGTAGTTATTTATAAAATTTCATAAATTTAACCATTAGTGGATACGGATACATATAAAACGATATTACTTGTTGGGTCTGTTGTTTAATACTACTACATTAATATTACTTCCTCAATGAGAGAACTATCAAACACTACCTATTCTAGAAAAAAAAATTAAACAAAGTAAATTTTTGTACCCCGAGTCAAAACCTTCTTCAGTACCTATATCCCTCTACTTACACTGTATATCTGTTTGGTTTCTTTTCCATCTGAAAATATGTTCATAGTTTTTCGACTTAAACTTTTTGTTTTTCGTACTAATTATACGGTATCTTTGTTTCTAATCGAATGTGCATGAATATTAATGTCTACAAGATGTGTAAGCATTAATATAAGAATTGTTAATAAACTTAATAATAAACAAAAATACATGCTCTCTAACATCAACAGCGGAACAGATAAAATGGTTGTCACAGTACAATTTCTACTTGTAGGCTCTTATATGTAAATAATAAAGCTATTTATAGTCCTATAGAGAAATGTCTGTTTCTCAGTATATCAGTAACGTAACTTTTCAGTTAATAACCAGATTTAGTTACAAGTCGAATCGGAAATTGTTAAGTATATTCAGCTCTAGTTGTAGAGCATTGTGGCTTTATAGTCTATTACCACGACTTAAGTTCTGGTCTCAAATAAGTTTTCTGACTCTCCGGTAATAAAAATATCAATGTCAAACCAAATTAAGCCATCGTAATGTGCAGTAAAATCGGCATTTTTCAAGTTTATTTGAAGTACTTAATAATAATTTAGATTTTTTTTTTATTTTTATTTACATATTCATATTAATTAATAATTCATATTCATATGAACAAATAAATGGAAATAAAATAATTATTTATTATATTATAATTCTTAAAGTTCTTATTATATTATAATTATATGTATTGTGTTTATTTTGTTGTTGTTATTGTTATTTATGTATAAGCTTCTGTTTCCATCACTTCACAATTCATTCAGTGAGGATGACTGGAAGAAATCTCTTAAAATTGTTCAATTTGTTTCTTAAGATTGTTGTACAAATTAAGTATTTTTCTGTGCAATAAAGTATTACAAACAAACGTATATTCAACGTAATACAATATTCAAAAGATTGTGGAAATGTCAAGAATTCCGTTTAACTTCTACTTTTGACAACACCTCTAACTATGCCCTCTGGGGTTAGAAACATGAAGGTATATTACTAAAGATGCTTGTGCTTTGAATACCATTTTTGAAATAGATATTTATTTTTCTTTTTCTCTATGTTTACAAATTATCTAAAAACATATGTGATTTGACCGCTTTAAATGACTTTTTAAATGAAAAATATAATCTTTAGGTATATTATGTATTTATTTAACGTAAATTAGTGACATACATACTTGTCTACCAATTCTGATTGACTTATTGTATCCTCTTAGTGGGTCATAGAGATACTTTAAAGTTGTCATTTTATAACAACTTTATTCGACATATGATCTACAACAATGATTTGAATTTCTTTTTTTTTTATTAATAATATTTTGTTGCGCGGTAAGAATTGACAAAGCGGTGATGTTCATTTTTAGGTTAAGTGATATTAACCTTTCTAATATACAGTTTACTCACTACTTTACAATCGAAATATTAAATTTGGTATTTAACAAAATAAAAATACAAAAGCAAAGAGAACAGGTTTGTACGAAGGACCATAAACAATAGTTTCGAGAGTCGCGGTGGGCGTACAAGTACAAAATACGAAGGCACAACAGCAAATTTGGAAGAACAATCTACTCGGCACCAACTGGCACGTCACTACCGGTTACTTACATATATAACTAATAATTTTGGCCAATTAAAATACGTTCGGATACTCGACCTCCTGTAAAATTCAATCAACCATTTGATCTGTTTATATTACGGCTTTTTTGTTAAAATTTTCTAATTATCGTTTAGTGTAATATAATGTTGAATAGGTATTAATTATCATTATTAATATTTGAAGTGAAATAAAAACATCAATTATTTGCAATTACTATAAAGAGTTAGTCAAAAATGGTATACAAATCGAAAGCCAGACTCTTAAAACTAACTACTTAATAGATTTGTACAGGCTACAAACTCATCATTCATAAACGAGGCATCATCAGGCAATGAATAGTTTGGAACAATCCAAACATATAGTTTGGAAGTCTGTTCGGCGACCACAATACGACTGTTTGTGATCAATCTAATAGTAGCGGAATTAGACAAAATAATATTATTAAGTAATGAAATAGAATTACACAAAATAACACTTAATTCGATAAATATCTTAAAATATTGGAAATTGTAAACACCAAATGTTTATGTAATATGTTAGAAAGTGACAGACTAAATGTATGTCTGTATTGCTTACACGATATAGTCTTGTAGTATGAATTTGTCTCTGTACCTGCTCTGTACCATATAGAAAGGTTTTAGGTAATGCCGGAAACGTAAGTGGTCTCCTTCGTTTCTTGATGTACTGTGTGTGTCTTAATAGAATAAAAATTCGGCTTAATATACCATTTATGACTAACCTTTATAATTATATTAATATAAATGTATAATTATATTATACTGATTAAAATACATATACAAATTTGGTATTATAATATAATCTTATTAATATTGTAATTTAAGAAGGGTTTTAAAAACCGTTAATTACTTATATGATATATTAATTATTTCTCTATATAAAATGGTTCTCTATATAAATGTATGAAAGGTTTAATAATGATTTCTATAACACAACTACATTCCCCTCTACGTTTGTTTAGACTCTATTATTATAGCAATAAAGTTGATAATGAACCATGTACCTCGCACGGCGACTCGTGTAGCCTGTGATAGCCTGGTGGCGGCTGTTGCTGACTTTTGCCGCTTGCTAATTTCAATGGTAACTGCTGTTTCACCATTTGCTAAAACAGAAAATCACTGTGAGAAACAAATACAAGTTTTTAGGCTTTTCATAATTTAAGGTATGGATTAGTTTGAGTATAAGAAAAAGATTTTTTTTAAACTATTGTAATACTGTTGGTTGCCGTTGGCTTTTACAGCTTCTCTGGGCGATAGGAGGTGAGTGCAGATGGCAGTCGTTCCTATAGTTCTGCGAAAGGACTTATACTGACTTTCGTCTCAGCACCACTAGGGGTTCAAACCTCAGCCCAGGTAGTCGTAATTTTGATCCCCGTTTGAATTGGACGGGGGATCGATAAGAGGGGCGAGAGTGAGTGTATGGAAATGAGTGTAAATATAAGTGCAAGGGTGACTAATTGTGAGTTACCATTTCAAATGCAAGAGTGAGCGTGAGTACGTGGCAAGTATTCTTCCAAATTTAAATCTGCTTTATTGTAAACATGTACAATACAATATTTATTTGAAAAGAATACGAGCTGAGTTTCTTGGCAGTTCTCATCTCGGAATCAGTCACGATAGATTTGACATATCATAAGACTCTGTAATGAGACCCACATGAATAAAGATATTTTGAATATGAATTTGAATAAGAGTACGTGTGGTAATGCGAGTGCGATTGCGTGCGGTATTGTGCGTGTGAGTGCGTGCGGTAATGTGAGTGCGAGTGCGTGTGGTAATATGAGTGTGAGTGCGTGTGGCAATGTGACTGTGAGTGCGTGTGGTATTGTGAGTGCGGGTGCGTGTGGTATTGTGAGTGCGGGTGCGTGCGGTATTGTGAGTGTGAGTGCGTGTGGTATCGTGAGGGTGAGTGTGAGTGCGTGCGGGTGCGTGTGTGCGGGCGTGGCTCACCGAGATGGCGGGCGCGCGCACTGTGGCGCGCGTCTCGTTGTGCGCGGAGAGCAGCTGCGGCGGCGGCAGCGGGCCCGCCGACCCCGCGCACGACCCCGACTCGGACCCCGTCGACCCGCGCGGGTCTGACCGCACACAAACAACACTTACACCACGTCCTCACTCGATACTAGATATCGCCACTCTATCGTGTATATACTGCATATTATATGGATACTACAGACTTAACTCGCAGAAATATAATAGATCAATGGTACAGTAATGTATTGAATATATATTATTACATTATTAAAAGTTGCCTTAACAAAAAAAGTTTAAATACTACACATATTCTACAAGAGATGTTCTCTATGAGTAGCTATGGAAATTGACTAGGGACCTCAGATTAGACTAAAGAAAAGAGAAATAGGCTCTAAAGAGTAGGTACAGTCAACCTACTTATGTATTTGTTCATCGAGAGAAGAGCTATATAGCTATATAATGTTAAACTAAACTCACTTCTCCATTTAGGATCTTTCCGTCGCGTGGTATCGCTAACGCTAGAGTCTGGTGATAGGGTGCCCACCGTTGACAACTCTTCTTGGGATCCACCTGTAAACATAATACATTCATTACATTACACGAACTCCATAAATTACATTGTATTTTAAACTGCAACATAATATATATAACGTACCATGTTGCTGTAACCTTTCCAGCCGTCGATACAACCGTTCCCTCTGTTGTTCCACATCTTTTTGTTGCTCTGCTAACTCTTCTCGTGCGGCCTGTAATTCTCGCCTTTCTGCAAGTAAATAAAGAATATTCATTATTTATTTTGATTAAGTGGATATTGGATTGTGCGTAGCTCGTCCAACTCCGTATATTCACTGTGTAATGTGTAGAATGTGGATTATATATGTGTGTAGTGTGTACGCACCGAGCGCGATGGCGGCGTGGTCGGCGGCGCGCTGCGCCTCCCAGGCGGCGCGGTCGTGCGTGAGGCGCGCCTGCGCGTGTGTAGTGTGTAGTGTGCACCGTGTAGTGTGTAGTGTGTAGTGTGTACGCACCGAGCGCGATGGCGGCGTGGTCGGCGGCGCGCTGCGCCTCCCAGGCGGCGCGGTCGTGCGTGAGGCGCGCCTGCGCGTGTGTAGTGTGTAGTGTGCACCGTGTAGTGTGTAGTGTGTAGTGTGTACGCAACGAGCGCGATGGCGGCGTGGTCGGCGGCGCGCTGCGCCTCCCAGGCGGCGCGGTCGTGTGTGAGGCGCGCCTGCGCGTGTGTAGTGTGTAGTGTGCACCGTGTAGTGTGTAGTGTGTAGTGTGTACGCACCGAGCGCGATGGCGGCGTGGTCGGCGGCGCGCTGCGCCTCCCAGGCGGCGCGGTCGTGCGTGAGGCGCGCCTGCGCGTGTGTAGTGTGTAGTGTGCACCGTGTAGTGTGTAGTGTGTAGTGTGTACGCACCGAGCGCGATGGCGGCGTGGTCGGCGGCGCGCTGCGCCTCCCAGGCGGCGCGGTCGTGCGTGAGGCGCGCCTGCGCGTGTGTAGTGTGTAGTGTGCACCGTGTAGTGTGTAGTGTGCACCGTGTAGTGTGTAGTGTGTAGTGTGTACGCAACGAGCGCGATGGCGGCGTGGTCGGCGGCGCGCTGCGCCTCCCAGGCGGCGCGGTCGTGTGTGAGGCGCGCCTGCGCGTGTGTAGTGTGTAGTGTGCACCGTGTAGTGTGTAGTGTGTAGTGTGTACGCACCGAGCGCGATGGCGGCGTGGTCGGCGGCGCGCTGCGCCTCCCAGGCGGCGCGGTCGTGCGTGAGGCGCGCCTGCGCGTGTGTAGTGTGTAGTGTGCACCGTGTAGTGTGTAGTGTGTAGTGTGTACGCAACGAGCGCGATGGCGGCGTGGTCGGCGGCGCGCTGCGCCTCCCAGGCGGCGCGGTCGTGTGTGAGGCGCGCCTGCGCGTGTGTAGTGTGTAGTGTGCACCGTGTAGTGTGTAGTGTGTAGGGTGTACGCACCGAGCGCGATGGCGGCGTGGTCGGCGGCGCGCTGCGCCTCCCAGGCGGCGCGGTCGTGTGTGAGGCGCGCCTGCGCGTGTGTAGTGTGTAGTGTGCACCGTGTAGTGTGTAGTGTGTAGTGTGTACGCACCGAGCGCGATGGCGGCGTGGTCGGCGGCGCGCTGCGCCTCCCAGGCGGCGCGGTCGTGCGTGAGGCGCGCCTGCGCGTGTGTAGTGTGTAGTGTGCACCGTGTAGTGTGTAGTGTGCACCGTGTAGTGTGTAGTGTGTAGTGTGTACGCACCGAGCGCGATGGCGGCGTGGTCGGCGGCGCGCTGCGCCTCCCAGGCGGCGCGGTCGTGCGTGAGGCGCGCCTGCGCGTGTGTAGTGTGTAGTGTGCACCGTGTAGTGTGTAGTGTGCACCGTGTAGTGTGTAGTGTGTACGCACCGAGCGCGATGGCGGCGTGGTCGGCGGCGCGCTGCGCCTCCCAGGCGGCGCGGTCGTGCGTGAGGCGCGCCTGCGCGTGTGTAGTGTGCACCGTGTAGTGTGTAGTGTGCACCATGTAGTGTGTAGTGTGCACCGTGTAGTGTGTAGTGTGTAGTGTGTACGCACCGAGCGCGATGGCGGCGTGGTCGGCGGCGCGCTGCGCCTCCCAGGCGGCGCGGTCGTGTGTGAGGCGCGCCTGCGCGTGTGTAGTGTGTAGTGTGCACCGTGTAGTGTGTAGTGTGTAGTGTGTACGCACCGGCGCGATGGCGGCGTGGTCGGCGGCGCGCTGCGCCTCCCAGGCGGCGCGGTCGTGTGTGAGGCGCGCCTGCGCGTGTGTAGTGTGTAGTGTGCACCGTGTAGTGTGTAGTGTGTAGTGTGTACGCACCGAGCGCGATGGCGGCGTGGTCGGCGGCGCGCTGCGCCTCCCAGGCGGCGCGGTCGTGTGTGAGGCGCGCCTGCGCGTGTGTAGTGTGTAGTGTGCACCGTGTAGTGTGTAGTGTGTAGTGTGTACGCACCGAGCGCGATGGCGGCGTGGTCGGCGGCGCGCTGCGCCTCCCAGGCGGCGCGGTCGTGCGTGAGGCGCGCCTGCGCGTGTGTAGTGTGTAGTGTGTAGTGTGTACGCACCGAGCGCGATGGCGGCGTGGTCGGCGGCGCGCTGCGCCTCCCAGGCGGCGCGGTCGTGCGTGAGGCGCGCCTGCGCGTGTGTAGTGTGTAGTGTGCACCGTGTAGTGTGTAGTGTGTAGTGTGTACGCACCGAGCGCGATGGCGGCGTGGTCGGCGGCGCGCTGCGCCTCCCAGGCGGCGCGGTCGTGCGTGAGGCGCGCCTGCGCGTGTGTAGTGTGTAGTGTGTAGTGTGTACGCACCGAGCGCGATGGCGGCGTGGTCGGCGGCGCGCTGCGCCTCCCAGGCGGCGCGGTCGTGCGTGAGGCGCGCCTGCGCGTGTGTAGTGTGTAGTGTGCACCGTGTAGTGTGTAGTGTGTAGTGTGTACGCACCGAGCGCGATGGCGGCGTGGTCGGCGGCGCGCTGCGCCTCCCAGGCGGCGCGGTCGTGCGTGAGGCGCGCCTGCGCGTGCCGCAGCTCCTCCAGCTGTGCGTCGTGAGTACGAGCTGCTGATCCTCCACTCATACGCCACGCGCATACCTGGGCCTCCAAGCTGGGGATTAATAACATTTTTGTATATGCACATTCGAGCTAACTGCTATTCAGAAATCCTATGACTTACCAAAGATTCAAGCATTCAAAATGATGGATTACATAATATATGAATCAGTACCTGTGTATAGTTGTGAGCTGCTGCCACACGATGCAGGTGAGCGTATACATGGCGTGTTGTAGCTTGAGCGCCGCGTCTCCGCCCACTTGGTCTAGAAGGCGGGGCTCCCCGCTCTCGTTGTTCACTTGCTCGTTTTCTGTCTCGGTGGGGTTGTCGGTCGACATGCGGAGAGTTACACCTGCTATATTATTAAAAGAAATAAATGTGACGTTGACGAACGTATTACAAGATCGCACAAACATAAGAAAATAATTTGTGTGAAAAATATATTTTCACTTGAACATGCATATTTTTTACTTACCCACTTCCCAACACGGTGTTAGTGTCATAGATAGGATAGCTCTAATCATGAGAGATGTAAAGACACAGCTTACAGTATATATCTTTAAGCCGGGTCGTGTCGAAATTATATAGGCATCTCTAAGAAGAACAGCACTAAGGTATTTGCGGGTAAGCACCACGGTACTTTTGTACTGATAAATATCGAAGGAGAATCATAGGAGGTAAAGGATATATGATTAGGTCGGTACTTTCGTGCTGATAAACACCTAAGGAGAATCATAGCGGGTTAAGGATAGGATTTGGGCACGTACCGCGGGGGCTATCATAGCGGGTTAAGGATATGATTAGGGCGGCACTTCTGCGCCGATAAAGACCTAAAGAGGATGAGTGAAGTGTTAAAGAGGTAGGTGTGGGCACGCACCGCGGGTGCGCGAGGCGTCGAACCCTGCGAAGGTGTCGGCGCGGCGCGGCAGCGCGGGCGAGTGGTACGCGGCGGAGTGTCGCTCGCCCGCCGAGCTGGTGCTGCGGCCCAGCGCGCCGCCGCCCGCCCACGCGCGCATCGACGCCTCCAGCGCCGCCTGCACGCACACGCTCGCTTACACTACTCTATATATATAACGTAGAAGGCTAGCGGCAAATATACAGCGATTTGCATATCGTTTCGATTACCGACATATATTTTTCCCCTACTTATTGGAATAAAGCAACGTTAAAGTTTACGAAAAACTTGTGTTGTGTGATCACTAGATTTTAAGCCGTTTAAATTGTATTGTAGTAACATTTAATGTCATTTTCCTGAACGGCGAATTCAATTTTTTATCAAATATACATAACATTTTTGATATCTAACTTTAAAAACAAACAAATCTTGTTATAATGGATGTAAATAAAAGAGATGATATAATTAAACTAGGACGTGCAACAGGTCGCTTTGCACGATGGTTTGTGGAAAGAGCTACTAAGCAATTTGATGGGGAGGCTTGCATACAAGCAGTACTACAGGTCATTACACATCCCTGTACGTTTAATAAAGATCATAAGATAATAACGGAGTAAAATAAAATGTATATCATAAAAAGAATATAACATAAAAATATACAATAATCATGTAGTGCGTCGCCTACACTTGTATCCAAACAAAAAAACTTTTCAGAAAAATCATTAAAATCCATTAAAATGTTATACTGTTTTATGCATACTAATGTAGGCCGTTCTTTTTCTAATAATAAATAGGTATATTTTTAATCAAAAACTGGTAATCAGATAAATAGGTAAAGAAATTAAACATACCTTAACAACTCGACAGACCTCCTGCCAGAGTGCGTGGGTATCAGCGGAAGGCGCTGATAGTCTCACGTAATCGGGGAACACTAGTCCGCCCGGGAATACTGTGTTTATACCTGTCACATAAATATAACATATTATCGTGATTACTAAACAGTAACCCAGTTGATTCCATCTGTACAAAAAAACCTATAGTATATATACCTATTTTAATTACTGTTATATTATATAGTGGTTACGAGCAGAAAGTAAATAACGCAATTCGTTAGGTTACTAATAGTAAATAAGGTATTTACCTCTCTCGATGTTCAATAGCATCGATAATAAATATATTATAGTATCGGTTAATATGTGTATGATATTTGTCGCAATCTTTAATTTAGGTAGTTGTACCGTCTGCTTGTGACAACTGGTATTGCAATCTATTAAATAGTATAGTTCCTTTTGAAAATTTACTAAAAAGTATCCTGTACATATTACGTTATTAAAGGAATTTCATGTCATAAAAGTAATAAAATTACTATTATTAGAATTTCTTAAATACTAAATAAGACTCTATTAAGATACTAAGGCAATTCATAGCCTCTTTGGCTGTTAAATTTCAATTTACATAAATTATAATTAATTATACAAAACACTGTATGCAAAATAATAACGTTAGTGATACGAAATTCCAACATTATCTAATACTATGATCTGTAGAAAAGGAATGCAGATAATTTAATAGCAGCGCAATCTACAGACAAATCTAATGCTACATTTGTGACTTTCCTTTGGATTGCAATTGAGCTCATTCGCCATTTCAGTTAAATATAATAACAATTAAAATATTACCTGTATTTGGCACATCAAGCGTAGACGATCCTGTGTGGCCGACCATTTTCATATGCAGCATCATCTTCTCTTCCAACAACGTCGCATGCTCCTTGTCCTTAGCTCTTAATGCCTCTGTGTGGGACAAAGACAGAAAACATTATAAAAACATTTATCCTACTATTAACGATGTAAAACAATTGGATGTTAGTAATATGATTGTGTATAAACTACTGAACAAACATGAATAATATTGGTACCACAGATCTACAAGACGTGATCTGAAATATATCATCTATATTCCTATGTCCTAGAATAATAAAATATACTTTTACACGCAGACAAAACTCGGCCGTATATACGGCTTACGCAGATTACAGTTGGAAAATTAGGAAAAAAAATAAACCCAATGTAATAATACTGCCATTATTTTTTTTTATTTTGTTAGTTGCATGAGCCGTAGAGTCTAGCATAATCAACTCTGCATTTGGTTTCATATAAAACACGTTAGATTTTTGACACAGGAAGATGTAAAACTATTGCGTCGATATTTGACATCGCGACGTCTTCATGCAACTTAAGAAATATAAACAATCTCTACTTACATTGTAAGGACTCATTACATTGTATTTCATTGTTGTAATGGATAAACTTAAAATATACTTAACCGATTTAAACATTTTTTACACTTATAGAAAGCTACTCAGAAAATAGTATAAAGATTCATATAATATCATGTTCATTTGTATTTGATTTAGCTCATCATTATTATAATCATCATCTACCCACCGCAGTCCACTGCTGGACATAGGCCTTTAATTTAACTCTATTTGAAGTTATTATAAACTTTATAGATAGGTCATTTATTAATTATATTGTCCGATTATTGAGTTATTTACATACACATAGAAAAAAAAACAAAGTTCTAATTGTAACTTGGCAAAAAGAAATCAAAAAACAACCTACACAAACTTAAAAATCGAACATATACTTATATTCAACACTATTATTATGGCTTTACAATAATACATAAAAATGACAAACTATACATATAACTACATATTAAAAATAAATTATAGAAATACAGCATAACTTGTGACGGTTATTCTCCTTACAAACACTAAACTTCCATAATAGAATGATTAAAAAAGTATCAGTAGCCATGGAAGTCATTCTTGCTTTCTAATTCATTTTTTCTCAACTTGCGGATACAATGAAGCTTCCCCCCGCGTACACTTAGAATGTGTAATAGAACTCCCAAATAGAGCCTGCCAAAGTTTTCCTAGAATTAAATATTTCTTAAGAGGTGCACATACATTTCTATTTGTCATATGGTTGACTAGAAGAAAACGCCTCAAGGTGTTAAGTCCGTCATGTGCACTTTTATTCGTGTACTCGTATTTGTGTATTAAAGTTTTAATAAATAAATAAATAAATATCATTTTGGCTTTGAATAAAAATGTAATTTACGTTATTTTTCTTGTTTGATTATAATGGAAAACAATATTACCAATATATATATAAATAACATTACAGATATTATGAAAGACTACTAACATGTCCTTTGTACCATGAATGACCTTTTCAAGCGGACTAACGTGATATCCTGTATATCATGTACTTATGAGTATCATCATTATCATGGTTATAGGCAAATAATTAATATAGAAGATTGATTTTATTGAACCTGTATTCAAGTTACACATTTTTAATATATTTATATTATGGATGTATAGCGTTTGTAGTATTAATAATATTCAATAAACTGACCAATTTCAAGAGTTAATTAAACAGAAATATGCAGTTGTTTTTAAATTCATCATATAATCTGAGGATGTATACAGAGAGAGAGAGGAAAAAGAGAGAAAAACAAACATGCTTCACCACTTCCATTAATGAACATTATCACTACACATGAAAACTTACTTATGATGTATATACATTGGTCAATTTATATAGGTGCAATTAAAGTGGTCTGAAGAGTTAAAATATTGTTCCACACATTTGGACTGTTCTTTGCTGAAAGGTGTTCCAGGTGTTCAATTTTGTCAATATTACTGGATTTCACAACAATAACGAACAACTCTATAATAAATTTAATAGTTTAGACATAAATACATAATTGTACACGTTATATAGAGGGGACATTCAATATGATTATATTATTCATGATATTACAAAAGTCCTGCTCACTGGTCGTCTGCAAATAACAATAACCCAGGACAATTTTCACAGCGACTTTTACCCCTAAACTAAACAGACCTGGAATTATGAGTAGTAAACGACTCATAGAAAAACCTAACATTTTGTAAATGCCTATATAACATGTGTTCTATGTACACATACCCTGAATAATACAATACAATACTAAGAATTCAACCGTGGAATCGAGACCTAGAGCATCATCACCATATGTAAAGCGGTGATCATAACTTCTGGACTATAGAGAACATCAAATATCCCAATTATATAACATGTACAATTGTAAACAACAGTGAAAAAAGATTAAAATAATACATAATACGAGTATAGCAGATATTAATTTAAATATAGAATAGATACATAGAAATCTGATAAGTGAATGACATGATATTATTAACAAATTTCTAACAAACATTATGTATATTATTTTTTTTTTGTATAAATCAACAGGCTTAGTCGCTGTCTCTGAATTATTTCGCAGTTTCACAATAATAATAATGTGAATACAAATGTTAGTATCGTGCGAGGAACCTAACCCGCGACTAACGGAAGCACGGCGGTGTGCTAAACCACTATACCGCCGAGGCAGTCGAAATAGATAACAGCTCACCTAGTTTTGAATATTTTATAACAATCAATCCAAAACTTATTACAATTATTCTAAGTTAATTATAGCTTAAACATATTTTCTTTTTCTGTTATAATGAACTCAAAAGTTATGTGTATAAAGTACATAATCAAAGATAATGCAACATTGAATTGAAAGGATGATCAAACAATTGAATGACATGCTCGCATGCAAACATATACCTATAATACCAATGGCATTACGTTAGTCACCTTCTATTTGCCACCACGGAGATTCATCTGTTTAGACAAAATTCTTTACTTGAACCATTATATTACATTTTTAATTTAATCCTATAAAAATATCATTTCTTAAATTTACAAGGAAGGAATTTTTAGGACAGATATAAAAAAATAATGTAAATAATACTGTATATTTGCAACATAATATTATATATACGAGTAAGATGCTACTAAAATATTCGCATTTTCTACTACAGGGCATAGTGTTTGTTATAAATATTAATATAATAAACCTAACTTCATGACTATGATAATTATAAATAAATAAATGATACTGGACAATTAACACAGCACCATCTAGTTCCACGGAAAGCACAGCTTATGTTATGAGTACTAGACAACTGATATAAATACTTAGATTTTTTTTTGTAAGTATATAGTACACATAGAAAACACCCTGGCCGATTCAAACAATCATACTCATGAATACAAATGTTTGCACCGTGCTAGAAATCTAACCTACGACCATCGGAAGTAAAGCGCTAATATGCTAAACCGCTAAACCACCGAGGCCGTCAATTATTAAAAAAAAAAAAATTACTCGAAATATAATACCAACCAAATTATACTGATACTGAAGAGAAAACAGTGTTTTTAAAGGCCAATTCACACAACTAGCAATATTTGTATTTATAAAGAATTAATATACAATAAAATGTGTATTAGCGACAGAAAGTTCGATCAATATCATAATGTATACATCTAACACATACTATGCCATGTAGACAGAAATACAGATAGTTAGATAACATCCTACATACTCATATATACACTGCCATTATAAACAGTAAAAATAATATATTTGTAAGTTACCAATATAAATATAGATTATTGAATATATTACCTGTGATCAGTCTTATATTCTCATGTCTCGCGTCTAGTTGTCTCTGTCTCTCCTCTGCTGAAACGGCCATCGCACCTGCTTCCGCCTCCTCGACGTCCTCGGGGCAATTTTGTACTGCGGCCCTGTATTTTTTTTTATATTATGAAATGAAACTATTTAATGTTTGCGAATTCAAATTTAGATATGACAAATTTATGTAAGGCAACCCGTATAAATGGTAGTTATTTTTTTATCAATATTTTATCCAGTTTACTTGTTGTTCACATCCTAATTATTTATCAATATCCCTACCGTCCAGTTTGGGCTGGTTATTTCAGGAGACAAATATTGCAAAGAAATTCAACTGGCTATTTTTTTAAAGTTATTTGTATGTATCGGGCACTTTAAAAGTGTATGGTCATGTGTATTCGCACTAATAATATTTTAATAGTGCCAGGAATCGAACTCAGAAACATAGATAGTGAGGCGGCGGGTTAAACTACTAGACCGCCGAGTGCAACATATCGATAAATAATAGTGCGTATCCGCAGACCTGATGGTTTGTATCCAAACCCGTAAGCGTCTCTGGTGAGGCGTTTGGTCCACCGAGTGCTATATGTCGTACCTGACGGCCTGTATCCAGGCGTGGATGTCCTTGGGGCGGTGTACGCGCAGTTCGAACATCTCCGGGTCTGCTATATGTCGTACCTGACGGCCTGTATCCAGGCGTGGATGTCCTTGGGGCGGTGTACGCGCAGTTCGAACATCTCCGGGTCTGCTATATGTCGTACCTGACGGCCTGTATCCAGGCGTGGATGTCCTTGGGGCGGTGTACGCGCAGTTCGAACATCTCCGGGTCTGCTATATGTCGTACCTGACGGCCTGTATCCAGGCGTGGATGTCCTTGGGGCGGTGTACGCGCAGTTCGAACATCTCCGGGTCTGCTATATGTCGTACCTGACGGCCTGTATCCAGGCGTGGATGTCCTTGGGGCGGTGTACGCGCAGTTCGAACATCTCCGGGTCTGCTATATGTCGTACCTGACGGCCTGTATCCAGGCGTGGATGTCCTTGGGGCGGTGTACGCGCAGTTCGAACATCTCCGGGTCTGCTATATGTCGTACCTGACGGCCTGTATCCAGGCGTGGATGTCCTTGGGGCGGTGTACGCGCAGTTCGAACATCTCCGGGTCTGCTATATGTCGTACCTGACGGCCTGTATCCAGGCGTGGATGTCCTTGGGGCGGTGTACGCGCAGTTCGAACATCTCCGGGTCTGCTATATGTCGTACCTGACGGCCTGTATCCAGGCGTGGATGTCCTTGGGGCGGTGTACGCGCAGTTCGAACATCTCCGGGTCTGCTATATGTCGTACCTGACGGCCTGTATCCAGGCGTGGATGTCCTTGGGGCGGTGTACGCGCAGTTCGAACATCTCCGGGTCTGCTATATGTCGTACCTGACGGCCTGTATCCAGGCGTGGATGTCCTTGGGGCGGTGTACGCGCAGTTCGAACATCTCCGGGTCTGCTATATGTCGTACCTGACGGCCTGTATCCAGGCGTGGATGTCCTTGGGGCGGTGTACGCGCAGTTCGAACATCTCCGGGTCTGCTATATGTCGTACCTGACGGCCTGTATCCAGGCGTGGATGTCCTTGGGGCGGTGTACGCGCAGTTCGAACATCTCCGGGTCTGCTATATGTCGTACCTGACGGCCTGTATCCAGGCGTGGATGTCCTTGGGGCGGTGTACGCGCAGTTCGAACATCTCCGGGTCTGCTATATGTCGTACCTGACGGCCTGTATCCAGGCGTGGATGTCCTTGGGGCGGTGTACGCGCAGTTCGAACATCTCCGGGTCTGCTATATGTCGTACCTGACGGCCTGTATCCAGGCGTGGATGTCCTTGGGGCGGTGTACGCGCAGTTCGAACATCTCCGGGTCTGCTATATGTCGTACCTGACGGCCTGTATCCAGGCGTGGATGTCCTTGGGGCGGTGTACGCGCAGTTCGAACATCTCCGGGTCTGCTATATGTCGTACCTGACGGCCTGTATCCAGGCGTGGATGTCCTTGGGGCGGTGTACGCGCAGTTCGAACATCTCCGGGTCTGCTATATGTCGTACCTGACGGCCTGTATCCAGGCGTGGATGTCCTTGGGGCGGTGTACGCGCAGTTCGAACATCTCCGGGTCTGCTATATGTCGTACCTGACGGCCTGTATCCAGGCGTGGATGTCCTTGGGGCGGTGTACGCGCAGTTCGAACATCTCCGGGTCTGCTATATGTCGTACCTGACGGCCTGTATCCAGGCGTGGATGTCCTTGGGGCGGTGTACGCGCAGTTCGAACATCTCCGGGTCTGCTATATGTCGTACCTGACGGCCTGTATCCAGGCGTGGATGTCCTTGGGACGGTGTACGCGCAGTTCGAACATCTCCGGGTCTGCTATATGTCGTACCTGACGGCCTGTATCCAGGCGTGGATGTCCTTGGGACGGTGTACGCGCAGTTCGAACATCTCCGGGTCTGCTATATGTCGTACCTGACGGCCTGTATCCAGGCGTGGATGTCCTTGGGACGGTGTACGCGCAGTTCGAACATCTCCGGGTCTGCTATATGTCGTACCTGACGGCCTGTATCCAGGCGTGGATGTCCTTGGGACGGTGTACGCGCAGTTCGAACATCTCCGGGTCTGCTGGTCCGCTGCAGATGAGGTACAGTCCGCGCCCCTCCGCACCCGCCTTCTCCCGCACCAGCAGCTTCACCAGCGACACCACGCCCGTCTGTAAACATCCACCATACTCATATAATAATAAAAAATAGTTTACCATATAGATACTGCAATTGAAAACACACAAGAAATCCTCTAAATATTATAGATATAGCTATGAAAACACAAGAAATCTTCAAAATATTCTATCAACTGAATACAGAAAAAAAGACTAAATATACTGATGTCGCAATACAACTAAAAATGAAATGTATATAAAATGTCTTTTATGTATAAAAAAATATATAATTACCTTATTATCAGGAGTGTAGAAAGTATACTTGTTGTTATTGTCGTGAAGAAAGAAAAGTACATCCGTCAGTACGACAACGAATAACGTCTGCATCTTACTGCGACCCTGCATGAGCGTCGCTACGCCTTCAAACCTAGAACAGCATTAAAATGAATAAACATGTGAACAAACAATAGTCAGGTATCAAAGCAATTAAAGGTACTTAATAGATTTATATTATTTTGTTTAATTCCGCTACAATTAGCATGTGCGAGACCACAAATATTCAGTGTGGAAACTTGACTACCATTACAACCTCCTCTAATGGCGATCAAATTCCGGCCGTTATTGAGACTACACCCATATTGCGACACGAGTTTCAGCTCTGAATGAGGCGTCATTAGGCAATGAATAAAGTTCGGATATAACTTGCAAGCCTAATGTTGACTGTTCGGAAACCAAATCACGACTAAAGGTGTTAAATACTGTGGGCTCATCTGCAAATCAGCGCTGGAAACTATATTTCCAGTATTATGGTGAGCTGTGGTCCACATTGACTCTGTTTTATAAATTGTTGCTTGTATTTTATGTCATTATATCAATGTCAAGACGAGTCAATAAAGTTATATTCTACTATATGCTCTACGAAAAATATATTACACCTTAAATAGAAATGTTAAACAAGTATTTGATGATATATTAAGACAGAACTAATATAATATTATTTGATAATCAGCATTCATACGCTGATAATAATGTAGAGTGTTATATGTATATAGAAGTTAGTATATAAATGTGTATATAACACGTACATGTAAATTCTTTATATTATAAAATAAATATATTTACATAAAATGTAAAACTTCATAAAGTTAGTTAAAAGTTACATAAAATATTACTCACATTAAGCTCCGGTTGCCTTGCAATATATCGCTCTTTTTAAACTTGCGTCCTCGGAAGTTAGCGAAAGATTTCGCGTCTATCCTATGATAAATTTCGAGTTTGCGATCTTCTCTCTCTTTAGCTGCCACTTGATTGTCTACGTCCACAAGGATTTCCTGAACAAATTTACACATAGATTTCAAATTAATTCACAACACACAGTACACAAAAGATCTTATAGTACCGGGAGTTTGGTCAAATTGTACCGAACAACAGATCTATTCTTAACTGTTGTTAATTCAAATCTAATTAAATACAGTATACCCTTTGTAATCATACCTAAAAAAATCCTTTTGGTTCTATCAATCACAAAATAAGAATCTGCTAATTGACTAGTTTTTTTTTAATAGTTTGAAACTAGTCTTGACTACTGCTCTGTAGCTATATAGTATAGTAATTATACAATACGATATAATTATATTGATACCTTAACTCCACAGAGCGCCTTCTGTAAAAGTTCCCGTTCATTCACATCATCGCCGGCCGTTTTCAATAGAGGCTCTAATAGCAGCGGATATTTTGTTAATCTTTGCGCCACGAAAAGGACACATTCTGGAACACCCTGTTAATAAAAACCATTTATTACTAGTTGACTCGCACAATTTAGTCTGGGGCACAAGTTCCCCTTTTTTTGCAACATTATTCATCTGAGCGTGATGTTATATACCATCGATAAATGGGCTATCCAACTACTAAAAGTTACCCCAAACATCGAAACTCACAAAGTTTACCGCGTAGTATAAAGTAAAGCCAGAATCGAACTTGACTTTCTGATTGAAGATAATTAGAAATCAACATGTAAACTGAACAAAAATGTTGAATCGATAATTTTAAATTAAAAGTTGTCTATAAATTATTACTTTAATCTTAATTAAAATTAGTAATTAGTAATACTAATTGGAAAGATGCAGGTGTTTCAGCTGTCTGTAAAGTATTATACAGAAATAGTATAAAAAAATACATCCTCAACTATTAAGTGTATATGTAGTATATTTTAATTAGTCTATAAATAAATAATACCTTTTTCCTGAGCATAGGGTTCTGTTGACACTTGCGGATGAAACGTGCGAGTCGGGGCTCCCGTGTGCAACATTCTTTGAAGACCTCAACCGCATCCCGATGTCGTGAGCAAAATTCACCTGAATAGCAATCATATTAACATTAATTTCACGTAACACTTTCAGCGTTTAATAGACTAGTGGCGGCTAAATTATTGTATTGTGTTATTTGTGTTCGCATATAAGAGATAAATAAGTACAGTATTATGCCATTTTGAAACAGTTTAATTGATTTTCTAGTCACGCGTCTACTTAAGTAGGACCAAATAGGTGCCCTAACAACGTTGGTCTTGCCCTACACCGTCTATAGGACGGACCAGCGCCGCCAGATTGGACACCGACTAGGTTCTATTCTTAGCAGTCGTAGAAGGGGATAGCAACGGTGCCCCAGATCGCTGTATTGGCCTGAAGCGTGACCGCGGGCGGCATGGCGGGCGGCGCGAAGGCGTCCGCGAGTATGTCGGCGACGGAGGCGACGCGCGCGTGGTCCCGCTGCGAGTGTTAATGTAGCGTGTAGTGAGAGTACGCACCGTACGCGGACTTGAGGCGCTGCATGGCGGGCGGCGCGAAGGCGTCCGCGAGTATGTCGGCGACGGAGGCGAACGCGCGCGTGGTCCCGCTGCGAGTGTTAATGTAGCGTGTAGTGAGAGTACGCACCGTACGCGGACTTGAGGCGCTGCATGGCGGGCGGCGCGAAGGCGTCCGCGAGTATGTCGGCGACGGAGGCGACGCGCGCGTGGTCCCGCTGCGAGTGTTAATGTAGCGTGTAGTGAGAGTACGCACCGTACGCGGACTTGAGGCGCTGCATGGCGGGCGGCGCGAAGGCGTCCGCGAGTATGTCGGCGACGGAGGCGACGCGCGCGTGGTCCCGCTGCCGCGCGCGCAGGCGGGCCAGCAGCGCGGCGTGCAGCGCCCACAGCTCGTCGAGCCGCGGGAACATGCGCGCCACCTGCGCCGCGCCCACGCCCGCCGCGCGGCTCATGCCCGCCGCGAACATCTGCGACCGCGCCCCCAATATATTTTGTTTTTTATTTACGGCTCTGGCGAACCGCCATACGACTCGTCTGGTCGTAAACGATTACCGTAGCCTGTGGAACGTCCATAGGCTACTTCTTCTACGAGTCGTCATATGTAGCGTCACACATCATTTGCGCGATTCAACTGCGCGCTTACGCCCAGCGCAACGTGAGCGCCTCGGAGAGGCAGGAGAGGAGTATTTACATCTCACTCATTGCATATGACATGTTCATTTGATAATATAACAATCATATAATGTTAGACACATAACTTGTTATTATTATTTCCAAATTAAAGGTACCACAAATACGACTAAGATAGTAGTTTCATTCTACTTATACTGAGCTACTATAGCTATATATATATATGTAGAGTTACGATGACGAAAGTTAGCAAAAACTAAATTATAACCATAACAAAAGAAAAAAATAGAATACATTCTGTACAATTCAAAAATTAAATGGAAATAATTAATTACCTTTTGCATAAGACGTATAGTGAGACAGTGATGTTTCTCAGTCAATATTAGTTCGTAAATGTGTTCCTGTCGCTTTGTCTCCCGTTCGCCAAGCGACCTGAAATTACAGATAATACAAAATCATGTATTAAATAAACAGTTACATCATTATTTACCAGTAACTGTTCGGATAGTACCGAAACTATAAGTATAATGTACTGTATATAATGTACGATGCAAGCGCGTACAGTAACAGTATATTATAAACCTCATTCAATAAAAATCCCATGTGCTGGGATTTTTATTCTCTTCTTTTTATCTTCCTCCCGTGGTGTGTGTGTGCGTGTCTCACTTGGCGAGTCCCTTGGGCGCGCCGGCCGCCCAGGTGTCGGGCTCGACGGCGCCCAGCCCCAGCAGCGTGGCCTCCTACATGTGTGTGTGTGTGTGTGTGTGTGTGTGTGTGTGTGTGTGTGTGTGTGTGTGTGTGTGTGTGTCTCACTTGGCGAGTCCCTTGGGCGCGCCGGCCGCCCAGGTGTCGGGCTCGACGGCGCCCAGCCCCAGCAGCGTGGCCTCCTACGGCTGTGTGTGTGTGTGTGTGTGTGTGTGTGTGTGTGTGTGTGTGTGTGTGTGTGTGTGTGTGTGTGTGTGTGTGTGTGTGTGTGTGTGTGTGTGTGTGTGTGTGTGTGTGTGTGTGTGTGTGTGTGTGTGTGTGTGTGTGTGTGTGTGTGTGTGTGTGCGTGTCTCACTTGGCGAGTCCCTTGGGCGCGCCGGCCGCCCAGGTGTCGGGCTCGACGGCGCCCAGCCCCAGCAGCGTGGCCTCCTACGTGTGTGTGTGTGTGTGTGTGTGTGTGTGTGTGTGTGTGTGTGTGTGTGTGTGTGTGTGTGTGTGTGTGTGTGTGTGCGTGTCTCACTTGGCGAGTCCCTTGGGCGCGCCGGCCGCCCAGGTGTCGGGCTCGACGGCGCCCAGCCCCAGCAGCGTGGCCTCCTCGCCCAGCTGGTCGGCCGATAGGTGGATCTCGGGCCACTCCGCCAGACCCGCCTCGTCCGACGCACTGCAACCACGGTCAATTAAGGTAAAGCGTCACACACAAGACAGTGGGTTATAATGGAACTATGTATTGGTCCCATTGCCAACTATACACTCTTAGTGGTTATGTATTAAATAAACACAAATAATTAACAATAATAATAATAACACTGGACAATCCACACAGCACAATTTTTTAATTGGGGCTATTGTCACGTGCTAAGACCTGTAACACTGCGACCTGTATGGATCTATTGTGCTCGCCCTTATTCAAAGTTCACTACCTAGACCCGTGAGGGACAAAAATTGAAGGATATTCTTAGGAGTGATGGTTTTTATCTCCTCAGGATATAGTGTATGCTTTCCAAAGGAGATATTTCGTTTATGCATGAGAGGGCTACAACCACATAGGCTGTGTAGTAGCACTATCTTAGTCTTATAGTAGTTTATAATTAGAAATAACTCGTAATAAATAATATGAAAACAATTTGCACACTCACTTGCTCTGATCGTGCCTATGATCGGATCCTTCCTTATCGTCATTGTATATATGACTTGTGCTGAAATTAAAACACACAATATTACGTAATGCAAATGTACAGACTAAAGACATTTAATTACCAAACAGAATTTTGAAAACATCGGAATACATGCCACCAATGCAAGATGACAATTCAAACAGAAACCAAGATGCTTATTCACATATAATTTTAATAGAATATTCAAGTGAATGATATACAGACAAATAGTGCCGTTAAGGCTAATAAATAAGATTTATTATCGTCTGTCGAAATATTTTATCAGCTTTATTTCTTTTGTGAGCGACACGCAATAGTTTTCTCGTATATTGAAAACCATCAAAAATGATTATAATAAAAATCTAGACACTGAACCCTATTACTCTAACTTTCTCCTATATGAATTAAAGTCTAAAATTCAACTTTATAGGTTATACTTCCTGACCCCCTACTCCATCATAGTAAGTAAGCAACAGAAACTTCCATAAGATATAGTGTTGCCAGATTTTCATATGAATGAAAGTTGTTTCTAATTAATATTATTCAAAACATTTTGTAAATATTTACTTCTATTATTCCTTATCCTTCTCCTTCCTAATCTTATACATCCTTATTCCTTCTCTAATTCTTCCTTGTATTTAAAAGATATAGTAGGTACAACAATCCTTAGACAGATATATTTTGAAAAAATAAAGTTTTACAACCATTTGGCGCGAAACTGAATCAATGTTGCCATACGTGAAACACAAACAGGGTCAATATTCATTCGACACAACAAGTGATTTACAAAATGTAGGGTGCTGCCAAACTATCTGCTTTCCCTTCTATAGGGCACAGTATTATATGTCAATATTACGTTAAGGCTAGACTTTTTGGTCACAAATGTCATTAATTTAAAAAAAAATGGAAGATTTGCCTTAAAAATGCAAACATACCGTTTTGTGTAAATTGCACTTTTTTTAAATATATAGTTAATCGAATCTTAAATATGTAAAATAAAAATCCTTTATTATCGTAATATATATACAAGTAACACAATGCCTTACAAAAGGAAATGCTGATAATTTTGTAGCATCTTATAAAATAAGTATGATAAACGTACTTCCATTGAGTACAACAGTAATACAGTATACCAGTGTAAATTAATTTATACATTTAAATTCAGCAAAGCCTAAATAATAAAAAGAAGCAACCAGAAAGACGTCACTTATACAATAACTTTATGTAAATAGAAAAAAAAGAGACCATGCAAATTTTATTAAAAAAATAACGCTTTCGAAATGTCTCAACTACAAAACTTTGACAGAATTTGATAGAACAATTCACCTAAATACGTGAAAAATAAATCATATAACATAATTTTGAAATAAATCAAGTCTATTCAATAAATGGACTGGTAATATAAAAAACCTAAATCTTATCTCAGATGAATACTAAATTAGTACTGAAAAACTTATAGACATTATTCAAGTAAAATTTTCGGGAAATAATCTAGACACGCGTTAGCGTGTCAAAGCCGAGTTCAAGTAAGGGAACTGGCGAGCAGCACCGTGTGTAGTTTTCTATATATTTCTTGATTATTCGATATATTATGCGATGAGTCTGCTTTCCGAATAAGCGGTAGAACCAAGAAAATATTATATTACTATTAAAAAATGCTTGTATAAAGTATATTTGACTAAGAATATTTTTATTTCCTATACACGTTTTGCTATAATTAATATAATGCTACAATATACAAAACCTGATTAACATAAAGTACACATAATATTTTACATTTTAATAGCCCTATCGAGTCCATTGATTGAATAGAGATAATATACAAATTCAGCGAAAAAACTGTTTACAAACCAACCAAGTGCTACGACATCAATGTTTTCAAGAGAAAATTTTTCTACCTACGTATAGAGAGAAAGATACACAAGTAAGGCGTCGTGGATGATTCGAGAACGATCTAGAAGATTCAGTATCTGATGTGTGATTAGCGAAGTGTAAAACCGCGATAAGCACGTTTTGTAACGATAGAATTTTTAAACAAAGAATGTATATAATTTTTGTTTAGTTCTTTTTAACAATTAAAACCTTTAGACACAAAATGATATAGTAGCATAATTAAACTTGTGTTCTACGTGTGTACGGCCAGTGTGAATGATATTTGATATTAAGGGGTAGGCACATAGATGCCTTTATGTGGTCACGTTCCCTACGTAGATCAAAAAAATAGGACTTCATCTCTATGTTATAAATACATAGCCGTGACTGACTGGTGTATCAATACACTCTACTCAAAATTATTATAAAGAACAGGGTAGCATAACACTATGATTCATTTTACGAAATTCCCGAAATATACGAATAAACCGGAATTAACTAATTCTAACATAAAAACACGAATATTTATATATAATATGATATCGAGTGATATCAAAATTCATTTACCTAATAAAGTAACGTCTTAAAAATAAAAAATAAGTAATTTATAGAAATATCTATCTCACTGCTCAAGTTTTAACCTAAAGACCCTCGTCATACGTGGTAGGTATAGAGAGAGACAGAACAATGGCGGTGATGTATGTATGATGAGAGAGTTAGAAAGAGGCAGCTGTATATCGCAGCATTCCCGACTTACTGCACGCCGAGCTTGGTCGCGACGCGCCGCCACGGCGAATAGCATCCGCTCTGCTTCTTGCTGTGTGCGTGCCACGGAAACGAATGCGAACACACGTGTACATATGTGTGCGTGGCAGGTTGTTAGCGGCACGTGACGCGGCCGGACGACTCGAGGTGGCGTTGGTTCATTCTAATTATTTTTTACATCCCTAACATTTATATATCGTATACTAGCTGACCAGCAAACGTAGTTTTGTCATATAAATTTATATCGATATTAAAAAGTCGGTGGTAGAACGGTAAAATATAAGATTATGTATTTATTAATGTTGTATCATAAAAAAATACAAATTCTGTGCCCAATTTTTTTTTTTGGGTGGGCCACCTTATTATCGTGACTTATTCTCAGACCTACCGAGTGTAGATATAATACTTCATCAAACTCGGTTATACCGTTTCGAATAAGTATGGCAACTAACAGTGTGTCACGCAAATTTTACATTTATAGACTATTTTGTATACCTATTACATTAGCATTGATAAATATTATTGACTTTTTTCATTTCATAACTAAACCTTTATTCACAATTTTTGAGCTATTGTATGCATTTGAAAGTGAGGAACTGTAATAGTTGAAAAATAAGTTTATATTTTTACTTTTAATAAATAAGAAAATGTACCATATATTTTATTAGTGTCATTGTAGTACTTTATTTTCAATAATAAAATACAACTTCAAACAGATAACTGAATCCTTCTCAAACTTAAACTAAACATGATTATCGAATTCATGAGAATTGTTTCATTTTTGTGGTAGCTTTAAAGGTCTTTTTATTGCTGAACATTTCCTCATAATATCGCTGTATTATTGAGAATTACTAGTACATTCATTCATTTATACATAGATCGTAGTCTTAAGTTTTAATAAATTTTCAATTATATATACATTTATCTTCAAAGTATAAGATATAAATTAGTAAATAAAAGCTAATTACGAAACGCCACATCAATTCGTCCGCATTTGCAAATGATTTCCTTTATAAGAAGACATTCCGTTCACCGTAACAAAACTATATAAACAACTAAAATATAGCTTACAAGAAATAGCGTATAGCCGAAAAATCGAAAATAGAACATAAAAAAATATATACAGGGAAAAACTGGCAATGGTACAAAGCAAAAAGAGTGTTATAGAGAAATAATATTATAAAAAGTGTAAATAGAGAATAAATTCACTATAAAATCGTTGTGTCACATACTTGTGTATCTTCTTATAATTAAATCATAAAATAAACCTCACACTGACAATGAATTAGACTGCACACCTATATATACCTACAGCTAAACAAAACTTTTTCCATTGTACACATACTGTATAAATCCTTTAAAACCTCCTGCGCAATACATATAAAACTCCGCACATTTGCACGCAAAACAAATCCAAAATGCAATAACGTAAAACTGCGTCATCCATGTTGGCATTATTTCGGTGTGCCTTTGTCAGGTAACCTTGCAACAATGAAAAAATAAAGCAGCAAAATATACGCCATACAAATTATATTTAAAATCTACGCCCATATCTTTATGGTACAATGTAATGTTTTTAATTTTATATTTCTTTTTTAATTGACCGTGCCAATTGCAAAGCTGCGTTCCAATTTAAGTTTAAATATTTAAGTTTAGAATTGTTATTACTTTTTAAATGGCTGCAACTAACATAGATACTTACCTATTTGATGTTTGTGACTGGCCCGATACTGAGCTTCGCTTGCCGCTTTTACCGCTGTTCGCAGTCAATGATTTACCGACTGATGTCTATAATATAAAATGTATGTAATATAAAATATATATAAATTCTTAAGAGACAAATAAGTAAATGAAATAATAAATATCCCATTTTTCATAGTCAGTAATTTGTAACAACTGGTGGACGCAATAATAATGTTTATTATAAATATGACACAAACCTTTGAAGATTTAGGCTTGTTGCAATCGGCAATGCTGTCTTTGCATACATTTTGATGTACTGTCATGGTGCAATCTGAAAATAAGTAAATAATAGATATAAAAAACAATAACTATTTCTTGCAAATGGGAAAAATATGTAATTACAATAAAGAATATTTTGAAGTTTATCTTTATCTCATAATTAATTCGCTAGAATATCTAAACTAATATCATTCATATAGAGAAAGTTTTTGAGCTTTTTGTTTGTAAAGGATACGAAACATTTAACTCATTTTATAAATACTTTCACCAACTGTAAGCTGCATCAAAGATAACATGGCCTACAAAGGCGTGATATGACGGCTCATCGGAAGCGGTGGAAGATGATGACATAATCTACTTCGCCAATCCCAAATCATGGCTTTAAGGCACGGCTATGATAAAATATGCATAAAAAAGGTAATGTCTATAAAACAAAAAGACTACTGTGCGACCAGTAGTATAGATTAATAAATAAATGCCCCCATGTAAAGCCGGTGCGCATCGCTAGTATAGAATAGTGTGATGTGGCACTAACTTTCACAGTATAATGAAGGTTTGTCAGTGAGGGGTCGGCTGCACCAGTCGCAGTCTCCGCCGCTGCCGGCCGCCTGCCACACGTGGCTCGCTTTACGGGACTTGTCCTGAAACGGTACAAACATTCAATACCTGTGTTGGCGACATACCTCTTTATAAAATATACTTATTTTGAACCATGATTTCATATACAATTTTTGATATTTAATATGGTAGGTATGGATACCTACCATCCCATAATAAGTCTATACTTTTTTTTTATTTTACACCTTTCAATTTTCTTAAAATAAAATACAGTGTATATTACACGCAATCTGTATTTTTTTATCATAAACATATGATGACTCCATACACAGTAATTTCAATGCCATACCTCACGCTGCAAACTGAGAAACTGATTCTCTTTTAGTTTTTATAACATTCAGTCTTTGCAGTTAAAATAATTGAGACAGAAACACCCATAGAGACAACTTTCTACAAAGTCTACTTCTAGTAAAAGTACAAACAATAAAAAAATTATATTTGCTTAATTTCTCTAACCAATTCCTGTGTATGTTCTCTGATACCTGTTTTATCTACATAGGTGTATGTATGACAATATCATTTAGATTAATTTAATTTTCTCAACTTATTTCCACTTACGCACCACCTACTCTATTTTTTCTAAATATGATTTTTTCAAAGATTGTCTGAAAGAGATTGCATTCATCAATAAAGTGTTATAAATAAATAAAATTATTAAAAATAAGCGTATATTAATTACCTTCTTCTTCCTGAAGAACAGACTGCCCCGTTTCCGTCTCTTTTCCGCATGATGATCAAACGCCGCTCTGTATGAAAAATAAGCAAATTTACACATTTAAATTAGAAAAAAAAACCTTATTCGAAATATAAATTTAATATAACGTATAAATAATATATTATTGTATTTATTTATAATAAATTATTGAGATTTTATTATTATTTTATTAATATTAATAAACTGCGTATGGCTCTAACGTGCGAGTAATGAAGCAAAAACATTTAAACCAGTAACAACATACATTAAGCGTAGTGGTAACATGCACATTATCCTCAATTTGGTGCTTAAATTAAAAAGAAAACAGTATAATAGTGTCAATAACGTGAATATAAATCTGTCCGGTAGTACTTACCTAACAAAAGATAAATGAAATGATATCTGTTTTATCCTTTTTAAAATGGTATAATACATGAATCAAATCGATTCAGATACTAAAAAAATATATATGATAACAGAAGAATTTTTCTTTTTTCCAGTCAGTTAATTGCTGTCAAAAACATATGATTATTACAAATGGAATGAGAAACCATACAAATGTATCTAATATAATCTTCAATTTAGTGGTCTTAGGCAGATTATATCGCTGGAAATCAAACTTACTTATTGCTGTATTATTAAAATTTACTGTACAATATTACGCTGTATAAAATAGTTTAATTCAATACGAGAGCAAAGCAAACGGGTAATATTTTCAACTCAACCACTGTACTGCAATATCGTAGTTATTTCGAACATTTGAAAGTGAATGTTATTTTTATAGTAATAATAAAATACAAATTTCCAGGCCAACCAATGGCTATGACCATAGCCCAGACCGCACCTGCAAACAAGTTGAAACACATAAGCGCGCGTCACACTCACTGTTCGAGGAAGGCGAGGCGATGCAGCCCTAGATGTTCTTGGTGGGTGTTGTTCCTGCGGCCCGGCAACTGCGCTGTGGCGCCCACCGTGGCCGCCGACGTCTCCTCGTCGCTCTCTGTCTCACTCGCACCACCCGTCGACAAGCTAACACCGAGCGAGACGGACATATAGCGAGACTAGCGCGGTTAGCAATCCAATCGACTGATCGTATTCGAACATTGCATTTTGAATTATGAATACATTACGAACCACGCTAAGTCTAAATTTGTGCGAATAACAAAGTCAACACCGGTTCTGGCCGGTTTTGTGACCTCTGTTTGAGCAAAGCATACAGTGCACATAATAAAAAAAAACACATAATTGACATGCACAAAGGTTTTATCATGCAAAAAATATATATTTAGGGGCACAATTAACCCGTTCAAATTCCATTTTTTTCTAATGATTTCGGCATTCAATATTTTCTAAAATAAAATTTAAACCGGTTAAATTGCTCCAAAATATTGATAGTTAATTTCTTTAATTGACGTGTTTATGTACTTATATGTCAACTTACTTTACAAAGACCTAGTAAGTATTTTGGAAAATAATATCTACTATTTTCTTTTTTACGATCGTGTTTTCAATATGAAGTCTAATTCAAAGGTATTGTCAATTGTATAATTATTCCTGACAATATAATAGAAAGTCACTATAAAACAAATAAAACGGAATGAACATGCTCATAATGCATAAGTCAGAGTACAATGGTCAAAGGACAACTATTGTTAATCGATGACCTAATTATATTGTTAAAGGAAAGAATTATGTTCTAAGGTCTCATAAATACTGTTTAAACTATTGTATACACTTTTGTTATTATAGGATTAATATATAAGATAATTTATTACTAACAACCTGTTTCATCTTTGTATGGACGCAAACAAATTTTTAAATTTTTTGTTTTGTTTTATACAATAACACTTATCTATTATTATATATATAAACCTTCCTCTTGAATCGCTCTATTTACTACTGAAAACTGCATTGAAATCCGGTGTGTAATTTAAAAGATATCAGCGAACAAACAGCGAGTTTACTTTATACTATGTAAATATTATATAGAAAGTTTCAGTCGACCGGGGAAATCCCGTAGGGGAACCCCCGCGTGTGACGTGATAGGCGTGTATACTGACGCGTTGGGCGGCGGCTGCGGCTGCGGCGGCTGCACGGCGGCCACGATGCTGGGCGTCGACACGGACTTCTGCAGCGGCAGCCGCGCCGCCAGCCGCGCGCCGCCCGCGCCCGCCCCCGCCGCGCCCGCCCCGCACCCGCCCCCGCCCGCCCCCGCACCCGCGCCCGCACCCGCCGCGCCCGCGCGCAGCGCCGCGCTCACCTTCTCGAAGTCCTTCTGTTGCACACAGTAGCCGCTATGTACATTAACTGACAATAATAATCTCAACACAAGCATAAAGCATGTGTTATAGGCACTAGACGACTGATGGAAATACATTTTTTGTCGTAAATACATACATATTATACACAGAAAACACCCAGATCGATACAAACGAACTCATGAATATAAATATTTGTGCCGTGCGGGGAATCGTACCCGTGACCGTTGAACGTAAAGCGTGTTAAACCGCTAGAACATCGAAATCGTCGAATCAGACCAATTCACATGTAAGTGTAGACATAGAACGAGAAAGACCGCGCTCGCGCTTCCGCCCACGACGCCAACACGGAACGCCGCGCTCACCTACTCGAGTCTTTCCGTTACACACGCAATACAATACGAGTACACTTTATTAAAACCCTCTTCACACTACTCCTTTTCTATAAACATGTATAGAAACATCATATAAGCTACCTTTACACGAGACTTCTTTCACGCGCGATTAGGAACGCGCGCGATTTAGCACAGGAAACCCAGCGTGCATCATGAATGTTTGCATTTTACACTTTTTGTGATAATTCTTTCGCGCGTGATAACACGTATGTTACAAATCATTTTTCTTCCTTTTAAAATTTTATTGTAATATACACAGATTTATTAGCTATTGTGTACTGCATGTACTAACCGCTAGATCGTTGTCGTTTAGCGAGTGTGTGGAATGTCGCACCGGTCGCGGCACTTCGCCCTCCGACTCCATCGATGACAGTGACGCGCTGTGCCCATTCAGGGTGCTGTAATAATATCACACTTTTTTATTTTTATTTTCTATTACCTAACTAGCTGTACCTGCGTTATAACCTGTATTATTGTAATGTATAAGCTATTGTTCAAAGCCGTTAGTTTCTGTCCCCCCACTTTTCATCTCTTACCTATGACAGTAGGTACAGACCGCCTAATCACGTGCGTCCACATTCCCTAATTATAATTAATATCAATTACCAACTAAGTGCAAAGTGAATGAAAGCTAGTGAAAACATCATGCTGGCCCGTGTTAAGAATCCTAGGAAACCTTATCTGGAGCATACAAGTACAAGACAGACGCTTCATTACTACATTTTCCCTAACAGCTATGTTATTGTAAAGTTTCATTAAAATCCATTCAGTAATTTTTGCGTGTATCAAACATCCATCCACACTTATAAAGTTTCGCGTTTATAATATTAGTAATATTACAATAAATTAACCTGCGCTGACGGTGCGGGTCGACAGTACGGCCGCCGGGCTCCAGAGCTGCCCACGAACTCCTGCGGCCTTCGTCCCTCCTCTCCCATAAACACCATTGTCGAGATTCACCTGTGATGCACAAATAATTATAACGGTGAGAGAGAAAGAAGCTAACTTCTCAGCATTCCATGGATTCACAATACGGGCGTGCTGAGTCCATCAAGAGGAAGAGAGGGAAACTCCGCGCAGTTCCCGGGTCTTGTAACCCAGGTGTAGGTTTAAAAGGGTCTTGACTTCAACACTCATCTACACCGCTCGTGTTTCGATAGTAAGCATAGTGTTAAGCATAGGTAAACATTATATATTTAAAAGTGTTCTATTATAAAACTATAATCGTAAGAGTTGCGGATAATTATTGGACGAGAATGGCTCAAGATCGTGCCCAGCGGCATGCCTTGGGCTCTCCCAAGTTCAGTCCACCTATGTTCAGAAGTGGACTGCAGAGTGGCCTGATGGTGATGATTATGATAATTAATTGTAAGAGTTCTAAATACACATGTTATGTTGGACTTACCGCTGCCCTTCCGACTTTGCGGGTAGAAGTCCAAATTAATAGGCGACGAGCAATCCGGCTCGGGAGCGCCATCTTTACATAACGATGGACACGATGTACTGAGTCTGCTCGATCCATTTCCCTGTATCAAATTATATTTCAAAATTAAAATGTATACACATAGCATATTCAAAGGTGTTCCTCTCTCGTAAGCAAAGCGAGCGAAAGAAA
The DNA here is from genome assembly GCF_030625045.1 of Achroia grisella. Lineage (NCBI taxonomy): Eukaryota > Metazoa > Arthropoda > Insecta > Lepidoptera > Pyralidae > Achroia > Achroia grisella. The sequence continues at coordinate 797,114 of NW_026712999.1, forward strand.
ATAGAATTGTAGTCTTTAAAAGGTTAAATTATTAAATTATAATTTCACATGCATATATAATAAATTATATATTATAAATTAACAATACACATGGACTCAGTAGTGTAGCAATTTAATTAAATGAAATTTGAAATGTAGGTCTGCTGTAGCGTCTGCTTATCTGTTACAGTACGACTGCTAAATCCTTTTCCACTAGAATTAATATTAACAGTCAATAATTCTTTAAACCTATTTTTTAATATTTTCTTTTCTCTTTTATTCTTCGGGTTGATTACAATTTCTTAACCACCACTATGTAAAAAAGTGATGTACGTATTTCTTCTCAAGGCATTAGGACAGAAAGAGTTAGGAATATATTACCACTAGAGGTAGTGGAGCTGCGCGCATCCGCTGCACCGCCACATGCAGCCGTCGTAGCTGCTGTATGCTATCATCAAGCACGCCAGGACTGTGGGGAGTCACGCTTATTGTTGGCACCTGTACAGTAATAAAACAAAAAAATCGATTTCATATATACTAGAACCTGTCAAAATACTAGAATCCAGAGTAAACCTCAAGTTAAAATATCAGTCAGACAATCTATGATAATAAAGTCTATGATTTATTCATTGAGAGATGGCGCCACCTTCGTGCCCCCCCACCAATATGCATAGGGTATAAAGATCGGAAGGAGAACGGAAACGGTATACTCCTCCGATCGATCCCCCGTCCAATTCAAACGGGGACCGATATTACGACGGCCTGAGCCAAGGTTCGAACCCCTAGCAGTGCCCTCAGACTAAAGTCGTATCCGTCAGGCGGGAGTTGGCCTTCAGCCCAAGTCAAGTTCTTCCGCGGGTTTGGAGTGCCATCTGTACTCGCCCCCTTTCGTCCGGTGAAGCTGTAAAGGCCAGCTGCGACCAACAGCATTAGAGTGGTCCGAAAAAAAAAAGGAAACGGTATTCTGTGCAAGGCAGCCGAGACTACTGGATTCGGAATCCAAATTACTCTCACTATACTATGTAGTGTGAGTTGAATGTGAAATAAAAATCAAGTACCGCTATATCCAAGTACCATATCTGAAATTCCCAATATGAGTTAGTCGGATAACGTCACCAAGAATTAAATACGATGGATGATGGTGATGGTTTCCAGAGGTCGATCTCATAGAGTATGTTATTAGCCTTTCTCCCCTCCACGCATGCTTTGTCTATGACACTATTTTTATTACCTGTGCCCTGGCGGCGGCCATGTTTGTTGGTGGCGTGGAGCGGGTCACGTGCTCTGTCACCTCGTCCTCGCTGCTGTCGGAGTGTAAGTCCGAACTGCCGCCGCCTTCGTCTGGAACAAAAACAATTTAATTTAATTATTAATAGGATAAAGTCTATTTTTTATATAAGTAGAAAGGCCAATGAACTGACAGAAATTAGAATACAATACCAAGGTACCTAAAATAACAAATACGAAAGTGCGAAAAAATTGTTCATAATATGCGACCTATAGTCCTGAGATTACCGCGTTAAAACAGACACACATACGCTTTTTACCTGTATATCTTAAATATATTAGTTTATTATCTAAATAAACTACCCAGTTTCCCAATTCAACTTTGAGTATACTAATAAAACTACAGATAAATAGGAAGTTGGAACAGCTAATAAATCTCGATCCATTTCGAGTGGGCTATCAATGGGGCAGCACGTCGGTAGCGAGGCCGGATATTGGCATAAAGTCGAACGTCCGATCCGACGAGATCAGCCTTTGTATGGACATACACCGATATTAAACTGGGGATAAGCTACAAATGGGACATCAAGCGTCTCTCTTCGTATTTACGTACAGTTTGAGTTTGAGTATAAAGATAATAATTTATATACAAAAAAAAAATATTTATGACAGTTGTCTAGTACTCATAACATACGCTCTGCTTACATTGGGACTAGATGAGTCCAGAGTCATTCTTATTCATTAAAATAAATACTAAAGCGATTTGACATTTCTCTGAAAATACAGTTCAGTCTTTAATTAGAATTATATACATAATAACTTATACAATAGTTGTTTTGTATGTATGTAATTTCACTGTCATACTGAACGTTCGACTTTGAACACAGCAGCATCAAACTCCAAATTTAGAAACGTTACAGAAACAAAACAAGAGAAACGCAAATTGTTACCCTCTCCTTTTCGAAGTCGATTAAAAAGGAGACTGTATTTGACCTATATCGATTACAGACAGGTTCATAAACAAAACGGATAGCATACAAGGCGTACCGGATATCCGTGGGGACCGACGCGACGCTATGCGGATATATAACTATATAGCGAGGTTCATTGTAGTACATACACATACACTGATATATTCATACTGAGAGCCTCGGTGGTCTAGTGGTTAAGCGTACCGCCTTATTTCCTTTGCGGGTTCAACTCCTAGCACAGTACAAACATAGTCGCCTGGGTCGTATCTTGTCTATTTTTTATAATGCTCTGGGTATTTCCTATGTATATTATCATGTGTGAATTGTCCTGAACACGAATGTCTTGAATGTACGAACGAAGCTTTTTTATGTGTCATTCAACAAATAAGATTATTGTGTAACTTCGGCATGTTTATGATAGTATCCCTATCAAATTTGTAACATTATTGGTTTTTAAAATACAGTATGTACTGTGGTCTGTGTCAGATGGACAGATGGACAGGCGGACTGATAAAGTCACCATAAAGCCACCATTTTACTACTTAAATTCGGTACCCTAAAAATGGGAAATCCGTCAGAATATATTTGCAAGTGAAAAACCAATTTACTCCATTTTTTCTACTATCTATATTCACGTTGATAATAAATTGTATAGAATACTATGACACACAAGGACGATAGTGCTCTATTTAATGTATCTCACATTAGAAAATAGAGCACTGTCTTCCTTGTTGTCGTTTAGTAAAATTATTACAGCTGCAGGCCCGACCTACTTCCACCGGTCAAGGCCTCATCTATAAACTCACGAGGACCAGTGGACTTGGACCCCTGGGATTTATTGTGATGCAGACTGGGACAAACAATGCCTATTTAATAGACCGAGAAGGCTTTATCAGAAGATATACAAAAGATTTTATATATTTTCTTACATTGCCACGCTATAATATGAAAATAAATTAAAAGGTTAATTTAAAATTTATAGTAGGAGGGTGAATTCAATAGGTATTTTTTTAATACATCTAGGGCTTGCTTATACAAAAGATTCTTAGTTTAAAAAGAGTATAATTGAAGGTTTTGGAAAATAACTTTGTGGCTGGTTACTATAGAAATAGAAATAATCTTTATTCAAATAAACTCATTACAAGCACTTTTGAATAGTCATATTTTGATTCTACCACTCATTCGGAATGCAGATTCATCACAAGAAGAATGAGCAAGAAACTTGTGTGTTGCTCTATTTAATAGATGTTTTTTTTTTATATAAATAATTACAGTATAACAAGTAAGAGGCATGCGATAATCAACATAGAAGTCGCTACGCACTCATTATTAATGTAATCAGATAATATTGTCAGTGCTATAGATTTAAAGTTTTTCTATAAAAACATTATTATCGTTAACGAATTCTTCAATTTTATAGTAAGCTTTTTTGCAAAGGAACTGTTTTATTTGACATTTAAATCTTTTTTCTGGCAGATTTATGACAGACTCTGGTATTTTATTGTAAAACCTTACGCAATTGCCATAAAACGAATTACTAACTTTAGCCAAACGACATTTAGGTAAAATCAGTTTGTTATTGTTACGTAAGCTTTTATTAGTGCAATCACTAACTCTTTTGAAACTGTCTATATTCCTTCTGGCATAGATGATATTTTCATAAATGTATTGAGAAGCAACGGTGAGGATATTTGATTCCTTAAAACACTCTCGCAATGACTCCCTGGAACTATAACTGCTCTACTGGAATGTTTGGTAGCTAACTTTTATCATGTAGCGCCTCCGATACATCCCCCATCCAATTAAAACGGGAATCGAAATTACGACGTCCTGAGCCGAGAATCGAACCCTTAACGGTGCCCTTAGACTAAAGTCGTATCCGTCAGGCGGGAGTTGGCCTTCAGCCGCTCCATAAGTGCATTTAGCAAACAAAAGGAAGGCCTTTTGTTTGCTAAATGCACTCGCTCCCTATCGCCCGGTGAAGTTTATAAAGGCCAGCTGCGGCCAACAGTACAAACAAGAGTAGTTCAAAAAAAATAAAATTTTATTTGATTGACAAATAAGGTATTTATTTACGTCCTTCCCATTTCCTTGTGTAACGCAATTTTAATATTCAATAAACGAAAGATTTTTTGAAAGGAGGAAGTGTGAGGTACATTTCCAAATACCATTATATAAAAACAGACATTCCGAAATATTAACAAAAATAGTTTATAATTTCAAAATATATTACGTCATATTAGGGAGGGAGAAACCTCTTTAATGTTACTGACCAACTGTGACAAGGACGGAGCATAGAGCATAAAAATCACTAAGTTCTTTTGATAAAATTTCTAGATGGTACCTTAATTGCCCGTAAAAGGAGCTGTATTTTATTTTGGAACCACATAAATAGCATTCATACAAAACCAGGCCAGATCACTATTATATCTTTACCAAAATGTTTGGACTGCAGGAAGCTCCCGTCGGAAAACAGACCTTCTAAACTTAGACAATTCTGTCAGCGGGTTTATGTTTACCAACCCTTTTTGTTTGTCATATTATTGTGATTTCGTATTCAAATGACCTCCATTCGCAATATGGGTCATTATGGCGTGGGCTGCTTGCAAAATTTCACACGTGTCATATTAGTGTTAATACACACGCACAGATCTTGTCAAAGAAATACCCAGGAGCCTAATTATATAATGTTTTTGACCCTCTGTTTTGTCAAGTTCGGGAAACAGTTTCGGTCGACTTTAACAGGAAATTCGATTGTGGAAAATATATTTTTTTAATAAATTCATGCAGTCCAACATTACCCAATAAAAATATAGCCTACGGTAAGCCCCTACGCTGCTTTTTTAACAGATAATATTGGGACAGTTAACTGTTTACCATCAACTGTACTGTATTGCACAATGGCCACCACGGTGGTTTAAAAAAATAGTACATTCGCCTGCACTAACGGTATAATAGTGCCTAGCAGTGGAGTGTGATAGGATGAAAATCAAGTAATGTCAGTTAGCCTATCCTAACGAAATCACCAGGAATTAACCACGTTGGTTTCCTGAGAGTACCGCGTAGAAATCGACATAACGAGGCACACACTAGCGATGGGATCACTAGTCCCGTATTCAGTGATTCATGATTACATAGATGCTTTCAAGCAATATCTTTAAATATCTATGGTTTGATAAAGCTCGAAACTGCTAAAGCATTTTTTTAAATAAGTTCACTCAAAATGGTGCAATTTAAAATTCGGGACAATTGTTATTGACATCAATATTAGAACTACTGAGTCTCTGCAACACGTGACCGGGCCCACACAAAAAAACAATTTAAAAAGTAACTACCAAACGTCAATAATAAACACCATAACATTGATTTGCATTTACTGAAAAATAGTGACGAGCAATTTGTCCGTTATACTTTAACTAAACTCGGTTAACTAAAATAGTTTGGTTATTCTATAGCTCAAAGTTAATAACAATATTTTCTTTATTACTAGTTTGATTATATCTAGAGTAACTCAACTATTATAATTTATTGATAATTTTTTCCAGTATGCTAGACATTTTCTACGTTTGTAGATTTGTAACAAATAAATTTAAAAAATATTGCAATATTTGAAAAGTCCTTTCACCATTAGAATTTTACATCATCTCTGAGTAACATAGTTTATGTTTTTAATTTTAGAAATAAAATAGACCTCTCTACTTAAACTTTAATATAATGCGTATTTTAAACGCACAACGCATATATTTTATCCAGAGTATAAAAAAACATGAAATATCTGTTTCGCATGCACTTTTTTATTTTTTTGGTTATCCATCCATATTATGTTAGTAAACGACTTATAAACTACGTTAGTAAATCACTCTTTACTAACGTAATTTATAATCTTAATCCTTGTCTCTCAATTCATATATCTATGTCACTGACCCAATGTACTGGGTCCGCAGAAGCGCAAGGATGTCCAATGCCTCTGGAGTGGACAATCCGATATATGGATTATAGTGGTTAGGAGACATTTTGCGCTCCACCGAATTTTAAAGAATAGTGAAGCAGTTCTTTTTCGCATTATGGCTTGAAAGCCGTCTATCTGCGCTGCTGCAAACTTCTCAGATGCGCTACAGAACCAAAGGAGCATAACAAGATTCTAAACTCATAATCATATGATTATATTGTACTACGGAAACTACTACATTTACATCATGTTTAAAAAACGTCCACCCGTGCGAAGCCGGGACTAGCCGCTTGTTTATTATTAAGCCGCGCTGTTGTGTTGTGGGAAAATATACTAGATATCAGATAACGACGTTCTCAGATACGGGATTTCACGAGACGCGAGATGTGAGACATTATCTGCTACATAAACTGATGGGATGATGTTAACAATGCGGTTGTAAGTTATACGCTACATAGATAATAAATAACATTGTCCGCCTGTTGCTTTCTGTGACCCTTGATAGTATACGAACGAAGAAGGTTGTAGTACTATACAACTATACATTTAAAGATACGTATGTGGGATCATTACATGTATAATAATACAGATGTAGGTGGAAGGGTAGGGTATATAGTAATACAATATAGGACGTCCTAATAGAGATATACCCTCCCATCTTTATTCTATAATGACAACATTTGCTTAATTTTGATGAATAATAATCGAAAGAAGAAATTGAGAGAAGATATAATTAATTAGAAATAGTTAAAGTATATATCATTTGACACATTATACCCAGGTTTTGGCCAGCAACCCATGTGCGATTTCTAAATCTACATATTATCAAAAACATACAAACATTGTAGTTATCGAATAACCTTTAGAAAGTCACATTGTTTTTTCCTCCAGCTTAATCAAAATGTAATTTCAACTAAGAATAATGAACAAATTTCTTGTTACTATTGTAGTTACTCTTTTCAAAAAATTGGTTGAAATATATAGATGGGAGGATTCCAATTGGTCGTAGCGAGATGTTATACAGCCTTTTTTTAGAAATGAGTTATTCGATACTAAAATATTTTTTACCAGTAACCAGTAGTTCCTGTGATCAGCGCGTTCAACCAACCAAAAAAACAACTACAATATTAGTATACTACTTGACCATGTAAAAAAAAGCCTTCAGAAAACTACATTATTAACGTTTAACATAAGTTATTTAGTATTTTAATTCACAAAAAAATTGAGATCTCTATACTATATGTTGATTGCTAAATTATGCATAGTATATATGTACGTGAAGTTTATGTGACATAGCGTCATAATAACTATACCCAACACATAGTAAGAGCTATTTACCATAAGTAAGACCTATTTACCTATGTTTGAAAAAAATATAGGTTTTCCTTTCCCTTTCCTACACATCGGCATTAAATACGGCATTGAACTCGCCATACTGTAAAATATTATAAATGGAATAAAAAAATTAAATAATTAGTACTCAATCTCGAACAATGAAGGACCTCAAGTCGTTATTACCAAGTCAGAGGATCTAAAGATAGCCCTAAGACAATATTCGTGGAATCTAATTAACAATATCGCAATAATGCGGATTATGGGCTGGATACGTGCCTCAGAGATATACTCCAACCGGTTTATTGCAACCCCCATACCTTCCTAAGGGCATATTATACTAAGATATTAAATGGATTACTTTAAAAAAAGAATGGCAAACAAGTTGACGGCCTATCTTATGGTATAACTATGCCCAGGACATCGCATCATTAGTTCAATATCCTCTATCAATGTTTTTGTGAATTAATTCACAGACCCATGCGAAAACGGGGCGGGTCGCTCGGATCTTACTCTTTCAAACAAAAACTACTAAATGCATTTTGATGAAACTTTAGAGTAATATAGCTTATGCATCATAATAACACATAGGCTATAAAGTTCATGAGGGTGAAATCTCGAACACGGCTAGTAGGGAATAAATACACGCTATTTTTTTTTCAGAAGAGTGATCTTATAATTTTTAAACAATGTCTTACAACTATGAATCAACTGTTTGAAAAAATGTTATTAAAATCACTTATAAAATAGATTTCGAAGGGCAATCTTAAATCCTCCTGGTATGAAGAGAGACCTTTATTTTTATTAGATTGACAAAGATCAGTGGACTTTTACAAAACCCAAAAAAACGCGTTGCCATGACTCAGGGAGGACTAAAAATGTTACGCTCTGTACAGTTATTTCACTGTCATATGGCACCATCCAAATTCAAACCGCAGCAAAGCCATTAGCACAGTTGCTAGGCAAAAAACAAGACACAAGTACCAATGCAGATGACTTTATACAGTCTTGCGGCGAACGACCAAAGTGCGTGAAGTGAACGACGAAATCCGTGAGGCAAAACGAATTCGGTATGACCAATCAGGCCGTACTAGTTTTTTGCTTGAACTCCGGAAAATATACAGTAACATTTCACAATTAAACAATATGGCGCCTTTCCCGAGCGCGGCCGAGTAATTAAACAAAAACATAAATTCGCATACAACATATGCGCAGGGCCGGATTAATCATGCCTCTATACATTCTCAGGGCCCTTCTGTATTAAAAAAAAAAACATGGAAAAGATTGCGCTCAATGCTAACTGAGGAATGGTTAAACAGAATATCTTTAAAACTGCGCTTTTCAGCCGTTTGTAGAATGTGAGTAGAAGCCAAAATTTTACCCAAAAGTTTACATCGATATTATTAGTAGTAGGTCCTACTGTATAGTAGATGTTTCTGTTCTGTAATTAACTCCTGTATTAAAAAAAGTATAATATCATATTTATTGTTATAGCGGGGCCATAAGCTTAATTCGATCATGCATGTGCATAATATATAAAATTATAGCCTATATATGCCTTTTTTTCTACCAACTTTAAAGCTGCACCGATGGATATGGGATAAGTGCAGAAGACACTAAAAACGAAAGGACTTATGAATCGGCTGAAGGCCAACTCCTGCCTGACGGATATGACTTTACTCTAAGTGCACTACTAGGGGTTCGAACCCCGACTCAGGCCATCATAATTCCTATTCTTCTTTGAATGGAAAGGGAAAATGATACCGTATGCATGGACTCATAATTATATTGATTTACGCGAAGTCAATTCAATATAAATTATATTTTTAAGCAAGTAATATATGGAGCCGTGTACATACTTTATTTATTATAATCGTTTGATTACCATCAACAGATAGCTACAAATGTAGACGCGTTCGAAGCTTTGGGCTTGTCTTTATTAAGATATGACCAAATCTTAATCTAGAAAGTACATGGCGCCCAACGTGGGTATACACTTTGGCTGTTATTGATTTTTTTTTTAAAAGTAATTTTCTTCGCTGCGCAATGAAATATTTTACAATCACAATTACATGTAAAATATTGTAAATATATTTTAGATTAATAAATAATATATAGTTTCATGGCCTAGAATTAAATGTGTTAAATAGACAAATTACATCAAATTTAAGCAGCTTACAAAGCAAACTGTAAGGCAGATGAAATAGGTGAGACTGAGGTACGCACGCAAACAATTTATTACATTCTACTTCTGTTCTTCTTTATATTACAGAAGGAATTTCTGTGCAAAATTTAGCATAGTTAGAATAAAGGATGGATATTTCGCTTTCATACATATGATACACTAGCTTCTGCCTCTGACTTGACATGACCATGTCTGTTCAATATAAAGTACCTACCTAAGTCTCCATCTCAAATATCCTGCTAATTTCGTGACTATTACAATAAAGACATTAAAAATATTACATTTCTTTCTCATTTAGCATCTCCGGTATAGTTATATATATCATCAATATAGAAATAATACAATACCGTAATTACAGTCTGATACTGTAGATTTCTGTAGTTGATTTTCTTTACAATCCTTCTTTTAATTCATCCATAAGAAACAAAATTTGTAATTATTTCTTTTTATTATATTAGTTTAGATATTAAACTTTCAGCGATATATGTACTTAGGTGGAGTATAGAAGAAAATCATTAAATCTTTTAATATGTCACATTACGTAATTCCAGGCATTAAAACGGGACGCAACAAGTAAGCAAACTCTACAAGTATCATACATACCTAAGTTGCACAAACCCGCTACATTTTCGCAATATTAATAAATTAATACATATCTTCACAATGGAGCACGATCACATTTTTTATTCAAAACACAAATCCCATTATGTAGGAAATGCGTATAAATTTTTAAACAATAAAATATAAATGAATAGTTCAGATATAGAGTATTAATATCCGATTATTTGGAAACTAGACGCATTTTAAAAACGGATGAGGTTTTAATAGATTTTTGTTACGGATGTCGTGCGAATTTGGTGATTTTCGCGTATTATTTTGACAGGGCCAGCCCGTATGGGAGCAGCCTTGCCTTTGTACGGGCTAGAAGTCGGGCGCAGGCGTGCAATCGATCGCAGGAAGCCTGCCACTGAAATTGGCGATAGTTTCCTTTCATTCGATGCATGACAGCGCAAGGAACTGACGAGTCGACGTCTCCGATGGTAAAACCTAATATTGTTTTTGGGTTTATTATATTATCTAAATACCATACATACACACATTTAGTCTTAATGTATATATATTAAGCAAATTTCGACTACGATGAAATACAGTATTGAATTAAAAATGTTTCTTTTGTTTTTATCTTTTCGCCATATTGGGTTGGCATTCATACATATTAAAAAACACAGTCACACGTATGTCTGCATGTTCGCAATAAACTTAAAAAACTACATCGACTTTTATGCTGTTATCAATCCATCAACAGAGTGAATACTGTGTAATTTAGGTGTATTAACTAAGGCTTTGGCGAAATACTCATGCAAAGTCAGGGCGAGTTGCTAGTGAACAATATTTAAGATTGTTACACAATATAATAAAAATATGAGTGTATGAGATGATGACGACGACATGGTACCGATTGATAAAAAATTGACGAAAATTCATTCCTAATTTGTGTCAACAACAGTGTAATTCAAAACCTACTTCAGTACGGAATGTCGAAAGAAAAAAAATCGATTGAAAACTGTCTCTATGTTGTCGGTGAATCGGTGAACAATTTTGAGATACAGCTTGTATAAAATCGCTTAAAAAATACAGATTCTTATTAATAGTTGGAGTTGAAATTGGTTGCGAAACTATAGATTGTATTTGTAAATTTCTAGTAAAAATAATGAAAACTCCACAATTAGATATTTTACTAAACAGTTACTTTCGAATGTCCTTTTCCAATGATTGTTGTGAATTATTGTCTGCATTTATTTAATCCTAAGTATCATTTATTCCTATATTATCTAACCATCAACTGTTTAAATACAGAAATAGAATAATAAACAAATATAATTTTCTATTGTCAAATAGCTGACTCTAGAATAGCATTCTCCGAATACCATATTTATCTACCATTCTACCTAACAATGAGAAAAATACTTTGCAACTCTTGATACCCTAATATGTACTCTAAATCCTGGACATAAGATTGAAAATAAGTCACAACTTTATAATTACCTTGGGAACTATGCCGCACTAACAATACCTATGTGATAATAGTAATTATGTACTTAGTTACTAAAACATTGCTCAATAACTTCATTAAAGTGGTTTTAGACCGTCTGACGGTCTGATCTCATTTTTTTGTGAGGAGGGGATTATTAGTAATAGTAACTACTCGGCCAATTGGCTCCATACCCTGTGATTTCACTGGGATATCTCATCCTTCAACTAAAATACATCAGCCAAAGCTAAGGCAGCTAGCTCTGTTTGGGTGCTGATATAGGTGACTGAAGAGTGCCCATGCTGATGGTACAAATTCTAACTTAGTTAAGTAATACAATTGGCATAGACTAGTTATTTCAATCAGATTTATATATATATAGACGTTGGCCGGATTGATCACGTGCCGTCAAACATAGCATCAATTTTTATATATTTTGAATGAGCTAAGGGATAACTAAAAGTACAATTACATTAGTAATAAAATGAACGTCGCGAAATTTCCAAATTTCTTAATTTCATCAGAAGTTTTACAATTTAGTACCTTATTTCGTTATTAATATATCTGTTTAATGAAAAATGTAACATGCGATTTTTTTAACAAAATGTCATTTTGTTAAATGTGACATGAAACCATAGCACAGAGATGTCATCTTTTCCGTGAAAATCTAATGTCACGAAACTTCACAGAAGCTTGCTGATGATGGATTTCAATATTGTTATAACATTCACTAAAGTGAACTGGACTGGACTTAATAGCTCATTTTCAAAACAGTTTTATAATCCTAATTGGTGTTACAAAATATTTTTAAATAAAAATCATTTAAACATTTGGCATATATGTCATAAATATAAATTTTATAATACTATCACTACCATCCATTAGCTACTAGTTAATACTATAACATATAATTGAGAAGAACTAGCAAGAAACTTTATATTAATTTTCATAGGCCCAAGGAAATAACTTCTATAAAAATAATAAAAATCCTTCCCAAAGTTTTGCTTGTATCATGAACAAAACATTATTAATATACAAACATATTTGTTATAATTTCTTAACACACTTTCAATTATTTACCTTTCTAGGTATACCTTTCAAATCTCTCAATTAATTTTATTATCCATATTCACTACCAGCCAAGGTAAGTATTGTTGATATGAACTTAAACATCATCATCTGCATGTACCTTATCCCAATTAATTGGGGTTGGCGTTATATATTTATCACATCCATTCATCCCTATTCACAGTCACCTTGTTATCTCTCCCTTTCTTACACAGTCAATTACATAACTTTTTCAGCATCTGCTCTTATAATTCCTATGAAAAATATTATGTATATTAACTTTAACATAAACATTAATAATGTTCTTATAAAAATCGCCCAATTATACATTCTATAGACAAATACCTGATGATAAGAGGCCCACATTATCCTGTGCTGGGATATTCATCATAGCTGCCAATGTTATTCTGAAACAAAATTAGACAATATATATCATCATGTTAACTAGTCCACCAAGGTTAGTACTGTGAACTAATTACTCCATCCATTGCTAGCAATGTACCAAGTCAGGTTGACCTCCACATGATTCCTGGGAATTCCTGGAAACCATTGTGATAAATTCCTGGTGAAGTTGTCATGATGGACCAACTGACCCAATCTCATATTCATCCTACCATCCTCCACTGGACTCCATCCATCCTACCTGTTCTGCCAGTGTAAACTGTTCGTGCAAGAGAATGCATCACTCTATATAGATAAAACATTAAAAAAAATTCAAGTAATATAGACATTCAATTACATATCTTATATATAAAATTCTTGTGTCACAGTTTTAGTTCCCATACTCCTCCGAAACGGCTTGACCGATTCTCATGAAATTTTGTGAGCGTATTGAGTAGGTCTGAGAATCGGCCAACATCTATTTTTCATCCCCCTAAATGTTAGGGGTAGTCCACCCCTAAATTTTTTTTTTATTTTAAGGCAAAACAATGTTTGCCGGGACAGCTAGTATTTAAATATATTTATATAGATGATAATGGAATAGTGTATCTGTCTGTGAATGGTATATATATAGCCTCAGTAGTCTAATTTAAATCTGGTAGTTGAAGGCTTGATTCCTCATGTGGTGTAAATATTTGTATAAGGTATGTTTTTACTAATCTGGGTGTTTTCTATGTATAATATGTAAGTATTTACAAAAATATATTTAAGTACTTATATCTAGTACACAAAATACAATTACAATACAATTTTGCTTAGCTTGTGACTAGATACTGCTGTGTGAATTATCCAGGGTTATACATGGAAGCTTATGTTCCCGCCTTTATTGAAAACAGATTAGTATGAGTTGTCCATTTTGTGGAGAATTCTTCAATCTAACTGCAAAGGTTGAATCTAATTTTCAACCTTAAATATGATGTGATGCAATGTGATATAATTTATTGATTGATTTTAAAAATGTAGCAGGTACTAGTAGCCCAACATGGCTTCGACAGGATGCACATAACTTTGTGAGTTGTGAATATTTTAACATAATAAATAGTCTGTCTGGAATAATATACCTTTTAAACAAGAAAAGATTTACTCAAATTGTTACAGTAATATTGCATTGTAATAATCAATTACACAATTAAATTAAAAATGTGGTTTTTAATTTTCAATATGAACTTTTCATTATACATCATAACACCACCAATATATAAATATATATAGCTCAACCTGTCCTTTGATCATCTACTTTTGAATTTATCAAAATTAGACATTCAATTTAGAATCTCAGTATCTTATTTTTGTGTTCCATTGCAATTTAATCAACACTAACTCAATAAATCAATAACAATGTTAAATAGTTCTTTCATTGAACATAGTGCAAATTCAGAAGTTTAAAAAAATATGAAACTGTGCAATTAGAATGTAATTGAAATGCTGGAATTCACTTCCAGAGAGACCAGCAAGGCAGCTTTATAATTAGGATTTGTGTAGAAAATATTAAATTTTATACTTTTGGCAAACAAACTTTTAATTTAGATTAATAATTAATTACTTTCCTTTCTTCTACTCAAGTCATTTCAATTTCAGTTCAAAAAACATGATAGTCAATAGTAATAAAAAGAAGCATATTACTTATTTATTTTAGTTATATACATGTAAATATGCTAAAACATTGCAAATTATAGAACACCCACATTATTCAATTAACAATTATGTCATGTGAACTTATCTTTTGTACATTAGATACAAGCTGTAATGGATAGTTTATCAATCAAACAAAAAAGTATGTAAACATGCTAATATTTACTATGCTTTGGTTACTTACCAAGTTATTTACAAACTACTCAGGAGTCTCTTAAGCATCGCCGCAACAATAACTTGCGCAAATCACAATTAAACACTAATTTCCCAAGTAACCCGGAAAGTTTTAAACAATGCTATCTAAATTTTATGCGAATAGACTTTCACATTGACACCATATAGCCACCTACACAAAACAATAAACAGTTATTTTAGGCGATACATTACAAAAACAGTCTGTCATAAATATGCCCAGTAATCAATTATCTTTGATTGAATGGTTAAACACAGAAAAATAAACACAGAAAAGTATAAAATAAGTTTAATATGCACTGATTGAGAACTTTGAAACTTCTTTGAGTTTTCCGACCAACTCCAATGAAAAAAAAACTACGTAAGTACTTAGCATGATGTGGGGGATTACATTATCAAATGTATAAGAATGAAGCTACCAGAATTTAACAATTAATAAAACTATGAGTCCGTTTATATTATTATACAAATTCTACAATATTATGTACACCTGAAAACTAATACAATTAAAGCAATTTGTTACTATTTTCATTTTAAGACTTTAAAATACAGATCTAATATTGGACAACATAATACTCCGATATAGACAGGTAACATTATGGGAATATGACCACACTCAAATATGAAATAGTGCTTAAAGGAGATTTCCAAGGCCGTAAAATACTTAATAAAAAAAAAAAATGAAATAGTGCTAAATCCTCTTTAATAATGTGCTAGAATATGCGTAGAAATTATTTTTAAATAAATTTTTAAACTGATGTTCACAGATTACGAGCTTATTACTGGTTATACGCTTATAACAGTATTAGTCAATGTGAGACTATTTTAGACTTTGTATTCACAAATAAACGTCTTGTAATAAAAATTTGTGTAAATTTCGGTCTACAAAATATAAAGTAAATGCCTAATTGTAAAATAATTCTGGAACGTTCATTACACCAGCGAAATTTTTCCATATGCTAAATAAACGCGGTTCTAGTTATGCTTGAACAATAAATTTTGCTAAGTCTGGTCACCCTGAAATTGTGCGTAGCTATGATAGCGATATTTCTGATATTAAAAACACAACTACAGATTACTACATTAATTGTTTTTCTTTTAATATTCTAGTAGGATTGGGTACCCGTTCTTTTGCCAAATAATTTTAAATGCTTGTCAGGCAGTTGCATTCTTCATTTCACTTTATCAGCATAGCTGTTTATTTCTAAATGCGATATGGTGCTACACCCACTTGCGCATCCAATGTCCTCCCCTCCCAGTCAACATACCCGTAAGATGATAGGACGAACTTGAAGTCAGGTCAAATACCGAGTGGGGGGATGGAGATTGTTAGTAATGTGGACTCATGACATCATTACTAGCAATGTACCATGTCAGGTTGACCTTCACGCGGTTCCCCCTGGAAACCATCGTGATAAATTTCTGGTGATTTCGTCACGATGGGCTAACTGACCTGACCTTACTGACCTGACTCATCTTATCATCCTCCACTGGTGCCCCGCCAGCATAAACCGTTAGCGCAGGCGGGTGCACCATTCCATTATCGTCCATAAAACAAAAACACCATCCGAGTTAACCTTGACGATTTCCAGGAGAGGCCGCCTAGAGTTCGACCTAATTCAATTACTAGCAATGAATTCTCTATTCTCCAATATTAACAACCCCAAGGGCATTGGATGTTCGGAATCTATGTAGGGAAGTAGAAAATGACCCCTATTGCTAACCGTATAAGGTTGTCTTTTATAAAATTCCCTCTAGAAACTAGCGTGATATATTTCTAGTGAATTTGTAACGATCCCATCGTTGTCAACGTGATCTCATGCTAATTTTGTTATCCTCCACTCGTCCTCCGTCAGCTTAAACCGTTAGCACAGACGGGTGCATCATATCAATATCATCTATAAAAAATCTCCTACTCTCTATTATCCACAATATTATTAATTTTACTTCAGGAAAATCAGTTAAGGTACCTCGTCAATGGTTTTTAGACCGCCCAAGATCAATGACGAAGTATGTTATTGTACTTTGTTTAAAAGTTGCTTATTTCTAACATATTCACTTGTATGCATAATTATATCCTCCCAGTCCAGAATAGAGAGAGAGAGGATTTTGTTAGGTAGGAAAGGTAAAATCAGGCTCTAACACCTATTTACATTACTATAAAGGGGCTAGGTATTATAGGATCCTACCGAATTATAGGTATGTTCCCTACTACAGTCTCATCAACATCATCATTTCAGCCCGGAAGACATTCAGTGCTGAACAATTGTCTGCCCTAAAAATCTCCACGTCGATCGGTCCTGCGCTGCGCTGGTCTTGATCAGATCGTCGGTTCACCTTGTCGGAGGTCTTTCCACGTTGTTTATTCCGGTACGCGGTCGCCACTCGAAGACTTTACTGCCCCAACAATCTGTCCTACGAGCTATATGCCTTGCCTATTACCACTTCAGTTTCGTAATTCTTCGGGCTATATCGGTCACTCTGGTTCTTTTACGGATCTCCTCATTTCTGATACGATCACACAGAGTAACTCCAAGCATAGTCGTCTCCATTGCCCTCTGAGTGACTCTAAGCTTATTGAGGCCCATCATTATAGTCTATACAAAGCATAATGTTAGAAGTATACATTAATAAACGATAATGATAGAATTTAATGTTCGTAATGTCATAAATATTTTCATACACAAAAATATCCAAACATCAGTATTGTGTTAGCTTTTAAGAACAGCTGGTTCTGTTACTGCCAAAATGTACTTTTGTGGGTAGATACTATAGGGGATTATTACTTAAATAATGAACACTTTACAGGCATTGAATATTTTCTTATGACATATTTATATTTTATTTATTTAGGTTGCTTTGAATATGGTACAATAGTTTCCGTTGTCTTTAAAATGTGTTTAAATTGTGTTTTTTGGCTAAATCGGAGTGCCGCCGTACTCGGGACTTGACACTTGTCTACTATACGGTAGTTTTCGCTTGTCATCTAGCGGCCAATTATATCATGAAGTGTGTACAAGTTTTGCTATATATCTAAGCCATAAGGGAATATTACATACTATTTGACAGTTGCTTATACAAATCTAGTGCAGTGTTCGTAACTGCAATAAATATATAAAGGTATATATTAGCATTTTTATTATAACGTTAGCAACAGAGATACATACATAATCGACCGCCATTAGAACGTAAGTTGTTTGCATCTACAAGTCGCATAAACAAACCACGTGAAAGTTCCTTGTATTAAATTAGGTTATAGGTAGTGGTGGTTAGTGTAATATAATGATTATTTGTTTAGGGGGTATTATTATGTATTTCATTTTTTTTAATATCCAATAGCCAGTAATATGAATTATTATCTGAATTTATTGTAAATAAACTGGTATTTAAAAAAACAAGTAATTCAATCGAGTTTCTTTCCAGTTCTTCTCAATTGGATCTATATATCGAACTGGACGGTAGGGAAAGAAAAAAATATAATGTAAAAACTTGACGTTCATAAGCGGCTAAAATGTCCTACTCGAATAAATGGTTTTTTGAATTTGAATTTTATTTGAATCACAGAAGTACCATGTTACTGAAAATAAATGTAGTAACGAACAATATCCAATAATTTATTTATAATAAGTATTAATAGACATTTAAGAAAATATTTTTATTTATTACAAAATTATATTAAAAGTAGTGACTCCAATTACAAGTTATAGATACCTATATGTACCTATGTATAATCATTTTAAAAATATACCTTTGGTTATTAGGTAACTATCTACAAATAGATTTTATTTTACATTTGTTAAGGCCAATTAAATATAATTATGGCTTTTAACGTTATATACTATAGAAAAAGAAATCTATGGTAATACAATAGTAAATTTTAAATATACTACGTACCAACGCAACATCTTACTTTATCAGTGGAATCGAAGTATCACATAAATATAAAAAATATATTTTTCACCTCACTAACTGAAAATGTTGCTTGATTAATAAAACAGTATCATTAATGATTTGAATTTATAGTTATTTTGTCCCTTTCTAAATAATTTTAATGATTTACAAAACCTTCAGAATTTAAATAATAACTACCTACTTATATTTTATTTCAATCAGTATTTTTGCACAGAATATTAATAAAGTGCCATCTATTCTCAAATTAGGTAGAGCTTGTATTTTGGGTAATTTACTTGTAAATACACCCATAATATACATAAAAATATCCAGACCAATACAAACACACATATTCATAAATAAAAAATGTATTCTATCGTGCGAAGAATAGATCCCGCAACCGTCGAAAGTAAGGCGGTGTAACCGCTAGACCACTGAACTATATGTATTTATATAGGTGTATATCTTCGAAAGAGTGTGAATTCCGTTAGTTTAATATCTCTCTAGTGAGATTGCAAACTAGTCGATACATTGTGAATAATAGATAGTAGCACCTATAGCGTAGTAGATATAGACATATAACAGTTCTTGAAATCTAATATATTATTTTTAGACAGTTTCTGTCCGAAAATTACATAGGCACAACGAAATTAGTTTGTGTCTGAATATACTGTCTCGCTAGTGAGGTGAATATTTTAAGTATCAACGAGAGCTAATTTTTTTCCTGTGTTTTTAAACACTGACGATATACGTCGATTCAAACTTAACCCTCGCTTACTCAAATCAATCCCAGGGGTTGCTCTCTGGTTTCACATTTCTATTTCCATTATAACGCTACATCTTTATATTTTCCTAGATCATCAGATTCATTGCCTACAGATGTGTGGCTATTTCTAAGTCCATAGAAGACTCTGTCTCTTGATCCGCTAAAGCGATACGGTTCATGTCTTAATAAGTTGACACCATACGCCGCATCTTCTCTTTTATAATCAGGATAAAACCTCGGGTCATATTCCGGATACATTCTCTGTTCATACGGATAAGGTCTATAATATGGATAGGCCATTTCGCTCTTGCAATCCATTCTGTCTTCGTATACTTCATATTTGGATGGGTATTCGTCACTATTGAAAGCACCAACTATAGAATGACGCCGTTTGTATGGGTTGTCGTAAGGCCCGGATCTAGGGCCCACCCAAGTTCCATACATTTGGGGTACTTGGTAAGACTTAGGGTAACCCCTGAGACTGGCAGCGTATTGTCTCTCAGCGAGGTGTTGCCAGTAAGCCGGAGGTGGTTGTTGGACCATCACTGGTGGGTAGCCCATATTCATTGATTGGCGACTCGCAAGATGGCGTCGGAGATCAGGCATAGAACCTGATTTACCTGGAAAGTGAAAGAAATACATTGAAAATGTAGCATTTTGTTTGCAAACTTGAATAATTGTAAATATGCGTAACTTAAACAGAAACAGTACCAATTGACGTTCATAAATTATAATTTAAAAGATATAGGTACTAAATAGATTTGCTACCATCTATATATTTAACAAATAGCGACTGTTTTTAGTATTCTATTCTCAAACTAAGATAATAAGCATTTTGGATCATACACTTCGCCTGGCCGAATTGGATGAATGGAGGAATTATAAAGAAGAAAGAACCATTATTTTAAGAAAGTGCATTTAATTCATTCCCATCGTAAATAGTTATTATTATTTATATTTAAATCTAAATGTAACGATGTCTGTTAATTAAAGAGATCGAATATTGATTAAGGGCTTGCCGAAACTTTAGTCTTTTATGTAATATCTTTAGATGTCCATCGTAGATATCTTGTTATTATGTGCTATATACAGAGAGAGAGAGAGAGAGATACGCTAGACTATTGTATAAAAAGCTGTAATAATAACTTATGCTGGACATAGATACTTTATAAGTTATAGAGAAAATTAATTTTAAATATACTTCATATAAATAAAACCCAACCTGAGTCAGGCATGAATCCGTCGTTAGCGAATGCGGCTGGTGCATCAGGCACGAAGTGACTCGCGTCAAACTCACTGCCACTCACTGCTGCACCATTATTGTACCCCGTAGACCTGAAATTATTAAGTAAAACAAAAATTTCATGACAGTAATCGGAAATGGAGAGATAATAGAAAGAGAGAGAGTGTAATAAACTCCGCTTTGGTTATAGGCAATGCCGGAACCATTGCACAGGGCCCAGATGACAAATTATTTTATTGTTTAAATGTATATTAATCCAGAGTAATCTAGAGGCTGTATATTAGACTAGCTGTACTCGCGACGTCGTCCGCGTGGATTTCAACTTTATTTTTCTAAAATAGAAGTGTTTTTCTAAAATAAAAATAGCCTAAGTTACTCCTTATTACATTAGCCAAGCCAAGCCATTTGAGAGATTAGCCAGAACAAACAGACAGACAGATAAAAATGGTAAAAAATGTTATTTTGGTGTATGTGCCGTATTTATATTCATATGCATGTAATAAAAAATGGTTATTTCAATATTACAAACAGACACTCCAATTTTATTTATATGTATAGATTAATGTATACAAATCTTAAGTTACTATCAAAGCCTATCTGTGCCACTTACTTTTGCGAACTGTATAACTCAGTTTGTTTTCAGAAACTATAATCATTTCTTGCTGTGATATAAGTACTATATCACTGCAATCTTTGCAGCTGTCTGATAATAACATCGAGAAATAATAATTTTGACGGCCTCAGTAGTTAATGGTTTAACACACCGCCTCACGTTCCGATAGTCGCGGGTTCGATTCCTCTCACGGGTCTAACATTTGTATTTATAATTATGATAATTTTTATGGGTATGGATATTTTTTTATTACAAAAAAAAACGTTTCTATGTATGTATATCAGTTGTCATATCACAAGCTCGAGTTTAGATTGAGACTAAATGGCACTGTGTAAATTGTCATGAGATACTACTCTATTATTATTATTATTACTATTTTATAATACAATCAGTCTTTTATTTTGGTTAACAATCAATAATGGTAGTCAAGATAAATATACAATATAAATCGCATACGCGTTGCCTGGCATAATCCTGGTCTAAGAGTATCCGAGATTCTTTATAAGGAATATCTACTATCATCTGTCTGACACTTGCTCAAACATTCCCTTAGCACATGCGTTATTAATTATTAAAAAATATATTCAGCTATTACCAACCTGGCTTCCCTTAGCGCATAAGCGGACTGCACTAAAACAACACCACAGACTATAGCGGGAAGTCTTGCTACGTAGCAAGCTAATTCTGCACCACCGTACACGCCTTGAAGACCCTGATGAAAAAAGTTACCAGCATCAGTATATATTATAATATTTTGTTTTTCGTGGAAAACATTCATTATTCAGCTTGCGAACTGATAACTGAACTTTAATTTTAGAAATACCTGACAATCATGCAGATAATTTTAAGACTATTGTTTAGTCCTTCCTCTTTTTTTAGTACAACAAAAATTAAATTCTATATATCCCAGCTAAATCACATCGCAATCGGAAAATGTATTTTCCATTACACAAATAGGATGAAAACTTACAGCTTCTATAAAAGCTTTATTTAAATAGTGACCGGTCAAAAAGCTTATATATTATAGCGTTTAGGAGAAATAAAAGCAATCTTTTGAATAGTCATATAATATTTTTATACCGCTCATTCGGAAAGCAGACTCATCATAACAGGAGCGAGCCAGAAACTTACGTATTACTCTTTGAAATAAATGTTGATGTAATGCAAAATTTAGGATATTGTGTGAATAAAAACTGTATTTGCCAGTTTCAAAGAATGACTTATGTCATTCTTACACTGAAACTAAATATATTGTAAATCCACCTTAAATATGTACTCACCCAATGACTAATGGACATATAGAAGACTAGAGCACATTCAGGAATTAACACTAATATGACTGCAATCAGCCACGCCAATAGATATTTGTTGTTTTTCTGTAACAGACAAATACACACACATTTATCTTCTAAATTTAAATATACACAATAGATTGTTAGTTATGAGGATAATGCTAGCAATGAACCATGTCAGGTCGACATGCGGACCTTCCCCTAGAAACCATCGTAACCAATTCCTTGTGAAATCGCCACGTCCAGTTAACTGATCTGTCTTCACGCTTATCTTATCTCTATCATTCTATACTGGTGCCCCAAAACGTATTTAATTAACGCAGGCTGATATCCGTTTATTTTTTTATCTTTAAAAAAGCTTTTATTGGCCTCGGTGATCTAGCGGTTTAGCACAGCGCTTTCGATAGTCGCGGTTTCGAATCCTCACGCAGTATTTTTTTTTATTGTGTTGTATTGATCTGGGTATACAATATTTATATATTACGTATATATCTATAAAAAAAATAGATACATACTTACACAAATCAGACAGAGTCCCAAATTAGACAGAGCTGGCGTTATGTGAACACATAACGCCAGCTCTGTCTAATTTGGGACTAGATGGCTTGGCTCCAGTGATATTTTTATTTTTTAAAGTATTTTGTTATTACTGCACAGGTCACTAAATTTTGTTCAAATTATTTGCCAGTATGTACACCGCCCACTAACCTTGAGAACCACTAGTATAGGTATTTAAGGGCGTATGCACAACCAGTTATTGCCAACTGCCTCCCGGCTCAGCGGGGCGTCTATAAGCGCCCGGTTCAATATAATATATTTTATACGTACTCTCGAATCATGCGCATTTTATTATTTAAAACTCATTTTAATAATAATATAACTCTTTATTGTACACAGAAACAAACATTTTGACATAAATATGCTACACAGAAAGCGACGCTATCGCTTAAAATCATCTAGTACAATTACATTACCTTCCAATACTAGCTTTGTACTCTATGTTTAGGGTGAGAGTATAGGTGACGATGACCACTTACCGTCAGCTGCATTGTCAGTTTGCTTGCTATACCAAGTTCATAAAAAAACAGGTTTTGTTTCTTAGTCTACAATTTGTACAAAGTCTAACTCTACTAAAAGTAGATCAATAAGTTATTTCTATAGACATTAATGTAATAAAATTTTAAAATACCAAGAGCTAAGTTTGTTGTCAAGTGATAAAAAGAATCCTTGGCTCGAAAATAAATTCCGATCAGTGTATTCTGCTTAAAATATCTATAATAGAAATGTCTGTAATAGACCTACATGAATAAAGATATTTCGATTTATTTATACCATACCCAAACAATGATAAGTAGCAATGTAAATATCTAACGTTATCTGAACTTACCGAGATCAGTCCGTGCACGAGTATGACGGTGGCCGCTATGACGACACAGTAGCACACCATCAGCAGTACGGAAGGGATTGGTAGACCACTCTGAGACTCTACCACCCACACTATCTCGTAGATTAAAGCTATCGCATACGCCACCTGGAAATTGTAAAATAGATAACAATTATACAATACATGTAGAAAAATGACTGTAGTTTTATTTTATATTTTATTTGTTTCTCTTCTGTTGTGTTTAATTTCTCATTTATCTCTCTCTCTCTATAATATCATATCATTTATATATCTATGCGTATTATTACATTTATATACTGTAACTCCGATTAGATACGGCAAAAGTTTTAATTCTTTGATGTGTTTAAAGTTTTATTTATTTTGTGTTCATGTAACCTACGAGACATATAAGCATGTTATAAATGTAAATTTGAAAAGTTCAACTACAAACCAAAAATTGACAATCTCAAAAAGGTATATTTTACATATAAATTAAATATATGTATTCGATAGTATTTAAATTTCTTCCGCAGTAACCTATTTAATATTTACTGTAATTTACTATTTTTATTTATTAATTTATTACTCTGTATTGCATCTCTTAAAAATACAAAAAACAATATATAGAATATGTATCTGTTCCAAGACAACTTTAATTGATAATGTATGTAGTACATATATTACAGATTAAAGTAAACATGTTTAGATTATTTCCTGCATAATTAAATTAAACTCTAAAGAACATAATACTTTTGTAATTATTATATCATCACGGTAAGTTTTACGATGACCCGCATAATAAATGAGAGTTACTCAAATATATCAGAATCTGTGACAAAGGTTTCCCATAGTATTTGCTAAGTACACCAGTAGTTGTCAAACCATAAGTTGTACAGCAAACAAAAGCTTACTCTCACTTCTGAGCATAGTTTCATTAGATAATGACATAACTGCGCGTGGTTGGCCTTAAATAATGCCCAGTATTACTTGACACCCGATGTTTTTGGTTTTATGTAGAATAGAAAAGGGAATGAAGTTCTAATGTCTATAGTCATACATCATTTCAGAACACGAGGTTGTTTATGTAGCTGCCGATTTTTATTTAATTATTTTTTAATAAATTGTAATAAATTTGTAAGTTATATATGGGATAAAAAATTAAAATAATTTACTAATGGCTCAATGGCAGTTGGACGTTCTGAAGTTGCACTATGGTATTATTCATGTGTCAACATGAACTTAGATATAAAGAATGTTTTTTTTATATCTTCCTGTGCAAGTACAAGCAAGTCTAAAATTAAAATAATTTAAATAATGTATATTAAACACGAAAGTTTAAAATTAATTTATAATAATTTTTTGATTGTGTACGTGTTATGTTTTATATAACATACATATATGCAACATATACCTAAAGTATAAAATCAAAAGCAATAACGTATAGATTAAAGTCCGAAATTATTAATTGAGCTGCCATTATTTTTCATTACATATTTTCAAATAAAATTTAAATACAATATTTATAATATAACTAAGACTATTTTTCTACATCAAAGATTAATTATTTTTAATACCATGCCAATAATTTTTTGACCAAAAATTATCCTACATAAATATTCGCTTATATATTTTATAGATTTTTTTTACTACGACGACGGCAAACAAGCATACGACTCATTTGATAGTAAAAGGTTACCGTAGTCTATGGACGCCTGAAATATATATATTACTTTTGTTACTGCTTTCTCTACAAATAGAAATTACTTTCTTAGTTTAAATACTTTAAGATTGTTCTTAACGCTTAAAAGAAAAAGGAATGTTTATACATGATTAAATCTGCAAAATTATATTAATAGACTAGTCAGCTGATCAGCAAGCCTGTTTTAAGCAAGTTGCAAGTTCTTGCTCGTTATCCTTGAGTTTATAAACCACGGAACATCAGTCCAACAAAATAAAGAAAGTAAATGTTTGTTTTGACTCTTTTTTAATCTTAGTCGTAAAGTTTCAGAGAACGGATAAATTATGTTTTATGTTAATAACGCGAATAAAAATCCGTGTTCAGTAGTAGGACGTTATATAGCCTAAACCTTTCTCTTGAGTCACTCTATTTATTCTGTCTATCAAAAGAAAACGCATTAAAATCCGCGTATTTTTTTAAGATCAAAACATACATAGATACAGACAGACAACGAGAAGCGAAATTGTTTTATACTTTATCACGGCTTGCCAAAATGAAATTTTTTAATTTTCTGTTCATGTAAACAGAAAAAATATTACTATATATTCTTTATTGCACTTTTAAATACAGTTCTAAACTTAAGTATATACAGAGTGAGCAAAGGTGGACTTATCTCTAAAAGAGATCTCTACCAGTCAACCCAACAATGTGGCATAGCTAGTAGTGAGTAGGTAACACATGTGCAATTAACAATATTATATTGAAATGTCCAAACGTTGAGAAAAGAAAAAAACAATTTAAAACCCAACAAATTAAATAATGTTCTAATTATATTATAATTATAATAAAATATACAATAATAAATAAAATAAACAAAAATAAAAGTTAACATACGTATAAATATACTTACTAATGCATATGCCGCTATGAATCCGGACGCAGCCGTAACGCTGCAGCAGAAAATTCTGCTCACAGCCGGTTTCATCCGTATTTTAGACGGTGTTTCCACATCACTCAGCTCGTTGCTTGTAGACATTTTGCCACTTAATTCTGCTAGCTCCTAAACTATAATCTTCATTGCATCACTGAGTTTTATAATTGTAAATAGTATTTAGTTATTAAATCCATCTTGGCGTGAACAGAGCTCATTGAAAGCATTTCTTTCGCACCATACTTTGTTATATTGTTCTAGTTTGGTATTTCTTATTTTAATTGGAAATTGTTTCACCGTTATCTTACTACTTTAAACTTATAACATATTTATTTTAAGGGTAAAATAAATTGTTAAAATACATCTTCTAATAATAAAAGTAGACGCTATTGAGGTTGTTGTGTTCCTGAAAATCGAAGCTTTGAAAATTCCCAAGATCTGAAACAAATGCATATCTTGTTATTATTTAATATTTATAAGTATACAACAAAGTCGCCATCGAAGTCTGTTCTATCATATCTCATAAATTAAGCAAAGGTTTTTAATATAGTTTTCAGCAATAGATACAGTGATTCAAAAGAGACGTTTATATGGACACATATGTAATACAGGGGTGTTATAATATAGAACAAACCGAAAAATTCAAAGATTTGTAACGTATCCGTGCAAAGCCTCGACGGGTCGCTAGCCATTACATAGTATAAAACAAAGTCGCTGTCGCTGTCTGTCCGTCCCTATATTTGCTTAATTCTTTAGAACTACGCAACGGATTTTAAAGCGGTTTCCTTTTTAATAAATAAATTTATTCTTGAGGAAGGTTTATATATATAACACATGTACACTCGGGCGAAGCCGGGGCGAATAGCTAGTAATATATAAAACTAAAATAGAAAACTGATAAAACCAACAAATAGCTGGAGATAAAACATCTACAAAAAATAATACTTAATTAATATTAAAAAGGCAGTCGAGTTAAGAAACCTCGTTTTGTTATTCTTAATCTATGGTGATGAAAAATACGACCATGTATATAGACAAATAGACGTGATGAAATTATAAAATTTCCAATTTATGTAGTCGTTTATTTTAACTGTCCATAAAAATGCAACAGAAATAAAACGTATAAATTCGTGTAAATGCATTTACGGAATAGTGACAATGACCTAGTTATATATTGACCAACGAAATCAACGATCATAGAGCATTTTATTACACACTGATCATTACTGCAGTACAGATACCAGAACTGTTTTATTCTATACTAGCTGTTCCCGCGACGTCGTCCACGTCGCATTTAACTTTATTTTTCTAAAATTAAAGTGGCCTAAGTTACTCCTTATTACATCAGCTACCAATAAAAGTCCCGTCAAAATTGGTCCAGCCATTTCTGAGATTAGCCGGAACAAACAGACAGACAAAAATTGGAAAAAATGTTATTTTGGTAGGTATATGTACCGTATTTATATTCATATGTAGCAAAAAAATGGTTATTTCAAACAGATACTCCAATTTTATTTATATGTATAGATTAATTTACGGACTATAGTCCTTTTTTCGTACGTAAGTTAAGAGTTAAGATATAGCTACAAAAACAGGATAAACACAGCGCCATCTAATCCCACGGTAAATAGAGCTTGTGTTATGGGTACTAGATAATACATAGAAAACACCCAGACCGATACTAATAATCATACTCATATATACAAATGTTTGTACCGTGCGAGGAGTCGAACCCGCGACCATCAAATGTATAGCAGTGTGCCAAACCGCTAGACCACCGAGGCCGTCATAATACATTATAATCTGTCTCCCATGATACCACTCATGCGTTGCCATTCCAGAACAATAAGATATCACGTTTCTTATTCTGTAATTTCCTGTATTTTAGTAAATACATATTTAAAAGAAAAATTTTCAGATTAATACAAATATATAATAGATTGGTGCAAAGATACATGGACGATAAGATAAGGTCAAGTCAGTGTGCCCATCGTGACCAAATCCACCAGACAATAATCAGGATGGTTTCAGGGGGACCCCGTAGAGGTCAACCCGACATGGTTCATTGCTAGCAATACAAACTCTTCCCTTCCACCCTTCCTAGTGACCGTTAATCTGGCATAATGTAATGTACTCCATTAGGTCAACTTTCACATGATTCCCTAGAAACCACATAGGTTAATTCATGGCAATTTGTCAGGATGGACTTACTGGCCTAACCCCATGCTCACCTTATCATCCTCCACTGGTACCCCGATAGCGTTTTCAATTAGAACAGTCGGTCGCGCCTTTTCATTATAGTTCATAAAAAAATCAAAAGTAACATATATGAATATTATATGTAGAGCATTGCCGAGGTCATTGATCGTTTACATACAACAAATTAAGTGGATGTAGGTAGTAACGATGTAATTGCATACAATACAATTCCCAGCATTGAAAAAGTTATGGATACTTCTCATGGGATTGTAACAAACAATTTAGCGTGTCTTATATTAGTTCAATGTAACTATTAATTGATATAAGGAAATGCGTACAGACACATAATATATGTTTTAAATAACATGTTACCGCCACTAGATCGACGGTGCCTAGATTCTAGGCCTTATGACGCAATTTTGTAAAAACTTATGTAATTCTAATAAAGTTTTCTTGTTTCGCGGTTAATTAATTCGAGATGATAGAATTATGAATATTTAAAAAACAATAAATTATGTATATAACTCTAGCTGTACCCGCGGTTTCACCCACGTGACATTTATAGCCTATGTTTTATTCTGATTTGTAAGCTTAATATAGCTGTAAAAGTTAAATTGTGTGTTAAACTGTAAAGTTAAATTAAAATCCATTCAGTAGTTTTTGCTAGAAGTAGTAACAAACATTA
Organism: Achroia grisella; assembly: GCF_030625045.1. Taxonomy (NCBI): domain Eukaryota; kingdom Metazoa; phylum Arthropoda; class Insecta; order Lepidoptera; family Pyralidae; genus Achroia; species Achroia grisella. Next base: position 826,804 of record NW_026712999.1, read on the forward strand.
ATCCATACGCGTTTCAAACTTCTTGGCGAAGATTAGAATTTTGTATAAAAAAAAATATTTATTACTCTTATTCTAATTCTACCCCTAATGATCAATAGTGTAAATACATATGTTTTTTATCTCTCTCTAACTAGACTTATAACGTAATCACTTAGATTCTCCTTGGTAATAACAAAACCTTGGCCCACAGAATGAAGACATTATCTATATGATTTAATCATTACATGCAATGATTAATGGTTTATTTTTGTTCTGTATGCTGCCACACATACTCGTAGATATATATAGTAGTAGATATACCTGTTCTTGATTCAATTTCTAGATAAGCTTTTCGTCTATCTGCCCCGCTATTTGTTGTAGTCTGTTAAATTTTGACAGGAAATATTGTTGGCGCAATATACGTCGAGTTATATTTAATTTGATAACTTAATAATAAAATATAAATATAGTCTGTTGATACAAATACTACATTAACGCAAATATTTGTAATATTGGGAAATCCACTCTAAACCACTTCAAAGTCTAATTATATAATTTATAATTATTGAAGTAATGTAGTACAGTAATAAGTGCAATATGTTCAGTTTCAATGAATAGATAGTCACTATTTGTTTATATACGACGGTCCTCTATATTCTAATATTAATAGACAAAACCTTTCCTGATAAAGTGTTAACATTAGTAACATTAGTAATAAATACCAAAATTTTATTAATTACTACATGTTTGATTATTTCTAGAACTAATAATTTAATTGATATTATTTTTCAGTTTTGTTAATCATCATCATTTATCATCATTATCATCATTTACAGATTTATTCTAACACAACTTGACACATGGAACTGATAGCATTATTCTTCGAAATGAGCTTGTACATGATTAGAGAAATGCAGATTCATGTTTAAATTAAATTAGGGAGAATGTAGTGATACCCGGAATGCTACTGTATTATTTTTTAAAAGGAAGTCATTTTAAAAGTCTCCTAATACAAAATGGTTTTAAATGTACTTTTGAGGTACATAGCAAGCGATGTGGCCACTAGTCCTTTCCCCCTGATTGGTAAGCCTCTAGATAGCATCAATGCCATGGACGGTCCGTGACAAATGGGCAGAATACCTTACCTTGCATTGTTCATTACTAGTGGGAGTTTAATTAACTAGACTTGTATGCGGACGTGATTCAACAAACAACTTGATGGATTTAACCAGCAAATTTACATAATACATTAACACACATATTATAAAACAAAGGTTTTTGATCATAATAATGCCACATATAGACCAATGGTTGTCGCAAGAACACTAGTGATATTCAAAAACACCAATGTTGATTTAAACTAATATTATTAGATATTAATTTTTGATTTAAAATAATATTGTTTAAATACGTAGCAGTGCCCACTCTTACTAAGAAAATTTGAAGTAACTAATCTCGAAGTTTACCTTTCGTGAGTAAACTGATAAATACTCAACCGATTTTAAAATTAACCTATAGCTGCGTTTTTATAGAAATGACATTTAAGTATAGAACATATTTAATTTACAAATAAATTAAAATAATTTCACAATAATTTTCACGTGAGAAGCTGGGGCAGATCACTAGTCACTTTATGACTAGGACAGGGGAGTTTATATGTACTTAATATTGTACCATATATTTTACATTAACATTACTGCACTACATTTGAAAAAAACGTATAAAAACTGACTTGAGCCGCAGACCTGCCCCACTCCTCCAGTCCCTCACGAAGTGTTAGGTAGGTACTCAACTGTATATGTATTTCTGTTTTAAACATCATATGACATATGTACAATGTAAAGCATAATGTAGGTACAATGTAAAGCTTTTATTTCTAGTTGGAACCTCAATTGGTTTCAAGCAACTTACTAGGACTTGATACTTTCCCTGAGGAAAGTGAAACAGATTGATCTGCACGGCTTTTGTGTACGTGCTATGTTTTTTGAAACAAAACAGATACTTATGTGTCCCCATACGGACGGAGCGAATCGATTTGCATTCAAATAGATATAATGCTAATACCTCTTATTTAACGCTAATGAATTACAACCTCTTTAGTCAGTGCCGTAACGTGGTATTTCCCCGCCTAAAGACAACCGGAAATTCGCCACTAATTCTATTTTTATTATTAGTAAATAAATTGTATCAACTTAATTATATACATTATTTTTGTCAATTAATAAAATAATGCATATTTAATGTTTTTTTTTCAAGAAGTTTCATTATTTTTACTTAAAATAATCACGCCGCTTTACGCCCCTTTTCGAGATTATTATTATTATCCTGTCCAGGGCCATAGCCCCCTCTAAACACCCACTCCACATTCTCTTAAGTAATAACACTATTGTTTTAAGTATTAAGTTTTAATAGTATATTTTAGTGATTAAAAATATGTTCACACATATTAATCACTAAAATAAAAATGACGATGCTATAACTCGAAAAAGAAGCTACATGTATAAAGTCATTTACATAAGTCTTGAATTCGATTCTAGATCCACTTACATGACATTACATACATTCTAGATACACAAATTTACCTTTCAAGAAAACCGCTTTAAAATCCGTTGCGTAGTTTTAAAGATTTAAGCATACCTACATAGGGACTGACAGACACCGACAGCGACTTTATTTTTTACTATGGTAATGATGATAACCCGGACAATTAAGATATCGCCATCTAGTCCCATGGTAAGCAGAGCTTTATGGGTAATGGGTATGACAACTGATATAAATACTATATACATAATATATATATATATATGTACATAATATACATGGAAAACACACAAATCGATACAAACAATCATAATCATGAATACAAATTTATCGTACGAGGAATCAGACCCATGACCATCGGAAGTAAAACGGTGTGCTAAACCGCTAGATCATTGAGGCCGTAAAAATTTATAATTTGTGAGTATGTGTAGGACTTCCAGATGTTCTTAATTTGGTCTTTAATATTTTGTTTTAATTTATATGTTTGGAATGGCATGTATGCTGACGGCCTACTTTGTGGTTATAGCTTCCGGTATGCATGCTGAATAAACTTGACAATATTATTACAATTTGTTATCACTGTATTTTGCATATAAATGACAAGCGATCCGTCCCGGCTTGGCATGGACGGACATTGTTTTTACACCTGGGGTTATTGAACATTAATGAAGTTTTAGCAGGGATTCGAATTTTTCTAACAATATAGTTACTCAGAGATAACATTAGATTACTAATGATGAACATATTTGTAAATAGCTACAGTAGTTTTTGCGTTTATTCGTTAGTAATATACAAAAATACATTTGTTTCCTCTTTATTAATTTATTTAGAAATATACAGTATAAATAGTAATAATAATTATAATAATATCTCATGACATTCACACAGCGCGAACTAGTCTCAAGTAAGCAGAGCTTGTATTCTAGAGAGCTGACAGAAATACATAGATATTATTTTTTAAATACATACATTTTATATATAGAAAACACCCAGTCCAATACAAACAACCATACTAATGAATACAAATGTTTGTACCATGCGAGGAATCGAACCCGCGACCATCGGACGTAAAGTGCTGTGCTAAACCGTTAGACTACCGGCAAGTCTTTGTACAATGTATTTCTAATAACAAAAATGGTAGCCTTGTACCGTTTTATAGTACCCAGGTTGTACAAATTCTAACTCTCGTCTGGTTTCAGTTTGAATGTATGTAGATGGTGTGGTATGATGACACTGAACTGTTATCAGCTATAGCTGAATAAGTAACATAGAGGCAAGCACGCACAATCGAATCCACATACTTCTTTCCACACACGCACACACATTTCAGACCTTAATGATACGGGCGTGATATACAAATTCAAACAACAAGATAACAACGTACAATCAGTTCTTATGCACTAAATCGAAATTACAAGACAGTGAGTTCCAGTTCCTAAAACAGCCAATAAGATATTGTTCTAGCGATTAGACGGTAGAGTAGTCACGTGTTTACCTGCTTTAATGAAACGTAATTATTCAAAAGAAAAAAATCTCAGGTTTAAACACCCATGCTCACATACATATACACGCTTACATATTTTTATAGATCTTTCTATCTTATTTTTCCTTATATATTTTTGTTGAAATGTATACAATATTACCTAATAGAACTGTGTTAAGTAAGTTTCTGTATTTAATTAAAATTATCTGATTTCTGCAGTACAAGCATTGAAGAGTACAAGATTTTTTTTCGTATATTTGCATGTAATTGCATGGCCCACCTAATGGTAAGTGTGGTAACCGTCGCCAATAAATATGAATAGCACAACGGACATTACGTAATAATGTATTATGTTGTTGTTGTTTTAAAATTCGTTCAATTTGGACAGGCGAAGAGCATTGCCCATACTGCCTAGTCAGTAGTCGTATATTATGGGAATACCACATAGGTGTTGCCATTCCAGAAGACTAAGACTAAATGCCTCTTATCCTGTAATTTTACCTAATCTGTGCCATATAACCAAAAGAGCTGGCAAACCAAGCTTTTTGGCGAATGACATAAGTGAGACTGTGGTACCCGCCAGACGACTATTTACACTCATTTTTTTACTGCAGACTAAGATGTTACTTTATTTATAGGTACGCATGTTTAAATATACAAATAAATAAATAGAGTATCGTGTGTAGAGTATATTATAATAGAAAGAGACAGTTAACAACCGATACACATTAATTCATTCATTCGCGCGCAACACGCGGAAGGACGTAATAACGTTAAATAACGTTGTTAAAAGCAGCATAATGTTATTAACGAGTTACACGCGAGTGCCGCACTATGCCAATAATATACGAACACGTTATAGTTGAATAGAGCAAGTGTCTGTTATCACTTGCATAGAAAAAAAAGTATTAGATCGATATAAGTTAGATCATGCGGTTTAATAATTCAACAGAAATAAAAACAAATATCGCATGATTGCAAGACAGAGGATTTTCTCCTGCTTAGCGTTGCACCGTACGCCTTTTTTTTTGACTTGGAGAAAATCCTTAATGGAGACCCGCCGGCCCCGGGGGAAGCCCGCGGGTACTGTGAGACTCCTACTCACTAAAAACTCCAAGATGTCCCTCACCCAACGCCTATGCCGGAGCCGCGGGATCGATGACAGTCAACCGGAACAAAAAAAAATGTGGAACGCTTTACGATTTTGCGTGTCATCCTTGCGCAGGAACCATGCTAATCTTCTCTGTATCGTTCCAATTTTAGTATATGTACTGCCGCACCGTACACCTGCGGTAACGTTAGACATTGGTAGGACTCCAGAGCTCCAGCTAAATGGATGATGTGAAAATCAGCATGAATTCAAGTCAGTTTGCTCATCGTAGGAAAACTAGAAATTCACCAAAGGTTTCCAGGGAGAGTTTGAGTTTGGTAAAATACCCAAGTTTTCTGTAAGAGAGCTTTAAGCGACAAGACCGTCTTTTAACACATATTAAGTTTTTAGTAAATATGTTCTGTGCTCATTAAAGAGTTATATTGTTATTATTAAATGGCTAAGTGGTTTACTTTTGTTTTTGTATTTTAATTCAAAGTTAAATTATTGTGTAGTCAGGCATAACACCTTTAAATGTTTACACAGGGCTGCCATCAGTATCACATAACCTGTCCGTGGTTGCTGTTTACGAACATAGGCCACTTTGCTTAAGTGTACCGTCAGATTGCTTACTCCTTCCAGTTACTTAAAAAACACCTCTAATAATCTAGGGGATTACCAGTGGTATTTACAGTTGCCACCGTTATTATGTAAAAAAAAATGGAATAAAAACAGTGTAAGACATAACAACTATAATTACAGGTCTTGCTTTCCATTTGAAATCAACTAATTAGCTGGTATAGTGAAAATTATGTAATTTTGAACGTTTGTACTAACAAGCCGTAAAAGTATTACGGTCACTTGCGGTGATTTTTGTTTACCTACAAATTATAATTATGCAATTAACTTATATAATTAGTATATACTTATATATGTATATGTATATTGTAACATATTTTACATTTTTATATAAATGGGTTCATCATCATTATCATTACATAGTATAAAACAAAGTAGCTGTCGCTGTCTATCCGTCCCTATGTAAGCTTAAATCTTTAGAACTAAGCAACAGATTTTGAAAAGATTTTTTAAAAAAAAAATATTCTAGAGGATGTTTTATATATACAAGATGGGTTTATCTTTTCTGTTTGTTAGTTAACCAGATAGATAGATAGATAGACTATGTCATTCTATGATTATGATTATTAAATAATATTACGTATTTTTTTTATTAGTATTAATGGCAATGTGAATGAATGAATTTAAATTTGCCTTCAACTTACTGTATGGCAGTAAGTTGAAGACAAATTTAAATTCAATGCATTAGAGATCCCAACACACATCTTAATAACAATAATACAGTCATAAACAGGTAGCAAACGGGCAGACAGACACTCTTCAGCGTTTATATTTGTATGGATTACCTTAAGTCTGTGACACGTTTCATACTTTACCTTACATAAATCCACTTACTTATCGTTTCAAAACGCATTGACCGATAACTTATTATACAAACTCACTTCCACTAACCCCAATAAGCGACCCATTTACCATATTTACAGGGTTCAAATTACAAAAACGTCTCGGATACAGTTAGGGTCGTTTCCGGCAAGGCGTGAAGATATGGAGGCGTACGTGAGTTGAAACTCTAGAGGGTTCATAGAACTGGCTCGATGCGTGATCTGAATCTATGATAACAAGTGCATACTACATAGTTCTAAGTAGCACTTCACAAATTTGTACCTGGGTATGGAGTATTATGACGGCGTCGGTGGTCTAGTGGTTTACCGCTTTACTTCCGATGGCCGCGGGTTCTATTCCTCACACGGTGCAAACATTTGTATTCATTAGTATTATTGTTTGTATTGGTCTGAGTATTGTCTATGTACATTATATTTACACAAAAAATCTACAGTAGTATATATATATATATATGAATTGTCTAGAGGCGCTGTGTTAATTGTCCAGAGTTATTTATTATTATTATTTATTAATGTTATCTCTCTCTCTCTCTCTAATTAATATAATAAGAATAATATAATACATTAAATATAAACTTATAAACTACTATAAAAGGAAAAGAGCGTATGTGAGAATCGAATGTCCCTACGTTAATTACTACGATAATTGCAAACAAATGGCAATTGATTCCGATTATTTTAATTTTGTACAAAGAATTCTTGTTGTTCAATACAAAATTGGAATATATTTATTTAAGGTCCTCCTGTTTGTTCTAATAATTATTTGACAATAGAGTCTTTAGAGAATCGAACCTCAAAAGTAAGGCGCTGTGCTATACCTCTAAACCACCGAGCTGTTGAAATTATGTTCGGAATAAATTAAATTTATCACTACTACAACGCAACGGTATATTCTGCGCAATCAGCTCCCACGCACAAACTCTGGCTACCGTTTTCTACTGTACACTATGGTAAGTTATATAACCCAATGTATTTTGTTCTAAAGTTAGTCTATACTCATAAGTAGAAATACATATTTTACTTTTTTATAAGTTTGTTTATAACGCATAATGTTGATAAATTACTTGACCGACTTAAAATTTATTTTATCCATACATAGATAGATGTTACTGACAACATAATTGAATACATCAACTTAAATCTCAAAGCACCTGTTTTTAACACTGGCCGTCACAAAAAAATTAATAATTTACATTTCTTATACATTCTTCGGCGATGGAAAAATCATTAATACATCAAATCACTATGAGAGACGGCGATAAGCTCGATCATTTCCACATTGAATCCAAATATACCCAAAGAAATGGGAACATCAAGTGTTACTATATAAACAGTAACAATTAATAGTAAACACGGCTGACTACACCATCTATCTAATCAATACCATTGCTAGACATAGGCTTTTTTTTAAATGTGTGAAAAATTTTCAAAAAACCGTCACCTCGCCGGAGGAATGGCGGGACGGTGGAATTTTACCCACTAAAACCCACACAATGTACCTGAAAGCGCCTATGCCGGAGCTAGGGGTTTGGCATGTGCATTGCACGCAGGCGATGAACATAGTTCTGGCGAACTGTAGTAGGTAGGCCAACTATAGGTGTGAATATATACAATTTTATTATTTAAAAAAAATTCAGCTGCTTTGCCACTTGTGGACAATATAGCCAACAAGCGATATGGACATGACTGTTGAGTTATTTGTGAATGAATGTCTAAAGTATAATGTTATAAAGTATACAGCAACTTCGACCATAGACTTAAGTAACGATAAACAATGCAAATAGGACTAGTACTATTACTATCGATGGTATTTAGGACTTGAAGTGTCAAGTTAATGTGCCTATACTAGTAATAGTTCTGTCAACACTCGAGACCCTTCCATTAGTACCTCCCCAGATAACATACATTTAAATTAAGTGTAAAGTCAGTCCACGTTCCGATTCCGCGACGTATGTATATTACAATAAAACAATAAATTATGTAGATTAGGTAGCGACACCTCATATGCGAACGCAATGTTTTCACGTTGGTATACCAATTATTGTGATTAATCCTTAGAGAATTTATCACCATTGACTAACTGACCTTATTTGACTGCATATTCATATCAATATCTTCAACTAAGGGAGGGGGGAAAGGGATTGTTAGTAATGTGGACCCCATAGCCAACAATGTGCCATGGCAGGTAACCTTCTCCGTGGTCTGCAATGGAAACCAACGTAATAATATTGGCCACGATGGGGTAACTAACCTAACAACATGCTTATCTTATTGTCCTCCACTTATGGTACTCCATCAGCATACGGTTAGCGAAAGCGGGGACACTATTCTATCAAATTTCAAAATGTAATCTTCAAAGGTAATATATGTAATTTCGATTCAATCCACTATACTTTTTTGGCAATTGACGATGGACTATATTACCACAGATAACATATTACTGTCTTCAACCCTATCTGATAATAAATAGACATAGTGAAAATGAATAAATACCTACATTTGACGTTGTCTTAACAAACTATGGATCTATTGTCATTACAACTAAGATACCCTTTGTTCTATTTTATTGCATCCATTAATTAAATCTATATGATTATTAAAATTCATGGACAATGCCAATGGTACATAAAGAGGTAGACAATAATACGAATTTCAATGATTATCGTGACTCATCAAGTCACAGGTGCATTTGCGTGCAATGATTCTTATAACAAAATAACTCGTCAAGTTAATAAATCAATGTACAGAATTCTTCAAATTCCTGAGTGTAATTGTGTACTGCAAATACCTAAATCGACCAAAGTATTTATCTTAACATAGTATAAACGAACGTCGCCACCGGTAGGAACTCACTTAGGTATATCTTATAAATTGCGCAATGAATTTTAATGCAGTTTTCAACAATAGATAGAATAATTCAAGAGGGAGATTTATATGTACAATATATGCGTTATAATAGTATATAACAAGCCGATAAATTCAAACATTTATAATGCATCCGTGCGAAGCCGGGAGGGGTCGGTATTTTTTATGTATAAAATATATGTCCGTTTCTCGTGTGTGCAGTTGAAATCAAGTTGTAGTCATAAAACTCTCCATAAAAACCTCACCCGCCCTAGACAACATACTTTGAGCAAGAATGCTCGTTACGTAACTATCACGAGTTACATAGCCAGCTTCGCAGAGTAATTTATTCGTGTACACTTAGATAAGTACAGTCAGATAGAGATATTAGCAATTTCAAATTGATAACATCAGTAATTTCTGAAATATATACTGTGATAGACAAACGAACGAAGAATCATGCAATAAGATTACTATTTTACCATGGTAGTTCATTCATTCATAATTTACGATTCGCAATCTTGTCGGTGGAGGATGTTTTTAGTTACGAACTCTTTTTTTAACGTGAGGAAAAATCTTCAAAAAGACAGTCTATTGAAGATTTTTAGATTTTCCCGCCAGAGGGGTGACGACTGTGTGTGAGATGTTTAACCACTAAAAACCACACGGTGTACCTACGGTGTACCATTTCCGGAGTCACGAGGACCCTAATTTAAAAAAACACTTGTTGGTTTGTCAATCTTTAATCAAAAGATATCAACAAAATCCTTATCAACTTTGATAAAATTATAGAATATAAAAGTTTTAAAGATCAGATCACATCAGAAGCATCTTTAAATCATATCTGTAATATAACAATATCAAGTAGACTTCATTTTCTGCATTTATCTTAAAATTTGGGCCGTTGAGAAGAAACAACTGGCTAGAGAGCCTGGAAGCACCACGTGCAAGATGCTGGCGTACCTATTTTGTTCTAAATTAACAGAAAATTCTGCCAAGAACGGTTGTGTTCAGTTTACTGGCACGGATTATGTCAACGGGAAAATTACGAGGTCAAAGTTTGACTTACAGTTTCAAATACATCGTAAAGTGACATTCTCACGATCCTAACTCTTGATAGAGTGGTCAGATGCAGTATATTTTCTGTAACTAGTAAAAATGACGAGTTACTACAATGAAATTAAATTACAAATTGAATTACTAAGCAGTATACCCAAATCTACTGGAGTCAGAGGAAACAAACAATCTCTGTCCCCCTTTATTTATTAAATTTATAACCTCTGTTTTATTATGATCGAATTTTCGATCCCCTTTAGATATAGATCATACATTTTTCCCCGCCTATTCTCAATAATATGATCTGCCTGTTTTCTTTATCCCTTTCAAGCACTTCCCCATTCCTTATTTTATCTTTCCAGCTAATTCTTTCCATCCTTCTCCAACACCACATTTCCTTTTCATTTTGTAGCAATGTCCACGTCTCACAGGCATACAAGGCTATAATCCAGATGTAGGCCTTCATAAAACCTTTCCGAGAGGACTTTCTTAAATAGGAAGTTTAAAAAAGTCTCAATGCAGATAAAACAGTTTCATGGTGGTTTTGTGGTAATATTATGTACATTATTTACAAACGTAACCAATTGCGAGTTTACTTCTGAGTTTTACTTGTGATTACTATCAGCGTGAACGTTATGGTAATAATAGTGGTATAACGGGTGTGGTAGAAGCTCGCGTGCCGCAGTCCAACAGTCCGCAGTACATTATATACCGCAAGATATAAATATAAAATCATTTTGTACTGTTCACTACTAATAATGCAAAGCAAATAATGAGGTACTTTAAATATTTTAATTTTTGCATATTTTGTTACAAACTTTACTAGCTATTTTTATTACAATTACTGACTGATTTCTATGAAAATTTTATGGGAAATAAAGCACGTAATGTAGTTATTCTGTTAGGTAATGTAAAAAATATAATGAGAATCCCTATAGACTTCGACTGCTTTTTTTAATGTACCTAATCAATATTTTTGTATTCGTTCCCGTGATTAAATATGTGTTCACGACATTCACCTGCACATGATCTTCTGAATCACCGTATCAAACAAAAACTAAAATAATCCATGGTTCGATCTTCTACAGACAAACACACTTTCGTTGCATCAATATATGATATAAATTTACAGAGAAGTAGGTACTTATATTTGAAAGCTCGTTGATGTCTTTACAAGGCAATTGTGTCAGAGTACGGAATGTTTGAATTTATATAATTATATAGACTGAATTATTGAAGTGGATTTATAATAGATTAAACTTAATTATGTTACATGTAGCAGCCTGTGTCTACAATTTGCTAATTGTGAAAAAAAAAGTTCAGTTGCTAATTTATAGCTGTATATATTAATATTCTAATTGGATTGTGAATTCTGTTTCACGTAATCTAAATTAAAAAAGTTAAACGAAATACATAACTTTCGTTCGAATATTTACGTAACTGGGCAATATATAACAATAATCAATACTATAACAAAATTAAATACACAGCCACAGTGTCGAAGGTTGCCTTTGCTATTAGTACCCCAGACCGGTATCATAACAAAAACATTTCGCATGAACATTGAAATAATTTATATTTGCACAGCGTTACCTCACCCATACAAAAAAATACAAACCTTAACTCATAAATTCCAGATTATATATAAATAAATATAGCTGCACAATCATACACCAAGTGACAATGACAAAAAAATAAATAAACACTTTATTATGTTTTAAACAATAAACACTTCGATATTTTAAAACACGTTTGAAATTAGAATACGCGCGTTCGCGCTGCCATACGGCGCGATACTGGGTCGTGATTGGTAGTTAAAAACGCGGGAATGCACATATATCAAGTGACGTTTAAGTGTAAAACGAGTTATGTGTACTATGCAAATAAAGTTATGACGAAAGACTAAAATAATTTAATACCTGTTGCACGCTTGAGGACTGTATGTCCTTCGATACAAATAAAATCTAGTTTTGCGTTTAATTTTTATCGCCGGCTTACTAGCAACTTTCGTATTAAATATGGCTACGGTTAGGCTTATTTAGTTTAGACAAACTCTTCATTACAACTCTTCAATACATATATAGCTTATTTTAATTGTATCGCATACCAGATTTTTTTATAATAAAAGAACGTGTCTACTACTACATTATTAAAAATACGGGAGGCTTTGGAGATTACCTAAAAACACAGTCATGGCAATTCGAACTCTATGTGAGTACGATTCCGCACAAATAGTACTAATTGTTTTATAATAATCAATTTTCATACTGGTACATATAAGCATTTCTGCTATTAAAATATTGCCTTGAATATTGTTCTCACTAAGCCAATATGTTTATTACATAAAACTAAGTATTTAAAAGCACTATTCCAAGAAAAAATTTCAATTACACACAATGCCATCGTCCATAAAAATATATAATATATCTAGGTACAAAATACAAAAACAAGACAATATTCTCTATTCATAAATTTTTATTTTCTCATATTCGTCCATCTCCTTTTAAATAATGGAACAGGCAAAGATCCTTTTACCATACAGACTAGTCTACTTGTATTCATAGAGGTTAAGAAAATGAACACCGAACAAATTACCATACATTATGAAACGGAAAGATTAAAATATAATTTATAATCTGTCGCTTACTATAAAATTAGGATACCGAAACTAGGTCTGCAATGTGTTTTGAAAGCGTACGCGCAGATACGGGACAGTCACAAACTATCGACTAGTGAGTCACTCTGTGGAATATTAAACAGCTGTACACACAACGGCATCTACTGTTATGGTATTAGGCAGTTGTTTGCCGACGTGTCTGCATACTTCCTTCCTTAATAATAATCTATATTTGTAGCCTAAAAGTCTACAGAATCTGCAAATATAATTAAGAGTTAAGTATGAAACGTAAATTATTTTTAATTTGCGAATCAAGCCCTTTCCTAAAGGGTACAGAAGTAAACCAAAGTAAGTAGTAAGTAATAAGATACTAGTCTCGAAGTCATACCACTTTTTTATCGATTATCATGGAATGGTACACCCAACTGCGCTAACGGTTTACGCTGGCGAGGCACTAGTGGAGGTTTATAAGATGAATATAAGATCAGGTCGGTTAGACTATCGTGCCAAATTCTCTAAAAAATTATCATGATGGTATCCAGGGGGAACCGCACAGAGATCTAACATGGTACATTGCTAGCAATGAGAATATTAGGCCACATTCCCTTCCACCCCAGCTATACCACATTAATTCTCTGGAATAGCTCCTAGTAATATGTAGGTATCATGGGATCACAATTTGCAATAGAAATACATACTACATCGACCACAAATAAAGCAGATGATGATGATTATGAGGGTTACGATTTATTTCGTAATATCTATGGTATTAAGATATAAGGCCGTATTTTGATGCAAAACAGCCTAATATCATATAGCCCAAGAGCTCACGACTGCCAGACATACGTCATTTTAGTAAACGTGAAAGTTCTTGTATGTTCCTGGATCGTGGTAGGTTCCAGGTTTCATGTTTGGGGATCGTTCTTACCTGTGTTGGGGACACACATACAAGAACTTTCACGTTTACTAAAATGACGTATGTCTGGCCGTCGTGGGCTCTTGCTCTAATATATATATCCGTAACTATGACTATCATTTAATTTCGATTCATTTAACCTTCTCAGTTACTTAACGAGATTCATGTTTATAATTGTTTTTAATTGATTCTGGCGATCGATATCGGTAGTATAATTGATTAGACATCAATAATCTCTGTATTAATAACGAAAATTGTAAAGTTATTATAGCGGATAATGTTCCTTCCTTCCTGTCTATTTAAATCAATCAAATTATTAACTTATAGATACATAAATTAATGAATGATGAAAACGCCTTACTTACCAAAGGGAGTTCAATCCCCGCACAATACAAACATTTGTATTCATGAGTAATAGCTGTTTGTATTGGTCTAATAGAAATATGTCCATATGAGGCAGTTGTTTAAGCGCTTATATTACATTTTCTGGTAATTACAAACTAGATAGCGTGTAATGTGTGATATATGGTTATATGGTCTTTTAAGGCTTTTTAAGGTTTTTTTATGTCAATACAAATGAAATAATTTTGTAAATGTTTATCTATAATTGTATAATAAATAGAGTATTTAGTGCGCCTCCTACCTTCTCTCTTTATGTAAATACTCTCTGTTAACACCGGGTTGTCTGTAAGAGATTGCTGATAGCGATAAGACCGCCTTTTGTAAAACATTTATTTTCATTGTTTTATACTTACTGTCCTATGTTTATGTATGCGCAATAAAGAGTTATTATTATTTCAACTTAGATTTAGTCTAAGAGTTTTTAGACTATCAGCTCGTATTTAATTAATTATTAATATTTTTTATTTAATATAAAAATTAATTATAGTATTTTACTCATAAATATTAAATTATTTTTACCGGATCTAGAGCTTAAACAGAATCGTGTGCATAGGAATATCTGTAAATTTCAGCGGCCAAGCTGGTTGTTTTGTAAACTTTGTTCCGGTGATTAAAATGAACAGTGTTGTATTAATTTGTGTACAGGACTCCTTACAACCGGGCCGGCGCGGCGCATCGGCTGGATAGCACATTTCTTATTTTTAAATATTTATTTCTTTATAATATTTTTACGTACCCATCACCTTTGTTTATAGTAAAATCTTCTACGATCGCTATAGGCTCTTTCTTTTATATTTTTATAATATATTAATATATTCTCTACTACGTCTTTCATTACAATCATTGATTGACCCGGAGACCTACATGCAGTCTCACACAATTTGTTTGAAGTTACAAAGTACCTAAGACTTGGCAAATGGATGAGGTATTATGGGCGCTACGACATTTTGGTTGTGATCCTGTTCTTGTTTGTATAAATCCCACTGTTACCACATACAATCAGGTCAACAGTCAAATTATTTACCATTGTAATTTCTTAAAAAAATATATTTGTGGAAAATATGTCACGAGATATGTAGGTACACATTTGCCATCAATGCATCTACACAAAGCGGGCAGTGACTCAATAGGTTTCCCACGACTCAACAATACATCTTCATTCTCTTTCCGCAATCACGTGAACGAAAGAGACGGCGAGCATGTAGGATTTGCAATTGCATTGAACATTGACAAGACAAACGCCTTAAGTGAACCTTGAAACTAACGTGTTTAAAGGAAAACATCAATCTCCGGTCTTGTAGGAGTTTTTGTCCCATCAAAGGTCGCGCAATGGTCACATAGAAAACAAGATATGGCACTAATCAACGACAAGGCTTTTGCTATGATCATTAGAGTTAAAGCACTAAACATTTCCATGGTGCATTCCCACGATATTATCAACCTAGATGTTGTACTTAAACGGGATTATCTTCAGGGCCGAAATAATATTTGACAAAGTAGGCAAATGCCTAAGGGTACCGCATCAGCTATGGACGGCAAACGCACACAAAAGAAATTGAAAAGGTTTCAAAGTAAAAAAATATTGGAAAAAAATTGGTGGTCTCAATGACAGTAGATCATATCGTTGCTTTTTTTGGACGTATGCTATTATTAATATAAACCATCGTGTAACAAGTATAAGTAAGTAGTAGAACTAATAATCTGGTTGAATGACTATGATGTAGCGTATTTTGGAATAAACAATACTTTGGCATTTACTCATTACCTACTTAATTAATTCATTCATTCTTAATTTAAGAGCTATGCTCTTGTCGGTGGAGCTCTTGCCACTTTCCGCGATGTTCCATCATGCTCTTTAATTCTTGATACGACACGACTCCCATTTTGTCCTCAATTTGTTTGATGTAGCTATTCCTTGGTCTTCCCCCTCCTCCTCTTTCCTTCTATTTTCCCCTCAATAATAATTTTCATGAAATCATCGTGCCGTATCAAATGTTAGGACACTTGATACGGCACCCACTTAATATGCAGATATAAAAAAACATTAATTTTCTACTATTCTATTTTTTTTTTTATCAAGGAGTTCCGAGGATATATATGCCTAGGTTGGGCCCCTGGTTAACTTAACTGTATCAACTTGCTTCCATGTAATATATTGTATTATATACTTTCACAATGTTATACATGCTCATATTTCGCTGGAAATATATATAAACATATTTTGTGTCTGTCAAATTCGAACAAATTCTCTTGGGCGTAATTCTACACTTCTAGGCAACGGTTTAAATCCAATACAAATAGTTAAGATTTAAAGTGACTTACAAAAGCTAGTAATTTGTCTAATAAGAAAATAATTTGAGAGGCATTTTAGTTTCATAATCACAAATTATGGATTATCTTACAGTTACTAAATAAAAGTTATCGATAGATACCTCATAATTTAGCGTCATTTTTATTACAGGTAATTTGTTACAACAGTAACTAATCGTGCATATTCCAAGGATTCAAACCCACACATCCAATTTATACCAGCCACAATTAATAACTGAATAATTTCTCATAATGAACAAAATACAAAACACCCACCGAAATTTAAAACTAATTGTTTTAGTAGTAAAACATCTTGAATGTTTAAATAATTTTAACCTTAACCCAATAGGCGTGTGGGTGCATGTAATCACATACATTTGACCTGAGTAAGTACTCCTACACCTGTTTTGTTTCAAATTCACTTGCGTGACTCATGATTTATGGTTTGGCCTGACAAGTCTATGTTGTGTTGACAACATACTACTTAATACCTTCCCAAGGTTTTCATTAAAACTTTGGGTCAATTTTGCATTAATTTGAATATTTTATATAAAGTATAATTTACATATTACTAGAGGTTTGTCCCGACTTCGCACTTCTTACAATTGAATAAAGATTATTTCTACATATTTCTATAGCGTATGTATTGAAATAACACAGCTACAAATTTCATGTGGGTGAAACCGCGGGCACAGTTAGTATATAAATAAAACAAAGACTTCACTACTACATATATGAATTTATTTAATAGAGATATAGGTACATATAATAATGATATAATTCTTAATAATCCATCACACCAGGTACTATCAGAAACCAAAAAGCCATCAACACTAACTGTTACTTTGAATAACTGAAACACATCCTCTACTATATTAAATATTAACTACTACACTCATATATATAAAATGGTATATATTCAAAAAGGAAATTAATACAGATTAAAAATACCATATAAGACATATCTCAAGTTATAGCTTATGAATATTTAATTTACTATGAAGCCGGTCCCATTGTAATGGATACCGTAAGTACATTTATTTAAATAGTAAACAAAATACATTTGTAGGTAGTTATATATTAAACATCATAAAAGCACTTCAAGGCAAGTATATTGTACGTCACTGAGAATATTTTAGTCGAACAACGCTACATTTATATATTTATGCAAAAGCTACAATGCAATTACTTCCATAAAATTGAATGAATGATAGACAACATTAACTAATTTATATATTTATATTTGTGTATATATATTATAGTAGAATTAATAAAAATTCGTCTAACAACAAAGAGGTATGGAATTACCATAATAACATTTGAAAACAATGTACTTAGACAATTTCAGATCTTAAAACAGAAATAAACTCTTAAAAAATTTCATAAACTTTAAGGTCCACTTACACTAACCTTTCTATTATTGTACAGATTTAAAATGAGAAATAGAAAATAATAATAATAGTAAGAAGCAGTAGGCTGCAGTGATTGAGGAATTTGTTATTTAAGTAAAGGCAAGAGATATATCTTGATTTATGTATTAATTGATTTTTATAACAATTCGTACGCTTAAGTCTATCACAAGATACTATCTACAGTGTACAGCCAACAATATTAAAACGGTACATCGTTTAGAGTCTACACAATGCACGTTTTTTTTTATCTACCAGATGAAGAAAATAAAACACATTAATTATAATAAAACTAATTTTCCTTGCTAATAAAATCCCTTATTCATTCCAATAAACTAACTTGACATATAAAACTAGCTTAATAGGCTCTCTTCGTTTACAAACGGCATTAACTAAATCATTACAAATTTCGGAATATCAAATTTAATTTTTTTATTTAATGTCGAAATTTCAAAATTTCTAATTTTTAGTTAAAACAATTTAATATTAGGCGTGCGAATTGCAAGACACATATTGGCAGGAGTTTTCACAGCGTACTGCTTCTTAAAGTGGACCTTCTACTCACACAACAGCTGTTTTATATTATCACTCCTGTTTCCTATCACTCCTTCCACATTCCCTTCCTTTATCACTATTAGATGGATAAGTACAACGATTTTGGTCTAATTCTAGGCAATTCGGTCCGGGGCGTCAGCATTTTATTTTTTATACACGTGCCGTTTTCTATTAAAACCTCATGAGAAACTGCGTTTTAATTTTGAGATAACAGTCAAATATTAAAAACGATACGCGTACAAAAAATTAGATATGATCATAAACAATGGAATGGTACTTTATGAAAATTAAAAAACAAATTATCTTACACAACTAAAATAAAATGACAATATATTTTACAAAAACAAACGTTGAGAGGTAGATCATGTACCATTCCCTTTATGATTTAAATTCGATATACATTCATAACTATTAAAATATGTGATATTTTCTTAAAGAAGACACGCCAAACCGAAATCGAGTTGTTTCACAGCCTTAATAAAAGTCTTAGGTGGTAATTTAAATTGCTCTTTCAACTCTGTCCTACTTTTTATTGTATAAACTTTACTATTTATTGTTAAAACTTTATAGAAAGAACGCGAATTATTAACTATCGTGGACATTCGATTAACTAGACTAATTTGTAAGGCAGTTAGATAATGGGAAACCGGATAACTGAATACATAAAGAAGTACTTGTTCTTTACATATGTATGTATGTTATAGTAATATTAAGTATATAGAATAATATAGCATTAGAAAATAGAGTAAATCTTATGTTTGTATAATAAAAAAGAAAATTAATTAAGCTTATCAACCAAAATCAAATATTTTACATACGTTTAAATATAAGTTTTTATGCGTTTTTATATCGCACGCTCATCAATGAACAGCATTAACGCAAAATATATGAATTATATGAAATTAACTTTAAAGTTCATGTCACAAAAATTGCAAACTTGTAGTTAATCGATTTTATTATTAATACTATTTATTATTAAGGGTATGATACATATTTACCGTTTAACTGCGGTTGAGAATCCGAATATACGCGATAATTGAGATCTGAATAATCGAGTGCCCACCATATTAATAAATGTGAATATAAAAAAACAATTTTCATTAGGACAGAGTTTCAAAATAATGAGAACACTATACAAGAGGCGGGAATGATGTTCAGTATCTAATTCACTACGATGTCACTTTATACACTTGGTTATGTTAAAAAATAATACATTTTCATATACTCTTGTTGTTATATACTTTTAGTTCTTATGATTATTTTGTAAAGTATAGTTGTTATTGATCTTAGCCTCTTCTATTCATTTTCAGTCTCAGGGAATGTATGTTGGTAAGTCTCTTCGTTGCCTTACTAAATATAATATGTTCTTCACGTTGAACTTTTATAAATCTCATAAAAAATATTTAAGGAAATCATTCAAGGATTACATTCAATATATATTTATTGTTAACGTCCTCTAAAATCTACGGGGTACTTAGCACTATTTGTAGCATAATAACATTTTGTGTCGCCATATGTACGTTTGGCCTTGCTTTAATGTTATCACTAAGTATATTTATATAGAAATTTTATATATGTCTACGTTGTCGCTACAATGAAATATTTTAAAGATCAATTTCACGTGTTTTTTGTTATAAAGGCATGTTCTTTATATGAACCTCTACATTTTCATCACAATTTTTGTGCGTGACTATATAACTATCGTCCTTATGAGATTTCGTAGTTATTATATTTGAATTTGTTATCTCTTACGCTAGTAATTCTTTGAAAATTAATCTGTTATTAAAGCTGCATATATATAAATAATAGATGTAAATAAACGATGTTATTATATGTATTGAACGAGCAATTGACAGTTTCGAAGTATCTTCAATGTTGAATATTTTTGAATTCATGGTAACTTGAGGCATTGCTTTCAAAACGTATGAAAAGCCAATTTCGAGATCGTATGATATGTGTACGATAATAATAAATACTACTTTAACTAAAATCGATTGCTTCCTGCGGTAAATATGTAAATTTATGATCACATATTTTGTAGAGAATACCAATCTTATGTATATTGCGTTTTACATTTTAGAGATTTCGTAACATACCTACCAACAAAGGGCTGACATCATGATTTACTTTTTGAATGTATGAAAATATATATTTATTTATCATAAAAAAAAACGTTCACGTCATATATCAAAACATTCTGATCTATTATTACTACCTAATAATTGTTACAGATATGTAATTAAAAATTACCTAAAATTTTGTAAAATTTGTTGAACAATTTTAAAATACCGAATAGGTTCTGTTAATTAACCAATAAATATAAAAAATACATTCTTAAAATTATAATCAAATTTTTAAAAATGTTTGGATATATTGAAAAATTATTTATAAAAGTTTATATAATACGCAGATCCCTTGCTTGACATGCTGTTACTTATTATTTTTAAATTAAATTCTAATCTGCATTTAGGGGATCCATAAATTACGTTACAACTATTTCAGTAATTACCGCCCGATGTCACAGTTCATATATTACTAGTCAAAATTTGAATTTTAATACTATTAAAAATCTATGTCACATCTTAATCCGTGCTAGATGTCTCCATTTCTTTTTACATGTATTTAGTGACTGCTGCAACCCCTTGTTACACAATGTCTTTATCCCCCCCCCCCCTTCTTAACGTGTCGTAATTTATGGATTGCAACTAGTCAAGGAAGTAAATACTATGATGTCAGCCGCCCGAATCTGAACCTGTAGCTCTCCCAGTATGTTTAATGAAATTTCTTGTGCGTTATCCATTTTTGCTCCCGTGGTTATTCCGAAAATTCCTTCCTAACATACACGTTGTATTAGAAAGTATGGAAATTAGGATGTTTTAGCCTAGCAGTTCTGGCTTGGCTTATCATTGGCACGAATATGTCTCGTGAACTTATTACTTTTATTATATGAAATGAAGCTAACGCTCCTAAAAATATTATAAAAATACATTTCTTGCATCTGTCATCGCCTATATTGCAAAACCGTAGGTTCGTCATGTATAAATAAAACAAAATGGGGGCGCCACAGATTCAGAAAAGCGAGTCCAGAGCGAGCGTATATTATAATTAGGTATCTGTAACATGATAAACGTCGTAAAGCCTTAAAGAAAATCATTTTACAGAGATGCATACATGTTTTCGCGATTGTTTCCGAACTAAACCATTTTTATCTATTTATTTATCAAGCTTGTACTGTAGCTAATATTGACTGAAATATTTGTCTAAACAATTCAATAAGGTTATGATTTTTAATAGTTTCATTTCAATCATAACTTCTATGTTTTAATAAAATGATAAATTTCTCATAATTCGCTTAACAGGTTCAAAACCATCCCATTTCAGTTGTTTGAGTAGAAGATAAATTAAATTACATCAAAATAACATCATATCACAGATAACACTATTCCATAAGATTTCATTAAAAAAAATTATTGTTTTCTTCTTTTTTTATCATTTAGACGGATTACATAGAAATATTCAATATTTCAAATAATTTATGAGTGATTTGAATGAATTTAAGAAATACTATAAATTATAATAATGTACATATTTATTTTAATTTACTCTGTCACGTTTCGCTCTGAACTCGCATACACATTTCCTACGCATCTTATTTTAACGTATTGTAACAAGCAACGTTTTCAGTCTCAATGTTTGAAATGCAATTGAGTACGATGGGGACGGACTTTTGTCTTGTTAATAAAACAATTATATTGAAACTAATAAGGAATTGTTTGATTCGTACACCTCTATAGGGTTCGTTCGTTATATTTATCTCTTCGTATATACAACAGCGTCTTGTACCGTCACGCAATACATTATTTATGACATCCTCATGTCGTAACCGCTGAATATTAAAAATATAAATTCGTTCGAATAACTTAATTCGAATTTCGATTCTTTT
Source organism: Achroia grisella (assembly GCF_030625045.1). NCBI lineage: Eukaryota > Metazoa > Arthropoda > Insecta > Lepidoptera > Pyralidae > Achroia > Achroia grisella. Next base: position 849,430 of record NW_026712999.1, read on the forward strand.
TTTCGAATTAAGAACGTCAGAAACCGTTAATAATAAAATAAAAGTTTGTAATCTATATACAAGTAAAGCGATCTTATGGTACAGCGGATAAGGTCGATCTATCGCTGCATCGACTCTCAACTTGCCAGTCTTCGTTTTAAATACCTTATCTTCCCTCGTGGGTACTTCGCGTGTTTATATTTATCCGCTACTAGTGTGGCACTTTATATAATATGCACTGTATTAGATACAGTATCGCGAGATAGTTCTCTTAAAGCTACAGTTGATATAAATGTATTTGTAATACTTCATTTTGTGCAATGTTCGTTTATAGTAGATGCCTATCGCTTCTTGTTAACATATTTACATTTTCCTACAGGCCCCTTGACTAGATGTTTAATTTTTTTTTAATAATAAGTAAAGCATCGCACACCAATTCTACTGTATAACATTTGAGTATCAGAACCGTTCCGTGGTCCTGATTATTGAATATTGGAAAACTTGTTTTTTCTCTTATTTTATTTGGTTTGACAAAAGTAATTTTTCATCCTAATACACATACTAGACGTCACATCTTCACTGATGAAAGTTCGCACAAAACAAATACTAATATTTACATTTATAAGAATGAGAATGATGAAATATATAGTGTTTTATTAATACTTCATCAAACAAATTGAAGGTAATTGCGAAGAAAGTAAAAAATACAATAAGTTAGTAAAAAGAGTATTTACCTTTGTAAATTTGTAGTAAATTGACTTGCATTAGTAAAATTGACAGATATAAACGCGGTTTTATATAATATATGACTATTAACGTTATAGTATTAATTTTATTATATAAAATTGTCTATAGTTTTCTTAATCGCACTTTGGTTAATTCTCGAAAAACAAAGAATTTTTGTTTTATCCTAATCTTGTACAATTATTAGAAGTTCTTTTATAGGGTAATATTACATTATTTGTTCAGAATCCTCAATATGCCGGTCCGATTTTAGATCTGTCGTTTTTTATTTAATTTCTAATTCTTCCCATAATAGTACCATTCGTAACTGGGGATTAATATACTGAAACTAAACCTTAAAGTTTAACTTTGGCCTGTGTCGTACATCGCACGCATAATAATAAAGTGCATTATTTAAAATAATGTAAATCGATTTTGAATTTAACACTTTAAGTCGATTATGAATATTATAAAATAGTGCATTAACAAGAAAACAAATTACAAAATCGTTTTTACATTTAAATTTCACTTATTTTGGGGTCAGTCCTCCTGAAACTTACGCCTTTCTTGGCGGTTTTGCGTCATTACGGATGTTTAATACATCGTTGTTGATTTTATCGTAGTGTAATGCAGTTTATTATTGCGTTCGATATATAATTGGTAATTGGTGTGCGATGCTGTTGGTACATTTCACAATTTAAGATGTTTGCTATCATTGCAATGTTTACAACTACACAATAAATTCGCGATTTTGAGAGATGTTGCCATTAAACATATCATTCGGCTCTTCTCAATGTCTTCTATACATTACCGCACTATGACTACGTTATTTCCACCTGCTTTACTCGTGTTTACAGAATGTTTTTAAAGGTGGGGATTAGATTTTTTATTACATAACTATAATACAAATTTTACTATCCAATTTGGTGCAGTTTTTTTAAGTATACAAATTATCTAGAAGCTGAACAATAAATTGGGTTTATTATTTTTAGATGGAGAAAGGTTCGTTTATGGACAAAATGTTTTATTGTTTACAATAAATATGAAATGGATTGTATAAATTGTACTAAATACTACTATTGTTTAGTTTTTAAGTAATTCTGCTCAAATATAAACTGATTGTTAAAATCTTTCAAATATTTTCTAAATATTTTTGTTTTTTCGTCATCGATAACATTCATGAAAGAACTAATATGACTGCACATTGCTGTCGAAAATTTTAATAATATTAATTAATTCTCAAGAATGTGAACGAAACATTTTTAATGAAATATAAAAAAACATCAATGTTTATATGTAAAAGAAAACTAACAACATATTTATTGTTACCCAATTTAATATTCAGCTCCCAAACAACAAGTATACCCTCCTTTTAATCTTAGTTAAGTAGGTACAGTAAATCGTGTGTTTTTATATATTTACAAGCAATGTGTTTACACATTGTTATAGATTCTTTAATAATTTCAATGTATAATATTTTATTATGTACATAAAACAATGATTTCTACATATTATTTTTATAAAACATTAAATTTCAAACGATTTATTTGAATAAAGAAAACTTTCTGTCGTTTAGAATGTATGTATTTTACGTACATTTATATTTCAATAAAAAATATAAGTATAGGTAATTATTGTTCATAATATTTTTGTATTATATTAGAAATGAAGACTGTTTTAGGCCATTAAGTACCAAAGTTTGTTCAATAGCTGCGAGCCACGTACATTTTTAATTTATCACCAAATGAGTTTTCATCTAAAGCCAGTAAATGAATCGATTGTTGAAGAAATATGTGTTTATCGATCATTTTGGCTCACACACCTAAACGTACTGAAATATTTAGTATATATATTTGAAATCTTACCTAATAATAATATTTTCAAAACCTCTATACCGAATTATGGAATGATATATAATATAAATATAATTATTTGCTACATTATTTTTTTAACATTTAATTAGCTTAAGATTTATTAAACGAAACATTTGTGAAATTTTGTTGAAGTTACATTTCTACATTATTATGTAGTCTAATATTTTTATAACTATTTACGGAAATTTCATGAACTTACTATGTTTTATATTTTCATGACAACTGTTTAATCAGACTTCATCTGGAAGTCTTATTCAGTGTGAGAGCGCCGCATTCGTAATAGCATCGCTGTAATTATTGCGAGAGCCAAAAACATAGAAAGTTCATGAAATACCCATAGTTATAAAAATATTAGAGTAAAAAATAACATAATAATATAATATAATGTTTTTAAAATAATAATATATAGTTCGATTATTGTTTAGTTTTTTTTAAACCAATAACAGTGATGAGTTTCAATTAATAAATACTTCAGCTACAACTAATTACTAAAATCCTCATACCAAATAAAAATATTGAAGATTTTCAATTCTCATTCGTTAACAGTAAGAATTTTGAGGTTATGTCAGCAACTAATGTAAAAATTTGCTCCTCGCTACGAACACAAATGCGATGTGAAATCAAATTCTGAAAGCGAAATATACTACCGACTTCTATTAATAAGCAACCCTAGCATACCTACTACACGTGCTAGGATTGTCAAATTTCATTTAATTAGCTAGACACATATATCGAGATATATAGATATTCTTGTTCTTATTTAATATAAATATCATTGTAGTATTCTTACATTTATCATGAGGGACAGGAAAGACAGTAGTCTTTATATTGGATTTTAATCCAATTAAAATATGATAGAATTCCACACTGAATAAAACATTCTATAAGGGACAAGTTTAATAATCACATTAATATTTGGTTTACTATTATTTGTTTTTCAAGGATATAAATCACACAGGACATTTAGAATATTTGATATATCTATAATACCAATTCCTAACATTAATATATTTTTTTTATTTCATATCAACATTCTTACTCTTATGGCACAACCCTAGTATAACTCAGAAACTTTGTTTCCATAAACAAATATAACAATCAAATCTAACAATGGTAAAAAGCAGTATATATTGTGTTTCTAAAGTTTTTTAACAATACCATTAAAGATTCTTTGACTACGCCATAAGAGATCTGGCGATAGATAAATGGAAGATTCCAGAATTCTGATTCCAGATTACACAGTGCTGTTTAATAAGGGTCGAAAATAGAATGTTCCCATCGCCACGTTTCTTTTCATACAATAATACGCTCCCCTATCGAAGAAACTACATTAAATAGCTACTATTTGGAATTATCGATAACACATCCGCATAGACAAGCGAAAATGGTTCTTTTGCTTTACGGTACAAACATCAAAATTCTTATTGATAACCTATAAAGATAGATTCCATATAATTTTGTTACTTTTAAGATTCATTTATAATTAAATTTGATTTAATCATTAAATACTTTCTAACAATACATATATTTCAGTAGCTCATAAACGATTATAGAAGAAATTAAACAATCAGTAAATAAAGTTATATGATTGTTGCAAGATTCTTATTATTGCGTAATTTTGATTCCTTCGAGATTTTTATTCTTTCGTACCTTATTCCGATGGTATACGCAGGAACGGCATTCGATGATGTTACTTTCAGCTTTAAATCACCAAGAGGATGATCCAACGATTTCGAGGTCTTCATTTACGCATTCTTGAATCACAGGTCACAAAACCTGCATAAAAAATGTAGCAATTTAAAATTTATAAATCTAATATATTTATTACCCTGTTATAACTGACTATATATATTGTATATTTGAGGACTATTTAGCGAACTTATTTGCGATGCTTGCGCGAAGTTGCAAAATTGATTTTTCAAAGACCGGGCGACCTCGTTCAGCGGGAGCGTGGTGCTACACACTAGAGAAGGACATTCACGCGCCGCTACACACTAGAGAGGGACACTCACGCGGCGCTACACACTAGAGAGGGACACTCACGCGGCGCTACACACTAGAGAGGGACACTCACGCGGCGCTACACACTAGAGAGGGACACTCACGCGGCGCTACACACTAGAGAGGGACACTCACGCGGCGCTACACACTAGAGAGGGACACTCACGCGGCGCTACACACTAGAGAGGGACACTCACGCGGCGCTACACACTAGAGAGGGACACTCACGCGGCGCTACACACTAGAGAGGGACACTCACGCGGCGCTACACACTAGAGAGGGACACTCACGCGGCGCTACACACTAGAGAGGGACACTCACGCGGCGCTACACACTAGAGAGGGACACTCACGCGGCGCTACACACTAGAGAGGGACACTCACGCGGCGCTACACACTAGAGAGGGACACTCACGCGCGCTACACACTAGAGAGGGACACTCACGCGGCGCTACACACTAGAGAGGGACACTCACGCGGCGCTACACACTAGAGGGACACTCACGCGGCGCTACACACTAGAGAGGGACACTCACGCGGCGCTACACACTAGAGAGGGACACTCACGCGGCGCTACACACTAGAGAGGGACACTCACGCGGCGCTACACACTAGAGAGGGACACTCACGCGGCGCTACACACTAGAGAGGGACACTCACGCGCCGCTACACACTAGAGAGGGACACTCACGCGGCGCTACACACTAGAGAGGGACACTCACGCGGCGCTACACACTAGAGAGGGACACTCAAGCGGCGCTACACACTAGAGAGGGACACTCACGCGGCGCTACACACTAGAGAGGGACACTCACGCGGCGCTACACACTAGAGAGGGACACTCACGCGCCGCTACACACTAGAGAGGGACACTCACGCGGCGCTACACACTAGAGAGGGACACTCACGCGCCGCTACACACTAGAGAGGGACACTCAAGCGGCGCTACACACTAGAGAGGGACACTCACGCGGCGCTACACACTAGAGAGGGACACTCACGCGGCGCTACACACTAGAGAGGGACACTCACGCGGCGCTACACACTAGAGAGGGACACTCACGCGCCGCTACACACTAGAGAGGGACACTCACGCGGCGCTACACACTAGAGAGGGACACTCACGCGCCGCTACACACTAGAGAGGGACACTCACGCGGCGCTACACACTAGAGAGGGACACTCACGCGCCGCTACACACTAGAGAGGGACACTCACGCGCCGCTACACACTAGAGAGGGACACTCACGCGGCGCTACACACTAGAGAGGGACACTCACGCGCCGCTACACACTAGAGGGACACTCACGCGGCGCTACACACTAGAGAGGGACACTCACGCGCCGCTACACACTAGAGAGGGACACTCACGCGGCGCTACACACTAGAGAGGGACACTCACGCGCCGCTACACACTAGAGAGGGACACTCACGCGCCGCTACACACTAGAGAGGGACACTCACGCGGCGCTACACACTAGAGAGGGACACTCACGCGCCGCTACACACTAGAGAGGGACACTCACGCGGCGCTACACACTAGAGAGGGACACTCACGCGGCGCTACACACTAGAGAGGGACACTCACGCGCCGCTACACACTAGAGAGGGACACTCACGCGGCGCTACACACTAGAGAGGGACACTCACGCGGCGCTACACACTAGAGAGGGACACTCACGCGGCGCTACACACTAGAGAGGGACACTCACGCGGCGCTACACACTAGAGAGGGACACTCACGCGCCGCTACACACTAGAGAGGGACACTCACGCGGCGCTACACACTAGAGAGGGACACTCACGCGCCGCTACACACTAGAGAGGGACACTCACGCGGCGCTACACACTAGAGAGGGACACTCACGCGCCGCTACACACTAGAGAGGGACACTCACGCGGCGCTACACACTAGAGAGGGACACTCACGCGGCGCTACACACTAGAGAGGGACACTCACGCGGCGCTACACACTAGAGAGGGACACTCACGCGGCGCTACACACTAGAGAGGGACACTCACGCGCCGCTACACACTAGAGAGGGACACTCACGCGGCGCTACACACTAGAGAGGGACACTCACGCGGCGCTACACACTAGAGAGGGACACTCAAGCGGCGCTACACACTAGAGAGGGACACTCACGCGGCGCTACACACTAGAGAGGGACACTCACGCGGCGCTACACACTAGAGAGGGACACTCACGCGCCGCTACACACTAGAGAGGGACACTCACGCGGCGCTACACACTAGAGAGGGACACTCACGCGCCGCTACACACTAGAGAGGGACACTCAAGCGGCGCTACACACTAGAGAGGGACACTCACGCGGCGCTACACACTAGAGAGGGACACTCACGCGGCGCTACACACTAGAGAGGGACACTCACGCGGCGCTACACACTAGAGAGGGACACTCACGCGCCGCTACACACTAGAGAGGGACACTCACGCGGCGCTACACACTAGAGAGGGACACTCACGCGCCGCTACACACTAGAGAGGGACACTCACGCGGCGCTACACACTAGAGAGGGACACTCACGCGCCGCTACACACTAGAGAGGGACACTCACGCGCCGCTACACACTAGAGAGGGACACTCACGCGGCGCTACACACTAGAGAGGGACACTCACGCGCCGCTACACACTAGAGGGACACTCACGCGGCGCTACACACTAGAGAGGGACACTCACGCGCCGCTACACACTAGAGAGGGACACTCACGCGGCGCTACACACTAGAGAGGGACACTCACGCGCCGCTACACACTAGAGAGGGACACTCACGCGGCGCTACACACTAGAGAGGGACACTCACGCGCCGCTACACACTAGAGAGGGACACTCACGCGCCGCTACACACTAGAGAGGGACACTCACGCGGCGCTACACACTAGAGAGGGACACTCACGCGCCGCTACACACTAGAGAGGGACACTCACGCGGCGCTACACACTAGAGAGGGACACTCACGCGGCGCTACAGTCACTAGAGAGGGACACTCACGCGCCGCTACACACTAGAGAGGGACACTCACGCGGCGCTACACACTAGAGAGGGACACTCACGCGGCGCTACACACTAGAGAGGGACACTCACGCGGCGCTACACACTAGAGAGGGACACTCACGCGGCGCTACACACTAGAGAGGGACACTCACGCGCCGCTACACACTAGAGAGGGACACTCACGCGGCGCTACACACTAGAGAGGGACACTCACGCGCCGCTACACACTAGAGAGGGACACTCACGCGGCGCTACACACTAGAGAGGGACACTCACGCGCCGCTACACACTAGAGAGGGACACTCACGCGGCGCTACACACTAGAGAGGGACACTCACGCGCCGCTACACACTAGAGAGGGACACTCACGCGGCGCTACACACTAGAGAGGGACACTCACGCGGCGCTACACACTAGAGAGGGACACTCACGCGGCGCTACACACTAGAGAGGGACACTCACGCGGCGCTACACACTAGAGAGGGACACTCACGCGCCGCTACACACTAGAGAGGGACACTCACGCGGCGCTACACACTAGAGAGGGACACTCACGCGCCGCTACACACTAGAGAGGGACACTCACGCGGCGCTACACACTAGAGAGGGACACTCACGCGGCGCTACACACTAGAGAGGGACACTCACGCGGCGCTACACACTAGAGAGGGACACTCACGCGGCGCTACACACTAGAGAGGGACACTCACGCGGCGCTACACACTAGAGAGGGACACTCACGCGGCGCTACACACTAGAGAGGGACACTCACGCGCCGCTACACACTAGAGAGGGACACTCACGCGGCGCTACACACTAGAGAGGGACACTCACGCGCCGCTACACACTAGAGAGGGACACTCACGCGGCGCTACACACTAGAGAGGGACACTCACGCGCCGCTACACACTAGAGAGGGACACTCACGCGGCGCTACACACTAGAGAGGGACACTCACGCGCCGCTACACACTAGAGAGGGACACTCACGCGGCGCTACACACTAGAGAGGGACACTCACGCGGCGCTACACACTAGAGAGGGACACTCACGCGGCGCTACACACTAGAGAGGGACACTCACGCGGCGCTACACACTAGAGAGGGACACTCACGCGCCGCTACACACTAGAGAGGGACACTCACGCGGCGCTACACACTAGAGAGGGACACTCACGCGCCGCTACACACTAGAGAGGGACACTCACGCGGCGCTACACACTAGAGAGGGACACTCACGCGGCGCTACACACTAGAGAGGGACACTCACGCGGCGCTACACACTAGAGAGGGACACTCACGCGGCGCTACACACTAGAGAGGGACACTCACGCGGCGCTACACACTAGAGAGGGACACTCACGCGGCGCTACACACTAGAGAGGGACACTCACGCGCCGCTACACACTAGAGAGGGACACTCACGCGGCGCTACACACTAGAGAGGGACACTCACGCGCCGCTACACACTAGAGAGGGACACTCACGCGGCGCTACACACTAGAGAGGGACACTCACGCGCCGCTACACACTAGAGAGGGACACTCACGCGGCGCTACACACTAGAGAGGGACACTCACGCGCCGCTACACACTAGAGAGGGACACTCACGCGGCGCTACACACTAGAGAGGGACACTCACGCGGCGCTACACACTAGAGAGGGACACTCACGCGGCGCTACACACTAGAGAGGGACACTCACGCGGCGCTACACACTAGAGAGGGACACTCACGCGCCGCTACACACTAGAGAGGGACACTCACGCGGCGCTACACACTAGAGAGGGACACTCACGCGCCGCTACACACTAGAGAGGGACACTCACGCGGCGCTACACACTAGAGAGGGACACTCACGCGGCGCTACACACTAGAGAGGGACACTCACGCGGCGCTACACACTAGAGAGGGACACTCACGCGGCGCTACACACTAGAGAGGGACACTCACGCGGCGCTACACACTAGAGAGGGACACTCACGCGGCGCTACACACTAGAGAGGGACACTCACGCGCCGCTACACACTAGAGAGGGACACTCACGCGGCGCTACACACTAGAGAGGGACACTCACGCGCCGCTACACACTAGAGAGGGACACTCACGCGGCGCTACACACTAGAGAGGGACACTCACGCGCCGCTACACACTAGAGAGGGACACTCACGCGGCGCTACACACTAGAGAGGGACACTCACGCGCCGCTACACACTAGAGAGGGACACTCACGCGGCGCTACACACTAGAGAGGGACACTCACGCGGCGCTACACACTAGAGAGGGACACTCACGCGGCGCTACACACTAGAGAGGGACACTCACGCGGCGCTACACACTAGAGAGGGACACTCACGCGCCGCTACACACTAGAGAGGGACACTCACGCGGCGCTACACACTAGAGAGGGACACTCACGCGCCGCTACACACTAGAGAGGGACACTCACGCGGCGCTACACACTAGAGAGGGACACTCACGCGGCGCTACACACTAGAGAGGGACACTCACGCGGCGCTACACACTAGAGAGGGACACTCACGCGGCGCTACACACTAGAGAGGGACACTCACGCGGCGCGCGGTGTGCGGGCGAGCTCGTTCATGAGGAGCGCGACGCGCGCGGCGGGGGGCGCGCGGGCCCGCAGTCCGCGCGGCAGATCCTCCCACGAGCTCGGCCGCCAACGGAACTGCGTGAACTTATTTATCTCCTGCCAAAACAATAAAAAAATATATCATACAGCAAACGGCACGTACTACAAGCATTGGACCGTTGATAGACATGATTTAACGCGCAATCAGGAGCGCGCAAAAGCTAACGCCCGAAATCTTAGACTAGTTTGACTTTATATGAAGTCGTCTCGCCAATTTCAGCTCCCAAGCTTCTTGCTTTGTAAGATGTGATACGGTTGAAGGGAGATAAGGTAATGAATTTTCCGAATACTGTGGTATGATATCTTTGTACTCCGGAGTGACAATACATGATTAATGCCACAGGTGTCACATAATGACGTCAATCCGTAGTACTACTCTATCTACGTAGTACGGTAGGTGGTAATAATCGCTTGTACAACAGGCGATAATTACCACCCACCATTAGATACTACTACTTCGGGTTATCCGCAGGTCTTTACAGACCACAGGGCCTCGAGCATACGCTCCTTGCCCGGACATACTTATTTAGACTGTCACCTTGTTTGCAATTCACCTCTTTACCCACAGTCTTACCAGCACGTAAGTGTCGTCGAGCACATGGGGTGAGTCGCTGGCCAGCACTCGCAGGGCGCTGCTAGGAGCGTCTCCGAAGTGCGCTTGCTTGGTGTATATGGACGACACTACGAGCTCCTCAAGCGACGGGCGCAGCCGGACAAATCCTATTACATCGTACTGCCACACCCAGTAGCCTGTTGTCATAAGTCATATTTCCATTTAATTTATCACTTCTTTACATACTCACCATTTGCAGAATTTAATATGACATACTGAAAAGTATTGAAGTAGTAGCGGAATGTGGTCACCAAGAACTAATGTATCATAGATTATTTTTGGTTCCCAATAAAATACCCGAAAGAATAGACAACTTGAAACAAATTTCATTTTCTTTCCATAAAACTTAGTGTGGAAATAATTTAATATATTCATTAGTACTAAATCAAAACACAATTTCCTTGCCTTTAACCCGTTATTTGGGATTGTCATTTTCTTCAGCCAGTTTCTATTAGCTATCATGTCTCCTTATTCTCCTTTTAAGCATATCATACTTCATACAAGACCACCTTTTCTTCCGTCCCCTCTCCCTTTACATCCATCCACATTCATGTCATTTTTAATACTTTTATATTGTCAAGAAAATCAAGTAAAAAAATGTTTTTTCAATGTTATCTACAATAATACAAAAATAATATAAAACATACCATGTATGACCAGTCTTTGTAACTGAACGCATTGCCAGCATAGCAAAATGAAGGGATTCACATTGCACACGTCATACTGAAAATATAAATGAAACATATTATTATTTACGAAGTGTTACGAGCAGTGAGTGAATGTTTTGAGCAGTGAGTATTGTGAATGTTTCGAGCAGTGAGCGTTGTGAGTGTTTCGAGTAGTGAGTGTTTTGTGCAATTAATTCAACGAGTGATTCTAGCTGTGAGCGTTTCGACTAGTGATTGGGTGGGCAATGAGTGAGTGCAGTACTAACGGAAGGCGGGCGGCGCACGTGTCGCCTGGGGGGCTCGCAGTCGGCGGCGGGGCAGTCGGCCCACAACACCTCGCGGAGAGTCTCCTTGTAGTGGCAGGCCACGTGCTCCACCAGCGGCGCGTACACCTAACGTTCGTACACCACTTACAATTTTCAGTGTCATATTTTTGTCTAAGTCTATGCCACTCACATTTTTATAACTATATTTACTGTCCAGTTTGGCTAGCTACATCAATTGAGAAGGATTGGCAAGAAATTCAATCGATACATCCACAATAAGTAGCCCTAATGCAGGATTGTATAATTACAGATAAGCAAACAGAATATCAAATATTTTCTCTGTATAATATTGGTATAGACAAACTTTCTTAAGGTATTCACTATAATAGATAAAGAATAAAAAAAACTCTTATAAGAAACGTTTACTTACAGTTTTACAAAACATGACTTTCAGCGATATTAACTGTAGTTCAGGAATCAGAACATTCTGCATCACATCTTCAAATTTATTATATGGCATGTCGATCTGAAACAAAATTACAGATATAAAATCGTCGTGTCTGTTTAAGTGTGGCCCCTTAATGTGCCTACAAAAGTGTACAGGTAGCTAACGTGTGACGTAATTGACGGCCACTAAGTACTCACGATGTTGACGGCGACGTCGAGTCCGGCTCGAAGGACCTTGGGCGGCAGCGGATGCAGCCGGCCGCCGCCCGACACGGTGAGGGTGAGCAGCGCCAGCGACGGCAGCGCGCCCGCCCACGACAACCACGCCCACCGCCCGCACACCGCCGCGTACTCCACCGCCACGTGCTGCACCCACCACGCATACACTTCACACACGTCCTACACTCCGATGTCATTTCATGTATACGATCTGTAGTTACAACGACTCTTTTGTGATTCCGAAGACACGTAGTTTAGTAATATTGAATAGATATAATATTAAGGAATCGACTACGCCGCTTACGGATATCACTCAATACTGTTTTGTACTTTCGCTGTATGAGAGCGCCGGCTATGCTTCTACTTACTGGCAGCCATCTTGTGTTATATTTTCTGTAGTTCTGCGTCATTTTTATTATATATCATTAATATTATAAGAAATCATACTCAATTGTAGTATTTTAATGTCCCAAACTATAAGTGATACACTTAATTTTCATATATCCACAAAATGAACTATAAAAAATGAAAATAAGAACTTATAAAAATTGATTTTCTAAACTTAGGTAGCCTTTGTAAAGTCATCTGAGTGGATAAGGTGCCACCTATTTCAGATGTCAATCAGCTTAAGGTATGGTCCGGTTGAAGAGTACTATATCATTATCACTCATTAGAAAGGAACTTACCCGTAGTGCAGAGAACGCTCCAACATTTGAGCTGCAGTTTGAAAAGATGGAACCCCCCAGGGTGGGATCATTGTTGAACATTAATGGCCTAGAATAGCGTTCTGCCAGATTATGCTGAAAATAATATAATATTAAGTTTTAATTGGTGAAAGTAAATATAATAGTAAAATTAAATTAAATGTTATATGCATTGGTGGGCACAGCTCTTTTGTAATAAGAGATTTAGATTTAAGCCTCGTATTATATAGCCTTATTGGTTTAACAGTTTAGTACGTCAACTTTATTTCTGATCGTCGCGGTTTCGATCTCGCAAATATTTACTTTTATTAGTGTATTTTAACAAAAAAAAATGTGCTAAAGTATTTCAATCAGTTTCTTAGTACCCATAGTTTTGTTTGGGACGAGATGGCGATTAAATAATTTTCCTGGGTTATTATTAATAGAAAGCCGGAGAATGTCATTTGTTTTATAATATGTCTTTAATGTTACAGCTTCGTTGTTCTAGTGGCTTCCCATTTATACTATTTATATCAATTGTGTAGTGTACTCACAACACAAGCTCTGCTTAGCTTGAGTCTAGATTGCGCTGTGTGGATTGTTCAATATTATTGTTATTATTATTTAATTCCAAAGCTTCACACTCATATTTCATAGTAGATGTTCAATAATTAAGTGATATTACTTACTGTGCATTTCTCCTCATCATTCCTAACTGCACTCAAACCACAACCGATGAAGCCCAACCTCTGGATACTCTGGATGTGTTTGTAGATCAGGCTCTCTGTTATTATTCTAAAACAATATTCATTATTTAATACTACCAACTTAATTGAAGGGCTTGGCGGTCTAGTGTTTTGGCACACTGCCTTACTTCCAATGGTCGCAGGTTCGATTCCATATATAATACAAACAATTGTATTCATATGTATAATAGTTGTTTAGTATCCATAACACAAGCTCTGCTTAGCTTGGAACGTTATATAAAGTATGTTAACATATTGTGTTGTTATTATATAATGACTGTATATCATCTTGTGTTAGAGATATTGTAGGAGACAGAATATGAGAATAAAATATTTACCGTTTTAACTTGACGAGTGGAATTCTTGGATTTTGTTGTATATAACTTGGGCCTATGAATATCAACTCTTCCAGTTTAACAGTATCTAAGAATCTGAAAAAAAAATGCATAATATAATTCCAAATTGAATATTACTATATTACGATAAGATAAGAATTAAAATTAGCATGAAGTCACTGTAGAGGACACTAAATACATGTATCAATATTAATAGAGTTTATAGAAAATCAAATCAAATCAAATTTATTTTGCCATAAACAGAAGTAAGTTGTTATTATAAAAAATAATATAGTAATGTATTGCCTCATTAGGCATGCAAAATTGAAAATATGTAAAGATTAATTCTTTATCAAAAACTCGGTTAAAGGAAGTAGTGCCCTCATTACTAAGTACCATGTCATGCCGACCTTCAATGAATAACAGTATGTTAAATAAAAAAAACCTACATCAAATAAATAATTACTACTTTCGTATAATTAGCCTTAAAGTTATACAATTAAGGTCTATTTCCCTAAATTGGTATTGTTTTAGTTAATGCAATTCATTATCCATCGCGCGATATTATCTGCCCAATGCTTTGAGGTGTTATCAATTTCTAGGGAATACCGCAATCATCTGTGATTCGACTGTTTTATGGCGTCTAAGCATCGTTGTTTTCATCTGCCTGCTTCTCCAGCTTATCCCTTTAATCATTCTATCTATTTAAAAAAACAGCTTCAAAATCCGTTGAGTAGTTTTAAAGATTTAAGCATACATAGGGACGGACAGATAGCGACAGCAACTTTGTTATGTAGTGATGATGAAAAACCATTTATTCTCCTTTATATTTTAGCCGCTTAAAGTTTTTTGTCAGTCAGTTTGGTAAATAAATAGCTTTGCTTAATACATATGATTTATCAGATGTTTTAAATTTATTTAAAGGTAATTTCAGTTTATTCTTTGTTATCTTATTGTAAAATTTTATACTCATTCCCATAAAGACCCACATGTACAACTAACGGCCCCGTGCAACTTCATCTGTGTCACATTTTCACCGTTTTTCAACATTTTAATACAAATGGTGTATTTAGTCGCAGCAAGACGCAGTGATAGAAAAACGTCTACATTGATTTACTGGAGGTAGACTGTAAAAAGGCGCAGCAATATTAGTCTCACATACTTTAGCCGCCAAGCAGCTTGATTTGTAACCTGTCTTTCGTTAGACTACAAATTAAACCGTGAACTTACAGGATAAGAAGCATTACATCATAGTCCTCTAGAATTGCAATTAATAATTTAAATGAAAATATAATTATATCTTACATACATACATAATAAACATACTTTATCAACAGATTTACTTTAATCTTAAGAACATTATAATGTATAATTTTATTAGAAACGCGAAGGTCAGTTTTTATTGATAGAAGCGATAAATATTTAGTAAAGTGTTCAATAACAAATTTAAAAATGAAAAAAATCCCCTAAATGATTTATTTATTATCAATTTTAGATGTGCTGTCCACTACTTTATATATATAATTTATTAATAAAATACTTCATAGATTGCGTTGTATAAATGCTTAATTTATTTTTGTTATTCAACAATCAACAACCAACAAAGTTGTGGCTACCACAAGTAAAAAATATAGAAAGCTATAGCTATAGTTATATCTCCTTAACCTGTAAAGGTATTGGGTTCTTGGGATCAAAGTAAAATAGACTCACTGCGGCATTAATAAGGTGATAAATTTGTCCAGCTGCTCCTCATTACAGTCTATGTAGATGTGTAGCCTCTTTACGTATTTCCTAAATATACGGGTCAGGAACACATTCTTGTCCAGCTGTTTGGCTCTTAACTTCAATGTTTCTCTGAAAATACACAAAGTATCACATGATTAGAGTCGGATTAACCACGTCACGTCGTCGGGGCACCTCCCTATATAAAATAGTATGAAAAGGACTGAAAGGAAGGATTATTTTTAAAATTTTATAAAATATATAGACAATCATTATATTAATGTGTGAAGCAAATTCTATATTAGGAGTACAACCTTTTTAGATTTAAGTTCTAATCAATCGATGTATTATGCAATTTAAACACATAATAGATGATTGTATATTAAGTTTCGCATTCAACATAATTAAACCGGGATCTGTAGTGATATCATTGTCAGAATCATTACCATTCGATACTGATTTTTTAGGAAGCATTGGTAAAACAATTCAAAGTACTATAAACTAATTGTGTCGAAGGATTGAGTTTATATGAGTAAATTAATCTGAAATTTCACTCACTTTGTGTTCGTTATGTAGATAATTTTATAAATCAAGAAAGTGTTATAATATTACCCCTATACCCCCTACTACTACTATTGGAATGCTAAAATTAATAATATTTTATTCAAATATGTATTTATAATTAAATATTTATGTTGTATCAAATAACCACTAATCATGATAAATGTACATATACATCTATACATATCAAATAAAATTGGAGTGTCTGTTTGTATCATTGAAATAACAGTTTTTTACTACAATCACATGAATATAAATACGGTACATACACCAAAATATTTTTTTTTACAATTTTTGTCTGTCTGCTTTCTGTCTGTTTGTTCCAGCTAATCTCTGAAATGGCTGGACCGATTTTGACGGGACTTTTTTTGGCAGGTAGCTGATGTAGTAAGGAGTAACTTAGGCTACTTGTATTTTAGAAAAATAAAGTTAAAATTCACGCGGACGAAGTCGCGGAAACAGTTAGTCATAAATAAAGGTTGTAGGTTATCTGCCTAGTCTGTAACTTACAATTTACCAGGGCTTATTGTCTGATATTAATATCAGAAGCGTTTGCGAAGCGGCTGCGCACTGGGGCGATTAATTGTACGTATGTGTGTAAATAGGTAAAAAAAAATCTATTTTGTATGTACCCTATAATTTATTTATAATCTTACAAAGACCAACCATTTGCTGTTTGGTCTACTAACCGAATAAATAAATATAGTTCAGTCACTTACTTGTGTCCCTCATACAACAAGAGAGCTGCGCGCCAATGGTGGCATGCTGATGTAGCCGCGAGGGCATCCTCCAAGCTGAGGTGATCAAGTATGCACTTCAGAGGAAGAAGCGGCAACTCACCCCACTGTGACTGTGACATCTGCATAACAAAACAGTTCAACTTTTTTATGTTCACCTCGATTAGTGTTTCCCTAATAGGCGATGGAGAATAATATTTTAGCGATTCCATTACTAGCAATGTTCCAGGTCAACCTCCACAGTCTCTTCTGGAAACCAATGTGGCTGGGGGGGAAGGGGATTGTTAGCAATGGGAATTAGCAACTCCTATTGCTAGCAATGTACCATGTTAGGTCGACCTCCATGCGGTTCTCCCTGGAGACCATCGTGAGGAATTCTTGGTGAATTTGGCACGATGGGCTGACTGACCTGACCTCATGCTCATCTTGTCATCCTCCACTGGTGCCCGGCTAGCGTAAACCGTTGGCACAGGCGGGTGCACCATTCCATTATCATACACAAAAAAAAACCATTGTGGTTAATTGTGTTAATGTGACGAATTTCCCACAATAGGTTACTGACTTAAATCATGCTTATTGATTAACGGACCCAACAAATAGACCACTTTCTTGTTCACTAGTGTTTTGTATTAAATAATTTTACAAAATAAATATGTATTCTTAACATACCATGTTATGGTAGCAAACTTATGTAATTAATAATCATTTTCATATTTCGAATCTTTATGTAAATAAAAATGAAATATAGTTAGATGGCCATGAAGGTTGTTGGTGTGGTTGGTCATACTTGATCACTAGTCCCATTATCTTCCACTGAACCCTTAGCACAAGCAGGCCCACTATTATCATCCATAAATAAAAACATTGCATAATCAGTCATAAACAATGAAACATATGCCTTCATATTCTCTATGTTATCAATTATATGGTTGATAACACATAGAGTATGTATTTATGTGTTTGTAAGTGTGTAATACCTACGTTTTGCAGACGACATTGTACTCTTCGAAGAAAGTCCTATACACCTTGAAACTATGATTCAAAGTCTGTCAAACGAAAGCAAAACAGTGGGTCTGTCAATGAATACTGCAAAAACCAAGATCCTGACCAACTCAATGGAGATTGACGTTGGTTTGGACGGTGGGTGCTTGGAGTATGTGGAAGAGTATGTTTACCTGGGACAAGTGGTGTCTTTTAGAGATCAGACAGATAAAGAAATAAACAAAAGAATAGCCAGTGGATGGAAGAGATACTGGTCTCTGAGAGAGATAATGAAAAACAAGAACATACAACTGTCAACAAAAAGAAAGACATTTAATACTTGCATTCTGCCGTGTCTGACATACGGATGCGAAACATGGGCCTTAAACAAAGAACAGCGGGAGAAATTGCAAAGATGTCAAAGAGCCATGGAGAGAAGTATGTTAGGGATAAACAGAAGAGACAGACACAGATGTGAGGATATAAGAGCAAAAACTAACTTGACAGACATTCTTGTGCAGATAGACCAACAAAAATGGAGATGGACTGGGCACATGATTCGAAGCAAACCTGAAAAATGGAGTACTTATGTAACTGAATGGTATCCAAGGGAAACAAAAAGAAAAAGAGGTAGACCACAGAGACGCTGGGAGGATGAAATCAAGCTGACAGCAGGCCCCTACTGGAGAAGAGCAGCCCAAAATAGAGTACACTGGAAGGAATTAGAGGAGGCCTTTGCCATAAGGCACTCTGTACTGCGGGATATAATATAGAAAATGGAACTAATAATTAAACATTAGAAAAAAAAAAAAATTAAACTACTCAACAAAAAATAATAGTAAAAAATACATATAATAATAATAAATTTATAGTATAATATAGTAATATGAATGAACAGAAATATAAAAAAAAAAAAAAAATGTATGTACAGAAATAAAGGCTTCTTTATCTTTATTTAAGTGTGTAATAGGTGTAACATGAAAGCAAACTAAATAAAAAAAATATTATTTCTTCTATAGTTTTGTTTCACCATCAATATATCCTTCTTGCTATAAGCAATATTCTTACAGAACATGTTTTAATAAAATTTATTGGCACTGTAAGATTCAGAGAAAGTGTAAAAATGATATTCACATATTTATTTAATTGAAAAAAAAATAAGGAACCATAATTAGTAATTATAATATTACCTCCTTTTAAATCTTTATAGCCATTGAAATAATTTTGAATTTTGAATTGAATACTAAATCCAGAACTTTAATGCAATATTCGAAACATATGTCTAAATGCACACAAATAATGTTGCCTGAATTCCTATTTCAGACCCTTCAGATTCATTTTTACTCCATATCAAGAGATAAGAAGTTTATCATCTTACCCCTGGCTTGAATAATAGGTAATTATCAGCATTACTAATGGAATGGCCTTGTATCCAGAGTTGGCCCATATGTCCACCTTTTACATTAATCAATATTAGTTTTAACATTTGGACTCACTTTTACTTTACTATTTTATTAAAATGTATTTATTTGCTCTTAGTGTGTAGCAACTGTACTGTCCAATAAGTATATTTACAGTTTCTTTTGCACATTTATAACATCCACTGAACAATTTTAATAAAATTACATAATCAAAATGAGAGAAGAAATATTTAATCACATACTTTTAAGAGCAGCTTTAGTTTGATTTAACCAGGTAATTTAATTCAACATAATTTTCAAATTTAAATCATGAAAGGAAACGAAAAATGTCACATCACCAAACTAATGCATATTAATTAAAAAAATTTCACCTACCTATAAAATACGAAACGAAAAATAATCTATTGGGTAATAAAATTACTACTTATAATATTAAGATTCACAAGATTTCTTTATAAATATTGATGTATCAAAAACCTATAAAAAAACAGCTGATCGATTGATTTTAGGTGTGACGAAAAAACAGCTGTTACTCTATTAGTATTTTTTTTAATCAGAAAGTGGGTTAAAGTGTTCAGATTGTTTAAAACGAAATGAAACTATGTTTGTAATTCAACCTTCTTAGTATTAAAGCTATTTTGAATAATTCTAAATCGATTTGTGCAAAAAATATAGATCTAAAGCAAAATATGTGTTATTGCGACGAATACAGTACAAAGAAAGGTCAAATGATATTTCAACTTACCATGGGCTGTATTGATGTGTTCAATCTTTTTTCTCCCCTGCAAGGAAGTCAAAAGACTATTTGCGACACTTCTTCATTAATAAGAGAAAGTGCGATACGATTTTTAATTTAAACGTTCTTTGTCACTACATTAAATGACTATCGTATCGGGGAAAATAATAACGAAATTTGATTCAAGGTTGCCAGTAGAACCAACTTATTTTGTATCATAATATTATTGCTTACTGCAAAATAGTATGTTATTAGTAATATTCTCCTCTGAACAGTTTTATTGAAAAGCTGAATTCAGATGTAACTAAAATTATGTAATCGAACTGAGATAAGTTCTGTAATGTAGATACATTGATTGTCAAATTATGCTATTATAATCACATAATATGTATTTATATAAAATAGTAAATTAGAAATGATAATTATTAATTTCATTAAAAGTAACTAGAGGCAGACCTGTACCACTGTTAAGTTCTAACGGATTCTACAAATAACTTCATCGTATTTTATTAGATAAGATGTATATATGTTAGCCCGCAGAATCTTTTTATTAATCACTATGTAGTGTCATATAAAGTAGTGTATAAAAAAATATTATTATTATTCCAGAAATGAAAAACAAAATACAGTTTTTTTTATAAGCGTTTTAAATTAGAAATTTGATAAAGTGACTCCTTTATATTAATTAATAGACAGCAAGGATGTTCTCAGGACTATGACTAAATTGTACAGTTCTTGTATTTGATTATACTTTCTGGCAATTCTTGTACAGTAGTTGAGTTCGGATATCATATGGAGTGTTGATAACAAAAACATTACACGAATAATTTATCTCTGATTTGTAAAGTGAAAAATATATATTATAATTTCACTTTAGTTTTATGTTGTGTTATTTCTAACTATGTAAGTAACACATATTCACAAAATAAGAAATATTGAACTAGCAACATTTGCTTAAAAATATGGCGCCCAAAAATCAATTTTAAATTTTGACAGCTGTATGTGTATTTTCCGTTTCCGTCTTTTTTTGTCTCATTCGAGTCTCAGAATTTGTTATGAACATTATTTCATATAATTAAGTAAATAAACAGTGGTTACAACAATATTTTATTACTCGAAGTGTAAATAAACTATTGGTTAGCCGTCGTAGATTTGTTGTTACGAGAATAGTATATATTTACAGTGTTATCGCGTTTGTTTTCTTTTTTCTAATGTGGTCGATGATGTAAGAAACCTAAGGTTCTATTAAGGCTTTGTGATCTTGCATTGTTGTTATTTTTGGGTGCTTAATATTTTCGTAATGGAGGGTGAAGAAGGCAGTATGGTAAATAATGATAAAGATGATTATGAGAGTAGTTCCCATTCTACGCCTCAAGAGCACAAATCTTTCGCGGAATTTGCGAAAGATAAATTAGACAGCGGTAAGTAAATGTTAACTTTTTTGTGGAGACCAGTATTCTTATATTAATTTTAACTGCAGTTGAGGTCAGGGTATCCTTAAAGTAATTAAAAAGAATTATTTTGTTTATAAATTTAAAATATGGACAATAGTCACTTGACATATCTTTAACATTTGTAATGAATATTCTCCATTATTTAATAATAAGTAATTTCATATGTAAATTGTATTATTGGTAATAATAATTAATAATTATTATATATACATGTTATTTGAAATATGAAAGAAGTCTGTCATATTCATGACCGGGTGTAGCTTGTGTGGGGACTGGTCTGTACGGGTTACAAACACTGATTAGACTATTTGCTTTTGCAATAGCATATGCTGGTGGTCACCCTATACTCCGAAATTTAAATTTAGATATGATGATTTTGTATTAATGATTTTGTATTATAATGAATTTGTATTATTGTAAGCATGTCCAACATTTATTTGAAAAGAATACAACTGAGTTTCTTTTCAGTTCTTCTCATCACGAAATCATTCTGAACTGATGGTAGATTTGACATATAAGAGTCTGTAATAGTCCTACAGGAATAAAGATATTAGAATTTTTAAATTTTGATATTTTTTTTTAAAGTTGAATGTATTTTAAAATCAGGTTAATTTATATGCATCTCTGTAAATACTAAAAGTGAAAATTAGATTCAATTTCAATAACCACACCACTTTTATGACAAATAAAGAAACTTCATTTCATAAGTAATTGTGTGTAAAAAAGTTACTTAATGACCAAACTGTTTAAAAACTATTACCTAAAAATATACTGCTGCCTATACAATAAAAATAACTGAATATCTTTGTTATATAGGTAAAATTGGTAAATAATATTTATAGTTGTAAGAAATCACAAATTTGACAGTTATTGTTTAGCCTGCCACTATAGGCTTAAGAAAAAAAGTATTGATACATATTTTATAGATAATTTTATGATCTACAATTTTTGTTGGGGGTATTGTTATGATGAAACTTACGAAAAACTATTTTTATTTAGCTTTGATCTTGAATAATTTTTTTTCCCTATAAGGGTCAGATGGGGAACTTTGAAATTTTATTTATAATATTATTTTAAACAATTTTCAGCTTGTAATTTACCTATGTGTGTATTTTTTTATGTTATGTATATAAATTTATATAGTTTCACTCTCACTTAAATTTTTTGTCTAATTTGACCACACTACTACATTGTAAGTCTATATTGTAAGCAAAGTTCAACTGAATTAAAACTACCTTATTTTATTGTTTTAATATAATTAAAAACACAAGATCATAAACATTCCTGTCAATTTATCAGCAGTCTGTTAAGGATTTTATTATATTTATAATTTAATTTCATTAATATGTACTACATCATTAAATGCTACTAACTATCTTAGCGGGACGAGAGCTTCGCAGGCGGCTCCCAATGGCTGGACAGCTTGGGGCTCACTTGATGCATCCAAGACGCTTGCTTCTGCACTCCACTCCAACACAACACACAGATGTTGTGTTGATATTCCCTAAAGGTAAATATTTGTTTTATAATTTATGTATAATAATAATAATAACCCAGGACAATTCACATAGCAGCATCTAGGCTCAGACTAAGCAAAGCTTGTACTATGTATACTAAATAACTGATAGAAATACTCAAATACATTTTCTTTTATAAATGCTATAGTAGTAATATATATTTATAATAGTAGTATTCTCTACTAAGGCAAATCTATAAACCTTTATAGTAACCTACCAAAGCATCCAATGACAGGCTACAGTTGTTTCTGAAGGCCAATTTACACAAAGTGGAATAGCTTAATTTTTCTGTGGCTTCTACAAATCGGAATCATAATTGAAGTTAGAAAGGTTACAATTTTGGCTATAATAAGAATCGGAATTCATGAAGAAAGTAGTAGGCAAGGCATGATTGGTATCACAGGGGTTACATGATACTTTGATGTCCATTGCGCTTAATGTATAAAGGCGATGGCCGCTCACCATCAGTTGGCCGTCAGCCTGTTTGCCATATTTTTTTAAATACTCAATACTCAATATTTATTGCATTCCATAATATTACAATGAAAGATGTTTATAATTCGTTTTCGATCATTATGGACCCTGTTAGGGCACGCAAACATAACATTATTATTACTATTATCATAACTAGTTATAACATATAATTTAATATTATTCATCCAGTTATATACATTAATTAAATGTTACATAAAAACTAAAATACATCATTCAAATAATCACTTACATTATAATATTGTTTTTTACATAGTAAATCCTTTAAGTATTTTATAAATAGGCTATTCTTATTTAAAGTTGTTATAGAAGTTGGGAGTTGGTTAAATATTTTAACAGACGATACCAAGGGCCACTAGAATGTAATTTGAGACGAGAGGTGGGTGATTGTATTTTATTATTATTACGCAACGCGTAATTATAGTAAATATATGTATTATGATGCGCTGGTCCTGATTTTTCATTCCGATTGATTTACTATTCAGTTCAAATGGGGATAGAAATAAAGATGGGCTGAGCCGAGTTCGAACCCCTTACCCTGCCTGACGGATACGACTTTGGTGCCATCAGACCAAAGTCGTATCTGTCAGGCAGGAGTTGGGTTTCAGCCGCTCCATAAGTCATTCCGCGGGTCTGCCTTCGATCGTTCGGTGAAGCTGTAAACGCCAGCTGCGACCGAGCATTAGAGTAATTCGAAAAATATCTCTAATTTAATCCGTTAAAGGCAAAAATCATTGAAAATAAATTCAAAATGTGATTCTCTAAAGAAGTTATGTTACTTATACGTTTAATTTTTGACCTACATATTACAGTTATTTATTTATTACATTACATAGTATATGTAGCTTATTTTCTCCCCAGTGTATTGACATCGTAAGTATAAAAGCATTTATACACACTGCCCTAAAATCGGTGTCAGTATAGGTGTTGGAGTAATCACTGGCAATACCCTTGGTTGCGGGTGCTCACATCATCACGGGAGCCACAAAATCCTCTATGCTATAAAAAAAATAGGCACCAATAGCGTAGACTTTTTTTTAACTTGTTGAAAAACTTCATTAAGATATCAAGGTATTTTTTAAATGGATCATAATGTTTCACCCGCCAGCACCGATGGTGTACACATGCTGTGCATCAGTGTTAGTCAGGTCAGTTAGACGAATAGATCAGGTAATTAACCATGGTTTCCAGGGAAGGGGGGGGGGGGGACCGTAAGTCCCTCATTAATTAGGTACCAGGTATAACACCCAAAAACACTCGAGGCGACTTAGGGAGCTTCCCATTTTCCAATATCGCTGCTTCTGTTTGGTACGTCTGTAAACGCTTTAAGCATTTAGACATTGGCAATTGTCCATATCGTTATGTCTTGTTTGGGTCGGAACTTTGCTAACACATATAAATTCATGAGTTTATTGTACTGAACACAATGCTTTCATAACAATGGGAAAAGGAAAATCACATTCAATAGTCTCTAATGGCTGATTTCCTGGCGCTATATTTTAGATCAATTTGTGTTAAGTAGCTCTTTTACTGAAAGTAATGTCTTTTTGAATACGTTCTTTGCAACTTTACTGGTGTGAATACTTGTATTATAAATAATCGGGGAAGTGAGTTTGTTTGTTTGTTTACACATCTTACCTTCATCTTCCCTTGCTTTCGCTGCGTAAATCAACCCCATTTCTCTGTCTAGTTCTGTTTATCTTTTTCTTATAACTTCGAAAAGGATGAGTATAGTTTTGTAAATATATCGCGCTATGTTTAATCTAATTTTAATATTGATTTTTGCAATCAATGGCATAGCATATTACAAATAACTATGCATAAATTTGATCATGATTTATAGCGTATTTTTGTAGAATTATATCTATAATTAATAAGTTTCGATACATCCACATTAAAATTCTTTTAGGGTTTAGACTCGGAAGAAAATGTCAAAAAGGCCGACTTTAAACTATTATATATTAAAATGAAAATAAGGAAACAGGTCTTTAATATGTTGTATACGACAAAGAGTTTACAGTTTGAATATTTACCTACCATGTTCGGGTCTGCAAAGTAAAAAGGTGCAAGTGCACCGCCTGGCACCCCATGAAAACGGTCATATCTATGCATTTGTTTGAATCACAATATTTCACGCGATTGCTAGCGAGTAGACGAATTTGTAAACTCGAAACTAGGACGGCTATTGGCTTTGATTAATTGGCCTCAGTGGTTTAGCGGTTTAGCATACCACTTTACTTCCGATGGTCGCGGGTTCGATTACTCGCACGGTTCAAACAGTATTCTATGTGTATTATGTATTTACAAAATATATACATGTAAGTATTTGTGTCAGATGTCTAGTATACCTACCTATAACACAAGGTTAGGACTAAATAACGCTGTGTGAATTGTCTTGAGTTATTATTTAATTACACTGTTTTTGTTGAACAGGGCTTCCCGACAGCATGTTACTATGGTTACTGCAGAAACTTCGAAGCAGTCGACCACGGCTGCGTGTGTGTGTTAGACATCATTCGTCGTCACAATGCTCCGCCTTCTACATAACTGCTGATGATGATGTGTAAATACTCCTTATATTTATTACAAATGTGTTTTAATTATTTTAAGAAACTGCAACTTAAAGCTTTTTTACATTAATAGAGAGTCCTATCGAATGATTTTACCATAAGACTCAAATCGTATCCTCCACTGTACTTTACTTAACGTAATTTTCGATGACATCATTTACTTAACCAGGATTGACCAATATTTCGAACTGAATTTATTGTGAAATTTCATACATATGTTGAGTTTTGATTATGGTATGATGCACCCGCCTGCGTTAACGGTTTACCCTGGCGGGGCACCAGTGGAGGATGATAAAATTAACACGAGGTCAGGTCAGTTTGCCCATCGTGACAAGTTCACCAGGAATCTTTCACGATCGTTTCCAGGGGCAACCACATGGAGGTCAACCTGGTACATTGCTAGCAATGAGATCATCAGTCCACATTTCTTTCCCCATTATTTGTCAAGATATTAAGACGATTAGAAAAACAAACAAACATACTTATGTTGTATGTATTAGCGGGCTTCTAACAGATTTGGTTCGATACACGAGCGGTGAAGGTGAGTGTTGACGTACGTCGGCAAAGGGGCCCTTTTAACCTACATCCGGGAACTGCTCGCAGGATCCCTCTCTACCACACGACGGACCCGGGGCACGGCGAATCCATGGAATGCCAAAGAACATAAATTCTTGACTTTGTCAGTGTGACTGTTGTGCTGAATTTTATTACGATTGCTTGAAATATGTTTTTTTATTTTATTATTTGTTGAATCTATAGCGAAAAATCTTGATATTATTATTGTCTAAACAGGCTTTTACAAACTGCTGAGGAAGTCCACCTCCCGAAGTTACTGAAGCCGGAGTTTGGCGGTGGTTACAAGGAGTTCACTGTACGCGACATGCATTGTTTCCAAAAGGTATTTATTTATATTACTACATTTATGTTAGATTAAAGACCATCAGCCTAGTTAGAAACAATCCTTCCTAAAAGATGTACGTTACATATAATACACGACGAATTTGAATGTTATGACAGAAGCCTAAATTTAGTTCTTCATTTAGTTTACATATTTTTACGTTTAGGAAACAAATTCTCTTATGAGGCCTATAACAATTTTATAGTCTGTACTGTTTATAATGAAGCGCGGTCACGAAACAAAGCTACCATACACCGAATTATAACGGAAGGTCATAAGTTAAAGTTAAACATTATATCTTTGCAATAATTGAAACACGAATAACAAACCAAATTAATCCGAGACTGCGGTAGGCTCCCCGTCTGCATGTGGAATTCAAATATACCACAAATTAAGAGAGACTGCGGCAGACTGGCGCTTTTATAATAGATTTTTATAATATAGGTACAATTAAGAAAACTATAGGTACAAAATTATGCAGCTGCATTGGGTAAATACATTATTCGGGACTGTTATGTATTCGGGAGAGTTAAGAACGAGGAAGGATTAAGAGCAATTTTTAGTACTAATAATTAGTTCTGAAGACTAAAGAATGAAGATGTATAGAATGTTAGATTTAAATATACCAAAGTATGAGTAAAGTTAACTAAACCACGACAGATAGTTTGACATTGGTTTTACTACTCCTCAACTAGGATAACAGTCGTAAAGATAACTACTGTTACTGTTAACTTAATTTACATACCGATTATAATTTTATAATACTAGAATTATATTGGTATTTAAAAGAAGCGATTTGAGTAACCATTTATTGCAACGTCCACATGCTACTTGCACATAGTCGACTTTGTTAGAACACGGTTTACAATCGGTGATGAGACTGGCTGATATGGCCCGCTGCCCGTAAATAAACTATATTTTTTTTATAATTTCTTATTTATGCTAATCAAGAGAATTAAATTTTGTCTAGTTTGTGACATGTCTTCAAATGCCATGTATGATACATGAGCTTAAAAGTAATGTAACAAAATTGTTTCTTTTGCTTTCAAATCTCAATATCTTTTGTATTATCATTATTACATAGTATAAAACAAAGTTACTATTGCTGTCTGTCCGTCTCTATGTATGCTTAAATCTTTAAAACTACGCAACGGATTGATGCGGTATTTTTAATGGATAGAGTGATTTAAGAGGAATGTTTATACTATATATATAATATATGTACACCTATGCGAAGCCGGGGCGAGTAGCTTGATTGAATATATTATTTAGATTTTAGAATTGATTACAATATTAAATTCCTACATAGAAACATTGTAATTGAAATAAAATTAAATTCTGCGCATTTTTACCTTACATGAAAACAACGGAAATAACTACCAATTGAGAACTAGCCAAGGAAATGATTGCGTGCCTACGAGTGATGCACGCACTCGATTATTGGCTTATTTTTACTTAAAGGACAAATCAACAAAATAACGATCGGATTCGATATCATTTTAAATAGTACAGAATCTTTTCTATCGTTCTATTTAATCAACACACTATAGTATTTCTTCATGGATCTATATTATTACAAGCTGTGCCCGCGGTTTCACCCGCGTTAAATTTTAATAAGCTATATTACTATAAAGTTTCATCAAATCCGTTCAGTAGTTATTGCGTGAAAGAGTAATAAATATCCATACTTACGCACTTTCGTGTTTATAATATTATTAAAATGTGATGAATTTCGCTAAAATTAGCATGAGTGAGACCACAAGTATTCAGTGCGGAAACCTAACTGCCGTCTCTTGGTGATCAAATTCCGAGCGTTGTGGAGTCTACATTCATATTGCTCAATAACGGTCGGAATTTGATCACCAATAGAGGAGGTTGGAACACTTTAGGTACGGGCGCGCCATAGTAGTGGCAGCACAATACGACTAAGTAATATAAACTCATTAAGTAATGAAATGGACTTACGCAAAATAACACTTAATTCGAGAAAATAAATCATATGATATCGTTTGTATAAAAAATATTAGGGTTCTTATGTGGATAAGAACCCTAATATTTTATGTAACTATACGGGAACTTATTGAACTAACAATGCTTATGTCTTTCGCTGCTATTGTTTCAACTTCATCCGGAAGTCTTCTTTAGAGTGAGTGCGGTGCTTTCATCCCAGCGTATTGCGTCGCACTGAATAACACGCCGTACATACTTGTAAAGATTAAGTTTTAAAAATAATACTAATTATAACAACTCATTGTTATTTACAAAGTCAGTTTTAAGTATTTACATTTATGATAAGTTAAATCTACCTTTCTGGTAGATTTAACTTTACCTGACTGCTCTAATTATTTTCAAATCAGAAGAAGGATAAAATAAGAAGAATGATTTTAAAATTGGAAGAAATTTTTCAATTGTTTATATATCGAGGTAACATGTACGGCAGTAGACAGTTTCCACGAGACTCCACGAGGAGGTCATTATAATAAAAGCCTCCATAATGATATCATTACCAAAGCTCTTAAAATAAATGTCCCAAAGAGGATGAACGCACTATATTTTTGGTAGACTCTAATTTGTAAAACCCACTACATTTAACTCGGGAACATTATAATACGCTACATTTGCGTTGTCCTCGATGTTCAAATGATCACAATTTTGAAAGGCAAAACTTTTTTATAGTTTCATTCATCTCTATGACGTATATGTCTAAACTAAAGGAAATATTTTATATTTTTCTTTTAAATTAGAATTTATGTATTGTTTCTTTGTGATCTATAAACTCTAAAGAACCGCCCGGACAGATTGAAAAATTAGGTATGTCACTTATAAAAAGATACAATTAGGCATAATATGGTTTATTTTATTTACAAACTAACTGTTTCGTCCGCGTGGAATTAGATTTTTTTATTTCTTTATAATTATTTATTTATGTAAATAAATAAATATTTATTTGTATAGATAATTTTAGATTCTAGAAATAGAAATAGAAATAATCTTTATTCAAATAAACTCATTACAAGCACTTTTGAATAGTCATATTTTGATTCTACCACTCATTCGGAATGCAGATTCATCACAAGAAGAATGAGCAAGAAACTTGTGTGTTGCTCTTTTTAATAGATATTTTTTATATAAATAATTACAGTGTAACAAGTAAGAGGCATGCGACAATCAACATAGAAATCGCTACGCACTCATTATTAGTGTAATCAGATAATATTGTCAGTGCTATGTATTTAAAATTTTTCTACAAAAACATTATTATCGTTAATGAATTCTTCAATTTTATAGTAAGCTTTTTTGCAAAGGAAGTGTTTTATTTGACATTTAAATCTTTTTTCTGGCAGATTTATAACAGACTCTGGTATTTTATTGTAAAACCTTACGCAATTGCCATAAAACGAATTACTAACTTTAGCCAAACGACATTTAGGTAAAATCAGTTTGTTATTGTTACGTAAGCTTTTATTAGTGCAATCACTAACTCTTTTGAAACTGTCTATATTCTTCCTGGCATACATGATATTTTCATAAATATATTGAGAAGCAACGGTGAGGATATTTGATTCCTTAAAGCACTCTCGCAAAGACTCCCTGGAACCCATGCTATAAATGGAGCGAATGGCCCTCTTTTGTAAAATAAATATTGTATTTATATCAGCTGCTTTGCCCCATAACAAAATACCATACGACATAATGCTATGGAAATAGCTAAAGTACACAAGTTTAGCCGTTGCCACGTCTGTTAATTGTCTAATTCTTCTTACCGCATAAGCGGCAGAACGAAGTCGACTCGCTAATTTAGTAATATGAGCACCCTATTGCAACTTGGAATCTAATGTGATACCTATAAATACAGTATCATCCACAAAATTAATAGGTTTATTGTCCAACGTGATTTTTGAATCTACAAGATTGATGTAAATATAAGTTTATTACGAACTTTTGTAACGATCGCCCCTTTCCGTAATAAAATTTTTGGATAATATTTTAACCTCTTCTTCTAATTAATTGGATAATATAATAATTATTTAAATATATAGATCAGAAACGAGAACACTCAATCATTTGGCCATATAAATAATAATATGTGATCGTCTAGTATCGGAGGACCTGTTGTGTATGTGTAGTAACTATAGATTCTTTGATTGGTATATGACGGAGTAATAACTACGAGATAAATACATGTCTCGATAATACAAATTATGATACAAAGTATATGTTATGAATAATAATTATACAGTAAATAATTTAAAGTGAAATCATTATGGATTTAATAATTAAGAGGGCCCCCAAAGGGGCAGAGGAGACTGGCTCCATCCACACGCCAAGCCTCAAGTGGAAGACTCACCAACTAACTTGTTCCTTCCCCCTTGAATATGATGTTTCTATTTATAATTATTTTATTTTTTAAATAATCTAGTTTATAGAAATTAAATCAATGTTTAGTTAGTGAATTAAAGTCCTAAAATGAATTGTTTTTAAAATCTAATACAATTTTTGAACTAAATATTTATAATATACTTATGGGTATAGGTGAACCGTCACACTTTGACAGTTGACCGGTAAGAAATATTTATGTGTCGATTTTTGTACACAAATACTATATAAAAATGAACACAAACAACAATCGATACTTTTTATAGCTTAAACTCACTAATTATATCAAATACACTAAAAAAATTGAGTAATAAATTAGATAAAAGTATTTAATTATTAGGGCCAGCTGACAAAGACAGTTATCGGTAATGTTGCCAGTCGAGGAAAAAACGTTTCCAAAGTTTTTAAAAATTCCTATAATAATTGCACATATGCTAAGCTAGGGCGTGTCTCATGCAATATTTAAAAAGTTTTATTCCTCTGTCCTAGGGTACGTCCGCATCGGAACTGTTAAACTCTCAAGAGCGGGGAGCACTCGTCAAACATGTGTTGGAGTCAGCTCGCGCCGAGCCCGGCGATGAGCATGCACTCGAACCTGCGTTAACACTCCGGCCTGGACAAAGCATTGGTATTATTATTATAGCCCCATTTAATTCTTTATTTGTTTACTAAGGAACTCTACGAGTATATATTCCTCATGTGTTGGCATTCCAGAAGACTAAAAAGTCATATACACCCTGTACTTAATGTTATTATATATGGCGTAATAAGAGTAAATATGCGTGTGAGTATGTTTTTTTAACGATTTAATGTATATTTATGCATAGTTTAAAAAAATATTATACTGCTAAATTTATATAAACTACAAGTGTGCACAATTTTCGTAAAAAAGGGGTACAAAGTTTTGTCTTCACATATTAATCTTATGTATAAAATTCTCGTGTCACAGTTTTCGTTCCCATATTCCTCCGAAACGGCTTGACCGATTCTCATGAAATTTTGTGAACGTATTGAGTAGGTCTGAGAATCGGCCAATATCTATTTTCATCCCCCTAAATGTTAGGGGTAGTCCACCCCTAAATTTTGTTTTTTATTTTTTAGACAAAATTTTTAGTTTTTTTTTTTTTATGATACAACATACAAAAATACATACAGTCCTAAATTTTCACCCTTCTATCATCAACCCCTATTTTTTTATAGCGTTATTAATTTTGCCGGGCCAGCTAATATAATTATATTTTTATCTGCAGTCCCGGCGTGTGTGAGTAGAGGTGTCGTAGCCAGTATGTTCCCTCTTCACGAGAGAAACGCTCTCGAAAGCCTCAGGAAAAAGTGGGTGAAAACGTTATTCTCCCCACAGCCTTTAGGTACGTATGTATTATTTTTTATTAATACAAAATATTTACTTCTTAATAAGTAACATTTCAAATACATATTTTAACAAGCTGTTATAACTTTCTCTGCGTTTTTTGAGATGATAGATAAGGCTATCATCGTTCTTGATATACAAACTAATGTCTCAAAAAAAGCCTATGACTACGATCGTCCCTGATATACAATATTCGTCTCGTGAAATTTTCTAAAATTCCATTTAACTGTTTATTCGTAAAAAAACGAACAGACACACTTTTACGTTTAAAATATTTGTACTATAGTCACGTAAGACTTTTTACAGTCTTATATTAAAAAGCAGTACTTGTTTTTTCATCATCCAGAATGCATACAGCTAAAAGTATAGCTGCTAATTTCATTAAATGTTGTTTATTAACGAAACAATTTGTTTTTTCGTATAGAGTTCTTTCGACTTATTTCTTTAGCCTACATATATCTTATAGTTTAAAAAATAACACCCAGTAGAGTACAAATTTTCAAATTGGACTTTAAAGTTAAATATTTACAGTGGAGTCCAAAAGTTTGTTATTCTTGAGTTATTGCAGTATTGTAATAAGTGTGAAATATGTTCGTAAATAATTTTGAATGTCTTTGACTGAATGTTGTTGAATGATGAAGTTATGATTGAATTTCAGATGAAATAAGTGAATATTTTGGTGTTAAAATTGCGATGTATTTCGCTTGGCTTGGACATTATACCCAGTCACTGACGGTACCAGCAGCTGTTGGTTTTCTATTTTGGGTATGTTTTATTCAATTATTTGCTTGCAATTTAACATTAAGTAAATTTTTGGAATATATATTTTTTTTCGTACTACTCTAATGCTGTTGGCCACCGATTTCCTTTACAATTTCACTGGATTATAGGGAATGTAATTTTGTACTTAATAAATTT
This sequence comes from Achroia grisella, assembly GCF_030625045.1. NCBI lineage: Eukaryota > Metazoa > Arthropoda > Insecta > Lepidoptera > Pyralidae > Achroia > Achroia grisella. The sequence continues at coordinate 883,403 of NW_026712999.1, forward strand.
GTATTGCAATTTTGCAATTGAAATTACAGACGAGGGAAGAACTGTATAAAATCATCTATCAATCAACCATCTTATTGATGAACATGCATTGCCATTTCATAGAACTAAGATGTCATGCCTCTTATCCAGTAATTTCAAGGCCTAAGCTGCACTCTACAACCGAAATAGCTTTTAAAGCAAACTGAAAATTGAAGTAGGTGAGACAGAGGTACCTATGCAGACTATTTTATGTAAAAAATCGTCTACATGGGTGTACCCAACCTCTGGTAAATTCTGAGAACTGGCAATTCTTGTTTTTCCATTGTAGCTTCATAAAAAATATGTTTCAACAAGATGCTGAAGTAATTTCTTTTTATGTTTGTAGATTTGGTTGGGCACAGCAAATGACAACTGGAAGGATATAGCCTATGTATTGTTCTCACTTTTCAACGTGTTATGGGCCTGCGTGTATTTAGAAACTTGGAAAAGGTTTGTTAATTTATTTATATTATATTATATATATTATGTAATATTGATATAAAACAAATAATTAATTTTGTGAATTGTATCTCACTCTGGATACTAGAGAGTATATGCTCTTTAGTATCCAAGCACATTTTTTTTAATTATAAATTAATACAAATGGACATAGGCATGACTACATTTTTTTATTGCACAAATGTGTGATACCTATACAATAAAAAAGATAATATTACCATACGTAACTTATTTCTTTTATTTTCAGGTATTCAAATGTTTTAGCGTACAAATGGGGAACATTGGATCAGAGAGATGAGTTATTAGTGGAACCGAGACCACTCTTTCAGGTATAAAACCAAAGAAATATATTTTACTCGTATATAAAAAATAAAATACTGAATTATGGCCTGTTTGTCTAGTGAAATTATAATGTATAAAATAAACTAGCAGCTTACATATAAGCCGAGATAAAGTGTTACGTATGTCATGTTTATGATCGTGAAATGTAAACTCATATATTTCTGACTTAATACAGTTTTCATTAATCATCGAAGACCAAACAAATTTAATTATGCGGCCCGAACATTTATTCACGTATGATACTTATGATTCACCTACTTTAAAATCCTTTATTCTACAGACTTTATATCCCAAAGACACATTAAAAAATTATAAATATCAATAATTCTATAATTGTTATGGCAAAATGAAGGATATCTGACTATAGAGCAAACTGTAATCAGATGTCTTTCATTTTTCCATATTAATTAAGTATTATTGTAATTAAAAAGTCACTAAAGCAATTACGATTGAAATGCGCTCATTGCCTGCCCGCGCGTTCTTTCTCGATCTCTTTGTCTATATTTTCATACACGTCCTTTCCTGCGTGAAATCCGATTCCGGCGTGTAAGGTTATTCCTACGTGTAATGGTTGCTAATGGAGGAATGGCATTCGCAGGGCGAGATGGGCACTAGCCCCGTGACTGGGCGGCCGGAGCCGCATTACGCGGCGTGGCGAAGGCGCATGTGGCGCCATCTAGTGTCGCTGCCGGTGATGCTCGTCTGTCTCACGGTCGCAGCCGCAGCCACATTCGGATTCTTACGAGCACAGGTACATCACAAATTAAAGACTTTATAAATAAATCAATATGTCTCGGATATAATAGTTGGTCATGTATTTTTAGGTTGGCTTAATCAAACTTTTTATGTAATTGGAATATTGGAATAAGAATTGCGATGTAACTGACGATATCACTTTATCATGTGACACCAGTATTACCACTGTCATGTCTCCTGTAATTTCATTGTCTTTCATCTCTTTTCTCCTCTTTTTAATGTTACTAAATTAACTCAACCAGATCAGAAGTAGACTTTGTACAAAATCGCCTGCGTGAGTATCTCCATTTCAGCTAATACAGTCGCTAAGTTTGCTTTGTTATGTATTTTGATGAGATATGGAACTAAAATTATATGGATGGATGGAGGCATAATAGCCTCCAGAGTGGCAATGTATGAGGCGTCACATGATGTGTCCTTGGTACTGTACAGGTATATAGGCTATGATGCCTTATCTTTGGATTACTATTACTGATTCGAAAAGCTGATTCACAAGAAGAATGAGTACGAACCTTGCGTGTTGCTCTTTAAAATAATTGTAATATATATAAATAAAAATATTATGTTAAAGCCTTTACTAATAAAGGATGATGAATAAAGTAGAATAGCGAACTGTACTACTGTTATATTCAAGAATTGAAATTACAATTGTTAGAATTTAGTATAGAAGAATATAAAATTACGCTTGCGGCGTCATCGTTGGCCCAAGGTGAAGTGAAAGTCGGCACGGCCTGGCGACTGCCGATAGTGCTGTTAGATAATATTCGAACAACTATTATTCATAATAAATTGGTGTTTGACCAGGACTGGTGGGAGGGCAATGTTATATACCTCACCTGGATCCCACGGACTTTTCTCGCCATCATAATCTGGGTTGAGGAGGAGGTGTATGCAAGAATAGCCAGGTGGCTCAACGATAAAGGTACGTTCCTTTTTACGCTACTCTCTAAAAAGTTTGCGTTGCAGTGTCTTTTACAAACGTGGGCTTTTGTTACATGTATGACGTATTTGGTCGACGACCTCGGAGGTCTAGCGGTTTAGCACACCGCATTACCTCCGATGGTCTTGAGTTCGTTCGTTATACGCATTTCTATTCATGAGTATGATTGTTTGTATCGGTCTGGATGTTTTCTATCTATAATATGTATGTATTTAAAAAATACTCAAAACTTAGTTTGGAACTAGATAGCGCTGTGTGAATTGCCCTGAAAAAAGTATATAAATAGCTGATGATAATATTTTTGTATGCAATTCAAGGATTATAAATATATGTGATTTAGTAACATTTTTAGATAATAGAATTGATGATATAGCGCAGTTTTCTAAATTTATCTCTAAAAATTTATAATAAAGTGGCGCCATAATCATTATTATAAGTACTGGCAAGAATTACACTAATATAAAAAAAAACACAATAATGTTGAATGTTTTATAAAGATAAAAAAAAAATCTATCGGGCCAGAGTACTGTAATAATACACTAGTGTTTTGGCGGAATTGTTGTAATAGCCTTTTCTATCATATTATATTAATAATATAAAGAAAAGGTATGTGTACTTTTTTCTACTTTGGCTTTAGCCTATGAAAATGATGATTAGTATCAGAAAAAAGTTTAGAAAACGGCGCTTAATTATCTACCGACATTTATATTCCTGGTGGACATGGCTCACGACGCATATAAATAGTTTGGGTTCTTGTGAGTTTAGACAACATAAAAAGGTGATAAACATGTAATAATAGCCCACATTAATAAGTGCACTCGAACACTGCATAGTGTTTTTAAGTTTATTGTTTCAATAATTTTACGTTTGTTTTTATATATTTACTTTACACACTAAACTTGTGCAAGAATATAAACATCAATCTTTTCCGTATCTAAATACTTAATCGATTTTGGACCTTATTACTATTATATATTATTATAATGTAATAATGTCCAAGAATATTTATTTTCTTATTTATACATAATCTAATATATAAAATAAAATAGTTTGTATAGAATTTAAAGTATTCGAACAAAGCGTGTGTAGAGTGCGAGTGTTTTTTTAGTATCTTGGTTTTTTGTGTCAATAATATATATTAGACTTGTTTATGAAATACTCTTAACTAATTTATTCTAATTTGATAGTTAGGCGTTTCTGCATGACTATAGTATTGTACCCTGTATTTCCTTCTACTAGTCGAATATTAGCACTGAAATTTTAGTGTATATCTATATTTAAAACTTAATAATAAATAGATTAATTATTGGCAATAATATTGAACCGTTTTTAATTAGTACATATGTAGTTTACACACTCGAGTGTAGGTAGTCTATATATTTACTATAGTGCATTATTATTTTCTCTTTTCTGCTTACCAAATGGGACTGGACCACGTTAAAAATATAATAATAACTGGTAACATCCAACCAACTGTCGTGACAATTTCATTTTGAAATCCAACAGAGAACTATCGTCTCGAGACAAAATATGAGAATCACCTGATTGTGAAAATAGCATTGGTTTGTATTTAAAATGCTGTAAAACTAACGCCATACAAAAGCTAAGCTTCCGTCACGCTTTGCTTATCATAGACAATTAATGGAGATTAAAAAAAATGGTAATTTATGGACACGGACTTTGTTATTGGACGGCACAGCAACATTTGCAATTGCACGCGTTCTCACTTGTTTCAGCTTGCATGGATTATGTTGTGCTTAAAAAATATTTAACTACATTAAACAAAGCACGCTACATTATTATTTACACGAGTATTAGTACTTGTAGTAAAGAACTGACGTCAATATAAAAATGAAGTATTAACAAAACAAAAAATTAAATTTATTTTTATAAATTAGTACATTAAAATGTTCTTAATACACTTCTATTCTCATATCTATTAGAATTTGTATCTACAATAAATATATTTTTAAATTATTAAGTAAGTTATATTTGTATCTATTTATTAAGAATATATGACGCACTCTTAATATTATCTTAAAAATGCCAAATTTTTGGAAATAAACTTTAAAATTATAAATATTAAAGTGTTATTTCCAAAATTTACTGTTTTGTATTAATGCCGTTTACTATCAAGCGTATCATAACGTATTAGGTATTATTGACATTTATATTTGTTCACTTCTTAAAATAGTTGAAAAGAATATATCTTATGATAATATCGCATAGTAGTGTATTGATAATGATTAAATAACAAATATTTTATATTAGTAGGTCAATATATATTTATAGAAATAATTTGACAAAGTTAATAAAAACATATTAATGGTATTTATAATGTTTTCTTTCAAAACAATCAAATAGCGCGTTATACTGTCAGTTTTGGTATTTCAATATAGGTCCCTCCTATATTTAAATAACAAAACTGACACTGGGTACTACAGTAAATAGCTTTTATAAAATCAAGGCAAACTAGTGACTTGCTTCATTTTTATAGTATTAAAGTGAAATTTAGCGTACTAAAGCCTCATGCAATAGGAATATTGGGTAATGATTAATCCTGAACCCTATTGCCAGTAGAAATAAGCTTATTTTATTTTTTGCATTACAATGATGCTTGCGGTTTTAGCAAGAACACAATAGATATCAATGTCGCATCATCCCCTCACAAAATATCTTCATTGACATTATAGTATCTTAGATATTAGGTGTAATAACAGAAATCTTTACAATATTACTTGGGAGTTATAAGCTTTCAACTGTTAGCTGTCAAAATGACAGTAACTCCCCATCTGTGAGACCAATTACAGCACTTCTCTTAGATGGGGCTATAGTGTCCGAGTCCAATAAGTGGCTCCTTCACAGATGAGAGGACATTTTTTCAATTTTATAGTCCAATAAAGTAAAGTTAACTCTATGATTCTAAAAAAAAACCATATATGAGCTCGTTTAAAGATCTGCGGCTATTATGGCCTAAACACAAATTCAGAGTAAATACTTAGATAATAATATTCTATATACTTTAAATAAATAATTATGTAGTTTTCTGTATTTGCCTAAAATTTTAAATCAAATCCAGATTTACCCATTATGGGAAAATGGGAAACTTATTTATAGTCTATTAAAGAATTAGGCATTCTACTTTTATACTACCATATAAACCATATAAACACAGAGTAGAATTGATATTTATAAAGTCCAAGTAATAATTTGTGAGGTATTACTGTTACTCGAAAGTATTGTAGGTGAAAAATTAACTATTACTTTTTGTATTCCAGTTTCAGTTCGTGAACTCATTCATGAGTTTGTTCTACATTGCGTTTTATCTTCAAGATATGGATAAATTGAAGGAGGTAAGACAGCATCGCCATATATTGGCTATATTCCTACAATTATTGTATATTTGTTGATTAACTTATTGTTTACTATGACAACAGTTTGATTCTAAGATGAAAATTGTACAAAGGAGTTTCCAACGCGCAGACGAAAAATGAAATGATTGGCGTAACTATAGTTACTTTGCCTGCTTATATTTTTAGCTTAAATAAAAAAAAATTATTATTTACAAAAGCAACAACAGTCTAAGCGTTCATTTCAGTATAAAACTAATAATCTTTAAATTATATTTATTACTAATTTAATTAAAATTAAATATTATTAATTAGGATATATTGTAATTTTAATTTATTTTGGTCCTTCGAGCCTTTTAACATTATTATGCCTTGCTTTGTGGGTTAGTTACTTACTTTAAACCAAAAATATCCTATTAATCCAATTAATCTTGAACATTATCTCTCTGTGCAAATCACATTTAAATCTGTTTCTGTTGGACAGATTTAAATGTGATTTGCACAGAGAGATAATGTTCAAGATTAATTGGATTAATAGGATATTTTCTTAATCTCTTCAATCCAATAATACTTTCCAATAGTCTAATTCTCAATTTTACTTAATAAATAATAACAGGATCTATATATATGTGACATTGTTTCAGCAACTAGCCGTGTTGCTTATAACGAGACAAGTAATTGGCAATCTGAAGGAATCCGCGTTGCCATATCTTATAGAAAACCTCAGGCTGGCGAAGATATGTGTTGATGTGTTTGGTGCGATAAGTCCAAGTAAAAGTACGTATATTTATTTACTTTCTAGCTGTATCCTGCGCCATCACATCCGTTATTGACAATACAAGATTATATAATATTTGTTTAATAATTGGATTATACATGATAGTTATCAACTATCTTGTATAATCCGGCATACCGTTAGGCTACTTTAAGTAACAGACATTCAAAATTTACAGGCTTCTAAATGTATAATATTAATGAATAGTAACTTTGTAAAAGTAATGCTTCCTATGACCTAAATTGAACTCCAACCAATATATCCTTAACTAAAGTTAAGGATATATTGTACTATCATAAAATATATTGAACAATCTAATTCTATTTAGAAATCTGTATAATATGTAACATTGTGTAACTTAGAAGAATATAGTGAAATACCTTTGTCTTTCTATCTTGAATAGGGGTACATGAATATTCCAATGTCTTTTGTGTTGTTATTATGCTTTTCATATACTGGGATATTCCAGATATAAAAAAGTTTTCATGGTCCTAAGTAAACATTAAACATGGAACTATAAAAATAATTACAGTACCAACATCTACTGAACTCGCAGAGCTATTCGAAAAGAAAACAGACTCAGGGGAATTGCTGGAGAATACTTTAATTAATGGAAGCGCTGAGAAGGAGGAACGAAGAGACTCAGAGCCGATAGTGGGCCAGAAAATCATACACCAGGCTGAGTTGGAGTCACAACTGTTCAAGGTAAGATAGCTTAATCTTATTCTGTACAAGCAATGGAGAGGGGAGAAATGAACTTGTCTTCACGGTCACCATTTTCCACTGGTATCCCGCTAGCGTATATAGTTGCATAAATATCATATGCTGTAAAAAGTTCACTTAAAATATATAGTGCTCAAGTCATTAGATGATGATGAAGCCTCGAGTCAGTTGTTTCATCGTGAAATTCACCTGTAATATATTTATAAGGATTTTCAAGAGATCATGAATTCATCGTGTAGATAGCCCTAATAGGGTACTAGCAATAAGGCCATTAGTAGTTATTACATTATCAATCTTCGTCGAGAGTTTAAGGTCGCGAGTGCGATTCCTCGCACGGTATAAATATTTGTATTCATAAGTATAATTGTTTATATTGGTCTGGATGTTTTCTATGTATATTATATTAGTATCAGTCGTTTAGTACATATAACACAAGTTCCGCTTAGCTTGGAACTAGATGGCGCTGTTGTGAAATAGCCAAGGTTATTATTATTATATTCACAATTACAATTTTAATGGGGATAATTTGGACGATACTTAATCGTCGGGCTGATGTATTAACGTATTTTTTATGGAGCGTGTAAAGTTGTGGGTTGTGTGACAGTACGAGGGAACATTCGCGGAGTACCTGGAGATGCTGACGCAGCTGGGCCACGTGGTGCTGTTCTCGTCCGCGTTCCCGCTGGCGGGCGTGTGCGCGCTCCTCAACAACGCGGCTGAAGTACGCGCCGACGCCTTCAAGCTGTGCCACGTCGCGCAGAGACCCTTCGGGGAACGAGTTTCCAGCGTCGGCAGCTGGCAGGTACTCACTTTCACGACATACGACTCTGTCCGCTCTTCAAATTAGACCATAATTTCCTACAACGATTAGAACATAGCTTCAAAAATTTCTACTTTATTTTTTAGTTACTAGAATGTCATTTATGTTGTTGCCTACAAGAGTATTACTAAGATGTCATGTTAGGACATCGTGCCGTGTAATTTTACTGCCGTATGTCAGCATAACGACCTGATTTTGTGGCTGATATACTTGATTTGATTTAACAGCGTTATAAATTGGCTACGATTATCTTTATGTTCAGGTTAAATATAACAACCATTTAGAAATAGAACTAAAGTAGATAATAGATTAAATCTGCAATTATTATTCTAAATAGTCCCAAGTTGAGAAAACATGTGTACATATAAAATTCAACCATAGAAGCAATTGCAATAAAGACTATACTTAACAAGCAATATGGTATCGTTGGTAACCGTTGGCCCGGGTACGCAGCACGCGATGGAGGCGATGGTGGGCGTGGCGGTGTTGGTGAACTGCGCCCTGATCGGTCTGTCGGGCCCCGTGCACCGCCTGCTGCCCGACGCCGCGCCCGCGCACACCGTGCTGCTCATAGTGGCTCTCGAGGTGCGTCTACTGTACTGTACTGTACTGTACCCTACCCTAGTCTACTGTTGGCGGTGTTGGTGTACTGCGCCCTGAACGGCAGGTCTGGATGCTGAAATACGAACGGCCATTGTGCCTCCTACTCACTAAAAACTTTCTTTAAACACTAAAAATGTACCCCGACAAAGCCTCTATTATTGAAATCGCGAAGGCGCGTCAAATTTTGCTTGCGAGTCAGTCATATTTAAGGCAGTCGTTAAACGCAATTCAAGCAACTTGTAGGGATCTCTGTCATGCATTATTTTAAAATAATGTACCTATAGAAATCTATCTATCTATTCTAGAATAATTAGAAAATGCATGCGGTTGACTGGTACAAAATACGCATGGTGTTAAGTCCGTCAAATGTTCTGTTACTGTTTTTATTGTGGTATATGTAATTAGTTACATTAAAGTTATATAAATAAATAAATATTTATATAAAGATATGTATTAAGTATTATATTTGTGTTACAGCATGTCATCTTGATAGTGGTGCTCGCACTGCGTATCGCGATACCAGAGATTCCCGGCTGGCTTGCTACCGAGATGGCTAAAGTGGAATTCCAACGACGGGAAGCAATCAAAAATGCACACGCACCGCTTATGGTAAAAGGATTATTTTAATTTTGGAAATAGAATATTTTTACTTTGATTATCTGTTCATTAAACATTCATAATTTGTGAACCACGTTCTTAACGGTTGAGCTCTTCTCACTTGAATCATCATTGTCAAATGTTGATACGACACGACCCTAACTTTGTCTTTACTTTCTTTCCTTCAATTTTTCCTATAATAATTTTCATAAATTTATCGCCCATGTTCATTAATGTGTTTTAAACACACACATATTATTTCTAAGTAACTTATAAAAATAGCTATAATCAAAATTAATTTCCTATAGTGCCACCCTATTAAAAAAATGCCAAAAGATGACAACACAGGTATTGTCAAATTTGTCTTGGATATTAAAAAACAGCCTATAGTATTAAATAGATCAGTATGATCGGCGTAATATCAAGTTTTGTGGTACAGTCGGAATGCCCGAGCCAGGACGACGTGCGCGTGTGGTCCCGCGCCCCCGCCACCCCCGCCACCCCCGCGCGGACCCCCACGCGGACGCCCACCACCCCCAAGGGGGCCGACCGCGCCGACCGCACCCACCGCCGACTTAACATCGGCAAGATACCAGAAATACCACCCTTCAGGTTTGTCATACATCCTATATTTGTTGGCATGTAGATAAAATAGAATAGAATAGAAGAATGAAAGAAATACTATAAAAAGAAAATAGCAATAAAAATCTTATTCCAAATTATACGAAAAAATTAGACATTGATAGAAAGATAGATTCCACCGCTGAGTTTTTAAATATTCGATAGGAAAAATCTACTGTTTATTTAATTAGTAACACATAAATTAAATAAACAGATGAAATAATTTTTAAAATATATATCAATAAACTATGAATAAACACGATTTTTTTTATTGATATTAAGGATAACCTTAATATTCGCCAAAGAACTTGCATGTTAATATAGTGATAACAGTTTTAAATCGAGCGTAATTTTAATATTTCATTGCTTTATTGATCAGCTGATTGATGTTCAATGTTTCGTTTTAGAAAAAATAACTGTAATTAAGTACTGATTATACAAATCGTAGTCCAGCCGCAAGATTAATTAAAAATCAGTCAAAACAAGGATGAAAAAGAAGCCTTCGAGTTACAAGCATCATAAAATCTCATAAGACATGTATAGTAACTGTTGAAAATGTTAAATACTATATATTATATATGAGGATACAATAATACTCTGGATTTACGGGATATGTGGGACAACCAGAACCGCTTTACTTGGGGTACATTTTATTCTTTAATTGAACGATATTAGTTTATGAATATAGGTCAGTGTTACGTAAAATATTATACTAAAAACAGGACCCTTAAATCGCCGGTTTGAATGTAGTTTGGAATCAAATTTGGGTCCTTAACGTTGGCCTGCACCGTTTCGTATCATATTATTCTCTTTAATTATACACTCATCGGTCAATAAAAGAATTTATATTTATGTAAAGTTATTCGGTTTAGTATTTATGTTTAAAAAAAATATACATAAATAGCTTGAACTGCAATCTATATCTCGCGTAGAAAAATCGTATATCTCCAATTCCGCTTAAACAGGGGTGACGTAAGTCGGAGTATTACTGTGTTATAAATAAAAAATGAGATATAAGTATGAATATATGTTGCTCAAACGTTAATATTGTCTCAGAAAAAAATACGTAATATTATTCGACGTGTTGGCTGAACGACAGATGGCAGTAAAGTCAAGCGATCATTGCATGTGCCATCGCTACGTTCATATCATAGCATGATGCTATAGTTGGTTCGAATCCTCGATTTCTCATCTCACTCAAAATTATTGCCTATCATTATACCATACATATAATAAAAATGACATGACAAAGTTATAGAGCCATGATAGCTTAGTCTTCCGAAATAGTAACGAATGGGGCACGTCGTCTGCCTTTTCAATAACATAAAAAAATTACTTTCGTATTAAATAATTTTGAGTGAGACGAGATTCTTAAGTTGTTGTGAAGGATTATAATAAACCCTTTAATGCAATGATGTTTTTATAGCTGATTTTATGAATTTTAATATGTCCAGTCGTTTTAATGTTGGAGAGTCCTTTATGGTCCCAAACATACGAGGAGAGTCAAAATACAATAACTGTATATATATAATGATGAAGATCTCTCTGAGACGCCCGCTTCACTCGTATATTTGTATATTAAAGTTTTAAATAAAAAAAAATTAAATATACAACATTATAAAAAAAACGTGGTGTACTCAAATCTTTGCAAAATTTTCTACTAGTTTAAAATGTAATGTGGAGAGAAAATTAGGGGCGCAAATATAAGAAATGTACATATATTATTTAAAAATCTATATTATTTTGTTTAATTCCGCTATTCTAATAGTAGCATACCACAAATATTCTATGCGGAAACCTGACCACCGCTAATGGAAGCGTTATGATGGCCTCCCCTATTAGTGATAATTAATTATATTTATTAATTAATTCCGACCGTTATTGGATCTACATCCATATACGATACGTGTTGCCTTTTGATGAGGCATCATCAGGCAATGAATAGTGTTTGGATGTAGTTTGGAAGCCTAGTGTTCACTTGTTTATTATAACTTCGAAAGTTTGTGTAAGTGGAGGGATGCATTGATGTTTGTTACTCTTTCACGTAAAGACTACTGAGAGAATTTTAATAAAACTTTACAATAATGTAACTTATATATCAGAATAACATATATGTATATAGGCTATAAATATCACACGGATTAAACCGCTAATACAGGTAGTACTGAATATTTGTGATCTCACACATGTTATTGTAGCGGAATTAAGTAAAAATAATTAACATTTGTTATTGAAATGAAACAAAATAACACTAAATTCAATAAAATCTACATATATTCAACCTTGGAGCATGAGGATATTTTGTAAACCAGTTTATACAAACAACATTGCACAAATCCAATCCGAGAGGAAATCAGTGTTCATAGGTTTTAATTTATTTTTATTTTTTGTTTTCAGTTAATTTGGCACAAGTAAAATTGTGGATGGGTGTGTAGTTGATGACATATTATATATTTTATAATGACCTCTAATTCCGTGAATTCAGTATTATGATGTTGCTTATTTTAACAAATTGATTTAATGTTTATATTTTTTGTTGCAATAAATTTTATTAAAGTTATATTTGTAGTTTTTTTTAGCTGCAGGTAACGCAATGAGAGACGAAAACAATAAGTTATAATTAATAATATTTAGGGAAAAAAAATCTTATCACATATGGGTATTCTTTCAAGACAAACATCTGTATTCATGAGTATAATTCTATATATTAATCTAAGTGCTTTCTATATGTATGTATATTTTGGTAATTATAAAAAGAGATAAATACATATCTCTTTTTGTAATTACCAAAATATTAGTTGTTCAGTAGTCGTAGTAAGATATCCTTTCTGCCACCAGGCAGTGTCTGAATAGTCCAGGGATATTATTACCTACCAGAAATTATCTGTAAAAAAATATAAAGTTGTATAATAATTTAACCACTTATAAATTTTGTACAACATTGACCCAAAATGTTTCTCACAAGATTTTTTTACAGTATTTTCCAACCCTCATTGCGTTACTTGTATTTAAACTTGCTGATTTGATTTTCTTCTTGTGGTTTTGTAGTTTTTATCATCTATTGTAACTTCGAATGTAGTCTAAACTTTTTTTTATCTCTGTCACCTAGACGAGGACTGAATACTGAACTATATTATAAGACTTATTTGAAAAACGTTGAATTAATATTTAAATAATATTTAATTGTAGCTTTTTTATTCATAATTCTATTTATAAACAATTCCTTTTTTATAATTTTTATATTATAAGTATAAAAAATGTTTTAACACAAAGTGTGATCCACACATTTTGGATTATTTTATATTAATCTAGTTTATACAACAAGTTTACGCGCGGTTTTTTTCTAATCCGTAAAAAGTATTCGATTGTATAGTCTGTTATAATGTTGTGTGATAATAAAAAATAATAATAATTATATTTTACTTGTACTTTAGTATCTGTGAACTAAATAGGACCTAAATCCATTTGGCTATTTATTTACTAATTAGAAAGTGAACATTCATCATCATCAACAATTCAACATCATTTCTTAATTAAATGAAAATAATTTAATTTAAGAACAAAGTATGAAGAGTTTGATTTTCTTAACTTTGTATCTTTTTATGTACAATTCATATTAGAGCGTGGAACACTTACACATATTTCAGATCCCATTATTATGTGAATAATATCTCTAGTCATAATATAACAAACAAACGTAAAAAGTGTATGTAAACTAAAAGAATAAATATTAAATAGTCGCCTTTTTAATGGCCTTACAAGGAGCATAGCCTATAATGGGTCCAACAACCTTATCTTTTAAATATTTGACCCTACAATTAACAACCATAGTCCACACATCTTTATAATTTTTTGTAATAACTAAGTTGAAAAGTAAACGTTATGACTTATCTGACTGACTTATGTGTTGTTATATACATAATACTGCCAAAATGAAGGGTGTATTTAGAGAGTCATTAACTGTTCAATAAATATACTTACATGTATTTTATAAAATGAACATTTCATCAGTAAAGGAAGTCAAAGGTAATTTTCATATTTATTGTCATTTCGATATTTTGCAGTCACGTCTATCCTCACTTCGATATTTCGCAGCACTATCATTTTTACTTCTACTGTGTATATGCTTCTCTTTCTGACCTATACTTACTTACGTTGTCTATCTCTCTTTCGCTTGCATTACAAAATAGGAACGTGGACATTTCCAGGCCTAAGGCGGCGTCTATAACGGAACCCGTTGTGAATACTGGCTCTTTGCAGCTTTTGCAAGATGTGAGTCCAACGAAGCCTATACGGCGTAAGGTAAGTCTTTTTTTTTGTAATTGGACTAGCAAACAAGTAAATGACCCACCTAATAGTAAATAGCAATCAAGCCTACGTACATGAACAAACAGATATATCGTCAAATTAATTAAAATCGAGTTATGAGTAGTTTCATGTGTCCCTTACGGGCGTTGATATCACATCTATTACGTCAACCCGCAATGTAGTATGAGCCAATAACAAAAAACAAACTGCTTTCTGTTTTTGAATGAAATGTGGTGCAGGTGGTAATCCACGTGTTGCCATTCCGAAGGTCGAAACGATATTCGAAGGAAACCCGTGACTATGTATGTCAGCTACCTACTTTGTAATTTCACATAAATTATTACATAATATAAAACAGTCGCCGCCACTGTCTGTTCGTTTATATTAGGTAAACGTGTATAGAACAAACCGAGAAATTCAAAGATTTGTACTGCGTCCATACGAAGTCGGGGCGGCTTGCTTTGTTATAAAATATATAATATAATATGTTGACTTTTAGTTACATAATAGTATATAAATAAACGTCAACAACCCCCAGGTGGCTGGATTAAAACCACTTGGGATGGGATAATTAAAAAAATCGAACAGTAATAAAATTAAAATAACTTAATCTAACTTAAGAAGCAGCCATACTTGAAGACTTTTTTCTGTGATAACAATAAAAGAGTGTGTAGGAAGCGACGGGCGGGGCACCACTGTCGCTGCTAGGTGTACGAGGACTGCGGGATGAACCATTGCATCGTTCGGCGCATTGCATCCCACAGCCGGCACACCATCGACCCCTCGTCAACCCCACTCTACAGGTACACCCTTTTTTATTTAACAAGACTGGCTTACTAACAATCTGACATCTTGTCAGATAGTCACTCGATTAGCTAGTCGAATAAATATCTCAGAAAAATTAACACAGCGCCATCTAGTCCCAAGCTGATCTGGATACTAGACAACTGATACAAATACTTGAATACATTTTTTTTTACTATTTTTAACAAATTGTCTATTATAACTGCAGGAATTGTCGGGGAGTGTGAGCGCTGGCGGTTCTGAGCCAGATTTGAACGCTGTACCGTCTGCCTCGCCTTCTATCGACGCTAGCGCCACCTCCAGCGAGGACGATAAACCCAAGGATAAAGGGGGTAAGTGACTAATGTTTTTGTAATATTAGTTATCGAGCCGTAATGTTAGAAATGTAGCATGCACCACGTTTGTTTGTCTGTTGTCTGTCTGTCTGGTTGGTTATATTTTCATGATTAGCGGTTGAACGGATCTAAATAAATTTAGACCTGAAGATAGTAAATGCAAAAATACATAGCGTAATTTTATCAAAATGTGATTTCGTTTAGTAGTAAAAGACGGTTGCTATATCAAGATGAGTACGTAATGTTGAGGTAATAAAACTACAGTGCAAACTGGATATAACATATCTAGACTATTATATTTATAGGAGTTTTTAAGAAGGGTATATACAATTCAACTTGTATGTAACCTTTGGAAAATCTGGAAGGTAGTTAAGCAGGAATCTGAAACCTCGGCAGGTAGTTAATTTCACATACAGCTGTAAGTTTAAATATAAATTTGATATATTGTAACGTGTGGTCTCCACGTGGAGACCGGTTCCGGACGAAGGCGGCGCTGATAAGCATGTGCGGTCGTCGTAACATACGGTTGATATAGTGTATTGTATTGTCCGCACGCGGAGGCCGGTCCCGGGCGAAGGCGGCGCTGTTGAAGCGTGTGCGGTCGTCGTAACATACGGTTGATATAGTGTATTGTATTGTCCGCACGCGGAGGCCGGTCCCGGGCGAAGGCGGCGCTGGTGAAGCGTGTGCGGTCGTCGTAACATACGGTTGATATAGTGTATTGTATTGTCCGCACGCGGAGGCCGGTCCCGGGCGAAGGCGGCGCTGGTGAAGCGTGTGCGGTCGGTGGCGGTGTTCTCTCTGGGCCTGAAGCGCGCGCGCGAGGCGGCGGCGGCGTCCCGCGCGCCCGCACACACGCCGCACACGCCCGACAAGGCCACGCTGGTATGTATGCACCTTTATATTATTTCACTCAATTAGAATTATATTAAGTACATGAATTATACTTGATAGATAACTTGTAAGCTGACGGACTTTATGAGTTGCCACTCCTACGAACTAAGGTGTCATTCGGATCTTGTACTTCACTGTTGTATCTGATCTGATGGGTCAGATTCAATGGGTAAAATTGCAGGATAGGAGCCGATACATAGATTACAAAGTAAGCTACTTTTTTTCGAACTATTCTGATGCTGTTGTCCGTAGCTGGTCCACAACATTACTGAACGATAAAGGGCGAGTGTAGATTGCACTCCAAACCCACGGAAGAACTTATGGACCGGTTGAAGGCCAACTCCTGCCTGACAGATACAACTTTAGTCTGAGGGCACTGCTAGGGATTCGAAACCCGACTCCGACCGTCGTCATTTCGATCCCCGTTTGAATTGGATTCGGGATCGACGTTATAAAATTTAGTGTAATGTTTTAAACATATTTTATTATGTATGGTAAATGTTTTTGGTGGCAACAAAAACATTTTATTTTATATAAAAAACCGACACACTGATCCTAATCTGCGTAAACAAACATTTTAATTTGTGCTTTCAGGGTCTACCAGCACCTATGTTGGGGGGTGAACTGTCACTAATACCGATAGAGCAACTTATACAAGTGGAGGATGTTAAACGTAATTAGGTGCATTTAGTAAATACAGACACGGGGATTGAACGCCGGATAATAACAACTGAAAGCTTAAGGCCGGCCGCATATTCATCATCATCAGCCCATTGCAGTCCACTGCTGGACATGGGCCTCTCCCAAGGCATACCACTGGGCGCGAACATCGCCCCTTTTTTTTATCCAATATTGGGTCTAATTCGAAGGGGTCTAAGACACATATATGTTCACATATATGTGTCTTACATTATTATTATTACATTCAAAATTAAAAATGTAACTTCGTAGGTACAAACGTATGATAAAACGTTTACACTAAATTTAGGCCAGGACTCAGTTAAAATGTGTCCTGCGTTATAAACTGTCTTATAATATTTAATTCACCGAAATAGGAACATATTGTCAGCATTTTTAATTTAAATTTTATTTTCATACAACTATGAAATTTCGGACATTTTAATATCGAAGGGGGTGAAAGATAATATGTAGCCGGTCTATAAGTAAATGGAGATTGTGCTGTAAGAACATTGGAGCCGATATAAAACTTGTGACCTAATTCGTCAATCAGCTTAATTCGTAGAAGGTGATAACGGACGTTGTCTTCTATCTCGCTTACACTTACGTCGGCTTTCAAATCTATAAACGTTATTCTCCATCTACGGTCTTTGTATTCTCACTTAGATGGCGATCAATCCTTGTTAATATATACACTGTTGTTTTTATTCCATTTCAGTATATATTAGAATAATTACACATGTTAAACGCTGTATTTGTCAATTGTTTACACAAGCCATATTATTACGTCCTACGTGAAATACATTTAGATTATTAGAAATTTCCATGTGCATTTGGTTTCATACAGATACAGATGACACCATGGTCAATTTTATATTATTAACTATTAATCCAATAACAATATACAGTATAATTAATTAAATACTGTTGTACATATTTATAAAATGTTGAAATTATGCAAGGACTAAATAATAATCATTGAAAAATACGGCAGTATGCTAAGTCCCCATATATTTGAAAGTTTACGGTAAATATATTATTGACCATTATGTGACTAAGAGAGATGTCTTCATGAAGCTGACTGTACTTGAAACGAAAGATTCGTACTATAGACAAAACATTAAGGATTTTTCATATAATTAGTTGTTGAAAAAAAAATAACATATGGTACCTTAGGTTATTTTGAATACAATTAAATTTCACGTCATATGTTATAAACATTCATTCAGCAGTTCTCTTAATTCCTGTTGAATTTGTCACGATGTGCTGACCTGACCTCATGCTCATCTTATCATCCTACACTGGTTCCCCGCTGGCTTTAACCGTTACAGCAAGCAGGTGCAACATTTCATAATCTTCTATTAATATGAAAAAAAATTAAAATACGCACATGATTATCTATAAGTAATTGGAGTTTATAATATTAGATTATGTTTCTAGTCATAGCTGTATGTTATGAATAACTGCAACAGGAATAGCATAAAAAATACGTAAAAGAAAGGACTTGACTTTAGTCATGTAAAATAGTTATTATTATTAATCTAGTGGTTTTGTCTATGGTATGATATCGTCTTCATTTGGTAAGAAAAAAATACGATGATTAATACATCCAACCCTGTGTCATACCAATACCAATTCAAAGGAATTACCATCAATTTTTGTCTAGCAATAGATTTAAATGTTACACAAATATAGTTAACGACACTATTAGACCATAGATAGACATAGATAGGTATAGACAATGTATTTTTTTTATTGTTGCAGTTCAATCTTAGCTACCAATGTAACGGTATTAAATGACAATTAGTATATTATATATGCGTATAATCGAGTTGTTTATGGTTATATCTTACAAGTCCAGTCGTCGATTATTGATTTAATTTAGCTAGCACGTTGTTAAATAAAATTGTCTATGATATGAAACATTTGGAGTTCGTTTAAAGATAAACTATAATGTTGAGAAATAAAATACAAATTGGTAGTAATTATTTCCTATTAGAAAAGTAAGGTTGCATTATAGGTTTAATTGTTCGAGCAATAAGGGTCATTGTAATAGAAATCGGTAAATTATTGTTAACTAAAAAGGAACCTTAATTTCATTAGTACAAAATAATGTAAAGGAGAATTGGGGTGGTTGAAATAGCTACTTTATGCAAAGCGTATTATGATCTATTTTATATAAGCGGACCTGAACTATGTGACTATTATGTGTTAATGTTACCTGTCTCGCTCTAGGAGTGGCTATTTTAATCTCCTGATTTCGTAAAATAAGGACGGATGACGTCATGTGATAAGTGCGAAAGAGACAACATGTAAGTTGAAGGGAGTAGGAATTTTTAAGTATTTTAATATTTCGATGAAATTTTTCAATGTTAGTGCCATTAGTATTTATGCAAATGTTAAATTTATGTTTATTTTATAAGCTTTTTGTAGAATCAAAGCAATTATCAGACAATAATTTGGAGTTGCTGTTTGGATTGGATGTATATATAATTTGCATCGCCTGGTCGGGTTATGTAAGAATGTAGGTAAATAGTAATTATAAAAAGGAAACTGGTAGAAATGTTTATGTAAGCTCCATTGTAAATGACTCTACAAATGGAAAATGGCACCCGTTTACGTATATAGGCGAAGAGCACCACAGGCAGCCAAAATGGCCCATCTTACAAAAATATTTCAATTCAATAAATTTTGTATTATATCACATAAAAATAACTTTTCTACTGGTTTCCTGTTTATATACATAATTAGAACTAATTGTATGTTATTTTACCTCTAATGATTCTCACTTCCTAGTAATAGCCTCCCTAACATAGAAGAAACTTTATTGTGACTTAACTATTTATTATACGATTCTGAAATATAATTCTCTAAATTGATCTAAAAGCTAAAAATGCTAATTAACAATTGCGTATTTAAAATTTTATTTATACATATACGATCTCTCTACAATAACACTTATTATCTATGGTTGCTAAATGAAATAGAAGAATCAATGCACAAGTCTTCCATAAAATAAAATATTTATTATGGAATTCAACTTTATATCTTTGAAGTTGATTTCCCATTACTTTATTTTTGGTTACAAACATTATTTATCGTGCAATATGAATTTAGGAAAGAAGAGATAAATTACGAGTATGTAATTTAAGCTTTAAATTTATAGTTTCCCTTCTAATATATCGCATTTTATAATACTATTAATATTATAAATGTGTGTTTGTTAGCTTTTTACTGAATCACGCTTAAATATCTGAATGAATATGAAATTAAGTACAGGCTGAATAATATTCTAGATTAACCTAGAGAAGTGAATAATTCCACATACAAATTTCTTCAATTTTTATTTTCATGTGACATATAGCCTGTATCTGTCTGTCTAGATACAGGCTATATATATATCAGTTAGTTCAGGAATTTTGGGGAGGAAAGTTAATAGACACATACGCATTTATAATATTAGTATGGATTTACTATGTGTGTATAAGTTTACTGGAACATCTCTCAAGATCTTCCCACGCTTATAAGTTATGTACACTCATATCGCTGTATATTTTTTTTAAATTACTATATTTTATATTTTTTTTAGTCTTATACGATTTTTACTGTATTATTACAATACAATCGGAGGGCGATGGATCGCCCGTTCAATTCAAGCGGGGATAACGATTATAACGACCTGAGTCGAAGTTCGAACCTCTAGAGGTCAGACTTAAGGCGGAAGTTGGCCTTCAGCCGCTCCATAAGTCCTTCCACGGGGTTGTAGTGCCACCTGAACTCGCCCTATCGGCCGGTGAAGCTGTAAAGGTGCGGCCAACAGCATTAGAGTAGCTTGAAAAAATAAACTGCAGTTTGAAGTGATGCAATAATAAGTGAAAGTTTAATTCCTAATAAAATGAAGGTTGCAGAGACGGAAAATGGTTATTTCTCTTATATACTTTTTTACTTTACTTAATACCTAAATTAGTGAAAAGGCAGCTCTTAAATGTATGATATATAATTCGTATAAATGTGAATTAGTATAGATATATTCCGTACTTCATGCTTTCTACTGCTTATTTGACTTCATTTATCTATTCAAATTACTATTTATTACAATTAATATCTTTTTAATGGGCAACATTAGCATTGTGACGTGTGACTATACCTACTTATATATATTTTTTTCTGGCGTTCGGAAAAGGTTAGGGCATCTATGCTACAAAGTATAAGCACTATATGAAGGCGAACTAGAATTAAAATCAATACTAAGCTATTTGAATAGTCTCTAAAAATACAGTAAGTTACACCATCCATATATAGGCGCGGTGTGCCCTGCCTAAAGATATTGGAAAATAATTTAATAATAATAGTTCAAAACATATTGTATCAACTGTTTATATTAAGGTATAGCCTATCGCAGAATAAATTAAATAACAAGAAGAAAATTATAAATTGAATTTCCTTATTGTGACACATTAAATACTTCCTATATGAAAAACATTACTATACATGAGATTAAATTATATACCTCGCAAAACACAACGTAGAGGATGAAACTACTGTATTTTCAGAGAAAATAATATATCATGGTTGTATTGACTGTTTTTAGTTTAATTCTTGGTTGATTGCGTATATCATTTATATATAGTAATTTTATGTTTTTTCCCCGAACGACAAAATAGTTATCCAATATTTGAAGTCAGGCATACATCAGTATATTTCTCTGTCAGGCGGTGCGGAGCTTCTATTTCGTCCGTGATACTTTCATTATAACTACTGTAACAATTGCCTTTTAGACTATTTCCCGCTTCTATCATTATCCTATATGTACTTGGAGAATATACTTATATACTGTGGTTTGTGTTGGTGGTGATATAAACGTAATGAATAGGTAGCTTCATTCTAAATAGCTGTGTCGTAGCAGATTAAATATTCGTTGTTATGTAATTATTTTTTATACGGAGTATTGATAAACGTTGCATTTTTGAGTAGATTATAAATTAAGTTCGCAAAATAATAATGTGTTTCATTTATACATGAAGAAAACTCAAGAACCCTCGTTTGGTAGTAGTAGTTTTAATTATATCTGGCAATCTTCTTTAAATTGGAAAAAAATATCACTATTGCTTTCAGAGCTGCTATGTATTTATTTAATTATTTATTATTATGAAATAAAACAGCGAATGAAACAATCTTCTTTATTATACTTATAATAAAACAATAACAAGCATTAATAGTAACTTATCTACCTAAACATGAGTTTATTTTAATAGTGAACAATTTTGATATTTTCTGACATATTTGTTCAAGTAGCGTTGCTTAGAATTTAAGAACAATAACAATACTAAACATTAAAAATGAAGTGTCTTAAATAATAAGTCGAATCGAATCTCAATTGAGGAATAAATCAGATAATTCCGAATCAAAATCATTTCGTATTCCTTAATGATTCTCCTACACTTTAATGTTATACAGTATTTTAGACAAATAATACAATACATTCAACAGCTACTTTCACATAATGAATTTTCGTCTCTTGTAATCAGAATTAACAAATTTCTGATATAAATAACTTTTTAGTTGTAAATTATTGGACTCTTTAATTTTATTTATAACGTCTTCGTAATCATCACTCCAATATCGTGAACTGGTAGTGGGCAGTATATACATAGCAAGTAAATATGTTTCAAACATAGTGTACTCTGATAAACCCTTAGAAATAATCACACGTAAATCGGCGACCTCCATTTGAGTTTCGTAATTAATATCAAGACTATTTTTAATACTTTCAACTGTAGAAATAATTCTGTATTCAATTTTGTTGTTGAAACAAGAGAAGTGAGTATGACTGAGAACTCTGTCTTTAATAATATCTCCAACCCTATTAACAAATTGTAATACTGTTTCTTTTATCACCAATACTTTATCTTCAGCTGTTTCTGTTGTGTTATATTTTAGTTTACCAGCTTCCACTACCATTCTATCGGCAATAGTCAGTTGTAAGTCCCATATAGCCAAGTACGTTTCGAATACAGGCAACGAATCTTGTAAAATTTTTGAGATACTTTCAAAAATAGGAACTGCATCTTCATAGTTTTTGTTATCGTATCGATTTTCAATAAGAAAGTTTAGGTATTGACAACAAAATTGTCGTATTGTATAGATATCGTCGTTTACAAAACTCCACAAATTTATGCATTTTTTTATAATGAACTCCGCTAATTTAACATTTTCATCTAATTGTTGATCAGCAAAAAAAATTATATAACTTGCAGAAAGTTTCCAAATCTTCGTATGCAGACTATGTAAACTATCTGTATATTTTGTCATAATTCCCCCT
The DNA here is from genome assembly GCF_030625045.1 of Achroia grisella. Classification (NCBI taxonomy): domain Eukaryota; kingdom Metazoa; phylum Arthropoda; class Insecta; order Lepidoptera; family Pyralidae; genus Achroia; species Achroia grisella. Next base: position 906,748 of record NW_026712999.1, read on the forward strand.
TCGACCAACATATCATTTAAATGTTTTTTAATAATGGAATTGACAAAATCTGCTTTTAATAAATGAATTTCATTAATAATATTTTCAATAACATTTTCTTTCCGTTCTATATTTATTGTTTTATCAATTGACAAGTTGTTGACTGCTTGCCAAGCACATTCTACGTATTCACCCAAAAATGTATGTGGAAGCCTATTATAAGTTAAAAGATGAATATATATAATATATATATTCATCTATTAAATATTTTTGGTCGTCTTCCTTCAATTCCAAAAAACACGATTTTAATACAGGGAATAACTGCATTTGTTTAGTTTCATCACTATTCACTATTTGATTAAATAAAGCATTGTATAAAATAAATCTCACAGATATATTTTTTGTAGTTTTCCAAACATGTACAATTAAAGTTTTTAACTGTTCAGTGCTGAAGCATAAAAATGCTAGCCGTAGGCCGTGCTTGTGAATTGATACTGGGGCATCGAGTAATGACTCGATAAATTTCATGCACTGTGATAGGGGTAGGTTCGATGCGTAATAATTGAACATGGGTAAGCAGAACCTAACATAATCGCCCTTTATGTACATACGAATATTTGAAAGGGGAACGGGAGGACGTGAATAACATGCAAAACGACAAATTGCCGATTGAGTATTCAAGAGCAGTAAATCTACTTTACTGTAGTCTATTTTTGGCTCCGTTGGAGTATATTTCAACATCAAATCGTTCAGTGTTTGTTCATCAGCTAATTGGATTATACCATATACAACAGTATGTACAGTAAACATATACAGCTTATCAGGATCCGTTGACTTTAAGATATCTAAGAAAAGATTTAAATAAATCTTAACCAAATCATCAGAAAAATATATTTTGAGTTTTCTTAGGAATCGTTTTATTGTATATTTATAATTGCCTTCCAGGATTTCTTTTTTAATCTCGTCGCATCTGTCAGCGACTACCCTTGGATCTTTTTTTAACTGATGTACTAATACGTCATCATTGGTGAATTTATCTTGTTTTTTGTAAAACATTGTATGATTTTTATACCGATCCCAGTCTAGATTCACGAATTTGATGACAACATCTGGACATTGTTCTTTTGTTTTTTTGTGAAATATTAATATACTAAGAATCATGTCAATATAGCGTCGTACATCTTTGGAAACTTTTTTATCATCGGCTTCCGCATCCATCGACTGAAGTTTTATTGTATACCAATGTAGTAAGTATTGATAAACAGTATGTTGTTGACTAAGATTAAGTTTTGTATAAAGTGATTTTATGTGTCCCTCTATCCAGTACCATTGCATTTCACAATTTAAGTATTGCTGTAAAGCATCAGGTAAATCTTTCTTTTTTAATATATGATATATTAAAGTTGTTGCATACAGTAAAGTAGAACAGTTATTTATTATTGTCTTGTTATATATATTTAGGCTATAAAGTATTTTGTTGAATGCATTCCAACATTCATCTTCGAACTCAAATATATTGTGTTTTTCTATAATATCAGTTAAAAATGATTCCTTGATTTTGCTCAGTTCATTTACATGCCTGTTATAGAAATAGCTAAGCAAAATAATTAAATCGTGTTGGTTTCTTGCCGATTCTATTAACACGTTTACAATGCGTATTCTTTTATCGGCATTCGTTGTAATCATCACGTACTTCTTTATTTCACTAAAAGAAATTTTAAAGTTTATAAACCTATACCATAAGTATTCATTTTCAGACCCTAAGAGTTCTTTATTATTATTTAGTTGATGTAGCGCCCAAGCCTCTTGTTCTGTTGGAGTCATGAGTTTATAATAATATAATTCATAGAATTTTTTCTTAGTTTCAAATTCTTCATTATATTTCTCTTTAAAGAAACCTTTAATAGTTTCAAATCGTCTTTCTTTTGGTATAAGTTCCAGTATGAATTTATAAACTTTACAATAATTAATTTTCCAAAACTCTTCCGCTGTTTCAGGAAGAAAAGACTTCAGATAAGACCGCGCATTGTCTTCATTGGAATATTTGGCTAGAACTTTCTTGTTCACAGTATTTATGTATATTTTTATATTGGTTAATACTCTATCTTTATGCTTTTGCATTATAGACTTACTAATTCTCAACCCATAACAACAAATTCTATTACGTCCAGAATCATACTTTTCCAACAGGTCCAAAAATTCTTCGTTTGATATTGTATACAGATATCGTAGCATGTATAAAATACGTTCCCTATGGAAATCATCAACACTTTCCAAGTACGCATAAGCCAATTCAAATGAATTTCCAATAAAATCCTTCATATATTTATCTTCTTGTTCACATACATTTACATGGAAAGGCGTAGATTTATGTTGAATGGCTTCTAATTTAAAATCATCGGTCGTTATAATAAAAAATTTGAGCGCTATGTGTATGTATTTTGTATCCATACAATAAGTATAGAAACTCGTCGCCCGCTTTTTACATAACAAATTAGTGGCTATAGTTGTTAGAAACTTCTTTTTTAATTTGAACGACATAAACGGGAAAATGTTCTGTTGCAGATTTTCTGGATTGATGATATTGGAATATTTATCGTCGAATATCCAAACACATTTAAGTGCCCTCGTTATATATAGACTGTCACCACATTTAAGGATATTAACAATGTATTCGACGTTTTGCTGCTCTGATGCTAAATCAATTTTAAACAATTTATCCCTGTCACTAATTTCTTCTTTGGCCACAATTTCTTCAAAGTCCACATTGTTCAACTTCGCTGCCGAGACTTGGGCGTTTAGTTGTCTCTGCCTTTCACCTAAATTCGTCTCAGAAACGCCGGTCATATTGGTTTAATTACCCTGAAACAATAGGATTAGTCTTTGGTAATTAACTATAACTAGGAAAAATTCAATAATAACATAATTATTATGATCGTTATAGGACAGATGGAGTAAAGTAATTTAGTGTGTATAATACAGAAAGCTCTTTATGTATACCTACCTCAAATAAAAATACCTATTAAAAAAATATACCTATGAAGATAGAATATTCCTCTAATTTTTTTTTCAGAGATGATAAGGGAACAAGGTGTCCGCCTGCGCTAATGTTATACGTTAGCGGGGCAACTGTGGATGATAGAATGAGCGTGAAGTTAGGTCAGTTTTCCCGTGGCGAATTTACCAAAAATTGACGACCACTATGGTTTCTAGGGTAGGCCGCATGGAGGTTGACCTGACCTGACTAGCAATGGGGATACTATAACAATAATAATCACCGGACAATTCACACAGCGCCATCTAGACTGATAAATATACAGATGTTTTTTTCGTAATAACATAAGAAATAACAATAAATGAAAAAGTTTGTGCCGTGCAAGGAATCGAACCCGAGACCATCGGAAGTAAGGCGGTGTGCTTAACCGCTAGGCCACCGAGGCCGTCTAATCCAATTCCATATCCAGATATCAAGTGACACGCAACTATGTATTAGATATGATTGATATAAGAGACATTGCTTATATAATTTATATGTCAAAACTTATTTTATAATTCTTATACATATAGGAAGTGAAGTGAGTCACACATTGAATTACTCGTAGGAATTTTGGTTACCGACACAATAATCCTCAACATCAGTGATTTTGAGGATATGAGTTATTGGCATATTGTATATTTCGTTCGACCAATATGGAGATATTTAATGTATTCATACAATTCGCTACACATGGCCTAACTATAAACCTTATGCCAACATCAATAAGATTCAATTTATATTTAATTCTTTCTGTAACAAAAATATGACGCCCACCCCTCCACTCCCCGGAAACTATCTTGGAGAATTCGCTATGATGGGCTTACTGGCTGCACTTAATGCGTGCTTATTCATTATGCTCCTCTGGTAGCCCCGTAGTATACATATGTATATTACACCGGCAGTGTATGGCGGGAGCACAGTTTTGTGCATTTTATGTAGATGCATGCAAACAACAGTGCGACAAGCCCACATTAGATTAGGTACTTTAGAATCAGTTTTGTACTTGTTCATGAAATATTTCCCATAAATAAAAAAAATTACAGTTGATATGTGTTAGTATATTTTTGATTATAATTGATTGATTTTACGATTAAATACAATTCCTGGTGAATATATCACGATGAGCCAACTGACCTGACCTCATGCTCATCATCATACCATCCTTTACCGGTGCCCTGCCAGCATAAACCGTTAGCGTACGTGGGTGAAACATTTAATCATCCATTAAAAAAAACATGACATCACTACACAAAATATGAAATATTTTCACTCACTAATTCAGGAACAACTAAAAGTGAAGATAAAATATTATAAGTAAATAAATTTAAAGTATTAAAAAGCTTTTTTAAAAAGTTATTTATTTATTATTGTAGGTGAAAAATATAGAAAGAGTCCGAAAACTACACACTATAGTCGTATTTTTAATTAAACGAAGTAAACTGACGTTTACTGTGTTGTCAGTTTTTGATGAAATAAAAATAGTGTTGTGACAAAGTGAATCATTGAAAAAACTCTTTAATAAATGAAATTGCCTCCATTGTCTAGTGAATAGTTAGTGTGCCAAACTACCGATATCGGGTACGGGATACGAATTTTAGTCGTGCTTGGTACATATCAACGAGTTTTCGACGACTAAGTTCCTATAGTATCTACCTATACTGAATACCGAGTGTTTTAGACAATAAGGAAAACATTGCGAGGAAACTTGTAAGACTGTCCTATTCTCAATGCATCATGTAGTTGAAACTATTGATGTATAAAATATAACATTTATAGGTAGGTAATGAAAATAAAAAATCGCTTATAACATAAATTGTTTTTATTCATCATCAGATAAAAAATCATCACTATCGCTTTCGGTGACATTAATTATAAATCTGTCTGAAACATTGTCGATCATGTGGTCGAGACCATACATTTTGTCTTCTTCTTTAATTATATGAGATACGCAGCTACTCCATTTTTCAGGTGTGATGTGCTGAAGGCCTTCTTCAAAAAGTTTTTTTACTTCTGTCATTTTGAAGGTTTTGTTATTTCTTGCAACATATCCTTTAGCCTGCGCCCATACCAACTCAATGGGATTCAGCTCACAGTGGTATGGGGGCAGACGTAAAACAATTATCCCATGCTGCGCTGCTATCTCGTCCACAACATACTTATCGCAATGTTCTTGTTTGTGCTGCCGTACAATTTCTATAAGAGTAGCTTTAACCATTGTTGCTTCAAATGAAATATTTTTGCTCGTTAGCCACTCTTGTATTTTAGGTTTAATCCAAGACATTGTAGGCAGCGATTCTAGTTTCCTGGAGTGGTATGGGGCATTATCCATCACTACCACGGAATTTGGTTTTAGTTTTGGCAAGATCCCCCTAAACCACTTCTCAAAGGAATCGGCATTCATCTCTTGATGATAATCTTCTTTATTTTTTTTGCTTCAAATATTAATAAGCTGTCTTCTACGAATCCTTCTTCCCCGCCTATATGGCCGATAATTAATCGTTTGCCCTTTCCTGAAGGCTGTTTTAAGCCAGTGGTCAAGCCATCTAGGAAGGCCTGGCGGGACGATAACACTGTCTGGTCAATCCATGCCTTCTTCGGTGCATGACCTTCAATATAGTGAAAAATATTAATTAATTATTGAAAGTACAATTAAATGTAAAGAAAGCTGAAAATTGTAATTACCTTCGTTGATCCAGGTTTCATCTTGGTAATAAATATACCTTCCTTCCCTTCGATACTCTTTAATTTTTTGAAGATATCGCTGGCGCCATAAAATAATGTCCTGTCTGTCAATTAAAATGCTTTGTCTTGATTTTGTGACATATTTGAAATTTAAATGTTTCATAACATTTCTTAATGTACTCAAGAAAAATTGGGTAAGTCTGGGTCATTATTGACTGCCTTAAGAATCTGTAAAGTAATGTAAAAAGTTTTTAAGTAAGGAAGTCTACGCAATCTTATACTTGGTTTTACAAAGAACATTATGATAGACACAGAATATAATACAGTAGAATGAATAAAGGTTAAGTTACCTTTACAATGGTGGGTGGCTCATTTGCATAAAAAAATTGATGTACATACTTTTTGCCTTATAGCGGCAAAAGTAAAATCGTCTAGTTTATCTTTGAAACTGTGTTTCGGTCCTCGTTTTTCGGGAGACTTAAATTGTTCATTTTCTTTGTATTCTTTTAATACACTATAAACTGAGGTTACACCAATTCCCAAAATGTCAGCTGTTTTCGAAACACATTCTTTTTTTTCGGGAGTTTCAATAGGTAGTAGTGAAGCTGCTTTCTCCTCAAATACGTGTTTGTAGACGTTTTGTATCATAACTTTTTCGGTTACGTTTAAAGCTATCCGTGGTCTCTTCTTTCTTGGAGACAAGCTTTGGCTTGACGTGCTTGGTTGAGGATCCATATCGTTTATACGAAACAATATAGCAACAAATAAACACAACGTAACGAAAAACTTAACAAAAATAATAACTAAACAGCGTGAGCGCAGAAACAACATTCGTGCTATCAGACCAGAGGTTGGAAGCCGAATACAAACAAAATGGCGACCGACGCGCGCGGCATTGATCGGTGTTGGCATTTGTCGCCGCTCCGCGAGCCGAGCCTTGTAATAAGCCGTCAAAAAGCTGATTGTTGTTACATACTACTAATAACTTATATCAGTGCGCTTTTATACAATTTTATTGTAAAATAGAAATAATATTCTTTTATAGTTTGAGATGATTAACTATTCACATTCATTCATCTGATTGAACGAGAACTGAACGCATCACTATTACTTTAAATATGGCAACATTATTTTACAAAGTGACATTAGCTACTGTCAGCTAGCTTCGTCTAATTAAAAATACGACTGTATAGAGAAATTCCACAGAATACTAATATTTTGGTGAAAAGGTGTTTATACTTATGGTATATAGGCTGTCTAGATTAGCTGTAGTCGTGCTGTAGTGGTGCTGTAGTCTATACTTATCAGTGTTGCTAGATTACTGTCTTGATTTACCTTATTTTTATTATAAAAATCTCCCTAAATGCAGGTTTTGAAATTTGAACTTTGAAGCAGTACATTATTACAATCTTAATTACAATTTTTATGCTACTTGTTAACTCGCAGGTACCACTTAGATCTACTAACAATGCTGATTTATTAATTTTTATTTTATTATTTGAAACTAGCAACTTAATATCAATATTTACACAAAATAAGATGGCGGTTGTTGTCTTCTCACTTATAAATCTACTTCCTGTTACCTAAAATTTATATGGTATCGTCCTATTTATAATGCAGAATATTGTTATCGGTGAATAATTAAAAAAATCAAATTTTTATAATTCAGAAGGGGTGTCAATCATCCACAAACGCGTCATACTATTAATATCGAAATTATAAATAACGCGGCAGAATACCGCTTATTTATTCTTAAAACGTGCTGTGAGAAGAATATGTGTATTTACTTATGTTACGCAAGTCCAGACTGACTTGAAGTGTAATGTTAAAGTGGAATACAATGCCTTACTTCAGTTTTCGTTTTACAGCAGCTCAATGAAGTATAATCATTAAATAACACCTATTTTAGTTTAACAACAATGGGTGAAACAGAGGAATTTAACACTTTAACATTTGAAAAGAAGCTTGTACAACTAAAGGATACTCAGGAGAGTATCCAGTCGTTATCATCATGGTGTCTGAAGCAGAGAACACATCATAAGAAAATAGTTGCAAGTTGGTTAAATGTACTGAAGAGGGTTAAGGTTGAGCAGAGATTGGTATTATTTTATCTAGCAAATGATGTTATACAGTATAGTAAAAGGAAGAACTATGAATTTGTTGAGAGCTGGGGCCTTAATCTTCAAAAGGCAACCCCATTAGTCAGGTTAGTTTCTAGTTTTGATAACTTATACATAATCTATTCAGGTTGCTATGCTTATATATATGGAGACTACTGTACAGTTACCCAAATATTATATTGTAAATAGATCCATATACCCCACTGGAGGAGTATTTTGCAAAGTTGTGTTTGAGATACTATTAATCAAGAAGTTAAGTTTTGCTTAATATCTTTCTGGAGATTGTTTAAAAGGCTTCTCTCCATTTTCTGTTTCTCACACTAATGATCTTGGTACAATGTGGCCTGCTATGCACACTGTGCAGATTACTGTACTAGAGCCTTGTTTGAGTAAATAAGATAGTTTATCGTCACTGTACATCATTCTTTTGGGAGCCTATACCACGGAAAATCAGCTGCATGATTGACACTTTTGAAGATTTCATATGCATTTGTTTATAAAGCTATACAATAATTATTGCAATAAAATAGTAATAATTATATTTATGTCTGTCTATTATTATTAATTGAAATGAGATAGGATGATATCTGCATTTCCAGTTATTTGTTAATGTAATATTACTGTTAGTGTTACTATTGGTTACAGACATTATTTATGACTTTCTGTGTATGCTTTTATATTTGTTATGACTGTAGTGTATTAAATCAAAGATGGTCTATTGTTAACTGATTTGTTAAGATGACAATACAAGTATATTTATTATGTACTATTATGTACTGCAACATAAGAAATAACTAAATACCCACATCAATTGCTTACTTTACTTTTAACTTGTTCTTTTTAAATATGAAAATAGATACATATATTTTATATATGTATACTACATCAAGCAAATTAAAGACAGAATTGGAGTTGTGACATATCAACATTTAAAGAGTATTATCGAAGATAGCAGAAAGTGAAAAGAGCTTAACTCAAGCTAAATAACAAATGAATGTTTGTTAATTAAAAGATTTTAATTATAAGGAGTATTTTCCACTGCTGCCCTGTAACAAATATATTCATCAATAATATGTATGTTCATATGTTCCCACACAACTTCTAAACTACTTAACATAATTTGACAAATGTGGTAATGTTTTTAACTTTCCAGAGATGAAAAAGTACGTACAAAGATCTTAAGAATATTTAAAATCTGGGAGCAACGTGGTGTATATGATGATGAGTTTCTATCAGACCTTACGGGATTGCTCAGCGCCGGCGCTATTAAAAAGACTGATGATGACCCCTTAGATTTTCAAGTAAGTACCTCAAGTGATTTTTTTAATGGTAACGGCTATTCCCTTCACTCCTTAGGCCAGTAATTCCATCATGGTGAATTCATAACTAATTACCCACAATGGTTTCCAGGTCAATCCCATAGGATTAACTCTGAAGGTTTTTTACCATATAAGTTACTTTTGGATATGTCCCTCCTTATCCACAAAAGGTATAAAAAAAAAGTCTAGGACCAATACTTAAACTTACCAAATATATTCCAAAAATTTCATATAAAATTCTACAAGCCATTTTGAAACCCGATCAGTTACATATTAGGTTTTTATTCCGACTACTGTAATGCTGTTGGCCGTAGCTTGCCTTTACAGCAACATCAGACTATAGAGGGCGAGTTCAGATAGCACTCCAAACCCATAGATGGAATTATAGAGCGGCTGACTAACTCCCGCCTGACGGATACGACTTTATTCTGAGGGCATTGCTAGGGGTTTGATATAACTATACCTCGACTCAGGTATTGTGCTAAGGCTTACCCTTTCTGACTAAACTTGTATATTAGATATTAAATTAACATGATGTTTTAGCCACAACAACTAGTGAATAAAATAAAACAGTGTTCAGTGTTGGAAGCGGATACAGATTTAAGACTCAAATACATTCATGAGAGTCATTTGGAGCTTTCCGATGCTGATGCATTATGTGCAAGTCTTAAAGGTATGTTGTATTTCATTATGTTTTTTCTATGATTTATTAAAAATTACCATTATAATAATGCTAGCTATTGGCACGATTTCCACCGCTTGATTATGTTATACTGATGTATACGTTATATTATTGTAAAGTTGCATTAAAATCCATTCAGTAGTTTTTACATGAAAGTGTAACAAACATCCATGTATACATCATTCACATACGTTTATAATATTAGTAAAATTATGGTTACAAAAGTAAAATTTTTCTGATGTACTTTAAAAGTCACTCCATGTCTCAAATGAAAACCTATAAGTTTTCCTGGATTACCCAAGGTAGTCTTTGTACATGTTTGGTAATCTCAAAAGAGATTAGATAAAGGCGACCCTTTCATTTTACAGACATACACATTGTGCTATGCATAATATTATGGATGAATAACTTAACCTTTTATTTTTACAGATAGAAGTCATAAAGATGATGTGGAAAAGGAACTTAATGAAGGTATAGCATGCGTAGAACGGTATACGCAGGCACTACAACGAGAGATTGTAGCTAGAGAAGCGCTTCTTGCACTATTGACATCCGCAAATCAGTACTATTCAACGCAACGCGGCGAAGTTAAAGTTGTTGCATATGTGAGTTGACTTCAATTTCAGTAAATTTTCCCTCCCAGCCCCAACAAAGTTTTGTTAAAGTAAATTTACTTAAATTTCGCGTTTTGATACTATTATACTATAAACATGGCTCTGTGGTTAATTTATATTGAATGGTAGCGAGAGGTACACCAGCGAACTCTGTACAATCTTCTAAAGACTCTTGGCCTGTCTAGCAGCCCAAGTGCAGTAAGTTCTGTGCTTCCTGATAAGGTAACGATCACGAATTTTCGCCAGGCATACAAGAACTTCGGCGCCCGGGTCCGCGTCCTGAAGCGGAAGCTGGACGAGCTGGCGCCGCAGCTGCCGGCCGCCGCGCCCTCCCCCCCGCGCCGCGACGAGGACGTGCCCTCCCCCTCCCCCGACGAGGACCTCGACCTGCCGCCCGCCGGGCCCGACCGCCACCTACACGCGCCCGACGATGTCGACGACGGACCCGATGACAGTGAGTATCTACAGTGAGTACTAAGTTGTGAAATTATCAGCTACCCTGAATACTTAATACTTAATTTATTTTGCACCTTAGTCTACTAAACAGTAATCAGATCTGATAAAAGCCAATTGGCAATTTCTTTTCCAGTTGCATACAATATCGACAGAACATTCAACTCTTCAATAGCAGCTGATGGTTCCTTATATAATTTGGGACTATCGTCGTTTCTCACGCCCGATAATCCTTTATCAATGTTTAATGACTCGACAGACATCAACACTAGTGGTGAGTTACATAAAATTCTATAGTAAATCTTTTCATAGTATTATACAAAGCTGACGTCGTTATTTCTTCGGTTATGTTTTAAATTACGCAACGGATTTTAATGCAGTTCTCAGCAATAGATAGAGTTATTTAAGAGGAAGGTTTCTATGTATAAGTCATGTTTGTTATAGTATAGAACAAGTCGAAAAATTAAAAATATTGTAATATAGTACATCCGTGTGAAGCCGGGATACTGATATCTGCCGCATTACCGGAAAATTTCTTACTAATAATAAAATCCTCACATTGGTGTGTGGGCGAGTATTACATTCTCTTCTGCATCTATTGACATCGTGTAAGGAATCGAACCCGCCATCATCTGAAAGAGTTACAGTCAAAACCGAAGCCGTCATAAAACTATTACACATATAAAATATATAAGATAGTTAATATACTTAAATATATTTCTTTTTTCTAGCTAACAAAATAGAAGTAATAAATAGTAGACCATCAGAAAAGCAAGATTTTAATATAAATGACTTTTTAAAGAATTTAATACCAAATGATACCAATCTGGTAACATCAGATAATAATTCAGGTGAGTATAATATTTTTTCCATACTTTTGTAACTGCAATGGTAACACGCTGATGGTAAGTGGATGGTAACTATCGGCAATATATGTCTGGTACAACTCGTGCGTTGCTATTCCTGAAGACCAATCATGTGTTAATTTTAGTTACCAGTGCAATAGAATAGAAAATCATTTATTCAAATAACTTTACATTGAAGAACTTTTGAATTGTTATCACTTTTTTTTAATCTACCGATCATTTGAAAAGCTTGTGATGAGACAATCGAGCAAGAAACTTGTGTGTTGCCCTTTTAAATAATTTGGTTGTAATTTTACATTATTAAGTTAAAATGTGGGAATACAATCTACCAACTAGCACTAATTCAATGTACTCAAAATATTAAATAAGTAAAAAAACTTCATGTAGGTATATACACATATCCAATATGGCGGACTTGTATTTAACATTCTTCTACTATTAATTATTTTATTAATTACTCTACTTTTAGTGACCAGTGGTACAATGTCACAGAAGTCACAAGACACACTTCCAGGATTAGATCTATTAACGCCAGAAAGTACAGGGAACCCGCCGCCACCGACCTCATTCTATGGCACTATGGAAAATATTATTGGTAAGTTCAAATATATATATAGGCCTTCGTGGCGTAGTGGATCACTACCCTGTCATACACCTAATAGCTACTGAATTCAAATCTGGCTAACACCAAAAAAACTTTGAGTGGCAGTTTTTATTGGATTATGGATTGCATTTTTAGTTGACTTTTATTGTAAAGAAAATGATTAGAATTACATCTTATTCTTCATTAACAAATTCATTGTTTCAGATCTAGATCCGGAACCACAGCCTTACCATCCAGAGACAAACAACGTATGGAATAATACGTCGTGGATGCCGGTAAGTTATTATATGTAGAATGACTTTATGCACGACATAGACACATTTAATGTAGGGAATTCAACCCCACACACTGGAACATAAAGGGGCTTGGACAATGCGGTTTCAGAGGAACGTGGGGAAAATTGCGTGGACGGAGGAGTATGAAATTTCGCACACTTGTACTTTATATAGAGGAGTGAAGAATACAATTTTTTAAATTATATATAAAAATACATTAGATCAATAAAATTTCTTTAATTGTTATTCCAATAGTGGTTCAAAACTCTTTTTGTATTTTTTATAACAGTCCAATTTCGACTAATAGGCGACCAGTAGTATACATAAAAACAATTATACTTATGAATACAAATTTTTGCATCGTGCGAGGAATCGAACCCAGGACCATCAAATGTGCTAAATGTGGTGACGGTGTGCGTGTAGTCAGGTCCGCGGCCCGTGCCCGCGCCCGCAGCCACCAACCGCGCCGCCCCGCCCTCCCCGCGCCCCGCCTACACCGACACGCCGGAGTCTCCGCCCCCGGGCCCGCCGCCGCCCGCGGCGCTGCAGCCGCTGCACTCGTCACAGGTACACTCCTCATACATACTTCGGCCTACACCGACACGCCGGAGTCTCCGCCCCCGGGCCCGCCCCCGCCCGCGGCGCTGCAGCCGCTGCACTCGTCACAGGTACACTCCTCATACATACCTCGGCTTACATAATTCGCCAAATCATGCTCATCATATAATCCTTCACTGGTGCAGACATGATTGGACTGACAATTTTATTCGCCTGCCTAAAACCATGTTCTGTCTATTTACAATTTAGTAATATTACCCCTGGACAATTCGCACAACTTCATCTAGTCCCAAGATAAGCAGAGCTTGTATAATGAGTACTAAGCCACTGATATAAATACATAGATTTTTTTTGTGAATACATACATAATATAAATAGACAATACCCAGACCAGTACAAACACTCAGTCATGAATATAAAATATAGGCACCCTGCGAGGAATTGAACCCGCCATTATCGGAAGTGAAGCGATGTGCAAGACCATTAAGGCCGTCAATTTAATGTTCAACATTTGTTCTAGAAATTGCCGCCACCAGCCGACGTAGATCACAGAGGGCTACTACCACCTCCGCCGCCTCCACCAGTTCTACCAATCCTTGGCCGTAAGTTGACTTATTAACTGATTAAATGTCCTCCTTTTATACTTGTATTAAATCTTTCTGGCGTTACGACAAGTATTTGCATTTTTTTTTATGTTTATACCAGAAGTGAGCATCATTTTTAATCAACGGCTCAACTAAAATTTTAAATTGTTTTAGCGGACCGCATATATAAAATGATATCAATTAATAACGTACAAAACTTTATTTATAATAAACAGAATAAAAAATATGAATTAAATAAAAAAAAAGTAAAGATTTTCCATTTTAATGCAAACGTTCGTATTGCATGTTTGAACAAGGCGCCGACAAGTGACAACTCGTCACAAACAATGTTTTGGTTTAGTATGTACTACTATTTTATTATAATTACTTTTATACTCAACAACATATTGATGGAAGAAAGTAGAAAAATATATTCAATTATAGAAATGCTTAGCGGGCTGCATAAACATGTTTAACGGGCCGCAAGAGGCTCGGGGACTGCGTGTTCTCATCTCTGGTCAATCGGTTTAGTACACCACCGTACTTACGACGGTCGCGCGTTAGTCTTCGCACGGTGCAAACATTTGTAACCATTATTTTTTCATTGTAGACGGAGAGGATGTGGACCATAGGTTTCTACCACTTCCGCCGGCAGGACCTACTATCATCAGGAATCCAGTAGCACACCAAGGTATGTATTTTATATCCAACTGTTAATAATTTTACTAATGTAATCTCAATTATTCTAATTCTATCTAATGTCTGTACAATTTGATGCTGTCTGTTCGCTTATATCTTTTAAATTACGCAACGGAGTTTAGTGCTCTTTTCAGCAATAGATAGACTTATTCAAGAGGAAGGTTTATAAATTAGTACGAGTATTATACATGCGTGTTATAGTATAGAACAAGCTAAGAAATTTAAAGATTTGTAATATATCCTTGTAAATCCGGGACGGGCCCCTGGTAACTTGTAATTGTAATTTATTAATATTTTTCAAGTCTGTTATGTATGTTTTTGTGTATTAGTTTTTCAGATCTAGTGTATGAACAATTCTACGTATCTATTGTATATGCTCTCCATTGGTATGTTGTGATAGTTACAAAACAATGTTATATAAGTGTTTTCCGGAAAAAAAAACTTTACTTTTTAAGATTACTTGGCACCAAAAATACAGGTATTGTTTAGTCTGAATATGCTAAAAAATATCTCTTGATTTATGGACGGTGAACAACTAAATTTGAGATCAATTGGCTTACAATAATAAAAGTTTACTTTCTCATTTAGATGTGGATCATAGGAATTTAATATCATTAACACATCAACCACCGGCCCCGATCAGACCCATGAACCCTGGTCTGCCGAGGCCAGTAAACCCCGTTAATTTGGACCAGGTGAGTGATATTTACATACATTAACACTAAACATTGTAATAGCTACCTTACACGACACGTTCTTGCATGCGCGAAAAGGAGAGCGCACGTGATTAAGCGCGGGAAAATCAATCAAGAGGTTCTAGCTGTGCTCGCGACTTCGTCCGCGTGGAATAGTGACCTTGACTAAATAAATATAATATATTTAGTTAGATCAAAAAAGTTTCAACGTTGTACTTAAAAATGAAGACATTTTCATATAACCTTTCGTCTCTGGCTTCAACCCCTTACAACCCTTTTTTGCGCTAAAAAGTAGCCGATGTCCTTTCTCAGGTTCTAGACTATCTGTGTATTTTATTTAAATAAATTCTGTAGTTTCGCCATGAAATCGCAACAGAGTAATTTTCGCATTTATAATTATTAATATTAATAATTATTAGGTATTACCTTATGGTTTTTTTTATTAATATGAATAATTATTAATAATTATACACATTAATTATTGTACACAGGTAGAACATAAAATTATGTATTATTTTTCTTTATGTAATTAATAGAGTTCTCTATATAATTTTATTTATACATCATTCCAGGATTACAGAGTGCCTCCGATGATCACCCCGAGCGATATAGTGGAGAGTGTTGATATGGATTTATCTGAAGATGAGGATCAACGTAAGTTGTTAAACACTATCTGTTTTCCGCGACTTTGTCTGCCTTTTTTTACAATGAAGTTACTCTAAGTCCACCCTCGTGTTATTGGCTATTTTCACGTCAAATTTCGTTAACATCGTTCAGTGGTGAATAGCTAACAAACAGACAAATACACTTTAGCTACTTTACATCGTTCTTTTTTTAAATGTTATTAGGACTATCAATAATTTTCAGTTAATCCTCTCTCTACACACTACTTTATATTTTATTTTGCTATTAGCTACCGATCATATTCTATTAAAAAATATAATAGTAGTGTAAAAATATATGGATATAGCCTTTTACATTATTCAATTTGGATTTGGATCAATCCATTATAAACGAAACATATTACTAACATTATTGTGTATTACATTATATTATAATGTACATATTTTATATCTAATCAATTATTTTCAGCAGGTATGTACCCGAATCAATCCAACCAAAATGAGCACAACAGAAGGCACAGCTTCAACAACAACAAAGTACTGGTGGGCGGGGACAACGGGAAGACCAACCTAAAGGAATCTAACCACAATCTCATACAAATCAACAGTTCAGAATATAAAAACAACGGCCCACAGTCGGCACCCGTCATTAACCCCCCATTGTCGAATCCATTCGATAATATGCCCCCCGCCCTACAAAAGTTTAACATACCGTTCCCGAATCCACCAAGCTTTCCACTAAACGATGACGAATTCGAAAATCAAAATGAGGACTCCTCTGAAACTCCATACGAAGAAGATCTGAGGAGTAGAGGCATAGAGAAAGGTCCTGAAGAGATAATCCCAACTCCGGAAGTGAGGAACGTGAACTCGCCACCGCCTTTCGGAGAGTTCATTGAAAATATGTTTGAAAATCCACCACCTAGGCCGTTTATGAATCAAAGGTTCCCCAGAAATTGGGGACCACGGACTTTCAGGCCGCCCGGCTTTCAGCCACAGTTTTGGCCGAGAAATTTGCCGAGGCCGCCGAATCGGTGGGTCGGTCCCAGACAGCAAAGATTTTGGTGATCTGTGATAGTGATGGAATATATACTTATATATAGTGACAATTCAGTTGTTAGTGCAGATAAAAGTGAGCCTCGGTTGATCTTAGAGAGAACGTCTAGATTTTTAAAGCCTTATTTATAAAAAGTAAAAGTTATAAACCCATTTTGACTATTACATTGTATGCTGACCACCTTTTTTTATTTATTTAATAAAAATAGGTACTATTTATTCTCACAAACTCCATGACAAAAAAGTAACAACAATTATTAGGATTTACCCTATGGTTTTTTTTTTGGAAAATCAGATTGTTCTTTTCAAATTTGAATCGAATGCTGGTTTGTTCAAGTTCGATTTTTGTTTGTCATATTGAAAAAATACTTCCGAAGAAGTCTTATTAATATTATAAAAGTATAGGAGTGTGGATGGATGTTTGTTACTCTTTCACGCAAAAACTACTGAACGGATTTTGATGAAACTTTACAGTTATATAGCTTATACATCAGAATAACATATAGGCTATAAATTTCAGGCGGATGAAACCGCGGGCACAGCTGTATACAATAGTTTAATAGTGAGAGTGGGTTTATTAGACATATGAAGTTTTTATGAATAAGAAAATAAATACGCGAGTTGGTAAATCAGGGTTATTCATTGCAATTTACTGGCTTGTTTGTCTAAACATCGACATAGGACGGCGGCTTTAATAAGTAGAACACAACTCAATTAATTAGTAACTTTGACTGAAGTTAAGATACACATATTAACAGTTAAAATAATCAGTTTTTAGTAAAATAAGATAGCAAGTACGCTGTTTCGTTTTTCAAAAGCAAATGATTACTTTGTTTTCATTGAGTTCTTAACTTCAATTGTAGTACATTTAGAAACATTTAAGATGTAATGACAGTCTCGGTGGTCCAGCCGTTGAGCATACCGCCTTACTTCCGATAGTAGCGGGTTTGATTCCTCGCGCGGTGCGAACATTTCTATTTATGAGTATGATTGTATCGGTTTGGATGTTTTCTATATATATTACTTATGTATTTATATCAGTCTAGTACCCATAACATAAGCTTTGCTTAGCTTGGAACTAGATGGCGCTTTGTGAATTGTCCTGGGATATTATTTATTATAATATCACTATTTCACTTCTTTGTGCAGATTATGGTAATTGTATTTAAATCTAAATTACTTCAATGTTCAAAGTAATATGAATAATATATAAGGTTAATTTTCTAATACTGAACTGATAAAAATATGTTTTATTTTTAAACAGAAGAATATATAAGTTAGTCGTATACTGGCTTTCAATTTATTTATATTGTTATTTATTATAACACAATATCTTTAATTTATTAGTCTTCTACCGCTGTGATTGTTATTGAATTATCGTGGTATTTCTTTTATAAAGTCGACATCTTTAAATTAGGAAGTAGATGTTTTTTATCTTTACTATTTTCACTGTATCATATACTTTAGTCAAAGTTACTGGAATATTTAATACAATTCACAAATTAACAAATAGACATTTAGATATGGACATTTCAATGTCCTCCTAGCTAATTACATCCAGTGGTATAATTTTACTATCTGATACTTGTGCCAAATTAATAGGATGGGGCTCTTTTATTATTTAAAAAAGCTGTAAATTTATCTATACTTACTTCAGATCTCTTACGGGATAGGCAAAACAAAATTAAATAAAAAAGGACCGTCTCCATTGGTTTACCGGATGAGATTCAGAGTCATTGTTAATTGTCAACGGTAAACTCGTCCTCTAATGTTATACCAAAAACCTAGGCCTGTTCACAACAAAACTGCAGATTTTGTGAAGTGAAGAGGAAATGCCACTACACATCCTATGTGTTTGTAGCCCATGCATAAACGAGCTATCACCTTTGGAAAGTTTATACTGTATCCTGAGTAGATAAAAACTATACCTCCTCAGAATAACCTTCAATTCTTGTCCTTGACAGAGTTTGCCAAACCTTCCAATAAAAAAATAAAAATATACCACTGGTTGTATCAATTGTCTAATAAACCGTAAGCCATTAGATTCGTGATTCCAGATTGATGAGACTGCTGTTTGACTCGTTGCATAACAGATGTGCGTACAAAAACTTGTTCGAATTGCAATAATTGTACAAGTCTGTTTTTGTTGTTGTTTCCTACAACTGAATTTTGTTTAATTTGTCTGCCCCTAGACAGCTATTCGAATAGTATTTCCCAATATATAAATATATAATAGGACCATGATTGATATGTTTATCGTGTTTGTTTGTGCAAATAATTCGTACTCCTGTTATTGGAGCAACGTTTGGCACAAGTAAACAACATGATTGTTAAATTATGTATAGATATAAATATTAAATCTGAATGTATGTATAAAGTTTTATTGATTGAACTGTATAAATTCACATTAATAATGTGTTTTCTTTTTATTTTACGTATGACTTCTCATACATATATTGTTCAATATATATACATGTCCTTCTAGTCTGTATGGTCCTTTATTAGATATATACAGACAATTTGACTAATTTAATTATTAATAATATTTATTACGTCATAAATTGAGAGAACATTCTTTTTGTTTGTCTATATTTATTTACTGCACCATTTCGCATACGAATTATAGGATGTAGTCTCTACAATTATCTGAATAACTTGACTTGACACAGTTAATGTACTTCCTTATTTATAAAAACCAAGTGTTTTATAGCATTCTTTCTAATTTAAAAATAAAAGACAACACTTGATTAACTAATTTTATTACAATTTTAGCGTTTTTATAAATAAGGGTAGTTAGGGTATAGTTTAAAGGTAGCACAATTGAAAATAAACTGTATTTTTTAATAGGTAGAGTTGTGACAAAATTTTGTAATACATACATAAGAATACAAGCTGATCTTGTATTGTAAATACGTTATTCGGTGTATGTAAATAGAGTATAAAATATGTAATTAAAATAGTCAAATTGATTTATATAATATAAAAAAATAGAAACTCGCTATTGTCTCGTGTTAGTGTAGGATGAAGTTATAGGTTTGCTTTTTGCTTATTTTAATAAAGCTTAACAATAAGGTTGTATGTTATTTTGTCTCTGTATAGGAATTTTATAGGGGACTGTCATTTTCAGTCTGGCCACTTGCCGTCGCTTTTGCTTTTTCAGTTAGAGAAAAAAATGTGGTTATTATTTTAGGTAATATATTCCCCAAAAAAAGGTTTAGATTTAAATTTATAAGTTTTGTTTACAAATTTCTGTCTTTTCTTGTTAACCAAAATTTTTTTCTGTATAATCGATTCGGTTAAAGTTTTATATAGATAGACATCTATTTATTGTCCTGTAGTTTTTTCATTATATCATCTATTTGAACGATATAATGTACTCACTGATAAATAAATAAATAGATAAGGATTAACTGATAGAAATAATCTTATTCCGTTACTATGCTATTAAGTGGAATTAAGTTACCATCGACAGTTAAAAGAGTGGGGGAGATATTTGAGTCACCTATTAGGCGGCCATCATACCATTTCACCAATTTCTGTGCAGCATTGTTTCCCACAACTTCATCTGCTTTTTTTGAGAACGTTTTGTCGACACTCACCCTATAACGTGTGATGTAATTTATGCCAATGGCAGAATATCTACAGGACATGGAAATCGTCTGCCTTGTCTATGGTGATACTAATAAGATGGACTCTTTCTTTGACTGGTTCTCTATTTGTGGTTTGTCGGTCCGATCCTTATTTTTTTAATGGAAGAATATAGAATAATATACAGCCTGCTCTAAAAGAATGGAGAATAATAGCATGAGCATGAAGTTAGGTCAGTTAGCACAGCCTGGGAAATTCACCAGGAAACCCTGTGTCTAATTGGGACCACATGAATGTTTACGTAAAGGGGCCCATTCATGTCTGTTACCAAAATTCCCCATCTCCTGGAATAACAACCGAACTGGGAAAAAAACGAAATAAACAGGTAAGGTTAGGCTCTGTCCACAATAGCAAAGAACTTGTCATTGAAAACCGTCGTGGAGCACCAACTATTAAAATCGCTCTCGTTAATTATCTAATTTGTTAGAAATATATACCTACTTGGGTAGTAACAATCCTACTGAAAAAATGAAGCTGCATCTTCATTTCCATATTTTTCAAAATCTTCCAAAAGCAAAACCTGTGGTTTTAACACAATCGTTAAAACCACACGGCTTACCTCGCGTTAGCAATAGTATTCTACCGCTCCTCTCCTCTCTTCTCGAACTTTAGAAGTTATATTGCAGGCCGCATCTATGGCGACATCATCCAATCTCAGCTACTGTAATACCCTTACAAGCTAAAAGGTCCTTTACAAAGAGTATAGTAGTCTTTAGTATAAAAATTGAACATAAATTAACAGAACATGTTTCATGCAACCTTAAGTTAAGAATCTACTAAAATTTGAGTGTAACACATAATTAAACAATGTAACAAAATTATTTAAAACCATTGGTCGGTTTTAAGTAGACACATTTAAAAATATTATTTAGTTATTAAATTACAATGGTATGTTTTAAAACTAGATTATTAGCAAGCTTTAAATTCTTCGTTTATTTAGATATGTAATAATATCATCAAAGTAGTATCTTTCTTTATATTTCTTTCCCACTGCTGGGCATGGTGGCCAAAATTGTATCTTAGTTTTGATTAAAAATACGTCATAAAACTTTTATTCATGAATTAAACCCTACTTATTTTATACATAAGACACGAGAAAAGAAATAAAATGTATTCAGTAAGAATAAACATAAAAGAATTTGGATGGAGTATTTATCATAGTAATGTAGCGGGTTTCTATTTTTTTTATAGATGTCTACAGCTGTACGAAAAACAATAATGGACGCCTTATGTGTGGTAAATTAGTGATTATGCTGTTGCTGTTTCTTATTTTAAATGGATTGAAATTGAAAGTTATGTAATATTAAGTTTGTTTGTTTTAAAAACTACAATAAAACTATATAAAAGGATACAACGATCTTAAGAAATAAATTAGTACAATGATAGACTTATGATATAATCACAATTGAGAGGTTTCTTCCTGTTATCTTTGAATGACTCGGAACAATTGTGAAGTGGAATGAAAGTTTGTAAATGGTAACAAGAAATAATCATGTAATGGAGGGCAATAAATATCACGCGTCTCAATGTATAATATTCTCCATAGGTAGAATGTAAAAGGTACTTCTGTCTCACTTATTTCAGCCAACAAGCAGCTTGCTTTTTAAGTATTTTGGATCCGTAGGATGTAGATTAGGCAATGAGTTCTCTGCACTATTGCAGAGAACTCATTGCCTCATCAGCATCGCAATGGCTGGTATATGAGTGTCACATAATAATGTGGTATCCAAGGTGACGGCAACCGCTTACCATCAGGTGGGTCGTCACCTTGTATATTATATAAATGGACACAATATACACAGATTTATATAGTATAAATATATATATCAAAAGTATTTGATAGTTGCAGTTCCTTCAGTTTACAAAGCAAGTTATTTATAAGATAAACTTACAACAGTATTACACATAATGCTTGAGTATGAACGCTTTGAAGCCGTGTGAAGGCTTTGTGGGTAATCTGAGGATCTAAAAATATCGCTCTACTAGAATAATAATAGGATTTTCTGTAATATTTTATAAGCGTCTCGTTGACGTAAAGTAGAAAGGGCACCTTGAAAAATGCTTCACATGAAGTCAAAATTGTTGAGAAAGACGTTTAATAAAATTCCGTACGTAGTTATAAAAATTATATAGCATTTGCTTTGTATAAACCACAGATATATTTGGAGTTATAATCTGTTAGCAAGCGAGTAAATAAATACCTAATATATAGGATGCTACCAAATGATCTACATTCTCTTGTACAGGGCGTAGTATTAATGTATACACCATTACGATAATGATGGAATTTCATGTCAGTTTAGGGACACGAATTCATAATTTTTTTTGATACCACAAACATCTTTAATAAAGGCAATTATTCCATTTGTGTACATTGGCTTTCAAAATAGCTGTTGGCGATTCTTAGTATGAATTACTTGGTAGGTAATTTAAGGTATGTAATGGATTTATATTACTTTGTTTATATTAAGAATATTCATTGATATATTTCATGGAATTAAGTGTTCTTTTGCGGAAGTCATTTCATTAGTTAAAGGAATTATATTATTTTGTCTAATTTTCAATTTTGTTAAATTAACATGTGTGAGACCACTAATATTCTGTACGGAAATATGACCACTGTTATTGGAAGCATTATAATAATAATAATAATAATAATAATTTTTATTTCAGACAACATGATCCATTGTGTTAGTAACAGCTTAATGACATAACTTATACTATGTTAGTAATAAAATATATAATAAAATAAAAATGTAACTTTTAACATATTACCTGTCCCACCCAGTGTCTTAGAATGGGACAGTCTACTTTACAAGCATTATGACCAAATGATGAAATTCCGACCGTTAATAGATTTACACCCAAATTGTAACATGTGTTTCTCCTCTGAACGAGGCATCATCAGGCAATGGATAGAGCTTGGAACCCTAGTGTTGACTGTTCGGCGACCAGACTGCGGTTGTCATGTAGGTAGCGGAACAAAATAATGTAATTCCATTATCTAATGAGATTGTCATTCGCCATATAACACCTAAATCGATAAAATATATCAATGAATTTTCTTTCTATAATTTAAAGCTACCAAGGTATGAACTTTCTTTATTGTTCTAATAAAATATATATAAGTCACACTTTATGTATGCAGCGAATGCAAAACATTTGTTAGCATCTTATACAGAGAAAGTCCTATTATGTGTTTAGACCCATTAGACTTGGTTATTTATTTATCTTATTGCCCGTGTCTAGGGAAGCAATTTATATAAACATGTCAATGTTGATCCTACAATAAATATTATCCTTACAACTAAAAATGACAATAATAAGCCAAAATTGTATTGAATGAACTGAAAGGAAATAAAGAAATGTTGTAAATAATGTATTAACTTTTTTATTCATTACGGAAATATACTAAACAAAATAAATGTGCGTTTCGAATGAGTGGCAAAATAATTGTAATTAAAAATAACTTAATATAAGTGAATAAAAAATTATAAGGATAAAACCCATTGAAAAAGGAAGAGAATATTCATAAAGTAATTTTTATATAAGGCGTTGTACAAAGTGTATGCTTCATGTATTAAATAATAAATATGAAAAGTAGAATGTTGGATACTTAATAAAATAAAAAAATGAGACTCCTCTTATGTAAGAAGCACCAGGATAGCCACTCAGTCTTTTTGACTCGGTTCAGAGACGTGTTATGAGAATTGTCAATTTTGTGTCATCATCATCAGCCCACTGCAGTCCACTGCTGGACATAAGCCTCTCCCAAGGCACGCCACTGGGCACGATCTTCAGCCCTTCTCATCCAGTTACTACCCGCAACCCTACGTAAGTCGTCGCTCCACCTAGCTGCGGGGCGTCCTACACTACGTTTGCCAATTCGCGGTCTCCACTCTAGAACACGCCTACTCCAGCGAGCATCGGTTCTGCGACAGATATGACCAGCCCACTGCCACTTCAACTTACAGATGCGAAGAGCTATGTCGGTGACCTTAGTTCTCTGGCGAATCACTTCGTTTCGGATTTTATCCCTTAGAGAAACTCCAAGCATAGCTCTTTCCATAGCTCGTTGAGCGACTTTAAGTTGGTGGACCAGTCGTATCGTCAGTGTCCACGTTTCGGCACCGTAAGTCATGACGGGTAGGACGCACTGGTTATAAACCTTGGTCTTAAGGCTTTGTGGTAGCGACGACGAGAAGACTTGACGAAGTTTCCCAAATGCCGCCCAGCCTAGCTGTATTCGTCTCTTGGCCTCCCTCTCAAAGTTGTTTTTACCTAGTTGGAGCGTTTGCCCTAGATAAATATACTCCTGAACAACTTCGAGAGATACTCCATTAATGGCGACCGGTTCCGGACGAATGCGATAATTGAACATGATCTTGGTTTTGTCCAAATTCATCCGAAGACCGATGCGTTGAGACGATTCAGCCAGGCCGTTCAGCATCTGTTGTAAATCCTGCAGCGACTCAGCCATGATGACAATGTCGTCAGCAAATCGTAAGTGAGAGATGTTCTCGCCGTTGACATTAATGCCGTAATTTTTCCAATCCAGCATTCTAAACATATCCTCCAACGCAGTTGTAAATAATTTAGGGGATATAACATCCCCCTGTCTTACACCACGCTTTAGGTGGATATGCTTAGTCTGCTGGGTTTGTACTTGGACGGCCATTGTTGCAGCGTTATAGAGACATCTCAACACTTCGATGTATCGCCAGTCGACTTGGCATCGCTGCAGAGACTCCAGAACAGACCAGGTCTCGATAGAGTCAAAGGCCTTCTCATAGTCAACAAAGGCTAGACACAATTTTGTGTGTTTTACCGAATATACAGCGGACTGTGTTCTGAAGAATTGTTTGACATGATGCCCACAACTATCCTTTACCACAGCATCGCTCGCCGTCGACAGGGAATTTATTTCCACACGCTGGAACCTAAGTTGTCTCGGACAGTACGTTTTAAGAGGAACTTCCTTCCGCGTACACTTAGACTGTGGAATGAACTACCTACCTGCCGTAGTTTTAACGAGGGGGTTTTCAAGAAAACAACGTGCGTCCATAGGCTATTGTAACGGTTTACCATCAGATGTGCCGTATGCTTGTATGCCACTATAATAGTATAAAAAAACGATGTCCCAGACTTTAGATAATTATAGAGTAGGTAGAGAAAACAAACTGCGAAGTCTCTAATGACTAATTGCACAGATTGTAGTTTAATCACGGAAGACTGAATTTCCGTCGCATTCAGCAACTAATTCTAAGTTAACAAACACACTACAGCTATGACGAGCTCTGCTTACTGTGTTATACAACTTGTCATGTTGAATGTACACAGTGTGTACGGCCATAAAACTGCCGATTAACTGTTTAACTAAAAATATTGTAAGATTTACACAATTTGATTTACATGAGAAAATTATAAATTATGAATATGGGTATATAATATTTAGGCTTACTGAAATTTGTTGCACGTTATATGTTAAAACTACTGTGGTGAATTTATTCACATCGCGCGGTCACACCGTTGGTTAATTAAGATGTTAAAAGAAAATAACAAGCCTGTCATTCGCGGTCAAATCCCCTTGTATATCCCTCTTATGTACTTATATACTTCACAATTATAAATAATATCTAAATCTACAATAAATAAATCTATAATATACATTTGTATATAGCTGCTACTTGTTTGATCTGTTTTAAAGATGCGGTCATTGTATATATATACGTATAATTAGTAAATCACGGGATTATACCACGTTTCATATTTATTGAGTTCCCGATATTTCGGCAGAGTTTCAACCATCATGATCACGGTAAATTTTAGCTTTCATTTTCCTTTTCCTGGTGCTGCTGCACACTACACCTGTAGTGTAAAAGAATACACAATTCGAAAGAATAGTGCCCCCATCATAGCCATAGCCACTAAACTACCTTCATTTTATAAAATTATTATACAGTGGAATATTATCCGACTCAATTCAATAATAATAACTTACTACACTTATATTCTTCATAATTTGTTATTTTGTAGGCCTCGTACCTAGTTTAGTTTAGATCCCAGCCTCATACAATTGCTTACGAAAATGATTTAGAGCCTGTCTATGATTGTGGCTTAATAAATTTATTATTCATTTATTCACAATTTAAGATCCATGTTCTTGTCGGTGGAGCTCTTACCACTTTCCACGATCTTCCATCATGCCCTTTAATATTATTATTATATAAAAAAACTGTGTCTTTAAATATTACAGTCAATATATTTGTATACAAGTAATAATATAAAGTATAATGTAATATAAATGCCCTATATTGAGGGCTTGCTCTTCATTCAAGTTATTTACTAGTTGATTCTCAATATATGGCATTTCAATATTTTCCCTACCGTCTAATATGTACCTATTTGAATTCCAAAGGTCAATATAGTAGTCTAAAAATAGCACTTACCGCAATTTACTTTTTTAGAACTGAAAGTAAATTAATCACGTTACGTTAAGGAAGGAGCGGAATATAATGAGATTTTGTAATTAATTAGTTATTGATTAAATTTAAAATTTTCGTTTTGGATATTAACGTTTCTGAACGCGTAAAATCCCGTTAAATAGTTGTTACCTAGGTACCTACTGAAGTAAATTATTACCTCATTATTACATTAACTCTCTAAATAATTATTTTAATCTTTTTTTCACTTTAACAATTTCATTTCTATTAGTCAAGAGTTATCTTCATATATGAGGCGAATTATGTATGTGAAAGAAGCAAGAATTCTGTGTAATAGTACTTGGCTCTCTCTGCCTATCCTGCAAGGGATCCGGCGTGAAAATAATTTGAATAAATTGAAATAAAAGACATTTCGTTGCTAAACAAAAACGTTTACAATTACGTAATTTATAAATTATTCACTACTATTTAAGAAACCCAGTATTCATTGGAGACAAAATTTTAATGAATCGCTCGCAATCCAAAGCAGCTGAAACGAACAAATAAATATATATATATCGCTCATCTAATGGCTCCATCATAATTACAGCAATATATGTACTTCCCTAAGTTTAGAATTTTAAATAAGAGCAAGCAGTCGCAGTCTCGAATTCAGTTGGCATCCTTAATAGATAAGGCAGGTTTTATGATTTTAATAAGTGTAGGTAATTCTACAAAAAATCATAGATTTATTGTAAACCGGCTACTTACATCTTCCATTATGCAATTCTGTTATACAAATTAAAAAAGATTGGTACGTGATGATGCGGCTCGAATGCTCAGATGGTAGATGATGATGGCTTCAGCAGATTACGGGGTGAATAAATGATAGATTTCGCTTGATAGTCTCGAATTTAATGAGTAAATACTGTGATAAATTACAATTTTGGTGGAGTGAACAAAAGTACGTTAGATCGATCGGTTGATATTTTAAGTCTGTTACATTACGTTGCATATTTAAATTGGATGGGAGTGCGCTCCAATCAGAACGCTCCTTTTGTGTTGCGTTTTGTTGCTGCTTGTACGCGACAAAGATAATTATCCCAATCAACCATATTTTTGTGTTACGTTTTCAATTAGAAAGATTGAATCTCCTATTTATCTCGTATCTTCTAATTTCGTCCAAATGACGTATTTTTTTAGTAGAACAATCTCTTGTTACAATTCTTATTCTAATTATCCTTCACAGGACAGTGACAAGACTAATAATAATAAATTCGATCTTTTGTTATCAAATTGCCGTACTGCCTTTTACACTTCCTGAAATGGAATTTTTAAATTTCCTGAATTGAACAATTCAACCAGGGATTGAAATTCGGAATATTTTCAGCGCCGCTGTTGGGTTTTGATGCTTAGCATTCCGATTCGTGTCCGAAGTTTAGGCGTATCGGAGCTTTATTGTAAAAAAGAATGCACTGATAAATAATGGCTTTAATTTGTTAATTTCTTTTTCTTTTATTGATGTGTATTAGAGCGGGAAATAAAATAAACTAAAAATGAAAACTTTGAGAAAGTTGATTTTACGAATGGCAAGAATACTATTGCCAAAAATAAACACAATTTGTTTTGGAAAAAAATCAACAATTGTATTGAGATTTAATATAATAATGGGAGTAAAATCTATTCATCAAAATTATTAAAGAATTAAATAGAAGTACCTACTGTTGTCCAAATAAAAATAATTATTTACATTTCGATGACACTACTGTTTCATTCAGAAAACTGCTTTAGCTATGGAGAGTGGGAAAGAAAAATGAGCTGTTGTGTGGATTGGAAAATTTACATAAAAAATCATTAATGTTCTAAAAAGTTAGTTAGCTATCTCTGTTCCACCTGGCTACTCCCACGGCTGTGGGATGCTGTATTAAAAAATGGAAAACAAGGATTAGGAAGGTTTAACTGAAAAGAAATAAAAATAACGGTGCTGCGTAAAGTAACCCTCCACAGTTCACGGACAATTTATACAACCTTATCTGAGAGGCCGTTAAGACTAAGTAAGTAATTAGTGGGGTTGAAAAACACTTTAATTTGCCGGATAATGTGTTTTTGCGACACCCCTTAATGAGCGTTGAAGGTGAAAAGGGTGCGAACGTAAGCAAATAAACATCTTTGCGGAGTCGTTTAGTGCTGCGCTGCGCTGCGCTGTGCGGAACAAATGTTTGACCTAAGGGTTAATCACATTCAGTATCGGTAACATACAGACAATATAAAATTTTAATATTTATACTGTTCTGTACCTTTGTTGCATCTAATATAGAAGTGGGGTATGTTAAGAATTGGGATTTGTAGTTTTATTGCTAACAATGTTTCCATTCATATCAATCTATACGCTGCCACATCTGGAAATCATTATTAATTCCAGATAAGTTTACCTAATTGGGCTAATGAATTGACTTAAGCTTTATAATCTTCATAGTATTCATAGTAGAGACATCTTAGGTAAGTTGATAGGATATTACATTTGCACAAGTACCTCAAAAATAATAATTATAATAGTAACCGTAATACGAATTGTCTAGATCTGCATAATGGTTTCCAAAATAATCGTAGCTACTAATCTGCTTACAAGCATTCAAATGTTTAAAAAATACAGCAGCAATACAAATCATATTTATATTTTAAAATATCTTGTTATAAGAGCTTATTTTTCATTTTGCTAAAACATAAAAATGCTATCAACAAATTACTTAAATGCGTTGCTTAAATATTTTTAGCGGAAATGGTTTATTAAAAAATAAAGGATTTCTTTTGAAAGCACCTGTTACCAAATTTCAGCAATTCGAAACATTCAATTAAAATGTCGAGCGGTAAAAAATCTCGGTTTCGCGCCACAAAGAAAAATGAATATTCGACTGTCCTCTAATAGTATTGGTTTCTGTGGCATCGGGAATTGCGCTTTTTGCTTTATTAAGCGTAAACTAAAGGCAAGAAAGCCTATCGTTCTGTCTTAATTTTGACTATTTCATTTGATTCTGCCCATTTGACGATGGATTGAGTTTTGGGAGCTTTAGTTTGGGTTTACATAATTCATGACTCACATCGGCCAGTGCACTGTATTTGGGTTGGTACTCATTTATTATATTATTATGTATAGTTTTTAGGAAGAAATTCTTGAAATGAGAACGAAAATCCTATCAAAATTTATTGCGTGGTTTAGACGGAGTAAGCGGCTAAACTAACAGATGAAGACAGTGACTTTCATTTATATTATATGTATTCATATTATGTTTACATCAGTTTTATTCTCTCAGTTATGGTTATGTCAGTTATGGTATGGTCGGTTATGGTATGGTCAGTATATAGTTTTCGTGTTAAGTATGATAGATATTTGAAAATCGGTTACATAGAAACGGGAGATTCCAGTCTAGCACGAATAAACCTAAAGCTGTCAAGGTTTTAAAAGCAGATTTCAGTTTTGTAACAATATATAAAGACAAACAACAGGACGAACTAAAAATAATGAGCAAACTTTACAATACTGAATGCAGATGAATATAAAACTTTCATTCCTATTGAAAATGCGAGACTTTGCAGCAAAATAAAAACCATTAGAAATGTTAATTACGCTTTGTTCTTGATAAAATACTTGGAAAGTTATGAATAATTCTTAGAAAACAAATTAATTACTTGGCTGGTTCGAGCCGAAGGTGTTTAGAAATTGTTGTCGAGCCATGGTGAAGTTTGTATTGCGTGATGCAATTTAGAAATGCTCCAATTGCTCTTTCAACTTTAAAGAAACTTTAAAGTATTTTTATTATCTGTAAAGTTTTAGAGCTATTTATGTAATCTTTTTTAGGGTTGATAACGGGAACTGTCTGCTAACGGTATATAGTCTTGGTTGATAGGGTTCAATATGAAGTTAGGTTTAACCGGAACTAACCAAGATGGTTTCCGTATGGAGGTCGATTTAATATAGCTATATAACATAGCTAGCCATTAGGCCACTAATCTCCATTACAAATAACCCTCTTCCCTCCCGAATTTTATAATAGGCGACAAGTTAATACACAATAAATTTCACTGACATAAACATAAACACAAAATAAATATAAATGAATTTCAAAGAAACTATGTAGTATCAAACTAGCAGACATAGTGGTTGGAGTGGGACTAGATGGTGCTTTGTGATGATAACATCCGTAAATATTTTAAATCATTTACTGTAATTTTGTTCCAAAAGGTTGCTTGTCTATTAATTATTATTTTTTTATCATTGCGGTTAGTCTTTTTCTTTCAAGTTAAACTTGAGAGATAGTGATTGATATTTTAGTACTTTTACGAAAGTTTTCCCATGAAATACACAATAAACTTGTTGTAAATTAGGTACGGACCTTTTTTACGTAGGCAATAAATAAAACAATGTGATTTTTTTTCAAAAAATAAGAAAGATATGGTCTCAAATTTGCTTTAAAAATCTTTGTCAAATTTGAATTAATTTAGTGACAAATTAATTCTCATTTCACGAAACGTTCACAATAAGGCCAGAAATCCACAAAATTATAGACGCCTTGACCCAAACTGAGAGTACAATTATAAAGTTGGTATCTCGTGAATGTTTCTCTTACAATTTTAAATTCCTGTAGACGGAATCTCCTTAAGAGAAGCGTAAAGTACCGTCGCCATTAACACCGTGCAGTGAAATAGGTGCCATCGCTCGGAGAGATTAAAATTATTTACCGTGCCGACAAAGTTGTAGGTTCCCGAATAAATTATTCTGCCTAATTATCACAATAATAAGCCTTTGAGAGGGATTTCTTAATTAGGAGCCCCGTTTAAACTTTGTTTATAGGCTATTTGTACGACTGGCATTTCATTTTAAACAGGAACATCCACAAAAAGAAATGACACCTCACTGTAATGAGGTTATCGCTTAATGTTTTCAAGGAATCGTTTAAAAATAAGTTTATTATTCATTTTTATATTGTTGACGATCTTCGTACTTGGTTTTTGTTAAAGGGCACCGTTGTATTGTGTGTTTCAGGGATATATAAGGGCTGTCCATAAATTACCTCAAACGGTTAGGGTCGGCAAAGTGTGACTTTGTATAACAAGAGAGTGGAGGTGACTTTCGTGTAAAAATGAGTTATATTTGTGACATTAAATTTCAATTGTAACATAATGGTTAATCGGTAGTCGGCGTATTTTGAACTTAAATTTAAATGTAATGAAAATGAAATTACTTATTGTAATGAATATAATTATACATGCGGAGATGTATGTATTGATGGTAGTTCTGACATCAGTCTTTTCGACATGCAAAAATTATATTTTGAGTTACAATATATCCTTGTTGCCACTAAGATCGATCCCCTGTTCAATTCAAACGGAGATCGATATATCGATAGTCTGAGTCTGATTTTTGAACCCCAGCGGTGCCTTTAGACCTAAGTCGTATCTGTCAAGCAGGAGTTAGCCTTCAGTCGTGATCGTCATAAGTTCTTCCGCGGGTTTGGATTACCCTCTATTCTAGCCCCTTTTTTCGTCCACTGAAGCTATAAAGGCCAGCAACGGTCAACAGCATTGGAATATTTCACAAAACACCTTTGTGGTCTATCGAACGGACGAAAGCACCCGGAGTAATACAATCTTACTCATGAATAAAAATATTTGTATCGTGCGAGATTCGAACCCATTACCAAAAGAAGTAAGAAACAGAAATACCAAGACCAAGAGTGTTTTTTTTTAAATAAACTTACAAATATAAGCACTTTTGAATAGTCATATTTTTTTAATTGTAGGTACCACTTATTCGGAACACAGATTCTTCACAAGAATTCAATTCAATTCAATGTATCTTATTCATGTAGGTCTATTACGGTCTCTTATGATATGTCAAATCTACCGTCAGTTTGGAATGATATCGAGATGAGAAGACCTGACCAGGAACTCCGAGCACGACCTACCATTCCTATAATGAGCAAGAGACTTGCGTGTTGTTTACTTAAGCTATATTTTACCAAGATTCTCTACTACAATGGTAGTGATATTAATTGTAACTACTCTATTTCATTTGTACAATCTAACTAATAAAATGAGAATTTGCATGTATTTGTGGCAAATGTATACATATTTTGGTGAAAACTGGAGTGGATACAGAAATAATTGGAAACAGTGAGGTCATGTATATGTAAATAGATGCGGTTTAGTAAATAGGCAAAGTTTGTCCATTTCCAGTTGAGACTCGGTTTAATCTTGTATAAGTACTTGACTATAAGGTTCGTTAAATGAAAGCTGGTAGTACCTTTTTGACCGACTGTACGAAAGTATATAGTGGTTGATGACATTAATGTCCTTTTTAATTTATTTAGATCACTGATCCTTTAACACATTAAATAATAATAAACCCAGTATTTACTATTTAGTTTCATAATTATAGAATAGAGAATAAATATAGAATATTTGATCTTAACGACGAGATAAACAATTTTAGAAAAGAGTGCCAGATAATTATTATTTCTTACGCAGTATATATAGACCTATTCGTCAAAATGTTCTCGTAGTGCCTTGTACTGAAGGTCACAAATCTCGTATACGTAGGAAGAGTCTGGTACCGTTGCTTGTTCACCCATAGTACAAGCTCTGCTTAGTTTGGTTCAAGATGGCACTGCGATGGGTACATGAGCACTTATTTATAGCGACGTTGTAAAACAGGAGCGCGGAAGGGTTAAACTTCATTCAGTTATATCACAGTTTATTAGATTGCTATCGTGGCTGGGACCCTTAATTACTGTTAACCCTTTCTGTTTGCTACATAGATTCGTTAACAGGAAACTAAACGATGATTAGTTTGTTCCGGTTGTGACTGTGTACGCTACAATTTCGTTTCGTACAAGGCCAACCCGTTTAGTTCAAAGTGTTGCTTTAATATAATTTGTTCATTTGGTTGGGGATTTAACTTATATACAATTAGTGTTACGGGTTAATAGTAGGTGTCCCCGCTAACTTTATTTTGTGTGGGGTTAATTAGCGTGAAAGTTATTTATCATTTAGTTTAACAAAAACTTATTTTAATAGGGACAAAAAATGTACAGAATAAGTGAATGGAATGGTTATGGGATAATGGCTAGAGAGTTGTTATACATATAAATAAAATTGGTGTGTCTGTTTGTAATATTGAAATAACGGTTTTATACTACATGCATATGAATATAAATAGGGTATATAACCAAAATAACATTTTTTACAATTTTTGTCTGTCTGTCTGACTGTTTGTTCCGGCTAATCTCTGAAATGGCTAGACCGATTTTGACGTAACTTTTTTTGGCAGGTAGCTAATGTAATAAGGACTAACTTGGGCTACTTTTATTTTAAAAAAATAAAGTTTAATTCCACGGGAACGAAGTCGGGGGAACAGCTAATTTTAAATAAAATGAAATTTGACAATTTCAAATTTCATTACGATACATTAAGTGATTTAGCCATGAAAAGATAAAATGCTTTCCAGAAAAGAGCTTAGGCTACCTTGCTGGTACTTACAATTTGTATGGTGTTGCAGGTGAGCGACA
This sequence comes from Achroia grisella, assembly GCF_030625045.1. NCBI lineage: Eukaryota > Metazoa > Arthropoda > Insecta > Lepidoptera > Pyralidae > Achroia > Achroia grisella. The sequence goes on from NW_026712999.1 coordinate 941,229, forward strand.
GTAATCACTTACCGTCAGATGAGCCGCAAGATCGTTTGTCCCCTAAGAGAAAAAAATTGTTATGTAAATTTAATTGGAATAGTTATTTTTAAACTTCCGTGTTTAACATATAATATTTATGTTTTTAAAAATGACATGTATTTACATGCAAACCAGCAATGGTTCAGTGTATATAGTAGATCCCACAGAAAAAGAAGTCTTTGATCTGTAATAGATCCATTGCCCTGAAAAGACGGAATTTTAAATATAAAAGAAAATTTCCGGTTTTAAGTGAAGTGTGTGATATTTATAACATTTATGTCTTCAGTAAACATATAGAATAATAAAGACGTCCATGATCTGTTATAGATCCATTGCCCTGAAAAGAGTGAATTTTACAGATTAACCACGTTATTCATTAAAGACTTAAATACTTCTTAAAGTAAAGCCTTCTTAATTCTGTATTTTTGCCCTAAAAAGAGTGAATTTTAAATATAAAAGAAAATTTCCAGTTTGAAGTGGAATGTGTGAAATTTATAACATTTATTTGTTTAGTAAATAGAGAATGTTTCGAGGCGACGACGCGGCGTCGATGTTTCTAGTTTGCGACGCGTAAACGCAATAATCACGTAGAATTAAAACAATGAATGGCACACGTAACCCGGTACGCGTAAACATGCTATTCGCATGCACGCCTCCGCCGCAGGGGTGTCGACAACTGAAACTAAGTACTAATATTAACGGAACGAGGCACTCAACTTGAAATTATCGGCACTGGAAATCTATTATGTGGACAAATAGAGATATCCTATCTACTGAATTAATCCAGAATCATCCAAAATGTTATCAATTATGGCAAAGTTTATAATAGTTTATATAGAAACTATAAGAATACAAAAAGCAGGTTAATTATACGAGAGTAATATCATGCATAAAAATCTCATAATTTACAATAAATTAATAATATTACTGCTATATTATATACGCACCTACTTCGCCCGTAGATTAGGATAATCCGTTTGATGCTGCTTTTACAAAAAACAAATGCCAAGGTATGTAACCTATATCATAAAATCAAGATATTATAAAAGACTAATAACAAAAAGTAAAATATAAGTAGTAATTAATTGTCGCATATTAATTTGTTTGTATTATTTGTTTATAAGGAATTAAGTATATTATTTTTCACGTATTTAGTAGTCAGATAATAATCATCCTATTAATTAATATACTATCTTAAAGATTTCATAATTGAATAAATAATATATTTTTTAATAAAAATTAATAATTAATTAATAATGAAATAATTAGATAAAGTAACGAGTTTATGTCTCGTTTCCTTTCTTGTATAATGACAAAATTTTGTTGTAAACTGCCCTTTCTGCTCGCACTAATTAAGTAAGCACCAATTTCTGTATTCGCCGTTTGTACGTCCTCTCACAATTGTAACATTAAGTCTCACTGAGTTGCCTAAGTAATTCCAAGAGCGACCAACTTTCCATATTGAATTTAAAGTTTCTAAGTGTCTCGTAAATGCGTAAGATCCATAATCCGGCTATATAATAAATAACACGTGTACGCTTTCATTCTTTGATATTAAATAATTTGTATTTCTATGATATTATAATATTGAAACAAAATGTTTCAATATTTTTTTTTTACAATAAGCAAAAAGTTATAGTGAAGTCTAAGTCTAACTAAATATTAAAAGGACTATTAGTTATTAATATTGCACTTAATACGATTTTTACATCGTGATGTTGTTTATTTTAAATTCTCATTATTTTATAAAGTAACTAGATGACCCGCGCAACTTCGTCTGCATTATACTTACTTGTCTTTCATCATTATATTTCGTTTAATTTGCGCCAATATTTTTTTTAAATTATAGTTTACGTGTTATTGTAATATATAAGCTATATTACTGCAACGTTTCATCGAAATCTGTATAGTAGTTTTTACGTGTAAGAGTAACTATCCATCCATACTTATCAACTTTCGCGTTTACTATTATATTATTAAGATATTACTCATACTTTAGAATAATACACCTTTCAATGAAATAATGTGGCTTGGAGTTTATTTGTGGAGATAGGTATATTCTACATTTTCTTTACATTTCTGTACTTTCGTTTTTACTGTGAGTTAATTAATATGCAACAAAGTTTATTAACGTAATTACTAATACAGTTTTAGTTTTTCATTCTGTAAACTAATAATCTAAGACAGTCAAAAGTTAGACAATGTTACAACAATTAACAAACATTTCACTTGTTTTTATTGCGAGTAGGTATAAGAAGTTATTTTCTATAGATTTTCACGAGTTTGTAATAAAATTTATTAAGATTAGTATTAAGAAAGTTTATTGCAATTAAATTACGAAAATTTCGCTGATGTACCTGTATTTATTAAAAATCTGAAAGTTTTTTTAATTATATTATGTTCGTTAATTAATAATGCTAAACGAATTTGAACGAAATTTGGTAGAACTCAAACTTAAAACAACTTTTTTTTTAATTACCGTGGGTGCAATGCTCTGCTTTGTACTAGTCTTTACCACTGAGCAAATAATCACTATTTTACTACTTAGTATACTGTATAGTAGTGGTAGTAATATTTTATTTGCAAGGTAAATGTACAGGATTATATAGCCTAATCTATCCACAACTTAAGATTTTGACGCCATTCGAATGAATGAATGATCTCTAGCAGAAAAAGTTGACAATTGCTAGTTTAAAATAACAATGGTAACTCAAACAGTAATACAAATACAAAAGTATTTTTAATTTGCTCAGTGTATGTATTAAGTACATAAAAAAATATTATTTTTATTGGGGAATTCACTGTTTGCCAAGCAACTAAAAGAAAAATAAGTATATAAATAATAATACAAGAATATGACAGACTTTCCACTTTCATTCTATTGAAAAGATTTATAAAACAAACTCTTCGCCTATCCGAATTGGATAAATTAAAAAAAAAACATTAATGAATACAATTCTGTCTGCAGGACAGGAAAATTCCGCCTTTTTTTAACAAGAATGCTGCTTTGTAGTTTCAGGTTATTTCGAAGAAATGCACTAGAAGTTTTGTTCCTGGACACTACAGACACAATGGTGTCTGGGGACACCGACGTTAGCCTCAACTGTTTATAAACTTTGGAACGTACACATGTAACAAATCTATCCTATAAAGTGGTACGACTATTATCCCCGATGAGATACTCAGAGGAATTAACAACTGTTGACCAAAAATAATAATTGCCACTTAGTATTTCCTTTATTGCAAATTGTTTTTTTAATACTGTTTTAACCTCGACACAAAAAGGTGTGTCATGTTTGACATTTCTGTGTATATATCATTCTATATACCATTCTAGCTCCTCAATGGGCAGGCCGATTGTGATGCAGTTTTTTATTTAAAAGGTAACGTGATTAATTTAGTTGTTAGCGTATAGCTATGTTTGGGTTGAAGAGTGGAAATAAGGCAGTGAAAGCTTGTTTGATATCACGATAATGTTAGTCAACCATACGGCACATCTGATCGCAAATGGTTACCGTAGCTTATGGACGCTTGAAACACCAGGGGTGTCTCGTGTGCGTTGCCGACCTTTAAGAAACCTTAATACACCCTCTTGAGAAACATCTGTGGGCTAATTATGTATCAATATCACGCTGTCATTTGGGCAAAATAGCGATTTCGTGACATTGTAACGAGGTTACTGAATCGACATTAAATAGAAATATTTTTTATCGATATGTAAAGTGGCGATTACGTTACAATCTAGTTGAGTGTTAATTGGTGTCAATATCGCATTACGAACACATGACGTCATATGTTACCTACGAAAATCGTTGAGATCGAAGTTACATAATTAGACCACTGAGCTGTAGTCTCTAGAAATTACAAGATATGGGGGAATAATGTCTTGGTACGGAACGGCAAAGCATAAGTAGTATCATGGGCGTCACATTAAAACTTTATCACTTACCATCAGGTTGTTCATCAGCTTGATTGCAATTCCAATTACAAATAAAACTCAGGTCTAACAATCATGTTAAAAGTCCTTTAAAAATGCCTGCAGGAGATCGAAGCGTAATATTATTTTTAGGACCTCTCTCCTTAATTACTGTGGCACACGCGCGTAAATTTTGAAGTTTTCTTCCTTTTATTTTTATTATAAGAAAAGCAATTACTATCTAAACGGAATTTCCGTAAAGAATTATTGAATCAAATTGATATTCAAAAAGTTTTCGCCAGTAAAGAAATATTATGTTATTATATGATACATATATTCATGAGTATGATTGTTTGCATTGATCTGGTTTTTTTTATATGTATCTATGTTTATATTATGTATGTATTTATAAAATGTTATTCTATTTGTTGTCTAGTACGCATAACACAAGCTCTATCTACTTTGGAACTAGTGTTACGTACCGATTGTCCTGGGTCCTTGGGATTACTACGTATTTCAGTTGATAAGAAGCTTGTTTTATAAGCTGTGTTACCGTCAATGGGAGTGGTAATAAAGGTATGGAAGTGTGATATCTTAGTTCTCTGGAATAGTGGGCGTTGCTATTGATATATATATTTAGACGATGATTGATTTACCATTAGGGAGACCGTCTACTTGTGTCCCAAACCATTTGCTAAAAAAACAATGTAACTATAACTACAAACTTGTTCACAATTTGTCCGTTCATCAGCTACTCTTATGTCCGAGTTCATAGTTGCACTGTTCATAGGCCGCCATCTTGTGAACTACTATTCTCGAAATTCCGGAAGTGATAATACTATTATTTTGTATCTATTGTCGTGTGTTACACGAGAAATTCGGTAATTCTAAACATATTATGATGATTATTTTGGCAAACATACGACTACATTTTGTATTTATTAATGTAAAGTTGATAATTCAAGATCAACATCAAGTCTAAGGATTGTTTAAAGTTAAAAAACATCAAGAAATGTACTACTATATATATTCCCAGTCCATTTTCCCATCTCTTATTTTGTATTTCCCCATCTCCCCTGAGGTAGGTGATTAGGCTCACCGAAAGCTCTTAAGAAGCCGATACTAAATTATTGAGTGACCTTTAGTGTACTCTAGATCCTTTTATGCTGTGCCTTATTGTTTTGTATTCGTATTTACTCTGTATTTTATTTTAACTAAGGGAGTTTTGGGAATATTTCAACATAACACAATATAAGAGCTACTTTGTTGCTGGTAGCTACTTTGCTTTGAACATATGCATGGCTATTCAAAGAGGGAACGCTGCCAGTATCTTGGATATCTCGCAGTGCTTTGTTGGATCATATATATTCGATGGATAACATAATGTCCGTAGTGCTCTTTATGTATATAGTAGATGATTACCGCTTACCATCAGGCTGAATGACAACCAAGCTGACGTCAACTTGGTTTCCATTCAAATTACAAAAATATAAACTAGAAATTTGAAACTTATTTTTAGGCTATTCATTAAATATAAATGAAGAATAAAGGGTTGTAAGGGGTTGAAAGGATCTTGATATTTATTTTTTAGGCTGTTGATCAAATATAAATAAATATGTAATGCAATGTTTGTTGTTACCCTTAAGAGGGTAAAATAAAATAGGGGATGAAGTTTTATATGAAAATTAGTCATGTTTTGAACAAGAAGAAAGATGAAACTAGTTTTGCCATTTTGGGTTAGATTCATTATTTTTTCTTTTTTGGTCAAGGTCATTATTCGCAGGTACAGCTAGTATGTATATAAATCTAAATATGTATATATAAAATACAATAATATAATTTATTATGTTGACTAACTTTTACTTTATCTTAATAATACAATAGGGCAGTTAACTTAGGCATTAGATATGCTACATCTATATCAATTAACAAGTTTATATTTATAAGTACGCAGTTAGAAGTGACCTTCAGGTTTTTAGGTTATTATACACGCAACGATACGTACCTTGTCATGTACATTTGCCTACCTTGCCTTGTCTTTTTAACATCGGTATCGTTTTCATTATTTATTTTCTTTCCTTTATCTATAGAAAAATGTAAAATCGGTAGCCGAAACATGCAAAAATTGGTTAAATTATTTTTATTTACCCACAATTACTCTATAAATGTATCATATTCTGCATCTTCTTTACCCCATTTATCGCTCGCTCGGGGTCGCTGTAATATGTTATTCTCTTCCGTTCAACCCTGTTCGCGGTCATTTCATTATGTACTCTCTTTCTTCGATTCGACCTTCCTCTGTTTTTATAATATCCACATTCAGTTAGCTTATTCGAAATTGCGTGTTACATAATTACTTACTTAACACTCCTGTGTATTTTGTATTTGTATATAATATTTGTGTGTATATAAATTGTATTATATATATATGTAAGTAGTATATGTAAATTATTATTATTTAGTATTAATATGCTTTTTTTATTTCTCTAGTCCATTCTTGCGCCATCTACCACTTTCTGTCTTCTCTCCTCTACCCAAAGGTTGTCTGGAAGAGATTGCTTAAGCGATAAGACCGCCTTTTGTACCTTATTACTTATTACTTGTTTGTTCTTTGTTTAATTGTTTGTCTTTCTGATGCAATAAAGTGTTAATAAATAATAAATATAAAATGACTGTAAACATAATGACCGATTGCCACAGAAGAAAGAAGAAGAGGTAATTCACGGCCCGAACTTATTGTTTGAATCACGTTACAATTCCCTGACGCAAAGAGGATATACTGAAAGATGTTCCATTAGATGGAGTGACAGGAGTCACAGTTTTGTATCCGGGCGTCCGATATTGGTTGGAGCTTGTTTTACTAAGTTCCGATTCAAAGGATCAATTTTACGAGGGAACATAGTGGGGTCGCCGCTTTATGTACCCTTACCACCTTGTGGATGGACTGTGTGGTGTGTCTCCTAAATCAACTGGAAGCTAAATCGCTCGAATCAATTGTAGATATTCTGTCACTTACAAAAAGATACAATTAGGAAAACATGCTTTATTTTATTAACTAATAAATTTAGGATACATCTAATAATCGTACCTATGCTAAGTTAGGGCGTTAGGATAAAGCATTGTGTAATTGGAATGGTGAACAAGCTAACGGCTCACCTGATGGTAAGAGGTAACCGTCGCTTAGATACGGCCAGTTTGCGGTCGTCACGTAAGTGTTATACTCATGCGTTGCCATTCCAAAGAACTAAGATGCCATACCTTTTTTCTCTATAATGTACTTGCAATTCCCTTGGTGTTGCGGGTAATCACTTACCATCAAGTGAGCCGCATGCTCGTTTGTTTCCTGTGTTATAAAAAATGTTACTGCCAAATCTCACTTGCAGCAGAACTTACAACAGAAATACATCTACCAAAGTAAGCTGCGTGGCGCCTGAAATAAGTGATACAGATGTACCCATAGTGATGAATTTGTAATGCAATCAGTGGTACAAGTAGTGAAATAATCCAAAATAATTATGTCTAAGGCTGAAAAAGTTCAATATTATTGACTAAAAACAGAAAAATCGAGGTTATTTTATATTGGCTAAGGCGATATAGTGAATGAATACAGTAAGGTAGTCTAAAAATAATATGATTTATATATTTTTTTAAATAAAGTTTATTTCTATTGCGCCGCTGTTTTCGTGGCTCCAATACTGTTGTAGCTGATGGCTGATACTTACTAAGATGGTGACATTTTATGACGGCAATCTTTGGTGGCTCATGTAATCGGGCTTACGTAGTCCCATAACGTAGTACCTAATACCAGGGCATAAAGTTTATTATCGTACGTTCCGCTGACCCGCTGATTGGATTGGTTTAAGTAATTAATAAAAATTGATGATGAAGTCGAACATTGAGGGATGAAATTTTGGGCTTTTATTATCTTGTTTGTGTCAAGACAAGATTTGCCTTCCGTCTCATTAGTTAGGGGATATATAACAAATTCGCTCCAGTTTATTTTGGTGCGGATTTTTACCCGACTGCTGAAAGAAAGTTTTGTTGTTGTTGACATGAAAAGGTCTGTATTTTATGTGAAATGTGTTTTTTTATATAATAGAATGGAAAATAAGTTGAAAGTCTACCTGGTGATAAATGGTAACCGTCGCCAATATATGTACATCGTAGCATAGCATATACCACGGACATTTTAGCATGCCATTAGCATGCATTGCCATTTCGGGAACTAAGATGTCATGCCTCTGTCCCTTGTAATTTTAATAACGTCAATTAGCCTATCTTAACGTGGTAGCAGTAGGAATTAGTAACGATGGTTTCCAGGAGATTCAACGTGGAGGTCGACCTTATATGTAAAATTTCTAACATATTGGGGCTACTAGTTCCCACGTTTCTAATGAATCCGTTACACCCTCTAAATATGATAACTGTAAGACGTCATTCCTTCCGCTTGGGTAGTATCGAGGTTCCATAACGTGAATTCACATCGAGAGACCCAAGATGGCTGCCTATGAACAGTGACTCGGAAAAAAGTGGCATTATACGAACAGCCCGCTAACTGAACGGACGGGTTGTGCGCGTGTGTCTAATAAACGTAGTTCGCGATTGTATAATAGATTATCATTATTACAACACGACACGCCAGGCAATAAAGCATTGCGGTAGTTTCAGAGATCTATAAACATTTTTCTTTTATTTACCATGTTTATGCTCTTTGTTTTTTATTTTCTTTTTATCGGGGCTATACATAGCAAAATTTAGGCAAAGAGCATTGTATAGTATGGTCCAAAATTAAGCAGAGCTTGTGTTTTTATATTAAAGAATATCTACGTAATTGAATAATAAGTAAGTTGTTGGTAGATTAATATATAAACGTAAAAAAAGAAAATGACAAAACATAAAAGTAACGTACGTGATAAATATACGTAAACATAGTGCAGCTAGCGTATTCATGTGTTTTTTATAAAAATCCCATGCCGCCGCCGCGCCGTAGCTAGTGTATGATTTTCTGTAAAATTGAGTTTTTAAAACAAGTTTTCTATAAAAAAACTTTCTAAGACAAGCTCAAGGACTTGACTCCTGTGACCTATATGAGCTATCCCTAGCTACCCGTGGAATTTGAGATGGGGTAAAAAGGAGTTCCCAAATCTCCTATCTTCCAAGGGAGAGTATAAAATCAGTCAGTAAAAAATCATCAGCGTGGTAAATATTTTTTTTAATATACACATTCACCACTGCTTATAAAACATCCAGATTTATGTATAAATATGTAATCATGAATATAAATATTTATATGGTGAGGAGATCGAACCCGATAGGATAATTTAGTAATATGTTCAGCCACTATATCACAAATATATATACACAAATATTTAAGTCATCTGTACTTATACTGAAATATAGCACTTCATGGTTGATAAGTTATGTTTTATTCGATCGAACGTAAAAGCAGAACCAAGTTAAGTGTACGTGTAAGGAAAATATCACTCAATATAAACTTGTAAACCACTCGATAGAAAATTCTAGAGTAGGTACATCCGAAAAGCAAAGATATTCGCGGCCTGTAATACTTTCTTAGATTGCTTATAAGACTTGACTTTATATAGACGATTTGAGTGGTCTAGCAGTTAACACATGGCCTTACCTCCTATTATGGCTGGTTTGATTCCTAACACAATGCAAAATTTTTTATACACAAGTATGATTGTTTGTATTGGTCTGGATGTTTTTTATTTATATTACTTATGTATTTATAGAAATCTAAATATATACAACTAGTTTTTCTATCAGTTATCTAGTGCTCACCATACAAGCTTTGCTTGGGTTAGGCTGTATGTGAAAGGTTCTGTATTATTATTATTATATATATTTAACGCACTGCCTACATAATGTATACCTATAGATACCTATGATATATCAGTACTATTTCCGGTATCTACACAATAATTTCAATCCTATTTTAGCATATCGGCGTTAACTGTATTTGTTAAAGATTAAAATGGTATTTTCATCACAGATGCACAAAGTTCTACTTCCTATGCGAGGTTCGATTATAGAATATCTATGTTTTGTTCCAGAATAAAAAGTATATTTTCGTCACGAAAAGGACCTCCGGGAAGCATTTGTAAATATTATCTATGACGTAATGCAAACGGAACATCGGTACGAATAAACAAGAGCACTCGTTCCGGAGGTTTATAACCTCCCGAGTCATATATTTGTCTTAACAACATCGAGTTATGAATAACTCAATTTGATTTAACTTATTTAGATTATGTTGCATTTCGATTAAACTTGAGCTCATTTTTTATTTTTAATTTAGTGTTTCGGCTGCTAGCAGGTGCTAAGACCTGTAACACTGCGACCTACATGGGTCTATTGTGCTTGATCTTTTTCAAAGTTCGCTACCTAGACTCGTCAGGGACAAGAATTGATAATATTTTTAGGAGCGATGGTCTTTACTGTGTATATCTAAAGGAGATATATCGTTTATTCATGAATGGGATACCACACCACAAACAAACAAACCACATAGGATGTGTAGTGGTGTTACTGTTCTGCTTGGTAAAATATGCATGTTGTTGTTAAGCTAAGGCCTAATTTTGTCATGTGTTTGACTTGAGGCGAGTCACATGTATTTTAATTTGATTATTACTCAAGGACCTATTTATTTACGCTTATGAAATTGGTTAGTTGTCAGTTTTCGGCAGTTTGTGTTCACTAAAAATTTAAAAGTTGAGCAAAATTTGTATGAAAAAGCAAAACGCAAGTTTGAGACTTCATTCCGAATGAATGATAGAATTATTTATATTAAGTTTATTTGAATAAAGATTATTTGTTTTCTGTTTTATTCCATATTCAGTTTGAATGAGCGCCTTAAAATAGCATATAAACTGCTACAAATTCGCGAAACTTTCCGTGCACATCTGTCATTTATTTCTCTAGTTTCTTAGTGTTATTTATAAAATCTGTCTTTATATTATTGTTTTGGGTATTGTATTGAACTTGATTCGAATCAATTCAGTACGTATTACAAATTAATTCGTTTGAATCCAACTTCTAATAAATATTACTGTTTTTTCATGCCCACAAATATATCTACAGTTTTAAGTTAAGTTTAAGTCTTTAAGCATGTGATGAAAAAATTGTCACAAGTTTGTTTCTGGCATTTATAAAAAAAATATTCAGTATATCAATATTATCTTATATAATAATAAGTTGTTAGTATTACAGTTGACTAGTATCCATAACACAAGTTCTGCTTAGCTTGTAACCAGAAGGTGTTGTGTGGATTGTCCTGATATATTATTATTATATTGTACGGGAATTGAACTTGAACTTGCGATCATCGAAATATAATACGATGTATTAAACTGCTATACCATCATGGCTGTAAATTACTATAAACCGGCTTTCACAATCATAATATCAGCTTTACCCAGTCCTTATTTAATCCTACGGTTTTTATTATAGGCATCCGAGAAGGCTTACATCTTTGTTTCTTCTCTAGATGGCAACTGGGCCGTAAGCCGCAGGCTTAGTGCGACAACGAACAAGTCTGCACCTGTGTCGGCTGATACCTTGTTAATGAAAATTTACCGACGATTCTGCGAACGTGTTTTAGTTAAATTTCAGATATTCCACTGCACAGAGCAACACTTTGAAACTTTGTTTAAGTTCATTTAAGTACTTGGACGTGTTTGATTGCGTATACGGTTTATGATGATGTATTTTTATTTTTTTAACACTAGTCGCATGAGTTTGTAAGTAATATGTCTTCGAAATCACAGCTCCTAAATTAGAAGATCAAATATGATGCCGTTAATTACTAAGAATAAAACGAGAAAGTAGTCACATAAAGTATAACAACAAAGGTCAACTGATAGGTAGATAGTAAATTAAACAATCTTACTTACTTGTTGATTGAGTTCCTTGAATTGTTTTCTTACAATTAACTACTGGTTTCTATAAAACTATCTTCATGATAGATTCCTTGCGGGGTAGCTAGACAGACAGACAGACAGAACTAACTGTGTGATTAAAAATGATGACGGCCTGAGCCGAGGTTCGAACCCCTAGCCATGCCCTTAGACTAAAGTCATATCCGTCAGGCGAGAGTTGGCCTTCAGCCGCACCATAAGTCCTTATGCAGGTTTGGAGTGCCGTCTGCAACAGCAACAAAAACTATATACAACAGCATTAGAGTAGTCCGAAAAAGAAACAAAAAAAAAGCATGATAGAGTAACAAACATCCATCCAAACAGACAAACTTTCGCGTTTATAATAATAGCGAGATAAACATGTAGCTATTATAATATTCACATACCATTTTCTATGTAAAATATAATACAAACAACATGCAACAATGTGGCGATGCTTATTAAATTCTTGTTAACGTAATGAAAAACCTTCTAACGGGAAATAGCTTTAAGGGCTAGACGCAGAATTTCCGCAAACTAAATGCACTAACAATTGTTAAGATGGTAAGATTGCGTGTTGTAGAACAATTAAATGGGCCTATTACACGCTTCGTGCACTTTACATTATCATGATCTGATCGTTACGCGATGGTATCGCGGCCAGCCGCGACTGTTTGCCGCTACAACAAATTGGCGTTCAATACGGGTTTCCTTTGACTTCTAAATTTAATATATACTAATATCATTTAAAGTTATTTTAAACAGTCGTATTTAATATACATTATTTATATTATTAACAGGGTCTTCACACGAATAATTTTATGGCAAATAAAGGACCTCTCCCGACGCGACGTCATCTAGCGTTGACATCGCTATTACTCCAGTTAGCTCCTGACCACGGCTAATGCAACCTAGTCGAAACGACGAGAGAGGTAAACCTTTATTTGACATAAAATTATTCGTGATAAGACCTGGTTAAGGTCTTAACACGAATAATTTTATGTCAAATAATAATATAAATAATAATATAAATAATCATTTAAAGTGTCTCTTCGTTTGTCACTTATTCACTAATAAACGGGTGAATTAATTAAGTTCAGAGTGCAGATAGACTGTTTCAAACAGACATATGATATCTTTTATTTTATCCCGAAAAAGCAGACTGTACTGTTAATACATGATTTAATTTGAGTTTTTATGATATAATTTATAAAAAAGGATAGCCTAAGTTAATCCTTCTACCATCAACTATCTGCGAGTGACAGTGGTGCAGAAATCGTTTTAGAGAGAACAAAATAAACAGACAGACAGACAATTTTTTTAAGTAAGTACGTATATATTTTTATTTGGATTTAGTGAAAAGCTGTTAATTTGAAATGACTTCAATTTTATTTATTTGTAAATATGAATTTAGGTATTTCTATCTGATGCCTAGCACCCTAACATAAGCTCTACTTAGCTTGAGACTACGACTACATGCATCACTCTGTGTGAATTGTCCTGGGTTATAATTATTATATTAATACCTTATGATAAATATATATTACATAAACATATATACACGACGTGTTTTAATAAAATTAGCCAATTACCCAATAAAGTTGTTTTTCTAATATTTGCGAATAGAATGAAATTACTTAGTAGTTAGTCTGATCTATAAACTGTATTATTAAAAAAAAAAGTTTCATTTAAAATCCATTCAGTAGTTTTTGTGTGAAAGAGTAAAAACATCCATCCATTCATCAACATGCAATATAAACAAATACATATTACGATCAAAAAAAGTATTACCGAAAAATTGCTAATTGGTTAATTTATATGCGGTAGAAATGGAAGAAAAAGTTATATCAGCGAAGTATCTCTACAATGTTCTAAAGGATCTTGGCCTGTCTAGAAATTCAGTAAGTTCTGTGATAGAACTGATGTCTAAAGCACCACTAGTAGGCTCCTACCAGATTTGACTGGGCAAGGATAGAAACACGAGTCCTGAAGGTGAGTCTTGACGTACGTTGGCAAAGAGGCCCCTTTAATCTCCAACTGCTCCGAGTTTCTCTGCCACACGATGACCCGGGACAGTGTATCCATGGACTGCTAAGAAGTTCGACTCTATGATATAAAAAAAATATATCAGTAGATGACTTACTTATATTTATCATCAGATACAACTTTCGTCTTCTAATACAGGTACATATGAACTGACATCTAGAATGACCAGTAAATATCTAGTCTCGAGTGATATTAAATCATATATGTATGTACTAGACGTATTAGAATTCAATTTCAAGACGAAACTGACTTCAAATTACTACGGAATTAAGTTTGAGCGGAGCGAGATTGCCTGAGGATGCATGTCCCTGGATTAAATTTTGAACTACATCTTAATGAAAAGTGAGTATAGTGTTCGTATTAAATAAGGACGTTGGTGAGAGCTTGTTTTAAACCAACTTCAAAGACGAAGCTCTCAGTTTGTTTTTTTTATTCTTTATTTAAACAATCAACTGTGCCAATGACATCGCATGAGTCGTTTTTAGTATAGCGCATGTTATTTCTATTAGCTTTTGTGAACTTATTAGTATGATATATTACATGTTCCGGAAAGTTTGCTCCAATATTAATAATGAAAATATCATTAAAATTGGTTAAGCCGTTTCTGAGATTAGAGCGCAAACAGATACACAAAAATTTTTCTTCACTTTGTAGTTAGTATGTAGGTATGTATCTGTTTTTAGTATGTATAATAATAATAAATAACCCTGGATAATTAACACAGCGCCATCTAGTCCCACGGTGTGCGGTGCTTGTGTTATGAGTACCAAACAACTGACATAGATACTTAGACATATTTTATTGTAAATACATACATAATTAACATAAGATACACCCAGACTGATACAAACGATCATACTCATGAATACAACTGTTTGTACCGTGCGAGGAATCGAACCCGCGACCATTGGAAGTAAAGCGGTGTGCTAAACCGCTAGATCACCGAGGTCGTTAGAGATAATGCATTTGTGTATAAATATTATTTGTATTTAAGTATGTATGTATTTGGATATATATATTTTTAATTTATTGGTATTATATTTATTCCTACTTTATTATTTTTATTTATTGTTACTTAAATGCACCGCCCACTAATCTCTGGTTGCCCTATGTTTGACTGGGAAAAATAACCTTAAGGTGTTAAGTCTGTAATATGCACCTTTACTTTTATATTTTGTGAATTAATTAATAATTTATTATTATTATTATTTAGATTTATAAAAAGGCAGAATGTCTCTTCCTATTTATATTATTGTAATATTTATTTACTTTACTTTTTTGTTTAATTTACGCTGCCAAATGCCATGAACTGTGACCGTGTAATGGTTACCAATGTGCCGTAAAATGGTGGTCGTGCGATTAAAAAACAAAAGTTGAACCGCGCAAGCTCGTTAGCTTGTCGCCGCTGAACATTAGGAGGTAAAATGTTTGGTTCCATGCCAGGGTGGCCTTTCATTCGAAATTACCCGGATTTATTCTGTTTGGAAACTGCTTGATAGGAATTTTGTTTTTTTTGAACTAACTTCAAGCACTCTTTACAATATACCATGAAAATGTGTTAATGTAAAGGGTGCATGAGTATAGTTCTCGAATGCAGTGCAGTGTTATAAGTAATAATAAGTGGAAACAAACTATGGCAGATGAGTACAGATCTCTCCAAAATGAAATGCGTGGAGTTTAGTATATAGATCACGAAAGAATGTTATATCTTGTAATTGTAAAATACAACAATTTCACCATCGCACTACCTGACTGAAACTAAAATACCATCCTGATCATCTGAATGAGTGGCCGTCTTCCAATGTGCGTTTTTCAAGAAACTTTTTCTACGCACAATTGTGGGATCGCCTTCCAGCAATGCTATTTCTGAACAGATTCCATAATGAAACTTCAAGAAGAAGAAATAACTTATTTCTTCTCTTGCAATTCGCCTAGTACTTCGCCTAGCGCTCATGAGCGGCGGTAATCACTTACCATCAGATGAGCCGCAAGTTTATTTGTTTTTATATTTCATTACGTTGTTAAAATATCAATGTATTAGGAATATGTATAAAGTAAAGTATTTAATAATGTCATTGTTACCAAGTTGTATTGTTCGAGGAATCGAACCCGCGACTATTATGAATAAGGTGGTGTGCTAAACCGCTAGACTATTGAGATTAAAATATTGTGAAGGTATCAATTTTATTGTAGAAATATTCAAAAACAAAGTTATATATATATATTATAGTATAATAGATAAATATTATCCTGGTTTTTAAATATTGAAGATGGCACCCTTGTCTCAACCCCTAATTACTCCGGGCGAATTTCTTTTTGTCTAATGCCATGGGTGTAATTATCTTGATGGTACTGTTTACCATTGTGCTATTATTGATGGATATTTGGTGTTTTTTGATGGATTAAAAGGCTCGTGTTGTAATCTTTATAGGATCATCGTATCTGTTTTTAATAGTAAAATTGAACCGCCTTGAAATTCTCTGTTTTATTGCTATGGGGACCACCGATGATCGATATATTGAAATCAATGTTGTCATCTTTAAGAATATCGATGATGATAAGACATCAATGTCTATGTAACCTATGATTCGAAACTCATAATGGTTTTCTATTATCATTTTGGGTTCCGCAGTTCCGTTTCTTTTTGAACTCATCCAGTATGGAGTCCTTATCATTTACATTTACATTTTTTTGTTTATTTAAGGCTAGACATACATATGACTATCGATGTTATTGCACTAATTATCGATATATGTTGGTCAGCTCTAGTACGATTACAAACAATTTTATAATTACAGCCAGTTCAGTACGTATATTGTAAACCTTACACAGATTATTTTTACATGAGATGTTACTTGGCAAAGGAAATTGTTGTAAATTCGATAATAGCCCAACAATCGCTGATAACACAACTATTCCCCGAAGAATAACAGGCATAGGCAATAACAAGAGGTACCTACACAGAACCACCCACTGCTATAAGACAACGGGCAAGTTTTTGTTCAGTTCGCGTAAGATCTTAGATTTCCCTCGTGATTTCAACTTCAGCTGCCCGGGAATCTATTGGATTTGCGCTGTGAGATTTTTCGTTGTTCTAGTATTGAGTTTTGTGTTACTTTGTCCGGTTGTTTTAGTTAAGATGTAACATGTAAACGAGTTTGTATGGTTAAAAATAAAGAAAAGATTGTGATATATCACTATTAAATATATTTATATATTTTACAAAGGAAGACTTTATACAAAATTGTCAGCGTTAGTGCGTCTGCCTGGCTAATAATATGCGTTAATGTCTACCGGTTTAGGAGACTGCTTTACTTTCGATTGTCGCAGGTTCGATTCCCCGCACGGTACAAACATCTGTATTCATGAGTAAGATTGTTTGTAGCGGTGTAAATGTTTTTTATTTACGGTATGTATGTATTTAAACAAAATATATTATCTATGTATTTATATATGTTGTCTAGTACCTACCCATAATACAAGCTCAGCTTTGGACTAGTTGGTGTTGTGTGAATTGTCCAGTAATAGTATTATAATTACTATTAATATTACATAAATGTTATTGTTTTCTGAAAAAAAGGGTTGGAGGGTTTTTTATGTATTTATTAAAAAGTATTTAAATATTTGGATTCTAGTACCCATAACATAAGCTCTGCTTAGCTTGGGACTAGATGGCGTCATGATATTTTTATTCTTATTAATATAACATAAATGGTATAATTTTCTGATAAAGTTAACTTGAGAATATTATCCGTACATTTTAAACGTCTTTGCTCACTCTCGGAGGTTGCATTTTATTTATTTCCTTCCTTCTTAGACACTCATTTCAGATAGCGTCACTCCCACGTTTTCTGTTTACCGGTTGATATGTGGCCACGAAATATATATTATTTATTTATTTAACTTTCCCGTAATATGGTTTAGCGTCTACGCTAAGAGTATGACGAGTGACGTACTCTACTGGTGAAGTATGAAAACCATATATTGTGAATGGATGATGGGTTTGGTTTTGCTTTAGTTGCTACGATTTCTTTCTAATCGATATTGATAATGTTTTATGTACTATGTATTATGTGTCATTCTTAAGATTTTACGCCCTCGGTGATCTAGAGGTTTAGCACACCGCTTTAATTCCGATGGTCGCTGGTTCGATTCCTCGCACGGTACAGAGATTTGTATTCATGAGTATGATTGTTTGCATTGGTCTGGGTGTCTTCTATGTATATTATGTATGTATTTACAAATAAAAATCTAAGTATTTATATCAGTTGTCTAGTACCTCTCCTTACCTTACGAGCTCTCCTTATCTTGGTATTAGAGAACATTATTATCCAGGAGCGCTATTATTATAGTAGTTTGTTTCATACAAAGTAATAAAAAGAAAACTGAAGAATATTTGAAAAAATATTACTTCTATAAATTTTTTTACAATTGACATGTCTTGGATTACGTGGGTCACAAAACTTTGCATCCCAATTTGAGCTTTTAACATTGCAAAGATAATAGCTTTCACGGTGTCAAATTCATGTTCAAATTCATGAGTTCCTCGCAATTGCACGATGAATATTATGTATACAAAAGCTCACCGCAGCTTGGATGGTGCCGCCCGGTAATTGGAAGCTACCACAAGCCTGCTTTGAATCGCGTGCGGTTTATTCTTGTTACCGCGAATACACGAATTAACCCAGAGTTTCGTAGATATGGATACGAATAGATGTCGCAACTTCGCATTTTTTATGTATTTGAAATGACAAACAAACTGACGGCCTACGTGATAATTGGTAGTCATCGTCTATGTTGGCAGAGAGCCTTGGAGGTTTAGTGGTTAATGACACTGCCTTACTTTCGATGGTGCGGGTTCGATTCCTGGCACAGATATTTGTATTCATAAGTATCATACAAACAGTGTAACCCAGACCAACTGGGTGTTTTCTACGTAGATATATTATATAATACATTTACAAAAAAATGTACATAATATCTAAGTATTTATTTCAGTTGGTTACAGATACTAAACAACTGATATAAATACTTAGATACTTTTTTTTGTAAATACATACTTTTAACTTTTAGAAATACTTAGACGACTACGACTGAGGTAGAGACGCAGACCACTTCTACAGTCTACCTCGGTGATAACTTCAAAGGTCTGGGTGGTCACTGTATTCTCTGTAAACTTAAACTTTTATTATTTGTTTTATATATATATACATTATCTTATATATAAAATTCTCGTGTCACAGTTTTCGTTCCCATACTCCTCCGAAACGGCTTGACCGATTCTCATGAAATTTTGTGAGCGTATTGAGTAGGTCTGAGAATCGGCCAACATCTATTTGTCATCCCCCTAAATGTTAGGGGTAGTCCACCTCAAATTTTTTTTTATTTTCAGGCATAACAACGTTTGCCGGGACAGTTAGATATACATATATATTCTTTATTGCAACAGCTAAATTATAGGAATCTAAATTATAAAATAGAATAGAATGTTAAAAAGCTCTTATTATTACTTATTATAATACAGTCGTCGTTGAAAAGAGCGAGGACAGAGTTTCTTGTCTTGTTCTTCTCGTCTCAAATTATATTCCAAACTGACAGCAGATTTAACTTATCATAATTGTTTTAAATATAAATAAAGGTATTTGGATTTGATTTGTACGAGTAAAGTCAGTCTCTGTCGTAAACTTAATTTCATATAAACAGTTACAACAGACAGTTGCTTCCTCTATATCTATGTACATCTATTGTAAGATCCATTCACAAGAATATGAAGTATCCAGTAGGCAGAAGCTCATTAGAAAAATCTGTGGTTTTGAGTATTTCATTTCACATATCAATAATGACGTATAATAAAATCATACACTTTGTCCACGGTGGTGTAATGATTAGCATCTTGTCTTTTGATGGGTTCTATCTCCAACAGACATTTATATTCACAATTATGACAGTTTTATATTGATTCGCATATTCTATGTTATATTATTGTCTCAGAATGAACACTATAAATAAGGCTTATGTACATAAATTTCTATATATATAATGCAATACATACGAATGTTTCGCAAATATATATAAACTGAATATATGTATACGGGTATTATATGGATATAAAAGGTTAAACTTTTAAGATAAGCAAAGAAACAGATACAAATACGATTTATATTGTATTATTTTCATTATTAAAATATCCCATTTCCTGGCATTAGAATTATGTTTAACATAACTATTATTAAGAATAGAGAGGTATCAAACAAAAACTCACTTTTACTTTATAATATACAGTAAGTATAATAAATAATACTCTTATAAAATAATAATAATATCCACTTATTTCGTGGCCTCTCTTATCTACATGTACAGTACGTATTCATTCGAGAATATCCGTGTTATATACTTAAAACCAGTTGAGTTATAATATTATTATATTATATATGGTCTCATGTCTTGAAATTGGCTATTACACTTGTGTTGTCAATGTGAATGTGATATATAGATAAAATATCCACAATTAACAGAAATGGCAACGGTTGGACTTGTATAATTAAATGAATTATAATGTACTCAGATGTATTAGAATTGAATAGAATAGAAAATTATTTATTCAAATGAACTTACATTGAAGCACTTTTGAATAGTCATCACAATAATTTCAATCAGCAGATTGAAAATATTGTGATGACTATTCATTCGGAAAGTTGTTTCGTCACAAGAAGAATGAGCAAGAAACCTGCGTGTTGCTCTTTTTCGTACATAGTATTCGTAAATATAAGAATTAAAACATTTATATCATAGAAATTAGTTCTATTACTTGTTTGTTATTTAATAATGACATCGTAATAAAAGTACTACAATATTTTTATATATATAGTATAAGTTGAATTAAGCAGACATTGTTGTGATCAGGAGTCAATTGCAAAAAGGATCATCAAAATATGTAAGTGTTGAAATGACTAAATGTACATTCTCATAAACGGTGGCCTGGTTGAATTAAACCGTTTCTTCCGGTAGTATTACGGTATTACTAATGTTATATACACGAAAGTCGTGAGTATGGATAGATGTTTGTTACTCTTTCACGTAAAAACTACTGAACGGATTTTGATGGAACTTTACAGTAATATAGCTTATAATATCAGAATAATAGATAGGCTACAAATTTCATGCAGGTGAAATCGCAAGTACGATAAATATGAATAGTCCTTTCGTACGATAAAACATTTGAATACCTACATGAGTATGATTGTTCGTAATGACCTGTGTATTTTATGTGCATATTATGTCTATAGTTATCCATAGTACAAGCTCTGCTTAACTTGATACTAAATGGCGCTGTGTGAATGATTATAAAAACGAAGTGGGTTCAACGCCTTTTCTTTTTTTGGTCTATTGAAATCTTAGAGCGATAAAGCTGCAAACAAATACGTATTTTAAGTTTTTTTACATGTGTATTTTATTTTTGAGAAAATCCTTTGATTTCTATAACAAATATCTCGAGTTCACTAACCTGAAACAATAATGTTTTATTTTCCGCACTACCATTGAAATGAATTCTTTTGTGTGTTCAGACAAAAAAACAGTAAAGGACGAAGTTGTGCGTACAACAAAACTGAAGGCATTTATATTAATGTGTCACTTAGGGAAGCTTGCCCAGTTTTTATAATACTTATATTGATAAATCAAATAAATAAATGGTGAAATAGATGCGCAGACTGTCAAAATTAATTTTGCTATTATTATGATAAAATTAATTAAGTATCAAGATCAAACATTTCTTTTCATCTCATTTTAAGTAAAGAAGAAACTAAATGTTATATTTAGGGCAATATTTGTGGCTTCAAATAATGAGATTTTAATAGCAGAAAATCAATCTGCTTGGTTTTATATTTTTGTATTTTAGAATAAAATATTTCTACCACTTTAGTAACAATAGTTATTAATCAATCAATTAACAGCTGACCTACGCAACTTCGTCTGCATCACAGAACAGAGAGGAAGCTAGAAAGCTAGCTCGAAGGAAATAAATTTCCGCCGTTTTAGTCTTGATGGTTTTCTTGATAAATGTGCTATTCAACAGCAATTTTTCAAATCGAACCAGTAGTGCCTGAGTTCAACCAAACAATGAAACAAACTCTTCTGCTAAAAAGTTGCTAAATATTAGCATAGATATATATATAGTATGTACTTGTAAAAATTAAAAATTAAAGATGTTGAAATGTTTGCTACTGTGGTAAATCCAAGGTTTTGAATGAATTATGAAATTGAATAATAGCTGAGAATGACAGGGATTTTCAGGGATCAAGGCAGTTTGATAGACAACGGGTAGACCCTTAGGTGAGACGGGTATCTAGTTAATTAAAATACTTGACATACATACGAAGTGTTTATGTTCATTTGTAAAGAATTCTACAATCATTATATACTTGGAATTCATAAATATACTACTTACTTCAACTTATTTTTTGCTTTCTTTCTCTTCATTTGTATTTTCTCGCTCCTAGAAATTTCCCACTTAATGTCTTCATATATATCGTGTATAAAAACACTAGTAAAAAAATCCTATATTAAATTTGCAATTGGGTTTCATTGATTGAATAAGATTACTTTCATTCAGCGTATATATAATCACACGTCTTTCTCTTGATTTATATTGTTATATTTCTGATTACTATTGTAATATTCTTGATTAAACTGGCTCCTTGTAAATACCGTGCTACGTCTTCGTTGCGATGAATCTGTATAAAACATCATTTGTAAAGAATTCCCACGATCACAATGCATTTGGATTTCAACGAAAGAATTATATTATTTCAATTTATTTATTGCCATACGTCTTTCTCTTAATTTCTATTGTAATATTGCTAAGTAAACGGATTATCTGAAATCTCTAGGTATGCAGTTGGGTTTCATATATATTTTCTTTCACTATATACATATGTATGGTGTTACTACACTATACATACATATTGTTACTTTTCTCTATTGATTGTTATTGTAATATTCTTGATTGAACTGTCTTCTTGAAAATTCTACCACCTATCTTCAGATGTAATATCACTGACTTGTACAATCAATATGTATATAAATTTTACTTAGGATCTGATGAAATTCAATCAGTGTATTCATATTTCTCTTGATTTCAATTGTAATATTCCCGTTTTAATACTCCCTGATAAATGTATCATAACATTTCTTCATAATATGTAAACTTTATCAAACACGTCGCTTGTAAATAAATTCCACAATAAGTATGGTAGAGCATATTAATTTAATACATACTATATATTCTTATAATTTTGCTTGTTTTCTATTTTTATATTATTTCTTGTTTATACTGGTTCTCTCAAAAATCTCCCGTGACATTTTTTCATATACAACTTATATAAAACAAATATTAATAAGATAGTGATTAAAATTGTCGCAATAGTACCGATAGTTGCATTTAAATGCATGATTAATACTAATAAAATAACTTTAATCACTTGGATTTAATCACAAATTCAATAAAAAAAAATATATACAAATATTTGGCATAACTACGATATATCCCTGTTATAGTCACAAAACTACTGTCATAATTATGTCATTTACTTTTATTTATACTACTATAGTGGCGAACTAACATACAGCCTATCTCAGCGGAAATGGTTACCGTAGCCTATGGACGCCTAAAATACCAAATATGTTACGCGTGCGTTGCTGACCCTTAAGAAACCTTAATATACCCTTTTTGAAAAATCCCATGCTGTAATCTCGTGAGAAAACCTCGACAGGTAGTTCATTCCACAATCTAAGTGTACACGAGAGGAAGCTTCTCTGAAGCCGCACTGTCCGAGACCACGTAGTTTCTAACGTGTGGGGATGAATTACCTGTCGATGGCGAGAGGTGCGATGGTAAAAGGTAGTCGTAAGCATTATACCGAACAATTCCTCAGAACACAGTTCGTAGTATTATTTTTGGAACTATTCTATTCAATTCAATTCAGCTATTGTAATCCTGACCTTATAAAAACGGCTATTCAGCAGAGCATGGTGTATGCAATGTTTTCGTACAGCCAAAAACATACCAGATGGAGCCAAATTGCGAGGAGCTCTATCGCTAAAAAACAACGAAGAGATACCATAATGAAAGCAACGACCACTCTGTCAAGAGTGTACAACTAAATAAGAAGAGAAGAAGATATTCCAATTAACGTATAAGAAAGCAATTAACATTTCAAACTATGTGTGTTTAATAAAAATAAGTGATAAATAAAGAATGCGGTTTAAAATAACGCCAAAGGAGTGAACCATTTTTTTTAAATATTTTTTCAATACGCTACTATTTTTAAGCCCCGAAGCAAATAGAGGGTTATTATAAGTGTGAGATGTCTGTGAATCTATCTGTGGCATCGTAGCTCCTAAACAAATCTCCTAAACAAGCTGACGGCTACAGCTTGAAGTGATCTCAATGGTTCTGATCTATAAATATCTGATCTATAGTGCAATTAAAAAATATATATATATTGAAAAGTAAATGCTTCATTTATTCATAACATAATACATCTTCTATTATTGTCTTCTATCTATGATTTATTTTTCAGAAATAGATGATGTTTAGAAATGCATACCCGCATAAAGTCGCGTATACAGCTAGGCTATCATAAAATACACACATGTAAATACAAGCCGACCTAGATGGGTTCACACAAAATGCGTGTTATAAAACGTGTCACACCAGACCTTCGGGGATTTAGCAGTCCCCGTTTTAATTTAAAGGAGAATTCGAAACCGGATTATGCTGCCTTTAGAACAGTTTTGGGGCAAATTGTTCGGTAGATCCTTATTAAAGAGCATTAAAGATCATATTACTTGGACACGTAAAATGATATTTTCTGGTAAATATATAGAAATTATCTTGCATACGAGATTTTATAATAAATAAACAAAACCCTGGACAACTAACACAGCGCCATCTAGTCCACGGTAAGTATAGCTTGTGTTATGGGTACTAAATAACTGATATAAATACTTAGATTTTTTTGTAAATATTATGTATTTACAAAAAAATCTAAGTATATACAACTATATACATAGAAAATAATCAGACCGATATCCTACTCATGAATACAAATGTTTACGTACGAGGAATCGAACCCACGACCATCGGAACTAAAGCGTAGTGCTAAACCGCGAGGACGTCAAAATATAAGTATATAGATATGTACAATATGATAACCATTTATACCCGTTTTTTTTATTTAAGCTCTCTAATGTCGTATATAGTAATTTGACAGATTTATGTAGGTCAAAATTTCGTACAAACTTGTATAAGGCCAAGCATCTCATAATTGTATCAGGAACCTGATACTGTTGGCATCCTCGGGTGTAGGTTACCCTTATTAGAGCAACGGAGTCAGTTAAGATTAAAATCGAATTAAGGTTACTTGGTCAAGGAAGGTGATTTGTAATTACCTACAATGTTTTACCTACATTAAATCGCTTGGGGTTGTTTGAAAGTATTAAATTGAGATGAAAAAGATTAGATTACGGAGTATTGATTTAATAGGAATATTGCAAACGTAGTAATAATACCTACTAATATACAAAGTTGTAGTGTCTGGCTTGTTTGAATTTATAACTTCTATTAACACATATGAGTGAATTTTATTTAAATAATAAACGTGCATAGCAATAGTTATACTGAATAATTACTGGATTATGGAATTTTCAATTAATGTTAGAAATAAACACATACATATATAAATACCAAAGTGGAGTTGACTGAACTGACTAAACTGGGCTATGAAAAAATCATTTCAATTTTCTTGCCATATACATATATTAGTAAGTAGTTAATTCCTGGTAAATTCGACGCGATGAACTTTTAGCTTTTATCAATTCGCCAGGTACCAGTAGAGGTTTATAGGATGCGATACAGTGCTAAACGGACTTTAATGCGGTTTTCATATATTTATAAAGCTATTTTTGAAGGTCTAAGTGTAAAATTTGTCAGATTTTTTGTAAATTATTTTATATCAAAATTGGTAGGGTCGCTAGGAAATAAATAGATTATAATGTATTCATCACCATCATCATCGCAGCACGGAAGACGTTCACTGCTGGACATAGGCCTCCCCCAAAGATCTCGTATAATGTATTATTATTTATATTAGATTTCGCTTATTGTATGTATAGTTGTTATTATTTATTAAACCTGCTCGGCTTAGTCGGTTTAAATCAGCATCAAACGTTTACACGCATCATTTCTAATCTTTTCGGTGAAATCAATCGAATAATTTATTATTAAAGAATCTATTAATTTTCTTTCAATCATTTTAATTAAGAAATATTAGAGACGTACTGAAAGGATTAATTTCACGCTCGATATGCTGTTGAGACTCCGTGAAATCTCATAAAGTGAAACTTTTAATTCCGCACAAATCCCGGTATATAAGTCGAACTTGATCCAATACTGAACTTAAATGAAGCCTTTAGACTTCCACTAGAGTTGATACAGTCATGATTACTGTGAGTAAACTGATGAGAAATAATCTTATAAATTTAGGGATTTTAGTTAATTTAGGATGGGATAGGATGGAAATTCTCAATTCAAACTTACAGTATTTTATTATTTTTTTTACTGAAACAGTATTTTTTGTAGATTGTCATATTATTGAACGTATTGACTGTCGTCTATACCTGTCCTAAGACGAACAGAATCATTGACTAACGTTACATAACATTGTTGTTTTCAACTCCCGGTAGTTGTCATTTCTGTTGCCGCTACACAGCTTGGTTTGCAAGCTGCATTCTAGTTTATGAGATATGGCAGTGAAATTAAAAACATGACAAAATGAATGGCATTGAAAGAAGTATAATGACGTTATGCCCGTAGTACTGTTCACAAATTTTATTTCAGACTCTTCTATTGCTGTTGGCCTTTACAGCTGCACCGGGCGATAGGGGGCGAGTGCAAATGGCATTCCAAATCCGCGGATGGACTTGTTAAGCGGCTGAAGACCAATTCCCGTCTGAAGGATACGACTTTAGACTGAGGGCACCTCCAGGGGTTCGAACCTCGGCTTAGAATAGAATAGAATAGAATAGAAAATCATTTATTCAAATAAACTTAATTTAAGCACTTTTGAATAGTCATAACAATTTGTTTTTTATCTACCACTCGTTCGGAAAGCTGTCTCATCACAAGAAGAACGAGCAAGAAACTTGTGTGTTGCTCTTTTAAATAATCCTTGTAAGTTTACATTTACAAGTCGAAACGTGTGAATACAAACTACCAACAAGCACTAATTTTTTGGGTCAAATATAATCATGCAATAAGATTAAATCAGTCGTAGTGATAAGAGCAGACCAGTTACAAGCAGCACTCGTTCACGATATTCGATCACCCCATATTTGAATTGGACTTTGTAATTTCGATCCCCGTTTGAATTGGCATGGGATCGATTGGAGGGGGTTTATGTATATAGGCGACGGTTGCATATATAGACTGTCAGCTGTTTCCGACTCCACTACATTATAAAGAAAGCAATGTGTTCTATTTTCAAACAATTTATTAAATTACATATTACCTTGCGCTATATTTAGTCAAAATCTACGTAATTTATACGTTCTCTCTGCCTAGATAGTTAATACCCACTGTATAATGAAAGTGGCTTAACTATTGTTTATTGGGTACCAAATGAAACTACGCAGCCTGACTACCGAGTAGGTACTAATGGGTGTATGGTGCCAATATCAGCGAATTAACCTTTAAATAAATACGTATACCTTTACGTAAAATCTTTTTTATTTTATTATATTTAGACATATTACTTTAATACAGTAATTATTAAAGTTATATGTTTTAATTTATCCATGTACTCGAAAGGTTTCGTATACATCGCTTAATACGTTAACTGTTTGTCATTTTGTAATTTGTAATACCAATAATTGTAAATTCTAAGAGAAGGGAACTGGTACTACTTTAATTTAGGTACCAGAGAACAATTTAAATTGTAAATGTTGGATGCACAATAAAAAAAATATTAAAAATCATTATATTCATATGAATATAATGATTATTATTACATTGGTTAATAAACGAAATATGAATATTCATATATCGTTTATTAACCAATGTAAAAAACTTCTTTACATATATGGCAAGTCATAACATACAGTAGTTCATATTATATAAATTCAATCCAATTACAATTACATTAATAAATAAAATTATATTAATAATAACTAATAACATAATATGTTCCGTAGTCATAATTACAACATAATTATATTTAGGTCTAAATACTCGGTAATATTATAAAAAGGATGTTTTTCACAAAAAAAGATTTTATTTCAGTTTTGAATTGTTTTGGGTGTAATTCTCTTATGTGCAAGGTAGTTTATTATACATTTTGATTTTTATACTAATGCCTTGTTTAAAAGTTTTACCAAGTCTTGTTTTAGGCAACTGTATATTGCCTTTATTACGCGTATGGTAATTATGATTATCGGAAATCTTATTTAACTCATTGCTTTTATCGTGTATAGTCAATAAGCTGTGGTAGATGTACAATGAAATTACAGTCATAATTTTTTCTTTTATAAAGTATGATCTGGCTGATACGCGCTTGTGGAGACCACAAATAATCCTTATTGCTAGCTTTTGCTACCTGAGTATTTTGTTTATATCGGTAGCATTGCCTCAAATTGTCACTGCATAAGTAATTAAGCACTGAATATATGCGTAATATACAGACTTCAGCGCTTTTTTGTTAACTAATGATGTTAATTTACTTAAGGCAAAGTTGGCTGACGCGAGTTTATTACACAGTTTTCCGATATGAGATTTATGACTTAATTTATATAGATTAAATTTAATATTACGTCACTCCACTAAATATGTCTACATCAGTTAATGATGTAAGTATAAATTTATAACTGTTATTATCCTCTCTGCAATTTTTTGTATCAACTGGCGAATCAGAAGTGGAAAATCGCATTAAGAATTCACTTATATATAACCATTAAAAAACTAATAAAAGGCACAATTATCATATATATGATTCACTAAGAAACTGGATATAACTTGACCTTTTTTGTAAAGTAGTTTAAATATTGTGAATAAACTTATAAGTTTATTTAAAATACTCCGCTAACAGTAGCACCGTACAGCAAAATGTTATAATTGTTTTCGTTGTTGCTTTTGGGAACTTACTGTTATTATACTTAATTCTTACATTAGCTCAGATTATTGGGTTGATGATATTTTGCCTAAGTGTTGTGATACAACTTTCTCTAATGGACTATTGTTGGTTTTGGTAAGGTCACAATGTTATTCGTTACCGTTATATAATGGATTATTAGAGGATTACTATTGGCCTCATTCGGGTTTTCTGATGTGTATATAATATTAATGGCTAGTGTAATATTACATGCCATTAAAATTAATATACTGTTGTTTAATTCACTGATAAACTATTTCACTGTTGTTGCGTTCTCATTCCAGTACGGATGGAATAATAAATGATATAAAACAGAAATATGTAATATATAACTCTGTCTGTCTGTCTGTCTGTCTGTCTGTCTGTCTCGCTTTCAAAAAAATCGATTTTATAACAGTAATAGAAAAAATCAAAAGTTATCTTTATGCGGTTGAAATAATCTTTATTAAAATAAAGCACGTTTTTAAATAGCTAACAACCAATATGCGTTTTTTATTCACAGAGAACAAAACCACAGATAACACTTATTCGTTGACGTTTAGTGAAAACCATCTTTTTTATGATAAAACAAAAAGATTGCGAGATAAATTTGGCGATTTTTTTTAAATTTGTTTTACGGCTCTGGTGTTGCCCAACTTAAAGTTTTACAATATAAATTTTGAATAGGTAGCTTAAAAAAAAAATGTTGTTCAGAATTATTTCTTCATTTTATTTTTATTTTTTATGTGAATACAAATAGAAATAATGTGTGGGTGTTTATTTAAAAAGCATTGAATTGTATTAATAAATATATGGTTGTTGTATCAAAATAGAATTTTCTTATTTTTCACTAAAATGATGTCTTTTTTATAAAATAAATGACCTTTTCATTTTAAATTATTTAGCTGATTGTAAGAAACAAAATGTTGTCTTACTGATTTGAATGAAATTTGGTATACAGATAGTCTAGACCCTGAGAACGGACATAGGCTACTTTTTAATGCGAAAAAAGGGTTGTAAGGGGTTAAAGGGGGGATGAAAGATTATATGGAAGAATCGTCATGAAGCTAGAATGAAACTTATTTTTGATTAAATATAAATAAAAATGACATTCAATGTTTAATTCGTCAAACGGCTGAAGCCAATCAGAAAATTTCATTTGTTCTCTTCTTTCTTCTTCGTTCTATACTCGTTCATTGTAAATAAATAACGTATACCTTCGTGACTGTTAAACCAGATTGGGAAGTTAGAAGTATTGTCAATAGTCAACAGCCGACTTCGTGATATACACAATATATACTTGACATTATGTTCGTCATAATCAAATCCAACATGTCTACAGGCGAGCCGTTTCTGAAATTAATTTTAGTTTGTTATTGATGTCTAGGGAAATTAATTTTAGTTTGTTATTGATGTCACAAAAAGAATAAACAAGAAGCATAAAATCCATCATCAAAGATTCAGTCAAATATAAGCATACCTATTATTTTTAGCATTGCTTGATTTAAACTTACGGCCTTTAGGGTAATTTATTATTGATATGAAATTAATTCTCTAAAATTTAATTAAATTATAGTAACAGATACAACAATTTTGTTTTTACAATTTAGAAAAAAACAACAAAAACGTCTTCATTTACGACTAAACAGTTGCTGGAAAGTTTGTAGTCTACTTATGGTTTTCTTCAATTGCTAGAATTCGTACAGCGTGGCATAAAAGTGTACCGTTTCGATTTCAATTTCATTCTATCGACTTTTTATTACTTTTCTGCAGTTAGTTTCCGATTTCAGATACTGTACAGTTGAAAGTTGTTTTGTTGTGAATTTATATTGCTGGAGTACTATGAGTGGCAGCTTGCCAGCTTTTAGGCGGTGCTGTGTACTAAATTCTGTATTTTTTTATGTAATTGGAATGGCAAACAAGCAACCGGATGGTAAGTGGTAACCGTTCTTTTTTATATTTATGAACAGCAATACGGACATTGAGTTATATTATGTGACGTATATTACGTTGAGTTATATTACGTTTCTGTAGACTTAACTGTCACGTATATTGTAGAGCGATGGTTATCACCTCATCACTGTAGCGTTAAACATATTATGTCTATTTAGTAAACACCTTTATCATCATCATCAGTCCACTGCTGGACATCTGGAGCTCTCCCAAGGCGCGCCACAAGAAAACACCTTATAATATTAGAAACTGGCACTACTCTGAAATATTTTATAAAGTTTTTTCTCTAATCATGATTATTTTATTCTTGTCTCGTAAAATCTTAATCACAGGTAGGTAATTTCATAAAAATAACACAAAAGGTAGAAATGCAAAAACAGATTATCAAAGCCTTTTGTGAGAATTCCTGTAGGATATTTCAAATTAAATCATGTTCAACAATACGCGGCCTAAATAATAATAAAGTACTCATGAAAAACTGTAAAGCGAAAAACGCAGATGTGTGCGTCGTGGAAATGACATAAGTGGGCTGAATTTGACTCCCAGTTTGCAGTTTTTGTTAGAAATTGTACCCGTTTTTCTATTCTAGAAGCATTAAAGGTAAAATAGAAATGATCTTTATTCCAATAAATTTAATATAAGCACTTTTCAATAATTTTTTTTTATTCCAGAATTCATTCGGAATACAGACTTATCACAAGAAGAATCATCCAGAATCTTGCGTGTTATATTTTCTTAATTATCTCTTGCGACATTTAAGACGAAAGAGTATATATCCTTTTATTTACATTTTAGTGTTTAATGCACATTATTTATTTGTTAAACGGGTATTAACACGAATAATTTTATGGTAAATAAAGGTATATACCTCTCTTGACGTTTCGACTAGGTTGCACCGAGCTTAGTTATCTGTTTAACAATATAAATAATGTAAAAATGTATACTATTATTGAATTTATATTCCAGTGGTTAATATCCCAAATCTTTCAGGATCTGCCTGTCACTTCTAGCTTACCATACACTTGGCAAACAGAAGGGGCTTAAGGATTCATTTGTAAACAGTCCGCACGGATTGTTTCGCCAGTCTGTCCGTCCGGCCGTCATACCGGCTAATTCCGAAACCATAGGGATAGAAAGTGGACAGGTAAGAGGATGTGGCGTTTTTCTTTTTATACTTTTTTATGTAACTGGAATATTAGGAAATGCCCATCTTCTGAAAAGTGTTTTGTCGCCTATAGACATGATAGTACCAACGAACAATAGACAATGAGTTTGTTATGATGTAAGTTACAAAAATTGTACAGATGTTGCTTAGATTTAATTAAATTATACAGATTTAAATGAAAGTTCTTAAACAGATTGTCTCTATTTCGGATTAACGAGTAAGATCGTATAAGTTTAGTGTTGACAATTTTTTATTTAGTTGATTACTTATCTATTAATACTTTTATATTTACTATATTGTTTTAAACAATATTTTTTTATAAAATAAAAAAAAATGATAATTAAATAATTATCAATTATTAATAAGGTACAGAGCAACTTCTCCATTAGAAAAATTCGTATTGCAATGGTGTCCTATACAAACCCATAAAAAACTCATTATTCGGGGATTTCCAGTGACAATGGCTTATTAATTCATAAAAGCATCCCGGTGTGGACATGTGGCCACGAATTAATGCTGTCGTAATGAAAAACCCTATTTCTACCTTTATAAGGGTGTTTTTGAAAAAAATCTTTTAATGTTATGCACAGATATCAAGTTACGAATGACGAGATGAAAGTATGAGTATGGAGATACTAATGGATTGACGACCTCGGTGGTCCAGGGTCCAACACACTGCCTTATTTCCGATGGTCGCGGGTTGGATTCCTCGCACGATACAAACATTTAGATTCATGAGTATGGTGTTTGTATCGGTCTATGTATATTATGTATGCAATTAAAAAAAAATGTATATCAGTTATCTAGCACCTATAACACAAGCACTGCTTATTGGCCTTGGGAATAGCGCTGTATTAGTTGTTCTGAGATATTATTATCACGTCGGACATCATGTTATAGACTTGCTTAGCGGCATATCTCATATGTTATTATCATTCTAAAGGACTTCGATGTCATGTCTGGACCCTGTAAAATTATTTTTTTTTATACATGTAGGGCATATTAGCGGTATATAAACGTTATTATCAATGGGTTAGTGAACAAAATCACACTCAACAGGTCGTAAGGTCAAATCTGAGAGATATATTTTATCGAATTAGGAGTTATTTTGCGGAAATTAATTTTAGTATTTAAATTACTGTTTATAGACTTAAACCATATTAAACAAAATAATATAAATGCGTTAAGTAAATCTAACAGAGACAAAAAACTTGAAACCTTTTTTTGTGTATAAATTTATATATCATACTTACTCTCCGGTGAAGGCAACACCGGATTAAACCAAATATTGATCAGATAGACGGCGGTAGGCTCACCTCAACGACATTGGATCCAAATATACCCAGCAAAAGTGGATATGTCAAGTGTTATGTACCTAAAATATTACTCTGACTACCTCAAATGGTTTAATAGTCGTGACGTTATTTAGTATTTTTCTCTTTCCCTGTTAAAGGTATTCTATTATCTATTACATTATAACATATACATATTACAAGAAATCTCGTGAATCTCGTCAAGGGGTATCCTTGGGAGAAGAGAGGAGATGTAAATTGGGCTAATAATGCAAATGAAGCAACGAGGAAGTGTTGGTATCCAATATTATTGCTGAAATTTATCTGAACGTACAAAATGATTAAGAACTAGGATTTCCAGTAAATTTATGCTTAATAGTCGAACATTTACAATGTATTGCTCCCCAAATGCCAATTAATATTGAAGATAGTGGAAAGATGAATACAAAAGCTATTATGATATTATAATAGAGCCTATTAGAATACTGTGTAGGGTTATCAACTTATCAAATTTAATTCAAGAGTCTTATTACTGAAGATAGAAATCTAAAACGTTTTAATAACAGTTAATATTGTATATAAATATAGAATGTAATGGAATAGATTAGGTATGTTATTTAGTTAGATAAACTAAGTTCAAGCACTTGTGGGTAGTGTATTACGGATTTCACAATAAGTTACGGTGAATTCAGGTTAAACATTTAAGAACTTCTTGTGGGTTCTGTAGGAGTATTATGGACTATTAAATTAATTATGATAAATTGAAATTAGGTAATTGTGAATACATGAAAATAATTTGCTTATAAACTGCAACATTTGATGGTGGTATGATGTGGGCATCATGATGATGAGAAGTCCATGGTGCTGCATATGTATATAAGCTACAGTTACTATTTACCATCTTGTTCCGTTGTCTCTTATTTAGCTTGCTTGGCAGTTTAATTACATAAAAAAAATCTACTACTTTAGAATTCCGGATATATCTCATAAA
The DNA here is from genome assembly GCF_030625045.1 of Achroia grisella. Classification (NCBI taxonomy): domain Eukaryota; kingdom Metazoa; phylum Arthropoda; class Insecta; order Lepidoptera; family Pyralidae; genus Achroia; species Achroia grisella. The sequence goes on from NW_026712999.1 coordinate 975,711, forward strand.
AAAATAAATGTTGTATTTCTGAAAAAAAAAATCAATTCTATATTAGAATATTATATTAATATTTTACGCACTCTCTAATGTATGTGTGTTTCTTTCTAATTAGATAATTTGCATTTATCATTTTGATGATATTATAAATAGACTTAGTAGACTTCGTCTACAGTTTTATTATTCAGGCAGATAAAACATCAATAGAGTCACACTTTAATTCACAAACACAAAATTAACAGCCCTAACAATTGAGTGGCATTATCGTAATTAGAGTGACCTTATTTCAGCCCTGTATCACCGCAATAGTTTATAAGTATTTAAAGGTTTTGTTAATATTAAACACCTTCGTTTACGTAGATGTCTTTATAACTTTGTTAAAGAAGTAGACCCATTTTATCTTCATATATCAAAGGAAGGTGGAAAAAAGGGTAAAAAGAAAGTAACTTCGGTACTGCGGGGTAGTGTATCAGATGATGATCATCAACTATCAAGTTTAATTCTGGGGAGAGTTGTCACTTTCTATTAACTATTTATTATCCAGGTCAATCTTCTTGCCCCGGTCATATAAATAGATAAATAATTACTTAGTTGTCCGAAGTACTAGTGTTAGATGGTGATGATGAGGGAGTTGTATTTAGGTGATGGTTATCACATTCCATCAAGTGAGTCGTCGGCTTATATGCCATTGCAATTGCATAAAATAAAATTTATCTAAATATCTTTTTTATCGTAAGTATTAAATAATGAAAATAAGACCCCACAGACTACAAATCAATCTGTACAAAATAACAACTAATAAATATTCGTACACCGCTGGCCCAAATAATTATACGCCACGCAAATGGGATTTGAGCTCACAATCGATCTCTCTTTCATTCGATTAGTCGAGGTAACGAATGGCAAACAACTAGTAATAAAATTTATCCGAGTTCGACATAAATTAGTGGCGGACAGAATCGCCGGAGGACTCTGAAATGCTTGATTTATGCCGTACTAAGCACAATCCTACACTTGGAGACGTGGAACAATAAACGCCTACTGCCTTTGTGTTTATTATGAATTTATGTTTCGTCGCAAATCCTTATTTATTAATATTACTAGTGGTTGGTCAGTACTTGAAATTCGACTCTAATTCATTTAAATTTTAAGTTTGCTATTAATATATGTTATCAAATACTCGTATGTGTGTCATACGTAATGTTAGAAATGTTTATTTATGTATTAATGTATTTGTAGGTATATACCTAAAAATACTAAATAAAAATAATAAATAATATATATATATATATATATATATATATATATAAAACAATAATTAACTTTTTACAACTAATTGTCAAAAATTTTTCTCTGAATACTTTCGTATTCTTCCATCCGCGTTGGTAAAATGGGGTACAAGGTTCTTGTTTCACGTATCAATACATTATATATAAAAGGAAGTTGGTTTGTTTGTCAATTTAATAGATAAGCCTATCATCATGAAAGATGTATACGTAGTATTTACAATGTAGAAGAATATAGAGTATCTAGTTATCTCGGTCATACATATAAAGTATTTAAGATCTAAATAATTGGTTCCCTGTGGCAGTGTCCCCAAGATACTCACGATATAGCTGAGGTAATAAATCGATCAAGGAATGCCCCAGTTCTTGGGTCTCCAGATAATTCGCTGGTAGTAGAATCTTCTCTGGAGTCTAATCTCAATTCGAATTCATTTTTACTGTTCCTGTGAAATGTAATCAAGACTAAACTGAATAAATGTATAAGAATATCAGTTCCTTCTTTTATTGACTACAGAACATGGAATTAATAAGATGCCAGTGTATCAAGAGTCAAGTTAAGAGTATAAAAAGTTGTGCTAAGGCGTAATCCAACGTTATTGTTCAGTGGATTAGAATTAGCTTCCATAGAAGATAGACAGGCTTTAGTATATTTTTTTTTTTATATTGTACAAGTAAAACGTATTAGTATTATATTATTATACAAATTGATTTCCAGTACTTGAATAAACAAACAATTATGTCGTAATATAATTTATTACTCTAAATATGTAATTCCGTAGCGTGTATCACAGTGCATATATTGCCAATAAGTACTACTGGCCAATTTATTTAGCCTCGGGAGACTACTAAAGCCTTATATAAAATTATTGAACAGGTGAATAATTAAAATTTACACAGCAAATGTATAATCATCAATATGGCCATTAATGAATAAATTATTTGTTTGCAATCAGTTACAAAATTGTTTTTCATTACACAAAGAAGGTAATTATGATAACAACTCAATGTAATCTCAGTGATGGGCATAGGTCTCCCCAGAGGATTTACCATAGCTTAGGATAATAAGGTGGCCGTAAGGCTTGGTATACAAATTTGATAACTATCTTGTGTTAGACAATCACATCTATCCTATCCATTGCAATCATATTTAATATCCATGGCAATGTTAAACTAATATGTCTTTTTCAATCAGACAATTAGTTATTTACCATTCCATTTACTTAAAAAATAGAATAAATCTAATAAAAAAAAAAAAAATATGTGTTAGTAATTTTGCTCGCCAGTGTATTATCTCCCCAAATAACTGACTTAATTTATTCCTTTATCATTCGTATAAGGAAATGGAGAAAATAAAGGACAAAAGATATTTACAGATTTTATCCTTCAAGGGGATTAACATGAAAGGGACCGTTTTGAATCTGAAAGCTAGGGAGGATACGCCTTACTGATTTATGTGAACGGAATGCGCCTAGTTCGAATTATAATGATATCATTTAATATATATCTAGAACCTAAAATATCTATCTACACGCTAGATCCGTAATACCCCATAACGAAAGGCAGAGAGAAAAGAGTATTGAGTATTTTCAGAATATTATTATTCATATTAGGCATAGATCTGTTTATATTCGTAAACCACTCCAATATAACTAGAATAGTTTCACGAATAAACGATCCTTGATAGTTACGACTGTTATCCCGAATGGGGTAGTCAGAGGTACTGAATTATCGACGTCATGTTAAACGCAACATTTGATGTGCCAACTATTCGTTAGGTATATTTAAATCAAAGGTAGCAGGGGACGGCGCTCACCGCTGTCATTTCATTGTCATTCATTCTTGATTTGATATCGGCGTTCCACTATTGAAGAGTCAAATGCTAGTTTGTCACCATCATAGTATAAAAAATATTGAAATATGTAATAATACATAAATCTATTTTATGATTTGGCAAGATTTGAATTATTTCAGTAATATTGTCTGTAGCCCAAAGACTGTCTATGGCAGTAATGTAGTTATTTGAAACGGCCATGCTTGTTATAAATTTCAAAGTTGTGGCGGTGTGGTAGGTAGGGTTGTATACTAGTAGCACAGATATGATAATGTGTAAGTAGTAAACAACGGCCGCTCACCTGATAGTAAATGATAACTGTTCCCAATATAAATGAAGATCACTACGAACATCAAAATCACGCACATGGCTGAAATAGGTGAGACCTACGCAGACAACCTTTCATAGTCTACCTCTGGTGATTGATCTAAGTGAATAAAAATGTAATTATAATTTTTTGTCTACCAGTTTCTAGTACCCATAATACATACTTTGTTAATAGTTATTGTTAAACTTTCGTGTGTGTTGTATATATTATACATAAGCTGTATTATTATTGGTATTTATCTTACTCGACGTTTCGACTAGATTGCACGTGCGTTGGTAATGTATTGTCGAGAAAGGTAAATATAACTTTATCTTATATATAAAATTCTCGTGTTACAATGTTAGTTACCATACTCCTCCAAAAAGGCTTGATCGATTTTTATGAAATTTTATATGCATATTCAGTAGGTCTGAGAATCGGCTACTATTTATTTTTCATACGCCTAAGTGGTAAGGGATAATAATAAAATGAAAATAAAATATATTATTTAGGGGTCCTAAATAATATATTTTATTTTCATTTTATTATTATTTAGGATTGAAAAATACAATCTGAAAAATACCCTATATTTTCATCCTTCTACCACTAACCCCTATTTTGTAATAGCGATTTTAATTTATATGCCAAAACAACGTTTGCTGGGACAGCTAGTTTACTATAAAATTATTCCTGTTAAGACCCGGTTAACAATATAAATAATACTTTACTGACTTTAAGACTCTGTGTGAATTGTCCAGTATTATTTATTTATTACTACAAAAGAAAATGCTGAGAGACAGAACACCCTGTTCAGTAATATGCCAATAAAAAGGAAATCAGTAATAAAACTATGTATGACATCTCTCCAACGTTCTCACGGAAATAGAATTCCGTTAAAACGCAACCCTAAAAGCGTATACGTAAGCATTACCAGTTTTGACATTGCTTGAGAAGCAACTATTTCTAGGAGTGAGAACTTGTTAATAGGCTGGGCGGGACATGTACATAGTAGCGATTTATAATTCGAATTAAATCTATCGTTAAACGCAATAAATCTAAGTTTATTGCGTTTTGGTCCAGTAGTTTGCTATCCCAAATAAGATCAAGAAGATAGTAAGATCAAATCTGGTCAACAATATTTTGTGAGACGGTTTATATTAAGTTCTGACTGACTCTCTAGTCCTTCACTAGAGAGTCAGTCAGAAATTATAGATAACTAAAAATTAATCTGAGAGACGGCAGTAGGCCTTTCACCGTGTGACGTGGATATGTCAAGTGTGGCCATGTTTATTGTGACATCGAAAGTTGGCAATGCTTCTGTCTATCCCATATTGCTAATGGTATTTCTTAATATTTTAAGTACAAACTTGTCGTTTGCACTTTTTACATAATTTGACTGGTGTACATGATGGTCCTCCTGATGGAATTTTAATGTTAATTGGGCTCTCTTTTCTGAATTTAGCCTGAGATATCTCCACAGGCTTCGCGGAGCGATCTCACCGTTCCGAGGAATATATGTGCGTTGTATGGCTCCAAGGTTTCGTGAGCGGTAGTTTCATTGGCTTCAAAGCAGCCCCGACAGAGAGGACTGTCTGTGGTACCTATTATGTACAAGTGTTTGTTTAGTGGCCTATTATTGTCTTTATAATTATTTTAAAGATTTTCCTATTTACGTTTAGTAGACGTTTTCTTAATCTACCATATGGAAAAAAGCAACAGTTCATTGGCAACAGCCAGAATCAAGGACTTCATGGTCATATTGTCTGGCGTCTTTGCGTAATAAATAGCATAAACAGGAGGGAGCACCGTTTTATTTCATGTTTTAAAACAATATCTGATTGTTAATTATCGAAACCCGACTCATTTACTTGAAACGGAACGTCACTAATAAATTTTCTAAACACTAAGCACTTACCCGTAACAAAGACCCGGTGATTATGCGAAATACCCGACAATCGCAAATGGAAAAAGGAATGGAATAGCAATCTATTTCGGCTTATTGCTTGTCCGGATACCCATTTACTTAACACGTTCCTTTTACCGCTTATTCGATGCGTGAAGCGATTTTTTTCTAATCTACATTAAGCTAACTATGTAGGAAGGTGTAAAAGTTAAAAAGTTTTTACAAGACCTTGTCTATTTTTTGTTTTTTTTTTTAAGTATTTGGAATGGCAAACCAGCTAAAGACCCATCTGATATTACACATAAACCGTAGCTTATAGCGTTACGGATATCTGTGGTAGTATTGCCATTATGAAGAATTGAAATTATATCCTGTTATATTACTGTCTTATCGGTCAGACGGACGGGTCTAGATAGCGAACTCTGAAAAACGGCGAGCACAATAGATCCATGTAGGTCGCAGTGTTACAGGTTCAAGCACCAGACAATAGCCCTTACTCACCAATAAAAAAAATAAAAATTCTGTCTTATGGGTTGGAGGGTGAGACGAAGCAGTCATCCGGAATGGTAATGAGTGAGTGGCATCACAGGCGTCACATGATAATGTGATGTCAGTTCATGTACATAGAAGTCGAATTATAACTTCACCATCTGGTGGACAGTCAGTTTGTTTACCATTCCAATTATATAAAAAAAAACTAATAAATTTCTTATAGGATAACTTAATGGTTAAGTTTGAAATAGTTAATCAAAGGGCTCAGAACTCAAAAGTCCCTATAAATCGTTCTATTACTTCCATTTTAAGGTCGCATTGATTGTTTTATTCGAAAGCTTCGAAGTTGTGAGAAGTTGAGGTACCAAGTTAGTTACCGCTCGTAGTTGTAGGTGGGATAGTATATAACTATCGAGGTATTGTACAGATCAATTTGTTACGAATAACGATTGTAATGGAGTTGCCATATCGGATCATTGATAAAAGAAAAGTATTTAAACTTTTTGTGACTGGGCAGTTTTGAATAGGGATTTAAGAAAGATGGAAACAAAATAACTTGAATAAAAATTTAACATTTTTAGTAACTCCCAATGCAATAGAAGCAAAAAAAGTAACTAAAAAAAACAACCATCATGCGTCTAAGATTCTTACCGCAATAATGTTCTGTACACTTTGAGACATCTGAACAGGATTTTATGAATTGTAGCTAAGACCGAGCTCAGTCAGGTCAGCTATAAAAAAACACATCATAATCGGTATATTGCAAGTTAGATGCCCCCGAAAGACAAACAGCCACGTCAAATATATAACACACCTCTTTTTGCGTCGGGGTAAATAAATATTAAAAGAGTTTTCATATTTTAAGGTTTCTTCCTCTTACTCCTAGGTATTTGGTCTCAAAGGAAATATTCTTGGAACGAAAGGTCGTCACACGTCGTGTCGAATAAAGTTAATGCAATATCAGAAGCCTTAGTGACTGAGATGTTTAACAATATGTAACTGTTCGTATTTATTTATATACGTAAGAATATTAATACCGCTGACATTTCATTATTGTACATATGTGACTTCTTTAGCAACCTTCTCCTACCTACATATCTATCTCTACGTACTAACATATAGAAGATTTATCAAAAATGGAATATAGAAAATCACTTCCAATTCTGAGATTGCTAAAGAATCTCCATAGTTCTATGTCCCAATAAAAGATGTTTCCGCCCGCAGAGGAGTAAATCTTCGTTTTGTCTGCGGTCGGCCGGCCCGCCATCTGTTTGTCGCAACTTTCTGCTTGCTAGCAAACTCACTGTATTTTTACCGAAGCTCCCTTTCTACGATTTATTGTAGATATTAAAGTCAGTTAAAAATTTGTGGACCAACGTCGTTTAGTGGCTGTAACGTCTTTCACACTAGATACGTATATGTTACGCCGGCTTGAACATTTCTTGATACTATTAGATTGGTATGTTTACTGCGGTACACTTTCCAAGTCTTCTGCATGCTCTTCTATTTCATTCAGTCAGTTTTAGTCGGCTTAGTTAGTAAGCGGTGTTTCGGTGAAAAGTATGATAATGATGTGGATTGACAATGCATGAGTTCTGCTCATGCAGCCGAATTATATAATAATTGCTGAATATAGCGATGGTTATCATTTACCATAAGGTTGGTTTGCTATTTCGTTTAAAAAAAAGTGCCTTTTGTAATGTAAAATAGAGACCATTAAACGTTGTCTAAATATTTCTTTAAAATTATGATTAAATAATTCTAAACGACTAGACCTCTTTTCGAGGGTATTCAGCAAATAATGTTTAGGACATTATTTGCTGAATGCCCTCAAAAACGGGTTACTATATAAAACTCATTTAAATTTTTTAACTAAACCTATCAAAGTAATTGCGTCTTTACAGCATACATACAATGAGATACATACAATGAGATTCACTAACTATATATATTTGAAATCTAAAAGTTCAAATGAACAGAGGGTTTTCAAAAACAGTTGAATGCTTGTGTATTTTATTTTACTTCGTAAAAGGCTTTGTTTTTATTTTTAAAGTGAATGAAATAAATAATTAAGATTGGCGTGAATCCTTTTATTTAATAAAAATATATATTTTTTTATAACATTAAAAATTATTTAACTGCATTAATTTTAGTACTAATAGTCCGTAAATAACATAATATGACCAATGCTACTTTGTAATTATGTATTTTTTACCACACAGTGGTAGAAATCAAGCGTACGGCTCATCTGGTGATAAACGGTTACTATAACATCTGAACGGCTGAAACATTATGCGACCCTTAAAACTTCTTAATATATACCCTTCCTAGAAAATATACTTTAGTCAGTATAAGCCTATTGTGTTATGAATCTGTACGTTTCACGCATTCGGATCATGCTCCAACACTGAAATCAAAATAATCCTATTCCTTGAATCCATATCGATTGTAGCGTTAACACCAATATTTTATAGTAGATGAAAAGATTTTCGCCGAATATTCGCGGTTTGAATTCGACATTCGCAAGAACGTAGCCTTACTCAATTGAATTACAAAATCATGAAATATCTAGAGCCGCCGGGGAGTATCGCTCTTAGATATAATACAGTAAACGAAGTCTGCATTGAATATTCGTAATAGTGCTTGGCTGTGAAGCAAAATATCGACTCCGGTTATATCAGATTTAAAATTAAAAAAAAACCCGGTTAAATGCAGGTGGCAATTTATTTAGAGAGAAGTTGTCACAATTAGAGGTACATAATCTAGATCTAAAACGATTACTTAAATGTACGTAATAATTGTTCATGCACGGGATTTTCATTTAATGTTATCATAGAAACAAATAGAATTCAGTCATGTTTTAAGCTAATTCTTCTTCATTTGAATCTATAGACTGAACTGGAGAAAAGGAAAAATTATTAATACTTTCTGTATTAATAATTTGAATGGCATAAGTGTCTAAAAGTACATACGCATGATTTTTTATTCGATGATTTAAATAAATGATTTATAATTAAAATAAACGTATGTATATATTAAAAAAACCGGTAATCGCTGGTTTTAGATATATCCGGTTATTTTTAGAACCGTTATAAACCACTAATTCATAATTCGAATTTGTTCGCTTCATCGTATTCGTAATACAACTTTGGTTTAGTCAGTGTGAAAATGATTGGTATTTGCCGTGACTGGAATGTCGGCGCCGCCGGCCTGAGGGTGAGGTGTTATCAAAAATAATGGCACCCCTGGATTTGATTTCGTAACAGTCAATTTGTCTCTGTGGTGGAGACATTGGATATTTTTCTGTATCCATAAAATATTTTACCACAGGGAATTTGCACAAAGTCGTTTTTTTTTCTTATGGATGATAATGAATGGAGCACCGCCCTGGTAAATGATGAAGTTTAGACTAGCGAGGCACCCGTGGAGGATGATAAGATAATAAATAACCCTGGACAATTAACACTTATATGATATGAGTACTTAGATAAATTTTCTTTTGTAAAGACATGCATATTATACCTATGCATATTGTTTATATCGGTATGGGTGTATTCTATAATACACCCAGACCGATATAAACAATCATACTATAAATATAATCATGAATACAACGTTTGCACCGTGCGAGGAATCGAACACACGACCATTGGAAGTAAAGCGGTGCGCTAAACCGTAAGACCACCGAGGCTGTCAATGACCATGAGGTCAGGTCAGTTATCTGATCATACTAAATTCACCATGAGTTTATCACGATTGTTTGCAGGGGGCACATGTTGAGGTCAACCTGACATGCTACATTGCTAGCAATGGGATTATTAGTCCATATTACTAACAATCCCCTTTTCCCCCTGCACAAAGCTGTTGGGCCTTTGTCTTATCCTTACTTCTCTGCTCTGTGGTCTTATCTATTAATGTGGTCGCCATGCTGAATTACGGGTTTAAGTGTGAGTTATGGAGATGACATTTCTAGTTGTGGCCGTAAGTAATGGATCCTAGTACTGCAAGCATATCTAAAGTTTAGTTGTCGATTGTTATCAGGAGAATAGTATGCGATATTATTTAACAATTCGTTTACAAATTTAAAGTCGTTATTTAAATTTGTAAGGTCTGTGTGAATTATAAATTTATTTTATATATTCAATTTATATAATTGTTTGTATCTGTCTAGATGTTTTATATGTATATTATGTATTTAAAAAAAAGTCTAAGTATTTATATCCGTTGTCTATTACGCATAACACAAGATCTGCTTATCATGGATATAGATGGCGCTGTGGTAATTGTCCAGAGTTACTATTAAGTATTTATTTATCAAGAGCAATTTATAAATCATTACTATAGTTTAACTACTATACAAGAAACAAAGTTAAGTTTACCTACATACTGATGTTCAGTTGCGTTGCGGTGAGCGAGTAAAATCGTTTATCACGTACTGAATTCGACGCGGTATTTCAGGAATCGATGCTGGCTGTACTTGGTGCGCATTTCTAATGAATTAATGAAGTAGCGACAGCAAAAACAAGTACGGTAATGTAAGTTCTGTTCACTATATATATAGTTACTTATTATATTATTCTAAAGAGGTTACACATGTACAATACATTAATTTAAAAATGTATTTTATGTGTTTTTATTTTGTGAATTGAGAGAGTTTTTTTGTAACTTGAATAGCAAATAAACTCAAGCAAAGCTATATCTACGAACACCAACACAAACATTACGTACTTATGTCATATCCGTGACATTATGCAGGAGAATTAAGATGTTACGCCTTCTTATAATCTCTGTATAATCACGCATGTTTTACAAATAAAGAAAAGTGAATCCTTTAGGAAACATTGCATTTAATCAGTTATACCATTCTGAGATTAGCCGGCACAATGGCACAGATACACAGATAAAAATTCTAACATTGTTTTGGATTAACTTACATTGCAGGTTCCCGAACAATAGGTTCTCTCATATATGTTCTAGTCAGCGATCAGTTACATTATTATTATACTCGTATATGTAGATAGATGTATGTAGAATTTAGTACATATAGTTTTTTTTGTTGTCTGTACCGACCTTTAAAACAACCAACTGCAGTAGGTACAAGTTGCACAGCAAAATCGCAAACAAGTATTCCACTAATTAACTCTCTAAGACGTTATTATTAAGCTGCAAATGTGAGTAGGATGGGGAATGAATCTCTTTCATATTAATTACAGTGAATATGAGCTTCTGCTTCGTAAAATAAATTATACAATTTCTACAGTGTAGTAATGAAACAGGTTGTACTGCAATATCCATAGTCTATAATAATATTAAGGAAAAAATACATGATAATTTTGTGTAATAATATTAATTAGATTTAATTTAAGGTTAAATAATTAAAAAAGTAACATCTAGTCGAAGATTAAGAAGAGCGTGTACTGTAGATTGCACTTTGTGAATTGTCTATGATAAAGGGATAAATTGATTATGTGATTATGTTTACTACATAATCAAATAATAATTAAATCCTGGATAATTCTCAAAGCGCAATATTTAATTTAACAACCAAATTAGCTACTACTAGACAACGTATATAAATACTTAGTCCTCAAGAATTTCTTTCAATAGCAATTACAATTAGCATTTTCTCCATGACAGTAGGATATTCATACCATGTATTGCCATACCGGAGGAGTTAGATTTGCCTCTTACACTTTAATTTCACTGCTTAACTTTAACTTTCAACCAAAACCCATCTTACAAAGCTATCTAGGGTTAAGGTACCCACGCATAAACCTCTTTAGAAAGTATAATATAATAAAACAATATTAATAAAATGATATATGCTTAAAATTAGAATAGAATAGAATATAATTAGAATAATTAAATGAGTTTTCTAAAAAGTTTTCTTTCTTCTATTTAAATATTTACAAAGCATAAGTAATATTTTTGTTATATAGTTATAATTATAATAAAAAATAATAGTCGCGTTTAAAAAAGTTTCCTTTTTTCTATTTAAATTTTTATATAGTATAAACAATAAAATTGTATATAGTTAAAATTAGTATAGAAAACAATAGACAAGTTTAAAAAAGTTTCCTTTCTTCTAACTAAACGGTAGTTTGGTGTATCATGTCATGTTATTATCAAGTGTTAATGAGAAGCAAGCACGCAGACCCAAGTTGGTAAGTAGTGCTAATTGTATCATGCCCGCTCAAAGGAAATTAAGCTCAATTTGTAAAGAAACAACATCAAATTTACATTTACAAGAGGCAACTTGTAATTGAAATATGCTAACACCAACTAGAATTGGAAATTAGGGTGGAATTCGTGAGAATGTCCCTTTGAATGTCGTTACGGGAACAATTGTTATATATCTCTTCGTTTTAACTGAATCCGGTCCCATTTACATTTTGGGTGGATGCCTATTGTTTTAGTGAATTGTTACACGGTTTTTTAGTTATTTGACTATTTTGATATCATTGATTTAGAGGTATTGAAATTTAAATAATTATGAAATTAATAAAAAAAATAAGTACATGATAGTTTTTCGCGGGCTTATGAACAAATCAATTATAATCTATTCAAGTAATAAAATACTATGTTTATATATATATATATATATAAAAAAACTATTATTGATGGACTTTATCAACTTAACATGAAACGTTAATTAATTATTAAATACAGATTAATTTGTAAATTTATTTAGGGAGAATGTAGTGACCGCTAACACATGCTAATGCGTTGTTGAAAAAAAAAATAATTTAAGCATTCAGCCGTAACTCGAACAGATCTGCTCCGACAAGTCGCCTGGGTAGATTCTCATCCGTATAGGTACCTATTTTAATAAAATATAAGTACGACGTCTAATCAAGATCATTATGCAAACTTCGTGACATTTTACGACGTAAGCCGACGCACTTATACAGAGCCGTAAAGGTACAAATGGATTCCCTACCACCCTTGATTCTTAAAGTAGGCTGCAGTATAACTTTTTCGAGCAACTGCAAAGGGCTGCTATAAACAAAATTCACAAGATAATAAGAACAATAAAAGACTGAGAATTGTTCTATGGTTTAGCATTTCTGTAGTGTTACCAATATTAATGTGATTTTCAGGACGACTTTAGACGATAAAGTAACTAGCTGTGACCGCAGTTTCAACCACGTGAATGTTTTAGCCCATCTATAAGCTATGTTATTGTGAAGTTTCATTAAAATCTATTCAGTAGTTATTGCGTGAAAGAGTAAGAAAATATCCACCCCAAGGGGGGAAGGGGATTGTTAGTAATGTGTACTTATAACCCCATTACTATCAATGTCCCATGTCAGGTTGACCTCCACGCGGTTCCCCCTGGAAACCATCGTAATTCCTGGTGAATTTGTCACGATGGGCTAACTGATCTGATCTCATGTTCATCTTATCATCCTCCACTGGTACCTCGCCAGCGTAAACCGTTAGTGTAGGCGGATGCACCATTCCACTATCATTCACAAAAAAAATATCCACCCATTGATCTATACTCACAAACTTCCGCGTTTATAATATTAGTAAGATATCTTTATTTTAATATTTTACTCTCTTTTGTAATCACTACAATTAAAAAGTACGGAAAAATACTTGGTCCTCCATAATGGCAATACTTAAAGGAGTATCATATGATAACGTAATGTCCGTGGGACTGTTCTTGTATATACGAGACATTTGCTACTTATAATCAGGTGGGCCGTCAGTTGTAGTGTATAAAAAAAAATATGTAATTAGTTAGTAAAATTCTAAATTGATTTAAGTTAAGTAAAAATAAATTTATCACTCGTATTAATTAGAGTCCAGTAACATATACAGCAGTGACTGTTAAATTTAGTAGTAACTACCCTAAAGTAAGACTTACAACTGCATAGTACTGATTTTCTGGTACTTTGTAGTTTTTCTTGTATAAGATTTTATATTTAAGAATTTATATATTTATTCAAAATAATTTCTTTAATAACGAACCTTTTTTTTAATTATAAAATACTATTCATAATTTTATACGAAATGAAATAACAATTGAGATTTCCTGAGTATGAATGGAAGTATGGCGACACTCTTGAAACTTTATTTTAAAGGAATATTTTATCGTACTGCTTTTGTTAACTGGGAAGAAGATTTTAAGTGGTTTTTCAAATAGAAATGTCTCATTCAAGCGTAATCGCAGTAGTACAACAGAGATAGTGACGGTCGTTCCAGAAATTCAATTCTCTAGAAATAAGGATAATAAATGCCATTAAATGTAAAAAAAACTTTAATGATATTATTTTTAGATGGAGTAGTCATTCATTATTATAAGGAAAGTACTATAACTAGGCACTATAAACTATGATCTTTGCCTGCCTAATTTGCATAATTTTATAAGAAGAAACCAAATATCGTCATAACGTTTTATTATTAAATACACATTTCATAATGTTTCGAAATTAATAATTACGACAAATAATATTGTGAACGAGAAGTGAAGTTAAATTTAGAGGAGATTTACATAATGTTGTTGTAATCATCAAGAATATGGATATGATTATAGTGATTCCAAGTTTTTAATGAAGAATCGAAAGAAACTAAATACGTAGATAAGAATTTTAATTATATAATAATGACAATATCCTGCGTTGAAAATAGCAAGACAAAGTACCAACAGGAGAATGGGGGATGGTCACCTTGGTGTGAGGAATATTTATTTAATTGAGTAATGTAGGAATAGATTAGTAATTAGTATTATAAACACAAAACTTTCGTATTCCTGATGTTTTTTTGAAAAGAAAGATTTTTAAGGCTATTTGATTTGCAACGATTCCCATTGGTACCATTTTAATCTTATGTATAACTATAATATTAAACCAATCCCTAGTGCTTTTTATGTAATTTATATTTGTATTTGGATTCTAATATTTCAATAAAGAGATAATATTAAAGGATAATGGGTTTAATTTCAAGTGGGTTATATGAAGCATATCTGGTTATAATGCATGTATTGAAAGTACCATTATTAGATATGCCAGATTCTTGGGGAGATCTGTCAAAACAAATGTAACTAGTTTCATACTTGATGAAACAAAAATGTTAAGACACTTTGACTTAGTAATATATAACACTTAGGTAGACTTGGTATATAGTCATTCCTAAAGCACCTCTGTCCGATCTATTTCGGCAGAATTTGTAAGTTGTGTTTCAATTGAAAGAAAAAATAAAACAGTGAAATTACATATCATCATCCGTGGAGCAGATCAAGTATATATTTGACGGTTACCATTTACCATTAGATGGACTTCCATCTTGCTATTCCAGTTAAAGAAATATGTATCTAAATAATAGCTAGTATTTGGTGTAAGGAAGATTAAAAATGTATATTAATTTCAGGTTCTGTTCCGAAGCAATCTCATCAGCCACCTTATAAAGATTACTACTTTAGAGCACCTGTAAGTTACTCGCCTAGTACACGTAACTCCTTTGTCAAAAATGTATTACTTACTGTGCTCATTATGTTGATTGTTACCGCCTACTTTATGGCCTATGTGATGGTTACGTAAGTTTTCTAGATTGTATTTAAGTAAATTTTTTTTATCTCCTTTTTATATTGTGATCATATATATTTGTAATATAAATTAATTTAAGTAAAATTATTAATGAATAGTAAAAATGTTCTCTGTTCTGAATTAATAATTACATTTTTGTAATTATTATTTATTTCAGGCCTGTGGTTAGAATAATCTTCGAACGTGTTGTTGGTCCGTCATAATTCTGCCGCTGTAAGCCTGAAATTTCCTATAGATTTTTTATTAATTATAAATACAATACTGAGTTTGAATTTCATAATATTATCGTAGTCCATCTACTATGTTCTCTCGCTTAATTCTGCTCCCGCAATATTTTACCAATAATTATAACTGTATTATAATGAAATACAATGACGATGTTTCATTTATTTGGAATCTCAATTATATTTGTGTTTCCTTCCCAGAATTGTATTAGTATTCATAGATTACATAATGCTGTGCGTGCCATGCATGAGACGAAGACCCTGTAGTTGTTTTTTGCTGTTCATGGCGGTAATTATTATAACTGTATATTTAAAACGATCTTTTAGCATTTTACATTAAAATCGACTAAATTATGATTTTAATGTAATAAGACAGATTTAAAAAGGTGTAAATAATAGATCCAATAAAATTATAAATGTATGTTTAATTTTTTATAACATGTATGGGACTTTATTGAACGTACGTTTTCGCCTTTCGCGATAATTGTTTTGACTTCATCCGGAAGTCTTCTTCGAGATTTCGAGGTTTTATGTACGGCATCTGTTACAGCATCTTATGTCTAACTGTAAATTTAGTAAATCATTAAATACCTGTACACAATTATAAAATATCAGTCCAGAAAACAATATAAGTATTAAGAATAGTATTGTTTAATTTAAAAAAAACATTGCATTTTATACTAATAAATTATATAACTTATTTTCTATCAAAATTTCGCTCTTTTTAATTATCATTATTATTTTTGATATTTCCATAATTTGCTGGCTTGTTTATTACGATTTTCATAGAGCTATACGGTGTACATTTCTTTCCAGGTGGGATCGAAGTGTGTTATTTCAGCAAAAGTTACAGCTAGCTATCATACTAATATATTATTGTTCTCCACAATAGCCACATCACTTGTAGTTTTTTTTTTTGTATAATGTTGGCCCGTTTTAATGTAAGTAGCTAAAAAATACAATATTTTATACCAAATTCATCGTTTGTTAGAGTACACCTACATTATAAGACGCTATTATATTAATTAATCAATAATTTATTAGAGTTAATCTTACAAATCAGTCAATGTTTAAATATTGTCAAAATTTAATAAATATTACAAAAAAAAACAATAGTGGACCGTGTGGTAGTGAATTGAGATATATTTCTAATTATTTGTACTTTTACTAGCAATCTTCCTTTGGTAAGAATTTGCTAAATAATTCTCTTATATAATAAGAAGAAACCAAAGTCCAATAGCAATATAGAGTGATAAAGTATTACATTGATGATAATGCTAGTCATTAAATCTCACTATTATACATATTTGTTTTGTAAATTACCTAAATAGCAACGGATATTTAATTTAACTGACTATGAAATTTGATTTCAGTTTGATTTCACCAGTTATATCCTGTACGCTATGGTAATTGTGATCACGTTCAGCGCAATTGCGGTTATTGTCGCATTGTCTGTCGTCTCCAACACGCCCATTATGTCTTTATGGCTCGTCAAACTCGTTATCACCTCCGTCGTACAGGTTATGGTGAGTAGCTGTTTAATTAGATATCATTTGTACGTTGCTAAGTCTTGAGAGCGTTCATTACTAAAGTTTTGCTACGCCTGGATACTGGCTAATTTTCAAAACCAAGCAATTTTCACAACATTATTTCGGTTTCGGTGGTCTAGCGATTTTGCACACCGCCTTACTTTCGATTCCTCGCAGGATGCATACAGTTGTATTAATGAGTATGATTATCTGAATTGGTCTGAGTGTTTTCTATTTATATTAAGTATGTAACTATTTACAAAAAAAAAACTATGTATTTATATCAGTTATCTAGTATTCATAACACAAGCCCTGCTTAGCTAAGCATGAGATGGATCTGTGTGCATAGTAGCTTTCGTATGAAATCGTTAAAGAAATGTTCTATCTGTTACTTTAGAATATAATATTCTAGAATATTCTGTTTGTGTGCTGAATTATCCATTTTTACTTGATTGAGTGACTTTTTGAGTGAAAGAGTAACAACTATCCTAACATCCATCCATTCAATAACATTAGTTAGATTGCTTTAAAAATAGTCAGGAAGCGAAATTGAAACCACTGCAGTAAATTGTCACTAAAAATTGGAATTTGATGGCAAAAAATATTCAGAAAAAAGTAAAATATGAAATAGTGATATTTCGAGCAATTTTATGTTTGTTGTTATGATATTCTAAGCTAAAAATTGTTGTTTCATGTTTAAATTATTCTAAAGCTATTGCACTCGTGACATCATTCATGCAAACTCATTCTAGGGAACTCAGATGTGATGTCCTTTATCCAAGGGGATAAAATAAGGGATAAAAGTTTGTATGAAAATTTGTCAATTTTTTTACTGTTCAATTGCACCTAGTATATTATACACACACATGTAAATATAAATAAAATATAAATTATAATTTTATATATAAATTTTACATAGAACATCACACACATGCCTGCTTTGTAATACTATTCAAAGCCAAACAAGCTATAATAATAATGCGACTGGAATTATGTAAT
This sequence comes from Achroia grisella, assembly GCF_030625045.1. NCBI lineage: Eukaryota > Metazoa > Arthropoda > Insecta > Lepidoptera > Pyralidae > Achroia > Achroia grisella. Next base: position 993,821 of record NW_026712999.1, read on the forward strand.
TTGTGGAGATGAAATAAAATTTATTTATTTATCCACCGTCAAACAAATTGACGTCTATTGGACATTTAACATGTGACACTCGTAACATCATTCATACCTCTGGTGTCACTAATTTTTGTAATATTAGTAATAATATCGAGAGTTAAAATTATATAATATTATATTTGAAACTCTCCAGTGAGGTGTCTGCGTATTGATAACGTAACAAGATAAATACACTTAAGTACTATTTTAGCATATTCTAGCATGACAGAAAACTATAGTTGGCTTCACTCTCCAGTCGCCGTTAAACTTTTAACTGATAAAGACAAAAGTAGTTTACATAAAAGTCTTGGAAGTTTATCATAAGTGTTCCCAAGACACTTAGTAGCTACGTCAATTCATAAAAGATAAAATTTACCATTTTTCAATTGAAATGATATAAAAATTCTGCCTTAGACAAATTGTGAAATATCTTAGGTTTTACATGATGTACTACTAATATATACTACTATTTATACATATACTATACATTTAAAGAAAGATTTATTCGACTCTTTTTTTCCAAAATAGTCGATATTTTTTTAAATGTTAAATACTTTATGATTGGAAATATAAATATTATCTCATTTGATTGATACATTGAACAGAAAAATAATAATTTTGTCTTAAACCAAAGACTTTTGTCTTAGTTCATCTAATAGACAAGTTTTATTATACAAGTTCTGAACTGTTGTTTGACAGTTTCCTGTCAACGAAGATGGCTCAATACGAGAATATTAATAATTGCTAACTTAGTCAGAGTCAAATTGGATTCACTAATTAATTTCAGTTTATATTTCTGACTATCAAAAAAGTGATTATGAAAGTATTAAGTAGTAGACCCTTGAAAGTTAAGACAACATATGACAAGCCTTTTTACCCTACTCCAAAAAGGGAGGAGGTTGTTCTCATTTATAATTAGATTAGAAAAAAAAATAGTTTAGTTCAAAGAGTCTTCAGTTAAAAGAGTTTGAGACTGGTTCCATTTTTGGGGTTTTTGGAGTCGGTTATTTTTCAAGAAAGTTATTATGAATGCAATCTTTTAAAGTTATTTTAATATTTCCAGGTACAAACTGTACAACTACAAATAATACTAGGACTATTAGGGGGTAAAGCTTTTGAACTAAGCGACGAAGAGCATCCCTTAGGAGCACTTATGGTATACACATAGATGATTAACATATTTCTTAGGATTATTCAAATTATTGGAATAAAAAGTGACGCATAACAGAGTTGTGAATTCTTCTGCTTTAAAATAAATAAGACTTAAGTAAAGAGGTAATAAAGGAGTTAAAGAACTTTTTGCAGCTACACGAGTTTTAGATAATTTTATAAATAATACCAAAGATCTGTCAATGTCAATGAGGATATTTATGTCATCAATTTTTTTATAACCAAAATAGTATTGTATAGAATCAAATTGATTCTACTTTATATTGGCAGATTATTGCATATGTAAAAACATTCAGATTACTTGAACTTACGAAGAAAACGTCCAATTATGAGATTATTATAAATTGCTGACTGATACAATTAACTGTAGCGGTTTTTGTTAATATATTAACATTCAAACTAATTGTACCAAGAATTATATAAAACATTTAGAGATGACTACGATAAGGAGATATTGAAATCTAATTAATATGACTGACCAAAGTTATAAAGAAAAGAATAAAAGTAGTAAAGATATAGAAGGTGAAATTAAAATTGATGTTGAATCGAATAATCTGGAAATAGTAAGATATCCTAAAACAAGTGATGATGAAGATTTTGAAATAAACGTAGAAAATAATAATAAAGATGTTGTTGAAGATAAAGTTAGAACAGGAACTAAGAGGCAACGACATTGTGATGTTTCTAATTCACCCTATTCTCCCACAGTTTGGGTACAATTCGTAGGTACGTTCAAATTTAAATATTTACAACGCTTTACTATAAAATTACCTGGTTTGTAACAGATAAATAGAAAAAAAAAGATCTGCATATTTCTATCTGAATACATGGGTTACTGTACAATAACCCCGGACAATACACGCAGCGCCATCTAGTCTGAACCTATGCAGAGCTTGTATTATGTGTCAACAACTGATATAAATACTTAAATAATATTTTTATAAATACATACTATACATACATATTTGACTATTATAATGCCCCGCAGTTAGGTGGAGGGACAACATACGTAAGGTTGCGGGTAACAACTGGAAGAGATGGGCTTAAGTTCTTGCCCAGCCTTAAGAGAGGTCTTTGTCCAGCAGTGGACTGCAGTGGGTGGACGATGATGATCTATTATCAATTTTCAGGTTTGGGTCGAGACAATATGGCACCAAGTATGGGTACTCCGTTGGATTATGATCCAGAATCAAGAAATTCATTTGTGAAATTAGTATTTCTTATAGTTCTAGTTATGTTGCTGTGTACAGTTGGGTTTAATTTTTTTGTTTTATCATCGTAAGTAATGATGAATTTTAAACAGAATTCGATACATTTTATGATTAATAAATATTGAAATCTTGACTTTTCGTCATCATTTTTTATAGTATTATTCTCAGTATAGTCGCTGCTTTCGTCTAATTGTTCACTTAATTATACTAATATACAATACTAAGATAGCCGCTCGTAACAAGTTGTCTGTATTTGAACATCTGTCTTACAGATTACAATCTTAAGATCACCTGTGATGTACCTAAATGTATGTCACGAAATAAAATGATGGGTACTTCAGTTTCATTCACTTCAGCCCCAAACTAGTTGTTGGAAAGGTGAATAAGGCAGTACACCTTATAGGATCTATATATATATAATAAGGCTAATATAAAGGTAATGATTAAGTAATTTCTAATTTCAGGGAAGACATGAGAAACTTTTTCAAATCTATGGGAATTATTGTTCTCATACCAGCACTGTGAGTTTATTTTTTGTTGTTAATAATAGTAGTTATTAATAGAAATTTCTTTATTAATTGTTAAAGTTAGTATAGGGAAGTAAAATAAAATCGATCTTGAAGGAGGAACGAGTATAAGGCAATTTTACAGAATCAAAGAAATATTTTCAACAAAAAATATTAACACTAGTGATAGGTATTTAGATTTTTTTGTTATATATTTTTAATTGCAGTATAACAATGTTAGCAGTGAATTACGCGATGGTATGTTCTACGTGTGCGAGAGTGATGCCATGCAACATCGTGTGTCTCTGCATTGCGGTAAATTTGTGATTTTTAATATACATATACTAATATTATAAATGTAAAAGTGTCTTTGTTTGTATGGTTTGTTACTTTTTAGTTTAGTTTGTAATAAATACTAGCTGCGACTTTTTTAATGTTTGTTAAACCTTTTTCTTAGGTAGCCGCCATGAGTGTAATTTCGTCATATTTCACAGTAAAATACGACACACGTTTGGTCTTGTATGCTGTTTTGGCGACAGTATGCACCGTTATTGTATGCATTATGTTGGCTTGTAGCAGTGTAAGTATTTCACTACTTAATTAATATTAGTGGTCGTCCAGTGATCGAAATTCGACAATTTAAATTATAAAGATTCTGTTATCAAAGACTTGCTTCACATATATATAATACTTGAGTAGTGGACACTTCCATTATACAAGCTCGGTTACAAGTTCGACGTCTTCGGTGGTGGTTTAGTATACCGCCTTACTTCCAACGGTCGCGGGTTCCTCGCACAGTGCAAATATTTGCATTTGTGAGTACGATTGTTTATATCGGTCAGGGTATGTATGTGTGTATTTATGAAAAAAATATCTATGTATTTAAATTTAGATATGAAAAATATTTAGATATTTTATATCAGTTGTCTGGTACCCATAACACAAGATTTTTGCTAGCTTAACTTGGGTCGAAATGGCGCTTTGTGAATTGTCCAAAGATTATTGTTATTATCACTTTGGGACTAAATAGCGCTGTATGAATTGTCCAAGGGTATTATTACAAATAAATGTATCTATGCTTTCAGTTTGACTTTACCAAATGGCTCTTGTACGTGGTGGTAATAGGAGCGGCAGTAAGCGCTGTAATCATGATTGTATCGATTACGTGGCTAGTCAGTGACACGTATTACAAGCCGCTCCATATTGTCATACTCCTTGTTGGCACAGTACTAAATGTTATTGTACGTAAAAATATCTCTTACTATCTTTTGACGGCCTCGATGGTCGCGAATATATATGTATGTACATTTGTATTCATGAGTATGAAATCTTTTTACTATATATCTTATATATGTATTTACAGTATATGTTAATTATAATATGCAACACAAGTTCTGTTTAGCTTGGTATTAGATAGTGTTATGTAAATTGTTCTAGTTAAAAAATATTTATAATAATAGAGAGCTTTTATATTATTATAAATATTTATTTAATATATTATATAGACTTTTCATATTTTTTTTGCTTATTTATTATTTGCTTTATATATTATATAGGCTTTAATATTTTTGCCTTTATTAATATAGAGTAGTTGTTTTTGTAATTTAACAGCATATGTTTATGGTCTCTATACATTCTAAAATATTTGTATTATTATAATTTTGTACAATCGCATTTAAAAAAAAGTGTAGGCAGATTGATCTTTTTGGTACGAACTATATTCAGAACTATTAGATTTATTTTAAGTGTATATAATAGACTTACTTGTACATACACATTCTGTTTAAAAATTTATCATCATCATCACTACTCACTGCAGTCCACTGCTGAACATGGGCCTCTCCCAAGGCACGGCACTGGACACGATCTTCAGCCCTTCTCATCCAGTTATTAAGTTTATTTATATTTTTAGATACTTGTTATGGAACTGCAAACCATATTGGGGGGTAGGGCAGTGGAACTCAGTGAAGATGACTACGCTCTGGGTGCTTTCTTGTTGTATACGTCTATAGTTGACCTGTTCCTAAAAATGTTACAACTGGCAGGTCTTTTTGATAGTTCATGATGCATTTTAATTTTGTTGTATTTTATTTTTATTAAATAATTTTATTACATGTATTAGTATGTTGATGATTTTTAGTGAGTGAGTTAAAATATGGTAAACTGAAAAATTATACAAAATTTTTACCAGTCTATATTTCTGAATGAAAGAAAATCCAATGTTAAACTAAAAATTAATCTGACAGGTAGCGGTAGGCGCGCTCCCTGCCACGTTAGACTCAAATAAACAGAAAAATGTAAGGATGTTGAGTGTTGCGTCATCACGACATCGACAGTCCAGTTTGTTTATGTAATTGTAATGGCAAACCAACAAACACAAATGTGATATTACCCATATGTTCTAGAGAACTATAATGAAAGAGTTCATCGCTAAAAAGCGATCTCTTCCAAATCTTTTTTAATGCTTTAGTCTTCAACCGTAACATAGCTAACAATGCTTATATTAGTAGATTAAAAAAAACAAGATAATTAAAAATTATATTATTTTCACTAATAGCACAGATAACATAATATTACATATAATAGCATCTCAATAGGCAGACAGGGAGTAGCAAGATAGCAGAGTAGCCAATGTCTGATATTGTTCTAAATGTGATGCAATCTATCTTCACGTTCAATTCGTTAACTTTCAGTCGTGAAAAGTAACAAACAGATAGACAGATCGACACACTTTAGAACACATAATATTAATAGGATAATTAATAATTATTACGCATGTTGACCAATTACAAGAATTGGTTGACCTAATTGACATTAGTGGGAGCGAAGCCGCTTAGAGCTAGCAATAATATTAATAATATGATGTATATTTCTATGAACACATATATTACATTTACAACAAGGGAATATACTCGACAAGTCTAAATTACCGAAGCAATAACCCCATAATACGCATACAAAAACAAAACATGCCTCGTAAAGTTGAACTTCATAAATCAGCGTGCAAATGTAAAAGTTATGGTTGCGGAATCTCCGAGCTCCCATGAAATATGTTGTAGGAAATTGAATCGGTACTCGAGACCGCCGCGTGCCAGTCACTTTGTCAAATCTGCCATTTTTAAGAATGATAAACCCAGTTACAGTCAACGGATTTCCTGATATTATCTGTCCATTGAATACCATTTTTTTTTGTCATTGGCATTTAATTGTTGATGGTCCTTGTCTAAGGTGTTAGGTATTGTTATTTACAAGTGTATGCAACCTCTTTGGTACGTTATATTTTATTACTTTAAAAAAAAGAACATATGTAGAACTCTCGAATTTTAAATGTTCTAAAATGAATTTATTGGAGGGAAAATACAATTTCTTTATAATAGAAAAATCCGTTTGTTTTACAAGTACAAACAGTCCTTCTTATAGTCAGTGGTAACCGTCGACTATATATGTATAAGATGTACATGCATGTACAAGACTATGGATGTCATATATGATCTATATCATAGATATATCATCATTATACTATTAATACGATATTACACCAGGCGTTATTTTTTTTTATCTCACTCTACACGTGAAATATAGCCCATATTGTTCGCTGATTATGTAGTTTTGAATATATGTTTTTTTTAAACCGTTAAATAAATTAATTCGCGAAACTTGTTTAACAAATTAAAATTTGTTTACTCATTATTTCATGCTGTTTGGCAGTTTGTATTTATTTGTACACGATATTTTAAAAGTATTCAGTATTTGATTAAAAGTGATAAAAATATAGAAGAACAGATATAGAATTGACGAATAAAATTAATGAATGTTTATTCAACAGTGATTATATTTAATTTATTTCAATAAAGATTATTTCTACTTGTGCCGTCTTCAGAAAAAATACGTCTAGAATATATATTATTCTGCTGCGATCCGTACTAATAAATAGGAACGAACTAGATTTTTCATAAAGCAGTCTTTATTCAGCTTGAACAATTTTACAAGGCGGACGGTACCTTTGTTACATTAGATTTGCACAAAGACTAATTACAATAGAGACAAACGACTTAAACGTGCTTGCTTCGTCGTCGAGGCCAACTAGGTTTATCGTAGTGTAATATTTTTTAATAATATTACAGATTACGAGGAAGTGAAACGTGCTTCACTTGTTGGCTAAGCACGGAAATTTAATTAATATCAAATCAAATCAAAATATTTATTCATGTAGGTCTATTACAGACTCTTGTGATATTTCAGATACCGTCAGTTCGGAATGAATGAATTGAATCATGAATTCTTCCTATATGAGAAGATCTGATAAGAAACTCAGCTTTATTATTTTCAAATATGGCTGTACATGTTTACAATAAATATAAATTTGGGAGAATAGAGTGACTACCAGCGTATGCTATAGCAATTTTGTCAAAAGCAAATAGTCTAATCAGTGTTTTTAACCCGATCACTACAGTCCCTACAAGCAGCACCCGTTCACGAGTATGACGGATGACCTAGTCAACAATATTGGCACACCATGCCTTGCTGATTTGTACAATTAGCGCCATCTAAAGTATTTTTTGGTATTACAAATGGAACAGGACGTGAAATGGAAAACATGTTTGTCATGCGACAACATGTGTCATGTGACACGTTGCCATTTGTGAGTGCCCGTGGTTTCGCCCGCGTCAATTTCAGTACATAAATTTAAATATAGCATATGTGTTATTCTGATGAATATGCTATAAAGTTTCATAAAAATCCGTTCAGTAGTTTTTGCGTGAAAGAGTTACAAATATCCATACTTACAAGCTTTCGAGTTTATAGTACTACTATTAAGATTATATTGAATAGCCATATAGTTAGACGAAATAAACATTAGAAACCTCAAAAAGAGTTTTTTATATATATGTATATCAGTGATTTTCATGCTATTGTTGGGTTGGTTGTACAAAAGTCTTAGTACGCAACTTAACTGTGACATTATTCGAATTCACGCTTACATGAATTATTACTTTGCTTGTATCGCAATATTTATTGTTATTAGGCATTATGCCAAAAAACTTCACCCACCTTTGACCTAGTGATCGAGTTTTCAAAATGAGCTTATGGACATTAACTTACTTGCAAACTTACCTACTTACGGAGCACATATTTTTTCTTCCAATGTAGGCGGAAAGTTCAGAGCCATTTGCTCTAATTCCAACATGATTTCTATTCTTTCTTTCCTAAGTCAATATTTTTTTATATGATTTAGAATGGGAAACAAGCTAACAGTCTATCTGATGCTGTTATACACATATCTATTCGCCTAATCATATTTTTCTGCGTTCATTTCTCTTTTTAGAAAGGTATATTTTTTATTTTTTTATTGATGAGATAGGTGCATCTGTTGACCTGCTAGCGTGAGCGCTACCGGTTTACGCTAGCAGGTCATCTGTGGAGGATGTTAAAATGAGCATTGACCTCATGCTCATTTTGACATGTCAGTTAGCCCATCCTGGTAAATTCATCATGAATTTATCACGACGGTTTCCAGAGGGAACCTCGTGGAGGTCAACCTGACATGGTGCATTACTAGCAATGGGGTTATTAGTCCACATTACCTACTAAGAAACCCTTCCCCCCTTAGAAAGATATTGAGTATTCTATTTAAAAGTTGAATTTATCTTTGTGTATAGTGAGTAATCGATTTTGGGCTATATAAAGGACTATTTAATTACACTCCTAATTATCTACTAGTAAGAGTCTAACCTATGTCTAATCTAATCTATGGAGGCCTATGTCCAGCAGTGGACGTCTTCCGGGCTGCGATGATGATGAAGAGTCTAATCTTATTAAAAAATATAGCCACAAGATATAAGTACATAAATTACAACTGCAATCACAGATGGGGTATTCAGAGGTAATATTAACTGTCAACATGGTGGTAAACACAACACTAGAGCCTGAAATGTGTCCACATTTCACGGATTACGTGTTTGAAATCCAACGTGTAATTCGGCGAACTTACCATCTCTCGACTTTGGTTTGTTATTGGTAATTCCATCGCCACTGAATGAGTTAGAAATTGTTAAATTTTTTTGATATCGTCCATATTGGAGCTCTTTTAAGCATATGATTAATTAATAGAGCAACACTCAAGTTTTCGTCACTCTTATTGTGATGAGTCGGCATTCAAAAATGCTTATATTAAGTTCATTTGAATCAAGATTATTTATATTTCTATTATTTGTGGTTTCTAGCACTTACCACTAGACTACGACGCTGTCTGTTTGTATGTATTATGTCTTTAATCTATATACGTTATCTAGACACAATCTATATTTGTCTTTTGTTAAGATCCATTTAGAAATTTAGTACTGAAAAGGTAACATACAAATAGATACTTTCGCAATTGGAATACTAGTTATTACCACGGAGCTCGTCTGTCCAAACTTTCATGATTTATTTAATTCTCTTCCAGATAATATCTATACTACAAAAATGAATCGCTGACTATGTTGCTAAGCGCAAATCTCGAGAACAGCTGAACCGATTTTACTAATTTTTTTTTAAAATTCCTTGAATTATGAGGATGATTCTTACGGAGAGTAAAATTAAAAAAATACTTTAAGATGTCTAAAAACACAATATATCTTTCTTCTTGATACAATCTAACTTAATTTCTTTCAATAATAACGTTTCAAATATTTTGTTGTGTAAAGGTTATAGATAGACAGACAGATAAATTTCGCATTTATAATATAAATATGGATATAAACAATCGCGATATACAAACGCAGTTACAACAGCAAAATGAGTTCAACTGTAATTTGATTTGAGGATCAATTCAACGGAATTGTGTACGTGCTGGAGATTCAGGACGTGGTGTGCGTACCGAAACAGAAATCCGGGACCACAGCACTCGATATTTGAAAAATAATGAGGGTCGAGCCCTTTGAAAGAGGGCAACACGTATAATCACGGGATAATATGATTTGATGATATTATACACGTAAACAATTTTTTCTAATAAATAAATAACTTTGATACACAAAATGAGTACTGTTTAGATCCGGACTCAATGTTAATAATCCAGGATAACTCATACAGCGCCATTTAGTTCCAAATTAAGCGGAGACATTTATTTTGAGAAAAAACAGTTATTTATACGTATAATTAGGAAAAATCAATAGATCTTATCACGTTTTATTTATTTTTATTGAGTTCCCAATATTTCCTAATTGAATGATTGAATAATAACCACGTTAAAATTGAAACAGTTATTACTTATAAATAATACAATTAAATAAATTTTATTTACGTAAGAATTGAGATTCTAGTTCCTCTTCTTGTATCTGCTTGCTGTGTCCAACAGTGCTCATAATTGATCTACTGAATGTACTTAATTACATTTTTTGTAGATAAGTAGATATATCATCTACATATTAAAAAAAAAATGAAATTCGAACACGCGACCATGGGAAGTAGACAACGCAAAACCTTAGCAATCGAAATAAATAAACATATTGAAATTAGTAATATTTCTAACATATGAAAATCTCTGCCCAGTGATCTATTTATCTTTGATAAATAGATCACTGGGCAGAGATTTTCTTTTCTCCCTCAAATTCCCATTTTTGGTGTGTGATTGGTACACCGTCCTTCGTTAAGAATATAAGGTGACAGAGTACAGGATGATAGGGTGTGCATAAAGCTAGGTCAGATATCATTGCGAATGTACCAGGAATTCAGAATGATTGTTTCCTGGGGAGACCGCGTGGAGGTCAGCCGGACATAGTACATTATTAGAAATAAGAACTATTCCCCCCTAATAACACTCCTCATAAGTAAGAAAAATTCCATAATGTTTCAGTGTTAATGGGAAAGTTTCCATTAACACTATGACAATATGGAAATTTGAAGACGAATAAATATTGGAAATTTCCTAGTAAATGAAAAATGTTTCACCGCGATGACGGAAAGATGAAAATAATGATTTATAACACTAAAATGGAAACCGTAACAAACTCCCTCTATGTAAGATTGATTGGTTGGGCGACAATATTTTATGGTACCATCCATCATTAGGGCAACGATTTCATGGTGAGCCATCGATTACATTTATTTAAAGTTAGATTAGCAACTTCGAGCTGTTTCTCTCTCGTCCACTGAAAAATGGTTGAAATAATTAAATAAATAGACTGTGTACATGGCTTACTTAAAGAAAAAACTAAAAAGAAATGAATCTCTTAAACAACGTATGGTAAACCAATTTACAGAGACAGTAATACCTCAAAGTACATATTCTGGGCAAAAGCAGCTGACTCAGCTAGATATTGTTAGTATAACGTTAACAAGTAAACTGTACAGGTGATTTTCCGTCAGCTCTTTTCGTCGGAAAAAAACTACAAATAACTCAAACTGCTGTATTTCTGTTTCTCCATCCTCTTGATATAATCAAAATTTACGTCAGTCTATGATTTATGCATTTATGATATTAGTATTGAGGGATATGAAAAGATGCTTTTCGTCGGAATTAAAAAAAACTACAAATAACTCAAACTGCTGTATTACTGTTTCTCCATCCTCTTGATATAATCAAAATTTACGTCAGTCTATGATTTATGCATTTATGATATTAGTATTGAGGGATATGAAAAGATGCATTGTCGCCTAGTTCTTTATTAGCCGTATTAGAATTAACTATCGAAAGAATTCTCAAAATGAGTTATTATTTTTATAGTTCATTCATTATTAATAAGAGCACATTTTTCACTTTATAATCTTAGGATAGAGAAGATCAAAATTCTTAATATGTATACGAGTATATACATATATAAATCAGAATATACATATAAAATCCTTGTTTCTTTCTCTATTCATTATGTTTTCAAGGTTTTATGAAGTCAAATGCAAACTAGCCTATTTTAGCCGCAAACCAGTTTGAAGGCTGTGTTCCGGTCTGAAGAGTAAAATATAGCAGTTAAATTACTGTGTACGAATTTATATGCAGTACATGATAACCTGTAACCAGTAACTACATTTTAGTAATAATACAGATATTATTACTAAAATGTAATAACCAATCAGTGTGTTAAAATTTAAATCGGTTCAATAATTTGGACGTGAAAGCAAAACAGATAGACAGAGTTACTATCACATTTATAATATTAGGAAGTAAGGATTGTAGTTCTAAGGTGAATGCCATGCAAAATATGACGCTCTGTATTTGCTGCCTTTATTTTTTGCAAAAGGTGGAAACTAGTGAAAAATTCAGCAGACGGGCAATGCATCGAAGCATCTGAATAAAGTTCGCCTCTGCTCAGGGTTCCGTACAAAAGAAGTGACGTGGAATGTCACCTGAGAAACTAAGTGACGCCTTTTTGGTGAGATTTTTCCTTGTGTGTTAGATTTAGAGAGTTAGAACGGTATATATTTTGTGTGAATATCAACGAAATAGTGGATGTGATCGTTGAAACCCATAATAAAACACAAAATTGTAATTATATATTTTTAAAATAATTTTGATACAATCAGCGGTGCAAAAAATATTGAAGAAAACAGAAAAACAAAAAACAATCGCAACCTTGAGAACACATCGTTCTATCTTTGAAAATTATTTATAGAGGTTATTAAAGAGGTTTTAATAATTATTTTTGTTGGAGTTTCCAACATATTTAACGCATATTATGTTGTATAACTTTTACTAACACGTATGTAAGTATATTGTATGAATGGTGCATTAAAATATATAAATGAATAACATATGATATAATATCGTGGTCAAGCTACGTATTATTATATTTCAACCAATAATTAAAATAGGATATTTATTAGAAGCAAATAAATAAAAAAGAATCATTAAAATAGGCTTACGTAGACAAAAGTTCTGATCACGCAGATTAAAAAAGAATACTGAATTTAGAATATTCTCATTAATTAAATTTGTTGAATAATAAATAAAAATACAAGAAACTGCATGTTAATATAATCGTAAGTAAATACTACCACAGATAAGGGACTGTTACATAATACTACTTAACTTTAGATAAACTCTGCTTGTTTTGAAAATAGATAAATACAGAACCATTAATAGAAGGTCTAGTTCTTGCCTAGTTTTTATAGACCGTAACTGGCACATTCTGTTTTGCCGCCGAGAATTTGTGAATACGTTTTCCATTTTTTCGTCCTCTCGACGCGTATTTTCAATTACTGGTCGAAACACCGCGGGACTTTGCAGCAATGTTTTATTTGGAGCATACTTTTGACAATTTTATCCAAGTTTGCTAATGCACATTCTTTATCATATTGTGACACTGAGGTACTTGATGACCGATTAACCTTTTTAAGAATGTTACATATGTGCAATAAAAACTCAATATCAATAGATGATAATAATAAAGCAGCATAATTCATATAACGCCAAAAAATATACTTTAAAATAAAAATGCATATTTATAAATCTGTAATTTTTTTTATATAGTTGGAATGGCAAACAATCCAATAACTCAGCTGAAGCTATACAATAACAACACTACGGACATCACGTCATATTACACCCGGGATAATGTATCCCGTGTGTGTTATCATCATGATAACGTGATGGACATCAGTCCAGTCCTCTAGAATGACAGACAACGGACATCAGTCCTTTGCGTTGCCATTCTAGAGGACTAAAATGTCATGCCTATTATACTGTAATTTCACTGCCTAATCAAGTCCTACTGGGCGGGCCAAAGTCGCCGGAATCGCTAACGCGATCTTGCGAGTCCTTCAATAGCGCTAGTAGATACACCGTGTTGTTTTTTAATGGGTAAGAATTCCACATACCCGTTGTTACTGAGGGGTTACAAGGGGTTACGAGAGTTACAAGGGTGTGTGTGGGATACCGCCAGAGGTGGCGGGCGATGGTCTTTAAAGATTTTTCAACATGATAAAAAATGCTACAGCTTGTATAAATTGTGTGCTTATTTGAATTTAATTTTGAATCGCACAAAGTGCTACCGTCATTTATTGGAAACGTTTAAAATGGCAAACGTACGTGACTGCAGCTCCGAATCTCTTTGTATTGATGCAGAAATTGTATCTCTGTAGTTATCTATCTGTATCGATGTTTTATGGGTTCGTTTGTTGTATGGAAATCTTTAGATATTGATAAAAGGAATATCACTTATACATTGGTATTTCGATACGATTTTTTCATCGAAGTAGAATTTCAAAACGTCTGCGTGGGTTCCTCAGTCTATCTTTTTAAAGCCGGTAAGCAGTACGCTGTGTTTCAGTTGATAAGCGGTAGCCGAAAACCAGCGCTGTATTTGTGCAGCTTATTGAGGTTGAGCTATATCAGAAACAGCTGAGACAGGTCCTGTTACCAAGTTTATATGTGTTTTTCTTAACATTAACAGTAATTAATTTGTTAATGTTGCCAATAAAGGTATTATCTATCTATCTATCATAAAACTAAATCAATATATGGTAATCCATATGTATGTTAGTCTTTAAGGTAGTTATAATATGGGCCTAGTAGCCTAAAATAAATATATAAAATCTTAGTCCTTGATGTGATATAACGGCATATATAAATGGAATATTTATCAAGATATCGACGCTGTTCCAAACGTTTTGGTTATGGGTCAATTGTCGAAATATCGAGAGCTCTTCAATAATATTATCATAGTGAATATCCCGTTCATTTAATGTGTATATTTCTTCTGTATATTTCTGTAGTAAGTATTGTAGTGGAATTTTAAAAATAGTTTTTTCTCGAACATTATGAATTCTATTCAATGAATGAATTCATTTTTATAGGATAAATCGGATTTATCGAAGAAGAAAAATCAAACATTTTTTTGTAGAAATCAGAATAAATGAGATTACGTATGTTCTTGGCTATTGAAGCAAATCAAACCCAAAAAGTTTATACGCAGTTAGGATTTCAGTAACTTTTGTTAATGTTGTTAAATTCACTACCATTTTCTATTCTATGCAAGTACCTAATAATAATGTAAGTAGCTACACTACCACGTATAATCAATTCAAATGAGTTCGCTAACAAATATTATTCTTTGTGAATTAATATATAATATTATGGGAAAATATAAAACATAAATATAGCGTAATAAAACATAAAATGTTTGTTGTTTATCTCTTTACCTGTGACTTTGTGCGTGCAAGTCTTATAAAATAAGGCAGAAATACAAATTTTTAGAGTAACAACACAACACTTCCATTGAATAGCATAATAAGTTCCATTAATGTTTAATTGTATAAGAGCAGAGCAATCACAACTCTTTAAACATGATCTGTAATAGTTAATAACATCTGGCAATTCTTACGTCTATGTGTGTATCATGATCTGGTCACACGTGGGTGTCCAATGTATAATCAACGTTTTAGAATTTATATGTTTCAAAGTAAATAAAAAAAAACATAGTGATTATTTTCTCAAAGAGTATTTCAATGTAATTAGTTCAATCAATTCACAATCACACAAATAAATCGCATCTAATGCATGGTACTTACCGCGCGTGTTGTGAAACTTTCCCTCGACACACAAGTTGCCACGTCTGTCTCCTAGTACGTGTTTTCAGTGACTTCCAATTCTTGCCCATGAATATTATCGAGCTTTTATCCAAATGTATCTCCTTTTTCAATCTTCATTACAACTTCTTGTTGTGTTTTCTTGTTATCTCTCCAGTAACGTTTTGTAATTATTCATTTCTTTGTTGGTTTATATCCTTCAGACGGGTTAAAAGTTTTTGATTGGTACTTTCTTTGGAGATTCATAATAATATTGTATTTTCTGGGAATTTCTTCCTTATGGATACGCGTTATTAATATTCTGTCTACGAAAACGTCGGTTGTAAGAATTTGTAACCTAAATTTATATGAACTAAAATCATCTACTCCTCTTACAAACCTATTTTAGGTGTCATTATGTGTTATATTAATATTTTGTCACTTTTCGTTCTAGTGAAGAAAATAGTTGATTAAAAAAGGACACTATTTAGTATTTGACTTTGAAAACCATTGAAAGGTACAAAATTATAATTATTACACATGATTACATACAAGTTTAGTATTTACTGTAAATATAAATATTATGTTACGACTCTTATTCCAGGTGAGGTAGTCAGGATCATTGTTAACTATTAACATCGCAACACTTGACATGACTACATTTCGCTCGATATATTTAAATCCAACATGGCAGGATAAGAGTCTACCTCAGTCATTCGAACTCATTTTTGGTTTAATATCGTTGTTTTCTTCACCGACGAGTCAGTCACTAATATAAATTGTTACACAAATACATCACTACATTTCGCTCGGTATATTTAAATCCAACGTAGCAGGGTAGCAGAGTCTATCTCCGTTTTTCGAACAAATTTTTGGTTTGATATCGTGGTTTCATTCACCGAAGAGTCAGTCAACAATATAAATTGTTACACAAAGATTTTTTCGTGTCCGTCAAATTTGAACTTACGACTTCTTGGGTGTAATCTGGAATAGTAACGACTAGACTACGCCCACTCTGTTTAGTATAATTTGCAATTCACACTTTTCTTTTCATCACATTTTCAATTTAGGGGATGTTATAAAAGTACGTAGTCAGTATAAAATTAATAACGTTTCCCCAATATATTATACAGCCCAAGGGTCAGTTCAGGGCTCCGTTGATTGATATAATAATATCTTCATCAGGGTTTCCAATTCAATATGTATTTTAATCTTCCTCAATGAAGAGTTCTTTAGAAAATACCTGCAATGTAATCTTCTAACGGATAATCCGAATGCGACGTAATAGAAATATGATACTTTCTTTTTAACCAACTTCCAAAATTGGGGAGCTTCTCTTATTAACACAAAATATCTGCAAACATCATAACTTTTTTGAACCTGATTTTTTATTTTAAAAATGGTAGTCTCATATGTGTATTATATAAATTTTGCTTAATTATTTACCATCTAAATGTATAGTTTTGTGAGGATAGTACAATATTGTTATATACATTTAAAACACACATAGATATTAACTTTTTAATGAGTGAATATTTTTAATGTGGAGGGAAAATGGTGGAATATATGATATTTATACCAACTAAAAACCATACGGTACATCGTTATACATCCGTTATAGCACTTATAGCTAAAGCAATAGAGTGACATTATTTATTTATTTATTCTTTTGCACACAAAATTGTATACGGACTTAATACCTGATGGCATTTTTTACCTGTCCACCGTCGCGTTGATCAGACATAGTACTCATCTAAGATTTCACATTAGTATTTCACTTTCATTTGCTAACATTTCACTTTCACTACTCACATTAGTATTTTACTAAGAAAATTACTTACTATATGCAACCTAAAAAAATGGGTCCGGTCCAAATTGTTAACTTATATGATTTATTAGAAAATAGGAGTATAAATAATGATTAAAATAAACTTAAATTAAGCGTCTTGGAACAATTATATTTTTTTATTCTACCACTCTAGAAACAGCTTTATATACAAACCATTGTTGATCAACCTTCATTGTTGCATTTCATATTTACATTGTATTTATAAACACTTCTGCTGCAATCAATGTAACGCAATCTGGTACCTCTCCTGTAGGTTTTTATTAATATTTGAGTGAAATTATTAACAAATTCTTTCCCAAAAATCAGCGTTGCGTTAACTATATCAAATGGTGAGAA
Organism: Achroia grisella; assembly: GCF_030625045.1. NCBI lineage: Eukaryota > Metazoa > Arthropoda > Insecta > Lepidoptera > Pyralidae > Achroia > Achroia grisella. Next base: position 1,011,400 of record NW_026712999.1, read on the forward strand.
CGGGGATATAAATAGAAATAAATAGGACGCTTTAAAATACCTATAATAAACAAAAATCTAAAAGGTTTGTCTTTAAAAATATATTTTACAGATACATCTGTTATCTATTGAACTGTTTCCACAAAGCAGGCATAAATTTTCCTGTCATCAAAATCCGAACAACGCTAACGATGATGAGAGTAAAAAATTAAAGGAACACTATTATCAGAATCGATTTTCAATCGATTGCAATAAAATCGGATGGATCATTGGCGACGTTAGAAAAGCGGACGAAAAATAGAATCTTAAGGATATTCTGTAAAAAAGTAATATCGTGACAGGCACATTGGCGTTATAAAAGAAATGGATTAAATTAAGTGAGGGGTGAAAAAAGGCCGTGCTCCGATTGTTAGCGGACTGTCAATCATAATAATATGAATCGATCTGAATAACATCGAGTGTATTTATCGATTGACCTTTATGAAACTTGTGGGGAGTGCTCTGTTCGAGTTTTGGCTGCTGACTGAAATACTTTTGTTTAGTTACATTAATTTAATACCATATGCTGGTATTATTATAATACAAAATGTACAGTTTCATTTGAAAAGAGTAATAACAGATTTTCTTGATTTTCGCGACTCTAACGACATTTCAATCAGACTGATATGGTGGTTATGTATAGTGGTATACTGATATTATAAGTGGTTGTAATAGACCGACATACCTTCCCTCATAAATCACACACACGTAATCGCTATAAGAAATAAATATGGTTTATATATTTTTTTTTATATATTTTCTCATTTATTTTACTTTACATACATAAATTCCTCGGTACACCACCGAGGAACACACCGCTTTACGACCGATGGTCGCGGGTTCGATTCCTCGCACGGCACAAACATTTGTATTCATGAATAAGATTGTCTGTATCGGTCTGGGTGTTTTCTATGTATAATATGTATTTATTTACAAATATATATATTTATTTATTTATTTATTTATTTAAACTTTAATGCACAAATACAATATATAAATGTACATATGGCGAACATATATATATGTATATGTAACAGTTATTTAGTACCCATAACACAAGCTTGAGCTAGCTTAACTTGGGTCTAAATGGCACTGTGTGAATTGTCCTGAGATTATATGATTATTATTATAAATTAATCATTTACAAAGTTTGGGACTTGTGATTCACTGTCCGGACTTACAGTCCTCAATTGATCGAGTAATCATTTTTAATTTTGGGCTGACTCTGCAATAGTTGATAACAAATTACATTTACTACGTTGGACTTAAATATTTTTAATGTAGAGAAAGGAGATTGTGATAAGGGTAAATAATCCCATTGCTAATAATGTCCCATGTCAGGTTGACCTCTACAGTTCTTCTTGGAAACCATCGTGATAAATTCCGTGTGAATTTATCATGCTGGACTAACTAATCTGACCTCATGTTTATTTTATCATCCTCCACTGGTGGCCCGCCAGCATATGGCGTTAGCGCGGGAGCACCATACATCCATTAATATTTATATACTTGTTTAATTATTGTATACTTATTAAATTTATATATCTATATATTACTCAGCCGTAAAACGAAAACCATTCGTTGAGGATTCGGAATGAACCAATTTGTTGTTGTATGTATATTTCGATAATACAGAAAATCATTGAGTTTGCAGGATTCACTGTGTTTTAGTGTCCCCATCAATACTCTGTTCGAGTAGACACAATTTCACTCCATCATCTGTCACTGTGTCAAGTAGTTGATTGTATTGGTTTATATGATTTGCTTCCGCATTTCCCATTTTTTTTTTTAATTGACTTCAAAAATAGACGAGATACGAATTGTGATCGTCGATCTGTAAATTTTTGTATTAGGTACCTCAAAACTTTTTCTATATTAACCGATTATGAAATTTTTTTCTGTATTTGAAAGCTGATGAATCTCATATTGTCTCATATTTGATCATGATCAGACCCGTAGTTTTTGAGTTACGAGGAATAAAGAGTTTATTTTTTTTCATAGCAAACATGTCTATATTTTATTATTTTACCACTTTCTGTGTGTATTCTGCAGTTGATTATAACTTAAGCTTTTGATAATACCTTACCGCATCCTTTCGTACTGTATTAGATACGAATGTATTAGTGATTGTGTACTGATGTAGACTTTGTAGTAAGTCTAGGTAAGTACTTCTATCACCAAGCAGCTTGCTTTATTTCGGTTCGGCCTGTGTTTCGGTTGAAGAGATGTTATGACAGTAAAATTTCAGAGTACGGAGCCATGAACTTAGTCCTCTAGAATGATAGCGGGCCGCACTAATAATAATAATGTGATATACTTATATACTATACATTATAAATAGAAATTAACCACACCGATACAAACAATCATATACATGAATACAATTTTAAGCGACCATCGGAAGTAAGGCGGTTCGCTAAACTTCTAGACTATTGAGGCCGTCAACGTGGCGCTGTTAGTTGGCTACAGTTGCCACTTACTATCAGATGGGCCGTTATTATATTTTTTTCTTTTCTAATTGCTTTCGATAGACTTAAGTCCATGCCCTTTTTTGCGTTTTGTTTCTTCTTTTCCTCCCTTGCCCTTCAAAAAGTATTGTCTTAAGTGCAGATTTTTCCCTTATAAACTATTAATTAATGGTGTTCTGAGGCTTTAGCACAATCCAATCTGTCCGGGACTGCAGCCGTGTCGATACCAAGCGTCATAGCGCCATTATTTTGTTTTCCTTAAAAAAAATATTGGTATGAGTTTCCGCTATGAATAGCACTGTACCACAAATACCTACTGAAATGAGCATTGCCCAATAAGACGGCTCGTTTGCTTAACGATTTTGATTTTTCCCCGGCGGCGATTCGACGAATGAATGCGATTATGAAATCGCTCGGGCGAATGCTGAATGTCTTTTTGTTCGTTTTTTTACGATGTCTGATGAATTACTGCGCTCGTTTCGAAGGACGAGTGGATGTTTTATGAAAGGACACTCGATTGTATTTGAACTTTTTGTTATTTTGATGTAATACCTGCATTTTCGTGAATGTATGCCAACAATTGTTATAATGTATTCATACAAGAAATATTTTTGTAGATACTCTGGGTCTCACCTAATTCTACAAATAAACTGTTTGCTTTATAAGGCGTATTCCGGTTAAAATTTCACTGATATGGAGATATATCAGTGAAATTTCAACCGGAATATTTTATAATAATATAGCTTATACATCAGAATAACACATAAGCTTGTCACGGGTATAACCGCGGGAACAACTAGTTATGAAATAAAATATAACCATCTTCAGACGGTAAGAAAATGGTCATATCTGTCAAATACTAAGCAGAGCATAGCCCTAGTGTGTCGTTAACTAACTGTTGTCATTATTATCATCATGTGTAACATACATGCATCATTTTATTTGTATAATTTTTGCATTTACGTTAATTCTAATTTCAAACAAATTAAATGTAATATCTATTATCGCGTTCGCCAGCTGTATTTAAAATATCTCTTTTATGGTTTATATTAAAAGCGATTATTGAATGAAGTGTTCGAATATTAAAACATAATCCTCTGTGGACCGATAATTCGGGGTTTGTGGCGGCCGGTGTTTACATTATGCATGCAATAGTGCGGCTGTGAACAATTTAACAATTTTATGAATATTTTATGACATGAATATGTAAGTGGATACTTTTCGAAATTGAAATTAAACATAACAAATTATTATTTTTAATAATAAATTCATATGTGATCGTGATTTCTAAATTTGAATTAAGATATATTACATAATATATGCATAATATACATATATGAAAAAAATCTATTGTCGAATATACGTAAGTACCCCTTCAGAACGGCTGTAATTCAGAAATCCTTTATTGTGTTCGTTATTTGTCAGAATAAGGTTTATATAAAAGAAAATGTTTAAAAAAACTTATGGAAATATTCAAGATAAACATATTTATTTATAAAAGAAATGACACATGGTAAATTAATGTTCAGTTTTTTATGGTTTTAGCTATATGTTACAATTTCGTACAATTATCTTCATTACTATCAGTACAGTACGAAACAAATGTCAGTAGATAGTTATAGAATAAAATATAAATAAAAAAGCCACATAAGGCTTTACTGGCAGGCTTGAGACCTTACTCCTCCAGAATGGCAACACATGGAATGGCAACGGGCTTGATATAATAACGTAATGTCAGTAGTGCGGTTTTTTTTAATGGATTATTATGGAATGGTGCTCCCGACCCGGTAACGGTTAACGCTGATGGGGCACCAGTGGAGGATGATAAGATGAACATGAGGTCAGGTCGGTTAGCCCATCGTGAAAGATTCACCAGAAATTTATCACGATGGTTTCCAGGGGGAACCGCGTGGAGGTCAACCTGACTTGGCACATTGCTAGCGATGGAGTAGTTAGTTCACATTACTAAGAATCCCTTTCCTCCCGCAGTGCGAGCTATATATAAATGTATATAAGCAATGGAGAAGATGACTTTCCCTTATATGGGTTATCAGTTTATTAGCTATTCAAGTTGTATAAAGAAAAATATACTGAGATCTACAGAACTAAACGTGCCTCCAGACCGTACCCATATATCGATGTATTTTTACTCCTCAAAAAAAGTATTCAACAAATGAATAAAGCCTGCCATTATGTCAAATCCCTCATCACTTGAATGGACAAATTTGGAAAGCACCCACAATTAAGTATGGGGACCGGAAGTCATCACTCACAGGGTCCGGGTTCACCCGGATGACCGGGGTCCATCCGGGTGACACTGTGGAAACGGATAATTTACTGCCTTGTTATTCTCTGGATACGTTCGCATTTCAATTGGTGTCACGTTGTCATGTTATTTGATAAGAAAAGATAACGCGTATTCATGTAATAAAAAAATATCCAGTCGAAACTTTCCACCTCTTCTCGATTGAAATAGCTACCGAAACTGAACGATAGGGAGTTAGACATTCAAAAATGTACCATATTAGTAAATGATTTTGATATATATGTTATATCAAAATATAACATATAGTACTGTATATACATATAGTTGTAAAAGGTTGTAAAAGTTTAAAAGCCAGATAGAGTACACATAAAACTAAACCACATTCACCAAGAAACAAAGTTGAAATCTATAAATAAATTATGACCTTTCCAACTAATTTTGACAAATTATTTTCAACTTGTACTTCGACTTTTCTTGGGTGAACGGTTCAACGGTTTCATGAATACTATAAATGGCGTTACCCACAAGCTTGTTATACTCGTAGATACTCTTTATGTTGAAAATGTTTGTAATGATATTAAATATTTTACTTATATATGTATACTATTTTTCTCAGATTGTTTGCCATTTTGACTATACAAAAAATATTGGTTAATAGTTTTAAGTCTGGTAGACGACATTAATTGTGTTTTAAAGCGAGTCATGAAATAGTCTGTATGAAATGAAATGAAGTGATATTTATTCAGTAGAAGTAAAAACTAAAACACACATTAAATAAACAAAAATAAAATAAACAAACAGTGCGACAATTACAAAAAAAGTATACAAACTACGTGTATGTGTGCGTGTGCGTGCATGTGTATGTTTGTCGAAGCATCTACTGAATAGGTTCGTGCTCAGCATAATGCTGCAGCGGCTGGAGCGCTGCAACGCTGTATGAAACAACTGATAAAATATCAGAAACAAAGTAGTTACGAAACAAATATATTATTTAATTTACATAAAAACAGTATGTTAAGGCACAAAAATGTGCAAAAGTGTTTGCATTATTACATGATATACTATTCGTACCAATGTATTTATAATATTGGTATGACTAACTGTTTCTTACCTATTTACTACTAAACGACTAAATGGCAATTTAGAAAAAAATTCTATCGACAGATTTTTTTATTACAATAAATGTAATATTATTTACCTTCCTACCAATACCTGTCTAGATCTGATTACATTTCAGAAGAACAGAATAGAATTAGAAATAATCTTTATTCAACTAAACTTAATATAAGCATTTCTGAAGAGTAATTTTTTCTCACTTTTTACTTTTGAACACTCATTTAGAACTTTCACGAGTAGTACGAGCAAGAAACTGACGTGTTGCTCTCTTTAATACAATTGTTTTAAATAACAACACATTAACAAATACGAGGACAATCAACATAGAATCGCTACGCACTCATTCTTTTTTTTGCAATCGAAATTAAAAAATTAATAATCGATAATATTGTTCTATGTTAATTCTATGAATCGTAATTTTTTTCTACTTTAACTTTATTATCATTTACAAAGTCTTCAAATTTATAATAATCTTTTTCACAAAGAAAAAATATAGATTGGATGGATTAGATTGAAACCAATATTGAGAATAGATGCTAACGCAGAATCTGCTGATCTTAATTAAATTTGAAATGCAGATAGATTGTAGCATAAGTGTAGTAACTAACCTGTGATTTGCTCGGGACTATGTAGATCTGTGACTTTAAGTAACTTGTGGTTGTTCTCTATGTTATTTTTCGTTCGTTTAGAGAAGTAATAAATACAATACAATGAATATTATCATGTTTAAGTGTACATTATGCAATTGCAATAATAAGGACGGATATAGCCCTCCTTTTATAAACAAAAAAAAAACAGATGAAGTCGCAGGTTGCTAGTATGTTATTATACATGCATAGTAACAATTATTTAGCTACGATGCATTTCGCTTCAATTTACAAATCATGGGAACGAATATATAACAAATTTTAGTGAGTAAACACACAGCGTACATGCTATTTGCAAATATTCAGCTGCCGTATTTTATGGTTATGCTAGAAATATAATATCCCGTAATACAAGTGGGGGTTGTATCCAGCAGGGTAGCTAATACAACTAGTTTAAACGGTCTTCACACGATACTAAAATCAGGGGCAATATTTTAGTTGGGATAACATCAGTTCGTTTAGGGCAGTGGTGGAAAGTGTCTTAGTTGAAATTACACACATTAAGGGTAGTGGTGGAGAGTGCCCTAGTTGAAATTACAGAATAAGAGGACTTTTATATAACTGGGATGGAAAAAAGCTGATGGCCCATCTGATGGTAAGCAGAGCAGTAACAGTCGCCTATATGTATGAATAGCACTATGAATTTTATGTTATTATGTAAAAGCAGTGATACTTATGCGTTGTCATTTCAGAGGACAAAGATATCATGCCTCTCATTCTGTAATTTCACTGCCTAAGTAGCACCATATAACCGAAACAGCTTACAAAGCAATTATTTTCAATGTATAGTAGAAGATAAGATTGGTAATAAAATACGTTGGAACTGGTGTTATCATATTATGATAAAAGTTCCTAAATAAATCTAAGATTAAAAAAAAAAGCAAGCTGCTTAGGGACTGAAACAGGTGAGACTGGGTTTCCCACGCAGACTTTTTAAAGTCTGCTTTTATGTAGGCGGTTTATAAGACACCGTTTTTAATTTTGCTACATACGAGAACGTTTAGTTCGCGATCTACAGCTTTCCCAATACTTCACGGATATTGCCCCTGATTTTAGGGTCGTGTGTAAGTCGTTTAATACAACTCGTTTAGTTTAACAACTTTCTGTTCACGCAATACGTGACCCGATTTATTAACGAAATACCGAAAGTAGAGATGGGGAAAACTGATCAGATATTTCATACTAGTTATGAAGGGAAACCATAAGTATATGTATATAGTTTATTGGGTTTATTATATATTTAGAACTACTTCTATACCCTGCTTTGCCCGCGTTTTAGATGACCATTCTAGGTTTTCATAGGATATCGTTTATAACAATAAAAATTTTCATCTAAATATGTTTAGTACCGACATAACATAAAAAATATGATTTATAAGAATAAACTCAAAAATAGTTAAATAATATTAGAAATATTCTATTATTAAAAATAATAATAATATCCGTGGACAACTCACACAGCGCCATCTAGTCCCAAGCTAAGCAGAGTTTGTGTTATGGGTAGGTACTAGACAACTAATACAAATACATACTTTTTTTGTAAATAAATACATAATATACATCCCACCCAATCCAATACATACCAATTATACTTTTGAATAACAGATGTTGGTACCGTGCGAGGAATCGAACCCGGGACCATCTGAAGTAAGGCGGTGTGCTAAACCACCGCGAACGTCGGTAAATAAAAAAAATCTTAAATAATTATACCCGAGCAGAGTTTAAATCAAAATCAAATAAATATTTCTTTATTCGGTAAGGTCTATTATTAACTTTTATGTTGTCAAATTAAAAAAAAACTGATAAGAAACTCTACCTTTATTCTTTTTAAATGAGTTCGAACGTTAGTATTCAAATAAATGATTAAATTATTGGACGAACTTACCAAATGAAGTCCTATTATAATTTTATAAACAGTGATCTGAACGTAATAATAACAACATTTAAAAATATACCAGTTGAGGATCTCGACAGTATTTCTCAACTGAAGTAGCGAGCCAAACTGGATAGTGATAATATAACCAAAAATATAACCTGCATAAAAACGTCCAAAATACATACTAAAATTTTATTCACTATAAATATTATAAATATCACTAAATTGTAGGTGGTACGGAACCGAAAAAAATATTCACGTTCATAACCGGCTAAAATGTCACACGATGATGAAACATGAAATAAAGTATGTTTTATTTTGTATTTAATATGTATTTTATATATATACTATTTATATATACCATCTTCCTTTTATTATTTTTATTTCTTGTTCTTCTTAAATAAATAATTTAAATAAGCCGTCCACTATTGTTTGCCCTATGGTTGACTGGGAGACAATGCTAAGTTATCCATATGAATCCTTATTTTTATATTTGTGCATTCAAGCTTTAATAAATAAAGAATAGTAGTCTACAACAACTCTTTAGATGATATATTTTCTTATATTTGAAGAAAGACCGACAAAATTTGTTGGAACCCTTAGCGAGTGGACGCCTAACGTAAACATCCGACACAATCACACTTACCAGTGTGGCAATAAAGTTGTTATTCGCTTGTCGTGAATTTCCGCTTGATTGTGCCAATATATTTCGCGACTCTGAAATTAAATTTTAGTTCGTGCAAACCGGGATTTTAGAAATAAAGGGCGACGCTCACAGAGGAGAAAGAGTTAAGATATCATAATATTACAAAGTGTTAGTACTAATATTATAAAGTGAAAGTGTGTTTCTGTTTTTTTTTAAACTAAGCCAGTTGATTTTATTGAAATATGGCATTATTTTCATGCCCAATTTGGCACTAAGATTAATCTAGTTACTAAAACTATGTTATATTATCTTATCTGTGCTAAGACGGATATAGGTTATCTTTTATCTTCAAGGAGACAGGCGCAGTCGCAAGAAAAACATTCACATTTAGATATTTTTTTTGGTCTAACGGTAAAGTAACGGGTTTTATTCTCAAAAGGAGTATTTAAATAATGGAGCTTATTTAACTGGTTTTTTTATTTTTTTAAGATGATTTTATCCTATAACCTAGTTTTGGAAATGAGAATCGTTATGTAATCGGTTAAAACAAAACTATGACATTTACTGTTCATAACTAAACGATCACGATCATCTTTCTGTCTTTTATGTCAAAAAAGCAGACGAGGTCGCGGGTAATGACTAGTCTTCAAATAAACGAATGTGACAAAGACACCATAAAATTTTAAAGATAAAAAAGATTCATGTAAAAGTTAAACACTCTTTTGTTTTCGGTTTCGTGTACGTCGCGCCTATTGGTTAAGATAAATCTGCTGCGATGTCGAAAGCGACCAAGATTAAAACTGTCTTGTATTGCTTACTTGTTTACGTTTCGAATCTACTTTATGTATACCTATAAGAAAGAAAGTATAAGGAAGCTTTCTAGAAAATTCTACTGCATACATGCTGTTCGCGTATAGGTGTCGGTTATTATTTACCATCCGGTCTGCCGTTAGTTTGGGATTCTAGTTACTAAAAAACTTTACCTATTGAAATAAACAATACATAAATTTTTTTCAAACATGTAATGATTGTGATAAAAATATAATATAAAAACAAATAATATTGTGGTAAAAAAAATACTGTCAAAAATATATTTATTTCTGTTAGTTTTTTAGCACATAGCAAAAGCTGTACGTACTTTTGGACTAGATGGCGTTGTGTTAAGTCATTATTTTTAATTTATATCCTTTTTCCTTTCTCATTGATGGCGGCATGGGCTTCTACACCTTACTTCCGATGGTCGCGGATTCGATTCCTCGCATGCAAACATTTATATTCAAGGGTATGATTTTTGACAGACCGACAAATTATTTTAATTTTTTTTTAATATAACTATAATTTATATCTTTCACATACATTTAGTTAGAAGCTGTTAAGTTGAAATTAGAAACAAACACTTCCATTTCATTTATTTGTATAGATTTCTATTAGTTGTCTATAACACAAGCGCAGCTTAATTTGGGACTAGATGGTGCTGTATAAATTGTCTATGGTTTACTACTATTAATTACTAGTTACTCGTCCCGGCTTCGCACGGGTGTACATGTACCTATTATACATATAAACCTTCTTCTTGAATCACTCTATCTATTAAAAAACCGCTTCAAAATCCGTCGCATAGTTTTAAAGATTTAAGCATACATAGGACAGACAGCGACAGCGACTTTGTTTTATACTATGTAATGATTACTAACAGCAAATATTACATTGAAATAAATAATTTTATATTAAACTAGATGTGTCGATAAATTGAAATGTCCGTATTAATATTATTTCCTAGTGTTCTATTGGAGTTGAACTATTGAAATCAAATACATTGGGATCAGTATCGAACTGACACGATGTCAAACATTGCTGGCTTGCTTTGAGGGAGAGTTGCGTGATCTGAATAACAAGCGGTACAGATAGCAGATTAGTAAAATATATATTACTAGCTGACCCAGATTTATATTTTTATGAGTACACTTCATTTCACTGCTCCATGTTACCTTTCTAAAATATTATTTTTCCCTAATTAAATGAAATCTACCGTCGCTAGGACGCTGTCGCCCCTAAACCGCGGCCTATATGGCTAATTTAAAAATTTAGCACTGAGCTGACCCCGCTAACGTTGTTTTGCCATATAAATTAAAATCGTTATTAAAAAACAGCGCTTGGTAATAGAAAGGTGAAAATTTAGGGTTATATGTATTTTTTAAGAAAGAAGAAAGAAAAACAATATATATTCAGTGCTTTTAGTTACAATATAAACAAAAAAGATAAAATAAAATAAAACGTACATGTCATTAAGTTTAATTTAACTTATATAATTAAAAATAAATATAAAATTATCATTTTGTACATACATATAGGTACTGAAATGTCTCTAAAACGATAAAAAGAGAACAAAATAGGGCACTACTTAAAACATTAATAACAATAATTAAAAAACAAAATGACTGATAAACAAATATTATAAATGCAAATACGAAAGTGTTGGTCATTCTCAGTGTGGTGATTTTTCTTCACCATTAACGTTTGAAATTTGACATGAAGACAGATTGGATAACTGGACATAGTATATTATATGAAAATATACATTATATAAAAAAACATGATTAATAACTAGATTTCTATGTAAATAATTATCTGCTGATTGTACACGAGAGAGAATTTATTATAGTTAGACAGTAATATCTGTAACTGCGGTTGTAGCGACTAGCATATTACTGCTAGCAGTGGATGCACCACTACTACGCCTACGCGATATAGTTCCAACTTATTGTTATTAGTTGAATTGTTTGTCCATTTAGTTTCATTTTTATTTTAGGGCGTCGATAATCGATCGATATTTCAGCTAGATCGTTCAGTTATTTCTTATATTACGATTGGTTGTTTCATATCTTGTTATGAAATACTGATAAATTGTATACATGCAATTCAAAAATTGTTTTTAACAAAGTAGTGAGTAACAACTTCTTTTCTGTGTAAATAAATGCTTATGGTTTTCTGCTGACCGTACATGAGAGAGAGAATTTATTATATTGACAGTAATATCTGTAACTCCGGTTGTAGCGACTAGCATATTACTGCTAGCACTGGATGCACCACTACCACGCCTACGCGATTTGTTATTAGTTCAATTGTTTGTCCATTTAGTTTCATTGTTATTTTAGGGCGTCCATATTCGATCGATATTTCAGTTAGCTAGAATGGAATAATTGGATGTATACAATTCAATTTTTTTTTAATATTGATTTTAGAAACTAATAAATAAATAAAATAAAATCTCAAAACAATTCACACAGCCCCATTTAGACCCAAGTAAAACTAGCTACAGCTTATGTTACGGCTAGATAATTGATACAAATACATAGTTTTTTTTTGTAAAAACACGTTTTAGTATTATACATAGATCACTTAGAATCGTACAAATGTATGTGCCGTGCGAGGAATCAAACCCGCCACCATCGGAAGTAAGGCGATGTGCTAAACCACTTAAACCATTAATCAAAGGTCAAAGGTAGAGTTTACACAAAGTTGTCTGCGTCGCCATCTCTGTCTGAGCCATTTCAACAAAACAGGACTTGTCCGGTTGAAAGGTGAAATAGGATATATATATATATATAATTAACAATTCGGTAGTTTTTATAAACACCAATTCTAAACTCAACATGATTATTTCTATTATTTTAATACATATATATAAAATAATTGAAATAATCATGTTGAGTCTTCATAAAATAACCCATTCATTTCGCCAAGGAATTTACCGTTAAAAGAAAATGCATATGAATGCGTAGTATATAGGACTATTATACAAATGATTATTTCTTATACAAATTAACAGGACGTTAATTAATATTATAAATGGAGTCTAGTGTTCTCCTCGTTCTCTACGCGGTCGTTTCTGAAAAATAATGTGGTTATTTCTTGGTAAATTGGCCACGATAGGACCTAATTTCATCCACATTCTATTATCCACCATTGGTACCCAGCCAGTGTATACCGTTAGATTAGGCAGGTAAGTTCATTCATTAGAAAAACACACCAACACTTTATTGACATTGTTCATTATTGTCATGGACTTAGGTATAATAACTGAATGCATATTCCCAATACAATAAAAGAGGAAAGACTACAAACAAATGCTTCTGTACGGACTGTCTAGTCGATTCTCATTTAAGTAATGGTTTCCTATAAAGGCTGTTGTATATTGGTCACTAAAAACGCTTAGAAAATAAAAGCTGTACGCTGTAAACGTAAAATAAAACCTATTTTTATATAAGACCTATTGCTTACAATATACTTTATTATTAATATTAAAAAAAACTAATAAACCTGTATTGCGTTATCCACCGCAAAAACTTTCTAATAGTATTTGATGAAAACTATACTCTATTTGCCAATTTATTATTAAGAGAAAGTTGTTCTATATCACGAAAATATTACTGATTTAATATATTTAGTTATAAAGGTAAGGTAAAAGTGTAGATTAGCATCAGAGTTATCTTAAATCTGATAAATTAATCTACACCCAGAAAGTACAGGGTCTTAACTCTTTATTGACTTTTTTCTTATTAAATACTAAGAAAAAAGTCAATAAAATTTTGCGAGAAACCAACAAAACTCTGAATGTGTTTAAATTATTTAAAAATTAACAGAAACATGAAAATCGAATATTCTTCTCGTGACGTCGAATAAATAAAATTAAGCCATAAATTGTTTCAGTGTGAACGTGTCCTAAATATCGTTTTTCATTGTAGATTGTAGAGGTGTTGTTTTTTATAGCCTTGACGATGATACAAAATGCTTTCTGATCTTTTTAAGTAATGAGATTTTGGATTTTTGTAGTCATACCATAAATCGTTTCGTCTATGTATCATTTCTTTTTGTCGATGGTTGTTGTCGAGTAGAGAATTATCACTGAATTAATTCATTACCTAGCATAGCTTACTATCGGTTTATCTATACGAATAAATAAAATTGAAATGTCTGTTTGACATTTGAAATTAGTAACTTTTCAATAAATGAAATTTATTATATGAAATTATGAGACACTTACATCTAAAATTAATTAAATAAAATGTTGTCTGTCTATTTGTTCTTCTTAATCTCTGAAACGGCTGAACCAAATTTCTAGGGATTTTCACTCGCAGCCAACTGTTGTTATAAGAAGTAAACTAGACTTCTTTTATTTTAAAAAGTGATTATTTTTTTTAATAAAAATCTTAGATTAACAATAATATATTATATACTAGCTGTGCCCGCGGTGTCACTGGTTTGAAATTTATGAACACCGCGGACGAAGTCGCCGCATTTATAATATTAATAAAAAGTCACAGGATTAGGTGTTGGCATTCGTGTTGTATTGATATTACTTATAACAAATATTAGAAACTTTAACATAGACCTTACCTACCTCACCTACCCAGTCCTATTACCAGAGTTCGACTCTGTAAAATGTCAACTGCGTAGGTAGTTAAGTCTTAGCTATTTAAGCCGCGAAGTAGCTAGCTTTGTAAAATGTTTCGTTTATGTTTAAATAAGAGGCATGTATATGTATGGCATAGGTAATTCTCTACATTTACCGTTTACCATCAGGCGCGCCTTCAGTTTGTTTGTAAACAATTTTCTGTAAACGTTTAAATGCCTAATATTGTGATAATGATAGTAATAATTATATATGTTTACAATTGCTCTGATGACAAATGTTTCAGTAATGAAATAGTCTTTCAGTAATTTTAATTTTTGTATGCCTAATGAGGCAAAACATAACTTGCTTAACATTAAAGCAAATTTGTTTTGATTTTATTTGTAATTCCAATTACATACACAAAAATATTTTCTGAACTCACATACTCAATCAGCGAGTTCCACTCGATTTTTTATAGATTTATTTTTAATTAATTTCTTTATACTATATATTTTACTGGCAATGTTTAGATGTTGCGAAAGATATCCACAAACAAATATTGTTCTGCAACCGAGAACAAACAAATTGTTTCGTCAGAAATCTTGATTATTTCGACCAATCTCAACATTTGAGTTGTGGAGGCGGTGTAATAAGTTCACAAACTCATTTTACAGTACGTTTTATCACAGAGACGAATCGAGTAAAACATTGAGAAGAGTTTGGAGTTAAAATGGACATCAAAGAGAATAGAAATTTGTATGGGAATATTCAAAGATTCGTTAAAGCGTCTTTAAGGTAGTGTAAGACATAAGGTTAAATTATGGATAGAATAGTTACAAATAGTAATAAAACTGCCTACTAACTAAAACAATTTCAGCTGCCAAGCACCTTGGTATGTAAGCTTGCTTTGAACATTCTCGTGCGGCTAGACAGATGAGTCAGTTAGTGAGTCACAAGTTTCATTAGATATATGAATCAAAATCAAAATATATTTATTCAGGTAGGTCTATCACAGACTCTTATGGTATGTCATCTCTACCGTTAGATCGGAATGCTTTCGAGTTGAGAAGAACTGAAAGAAAAGAAACTTAGATCCTATTCTTTTCAAATAAGGTTGTACATGTTTACAATAATACAGATTCATTTTTAAATACAAATTTGGGAGAATAGAATGACCAGCATATGCTATTGCAATTTTGTCAAAAACAAATAGTCTAATCAATTATTTTAACCCGAATAAACAGTATATATAACGAAACTTGACTGACTGTATGAGAGAGAGATGATATATAGATATTATACCCGATCAGATACGCGTCGTGCATATGCAGGCAGGCTTTTAAATAAAAGATAGTGTGACAATCCTCATTGATATCTACAGAGTATTTCATTGAATTCTCTTCAGCCACTTAGTTGTTAAAAGGTAACAAAGAGACAGACTGACACCACTTGTGCTTATATTAGTATGGACAGAAGCCAGTAAATAATAAGGCAAGATTTGTATTATCCCCATTCAGATGCTATTTAGTTATCTAGCGCAGGACTGTTCACACTATTTAGGAACTAGGGCCAATAAAAATAATGAAATCCATCGATGGGTCGCAAAATATTTGCAGGTATAGGTAATATTATTATTTTATAATCTTATTAATTTTTCACTAATTTATCTTTTAGAATTCTGTCAACATCAACGTGAATATTTGTAGTAACTAGATGCAGTACATGCTCATAAAAGCAGATGAGAAAATTGACGAGCAAATTATTTCAGACATTACACACTGACACAGACACATTTCAGATTACGAAAAAATCAAATTAAAAAAATCTCTCTACAAAAATATTGTATTTAAATAAAGAAAAAAGAAATTTGTGGGTCGCATTCAAGCTTCGGGCCGCGTGTGCCCGCAGCCCATAGTTTGGACAGCTCTGATCTAGCGTGTCAAGATATCAAGTTTTTCGCCAAATAATGAAAGGAAATGGAACGTTACAAAGGGAAACGTCAAAGGACTTTTCATATGAGCCTCAAAGGCGTAACAAAACACTTTATATTATTCAGTGTTATATACCATATATGTATAACATATAAAATGATAACAAATTTTGTATTTATTTAATGTTATAATACAATACGTTCAATAAATACAAAATTCTTAAGTGTTGTCGGATAATGACCTCTTAATGTAAAAGCAATAACCTCAGATGTGGTATCTGATAAAAGAATACGAATTATTGACTCTAACTTCGTAGGCTTTGTATACGAAACGGAAAAAGGCTTTAACTATACTTTTATATTTGTTAATGGATAGGTATGAAAGAAATATTAAATAAGAATTACGGGAAATCAAAACCACATTCAAATCGATTAAGCCGTTTCTGAGATTAAAGTCAGATGTTTTAAAAAATATTTTTGAACTCTGTAATATATAACAAAACAACTAATTGCACATTTTTTCTTATATTTAAACTAAAGACGAATTAATTTATGATGTTATTATACGTAGGTACACGTGATCAAATTGTTACATCTCTAATAGTATAAAACAAGTCTACATTTTAAGCTGTATGTTTATTTCTCCGATTACTTCTAAAGTATTACAAGATTTTAATACTGACTTCACTATTATTTAGAGAATTTTCCCTAACTGGAGGTTTAGTTTGAAATATAAATCGACACACATTTTGTTGTTGCCGGCCAGATTCGAAATGACAGCCTCTCGGTGTAAATCGGGTGTAACCACTAACATAATAAATATCAAACAAATCGCTTGGTACATTTGTAAAATGGTGACGTAGATAGTACGTTAGTGTCTAAAATAGTAATGTGGTGCTTTAGTAAAGTAGATAAGTTAATTTGTTTTTGTTATATCGCTAGTTCAAAATATACATTTAGTGTAGATATGAAGCTGGGGGGTAGTATATAATTCTTATGAAAGTTTTATGTCGACTTAAAGGAAGAACTGACTTCATAATACCCAACTCAACATAAACTTTTGGCACATTAATAAGCTCGCCATTACGTTCCGAGTTTGTCTCGACGAGATATTATGTCCGTGCATAAATTTAAAGTTAAACACTTGATTTATATAATATCTACCTGCCTATTATGTTCCCTAGTATTGTTGCCTTACTACATTTTTCAACAAAGCTTATTTGAATGGGGTAAGTATTATTATGTCATGCGATATTTATTTTAACTGAACTTAGGAGCTCACGAACTCGTGCGAATGAAAATAAATCTTATTTCGCAGTATGTACAATTTCATCGCCAGTGTATTTTATATAGTCGAGTGTTAGATTAATTGATAGATACATTTGTGAAGTAAAATATAACACGTTTAATATCGAATGTTGTGTATTTATTCAATAATTATAAGTAGTAATTAATTCATAACATATAAACTAATTACAACTACAGATAGAAGAAAAATCTATAGATCCTGAATATAAAATATAAACTTATATAGCGAAATCTGACATTATGTAATTACAAATGACAAAATATCGAACAAGTTTGAAAATAAAACCCCTTCCAACACTTTCATTCACATGCAAATATTGTTGTCACAACAAAATGGAAGTGTACAGACGCCGCGGAAGCGCCAACTTTCTCCACGTTTGTTCAGACTTCAGACGGACTTTACTTTTATTGTTCTTGATAAAACACAAGACAATACAGTTTACGGACCGCTGTGAACATTATTTACTCAACGCAACCGTTGTTTCAAATATTAGTACCATTTCTTTTTTTAATAATTCAAATGAGAAACAAGCGCTATCTGACTAAAGGTGGTAATTCTCGTCTACATACAGCAAAAGAAATATAATATAATACAGACAACATTTATAATGTCTGATTTAAAAAAAGACTGTTAATATATAGTAAATTGTTTAAAAATTGTAACGAACCGTCAATTCTGATTAAATCATATTTCAAAAAAGAAGAAATACCAAAGATTTTTTTATTTGTATGGACTAATAAATCACTGAATGGACTTGCTAAATCTGTATATTCTAAACTAAACAAGTAAATAAATTTTATGACAGTATTTACCAATTTATAGTGAAGGAAAGGTTTGAATTTAAGATAATAATGAACATGAACGTGGATTAACGTAAAGCGAGAGGATGATCGAAGAAAAAATGGATGGACTGTGAAATAGCTAATATTTATAGCTGGAAGATGTATCGAATAATAGCATAAAATGAAAGCATAGCTGATATGCACGTATTGTAGTTATCATTCTATTAAATATATATTATATGTATATTGTAATAATAATGTGTATTTTATTTTAACAACTGAAATTTGGACACTGATTAGACTATTTGCTTTTACAATAGCACCTGCTAGAGGTCACTCTATTCTCCCAAATTTGAATACACAATAATACAGATTCATTTTTATCTCTATTATTGTAAATATTTATTTGATAAAAATACTGAGTTTCTTGTCGGTTCTTCCGATCTCGAAATCATTTCGAATTGACGGTAGATTTGACATATCATAGGAGTATGTAATTAATAAAGATATTATAAAAAAAAAATTGAATTTATAGTCTAATATTTGTATGTACATTCAATGTTAAGCCAATATCAAGTATATCTGCACTTTTTTTTGTGTAGCACCTGTAGCACTGCGACCTACATAGATCTATTGTGCTCTACATCTGCACTTCCTGAAGGTTGAGTGGTGAAGAATGTATTAAGTTTGCCTTTTGTGCTGTATTTTATTGGCCAATAAAGCTTAAATAAATAATATCAATAATATATTAAGTGACGTAAACACGTTTTCACTTTAGCGAACTAGTCCAACTAATGAATTCCAACTGGGAGATGCAATTATGGCGTACTTACCCGGTGCTTGCGAGTGCTACGGACTTGAAAACTTCCATAATAACTCGCTAAATCTCGAACTTCGTAATAAGATGGACAACAAAGTATAATTTCTTGTTGCAAACGTGATTTAGCTTTATCAGAGATTCACTTAGAGCTATCTGTCAGGATAAGGTGTATATTATTTACTGCATTTTATTATTAATTTAAATAAAGGAGCGAATTCACTCTGCGCATTTAATTTGGCGGTTCCCGCCAATCGTGTTACAGACACTCGTCCCGTAAAATGCACAGAGTATGTTACAAATATCCACTATAAACGTTATAATCAAACTGGACTTAAGACAGTATGTCCTGCATATCGTACTGTCAGTTAACTTATTCTTAGAAAAGAAAAAAAACAAAGTTCGCTTGTCACATTTTCAACCAACACCACTAGAAATTGATCGAGGTGGTTAATAATATTATGATTCAATTTCGTTTTTTTAACTCATGAATTGTTTTTTTAATAAATTGTCATTATTTTCATGTAATTTTAATACTATTTTTGTTACAGGATTATTTATTTTGTAAAACAAAGAGATCATAAATAAAAAAACACATTAGTATATTATTAGTAACCAAAAAGTAACATTATATTTTTAAGTTTACTAATTAATTTTTTTATAAAAATATGTATTAGTAAAATAATATATAAATAAAGCAAGAAGTTTGGAATTAAAGTTAACTATATGTATATTTTCCTCATTGGACATTCCTATTCATGTGTTCACACAAAATAAGATCATAAAAATGCTACACAACGTAATATCCGATAAAAACAATACGGAATAAATAAAATATCGGAAATGAATTGTTAAAGGGTCGTAACTCTACAAGACTACCAGGTTACCATAAACACAGAGGAAATCAAAAGAAAATTCCTGTTTACGATCACTTCTTGCGTTACGGGTTTAATCGTTACGGTTAGGGTAGTCGTAAAAAGCGGGAACACATGTTTATAATTTTACGAGATGAACTGTGTACTGAATTTTTTTAGTTCCCATAAGAAACACTCAGGAAAAGAAATAGACAGCTTACACCGTTAATATTTCATTAACAACCTGTGATGTACCTACATACTATTTTTTCCATATTTGAGTATATAAAGAGAGAAACAATTTCTGATTGGCAGGTACAAACTATTCGAAATTGGAAAAAATATATATAAATATATATAAATATTTATTTATTTATTTATATTATGTCTCCCAATATTTAGGAAGATAATATACAATTACACACAATTATAAACAGTAATTACACAAGAAAAACAAAAGAGAAAAAAAACAATAATAATAATAATACCTAATCTCCATTTAACATACTACCTAAATAATCTACTGCCATCCTACGTGTGATGTAAATATGTCCAAGACTAACTACACCGTTTTTTTTGGCCACTGTTCTTCTATTAATCATGAACAAGTTTCGTCTTCTTGTCATATTATGTTTGTAAATAAAAAACACGAGTATTCATGTTATACAGATGACACGTGATTCCCGCGGAAGGACTTATGAAGCGGCTGAATGTCAACTCTCCCCTGGTGAATACGATTTCAGTGTCAGAGCACCGCTATTAGGTAAGTACTTAATCCATCACCAATTTCTTTTTTACTTATTTGGGTGTAGAAATCGTAATTTACTCGTAATATATTCTATTCTATTAATCATAGTCAAAATAATAAATATAAATTACAACCACATTTGGTATATAAGTATGTTCTACTATCTATTAGTTATGTATTTACAACTGATTACAAACTGCTATTACAACGGGGTCAAATTTTTCACATTGAATAGTCGTTAAATCGAACGTAGGCGCCCCATTCTAAAATTAACATTTTCAATTAATGTAACTACATATTTAATTATTCCAAGGACGGTGCAAAGTCAATATTGGCTATTCTAATTTTAGGCGACGATGGAGCGAGACGTGATTTTTTAGAGACTTAATTGTTTTTATTGCTACCGCACTGTAGACACTGTCCATTATCAACTTCAAAAAGGTCGCCAATTCGTCTGTGTACATCTGAGAGTGTTTTTTCAGTTCTTTTAGTTATTAATCTACGAGTATAAGTATGTTCGTCGTGGTCTAATGGTTTACTATCCCGACTCGTATCCAGAGAATCGTGAATTCAATCTGTCACTAAAAATACTTTGTGGCAATTTATATTAATGAGACACTCTTCTGGAAGAGAACTCCGATAACAAACCAACTGTGCTCAAAACTTTGGGTTCAAATATAATCAATGGAATGTGGACAGGACAACTCAGGATAATTAACACAGTACCATCCAATCCCAAGCTAAGCAGAGCTTAAGTTATGAGTACTAAGACAACTGATATAAATAGTTAAATACATTTCATTTAGTAAATACATAGAAAACAACCAAACCAATACATAAATTTGTAGTTGTATGAAAATATTTGTACCGTGTTAGGAATTGAACCTACGGCCGTCGGGAATAAGGCAATATGCTAAACCTGTATACCAACAAAGTTCGTGGGCACGTTAAGTTTTGCGTTCATCATGACGTCGACAATTGACAATGCCTCTGATTACTCAATATACATAAGGAAGGGGGGAAGGGGATTGTTAGTCATGTGGAATTATGACCCCATTACTAGCAATGTGCCATCTCAGGCTGACCTCCACGTAGTTCCCCCTGGAAACCATCGTGATAAATTCCTGGTGAATTTGTCACGATGGGCTAATTGACCTGACCTCATGCTCATCTTATCATCCTCCACTGGTGCCCCGCCAGCGTAAACCGTTAGCGCAGGTCAGTGCACCATTCCATTATCACCCATAAAAAAATATATACATATAGTCATTAAAAAGGTAGATATGGAATCCGTTGCCTAGTCTCATTGGATTATAAAGTATACTATAAATATAAATAAGATTCAGAATTAGTACATTAGCCACCGAATAATAGAAGTGAATTGAAGAAGTGCAACGCAAATGCCAGTAATTTAAATCAGATGTTAAAAATACAGACGCAAATAAGATTTCGAATTAGTACATTAAAAACCAGACACAACAGCTTTCACATTGAATGATATTAGATTACAGAATTCGAACGCAAACGCAATAATTTGATTTCGATTATTCAAAAAATTAGTTTACTGCGTCTCCAAGAAGATAGTTTTTCATTTCATTCAAATTGGATTTTCTACTTGACTGATTATATTGGATTTTTCAATGTAGGCTCCGTTATTTATCAATAAGATCAATAAGACGAGAAATATGGGGGAGATATTTAGTAATAGAGTTTAGTGAGTGCTGTTATTGGTATTTATTATTTTAATTAGATCTGGTGCCCTTCTAGCGTTTAATTTATATGCCCGGTTATGTATTTTACTCTTAATATTATTGTATCTTTTTTAAGTATGTAGTATAAAAAGAAGTCACTTCCGCTGTCTATTCGCTTAGATCTTTTAAACTGCGCAACAGATTTTAATGCAATTTTTAGCAATAGATAAGTGATACAGTTATGCACGTGTTAGCTGCCATACTTCTCCAAAACGGCTTAATCGATTTTTATGAAATTTTATATCGGTAGGTCTGAGAATAGTTTGTTACCTAATTTTTATGTCCCTAAATGATAAGGAAGGCCCACACCAACATTGTTTTATATTTATTCCATTCGGCATTAAAAACTATATACAACCCAGAATTTTCCCCCTTTTACAATGAAGCCCTATTTTCTAATAACAATATGAATTTATATGTCAAAACAACCTTTGCTGGGATAGTTAGTTTTACTCATATCATAATTGTGGAAGTTTGTGAGTGTAGTTGTGGATGGTCTTTCATGTAAAAACTACTGAAAGCATACAATAATTTCATAATAAATAAATAAATGAAACCCATTGCTAGTTATATGGTATGTTGGATTCTATTTTCGGCATTTAACCTCGTTACTGCAGGCGAAATGGAGCGAAAAAATGTTATATTGTTACCCACGAAACACAACAAGACCACGCGGAAGACCTAAAAAGCGCTGGAGCGATGACATCATTGACGTGGCGGGGCCCACTTGGACGAGACTGGCTAAAGATAGAGACAAGTGGAAAAGGTGGGAAGAGGCCTACCTATATCCTTATCCTTAAATGGATACCTAAATAAAAAAATATAATATAAAAGAAACGTAATGTTTATTGTTATTGCATGCTAATAATAATATATTGAATGTAGATCAAATAATATAATAAAAATAATAATATAATATAATAAATAATAAATAGAATATGTAAAAAGATCAATAACATGATATGTTTATAAATAGTTAGTAAGTGCATGTAATATTCTTGTCATTTTAGGAAATAAAAGGCTTTTTTATTTTATTTTTATTTTATTTACTGCAGGCAAGTACGCCGTCGTATTATTACCTGTTCAAAATATGATTAGCACGAATAAAAACCCTTACCGTGCACATTAATTACTACTACTTACCACCACTGCCCATCAACCGCTTTCTGTTCTTACCTAATGGTTAGCTGGTAGAGAATGCCAGATGGCATTAAGCTCACCAAATTGTACAATTTTTAAAAGTGCAATAAAGAATAAATAATAATAATAATAATTAACCAAGTAATTCATCTTCCGATGCAGGTTGTGACAACAAACATTTATATGCTAAACTACATTATTACAATATGATGTGCTACATATTGCTTCTCAACTTGAAAATAGGCATATGCATAAAATTGTATTCATATTTTATTACCGGTCTACCGCACCACGCACAGTTACAGCTATTATCGTATTTTGAAAAATAAAAAAAGAGCTAATATTTTTTTGAATAATAAATTACGAACTCAACATTACGCTTTTACAATATTGAGTTTAAACTTTAAGTACTGTTATAATATAGATGTGTTTTAAATACATGTTAATTTCTAAAATCTCCTGAAACTCTTCTGCCTATTCTTCCATAAAGATATAGGTTTTTCGCAAACAGCTAAACATTACACAACTTTTAAAAATAGTCAATATATATATTAAACTACTCATTTCTAGCTACCCTTAACTTTTCTCACAAAAAAACTCAATAAATAAATTCTTCCATCCTTACGATTTTATTATAGCAAGTACTTATTTTCATCAAAGACCAATATTCAACAACAAAGTTCATTTTAAGAAACGATAATATATTATATAGTCGTTCAATGCGTTCAGCATTAAGGGTAATTCTTTGATCGTTCTTTAATATAAGCACATTTTGAAACTCAATATTATTATGAGAAACATTTTATGTATTGGTGATATCTTTTCTAATATATGTTTCTTCACAGATACTTTATTTGTACATCCTTACAATTACGAGTATGATAAATGCGAACGTAACTCTGTCGGTGTATCTATCGCGGCGCTTTTACGCCAAAACTACTGAGCTGATTTAAATGAAATTTGGTACACAGATAGTATCAGACTACTCACTAAAGATTCTGAGAAAGGACATACGCTACATTTTAATGCGAAAAGTGACAGAGCTAGTTTATTATATAATATATCTAAAATTTTATCTTATTTGTAGTAAGGGATAAAATATTAATAACAAAAACTTAACATTCGTAGGCGTCTAAAATGTCCTACATGAATAAATTATTTTTGATTTGATTTGTAATAAATAGATGAGAAAAATATTATACTGACATTAAAAATCTTCTAAATATTTTATTCATGCTGGCAGCCGCAAGTTTCTTTGTTATTTCAGTTACTAAGCTACAGAGGTCGTTAAATACACTCGTAACTTTATTTTTCTTGTATATAATTAATTATTGAGTCTGTGCATCTCTTGGGTGATTGCTCTTTGACATTATGTGTTCATGATTTATTCATGGGATCCTGAATCGCGGAGTCTCTCACCCATGGGACACACCGATGTTGCCTTCAGCGAATGTTTACGGCCGAAAATAGAAAATTGAAGGTGCATATAAAATATAACACACTTTCGCTCTTTTTTACGGGGTGAGAATTGGTTGTACGTGTTTTATAGGTATTTACTCGACTACCAACGAAGTCACATATCATGTATTCGGTTAGCATCACGCTACATTCCTTACGGGGTAAATAGAGGGCTGAGTGACATTTGGTTCTATATTTACATACAGCTTTAGCTTCATTACAATTATTAACTTCGTTTTATTTATTAACTCCATTAACTCGTCTCGTAAGTTTTCCTGGAGCATATACAAAGAAAAAGTATTTATGGTATAGTGAATATTTATTTGATTAAGAGATTGTATTTTTTTATATTTAATTATGTTTGTAATGAGGTTTTTTATTACTTATTCTGCATTTTCTCATTGACTTTCAATAAGTCAAGACATACTTTTAATTATGATTTAATTTTGTAATTTAAAATAAGATGACACATCAAATTTTTATAATTTTGTGGTACACCATGGAGAAAGTCAGTCGTAATTTGTATACAAATCGAAACCCAGATAGATATAGATAGATAAGACACAAATGACCCGCACCACTTTCACCAAAATAAAAGCGAAATATAATTTTTTTTAAATTGTAATTTGTGTGTATCTGTACTGTGGGCCCAACTAAAAATCAACGCTAGAAACTGTTTCCAACATTACGCTGAGTTGAGTTATGATTTCGAAACGGTTTTTTAATAGATAGAGTTATTCAAGAGGAAGGTTTATATGTATATATTATACATAATACATGTACACCCGTGTGAAGCCGGGGTGGGTAGCTAGTATATATATAAAGATGTAAATGATGTATGATTACGAGAGACGACTCCAATTAATATGCGACAAAGCCGGAAGAGAGGGATGTACAGATGTGAAATCTAATTGTTCTTGTAATAAATTCTAAGAGATGTCATTTTATATATCACCTCTTAGAGCACGCCAATAAAAGGTCTTAACATGGAAGTTATACTAATTACTGTAACGTGTTACTATAATGAGATAGCGGCCGACTAATGACCGTCGCCATTAGTCCGGTTCCGTTCGTGATAAGAATTGTCCGTGATAAGAATTGTAAGTCACATCAGTCCAGGGATGCCAACTATACGATCATTCTTATAGAGGTCCGAGAGTTTTAGTTCTAGGTATCTACAATTTCATATAATATTATACCAGTTTTTGAGTTACAGAAAATTAATACATTTTACAATAATATATTACTAACTGTGCCCACTATTTTGTCCGTGTGGTATAATGACCTTGACCCAATAATAAAAAAAATATTTAGTGATCTAACCCAAAATAGCCAAATGAAAAAAAGTTTCATCGTTCCACATAGTTTTAAAAATGACGAATTTCCATACAAACTTTCATGCTCTTTTTATTATATATATATTATTTATTTTACCCCCTTAAGGGTTTTATTTTTACAAACTTTGAATGTCATATTTATTTATATTCAATCAATGCCTAAAATATAGATTTCAAGCTTCTAGCTTTACAACGAACGATACTTACATACAAACTTTAAACAAATAATTTTCTTATGTTGTCTCACTGCTGAGCAATGATCTTATCCATTTCCCACGTTTTTTCTCTGGTCTGTGCCTACTCAAATTACTTCCAATGCAATTATTATAATCGATGTTCATTTTTTTTTATATAATTTGTGGAACAAGCTGATTATTTGCTGTTTGCCGTTTGTTGTTTGCAGTTTCCGTTCCATTTAGCATTTTCTTATGTTGTCTCACTGCTGAGCAAAGATCTTATCCATTTAACCAATACCTATATATATAGATATATGAATAACACTAGGGATGATAAAGGTGTTACCTTTATCATGTGACACTCGTGATACCACTGATGCGTTACCATTTCAGAGGACTACGATATGATGTTTTTTTGTCCTGTAATTTCACTGCGTAATCTGACCCTAAAACCGAGATATAGCTTATAATGCAAGCTGCTTGATGGCTGAAATATGTGTGACTGGGGTGCTCACGAAAACTATAATACTTTTACAGTTTACCTCTAGTACAGACTTATTTACTGTTAAATGATTATTATGTGTATTAACAGTTTGACGTGTTACATATGTAGTGCACAGCGAAAAGTGCTGAAGAAGAACTTGCACGCCCCGAGGAATGAATAAAATCGCAATATCAAAATTTCAATATATTGGACAGTTTTAATTAGAATATTATTAATTTTATATTAAATCTGTAAAACTCTATATTATTATGGGAACTGTGGTTTGCGTTACGACCTCTATGGTACATCCGATATGTTGTTGTCATAGTTTAAATTATTAAATGTATGTTACAGTCATTTTGTTTTTTTATTCCCGCTGGATGCGACTACCGTAAATGACATCATAAGAATATCACAAACAAATAAACTACAATTAAAATTGTATATTATTTATTACAACAATAATCTGAATCAATGGATATTAGAAACAATACATTAATTTTCAAACACAAATTGTTGTTGTTAAATTCAAATGGATATAAACTTACAGCATTGTTAAATTGTAACGCTGCATTTAATCAGTACTTAAAGATAAAGTCAGGCACCGACGATGCATCCACATCGACGCGGTCCACAAGTTATTATAAAATTAATTCTTGTTTGCAGAGAACATTTTTTATACATATGGAAAGGCAAATAAATTTATGGTCCACTTGATTACAACTGATAATATATTTATGTATGGATAATATATGAACTACGGATATTACATAATCAAAGCCGTAGCACCAGTCATGTGCTGTCATTCCAGAGGACAAAGTGTTATGTAATTTTACTGCCTTATCTCACTCTTCCTTCAACCCAAACAAATATTACAAAACAAGCTGTTTGGCCGCTAAAATAGGCGTGACACCGTGTCCACACAGATGACTTTGCACAAAGTCTATTTGAATAGAAAGTTATGCTTGTATTTGTTATTAAATCAAATAAAAAAAATTATTTAGGACATTTTGGCCTCTTACGTTAGCTATAGTTTTTATTACCACCCCTACCGTCCAGTTCGTGTTACTTCAGTGAACTGGAAAGAAACTCAAATGGTTTTATTGTTTTTTTTAATCAGTTTCAAGTTAAGATCCCTCGACAGTGGTGCTCTTAATAATTTGCCGAGTATTCAAGTTTGTGTATTACACAGGGTGTGTAGTAAGTAAACGTAAATAAATGAACATTCAACAAGTTAATGAAAGCTTTGTTGCGTACTCGTTAGTGTTACGTTTTAATTATACTAATGGGTTCAACTGTTAACGTATTTCGACGTCATAATTTGTAGTTAGAAGTAGGCTGTTCGCACATTGGTCTACATTATAGTAATAATAGTATAGGACTATTCACACAGCGTCATCTACTCCCAAATTAAGTAGGATTTGTGTTATGGATACTAGACAACTGATAGAAATAGTTAAACAAAATAAAATATATTCGTTTAATAATTTTAAATAATAATTTTATTATTTTTTCTTATAAATATATAAATAGTATACATAGAAAACATCCAGACAATCATACGTATGTTTGCACCGTGCAAGAAAGTAAAGCTAAGGTATGCTAAATCGATACACCTGTCCTAGACCATAGACTCAGTTACAGGCTAAGTTAATTCAAAAATATTATACGTAAAGCAGCTGTATTTGCAATATCTGTGTATGTATTTAAATGTATGAGTGTTTTAATTTATGCTAGAAAAAATAACAGCATGTTGAATAAAATTTGTTAGTATTTTATACAAAAATAACAACGGCGACAGTCGACTGTATTCTTTTCAAGCGAATTAAGTAAAAATTGTTTAAATGAAAAACTAGAAAATTATTTGTTGTAATAAACTTAAATTATACACTTTTAAATAGTCATACTTTGTTTTTTATATCTACCGCTCATTCGGATGCAGTCTCATTATAGAAACAAATAGCCCAGCATCTCAGTACAAAACTAAGAGTTTGCATATAACAACTACGAACAGACAAACTTAAATGCATCCAACCATCAAAAAGTATGGCAGTTAAAAAAGCGTAAAAAAACTGCTTCAAAAGTATAAGTAAATACGTTTGAAGGAGATGCAAGTACAACATTGTAGCAGTAATTTTGTTGTATGTGTCGTCATTTTTAATACCAGTTCATAGAGTCTCTATGAACTATATCATCATTATATCAGTCTGTAATAACTGTAATATATTTTATAACTATTATTGAAACTAGTGATCGCCCAGTGGTCGAAAGTTGACCATATTTAATTTAAATTATATTTTTTTCAACCTTATTATTAAGGTATTATTGTTAAAGAATATGTGTGGGTGAAATACACGGCAGTGTTGGAAACCAACAGTAATATTTTGGCAAAACTACCGTACTGTAACTCTTTCCCTTTCCGTCCTTACAGCCAGCTGTGCCGGTCATAATAAATTGTTATCTATCAACGTTTTTCTAAAGCTCTCTTTTCAATTAAATGCCAAAGAAAGCCTTCCACGGGTAGTGTGTGTATTTTTTTTACTTAACCTATATGTTAAGAATAACAAAAAATATATATAAGCATTAGGCCCCACTTCTCTACATACCTAAACTATAAGTCTGTGAAATTTCATACTTCCCCGTCCGCCCAATTTTCGTAAAAAGGTGTACAAAGTTTTTGTTTCAAGTATTAATATAATAATTACTGTGTTTTGTCTTTCGCGACAATTGTTTCGACTTTATCCGGAAACCTTTTCAGAGTGAGTACGGCGCGTCCGTTACAGTGTCTCGCCTTGTATTCAGTTCTCGTATATACTTATAAAATATTAGTGCAAAATAAGCATAAGTTTTATAATAAAGATTTGCTCATAAATTGTGTTTTTATAATCTTTGGGCTACGAAAACACCGACTCCAGTCGCATTATTAAGGTTATATAAATAGAAAATACTAGTATCAGAGACTTTCTACAAAGTCGTCTGCAAACTAACAGATACCAGTTATCAAATTAAAACAGAATTATCAAAATCAATTTACAAAGATAGAAGTTGTGTGGTAAGACATAAATAATGTAAAATAAAATGTAATTTAAAATAAATCAGATTAGACACTTTAACTAGATTCTGTTTTGAAGTAATGAATTTCCATATTAGAGCCGAAGCAGTAGAAAATATAAAATGTTTTTTTATAATTTCAATTTTCTAAAAATATTCCATCTATTTTCAGATTTTGTGCTGACGATATTCTGGAGATAACTTTAAGTATACGATTTTAGAACTTAATTAAATTCCTTTTTATATGTTATGTAGGCGGTTAGCACTTACGATCAGCGTTCGTCACATGTTTGTTATTCTAATTACTTAAAAAAACTAAGTTGGAATAACTCTCAAGTTGTTATCACTTCCGGTTTATCAAGTAACCAATTCAAAAGGGGATCGAACTGCAGTCAACTGCAGCCAACAACACTAGAGTAGTCTGAGAAATAAAGGTTATTATAGGAGTAGCTGGAGAACGGAACGGAAGAGTAAGTGTGTGTGTAATACAAGTCAAGATATAAATTTTAGAATTGATCACCGTTCAAACAAAATTATGGTAAATTAAAGAATTGCGTGGCTGCAGAAAGTCGAGAAACAAAGTTACCCATGCAGACGACTCAGCAAAGTCTGTTACTGGTAAAACTTTTTCTTTCATAAATATTCTACTTTACAGTGAAATCTACAGAATTCAAATTCAATGTCTGGCTGGGAGCAGTCTCTGGCTAATTAGAGTTCATTAACTACATGTAGGTACAGTTAGCTAAATATATAATGAACACAAATTTAATGAAACTTATACTGCCGAAGTGATCATATTATTATTTTAACATACAATGTAATTATTAATGATGTACCAAAATATGTTCCTGTTTTACACGTGACAAATTATTTTGTTTTCAATTCTAATTTTTGATGTTTGCAGCGAACAGTTAGTTATTATCCTTTTTGGCATAGTTTTTATAATATTAAAGAACGAATATTTAAATTTATAGTTATTTCATTTACTTACCGTTATTTGGGTGTTTGCCTACATTTTCATAACTATCCCAAAATCCCAGAGACTTTGAAATTGCGCCACAAACATACTGTTAAATTCAAACTTAAATAACTTTCTTTTGCATCAAAATTGTATTTAGGTATTTATAGTGAATATATTTGTCTTTAAAATGCACATTAGAGTAGACAACATTTTTATGAAGACGACTGTACTACGGCACGAAGGTTATTTTTTTAGTATTGTTAAAAAAATAGAACACTAGTATATTACTGACTGTACTGGTTACATTTATAAAATATTTAGTAGGTCAATGTACAACGAGGCCTAACGTACTTGGTAGTAATAACAAAATAACTCTGGCTCAGTATAGTTTGAAGTTTATATTATTACTCAGTTGATAATGTATTATATTGTAGTTATGTATACGGTTGATTATGAGAAGATACGCTTTAATATAATTACTAGTAGTTATCCGCGACTGCGTCTGATTTTTTAGATAAAAGACAACCTTTTTATGTGTAGAGGTTCAACATGTGTATGTATGATAGGCAATGTACAAAAACGCGTCCCGAGTATTGTAGTCACTTGTTAGCGCTATGTATAAGTTATCTCGAAATCTATTATTATAGATAGAAAGCTTATTTGCATGAATGTTGTTTTTTTGGAGTTAGGGCATGTGTCAGTCTTTGGCGATACGAACACCCCTGTCCATTGCACCACAGTGTTGATGTAGATAGCACGTCGATAACCAGACTGCAGAAAATCTGCTGATTACTACTATTTTTCTACTATTGATTAGTCTACTAAACAGTTATGTAGATACGAAGTCGCAGGCTTAACTAGTACTTTATATATGTAACCAGACTAATACAAACAAAACTCAAAAATACAAATATTTGTATTGTCTGAGAACTGAACCTACGATTCTCTGACCGCTAGACCATCAAGAGCTTTGCTAATTAGATTGTCAATAATAATTCGGCATATATTCATTTACGTATATTATATACATATTAACATTGTCTACGTAATCCCACACATTATGTGTGCATTATATGTAAGGACATTATTGTTAAATGTTGCGGTTTCTAATTGTTCTACAGTAGATATCTTGCGGTATTCAATTATTTTAAAAATATACTTTTTAAAACAATTGAATTTGTTTCAAAATCCAAAGTTGTTCATATTTATTTAATATAAGTAAAGATTGAAAGACATGTGTGTATGAATAAAGAAAGATTGGGTATGAGCAGAGTGATAAAAAAAATATATAAGATGACTCTCAATTAATAGTGATAGAGATAGTCAAGGCGTTTTTTTTTATATATATTTTCACCCACCTGATCACACACACATATATATATATTGTATTTTTGTATTAATTTCAATTCAGTCCACCTTGCGATTTCTCACAATACATGAATACAGTATCTGTGAGTACATTTTTCAAATCTGTGTATATATAGAATAGTTATCGGTGCCAGGGACGAAGTTATAGGAAATCATATTTTATGATACAATGTCCATTGTGTCCTAAAATATGATTATTGTATATTCCTATAAGTTTGTTTACTTTTATTTAACTGTATATATATATATATATATAGGCTGTTTGTATTGGCGGATATATCCGATTACTTGTCACCACACTTATAAATACATATATACTTTGTATAAAGTCGTCTGCGTGTACGTCTGTTTGTTTCATTTTCATCACTAAATATCAGAAAGGAATTAACGAAATATAATACTTAATGAAATTTGACTTTTTTATTAAAGTAATGTGAGGTCTTCGTAATATAGTTTATACTGCGTGGACCCGACAATTTATCTGAATTTTTATTTCAATTAAAATAATAAGGGGTGAAATAGGGGTTGAAAGTTAGTACATAGAAGTCGCGTATAATATTAGAATGGCGAATGTTCCATTTATATCATGAGTACAAGAAAATTATATATTATTTAATTCACTATTTAATTCTGTATTTGTGAAGAACAGGTTACAAAGGTCTTAGAATAAATAATAAGTTTCAGTGTCTTTTACAATTACGCATACAAATGTGATTGAAACAAAAAATAAATCAAACTTAACATATTGATTAAAAGATATTGCATTTTTGGCGTTGGAATTAATGTTGCGCTTTACCCAACTACAAAAATGAGAAGGTAAGCAAAATACGACAGGTAACCCGGCAGTATCTCGTTTCAGTATCGAATAAAGCGAAGCCAGCCTTCAGTTATGTCTCACGTGACCATTCATTCCTCTTGTCAAAGTGGGACAACTAAAATATTACGAATATACATATACATTCCGTCAACCCTGTCTGCTATTGTGTAAGGAGACACTGAGAAATTACGTATTATCATATATATATGGAAAACTCAGACAAAAGATAATATATCAATTTGTATCGTTTGTTAACAGTAATTAATTGGTAACCATCGCCTATATATATGAAGAGCACATCATCACGTGACACTGATCATACCATTGACGCATTGCTATTCTGGAGGACTTAGATGTTAAGCCTCTTATCCCCTTATGTATATTGCTTTGTTTCTTTCTTCAACCGAAATACAAAGCAAGATTCCTCGTCGCTTAAAAAGGTATCTTTATAGATAGAGGTATCTTTACGACAAATTTTTACTAAGTATTTTTAGTAAGTTTGACAAGCATCCTATACTATTACCATTATTGTGTACTTGTTTTTTTTAAGTTTATTTGCAAAAGCGGAATATTTTGCAACAACCGACAGTTGGACAGACTTAAAACGGGTGGGTCTGTCTCATTGACCACGGAACGGATGGCCACGTTAGTTATGTCGCATGCGAGCGCACTTCTATTTTATGTGGCATATAATACAATCAGAGAGTATGCCAAAGGGAGAGATCTAAAGTTTCTCTCTCGATAAAGATGTGCTTAGCTATCATAGATTAGATTTTACGCTGCCACCGAGAAATCCCGCGCGATTTTATGCCGGTCAAGTCGACAATATTTGTAGGGGTTTTAAATACGTTTTCTCTTATCAAAGATTGTTTGTTTTCAGTTACAAAAAGGCGAATAGTGAACAGGGCAGAGACTAAATATCTTTGATTTATTTAGAAAGGAATATGTTAGATGTTATGTTTTTATATTTTTTGTGGATTCGTTTTAATTATTTTGTTTTAATTGTCAAACAGCGACGCGGCGTCTCTCTCTCACACATACTTTTATCGCCAGTAGCTTGCTTTGCAATTGTTCAGGATACGAAGCTCGTCTGCCAATTAGTCATTTAAAGAGTAGTAAATTAGTCAGCTTTATTCAATAAGTATATCTTATTATATTTTTTAAATTCATTAATCCAAAATATATTTTAGTATCATATTAATAATACCTAATGCCCATTCCCATAAAAGTCCTATTAACTTTAAACTTTGGAACTTCAGATTTATATTTGTATCTACATAGTGTTAAGGTTATTACTGTGATATTGGTCAGAAAAGGAAATATATGAGCATAAGTTTTGATTAAAGCAGAATTCAGCTTCGGCAACCGACTTTAGTAATCTGACGAAGTGACGCCAAGTGTGCTAGACTCGTCTCAAGAGGCCTGCAGTCTCGCTTCCTTTCATATTTCAATAGCATGAACCTTTATGATGCTGAAAATGTTTTATATTTTACATTCTTCTAGCATTATATTTATTACTAGCTGATATCCACCCATTTTGAGGTGTTAACTCGTGAAAAGGTAACAAACAGACAGATACTATTTTCTACTGATTATATATGTGTTTATTTTTCATTCCATGATGGTGGCATACAAGCTTACGGCCCATATAATGGTAAATGGTTACCGTACGTCTATGGACGCCTGAGATACGTTGCTCAACTTTAAGAAACGATAATATTCTTGAAAAATTAAACAATAATAATTTTTCAAGATGGGCTTCTTGAAAAACCTATTATACATATTATTAATAATACTTGATAGCCTCCGTGGTTTTAGTTGGTAGAGTTTTAGCACAATGCAGTATTTCTAATGGTCGCGTGTGTTCTTTGCATATTACAAACATTTGTATTCATTAATATAAGTATTTGTGTTTGTCTGGATCTTTTCGATATATATTTTATTTGTATTTACAAAACAAAATTATCTATGTATTTATATCAGTTCTGTACTACCCATAATACAAACTCTGCTTAGCTTGGGACTTGATGGCGCTGTGAGTTTGTCCTGAGTTATTATTATTATTATTTATCGCATAAATATTGATGGCAACAGATCAAGACACAAATATATGTAACTCACGAAATGAAATTAAAGATCATGAATAAAAAATGAGTGAGAATAATACTAAATAATGATAGCTGAACACAGCGATCTTTATTTGCAGAGCTTTAAAAATGTAACTGTTATTGTAATAAATATCAGTCCAAGCATATAGTGGTAAAAAGGTAAGAAATAGATAAATACACATTTACATTAATAATTATGAAATAACTAATACATAAAGAATAATAAATATTCGCACTTATAAGAAGCATGGATACTTTTATTTATTGAACAAATATTGTTGGCAACAGACCAAGACACAAATGGGTGTAACTCAGGAATTCAAATAAATGCACATGAATAGAAAATGAGCGGGAATAAACCGAAATAATGATAACTGAACACGGTGGTCTACTTTTGCTTAGCGGCGTTTGAAAATTGAACTGTCATCGGCAGCGCTGGCGGCGGTCCAACTGGCCGGCCGTGATTAGAAATTCCATTCTTATACATTATTTATCCACTACTTTAATATTGGAGCGCTGGTATTACTATGTGTATTGCATATGACAGTTTTATGCATACAGTTATGTCTTTTATCTAAGGAATTTTTAGATCTTATGAAAAAAATATGACACAGGACTTTCATATTATTTGTCTAATTCACGGTCAATATATTCAGTCAATATATCACACAGCGCAGTCTAGTCCTAAAGAAAGCAGATGTGCAAATTAAAGCACATTACAATGTGCATATCACATCACAATATAATTAGCGTGTTTGTATCCTAACAACAACTAACTAACTATCCTTTTGTTCTAAAGTAATCAAATCGAATATTTTGTACCATTCTAAAGGATTTGTATTGTCCCTTCATTGAATCAGTTAACAATGGACATATTAAAAATTCGACAGTTCTATGTTCTTTCTTTAAAAGTAATATAATACAATGTAGCAAAGAGGTTGCATATATTTGTAAATAACAATACCTGACGTCTTAAACAAGTGTGTATAAATCAATATTTATACGTACTGATTATATAGAATGAATGTTTTAAACCGCATCGTATTAAGTGATCTCACCTACATTGTGTAACTCTATAAAGCATATTCATATATAAAATTTGTCTAGTTCATAAATTGCTTCTTTTTGTACTGCCATCTGATAACTTTAAGGAAAATTATTGCTTATTTTTTAAGCAGCGTATTTCAAAACCATTTTAATTAATTATAAACAGTTTTACATTTTATATACAGGGGTAAAGTGAAAAAGTAAGGAAACAATATCATAGTAAGGCAATATATTATTTCTCTACAAAAATCACGGCATGTGCTCTGATTATATCATACTTTCGAATCCCTGAGTAAAAAAAAATTTATAAATAACAAATTTCTTAAACAAGGTTTATTAAAATAAATAATTTGTCTACTTAACTATTCTCTTTACAATTTATAACGTACTAAAACTAAAAAAATTAAATATGATTTATAAATTTCAAAAATTAAACTTTAATTTTTCCTCTACGTCCCAAGGATGTACGGTCAATTAGCCAAAAGGTTGTAAGTCAATGTTTCTCGGAAACGCTCCAAGCAGACTAATTGGTTTTTAATTATGATTTAAACAAAAGTCTAGCAATTAACACCGCGTCCAAACTTCAAAATCATAGAGCGAAAATCGTTAACAGGTAGTATATTAATCATATTGCCGTTATACTTAATAATTTTGTTAATGGACGAGAGCAAATAATAGTCTCGTAACTTTATTATTCTATACTGGCTCACACTCTTTGATATTCAGTAAAAATAAGGACATATTTTCTATGTAAAGTAGAAATACTATTCATAAAAAACTAGAGTTAAATCTAAATATAAAGTTTATATATTTTTTTTTAATTTGACGCAATCATTGTTTATACGTAAAATTAAGAAAATCACGGTGTCTTAACACATTCAATTACAATTAATATTTAATACAGATAAGACAATATTATTGTGCGATATTTCGGCTGTGATACGGTGTTGCCATGATTACGGGTAAACAGAAGTGCAGTAGGTAGATGGTGAATAAATAAAAGTCTATGTTTGTAGCCACTATTGAAATAAGAAGTGGTTTGATTTTTTTAATAGTACACTAAAAACCACAGCGTATACATACATAAGTAGAAACATAATTACAAGAAAAAATTCATGACTTCTTATTTTTCAGAATGGCAAAGCATGAGCAATATTACGGGTGTCACATCATAACTTGATGTCTATAGTGCTATTCAAGAGTATAGGTGACGGTTACCACTTACCAGCAGGTAGGCCGTTTGCTTATATAACATTCTAATTATAATAAATTATAAGAATAAGATCCTTACTTATTATCTTCTTGAAACATCTGTTATATATATTCAGATGATTATAAAAGAGATATTCAAATGTTTTATATACATAGAGTACTTATCAGCATGATTAGAGTTTTCATTACGACATAAATTTCATAATAAAAATGTCTAAAAAGAAACAGGGTCAGATAATTGCGTTTGTTATCAGAGAACTGGGTATCCAGTCATAAAACATAATAAGAGAAACCCCATTATGACGGTTAATAACATCGTAATAAAATAGGGATGTCAAACGCCTCGACAAAAGTAAGACATTTGGAAGGTTTTAGGCAGAGTTTGTCAACAATTTGCTACAGTAGGTCGCAACAGAGTGAGACATAGAATTATAAAGTAGCAGGTCTACTCGGCGGCGTATAGCCAACCCAGACTATAACCTCAATATCAATTTCAATCATCGTAGGGTCATCGAGGTCACTTGTGATACGAGAGCTAGTAGCTACTTTGCCTAGAGGCGAAGTATGCCTATTCAAGGAGGCAATGCTGCCGGTATCTAGGGTACCCTACCTTGATTATCAACTAAATCAATATTTGGTTGATAATAGGACATTGAACTTGAAAAATTAAGATTTTGTAAAAGATGAGTCGTGTCTGTACAAATTCTTGGCAGTTCCTGTGATAGTAGGGTAAAAAAAGATAGTTTCACAATTGAAAACACCTTAATCGATTTGATGTAGTTTTCACAGAGGTGTTGATGCTTCTCGTAACATATATTTTTTCTTTGAAACTATTCACAAAGTTAAACTTACCTAGTTAAGTTAGGTCGAAATAATGTGTAAAAGAAGGAGCATGCGTATCTATTACAATATAAAGAAGAAAATATTAATAAGCATTGAAAATGACAGCTACTTATAAAATATTGAAACCTTCAAGATAGGAGTATATCCTTCTTAAAGGCCAATAACCCACTTGCATTTCCCTTGGTGTTGCGGGTGCTCATGAGCAGAGGTTATCACTTACCATGATGAACCGCAAGCTTCTTTCTTCCTCAAGGATATAAAAAAAAACACGATATTATTAAGTGTCCACGTGAAATAATAATGAAAATGCAGATAATATTTGCAGCCCGTTATTTTGTTATACCTGTGCCAGAGATAAAAGATATCTAATGTATACAGCGTAATGAGGGTAGTTGGTAAAAAATGACAGGTCTTATCCACTAATGGACTATACGCATTATCTTTATTTAGATGGAGGTGTGTCCATTTATTGAGTTAGTCTGTACATGTCGTGTTGGGACAAGTCTTTATCTTGATCATATCCTTTGTTGGTCAACCTGAAATTACAATTGAGGTATACTCTGTAAAATTAGTCTGCCGAGTGTTCTTTGTAAGCTGCCTTTTTATAGTATAGGAGAAAACGAGCTTGAGGTTCAGCCCATGGTAAGTGATTACCACCACCTGATAAGCATCTGCTACACCAGAGGAACAGCAAGTTCGTTGCCGGACTTTTAAAAATAAATAAGCCCTTGAAGATTTAGGTATTGGTTCGGAAATATCACTGCTGGAAGGAACATTGTGTAATCAATGTTGTACGTGGCAAAAATTTTTGGAAAAACGCACGGTGGAGGACTGACATTCATCCAAATAATCAGGCGGCAGGTAGTTCGTATATTAATTACAATTAGTAATACCAGAGGTATACTATAAAAAGTAGTCTGCATGGAAATATCAGTTTCAACTATTTCAACCTCCAAGGAGCTTAAAGATATATTTCGGTTATAGATTGAGATAAGACAGTGAAATTACAAGATATGGAGACATGAAGTTAGACGTTCTGTATAACAACGGTTCAGTGGAATCATGATATCTGTGGTGGTGATCAGAAGAGCAAGGCGCAGGTTTTTTGCTCATTGTTCTTCTGCTAAGATTGGTTTCCTAATAAGAGATAGATTAAAATAAAGTATGAATAATATATATTCTAATCAAATTTAACTCTATCAGCGTTTGTGCTGTTTACAACAAGAGGTTCGTTTTCAGTTTCCTTTATTATGGGAGAATTTGTACATAATTCTGCAAACCATCTGCTTGGGTACTTGGTATGTCTGCTGGTAACTAGTTTGATTTATAAGTACGATGTGGTTTGATGGCTGAAATATGATTTTTTTTATAACTATTTTTATAAGATT
This sequence comes from Achroia grisella, assembly GCF_030625045.1. Lineage (NCBI taxonomy): Eukaryota > Metazoa > Arthropoda > Insecta > Lepidoptera > Pyralidae > Achroia > Achroia grisella. The sequence goes on from NW_026712999.1 coordinate 1,051,413, forward strand.
TAAGGTACTTAACATACTATTGATTCATAAGTAGGGTGTACAAAATGCCAAAACTCATTTCATTTGTACATATTATGATTTATGCTAATCAGCTGAACGGATATTTAAGAAGTTTGGCATATACTAAGATTGCATCACTAGGACGAATATAGATTATATTTTATTTAAAACAAAAATCAGAAAAAGTCGCGAGGAACAAACAGCCAGTTATAAATAAAACAATTAGCATACACGTTTTATGATAAAGTTTTAACTTTGAGATTCCAATGTATACGAATTACGAAAGTTTTTTCTTTCACGAGTTTGTTATTTTGACTTTGAGAAAGTAACCTCTCTAATTCGACCTTTTTAACCCCTTCAGAAGGTCCGAGGGATGAGGGATATCTTAGTAAACCTTACAGTGAATAAAGTTCCTTAATACACACGAACTTTTTTGTTACGCCGCGTGACTCCTGTTTTTTAGGCACTAAGGGCTAGAATGTAGTAATTCGGTGTATCTCAGTTGATACCCTGAGGGTATTAGAGAAGTCCCGAAGTTCTGTCGCGTGGAAATCTGCGGAAAATTGGCCCCAGCAAAGTTGAACTTCAGCTGCGAGTGCCGCATACGAATCAAGCTGGAAATATTGGAGGGCACTGGCAGCAACTTGGTGTACGTAGTTTCTCATAAAAAGACACGCAAACTTTTCACACTTTCCTAAATGAAAATTGTTATTTTTATAACAAGTAGCTTTATTAACAGGTATCGATAACTATGTGACATGATATGAAACGTGTTAACGTTGAGTTCATCTATATAATACGTTTTATTTATTAATTAAAAATTTATTTTGAACAATTTATACCATTTTTTTTATTATATATAAACTACATTTTCGAATTTGATTTTTCTTAACTTTAGGAAAAATGTTGCAGATCCTACTAATGTTACAATCTTGAAAATTTGTATGGATATTTATTATGGATGAATGAATGTTTGTTATTCTTTCAAGCAAAAGCTACAACGGATTTTGATGAAACTTTAAAGTACTTACATCAGAATAGCTGATAGCTTTAATTTAAAAAGATATTATGCTAAAGATATTAGTAGTACAAAAAAAATGCTAATTGCGTGAAATATATGGTAAATGTCAAGAAGTGTGATGCCGATGTAGTTGCGCGTATTAGCTAGTGTATAATAATTATAATTTTGATTTTAATTGTTACTCACAGTTAGTTATTAGTTATAGAACCATTAAGATTTTATGGAGAGTAGCTATAATATTGAGGTTTTTCTCTACCATGTGTTAATGACATTCTTACATATGTATAAGAATACATCGTTTGTATGGCCTTATTTAAATGATTTTCCAGTAGCTTCCATCGACAGTGTGCGGGAACAAATGTGTGCATTCTTTTTATTTTTGCGATGTGAAGATTCGAACGTGTTGTGGATTTTTTCGATTTAAGGCTATTTTTCGTTGGATTTTAGTGTTGAATTCTTTTTCCAATTTCGAACGTTGAATTAGGAATAATGCCAAAGGAATAAATCAAATATACAAGACCATGGTCTTCTATATTTGTAACACTCTGCTGTGTTTATTTAAACCGCGCAAGGATATTTTTGGATTTGCAATAATTAGTATCGACTTCCCAAAACACTACTGCTGCCAATAAATTAAGATGCAACACTTCCTTTCTTAGTGAAAATTAGAAGACAGTAAACACTCTATTGTTTTGTTTTTGTCAAAATGTAATAAGAAATACAGGGTAACGTCTGAGATCATTACGCAAGACGAATGTAGAATAATAAGCCAGCCAGATTAAGTAGAATTCGCTAACACACACATTTTGCCGTCGGTCCCTTTATTTAGTGCTGCCGTAAGTATGAGGGTAGGTCAAGTTATGTTGGAAGGCTTTCACGCTGTCTTGACTACGTTTGAAGAACTGGGCGTTTTAATTTCGTTTGACTAGCGTAAACAAGGGAACTTGAGGGCTTAATGTTTTAAAGTTTAAGGTAAAATGTTGCGGATTGAAAGTTATGATAGTATTATTTAGGTATGTATAAATAAACTAGCTGTATCATATTTTCCTCGTTATTATAAGATTAATCCACGGTAAACCGTGTGTAGGCCGATCTGACGTGGTACATTGCTAGCAATAAGGTCCTAGTTCCTATTACTAACAAATAATTTCCCTCCTCTTTGCTAACCTTGTAAAGAAGTAAAGTTAGCGATGTTTTAGAGTGTAATGTCTCGATCTATTGAACCGATTTTGAAAGTTCTTATTTTATTGAGAAAAGTATAAGTAATAAGTAGAATAATATCATGCTCTGAATGCTATCATGTGATGCAGACAAAGTTAAATTAGGCGGATTAGCTATTTTTCAAATATAAGGGTATTTTGTTATATAATAGACAAAGGACAGAATGAAATCTGTATGATGTTATATTAAAAAAATCTGGATATTAGACATGTACAAAGTTCTTAGTCGAAGTCAAAAAAACGGTTGTTAGTTAAAATGCATGGCCCGTATCTGAAAAAGAAAATACATCTATTACAACGAAATGAATTATCTTTATTCATAGAGATCAATTATAGTAACTCAGATATGAGGTATATTTAGTACGGAGTGGTCTGTAATCGTATATATAATATCTTAAGACAATTCACACTGCATCATCTAGGCTAATATAAATACAGTGACATATATTTTTTCCGAATACACAATATACTTATAACACACCAAGATTGGTACAAACAATCATACTCATCAATTCAAGTATCTGTACCGTGCGAGGAATCGAACCCGCGACCACTGGAGGCAAGACGGCGTGCTAAATTGTTCGACCACCGAGGCCGTCTTATATGTTCGGGTTGAAGAATAGGAGACAGATAGGAAATTAAATTTCAAGGTATAGAGCCATGATATCTTGATCTTCTGGAATGCAACGCATGAGTCGTGCCATAGGTGTTATATTAAGATCTTGATGTTTATAGGTGCATCTGTTTGATTTCCATTTCCAAAACATACAAATAATACACTGATGGCCTCGGTGGTCTAGCGGTGTTGCACATGGCTTTACTTCCTATGGTTGCATGTTCGATTCCTCGTACGGTGCAAGCATTTGTATTAATGTGTACGATTGTTTGTATCGATCTGGGTGTTTTCTATATATATATATATATATATATATATTATGTATTTATAAAAAGAATCTCCAAGTATTTATTATATCCGTTGTATAGTACCAATAATACAAGCTCTGCTTAGCTTGGAATTAGATGATGTTGTGTGAACTGCCCAGGGTTTCTATTATGAATACACAATACGAATGATTATTCGACAGAGAATTGTACCCGGTTTTTTACCTGACAATCCAAGCTCTGTCCTGCTTTCTCCGTCTTCTATTCATACAATTTAATTTACATTCGTTCAGGTACGTCTTGTTATCTGATGCACAAACTGGAACATACACTCTCAAGCAGCTGTAACAGTCCCTCTCTGATAGGAATGGCAAATCATCAATCAAGAGCGTTTTATTTGTAATATAGGTACCATTGTCGACAATTACCTGACTTTGGATGCATGTTATGAGGCATAATGTTGTTACTGAAAAGTATGTAATAATAATAATAATCACATAAACTTTTAAAACATCAAGATCTTGCAATAGAAGTAAAAACACAATGGCATATAGAAACGTACATATTGTACCTATTGTTACCTCTACGGGTAGTATACCTAACACATTCAAAAATAGTTTGTAAACGCTGAATATTCATCCTGCTATAAAATATCTGTTACAAAAAGCCACTAGACTAAATACCTGCCGCACGTCAAAATTTCTGACTTTCTACATAATAACTTCCTCACATTCCGCAACCACTCCCACACTTAGCTAAGGCCCGTGTGGGTGTTCTTTTATATTAAATGAAAGAAGATAACAAAAAAGAGAGGATAATGATAATAATGTTAATGAGAGACTTGGTCTCTTTAGACTCCGTCTTCGGTACTAATCACTAGCTTCAAAAGCAAGGGAAATAATAACAATAATATACATTTATTTAGCAGATATTGTTGATATTAACATTATTTACATAAGTTTATAAAAGCATTACAAATATATACATACAAATACACATTGCCACACCAACATAAATTAATTGAAAACTACTGTACTATATGTACTATAAAATATTTGTTAAATAGGACTCCGCTCAGAATATTGCTGAAGCCGAAGCTACAGCGCTGATTTTTAGAGAAGGTCTTAGACTAAATAATAGTTCATAAAACAAAATTGCAGAAATAAATAATTATGGATATGTGGTCACGTATTAGGTTATAATAAGAATTGTATCTGCAATTTCGTGATCAGGTATGTGAACATTTGTTGATAAAAATAAAACGACGAAAATATAACATCAAGATTACGCCATCTATTTTGTTCTTAATAAATTTGTTAATAAAATGGTCAGCTTATTTACTATACTAATTACCTAAAAAAAAAATGTAAGTTTTATACTAAAATATTACTATATAAGATCTTGTCTCTTGATCTTGTTGATCTGTCTAGAACTTGCAGAACTAGCAGTGTGTTATATTAGAACGTGTATCTAAAGTTGAACTAGCAGTGTCCTACCAGATTTGACTGGGCGGGGAAACACGAGCGTTGAAGTGAGTATTGACGTACACAAAGAGACCTGTTAAATTTAGACCCGGGTCACAAGTCCCGGGCTCTGCTCAGAGTTTCCATCTCTGCTAGACCCGGAACCCGCAAGGTGAATCTATGGAAAGCTAAGAAATTTGTCTCAGTACTTACATGCTTTAAACATGATTATTGCGGAAATGACCAGTATATTGAGTCAATATTAAACAATAATTAGTTACCAGTACAGCTGGAAATTATTAGTGTAATAACTTCATTAGTTATTACTGAAATTTAATTGCAGAGTTCCAATTAAACAATTTTATTGTTCTACTAATTGCTGACTGCTGTAGAAAGCGTCGTGTGTCTAGTACTTTAGTATTCTCATTTGGACAAAAGGTCGTAAATTCAAATCTGGATGACACTAAAAACCTTTGTGTTACAATTTTATTTTCGACTCTCCCTGTGAGGAAAACACCGATAAAAAACCAAACAAATCGACGAGATAGTGGTAGACTCGCTTTCTACTACATTGGATTCAAATATACCAAGGGAAATGTGGATATATCAAATATTACGTACGACTTTGTCGACAGATAGCAATAACTCTAATTACCCCATCTGATTTAACAATTGTAAAGATGTTTTTAATATTTATTAGGATGTAATAATTCAAAGGAATTATACTTTTTACTTAATACGAATGTACAAACAACCTGATGGTTTGACGATCAGTGTCGTTATCTATATACATTGACAGATACTACCGACATCATATTACCATGAGTCAACTGTGTCAGTCACACGAGCACAGCATTTTATGAAAAAAAAATTCAGCAAATTTGGTTCACTTAGACAAAAGTTCTTCGGTAATATAAAATATAGTCGAATTGATAACCAACTCATTTTTCGAATTCGTGACCATAAATTGAAGTTGAAACTTCTTAAAATTTAAAAATGTTATCAATTTAAAATTTTATGTTTGATCTAAAAATGAAATAAATGTAATGTTAGTAGTAACATCAGAACATATTATCGGAAGGTATAGCACAGCTCTATTAAACTACTGCTTCATTGCGAGGTAGTGCCAGGCTCTATTTAGAAGCGCTCCAAGTCACAAGATCAAGAGAGTCAATTAATCAATTTTTTTATTTATTTATAATGCTTCATTTCACCAAAATTAAAAGCAGATACAAAAATAGATTAAAGAAAGAAAAAGGTATAGAAGGCGGTTTCTTGGCCAACGCAACTTCCCGACAACCTTAAGAAAGAGAGTATTACTAAAAATAAAGTAAACGGTACATGAGTGAAAAACTTCAAAAAAATATATACACTTACGTATCGTTAATAAATTAAAATTAGTTGTACACTGGATTAAAAAGTAATGTAATATTAACACAAACTATCAATATACAAGTAAATATAAATACAAACATATAAATTTTATAAAAACAAATAAAAATAACATACTATTCTAAATGTAATAAGGAACTGAGGTAGAGAAGAAGGGAACATGCGAGTATTTACAGGTAAGGAGAGAAAGTAAGATTTAGCTAAGTTCTATTAAAAAATTAATTAGTTTTATTAAAAAGTATAAATCGTATAATAAAAACAGAAACTAGTGTGGGGGCAGGGAATTGCTTGTAATGTACATATAGTGGAATGGAATAGAATATCAATATATAGAGTACAATAGATTAATCATACATATACCTAATATTGTATTTAGGTTAGATAAATAAACGAGTAGATATTACAATGCCTCCGAGCAAGACAAGCGGGTTCTCTAAAATCAGTAAATTAAAAGAAATATGTATAAACTCAACCAAATATAGGTTCTAGAAATGTGATACGATTAAATAATTAGTTCAGTCTTCTGTAACTTGCAGTATATCTATTTCAGAGAATCGCGTGTGTTACACGATTGCATTACTTACTGACCTACGATTTATGATCTTTTGGTATATAGAAATAGAGTTTCAAATGATTATGATGACAATACTTACCATAACATACCTCAAAACAAACTGTCAATTCCACTCTCTACTACTATTATAAATGCAGAAGTATACACCCAAATCTTGCTCAGGAATAACTCTGTAATGTCTCACATTAGGCAGACGAATTCAGACAATATTTAGCCTACAGTAAAAATTGATTTACCTAAAGCGTAAGGCAGTGTAATTACAAGATAGGAGGCAAAACGTCTTATTCATTCGGAATTGCAACACATAAATGATATTACGGGCGTACTATGTTAACGTGATGTACGTACTGCTCTAATCATGTTTATAGTCGATCTTGCTAGCCATACTAATTACATAAAAAATATTTGACCGGGAGTATATAAAAGACACCGCTTTACTTCCGATGATCGCGGGTTCGATCCTCGTACGGTGCATTTGTATTCATGAGTATGATTGTTTTTATCCATCTGGGTGTATTCTATACATTATGTATTAAAAAAAAACAAATAGGTATTTATATCAGTTGTCTAGTACCATAGATAATATAATATTACATACTAGTACCCATAACACAAGCTCTGCTTACCGTGGGTTAAAAAAAAGAAAATAACTAAACTCACACGTTTATAATATTAATATCGATGGTTCCGTTCTATTGGAAATATTGAAATCGGAAATATGTCAGTTTTATTTTACGTAACAAACATGATTTCATAATGGAGTGAACTAGCACATTGTACATGCATAGAATGCTGTTCGAATCTTCGACTGTGCATATGCAGCGATGTTCACTGGACCGAGATGGTTCGACACTAAATGAACTAGATTCTTTATGAGTTTCCATATCAATCTTTTAATGGAAGGCTTAGGTGTCAGTTCACACGTAATTCAGGGATTACATTTTTTTATTTATTCATCAATTTACATCTTAAAGACTGCATATCCAGCGATGTGCAGTAGACTGAGATGTTTGGACGCTAAATGAACTGGATTCTACTAAATAAATAAAATATATTCCTGATGCCGTATCTTAGACTATTACAGCAATACATGTCTAGACAGGTCGGTAAGTCATTTATGTCAGTGTATCTCCTAATGAGATTTTGAGAGTCTTTAAATACTACTCTCTGTACATTAGTTGTAGTCTTTTCTTCTTGAAATGAGTGTTTGTATTTTGTGGTCTTTATTTTTTGTTTCAGGCGTTATGAACTGAAGCAAGAGTATCATTTTTTCTATCACAGAAAATGTAATAATCTTTTTCAGGCATTCTTCAATATCAAGTCCGCCGAATGTACTATTATTAGTACATTTATACAATATTGGTATTGTGTGTATTAAAATTAAATATATAAATAAAAGTAGGTAACCGAACTAATTAATACTAATATTATAAATGTAGAAGTGTGTTCATTTATAACTTATATTAAAAGATTGAACGGATCTTACCGAAATTTTACAATATGTATCACAGAGCGGATTGAAAACATTTTTCTAAATATTAAAATTTATGCTTTTTAATATTTAGAAAAGATGTTTTCAATCCGCTCAAAATCCGACAAAATATCTGTTTTGAATTATAAATATAATAACAGCAAGTATTATGAACGATATGTATTATGCTTTCGTACCTTAACGGCTTCATCATCATTATAACATAAGTGTCAAGGCATGGGATAGAGGAGTACATAGACTTTTTTTAATTCTGGTCAATCACGTGGACGACTGGTGGGAAAAATACTAGTAATTAAAAATACATAGGTACTATACAGATACAGTTTTTGCCTAGTACAGGTTAAGTAAAGTTAACCATATAATAGTAAGCATACGTATATGTTATGAGAAAATTTTGTTAAATTTCGTACCATTCCTAAACTATAAGGCACAACTTGTAACATACAGAGTCAAGCAAAGTTAGAAAAGTTTATTTCATAAACTGATCCAACCAAGTGTCGAACCCCACACCGCAGCGGTATTAGGAAATAACGAGATCTATTCCTGAAACTTCGAACAAAAGTGTACACGTCTCACTTGAAATGTACGGATTTCAACTTGATAAATGTACGCGCGCACAATCCCGGTCGGCCGCCATTTTTTCCGACCATCCAACCGTCGGAAATATTACGCGGCGAAATAAAATAAACCCTGGCATCTATTCTCACCAGTTATTATTTATTACTTGGACTCTTGGTCGGGTATTCAGCTGTATTTATGAATAAAAAGTGAAGAATTTCTCTTGAAATATTTGATGCCGTGAATGGGGTGGAGTGGGCATAAGTAACAATGGTTATGACAAGACCGAAAAATGAAATTTAGCGGGGAAAACTGTTCAATGGAAGTGGAAACGACAAGTATACTATTTTAGAAAAGATATTTTTAGGCACTATTAGTCATGCATGACATACTTTTATTCTTTCTTTCATTATCACTAGCAATAGTGTATGTAGGTATGTCATACATACATACTACATGAATAGAGAAGCAATAAATAATTTCTAATTCATGAAAGACATAGATCGAAAAATAAAATTTATAAAACAAAATTGTGTAGCGGAAATGTAAAAATATTTATTTTATAATAAAATCTACATATTCATTATAAAAGTTTAAATAGTTATTACAGTTAGATTTTTAGCCGAAATACAAATGACGAGTTGTATATTAATTTTAGGGAAAATATATTTTTAGGTTTTTAGTCTTCCGTGACATAACTTAAATACACTAGTTGTAGTCAAAACTGAAGTTGAGGGAATAAAATTGTTTAATAGAAATAGAGATGATAAGTGACTAAATGAATACGAGTTTCTGAATGACGAAGAGTCATTGTACATGTAATCCTTTAATAATATATTCTTTTTTATTCATATATTTTTATCATAATTGCCCGCGTAATTGCAGAAGACAGTGATGTCATTTATTCTAAGAACTTTGTTACTTATATTTCACAAATATATAACAATGAATTTAATTTTGACTAATTTCAAAGACATTTTTAGATCCCGATCCTAGTCAAGCGTGATATAACATAAAAGGCATATTGACACTTCATTATACTGTCAGCGTTATGACATCCTGTTAGTGACAGGCATGCAAATCACATCAGCTGAAGGCTCACTATATACCACAAAAGTATTAGAAAATCTATTATTTCTATTACATTACTGTAGATTCCTAGAAATCACATATTTTATAATAAAACATTCTCTCAAACTGTCAATTTCAGCGCAAATAATATGTAGTTTAAATATAACATTTATAATTAACAAAGCAATTAGGTTTTTTTATTACATTTTGTAAGTAAATCTAATTTTTGTAACGTACCTTACATTACTGCATCTTCTGTAAAATTTCGTTCAGAATGGTTTGGCAAAAAAACTATAAACATAAAAAATATAATATTTAGCTTACGTGGATGTTGCATTATAATTGTTTTAACGTATTTTTTTAATGCGTAATATTCGGAATTTTTTTATATAAAACAAACTACACAACACCCAACTACTACTGACTAAAGCATGGAAACTGTTGTATCACATAGAAAGCTGGCATTATTATTTGTCAATTAGAGTCTTTTAGCCATGAAATTCCTAGAGTACTACATAATATAAAAGTCCTTCTATAATTTAAGTATTGTTATTCGATATAACCTCTTTAATTACTAAGTATGGAGTTTTTGTTTTAGTTAATTTAATGAATAAACGAAGGACCAATGCCTACACAGGTTTAAGTCTAGTCCAGTCTATTTTATGAACGAATCCTTACAAGTGACAATTCAGTTATTGTCTCATTATTTCCTTTTAAGCCTTAGTCTTATAAGATTCGTTTTGTTATTATTAAAAGGGAGAATTTCTATTATGTAAAGTTTAGGACTGGCAAGGAGTTTGAATTGAGGATTGATAAAGTATGAGTACTTTATCAAACAGATGTACTTTTTACATGTTTGTATTAGATTCATTGGAATCCATACTAACATTATAAATGCGATCATAAGAGAATACTTTTACTTGTTTTCACGGCTAATCAATTGAACGGAACCTAATGTTTGGTATTAAAATACTTTGTGTCACAAGGAAGGATATAGGTTATATTTTATCTCATACTAGCGACTCGTCCCGGCTTCGCACAGATGCATTACAAATCTGAATTTCTCGACTTGTTTTATATATATATAACATGCATGAATTATACATAAGAACCTTCCTCTTGTATCGCTCTATATATTAAAAAAAAAATCGCTTCGAATTCCGTTGCGTAGTTTTAACTATTTAAGTATATAACCTATAGGGACGGAAAGACAGCGAATGCGACTTTGTTTTATACTATGTAGTGATAAGTAAATTTACAATTAAATACTCTTGGTCATAAATACTGTTTCTTGTTTGGTAGCTAAAATTAATAAAGTGTAATATGATTAAGCATTAAGAGATGAATTATAATAATGTATTTAATACTAATATCTTATTATTATTCGTGGAATATTCCAACAAGGATATTTTTAAGGGATGATAAAATGTATACTCGCGTCCGCAATATATTCGCTGATGGGGTGCCAATGGAGTATGAGTTCAGGTCAGATAGGCTACGTCACCCGAAATTTATTATTATGGTTTCCATGGAGAACCCTGTGGAGATCGAGCTGACATAGTTGCAATGGTTGACATGGTTACATTATTAGCAATGGTAACCCCATTGCTAGCTAATAGCTAATCCACACTACTTATAATCCCAATCGCTTAAGGACTATTACTCAGGTATACTTTATAGAAAGTGTGCGGGTTATCTCTAACTCCTGATGTCAAGTAATTTACTTCTCAAAGGTTCTTTCGTTGAAGGAAAACAAATATACCGACCGTTAATTCGGTTGAAAGGTAAAATTACATGGCCTCCGTAGGCATGGCATCTTAGGACTCCAGGATTGTAGTACGTGAGGAATGAGCATCATAGGCTGACGTGATATCTGTGATGCTTGTCATGTGTATAGGCATTGTTACCACTGACTTCTCATGGCTTCGAAATTGGCATTGTTACCATTGACTTTTTCTGGTTATCAGCATCTCATTCTAGTTACGTAAAAAATAACTACTGACTCCGAAAACAACTGCTGTCCTACAGAAATGAATGTTTTTTTTTTTAAATGGTATATTTATTGATAAGGAAAAGCTGTATAAGGATATATCCGCTTATGGGACAAAATGCAAGTTACAACAGTTTGGACATCGGTTTACGACCACGTAAAATTATTTACGATCCGATCATAAAGCGAACATATTTTATCCTGCACTTAAACATTACTTGAAACCTGCCATTCGATTTTTAACTCTATGTTTAATATATAAAGCACCATTTGATATTAATATATTTTTGTAGTTATGACAAAACCAATAAGTTTTGTATGTACTAGTTTCGAGTTTCGGAAACTGTCCACAGGACAATAAAAAGTACTAACAACAGTGTTTGTAATAGAAATAACTATAATTCATCGTTTTGGCATATTGTGCTGACATTTTGTTTAATTAATAAATTTATAATCTTTTATGTACTACTCGTGAATATTTAAATTTTCTGTTGTATGATTTTACTCTATTTCATCCCTAGACGATCTTGAAAAATGCTTAAAAAATACAAGTATTTATAATAGTCACGTAGCAACAAAAACGTTACAAATCGACTAAATCTGAGAAAACTAAACTATCATAGTAATAATAATCCAGGACAATTCACACAGCCCTATCTAGTCCCAACATAAGCATAGATTGTGTAACAGGTACTATGTAGATAATTGATAGAAATAGATGTATTTATTTTGTAATACTAACTTATGTGGTATAAAAAAGTCTCTTCCTAAGCAATGGATTTTAATCCAGTTTTTAGCAATAGATAGAGTGATTGAATAAGTAAGTGATTTTATAAACCTTATTTTTATTACTGTAATAGTGTGTTTCGCACTAAAACTATGCGAACATGCTTTCTAGTTATTTTTGTATATATTATATATATATCTGCATTTTTGCCAATTATCATCAGTTGCCATTTGTGTCATAAATTATCTACTTTATATCTTAAAATTTGGCAAAAATAAGCGCTGAAATGAATTCATCAGTGTTTAAATTCCAATCAAATTCTAAGCCTACAGCAATTTAAATTTTAAATTTGTCAATTGTAAGTCTATTTCACGAAGGTTTCGTATAATTTTAGCGTTCACGCATACTAATGCGTGTAAACTATTACATGAGAATTATAAACTCTTTCAGAGTGAAATTAGAAGTTTGATTGCAGTCGAAAATTCGTTTAGACTAATATTGTAAAGATGAGTTTGAAGGTGAAGGTAAATGTTGACGTACGGCGGCGTAGGGCTCCTTAAACTGACTCCCGGGTCTAAAGTCCCGGGAACTGCTCGAAGTTTCTCTCTCTGCCACACGATGGAAATGCTAAGAAGTTTGTCTCTATGTTTTGTTTGCAATTGTTAAACTTAACACATATTTATAATACATTGGTCCACACCACGAGTATACCAGAATGGCAGTCAGTGGGAAGAAATGGCGAGCTGTCGTAAGGCTGCCTCTACTGTATAATGAAACGACCATGACCATTCTGTCAAGAGCATTTCGAATAAGAAAATATTTTTTCCACCCACATAAAGATGCATATATTAACAGAGAGACACATTGTCTATTCTATTTTAAAAGTAAGAGATCCATACAATAACTACAATCACGCAGCTGGAGTGGTTTGATATTGATTTATGAGGGACTCGATGGTCTTGCGGTTTAGCACACCGCCTTACTTTGTGGTCGCGACTTCGATTTCTGGCATTATGCAGTAAATAGATAGAGTATTATTTAAATAATTTCAATTGTCTAGTATAAATAACACAAGCCCTGCTAAGTTTAGGACTAATTGCACATGTGTGAATTATCCTAGACTACTATTATTAAACGTTCGGAGCTGGAGCGGATACATTATACTTTGAAGAAAATCTTCAAATAAATAGCTACTGCCATTACACTTGATCACACAAGGTTCACTCAATCATATACCAAGCATTCGATATACGATAATCTGTCCATCTATCAGGATGATATGCACATGTATAATGATTGGGGTTAATGCGAATTATGTGTTTGACAAAGCCACACACTGGCGACACGCTCGTTGTACTATTACCTGAGGTTTGCAGATTAAATAATTAATGAGTGTCGATAAGTAGGTAAATGCCGTAAGAGGATTCTAAATAGTATCTATACTTTGTTATCTTACTAATATTATAAACACGAAGGTTTTGTGAGTGCAAAAGATAGGTAACAAATATCTTTGTTACTCTTTCACGCAAAAAATACTGAACGGATTATAATAAAGCTTTACAGTAATTTAGCTTATACATGAGAATAACATATAGTCTATAAATTTCATGAGGGTCACACCTTTACAGTTTTATTATATGTATATATTGTTAGACCTACAATAAGATCCACTGGCAGTTTAGTATATATCATTATCTATATTTAAAATAGAAGTATTATTTTTATTTATTGTTTTTATTTACACTTCACTGCGCTCTGCTATAGCAAACATCTAATAGCATATCTCTTTTTTATAATTTACTAGCTGACTCGCGCAACTTCATCCCCATCACACTTATTTGAACGCTCAATTTACATAATACCTTTTTAAATTATAATGTATGTGTTATTCAGATGTATAAGTCATATTACTGTAAAGTTTCATCAACATCGGTTCGGTACTTTTTGCGTGAAAGATTAACAAACATCCGTCCATACTTACAATCTTTCACGTTTATAACATTAATAGGATTATTACTTTAATAATCATCTAATTATTATAAATAGAATCGTTACCATAACTGTTAAAGTTGTGAAATAAACTATTATATAATATTCTCGCTGCAAACTTCTTTCAAAGGGTTGCCTTAGAAGTTGCTAACAATTGGAGCGGCATTTTATAGAAACATTATCAGGAAGTCGTTATTGCTCTAATGGTTGAAAGTTTCTGCACTTTAATACCTCACTATTTTCAAGTAGACGAAGTTAAAATGTGGTATGTTGAACTTAAGACACTTCAAGCAGCATACGTATTTACATAAATGATGCAGCAATTTTTCAGTCAATTGTAGAATTGACGGCCCCGGTAGTCTAGCGGTTTAGGACACCGTTTATTTCCGATGGACACGGGTTTGCTTCCTCGCACGGTACAAACATTTGTATTCATGAGTATGATTGTTTGTATCGGTGTGGTATTTTCTATATATATTATACTATAGATCAGTTGTCTGCTACCCATAACACAAGCTCTGCTTATCGTGGCACTAAATGGCGCTGTGTATACGGTAGGCTAGAATAGAAAATCGTTTATTTAAATAAACTTACATTGAAGCACTTTTAAATAGACATCACATTTTTTAATTTTTTTCAATCTATCGCTCTTTAGGAAAGCTGTTTCATAACAAGAAGAATGAGCAAGAAACTTACATGTTGCTCTTATAAATAATTTTGTTGTTACCTTACATTTTTTAGTTATGTGAATACAGACATGATTAAGGATTATTATTATTATTATATCAATGGTTACTTATGTTATTATCAAAACGAAACTTCTGAAAGTAGGTTATATTTATTAATGCGTCGTATGCCACAGCTCCGGACTACCGCTGTACGTCAAAGCTGGGCTCATTTCCTGCAGGAAACTGAATGCTAGTACCACATCCTATTCAAGGTCGTTGAGTAAATCTCGCTTGTAGACAAGTAAAATATGACGCAGATGCAACACTCTTTATTTCAAATATTAAAGAATTTATAGAAATAGAAATAATCTTTATTGAAATAAATGTAATAAAAGCACATTTGTATAGTCATATTTTTATTCTACCACTCATTCATCACGAGAAGAATAAGCAAGAAACTTTCATGTATCTCTTTTAAATAAATGTTGTTCAGAATTACATTTTTAGGAATTATCAGTAAAAACAAACTGCCAAATAGCAAAGTTGATATAAATAAGAAATAGTTATTTGATTAACAATATAAATCAAGTTGTCAGAGATGATTAATCTTAAGAATCTGCACGTCGGCATTGAGTATATCATTTTTTGTTTTTTAATTACTTCAAATTAAAAGAAAAGAGAAGGTTTTTAATCATAATCACATGTTATATAAGTATACGTATGTAATTTATATCCTCGCATCGATGATCAGAGAAATAATTAACTTTTGACGTTATGGCATTACATTAAAGTAATTTTGATCCTTGACCACAAAAAAGGACCATATCTAGACTCCTAGACATATAATTCTAGTATTAAAATTTTAGTCACTTTTTTTATTTATAGTGCTTGCATTACCAGAGAGATTGATATTAGTTGATACAAAAATATTTTGTGTGTTAGACATATTCAAAAGCGCCACAATAGGAGTTTATAAGCCGGAGTATTAAATCAATAAGTCACAATGTTATATTTGTATTACGATCTGTCACCGTTCTTAGAATTCTGTTGAATTGTTGATGTATCCTGTCACATCTGCTGTTATGAAATCTTTGGTAAGTTTCCATTTATTTTAATGAAATATTTTCCTGCTGTCTTCCTCTGTAGTTGTTACGGTCAGTTTGTCTTTGAAATTTGTTGCATTTACCAGGAAATGAGCCAACTTCAAATATTTACTCGAAATATAAGTATAATAATAGTAACATAAAATACCAGCTGACTTAGCAAATGTTTAGTTATATAAGAATATCGTTATTAAGAATAGTATTATATATTATTGTTGTAAATATTTTATAACGCATTTAAAAAAAATACAAATAAAAAATATTTGGGGTAGATCACTATTATTACTTAGGGGTACAAAAAATAGCTTACATCCCATTTTTATATCTACAGAATATACATACAAAATTTCATAAGAATCGGTCGAGTCTAAATTATTCATAGCGTTAATTACAATATCTTAAATCTAATAGTAATAATAGCAACACATGTAAATATATACATATATTTACATTTATATACCCATCGGCTCCTCCGACCCATATTTATTTATCCATATGAAGAAATGACATACATATGTAATTTTGTTGCTTTTATTTAACTCAACTAATATTAAAAATACGAAAGTTTATCTGTGTGTTTGTTCTCTTTTCATGATCTCTCATTAATGCATCATAATAGAATGGTGGTGGTGGACCATGGCGGGTACCTTCGCTTACTTTACTTTACGATAACGGGGCACCAGTGGAAGATGATAAGATGAGTATGAAGTCAGATTAGTTAGGTCATCGTAAAACATTCACCAGTGATTTATTACGATGGTTTCAATAGAAACTGGTCCAAACCAGTTCCTCTTGAAACCACGTTGAAGTATTTTTTTAGCAATTATTAGTCCACATCTCTAACAATCTACTTCCCCCCATCTTTTTACGAAATCTCAAGTACTTTTCTAGAAGTTCATATCTCTAATAACCCCTGTCTCCTACCTTTTTATACGACT
Organism: Achroia grisella; assembly: GCF_030625045.1. Classification (NCBI taxonomy): domain Eukaryota; kingdom Metazoa; phylum Arthropoda; class Insecta; order Lepidoptera; family Pyralidae; genus Achroia; species Achroia grisella. Next base: position 1,068,501 of record NW_026712999.1, read on the forward strand.
AAAAAACTGAACTTAGTGAAATTTTCGTAAATAATATACAAAGGACGGACACGCTTTTTTATCTTAAAAAATCTCACGATGTCACGAATAACAACTAGTATATTTATATTTTATAAATAACGCTTTTATTCACTTTAAATTATATATCCAAAATGATTTCAGACTGAAATCCTGGCTAAGTGCGACATTAGTAAACTTACAGCTGTCGGTTTCGAAACGGCTTTGCTTGACAAACGGTCTGAAAGATTTTCTATTTCGTATTCCCTAGTTAGCTCCCTAGTAGACCCTGGCCTGACACTGTGGGTGTCAATGTTGACATGGGTATAGTGAACCAATTTGATTGCGCGAAAGGTTATATATTAGATAATGTCTTTAATACAATTATTTTAGTTTAACTCTCATAACTTTGTGAACTGCGCTATATAAAGTACAATCTAGTTGTTAGTTTAGAACTAAAACGTCGTAAATTTGTAGTTTTATTTCTTGTACATTATTTTAATAGAATTGTCCAGGAAACAATTTAACGGGCCACTTGATAGCTTATTATACGTAGTAACTGTAGCCTATATATATACACGAACTACTACGAACATAACGTAATTACGTGACGCTAGAGATATCACTCATGCGTTGCCATTCCGAAGGACTAGCATTTTATGCCTGTTATACCGTAATTACAATGACTTATCTCACTATAACTCAACTGTAATATAGATTAAAAAGCAATCTGTTTCGCGGCTGGAATAGGCACTATGTAAACGACGTTTTAAAAGGTATACAGTCAGTTAGTACAGGTACTAAGTCTTGAGTAAATAATTAGAATGATAAAGAAGCTAATTACCTACTTAATGGTTATCATGTTATAATGTGACGTGCACGCGAATCGTTAGAATCACATAATTATCTATCGTAAAAACCCTGTAATTCCACTGTCACATATCAACCCATCAATTGAAACATATTTTATAAAGCACATTGCTTAATGGTAGTAATAGGCAAGACAGAGTTACCCACGCAGACTTTTTAAAAAGTTTGTCTCGGTAAAGATTCACATACATACAAACACACATGCACATACGCAACATACTCACAAACCCACTAGTAGATATTAAGCTTAATAAACAAATCAGTTAATTTAAGATTTTTTATACAACTTTTGTTAGTTATTTTGTATGCTGTGTTTTCCTATAAGTAATTATAGATATTGATTATAAATCATTACAAGTAAATAGTGAGATTTATGCATATAACAATTGTTGGTTGATTCTAAATAAATAAAAAAAGAAGACAATAATATACGTACATATTTAGTACATCCTCTTATAAATATACATTCATTCACTTAATTGTAGTCATCAGGGGATTCGATCGATGGATTTAACATCTCCAAATATTCGCAACCCTTAGAGAAATAGTTAATTGATCGAAGCACTGGAATCAGAGTTGGCGATTCGATTATGCCGGTCAATGGAGCAAAGTTCCGCATCGCATTAATTAATTTAGGCCATGAGCGATTCTGATTGTCACTTCGTTTGTATATATTGTAACTATTACTACGCAGTTTATGGAGTCGAGTGTGTACGTTTGTTTGTTTCTTTTTGACGACTAAAATAGCTGAATGAATCTTATAATATATGAATGAATGAATGAGTAAAATTGAACACGAGTTTCGCGAGGCTATATCTTACCTTTTATCTAAAAAAGCAGACTATTGCGGGAAATACCTTTCTATATATAAGTATTTATTACACGATACTCAATAACACTAATTTTAAGTTCCAATTTCTACAAAGTACAGCATGATGACAAATCTAAAGTACTAGTTGTTCTGTTCTGTTTTTTTTTTTAACAAGGATGTCCAAATTTTTATATAGTCTATGTTTATATAAAATATCATCAGTATCTATATCTATTACTTTAGAAGTTTCTAATTACTTTTCAAATATTATTTTCTGCCAACACAACAGGCAATTTCAATAAATTACCCGCCTGAATTAAAATTAACTGTACTAGGTTAAACGAACAAAAACACAGCTGTTAAGTTCACTTTATTAAACCCTAAACCAAGTTAATAGCAAAAACTACTCCATTTATTCCAGCACAAACGATTCCGGAAGGGAAATCAAGCCGAACTGTGAGGCCGAAAAGAGGGCCGAAATCCCGGCTGTGGACCCTTCGTGTCCATAAACCGTGCGTAATGAAGGATCAACTTATGACAGGAGCCCCGTAGGGAGCTAACTATAATTCACTTCGGCGTCTAACATACTGGGCAAAAGAAAAATATACAATAGAGTCGTTGATGTAGAGGTAAGACGGTGTCACAATACAGTGCATGATATTCAAATATGTAGGTACAAAATATTATGACAGAAATAGATATGAGAAATTATGACGCTGACTGTAAAATTTTACGAAAGCGATTTAATGTGAATGTACAAATGTAAGTAGGTATGAATAATATGTAAGTATGTATAGATAGTAAAGTACAAATGTAAAAATAATTTATGAATACATTTGTTTTCGATTTATATTTATGCTTAATATTTAAATACATTATTATCTATTTTTTTATATTTACTAGACACGTAATATTGACAAATATGTAGAAATAATAAATAATGTGGGGGTTGAAGCCCACAGTTCCGTGATAATTAGTTGAGATATTGATTGATTGATTGTAGATGAAGGGTTTTTTGCTAAATAAAACCGCCTTGGTTGAATGCTACTCAAATACTGATTTTATTGCTAAAAGAAATGTAATGCGGTGAAATGAATTAAGAGGAGAAATTGCATGTGTCGGCAACTGTGTATTAGTAAGCAGGCATGTGCGGTTGCCCGTATAAATAATATAATAGAGAAATTGGAATAGTAAATTTAACATTTTTTTATATAATGTTCTAATATTATGTATAGTTATAATAACAGATAAATAAATATAGTATAAGTAAGTACATAGATGACCTTACGCCTACATAATTCCCAAAGCAAATATCCAAAGGACATTTTCAGTTTGATACAGATGGCAAATGTTAAACCGGGTCAAAGTTAATTTACTTTTATATCTATATGTACGGGAAATCAGTACAACTTTGTATGTTCAGGCAAATTGCATTATATGTTGCGAAATAATTGAGTTATGTAACATTTATTATTTTTAATATTCATCTATGGAGCAATCATATTTTGCTACTAACCAACTGTAGTTTTCTTAAAGATTATATTATTTTAGTGTTTTTATTTTGTCTGCAAGAGATAAGGCGATTTATTTAACACATTTGTGTAAAGCTTTTTTGTTGTTTTAGTCTGTGCACAATAAAGAGTTATATTAGTATTATTAGTTTATAATAAACTTATTAAAAACTTGTTATTTCATTGTACTACCTAATACTTATTTCCGGTTCTCATGAGAATTGAGTAGATTAAAAATAGTGATCAAAAATGAAGAAGATTGAATATTTATTCCATATTTATCTCTTCTCTCTCCTCCTCCTCCAATTTCTGTACAGAATATCATGCTATTTGTTTTATCTGTGTTTTGATCACTTCAGTAAATCCGTAGCTTAAACGTGTATATCTACTCATTTACACATTATTATCTCATTGCAAGAGTCTTAGAAGTGATCATATATATCTTTTTCTTTTGTCAGCATGGGATAACCCATTGGGCATATGCCTCTCCATTACCACGCTGCATGGTACGTTACCTAGCGGTGCCATAAATTTCCAGCTATGATTACTATATCATCAGATATACTGGCCGGTAGTCTGCTTCTTTTAGCTACGTCAGATTCCAGTTCAGGAAGCAGAATATACTTAAGTAAAATGATAAAACATTTAGAGGTAGATATATGACGCCTTTCGTATTAATTTTCTTCTGCCAACCCTACAAGAAATCTGATGTGATAAAGACATATTACTTTAGCAAAACTCTGAAAATCATACACATATATTTAACATCAGTAATTTTGTTAATGAAAACGAGCGATAATTCGAGTTGAAATTAACTTTTCTGTAAGCGTTGGTGTAAGCTAATCATACGCTCCGTACGGCATCTAGGTCACTGAGGATTTATGAGATATGCTCCCGCCTTGTATAATCAGGACATATGTATCTTCTATATACAGTACAAATAACATAGGCTTTAATAACGTCAACAGTCCTAATTACCAGTTTCATTCATTTAATTGGAATGACAAATAAGCTGGCCACCTGATGGTAAGAAGCATATATTATTTGTGGTAAGAAGTAACATTCGCCTATACATGAAAACACTACGGACATCATGTTATCATGTGACCTGTGATAGCACACATGCGTTCTATTTCTGAGAACTAAGATGTTATGCTTCTTATCCTATGATTTCACTACCTAATCTATATATATAAATAAAATTGGAGTATCTGTTTGTAATATTGAAATAACCATTTTTTACTACACGCATATGAATATAAATACGGCACATACACCAAAATAATTTTTTTTCCAATTTTTGTCTGTCTGTCTGTTTGTTCCGGCTAATCTCTGAAATGGTTGGACCTATTTTGACAGGACTTTTATTGGCAGGTAACTAATGTAATAAGGAGTAACTTGGGCTATTTTTCTTTTAGAAAAATTCTTTTATTTTAGAAAAATAAAGTTAAATTCCACGCGTACGAAGTCGCGGGTACAGCTAGTCTATAATAAAAACATCTTTAACAAAGAAAGGTGCTTGGCAGCTGAGACAAGAGAGACTGAGGTATCCACGACTTTACGTGTTTTAGATATAGTATAATCAATGAGGCGAATATTTGTACCATATTTTATTCCAATATCTGTAAAGAAAAACAATGTTCATTCAAATAAATTCTCAGTCTATCTGTTTGATGACCACGGTGGTCTAGCGGTTTAACACACTGCCTTACTTCCGATGATCGCGGGTTCGATGCGTACAGTGCAAACACTTGTTGGCAATTTATTAAATAGTATGATTGTATGTAATGGTCCGGGTATTATCTCTGTATATTATGTATGTATTTGTATGTATCAGTTGTCTAGTACCCATAACACAAGATCTGTTTAGCTTGGGACTAGTGTGAATTATCTTGATATATAGGTATAATTATGACTATAATTCTGTGTTTATTCAATCATAAATCGCCTTATGGTATATGATCGTATGTCGGTACTGGAGTATGCATTGATCTTTGATGAACAAGAATTACTTACTTAGAATTATTATAAAAAGTCAATAGGTAAAAGGAGGTTTTTGTTAAAGGTCTTATTTTAGAAGTACTAAGGAAACTCTACATCTAACAAGTTGGAAATAAAAATTATTTATTGTTGTTTGTTCCAGTTATATAAATACAAATTTGTTAGATATTTCTCATATATTTATATACATATACAATAACCCCTCCAATTATTCAGCACGAGTTTTCTTATAAGAGGATAACGTTATTAGTCTAGTTTCCGCCATAAAGCGATTGTTATAGGATTGTATATTATCTGTATTAGAATTTTAGTTTTAGATTAAGTTGACAACCTCGATGGTCTAGCGATTTAACAAATCACTTTACTTTCGATGGTCGCGAGTTCGATTCCTCTCATGGTACAGACTTATGTATTCATGAGTATGATCGTTTGTCGGTCTGGGTGTTTTCTATGTATATTATATATACATTTACAAAGAATATATATATATATATATATATCTGAGTATATCAGTTGTCTAGTATCCACAATATAAGCTCTGCTTACTGTATTAATTATAAAGGGTTATTTATTTGTTTATTTTTATTATGGTAATGTATATACATATATATTATTATAAAAAGAATTATTTTTCAATGATTTCTACTACAACAATAGCTGTTAACTGCGAAATCATGTGCACAAACTTTCGTAACCTCCTTCACTCCTTTCAGATTATATTTTAAGATAAAAAATATACTACATCCATCCTTGTAACAGTCAGTCAGACAGTCTTTACGTCATATATGTGTCTTTACGTTCCGTCCAGTCGTTTAATCGTGAATAAGTAACATAAAGACAGACATATTTTTGCATTTATAATATTTGTGTGGTATATTAGTATAGCATTGCGAATAGCGAGAATGCGATCTCGATTAATATATTCCAGTGTCACGAACTGAATGATTTGATACGACAACGTTATACAAAGCTATTGTGTGACAGTCGAAATATCATTCGATATGCTATTTCCGTCCATTATATAACTGAGGTGTTACATATATATTAATTAAGATAATTAGTGTTATGTAAGGTAGGGTACATATTAATTACGTTAGTAAATGTAGACATCAAACAACTGTATTCTTGGTAATACATTTTATCGAGAATAATAGTTGTTTAAAGCAGTTTAGAAAAAAAAAACCCAAATAAAGTTCGTCGCCCAAATGCTATGTTTGTAAATATTATTCTGTGCATAATAAAGAGTTATTATTCTTAGCATCATTTATAGTACCTGGGCAACAGAGCTTTGCTCGTTCGCCCACCGTTAAGATTGTTGTTTAGACAAACTTAAGGACTAAAATGAAAATATTTTTATGGTAAATAGTAGATGGAACTTTATAATACTATTTAATTTTTTTCCTGTATGCTGATATACAATTCAAGTCTCTAAAAATCTTACAATATTCTGTTTTAAAAATATTTCTTTTATAAAATCACATAATATGAGGAAAAATATTGATACATATATAATTAAAAGCGAATCTTAACTAAATATAAAATTTATTACAAAGAACATAATAACCATGGACAATTCACACAGCGTCCATATAGTTCCAAGGTAAGCAGAGCTTGTGTTATGATTACTAAACAACTAATATAAATATTTAAATACATTTTTTTATAAATACACAATATATGTAGCAAACACCCAGACCAATACAAACAATCACACTCAGAATGGAAATCTTTATACTGTACGAGCAATCGATCCCGCAGAAAAGATAAACGATGTTTTACACAATTTGGTACACGAAGCTCATTCCATGAGACGTAGCATGCATGCCACAAATTACTGTTGTCACCTCACCGAAGAATGATAAATAAAATTACTGACACGTCAGTCAATGTGGTAACGGATTAGTGATGTACCGTGTCAGTTAACGTCGCTATACATCTGTATTACAGGTTATACCTATTTCAGACACCAGCTCCTCACAGCAAATCGATTAAAATAATAAATTTAAGCATTTTACTATAAAGAATACTACAGGAGGGTACTGCGAGGAGAAGTAAATAAATCACACTATTATTATTATTATATTACATCTAGTAATTCCTCTCAACTTTACCCCTTATTTATTTTATTAACCGACACACTTTACACGAATAAATTTATGATAAATAAAGGTATTTACCTCTCTGAAACGTGGATCCAGTCTTAAATAAATTCAAACAAATTTCAGTACCAACAACAGTCAATAAGTGTAAGGATATCGTGAGTGTTGTGTGTCGCGATCTTGCATTGGACAATGTAGTAACGGTAAAAGAATAAACTGCTGGAACCTATCTATATTGACATCGCTGTTACTGCAGTCGTAGCACTAGCTCGTGATCACGGCTAGTGCAACCTAGTTGAAACGTCGAGAGAGGTAAATAGCTTTATTTGTTATAAAAACATTCGTGATTAGACTGGGTTAATAACATAAATAATGTATATTAAAAATGATAGTTTAAATTTAACTTTTGCCCCTTGTTTTTCTACATAATAAATAGGTTATGTCCATTTCGAACTTTACAATTTCTAGCATGATATTGTGTCTTTAAGATTGTTGCATAGTAGGGAACACGAGTTGGCTGAATGGATTTATAATATAAGCTTTTGTATTACATACGGAACCCTTGGTACGTGATTATGGTTTATGCTTGGCCAGTTTTTATTTATCACTATTCGTTATTCGTATAATGCATCGGCGTTTTTAGCAAAAAAATATTATTTATGTATCACGTATTTATTATTGAAATGTTACCTGAAGATAAATTTGTATTTTCCCGCAAAATTTAGTCAAGATCAGATCAGCAGAGAACCCTACCATCCTTAGCGAATGGTAGCTTCAACTTAAACCCTCAATACCAGCTTTTTGACCTCATGTAACTAGTTTTTTAATGGTATTAGTTCTGATGTGGGATGTTCCAGCGCTCTATCAAATATATAGCTTTATATTGATGAATCGTCCTTCACATACACATAGACTACTCGATAAGTATAATATATAGGATATTATATTTATCGAGTAGTCTGTCACTTTGTTCCAGGTCCAGTTCTAAAAATAACTTTAACGTAATTATGTATATCTCCCACTCCCAGACTTGTATAAAACAGCATGGCGCAGCAAAAATATACAAAATAAAGAAATAAATAAAACAGTAGGTACATTGGCGTTGGCGGGAGTCTTATTGCACTTGACTAATTTAAGGTACAGTCACCCTAGTAATAAAGAAAGTTTGGGGCGCCATATGTTGCGAGGGGAGATTCTCTGTGCATTTGAATTACAAAACTACGCCTAATGTTCTATGTAATTGTGTGATTCTTGTTCTGTGGGGTCGAAAAATTAAGTACATTACTTTACTAGTATGTACAGTCAGACTAACCATTGTTAGAATATGTCAACAATAATAGAATTATAATTAGGCAGAGTAATCAAAAACACAATTACCTAATAGTAAAGGAACTATTTTGTAGTTAACAGTGTGCTATTTATTTTATGTATTTTTTACACTACGGTTGTACACCCACCTAATGGTAAACGGTTATCATAGTCTATGGACGCCTAAAACACAAGGGGGTGTCACGTGCGCATTGCCATGTGACTTAAATATCGTTCTTGAAAAACGATAATCTCAGAAATGGCTTAATTAATTTGGGTGCAGTTTCCACTATTGTATAATATTGTCTGAACCGCAAGCTTGTTTCTCATTCACATCATCAGTATGACGATGTAAATGAAACACAAGCTTGCGGCTCACCGGCATCCGGCATTTATGGCATACAGCCCCTATAACGTGAACAGCACCACGGTGACACCACACCACAACATCTTTCAAGAGATAGATACACACATGACACAGATATTTTGATTCTTATACTGTAATTTGACTATGAAATCACACCCCACAAAGCTACTACATAGCTTACAAAGGAAGCCGCTTGATGGTTGAAGTAGAAGAACGCAGTGGCCTTTTACAGTATGCCTTAAATAATTTCTCAATGAATGAATGAATATCGTCACTAATGAGTACTCACCCTTACTAATATTAAAGTAGATTTTTACATCCATATTAATTTTAATTTTTTGTGTGGACTGTACTGTATGCGAATAATTTCATCGTAATATTAGAAGTTAAAATTCTTCCGATATCGAATATTTTATTAAATTAAATAGGGTTTATTTTTAACTAGCTGATCCCGCGGCTTTGTACCCGTCCAACTTTTTTGTTTGTAAATTGATTAATATAATTAAAACACAAAATGTTAATTCACTTAAAATTTTATGTTTATATTAATGCGACAAAAACTTCAAAAGTTTACAATCGTGCAAAAGTGGAAACTGCTTCCTAATTAGTTGAGCCGTTTCTGAGATTAGCGCTTACAAAGGCAAAGACAAACAGTCAAATCTAACAATCATTGATTTGGGATTTATCACATTGATAAAGTGCCCAATAGTTTTTCTCATAAATATTCCATGTACAAACAGAGATCAGTTACTTTTTTATTATATGTATAGACTTGGAGTCTTGAATGTAGGTATAAAAGATTACTTATTGAGAGCCTCTGGACGCTGTGAATTTTCATGGCAAGAATTCTTTACGACCGATTTCATTTCCTCGTCTTGCATATAATTATTTAAAAAAAACGTCTCGTATAATTAATGTGTCTGTAGCTATGACTTAAGTAATTTATAGAAAAAATGGGACGTGCTCGGTATAATTAACGGTCTCGGCTAAATTGACGTCCTCGGTGGTGTAGCGGTTTGGCACGCCGCTTTACTTTTGATGGTCGCGGGTTCTTGTTAAATGTCCAGGGTTATTTATTTATTGTTATTATTTATTAATTAAGAAAGTATTCAGGGAATTTGTCACTGTATGGCTGAACTGTTAAAATTGTACCATTCTTACCCTTAGATTGTTTATCATTCCGCTTATATATGACGACCTCGGTGGTCTAGCGGTTTTGTGACTGCTTTACGACCGATGGTGGCTCGCACGGCACAAACATTTGTATTTATGAGTATGATTGTTTGTATCGGTCTGGGTGTTTTCTATGTATAATATGTATGTATTTACGAAAAAAAAAAATATCTATGTATATGTATCAGTTATCTAGTACCCATAACACGCTTATAGATCTGTGTGAACTGAGATTATTATATATTATTATTATTATTATTATTATTATTATTATATCACAAAAACAGAATAATAATAGAGAGAACAATTCATAAAGCATCAACTACACTCAAAGTAAGCAGAGCTGTGCTATGGGTACCAAACTACTGACAGAATTACTTTTTTTTCTCCCCGAGCATATTTGCAATCAATCCTAAGACTATGAGCAAATCCGTTCTGTGATGCTATCATGTTCTTTACTTCGTCGTTCGTCACTTCCCATTGGAAACTTCTACTCATCTGCAGCCTAAAGTGACTGTCGGTCTTTAGCTGTATGATATTATAGCGTTTTAGTCATCTCACATACTAATTCATGGTGAGTTGTCGAGCAAGTTGACAAAAATACATATTTTTTTGTAAATATATATTTGTATTTTTTTATACTACGTAGGTGGCTAACAAGCCTACGGCCCATCTGATGGTAAACGGTTACCGAAGCTTATGGACGGTTAACAATCAAGGATGCCACGTGTGTTGCCGACTCTATTACATATATAAGATACCCAGACCATTATTACACAAAAATAAAGTGTATATATGACGGAGATAACGCCTCTAAGTATTAAGTCCACCTAGGGGACGCCCTAAGAAAAGATGGATGGATTGTGTGAAAGATGATATGAATAAAAGAAGAGTATGTTTAGATATGACGACTGATAGAGAGCGCCAAATAATGGGATATGTACAATGATGATGATGTACACTTTATTTTTGTGTATTGAAGTTAAATTAATAAATAAATATAACATATATAATAGTGTAATCTTGTGACATCATCATCTGCTTCTTCTTTATCCCATTTATTTGGGGTTGGCGTAATATGTTTTTCGCTTCCATTCATCCCTGTTCGCAGTCATCGCGTTATTTACTTCCTTTCTTACAATATCATCTTTCCCACAGTCCATCCATCTCTTTTTCAGCCTTCCTCTGCCTTTATAACCATCCACATTCATATATAACACCTTTCTAAAAATAGTATCCTCATTCCTACGCATTACATGTCCATACCATGATAGACGATTACTCTTCAACCTCTCTGACACCGGTGCCACTTTCATACTTCCTCTAATGTATTCATTCCATATCTTATCCATTCTTGTCACACCACACATCCACCTAAATATTCTCATTTCAGTTGTATGTAGTCGTATTTCATCCGTCGCCTTTACATAGTGTAATCTTGTAACCTTATTAAGTAAAATAAAAAATATTCTTCGCATCATTTCGGACCGCGCAATGAAATAACTTGGAGATGAAATATGGGCGGAATTAATTCTTCAACTGTTCGAGCTTACAGCTATAAATTTTATATAAATAAACAAGTCGGAGTCGGTTTCTACAGCTAACCGCCACAATTAGCTCTCCGATGTTGCGGTCGCAACTTTGAGAACACAGCATCGTTCAAAATTTACTGTTGTTGTCTATTATTCATTAGGCTAGTTACATTACATGTTAAATAATTAAAGCTTACTAAAAATTTAATTTAATTAAATATTTCTTCAAGGATTTTGTAATAATATACCCAAAACAACTATACTATTTCTATTCACAACTAAATCAAGCGAGTATAATTATAAATATGTAATATATGCTTATATGTGAGTTTTATTCGTTGTATCAATTTATAAAAACTATGACGGCAGATCCAATTATTCAATTTTTCTAACTAATTTAAAGATACTAATATATAAACTTATTTGAACTTAGTATTGCATTTTTCCTTTTTTCGCGTAATTACAATTATTATAGTGATATTTTTTAAATAAAATATTGTCTATATTAGTATGTAATATTATGTTATCTGTGATATTAGGCTGCTGATATAAAATGGATAAGTCATTAGATGATTCGAATATTAATAACTAAGGTTCCGCATTCTCTTCTAAAATATGCTAATCAGAGTCAATCGGAGCGTTACTCTAACTATATGATAGTACATCAGCAGCTTCTTTAAGCCGAAATTTGTCATTTATGATAAAAAAAATAAATAAATCCTCTTAACAATAATAGTTACGTTTAAACAGTTAGAATTTTAAATTACAAAGTTAAACTTAAAATTCATTATTATATTAAGAGTAATTTTTTTATTTTCATATTCCGACATTATATACCCGCCTCAAGTAAGTGCTTATCAGCGTTCACACTTGGCGTATTACATTGGTTTAGCCAAGTATGTCGCTAACTACTCGTACATTGCCTGTTCTCGCTCGTTACATGCCAGTTCAAGTCGACAAACGATAGCACGAAATGCCGAATTATTAGAAGCCTAGTTTCATGTTACCATTATATTTAATACTAGCTGTAGACGCAATTTCATCCGCGTGGAATTTAACTTTATTTTTCTAGAATAAAAGTAGCCTGAGTTACTCCTTATTACACCAGCTACATGCTAATAAACGTCCCGTAAAAATCAGTTATGCGATTTCAGACATTAGCCGGAACAAACAGACAGACAAAAATTGCAAAAATGTTGGTGTATGTTCCGTATTTATATTCATATGCATGTAGTAAAAAATGGTTATTTCAATATTATAAACAACTCCAATTTTATTTATATGTATAGACTAAACATCCGCTCTGGATTCCCGGGTGTATACTGGACAGTTGAAGGTACTAGCTGATCCGACAATTGTTTTAACATATAAATTAAGCAGTAAACGACCGCCGAGAGCAGAAAATAATTAAAATACTAATACCGCTATTAAAAATAGGGGTTGATGGTAGAAGGACGAATATTTAAGATTGTAATGAATGCTGCTTGTAGGGACTAGTCTGCTCTATTCACAACGACTGATTTAATCTTATTGTGTATTTAATATTTGACCCTAAATAAATTAGTGATAGTTGGTAGTTTGTATTCACACGTTTCGACTTAAAAATGTAATATTACAACAATTATTTAAAAGAGCAACACACAAGTTTTTTGTCCATTCCTCTTTGATGAGACAGTTTTCCGAATAAGAGGTAGATTAAAAGAAGGATAAGTATGACTATTCAAAAGTGTTTAAATTAAGTTTATATAAATGATTTCCAATTCTATTCTATTCTTTTAATGCGGAATCATAATCGTCTGCGTGGGTACCTCAATATCACCTATTTCATATAATAAAATTTGTTTTAGAACGATTATATTTGTACTGTCCAGATTGTTATCGCTGATCGTAACCTTTCGTTCACACAATTCATCACGTTTGTTTATTCGTATTGAGTATTGATTGCTTGTTAAAAAGGTCTATCTGTTTGTTGTCTTTTTACAACTAAACAGCTGAGCGAATCTTAAAGATAATAATTGAAGATTTTTATATATATGTACATTTTGTATATACTTAACAAGACATGTAAATAATAACATGTAGAGAGTACAATGTAAGAGAGAGAATAAAATTATATTATAGTAAAATCCTATCAGACTATGATATGAAGTAAAAGTGAAAAGAAAAGTAACTTTTTCGCGGGCTCATAAAAATCTAGCAAAACAGTTTTTGCTTACGACCCGCACAGACACGATGCTTTTTGTATCTGAGATCGGAAATTTTGTAGATTCGTGAGTAATAGGAATGCATCCGCATTCGCTTATCTTTCACTAAAACTAATTGATATATATATGTTTATTGAAATAATAGGTTGTCATCGTTCCATTATCATCGAAAAAAACTCCAATCACGGTGTATCTATAAGATTCATCTGATGGTAAGCGGTAACCGTCGGTTATATATATGAACAGAATTACGGACATCAGCTTTTCATGTGACCCCCTTGATACCATGCCATCCATTCCTTAACCTAATTTCTCTACCTAATTGCACTCTACAGCCGAAACGTAGCTTACAAAGCGAGCACATTGGCGGCGACTGAAAATCGCCAGTTGACGACGCTAAAGAATCATGTCTGTTTCGAACCTTATCGTTCAAGATCTTGAATGGCCCTGTATGTATATATAATTATATTCCACCATTTCCATAACATTGAATTTTCTTTCTAATTACCGATGTGTACCGACGTGGTCAAAAACATGCATGATCAAGTATATTATGACTGTTATACTTTGGGGTGAAATAAAAATATTCTCTACTCTGTGTTATAATATTTTTTTTATGTCATTTTATGGCGGTATCAAATCTTTATGGCGCGTGCTATGCGTTTATAGGCCTCTCAAGTAATAAAAAAAGTCGTGTTGTTTTTTTTTCTAAAATCGTAGCAAGAATATCCAGATGCTGTTTTAATCAAATCTTATCTCTTTTGCACCATATAGGAAAAGAAAGAGATGAAAAGTTGTTTGAAGCTTACCAACATGTGGCTAGTATAAGACGTTAAGCGCATTACATTGGACGGAAATCCGTTGATGTAGTTCTTTTACTCTTTGTAATACTGATTCTATTGTGAAAATGGGCTAAAATAGAAAAACTACTTTAGATATATGGTTATTCCATTACAATGACGTGACCTTAATAAATAATGTATTAAAGATGAATTTGTGGCTTTGGACACATTATATGTACAGCCCTTGTTTTCTTAGTGTTGGTTTTGAAAAAAGAAATAAAGCGATAATGATAACTAAAATATTTTTGTTTCTTATACTACGAGGTTGGCATTCAAGCTTCCGGTTCATCTGATGGAAAACAATTACTGCTCTATGGACGCCTAAAACAGGGATGTCACGTGCGCGACAACGATTGACAAACTTTACTATACATTTCTTGAAAAACCCCATGCCGTAGTCTTATTTATATATGTATCCATATTTTACAATTTATTCGACGAATATATTATTAAAGTTCCGAATATTTTTTTAAATTTTTATAATTCGATTCGTTCTGTCTCTTTTATAAATTCATTATAAATTAAAATAGTATTATTTTTGGTTTTAGTAGTGATCCATTTAGCAGGCTTTATAATGAACAAAATAATATCAGTGCTGCCGCGATAGAGGCGTCACTTTACATATACTCACCCGCAAAATTACAAATAGACAAACATTGGCTGCCAACGTAACTAACTAGCTAAATAACAGCATATATAAACTTATTAATAAATGTTTTAATGTAACCAACATGTCTAAATAACATTTTTCTATTAATTATTAACATTAAAGTACATTTACAGTGAATAGCGTGCACTTTAAAATTATTTTCAAAGAACTCCAACATGGATATCGCACCATCCGCTAAATCACTGTAAATTCTGAATTTTGGCTGAGTTCCAATTCTACATGTTCATGATAATTCTCGCTAAATTACTTAATTAAACGGAACGTAACATAGATGGAATTATAACGGTATCTTATCTTTTCGTAACTGAATCGTCAAATTTAAAAAAAAGTAAAGTTTTATTTCATTAATTAATTCATAATTTGATAGCCACGCTCTTGACGGTGAAGTTTTTGCCACTTTCCAGGGTCTCATCATACTAAGTCGATACGTCACGACTCCAATTTTGTCTTCAATTTGATAAATGTACTGTGCCTTGGTTGTTAAAGTTTTACAGGATCAAAAATATAGAGCATCGTCGCCTAGTGTTTTACTACATTTAATTGTTATTGTTAGAAATATACCAGAAATTCATGACGATGATTTCCGCTGTGGAGGTTAACGTGATAGAGCACATTGTCAGCAATCCGGTTTCCAGCTCAAAGCACTAATAATCTTACTAACTTCCCTCTTCCACCTATAAGACAATATTTTTCATGTGGTTACGAAGGAATAGTAATAATAATGTACATGTCGATTTATGTTACTCTGATAGTAAAGATCTAAAAATATTATGAGTGTTAAACAAAAAGCGGAGTTATCACTAAAATAATCTTCTTTCCGAAATCTTTGGGTAAGTGTGTAGAAACAGTCTGCTAAAGTAGAATAAAACAAAAATTACAGATATATTATATATTTTACAGAATTTATACAGGTAATTCTCAGTGTAAATGACCCGAGACTTAACAGAGATACTGCGATTTGGAATTGCTAGAAATAACGGTTCCATAGCGTCCATAAAGTGATTGTTACTGTGAATTTTCTCACTACGATCGTGAGATTTACTGTCGATTTTTGGCTCGCTCCCTATGTTAGATCGCCTGGGATTTCTGTATGAAATAGAAGAAAAATAATGGAGTGGGACCGTACTTTCATAATTTCTAAGTATTGCTTGTCTCGCTGTATAGCTCTAGATCAGATATAATAATATATGAAAGAAATTCCTACCAATAAGTTTTCATAAAATAGTATTTATATCAGTAGCATTTTTATATGGTTTATCAATAATCATTATACTGACTTTTTGTAAAGGAGACGATTTTGTAGAAAGTGCTAACAGAAGTGGTAACTGTCTGTTGCTGTACTGCTTAATAGACACATAAAATGAATCAACTTCCGTGATATTAACTTCATTCTCGATATTGCCATTCTTAATTACTAAGTTTTTATGACTCCGCAATTTGATGTCAGAGTATCATCACTCTGTCAGCGCAACATACCTTTAATAGCAAGCTAAACCTAAACCAGCTAAACCTTTATCGCAATATATCCGACGCAAAGCAGCTTACTTTGCAAGATACGTTTCGTTTGACGGATGTAGTAATGTAGTGAAATTACATAATACAGAGGCATGATATCTTACGCTTCTGGATTGGCAACGGAGGTTTTAACGAAAGCAGAGCCTGTATTAAAGGTATTAGACAACTGACAGCTATACTAAAATATTTTATTTTTTGTTAATGCATACATGATACACATAGAAAACACCTAGATCAATACAAACAATCATAAATGTGTTTGTACCATATGAGGAATCGAACTCGCGACCACTAGATGTAAGATGGTGTGCTATTCTAACATAATGAGTATAAAAAAAATAGGTCAAAAAGTAGGACGCTGTCAACAATTGATAATGCCCTTGCATTATCTGTGATACCGTATAGGTATATAATATTTTATCTACACAATAGCACATACATCAAAAATAATAATGACCTAAAAGTTAAACCAATTTATAACAATCATCCGGGACAAGTTAAATTATGATAGATTACGATCGCGTTTCCTAATGTACAATATAATGTAGCCAACGATTGATAATTTCACTTCACAATGCTAATTGGGGATGACTGGCAGTGTTGTAAGACCGGAATTGTATTGAATAATTTAAGAAGTTGCAAACTTTTTACTCAGGAAACTGGCGCAGGTAATAAAGTGGTAGGGTTGAATACCTATACTATAGTTATTCTATATTGTATGTTTATAGCACAGGGGACAAGCGAGCTTGCGGCTCATCTGGTAAGTGATTATTGCCACCCATGACCAGCGGCATTGCTTGGCGAATTACAAGTGCGTTGCCGACCTATTAAGAAGGTCATTCTATCATTATTCACAAGTAGTTCGCCAGAATACACTGCGTAGTAGGGTGCACCATACCGTTATCATTTATTTAAAAAATATAGAATTACATCAGATTTTTATGGTTACAAACTTTCGAATTAATTACTTTCAGGCTTCATCATTAACCGTCCGTGTATAACAAACTTATATATCAAAATTATTGCCTTTTAATTTAGAATAGTTTTAAATTCAGCTCAATCATAACGTAAACGAAAAAAACAAAGCAACAATTTCGTTTTTAAAAAAGGAGGGGCCGTATTTCAGAAATTTCAAAATAATTTTGATAAGGGAATTAGACTATCATAGTTAAGGGGGTCATATGTCCAAAACCACTTTTAATTCTTCGGGATATTAAAAAGCTACTATACAATGTTCAAACTTGATATTTAATACAGATAAACATATTGTAAGTTATTTTGGTATAAAAGAGATCCGGTGGAGTTTTATTAATTTTTAATCGCATTAATACATTATTTTAAGTTTTATAACAAGTTAAATTCATAAACAAATAAATGTTTAATTTGATATTACCATAAAATTAATTTATTAACTTTTCAATCAATACGTCTGGCTCTATTGAGTAGGTTTGTTGAACTTTGTAATGAAAGTCGCTTTTAGTTGTAGTAGTATTTTAATTTCAACTTCACATTTATCATCTGTCAGTTACAACCATATTCAAAGCAGAGAAAATATGGAACAGAGTTAGTCAGATTAATGAATGCTGTAGAATTTGATTACTCGGTAATAATTGATTCATATAATTATTTAATAAATCTAAGAGACTTTTTTATATAATTGAAAAGGAATATAACCAAAATTCACCTGCTGGTCAGTGATAACCATCAGCTATGCCATGACTTATTTACGTAGGCTCGTATTTGGTTTGGTACAGCATTTCCATGACGCTCGACTTTTGTGTTTCCCCATTAAAAACTTGGAGTATCATCTAGAATATGATCTCTATATATATTTTTGTGAAAATATACCAAACAACTATACATTCTTAAAAACTTTCGTGTTCATTAACCGTACTAATATTATAAAAGCTTATTGTTTTTCTGTTTAGTTAATAATGTTAGATAATCCTTTTATTGGACCTCATTAAGCCCATTGTTAGACCTACAATAAGATTCATTGACAGGTATGTATATACATTTTTGTGTATTGGATATAGAAATGTTATTCGATATTGTTTTTATAATATTTCATTTCTCTTATTTATATTATTACCATTTATAAAATAAGCCTATAGTCTAAGAACTACAAACCTACAGACAATAGGAGCAAAGCATCAAGAAAAAGTTTGGAAAAACTGAGAAAATATATACATTTCAAGTTTCCTCTCTTTTATTTGAGGTAAACTAAGTTGCGCAACTCAGTAATACAATGAAAATAGAGTAAATAAATAAATCAGACGTAGTGATAAGAGCTGACCAGTCCCTGTGAGCAACGATAGTGAAAAATGTTCAGCCAAATCGGATCGTTAGTAGAAATACATCAATGTAAGTCGTGAAATAAACAAATAGATCCCTTTTATTTATTGACCAGTGTTTTCAGCGTTTCGTTTTATCGAATTGCAGTTTGCTGTTTTGATGGCACGGCTCGGGGTGAAATCCGCAGGCACTTTTAACACCTCTACTATTGGTTAGAATGTTGTGAAAGTTTTAGTTCATTTTTTTATATGAATGGAATTGTAAACTCAAACAAAAACGATTTCAATCAACATTGCTTGATTTCGGTCAACAATACATATAGGAACATTGTGACAGTTTTAGGTAATTTCTTTCATCTATCTGGAATTGCTAAAGAAGCTAACGATTCACCTGCTGGTAAGTGGTACGTGAACAGTACTATGGACATCATCTTGTGACGCTCCAGGTATCCCTATGCATCGTCATTCAGGAAGACTAAGTGGTTATGCCTGTGTACCTTGTAATTCTGTTCGTGTCTGTAATATCACTGCCATATCTCACACTCCATAAAACACAGTATTCAAAACAAGATACCTGTCGACTGAAATATGCAAGACAAACTACTCACGAAGATGATTTTATTATAAGTTTGGCTCAACAATCACGCAATAATTTAAAATAAATAATAATAAAAAGAAAATGCTTTTAACTGTAAACAAAACAAATCTTTATTTCAAGTATGCAAATTTTTGTCTGTGAACTGTTATTCTCATAATTAAATTTTTAATTGAATCAGTAAAAATATTCATTAAATTAGAAGACACCGTATAAGAAATATGGTTTATATATCTTATTTGTTTTATATTTCTTGATATGTATGAATATTTGGAATAAAGCATCTTTAAAAAATTGAAAGAATTAGATAAATCGGTGTCTACTACACCGGTTTATTGGGAGTTTAGCTTTCTTATTTTAAAATCCGCTGTCTCTCTCTTGATGAGTGGACTGTGTTATGTTTGATTGCTATGTTTGATGTTATTTAAACAACGGATAAAAAATGGTAAATATTTAGAATGTATATAACAGTGAAAAGTGACAATTATGTATATGACAATTCTAAAACAATATAAAGAAAACATTCAAATTTTTTACAAAAATAAATAATTAGAAAAATAAATAATAGAACAATAATAATTTCACTCCCTAATCTCAACCTGCAAACGAAACGACGGCTGTAGTAAGCAGATAGAGATACCTACACAGACGTTTTTTTACTAAATTAACTTGGTTGAAACATGAATTTTTTTTATGCTATATTTACTCTAAGTCTACTTCTCATTGACTATAGACTAAAATGAACATTTGACATTTTGACGGCCTCGGTGGTTTAGCGGTTTAACGCACCGCTTTACGTCCGATGTTGGCTTTCGATCCTCGCACTGTGCAAACATTTATATTGGTTTATTCTATGTATTTTATGTATGTATTTAAATAAATCTAAATATTTATATCAGTTGTCTAGTACCACAACACAAGCTTTTCTTACCGTGAGACTAGATAACGCTGTGTTAATTCTTCAGGGTTCCTTATTTTGTAATTTACCATAGTAAGAAAATATACTCATGGTAGGGTATGAAATCCACAAATAGTACTCGTTTCGATTTGTAGCGGACGTTTTTCTATTTCTAACAGCGTAAACTACAATCAGAGGGTCGGGTTCTAGCAAACTTTATAGTTACTATGTACGTCCATACTACGTAGTTGATATTGGTTTTAAGATGTTTAAACTTTGTATTTAGAATATCATACCTATATTTCTAAATATATCAGTACTAATATGAAAAATGCAAAAATGTGTCTGTCTCTCTATCTGTCTGTTGGTCTCTTATTACGACCACAATGAAGGTTTGAAGGTAGGTTGTATCACAAGGACAGATATAGACTAACTTATACAAAGTGCGGCAAACAGTTAGTCTGTATGTACGAATAAGTAGTCATATTATAAATTTTAAAGTATGTCTACCTGCATATTTGGTTGTTATAATTTCACAACTAAACGGTTGAATAGACACTAATTAAATTTCCGTGAAGATAGATTGTACTTATCTTTCCTCATTAAAAATAGATGAAGTAGAGGTAATTAGCTGGTTATAGTAAATGAACAATACTTAATTAATAAAATTATCAAGTATTGTTCAATTGAAATAGTTCTTTACCTTCGTTAGTACAAGCTCACCTTATATTCGTACTAGATGGTACTGCAAAATTTCATTGGAGTATATATTAACAAAACAAATATATTTAGGTATTTGTATTGGTTCTAGTACTCATAATACGAGCTCTATTTAGTTTACGACTAGGCGCTACGTGAATTATCCAGGGATATTATTATTATTCTGTGGTTTCACAGTCTAACTCCTAAATTGCAAAAGTCTTATGGAGTACAAAGAAGAATGGCAACTTATACACAGTTACAGTTCCAGAGCTATTCAAAGACAAACCACGATCGATAGCTCCAAGTCCACTCCAAATAGACTAGTTAGACCGACGTAATTGGTGAACGATTATGCGACGGACCGCATTCCGAAGGTATCAGGGGAATATGAATTAATATAGGCTCTTTGATATGGCGTTATATTATATTATTATTGTTAGTCATTTAGGTAAAGTCTTTGTACAAAGTCGTTTGCACAGGTTTCGGCTAGTTGGCATAATTTTGGATGAATGGATGGTGTTTGTTACTCTTTCACACAAAAACTACTAAATGGATTTTGAAGAAACTTTACAGTAACATAATTTATACATCACAATAATACGTAGGATATAATTTAAAAAGATATTATGTAAATTGGGCGAAATATAATGATAAATGTCACATAAGTGTGAAGCAGATGAGCTTGTGCGGGACAGTAAGTAGTTAATACTTTAATAAATAAAAGTTATAACGTATTATTATTCCAAATACTTGACATACTTAATAATATTAATCTCGGGACAACTCACACAGCATCATCTATATGATGCTGTGTAAATTGTCCCGATTGCTAGATTAACTTAGATATAGACAAATACATAGATTTTTTTTTAAATACATACATCGGAATAAGCCCTCAATATTTTATAAGATTTAAAACATATAGGGATTAAGATTAAGTAATGTTTATTTAAAGCGATACAAATCACATTCATGAATACAAATGTTTGTACCATGCGAGGAATCAAACCCATGACCACCGGAAGCAAGGCGGTGTGCTAAATCGCTAGACCACCAAGACGGCAAATGATGTGATTTATCTATTTATAATCAACAAAGCAGTGTGTCACCTGTAAACCCTAATACACCCATTTCTGGCGAATTAAAAGGCATGATCACATTTCAAAGTTGAAGCCAATATTAATTTTAGTAAATATATATTATAAATGTAATAAATATATGTAAATATATATATTCTAGTAAATATAAACTCACTAAAATTAATATTGTTTTCTTTGATACGTTCACGTATACGATCAAGAAGTTAATTAAAAAAATACATTTATTTCCGATGGAAAAATCTAAAAACGATGATATTACTACACAGAATCACGTGATATTACTTCGGTGTGTGTGTTTAGGATATTTTTTTATATATAAATCACAAAATACTTTTGAGACATCTGCTTTGTACATAATTATTTATCATACTAAGGAACAGGACATTATATATATAATATGGGCCAATATAGTTACATAATAATACTAGCTATTCCGGCAAACGTTGTTTTTGAATATAAATATAAACCACTTTTAAAAAATAGGGGTTGATGGTAGAAGGATGAAAATTAAGGGTAGTTCGTATTTTTTAATGTCACATTATATAAAAATAAAATATTGCCCAAAAAATAAAAATGAAATGTTAGGGGTGGACAACCATTATTACAAGAGTATGAAAAATAGATAGTAGCGGATTCTTAGACCAACTAAATTTGCATAAAAAATTTCTTAAACCGGTCAAACCGTTTCGGCGAAGTTTAGTAACTAACATTGTGACACGAGAATTTTATATATAAACTTAAGATGCCTGAAATAAATAACTAAAATATCCTTTAATTGCAGTAGGTTTGCTGGTTTCATCAATATGTTTGCAGTCGCTTTCAATATTTGAGTGCGCCAAAACTTCATCGGGTGAGAAACGTTCCGCTTAGCGTACCGCACAGTTCATTAACGACAAGCTCATTAGCAACCATGAGCGTAATTATATGCATCGTATACGTGCTGGCTAACATGGCAGGCTGATTACATACAGACCATAATTTTTACATACAGAGATATAATTTTTTTTTGGACCACTCTAATGCAGATGGCTGCAGCTCTTACAGCTTCACTGCGGAGGGACTTATGTAGCAGCTGAAGGTCAACCTCCGCCTGACGGATACGTCCTCATACCTCCGTCTGAGGCGCGTCATTAGCTAGAGAAAAAACCCTTAAGTAAATTATATTTATTTATATAATCTTAATTTAATTAATAATAATAATAATAATCTCAAGACAATTCACACAGCGCCGTCTAGACCTAAGTTAAGCTAGCTAAAGCTTGTGTTATGGGTACTAGACAACTGATACAAATACATAGATTTTTTTCGTAAATATATACATATTATATATAGAAAACACCCAGACCGACACAAACAATCATACTCATGAATACAAATGTTTGTGCCGTGCGAGGAATCGAACCCGCGACCATCGGACGTAAAGCGGTGTACTAAACCACTAGACCACCGAGGTCGTTAATTGCTAGAGATATGATGGAGTATGAGTTCTCCAAGGATGATGTCCGGGACAAGGTAATGTGGCGGAGAAAAGAAAGTAAAGCTGATTCCACCACCTTGTAGAATACGTAGCTAGGAAGAGAGAGACACATATATTCTTTATTGAACCAGGTATATTACCAAACTCATAATTAATAGAGTAGTAGGATACAGAAGACGGATATCTCTATTACGTAGTTATTTTTATACCTCATCCAGGTTCCCCCTGACTTCACTTAATCCCCATATATCATGCTCCACTGGTACCCTGTTGCATTATAATAAAAAAACTCTTGTCTTGTACAACACTATACATATATTTCATTTATTTATTTATGCATTGCATTCAATTGCGTTCCATTACAGCTTCCATACTAACAATACAAAACTGCTGGGCGTTTGAATTAGGTGTGGTCTATATTTCTAAATATATCAGTACCAAAAATGATAAATACAATAATGTGTCTGTCTGTTTCTATATCTGTCTGTTTCTCATTACGACCATAATGAAGGCTCGAAGATAGATTATATCACAAAGACAGATATATACTATCTTATGTCTAAAAATAGCATACGAAGTCGCGGCAAACAGTTAGTCTGTACGTACCAATAAGTAGTATCTAATATTATACATTTTAAAGCCTGCATATTTGGTTGTTATAATTTCACAACTAAACGGTTGAATAGACACTAATTAAATTTCCGTGAAGATAGATTGTACTTATCTTTCCTCATTAAAAATAGATGAAGTAGAGGGAATTAGCTAGTTATAGTAAATGAACAATACTTAAAAGAGAAAGATACCTACACATACATCAAACAAAGTTAACAAAGTCTCCCTTTGCTTATAATAATGACAGAACAATCTATTTCACGTTCCTCAAATATACGCACCTATAATATTAAGTACATATAAATCTACGCCACATAAAATTAAGAAACCGGTACCTATGTAAACATTAATATTAACTCGGTCCATTTATAATAATTAAACCAGTAAAATACCTTTCCCTTAATTTGGTGGTTATAAAGACGGATTTCTTATTCAAGTGGCTCTTTTGTTAATGGAACGGACGCTTAGATATTTTAACCTCTAACGGTAAAAGTAGGTCATGTATATTATTAGCATTGGAAGATATAACATAGTTACTATTAATATATCTAAATGCAGTAAACAAGATATGTACCAGAGGGTAACATTAATTAAAAAATAAAATTGGTCCAGAAATAGTGAAGTACCTACAATTTATTAGGTAAACTTTTGGGTATAAAGTCAAGAATAGCAGCAAAATGGTCAAGGTGACATGATATCACAGGCTGTACTGTATTTTTTGTGGGACATTGTCTATGAGAAAAATTTAATTACTTTAAAATTGAATTACTTTAAAATATCATAATAAAATGAATCTTGACAAAGTCGCTAGTCTGGTCTTGAACAGGTATATATTATTGTAAGGATCTCTTTTTTTAATAAAATGAGTGTCTATTTGATTACTGAGTGATAACGTACCTGTCTTAGTGAAATATTATTTTTAATAGTTTAAAGTAAGAAACAAATGTTGTATAATATTAATATAAAATACAACAACTAGTTTCTTATTTAAAAGTGATAAATACTTTTAACCCGTTTTCTATACCCAAAGTAATATTTATAATATTACTTCTAAAAAAGGTACTACTAAGAATATCAGTATTTGATAATCCTTTTAAAATACACAAATACCACGGAATTTGCTGATCAATTATACGCTAGCTGTTACTATTAGTACCAACAATATACTGGTATTAATGTTACAAACAGCGAATGGGACTCGTAAATAATTAAAGCTTATAGACCGCAACACTCTGAGCGCTTCAAAATCCAGAGAGCTTTAATTTTTAAACTTACAAACTTACCTAGTGTTCGGCGTCGTGTGTAACGCCGTGCGGTTAGTTGGTTGTTAATATTATATGGTTACAAGCAATAAACAAAACAAGTACGATAGGTACTTTGTCACATTAAATATCAATATTCCCATGATACTATCCATTTTATCGAGATAGATTTTGTACAAAATGCTCTGTGTAAGCACAGATAATATAATACTGTGTAAGTAATTCAGTCTCATATGTATCAGCTGCCAAGCAGGTTGGTTTGTAAGATGTGTTTTTGGTTTAATCGTAGTAAAATTATGGGGTACGTTTGTATGGCACTTCAGACATCACATGATAATGTTTATAGAGCTGTTCATGTGTATATCCGATAGTTACCGCTTACCATCAGGTGGTCTGTCGGCTTGTTTGCTATTCCAATTACATAAAAAAATGAGTTATAATAATTTGAGAAGATAAATATCTACACGAAAAAATATGTTTATCTGATATTAAATGATGAGGGCTACTCACAAAGTCATGGACTTTCCAAAATCAACAAAGTACCGGAACAAACTTGTTGTCTGATTGACTGGGGAAGGAAAAACGCAAGCTGGTCAATATTTGAAACGGCTCCTAGTACAGTTTTTATTGTCCTAAGTAAAGAGTAACCTTTTAATAGTCCCATAATGTCTCTAATGCAAACATCATTATAAGTTTTTGTGTTCGTTTCATTGCTACTATTAAATTTATTAAAATTATCTGTGTCCTTTTTTTAATACCAATATTATAAATCCGAGAGTTTGTTAACTTTTCACGATTTAAAAACGACTGTAATAGTTCTATTTAAATATTATATTAGCGATCCGTTCTGGCTTCACAAAAAGCATGAAAATCTGTTTACTAGTCCTTGAAATTAAGGCGAATATAAAGAAGGACCTAATTGGGAGTTTGTTTTGGAATAGACAAGTAACCCGCCCCGCCTTCACTTGGATATTTAATACAAAACCTTAATGAATTACACACCTAACCTTTCTCATAAATAATTCTGATAGTATATGAAAACTGAATGAAAATAAAATAGTACTTTTTGATATTATCTCAGTCATACAGACTGTCACAACGAGGGACTTTGTTTTAGAATACGTATAGATTTGCGTACAGAACCTGTAGAGCAGGAAACGTCGTCAATAAACTAAAAAAATCCCATTTTCTCGCAATTTATTCCTTTTTTTGCATCTGCCGTACCAATCGCTTCATAGTCCCGAGGGAATACCTGAAGATAAGTTATGTACGCTCTCGTAGTCAAATGTCCTGATGGAATTCCAGATGATAAATTACTCCATACTAAACAGTTGCTTAGCCATCTTTCGCCTTTTGTGTTTTTCAGTCAGGGGCGCCAGCTGTACTAGACAGAAGATTTTTAAAATACTCTGTGTACCTAAGTTCTTTCTGTTTCAACTATCAAACTGCTAGCCTAAAACATGCGTTTTGATTGTAGAGTCAGATTAGGCAGTACACTTACAGTATAAGGGGCCTGAAGTCTTAGTCTTCATGAATGACATAAGCGGTATCACAGGCATCGTATGATAATGCGATGTCTGTAGTGCTACAGATACCTTTTACCGTCCCATCTCTTGCCATTGAGAGCGAATTCGTCCCCATACGCTGTAACCCAAGTGGTCTAGGACAGAGCGGTTTCAGAGGAGTAACCTACCGCGTACACTTAGAGACAGTATGGGGTTTTGTCAAGAAGGTTAAGGTTTATCAAGGGTTGACAATGCGCACGTTATACCCTTAGTATTTCACTGTCCAAAGGTTTACCATCAGATGGGTCGTATGCTTGATTGGCCACCATTGTAGTATAAAAAGTGCTGTGTGTAGGCGACTGTTACCATTTATTTATCAGGCCGTCATCTTGTTTGATATTTAAATTATCTGTAAAAAATGCTCATACCGATTCGATATTTTTGGTATTCAATACTTATATAATATTGAATAAGGTAGTGTAAGGATAATAATCACATTAGTAATAATGACTAATGATACTAGGACGTAAGCCTTTCAGTAGTTTTTTAATAGAACCAATATATTTTTTACTTCTACGTTCGAGGCTAAATGGTTTGATGTTGGCAGCCCTGCTTTTCAGTAGGATATAAGAATCAAAAATCTCTTGGGATGACAAGAGAAAGCCGCGGTAAGCTTTGTACGTCTCACAGACTTACTTTCACCCTTTTGAGATATTAAGAGAACCGGAGATTGTAGTTGAAGATACAAAACGTATTATTGTATCAACATGATGTACCTATTTTGTACTTTCGTGTTTTTTTATACACGTGGCATTTACCTGTCAGTTTAACTGTGTTTTGGGATAAAAGATAGCCAATGTCCAATTTTTTTTATTTTTTTATCGAGGGTAAGGTATAGATCTATTGTGCTCACCCGTTTTAAAGTTCGCTAGATCAGTTAGGGACATAGAGACAGACATATTTTCAGATTTATAATTATAGTAGAGATTTGTATCCACTTATGCACGTCAATATTTTTTTTATTATTATCACAACATTCTAGTGTGATAACTACTTCAGTTGAAAAACACTGGTATTACTTTTATTTTTTAATAATATACATATACGCCATGTACTCTCTACTAAATGCTGATAATGTAACTGTCTTTAAGTGTTTTATTAATAGTTTAATTATTATAATGAAATGAATTTTATTTGAACAGTTGTATCAATTTCAATTAGCCTAGTATAATTTGTGTGGGCACCTATTTAATTGCCTTAATAGTGTGTAGGCATGAAATTATTATATTTTAATAATTATACATTACTTATTTACTAAAACTAAAAATAAACATTACTATTTGTTATAATATTATTAGTTTAGACATAGATAGCGAGAACTAGTGAGAAGTAAGATTAATATTAATATTAACTGTGTAAAGTTAATATTCACTTGGTAGAGAGCCTAAATTCAGCGGCCATAAAGCTGCGGAAGCCGACATTTAATAACGGCTGTCACCCAAATAGTGAAATAAATCAAAAGGGAGCATATCTGGTGCGTAGCTTGGTTATTTATTTATTTTCATTTGGAGATTCTGCAGTGTTTTTGTACAAGTCAAAGGCAAAGGTATTTATTCATAACAACTTTTCCGCCCCAGATTCGCACGGGTGTACATGAATTATAAATATAAACCTTCCTCTTGAATGACTCAATTTATTGCTAAAAACTGCATTAAAATCCGTTACGTAGTTTATAAAATCACAATGGAAACGACTCCATTTTATAGTATGTAAGAAAAATATTACATACATTTCAATCATTTTCTAGATAGCAGATAACCTATGACCGCCCTGGGTCATACTAGCGTGTGATACTATACTATGTATTAAACATCAAATTTCATTAAAATTCGTTCAACCATTTAGTTTTGAAAAGGTAATAAATAGACATGTCTGTCTATTTATTACCTTTTCACACACTTTTGCATTCATAATATTACTGTAAACTAAATCCCTACTTTTGTTAATCTATTGGTGCTAATTGCGTTGCAATTATATTAAACTAAATTAGAAAATAAAATACAACGAACCCTTTCTAAAAGAGGTGCATAATTTTATCTTTTTCATTTTAAAAATTATATTCATAATTGCTAAAGGTCCATAAACAAAATGATGCTAAATTGAGTGATAAAGGTAATAACAACAAAAAAATTGCGTGTTATTGGAATTTAAAGTCTTTTTAATGTCGGTCGAAAAATCGTTTAGCACGCTCTAATAAAAACGAACTCGCAACAATTAATAACCTCTGATTTGAAAAACCCTTTGTTAATACTGTAAATACAAACTTTGAACAGCTTGTGCCACAAAATTTATGTTGAACTCCGATAACCGTGAACTCGTATTTAATGTTTCGCTGATATACATCGTTTTGGGTGAAGTAAATAATAATTATAATTGTTTATTTACAATTAAATAAAATGAAAATATTATTTGATGAATATTTATATCGTTGATTGTTAGCGTTTGGAAAATAATTTAATGATTCACGATTTTTTTCAATGAACCTGTAGGTTTAATTTCAACATGTTAATAAAATAGACTTTAGTTAAATATACTAATATTAATAAGCACTTTTAAATCGTAGATCTTTTATTGTACGTCTTATTAGCAACACAGATTTATGCCACTTTGACTAAGGAAAAATCGGAATAATAAAAAAATAAATTTGATGATTGAACTTTTCACAGGAAACTTTTAACACAGGCCAGTTATTATAAAAAAATATATATTGGCATGTTTGTCACTTTATATCTAGGGGAAATATCACTGGATACTATCTCTAGCTTTCTGTTTGATATACCCCTTAATATAAAAATAATGGTATAAATTTCATTTTCATTTTCAAATAACAAATTCTGTACGTTATCGAGCGATCGGCATTTTTTTATTGCTATATTTTTCTCCACATTATTTTACATCACTAATTATATTCTATTTATTATTTAAAATGTTAAACATAATTACGAGTTAATTTCATAGGCAATGTATTTTAATACTTTTACTATCTATTAAATACATGGACATTGAAGAGGTATATACACCTTTTGCGTATAACCCTGTATTTACGATATTCATTAACACAGTTCTTGCTTGGTTTAGTAAAAAAATACTATTTCCATTATTATCTAAAAGCGTATGTAGTTAAAGTAGATTTTTCTGTGAAAAACAAAAATGGAGTGGAGAGTTCCTTTGGTATTCACAAGAAAATATCCGTTCAGTTTATCAGAGACACGAGAAATATCACGTACTCCGTCCTCGGGGAGGCAGTAAAAAATATGGACAGTCGAGGAAAAAATGGAATGTTACCGTATTAAAACTTCTTCAGCAGATAATATGGTATAAATTATCATATTTCATTGTTAAACCTATTAAACGACGTAATAATATTTTTAAAATTTGTATTAATTCTTTTACTTATATCTTGTATCTACATATGTACGGTAATTCAATGCACTGACTGTGATACTTACTACCATAAAATTATCGCAGAAAACAAAACCATATATACAAAATTAATTAATAAAATTTATATATATTTATCCTTCACATTACAAGAAAACAAAAAAAAGTAAAATAGCCATATATGTAGATAATAAAAATAAATAAGAAGGGATGGAAAAAGTTATATGCATATATCCGAAGCTGCGGAGGATATGTATTGTAGTTTCAAAAAATATTTCTTTGATGTCCCTGCCGATAGATATGAAAACCACGCTTCATATATTACTTATACCATAATATATTATAGCCATTTACGGAAATTTAGTAAACTTATTGTAACTGCTACTCTTTCGTAATAATAACATAGTTTATATCTATTTAAAAAAACAGAATATTAATTATTAATTTTTTTTTTGTTATGATTATTTTTGCACCGCCAACAATTTTTCTCTGTACTGCCTATGGTTGACTGGTAGAAAATACCGCATGGTGTTAAGTCCGCCAAATGTACTGTTACTTTTGTACTGTGTGCATTAAAGTTATATAAATAAAAATAAATGATTGTAAATTAATTCCGTTTATTTATTTTAAATATTATTTATACATTGTAGACTTTATTAACTGATTGTACAAAATGAAAACACAAGCTCCGGGTAGAGCACCAGGGATGCCTTACTGTTACCATTACACTCACATTATACGTACTTTGAAAATATTACAATGTATTTTATTTATACTTTTTTATGACGCCATTTTGTATTATTACTAGCTGACCCCGCAACTACTAACTACTAACTAGCAAAACAACGTTTTTGCTGGTTAGTCTTAGTGATAGAAGGGTGAAAATTCAGGGTTGTAGGTATTTTTTAATACAAGATTATTAAAATAAAAAAAAATTGTTACGGGTGGACAACCCTTATCACTCAGGGATATGAAAAATAGACAGTAGCCGATTCTCAAACCTACTGAATATAGGTAAAAAATTTAATAAAAATCGCTGAAGTTTCGGAGGAATATGGTAATACGAGAATTTTATATATAAGACTGACTAGCTACTCGCCGCGGCTTCGAACGGGTGTATGTATTATATATATAAACCTTACTCTAGAATCACTCTATCTATTAAAAAAAAACGTTTAAAATCCGTTGCGTTATTTTAAAGATTTAAGCATACATAGGGATAGAAAGCGACAGCGACTTTATTTAATATTATGTAATGATAATGATTATCTCTAAGTTTATCAAATTAAAATATATATAGTTTAATTATTAAAAATCATAAAACAATAACTACAAAGAATATACAGATAAAAATCCATTTTTATAGAAAGTGCAAACTGTCTGTAGTAATAATGTGTGCCGTAATTTGATACCGGTAGTACCTCATGCGTCATTATTCTGGAGAACTAAAGTGTGATGCCTCTGAACTCAATAATTTCACTGCAATGTCATTAACAAGGTATTGGAGGTAGACACCATTATAATTCTTATAAAATTTATAAATTAATTATGTTTTTTTAAATTATAACATGGAAGTTTTATCTTATTTGAGTTTTGTTTAACCATTTGTTTACGATTTTGGATATAAAATCCTATAAATAGATTCAAAACTTGTAAACAAATGCTTAAATAAAATTGAAAAAGATAAAACTTCCAGGCAACCGTTTATAAATTACAAGCGACGTGAAATCCAGTCATTAATCGATTCAAATTAAATGAAAAGAAACGGAATGAAACAAAATCGAATGGAAAGAAAGTGTCGAGCGAATCAAACTGATTCGCTTGACCACTGCCAGAAGCCTTACTCCATTGGAATAAGGTTTAATATTTAGATACATTATACAGACAATTGCATGTTCTGATAAATCCTGAAGTGCTGTGAGATATAATAACTAATTTGATACATTTCGAAATCAAAGATTCAGCATTTTAAGGATTTCTTTCTTTCTAGGTTTCTTTCGTTTCTGCCAACTGATATAGACATTTAAGTAAGTATTATATACATAAGAAACACCCAGAGTAATACAAACAACCATACTTATGAATAAAAATGTTTGTGTAGTGGGAAAAACGATTTGGTGATTCTTGAAAGTAAAGCGGTATGTCAAACCGCTAGGTCACCAAGGTGTTCAAAAATTAGATAACAAATATTGGGCAAAATAGAATATGTTATTGTTAATAAATATTTCTATTTAGTTATATTTGAAATAAGAGATAGGGTAATTGTAATTGGGAAAGGTAAAATAAATATATATATTCACGGTACTAAAATTTACAGTTTTGTTAATTTTAATTCAAGGTTACTTTATTTATTTTAATGACAAGGAATATTATTTTTTAATTATATTTTATTTATTTATATAGTACAAATATAGTTCTTAATAAAACCTATAATAAAAATGGAAATGGTCAGATACTATTATTGGGGAAACTTTACCAACATAACAGCACCTAAAGCTAGAAATGTTAGAATTCTGTTGCTTCTGTGCGCGATAATCTTAAAAACGGCTTAACCAATTTGAGTGCGATTTTCACTAATAGTATGTAATATTATGTTATCTGTGCTAATATATTACAGTAAGCTCGCTTACAATTTTGCCATTCGTTTATTCTAATCGGTTTACGAAGAAAAAAGTGCTTCTTTACTTAAATTCTTACTTTAGAAATTTTGCATTTCTAATTCGTTTATAAACATTAAGTTATACGTGTGCCAATTCGCGGTCTCAGCTAGTACTTAATATAAGCGTGTCGATTACAATATCTCATTATACCAATTTATAATCAATCAATATAGATATTACCATAGAGATTTCAATATCGAGAAGAAATTTGAAATTATAATGGATTCAGTATAATATCCCGTTATAATTACGTCCTTCTGTGGCGCTCATTTGAATATTTATATCCATCCTTCTCGGTAGGCACCTACTGAATTCGTTCGTATGAATCAAACATCGTGCAGAGATTGACTCCCGGACAGATTTAATGGGAGATTCCTTTAGAGCGAAGTCGCACGTTTACTTCGAAACTGCACATTATTTTTTGGCAAATTAATATCTTTCTTTCTATCTATATTCGATCCTTTTTATAGTTGTTCTAGTGAAAGAGTCCTTTTAGATCTTAATCTTAGGCTTGATATGGAGGGGATTATTGATGTGGACTAGTGGTCTTTTGCTAGCAACCTTCTTGGTGGTGATGGGCTAACTGACCTGACTTTATGCAATTATTCTCTACTGGTGCTCCGTCTGCATACGACATAGCTAGCGCAGGCGTAACTCCATTTCATTTTCATCAATTGAACAATCGTAGTCGTAATTCAAAATACGTAAAATAAAATATACACTACATGTTAAATGTTACGTTATTCAAGCAACATGTTTAGGCTGTGAATAATCTTTATTGTCCCATACAATTATTATTTATGTACCTATATGTTAATTCATATAATCTGGTAGCGAATTTGTTTTTTTAATTTTTTTAAAAGGGACTTTTGTACAAACTTGATGTACATACCAGTCCCATTGTACCTTAAAACTTATGACTACATTACCTAACCAGTGAGCAAATTACCTTAGCCGCACTATCCGAAACAATGATTAGGTAAAAAAAAAACATATTTTGCTTTTCGAAAGACACAATGCAGTTTTTTTTTAAACATTTACGATTTGTAGTAAAAGCATTAATATTTCGCACTAGTGAAATCGCACCTCGAGCACGTCAAGTGAATATCGAATTGGCTTGTCTCAATTCGTAACGCTTTTCGTACTCGTGCGTATCTACCATATAAAGTTATCGATACTAATTTATTGACAGCTGAATATTAACATACCAATACATATATGCATAAAGAGGAATATTTTCATTGTTTCAAATTTCAATTCATATATTTTTTTGTAACTTGTAATGGACTGCTCACAGATAAAATATACATATTTAGCGGCTATGATGGGGCCGCTATTATTTATGTATTCTGTATTCCTTGTAGCAGCAGAACTAAGAAGAAGTGATGGAGATATTCAGTAGATATACATCAGTAAATATAATTTACTATTAATTTCATCACAGTCACAAGTAAGACAACAGTTACTTAGCAACAAAAACACTAATTTTAAATGTGATGGATTACTACTACTACTTTTGTACTTTTTAGTACAAAATCAATGTGCCTAATAAGAGATAAGTGAAGCAAAACCATTTGTGGCTATGTACATATTTATATTGCAGAAGTATTTACAATTGATATACCTATATATACAAGAAAGCGCTTCGGCCTCGAATGATAGGCTTGTTAATAAGATGGAAAAACCTAGGTAGGCAACGTCGTTTCCGCACTCTGTCTTATTGTTATCTGATTCCCTACATATATTTAAAAAAGTTTACATTCAGTTAAAGCAAATTTCTTATAAAAATTATGAATATCTTACCAAAGTAGCGTAAGGTAAGTTGCGTGGATATCCGTAGTCTCGTCTATTTCCGCAGCTAAGCATGTTGCTTTATATGATGTTTTTGTAGTAAGAAGAATAATGTATAAAGTCATGACATCTTAGTTCTCCGGTATGGCAACGCATCAGTGGTACCACTAAACAATATTCCAAGCAAGATGATAGCGGCAGAAATAGTTGAAAGATGAACTTCTTAGTATCTTCCATAGAATCGAACAGGTGCCAGGTACATCGTGTGGCAGGAAGAGAAACTCCTAGCTTCCACTCAACATTTAACCAGACATGACACAATGTTCATAAAAATAGTTAAAGAAAACGTCACGAGTAATTCGAATAAACATTTTAGGTATAATAATAATATTATATACAAATGCTTTTGATATGAATGTATATTGAAGTTGTCACTCACACAATTGTATATGGAAATTTCCAATTCATTTCCCTAATAGTTCATGCAATATTAATTGTATGTTATTTTTGCTATCAAACAGTATATATAAAAAAGTACTTCCCGATATATAACAGGGTGTCCTGTTAAGTTTTCCGCTTCGGTGGACCGAAGAATTACAGCTGCCTATTCTTGTCATTTCATCTAACATGATAAGGATACACAACGATGAAATAACTATGAGAGCGCGTGTACATTCAGCATCGAATTTTACTGAGGTAAACTTGTACAAATACATCTGCATTACTTCTGTCTCACATATTTGTAAATGGATAATAAGTGGACAGACAGATAATTCTTTTTTAGCATTTATATAATATTCTTCTTCTTCTTCATGTGCCGTCTCCTACCGGAGGTTGACGATCATCCTGGCGATCTTAATTTTTTCCACCGCTATCCTGAACAAGGATCTGCTGCTAATCCCAAATCACTGCCTTAGATTCTTTAGCCATGAAGTGCGGCGCCTGCCTGGTCTTCTTATATAATATTAGTACTGATAATTCCAAAAGTAATATATTTGAATACAAATTGATATTTTTTTTTCCTAACTACATACATATTATACATAGAAAATACCCAGACCGATACAAACAATCATATATAT
The DNA here is from genome assembly GCF_030625045.1 of Achroia grisella. Taxonomy (NCBI): domain Eukaryota; kingdom Metazoa; phylum Arthropoda; class Insecta; order Lepidoptera; family Pyralidae; genus Achroia; species Achroia grisella. The sequence goes on from NW_026712999.1 coordinate 1,104,820, forward strand.
ATTTTTTTGCTAGACCGCTAGACCACCGAGGTCGTCAAATTCCAAAAGTAATATATTTGAATTTATTACTATACTTTTTCATATATATTTTTTTGTAACTACCTTACAAAAAAATATACTTACTTAGTACTTACCTTTTGTATAATTTGAGCAAGCTTCCTAGATGCTTTTTTATGCGGTTACCTGTGTTAGGGTTTTCTTTATTACGGTGATTATGGCTATGTCCTTGGATTGCCTCGAACAATTTCTGAGATGGCCATTGTACAAACGATTTCAGACGCAGACAAAGACAATGCTGTTAAAGTAAAATGAACTTAGAGAAAAGGGTTTTATAGTCCAGTTTCAATATTGGGATATTTATGAATCTTCCTTCCTCTCTGCAAACAAAATATAACACATAAATTCGCGGCTTCGCTTTTCAAACTTTTTATCCCTGAGGGCGTACTCGACGGTAACATTTGGGTCAATTATTTCTCTCTGATTCAGAGGCCACATAGAATTGTGCCGAATGCAGAAAAACCAATTGCAACTTATCCAATAAATTACATTCGCACCCCTCTACTTCTAATCGGGAGTTTTGTTTATCCCTTCTGTTTTCTTCTGTAAGGCTGCACCAGATCTGAACAGCTAGAGAATATATTATTTATATAGTTAAACGGGATTTGACACGAATAATTATTAAGTAAATAAAGGTATTATTCAGCTAACTCAAAATTGATTAAGTTTCAATGTGTTTTAGAAAAAAATTCAAAATAGTCTGTTCACTATATCATTGTCGAATTTAATATTTCTAGATTTCATGTTTTGAATAGTTTATGAATACGATTATGATGTCATTTACTTAAGATAATGACAGAAGGGCAGAAACCCTGGCTAATCAGATATTCATGGTTACCAAAAGCTAATGACTATATATACACACTGAATGATAACGATGATGGCAACTTATATTTTAAATAATAGAAAGAAGACACTGTGCCAAAGAAATAAAGCTCAAAATGGAACTTACAAAACTCTTGTTGAAACTCGAAAGCAATGGTGTCGTTTCCTATTTCGTTTGACCACAAACAGATGGAATCTCAACCAGAAGATTAAATCCTTTGTACGCTGTCTAACAAGGCTTCGTATTAACTACAGAAAATATAATAAGATTGTATATGTAGTTTAGGGATATATTTTATTATCTTTTCGATTATAAAGTGACTTGCAGCGTTAGTACTAAGCATAGTGGCCTAGTTTACTATATACATATACTTGATGGAATGACGTGACTGTTGTTTTTATACATGACTAGTAAATGATCATAGTATGCCCGTGATACGACAAAAGCATTGCCATTTTAGAGGACTAAGTTATCAAGTATCGTATTATGTAATTCACTGTCTTATCTCGACCCTTCAACTGAAACAGCTTGAAACATAGGTGAGAATGAGATACTCACGAAGATGTTTTTCTGAAAATTTTATTTAGATAATTTTTATTTAAACCTTACTCTGTACTGTTAACAAGCTAAAATATATGTACTTCTCCCTTTTTTTTCATTAGTATAGATTATAAATATAAAATGAGAATATATATATATAAAGAGACAGCGTATATTATTATGACGAATGTTAACTACAGCGCCGATTTGAGAAATTCTATCACTATGTGAAAGGTGCTATATGTAATAATAGTAATAAACTTTACTTACTATACTTTTGAATATTCACATTTTTTATATTTTTATGTGCAATGTGCTTTATGCTTAGTAATAGAATAGTCTAATATATAAGAATATAAAAGAAATGTAAGTAAACTTTATTCTAATAAACTTTACTTACTATACTTTTGAATATTCACATTTTTTATATTCTAACACTCTTTCGCAACGCAGGCTCATCACAAGAAAAATTAACAAACTTGCATGTTGCTCATAAAAATCTCATCAGTCACAATGTTTGTTAAAGAGCTCCACCCAAACTACTCGATCAATTTTCGTGTATATTTGGTAGGTCTGAGAATGAATAATTGAATATTTATTTACAAGTAATAGTTTATGGACCACATTTTTATACCTCTAAGCAATAATAATGGCACTATCCAGAAATTTTACTAAATAAATAATTTATAGAGAAATAGAACGATTATTGGGTCAGATACTCATATGCAGATATTTTTCAACGTTATGAGCACACGTGGCAAACTGGGGTGGATTACTAGTTGTTCACTACACATTAAATAATTAAATGTATATACAGTATATATTACAGATGGTTGATTCAACATTATCCGAGGTGAAGTTATAAAACACCCATTCCATGTAGGCTGTTGTAAGTAGCATCCCAGTTACTCTCAAGTTTCGGAGCAATTTGAGAACTTCCAACAAAGGTTAGAAGCACCTTGCCTCGACCCACCTGCATTTGCATTTATATTAGACATCATTATGACGTCGACCGAAATTAGGATGTCCAGACGTAACACTTCCTAACTCAGATAAGTTGCTATAAGGGACCACTACAACGATATTACTTTAATAATATATAGGTATTTCTACATATTTAGTACCTAAATATATATGCTTATGACTATAATCTCTAATGTAGTTGGTATTGTTAAGTTTTGATATTGTTGGTTTTAACGACCGACCGCCGCAAACTCTTTTGATATATTGAAATATATGTTTTTTTAAAACTGTTTATTTTTATGCGACATGTTCTTTGATAGTTAATTATTTGTCTTAAAGTCTACTAGTTCGCAGCTGCAAAATAATATATTTTACTATCATAACCTACGTGTTTTCGTAAAAAAATTCAAGTATAATTCACACAGTGACAACAGATCATAACTTTGCGATTAGATATTGTAGGCAGACAAATGAAATAAATAAAATATCACATCTATTTTGATTGTGAAAATAATCATCAATCTTCATACTAAGAATTATACATGTAAAATCAGTACAGTAAAACAGGCGAGTTCAGAAATGTCTGGTTGGGAAAACAACTAGTATAGCTGAATTTGCGTTGTATAAACATAACATAAATATTTTCACGTTCACGAGTATGACGGATGAGTTTGTCAATATTGCGTTCAGCTATATCCTAACAATAAATAATGAAATAGTTGCCCAATATATCATCCGCGTGCGTTTCTAGAATGTTCGCTTGAACACACTTGCTTATAAGCGTTCAATTGCGGCACTAATTAGCTTAACTTATAATTAACTAGCGTTAATATATATTGATTAATAGATTAGTAAAATGTATTTATGGTTTATTATTAGTTTTATATTTTTATAGAAAACAGAGCATGCGTTGGTGGTTTTTATTCGAGGCAGATTTACGTTTAGAATGAAGTGCCGCTTCTCAAGACTAGGTTTTCATACCTTGTAATTCCATTATCATTTCTCACCCTTCAAACTGAAATTAAGAAAAGAAATATAAATGTTAATTCAAAAATCTCTTGGTTTATTTATACAATTTAGAAATAGAACGAAAAACATTAGCAATGCGTAATGTATCAAAAATTGGTGAATTACCCTCGTCGCACTTACCGTGCCTACCTTCGATTCTACCTCTTGGGTTTTAGCAGAATTATAAAGACGTTTTCGTACCTTACGTACGTATTATAGATCTTACAATACGGTAGATACGACAGTAGTAAATTATGTAACTATGTAACAATTTATGATGAAATTAATCTAAAGAGTGTACACAATTAAACAATCTAAGAAATTAATCAGTCTATTTTTAAGATACTTAATCATCGATCGAAATTATTAAGTAAACAAACATACAGTTAAATTATGAAACTTCTTTATTTTGAAGTTAATACCTCATTATTATAATTAAACGACTAGATTCAGCCCGTCAATTCATTCGCGATACCATGATTGACCGACATTAAGAGGTAACATAGAAAAAAATAAATGAACTCATATTTAATATACGAAAACAGTAAAAATAAGTTATTCGTTAAAGAATCGATTTCACTGACTTAGTCTTTCAAATTCTTTGATATTAAACTTGTTACGTTAGGAGATAAAAACAATTGCTGCTAAGAACATCCTTCAATTTTTGTCCCTGACTGTCCCTAGGCATTGACTTCTAAAAAGAGCGAGGACAATAGAGTCGCAGTACTATAGGTCTAAACATAGAGTAATAACCCAAACTCCTCGATAAAAAAAATATCACAATTGTTACCTCAGATGGGCAACTTAAAGGCAATGTCAATTGTCGAAGTCATGGTCAACGCAACACTTGACATTATATATCGCTGGTATATTTGAATCTATCTCAGGGGAGAAGTCTACCGCCGTCTCTCGGAATATATAAGAATAATGTTAATTTGTTATTGGTGTTTTTGTTACAGGAGAGTCAGTCATGTATATGAATAGGCACGCAAATATTTTTTATTTTCAGCCTGATTTTGAACTTACGATCTTCTAAGTGAGAAATGTAGCAAATGACGACACTACGCTCTCTACATACTAAAAATATATCCTCTTATTATATTATAAACGGTTATTATGCGAGTTAAGGTATACGCACAACTATTAGTTAAAACTAACCAACCGTGATTGCGGTGTTTAACGAACGAAAACGGTGCATGTCGCATGGAAAACAGTTTCGGAATCGTATAATTTTCACAATAAATAGTGGTTTTGATCATGTTTCACGTAGTAATTAAGTTTATGGTAAATAATACACTTGTTGGTATTTTACGTTATGACTCAATGTTGTGGTAAACGTTTGACGTGCCGACAGTTCGCCGAGTAGAATTTGAATCCAACATTAGTGGAGCATTTTCATCGTCATTTCTCGTACTAAATTGACATAATTTTGTATAAAAAATAAATGGTATAATAAAGTTTTGGAACCCTGCCTAGGATCAGATTTGAATATATATGAAATGTATATGAATCACTGTATTAATGCTAGATTATTAATAAAATAGTACCGTTGACTTATATCATCATATATTATACAGTCATTTGTTTTATACAAAATGAACCAAATTAATTTGAGGGACTGCAGTGGATTCGCATATGCATATGTGTATTTGTCAGTTGTGTAAAATTATTGACTATTTGATCTCGAATTACAATTGTAAAAATATATTATTAGGATTATTCATAGAGACTAAAACCTCTCAGTAGCAATTTTACTAAGGTGGTGTTTTTTTTATAGCACAGGGGACGAAAGATCTTGCGGCTGGCCTGATGGTAATTGATTACGGCCGCCCATAAGCAACCGCAACGCCAGGGGAATTGCAAATGCGTTGCCTGCTTTCTAAGAAGAAATAATGTCTTTCTTGAAGGTTTCAATATAGTATCGGTTTGGAAATACTATTACACTATTCCAAAATGCAGTTGTTTTATCTGATTCTTTAAAAAAAATCAAAAGACGAGAACAAACGGTGCAACGGCTAAATTAGATTAGTAAATGTTAAGTTTTCATGAACACGGTGAATTATGATTTAATATTTATTTAGCATTTTTAACATTCTATAGTCTTCCAACTCTATGGCCTAAGCGGTCCAAATAGGGCTTCTCCTTCAAGGGTCGGTAATGCTCCCCCTGATTTTACGGCGGAATCGATGGGGATACGTTATGAGGTACTTTATCAGTGAACAATTGTTTTAGCGCCACTCCACTCATTTATGGGTTTTTAAGTATGACGGTATCTTTATTTAGGATTGCAATTTTAATTTAAATTTGTATAAAGGAGAATTCAATAGTTCAATCAAAAGCTTCAAAAATAATTTTCAAGCTTCTAGCTTTTAAAAAGGACGATTCTTTCATACAACATTTCATCACCCTTTAGATCCCCTAACAACCCTTTTTTCGCAATAAAAAGTAGCCTATGTTCTTTCTCAGTATCTAGACTATCTGTGTACAAAATGTAATTTAAATTTTAGTTCAGTCGGTTCAGTAATTTTGACGTGAAAATCGAATAAAGTAGACATTTTCAGTAATATTGAATTTGTATCTATGAATAGTATAAAAAAAAGTTCACATCTTCTCTCTGTTTCTAAGCTTACTTGGTTGATATAGAATTTTGATAAGATCTTGACTATGCTTTCCAAAATTTCTTCTTCAAGTTATAACATGCATGTAGTAATAGGACCTTAATCACATAAGCTGTTTTCATGCTTGAAGTCTACGTGCATCGCTAGTTGAATTATAAAGAGCGAATTTGCTCAACTGAATCTATGTACATCGAGAGAATAAAAAACGGTGCTTAAATTGAGGTTACTTTCATAAAGATTATCCGAAATTTATCAAAAATAGAAATGGAGATTGTGGAACAGCTCACTAAGATAAAGAATACAAATAAAGACCAAAATAGATATTAAATATATTTTCGAGTATTTTTGCACAGCGACTTCCCGTTTACAATTTCGTGACTCAATCAGGATAAGTAACGCGCCATCTAGTCCCAAACTAAGTTAGTAATTTTTTTTTTCGTAAATACATACATTTTATGCATAGAAAAGGCCCATATCAGACCATACAAACAATTTTACTTATAGGTTACCAAACTCTTTATAATTCACATTAGAATTATTATTCACATCACGCAAATCATATATTGATAAATTAACAGTTCAAATGTCATTCTATTTTCTTGATAATCTTTCAATAATCTGATGATAGATCATCAATACGCCAAACAAACCACATATATATATACAAACAAATGATTGCAACATTCAAGGAATCAAACCCGTGATCACTACAATTAATACAATTAAGGCGATGTGCCAAACCTAGACCACTGCGACCATCAAGTAAATACGCACCGTTTGTTGTTATTACCATTCTTAACTATAAATAAATATTGACAACGCTTATAAATGCTTCAAAAAGCCAAGCATAAAATATTTTCCTGTTTACTTACTGCGGTTGAAAATCTTAAAAGGCTTGCAAGTAGATCACTTAAGGGCGTGCTTGTTCCCAACGGATATTACGTAAGGCACATGTTTCCATAGTAATTCGATAACGAAGTATCGAAGAGCGTTGCGTAGAAAAAATATTAGGGGTATGCTTTAGTTCTTGTCCCAACGGCAGCTTGGAAGGTATCCTAATATATTTTTTGTGGATATCAGATTAATATAATAAAAGAATATATGTTGATCTGGGTAAATCAAAAGTTTTTTCTGGGGAGAGGTGATGATTGTTCTTCTGTTAATAAAGGGACTAGGGATTCTATTGTAAGCGTTGTAATAGGTTTAGATCTATAGTGAGTTCTGATTGAATAAACCCATCAAAATGTGCTGTGTTTAAGTAATAGCAACAGTTTATATTTTCCCTAAAGAATTCACACATCACCATCTAGTCTCAACTAGTGCTTAACTAAGCACAGTTTGTGTTATAAGTTAGACAACTGAGAGACAGACATTTTATAGAAAATACATGAAAAATATACCAAGAAAACACCCAAACCAATTATACTAATGAATACAAATGTTTGTATCGTACGAGAACTCGAACCTCCGACCATTGGAAGTAAAGTGCTATGCTAAACCGCTGTGCTGTTGTATCACACACATAGTATAAAACTACGTCGCTGTCGCTGTCTGTCCGTCCCTATATATGCTTAATTCTTTAAAACTACGCACCGGCTTTTGAATCGTTTCTTTTTATTAGATAGAGTGATTCAAGAGGAAGGTTTATATGTATAGTACATGTACACCCGTGCGAAGCCAGTGTGGGTAGCTAGTTATCAATATAGTATGCAATAACACTATAATGATTTCTTAAAACAAAAAGCCACTGAAGGATCGTCTTTAACATTATTTTTTTATTTATAAATAGTATAAGAACAATTAATCTGTTCTCTATAAATAAAAGCTACTCTACATTTTAATTACCTAAAAACAACCGTTTTAATTTTGATGAAACACTTTCCATAAAATCATATTCCTGAAAACCTTAACAATCTGATGTTAAGAATAGATAATCCTTTGTCAGTGTCAAGTAGCGCACCTGTTGCCATCATTAAAGGATTTATAAAAGCGGATGTGCATTCATCTCTTTCCACCTGTACGATGTCTGACAAGGATGGATGTATGAAAATTATTCGCCCCAATTTATGTTTATGAGGGCTACACAAATTTTAGTTTATTATTCTCAGCTTTATAGTATAAACGAGGCACTAGAGAATTTCTAAATCGGATCATGTTAATATATTGTTCGGGATATATGTTTTTTTATGTAATTGAAATGCTAAACAAGCTGACGGCCCACCTGATGGTAAGCGGTAACTGTTACCTAAAAACATAAATGGCACCACGGTCGTCACGTGATTATGTGATACCCATGATACGCATGTCTATTCCGGAATTCTGAATACTCCTAAGCTGCGTAATGGCTGAAATAGGTGTCTACCTATTTCACTTCTATCCTCTGTCTATAGGTACCTATGCAGACGACTTTTTACTAAATATATTTCGGTGAAAATATGTGTTACTAATATTATAAATACGAATTCTTGTCGGTATGGATGTATAGATGGATGGACGGTTGTTTGTTACTCTTTCACGCAAAAACTACTGAAAGGATTTAAATAAAACTTTACAGTATTACAGCTTATACACTAGCATAATTTATAGGTTATAAATTTCATGTGAGTAAAACCGCGGGCACAAATAGTAATTGTATAAATATACTTAACAAAGTTAGAATTTTTGTTATGCAAGTCTGCGTAGGTCGGGAGTGTTGCGGTTTCTTTGACTGTTTGTTGGCGGTTTCTTATTTTTCCTACAGTTTTACTCTTCCATGTAAAACACATTTTTAATATATATTTTTAGTTCATTTAGATTAGATTGACGTAGTGTTGTGGTGGACCGGGTTATTGGACACCCTAAAATATGGTCGAGTGCTGTGATGGCTGGCTCATCCGTTCTACTCATGTAGGTACGTGTACTGCTTGTGGAAACTGTTCTGCTCTAATTACCACGATTGATTTAATCATGTTAAGACAGTAAAATTGCATAATGTTTATTATATATATTAGTTCTCATAAATAGCATAGCATAAATTAGTTCTCAAAATGGCAAGACATAGTGCTACAGATGTTATATATATAATCTTCTCATCTCTGGGCGTCAGTTTGATTGCTTTCAATTGCTGTGTAAATAAAAAATCTCAGTCATTTAACTTCTTAAGTAAATAATTAATTCTATGTCTTTTTAGTGTATTACATATCTTTGGGTTTTATGTTCTTTTTAATGCTAAATCTATGCCATCGTAGCGAATAAACGATATAAACTAAACGAATGGTCTGATTACGATGCAGTTTTATTTCTATGATAACTGTTGTTTTGAGTTGCTTCTTAGTTATGATTAATTGTGATTTGTTAGTTTTCTTTAAATTCGGGGATTGCCTTAATTTTTTTATTTTATAAGTATTAATTATGCTTGCCTTTAGCTCTTATACCGATAGAAGATGTCTTGTCACTAACATTTCTCAAGTCCTTCGTAATTTGTCACATAACTGTTATATTGTATTATATGCATTGAATACATATTTATAAAAGAATTTATATTCTATTACGGTTTATACAAAATAATTTTCATTATTTATAATATTAACAACTTCTTGTATAAAGTGGTACAGCAAAATAACAAATAGAAACATCGTGGTACAAAATAAATGAGCATATAAGTTGCTCATTTTTCACGAGAGCAAAGTGTTCGCGATATTACCCACTGTGAAGGTAGAAAGTGTAATTTTTCTTGCAGCGTACTTTGAATTGTATGTTTATTGTTAAAGTTTCTTAGTAACGTATGTTTTTTCTTAGTAAGCCGCTTTTATTTATTACTAGTTGATGACCCCTGCACTGTGGATGATTTGAACTGATATTTCAATTATTTTACACAAAACCTAAAAGAAAGCACAGAATAAATTTTCTTCAAGAGTCACAGTTTATCGCGAATATACAAATAGTTTAGACTTTGTTTTATAATTTGTATGGATCATATATCCTTTCCATTATATCTTCATACTGCATATCTTAAAGAGATATGGAGAGAAACCGACATTCGTCGGGATCTAGTTATTTACCGCACTAAATTACTTTTTCAGTTTACATTTTTTAATAACATAGGGGGCTACCGCGTAGATGGTAAATCATTACCGCTGCATCAGCACCGGCAATACCAGTGGAATTGCAGTTGAGTTCCCGGCCTTTTAAGGAAGTATGGGTGGTGGATTGAAGGGATGGTCGTCTTATTAAGCGTTTTGATACATAAAAATATTTAAAAGCGATAACTTTAACGCTGATATTCTAAAGAGGTGTGGTATTTCTCAGATGATTGCAAAACTGAACTGAACCATTCGAAAGTTCAGTCCAGTTTAGCTATCATCTTCTAAATATATATGACGCAAAGGTGACTGACTGACACCTACCTGCTACGTCATAACACCTACCTGTATGCCAAATTTCAGCCCGATCCGTCCAGTGGTTTGGGCTGTGATCACTATGTGTGATCTATCAACGCACATTGCAAATTTGGCATGCACGTAGGTGTTATGACGTAGGCATCCGCTAAGATTAAGGATTTTGATTAATTCTACCCTCAAGGGGATAAAATAGGGGATGAAAATTTGTATGAAACTTTGTTAATTTTAAACCTATCGGGCTGAGACTTTGCATGCATAAAGCTACTATCACCTAAGACAGGATGCCACCCCTGAGGGGATAAATTAACGCGAGCGAAGCCGTGGGCAAAAGCTAGTAGATACATAAAAATCTTATACTTTTTTAACAGTATAAATACTGTTTTATTGATGGAAATAAATATGTGTTTTTGTATCTATTGTAAAGAAGTTGATAGTTTGTCACTATTGTACTGAGTTATGCCTTGGAGATAGCAGCGCCATATTTTCCAAACTATATTTTTAGAATGAATATCGGTGTCTGTTATTAGTCTACGGCACCCCACGCTACATCATCACTATCTACACATCACTACACATCATCGATACTTGGTGGAGCAATAGCGACTAGTGGGGAAAGAGTACATTCGAGAGAACACTTGAATCTTAATGTATTGGGTAGTGAACAACTAACTAACACCGTTCTGACTTAATAGAATAATCAAATTCCATGAGTAATTTTAATAATTTTAAAGAGTATAACGATCTCCAATTACAAATATTAAAAGCAATTCATTAAGTAGGTATTTTGTCTATCATCTTACTTTAATTACCTTTAATTTAACAATTAACCTTGGATACATTCAAGTTCGTAGCAACGTAAAGGTTAATTGAAAATTTAATACGAGTAAAGTAAAAGTAATCATATGAGTTGAATTCAGTGACAAAGAACGTTAAACGATGTTTGGTAACATCAGTCAATAAGTATACTGACACGCAGAGTGCTTTGTGTCGTCTTTTGTTAGACAATCTAGTGTCGCTAGTTGAACAATGTGCTGATATCTATCGCTATATTGACATCGCTGTACTACAGTCAGTTGGACGCCACGGCTAATCAAAATGTAATTATCCTTACCTATCTTGTATTCTTACCTTTTTTATACTGTCCTTATCTCTTTTAATATGTATTCACTGATTTTATTGTCGCGAGTCTATTATAGCTCGACTGTTTTTTGGGAAACTATCGAATCTTTGTTAATAATTAAAAACTATGTATATTGTTAAACCATAGTTTCCTGCCAAAAAAAAAACTAATTCAAGAACATTTAAAATAATAAAATAGTATTTTTCCAAATAAATAAAATAACAAAAAATAAATAATATCAACATCTAACAGGCTCCTTTTTTTGTGTTCGGATAAAATGTGTTTCTACCTAAGTATAAAATTTGATTTACACTTGAAGATTCCACATATTGCAGTTGAAGTTATCGGTTACGTGTCTAAAGACAGGTACAGCTAAAGCTGAACTGAGAATATTGGATTTAAAGATACGAATTCTACGCTCTGAAATTGCTACTTGAGATGAGCAAAGAGATATATAAATTTATTTTAAATAGATTGAACCTAGCAAACGAAACGTAGCATCATTAAGATTAAATGTACCTGATTGACAATGGTAGGTAAATTCAGTATCTTGACGATAATTAAATAATTATATGCTTATTGAGTTCAGAAATAACTGTGTACTGACCTGACAATTGGTCAAATTAAACAATAATTGCGTACTATTACGATATATGCCAAAATTAGTGTAAAAGAAATGTGTCAACTTTAAGACTCGACGGCCTCGGCGGACGGCCTCGGTGGTTTAGCAGTTTAGCACACCGCCTTACTCCCGATGGTCGCGGGTTCATTTCCTCGCACGGCACAAACATTTGTATTTATACCGTTTAATATTCTAATTACATTAAAATAATAAATCTATGGTAATGAAATTTGTATATATGATAAATTTCATATCGGCGACGGTTGCTACTTCAGAAGAGCAGTCACCCTTGTCTGATATTCGAGTTCTAAAATTAAGATGTTACTTTTGCAGTTGACCGAGTTTGTAATATTCTAAAGAAGAAATTCTAGATAATTAGAATATGGTAAATTGAAATTGCTTCTATAAAAATTATTAAAATAATTTCTAAGTGGGTCTGAGTGCCGACGGCGCATAATATTTAATAATGTACAAGCTCGATACCCAGTATAAAATAGTAGATTACTGTAGTTTAATTCTGACATTTCGTTTTTGATTTAAAATGTTCAGAAAGTTATTAGAATAAAAAAAAATTAAAACTGTAAAATGTCAAGGGATATCACCAAATTACAAAGTTATTAAACTTTCTGTTGGAGGTATATACCAAGGCTTTCGAATAGGTCTAAAATCAGGTCAAGTATAATATATACGTTACATGTGTAGTGTGTAGGTCAGGAAAGTACTCTATGATTAATTGTCAGAATTATGTCCAACGCTCTTATTAAGATTTAAATAAAAATAAATCGGAACGATAAAGAATATATACATACAGCATCGTATATGTTTTAAACTTTTTATTGCATTTATGAGCTCCACAATATGTATGTATATTAGTAATATCTGTGAAATTGTGCACGTAAACAGACAGTAACCATTTTCCTTTAGTCTAGTTAATAAGATATATGTATCTATCGTTTTGATATTCACTCAAAGTACTACTAATATTGTGTTTACTCAATAATCTGTTTATAGCATTGATAATAAGCCATTTTTCTTTTAATTTACGAATTTTACTTTGGGATTGACTTCATATCAATGTATCTCAAAGCTGAATACTTGAATGTCCACAGATAATATGCAAATTATTTTTTTAAAATTCGAGGTCTATTGCTGTTACTAATAATGCTATTATTTGTTTATATCCTCTTAACTTTAGATATATTTCTTCAATTAACCTTTAGATTTGTGTTGAGTTGAGTTTAATATTTTTAATACTAATAAAGCAACTGCAACATGTATATATTGTACTATTAATTAGTTAAATTACTATTAAAAAAAATAACTTTCCGTTCGTATACCCTTAGGTCAACTCAAGTCTATTATAGCGAGTTGAAATTACACTGTAAACCCCATTGTGTCCCAGAATGAAATAAATATAATTTAATTGTGATGCAAGTAGCAGGGGGCGGTTTGTGACTATCTGTGGGACAGTCGATTTTGTGACGACTGAAATAAAACAATGTGAAAGTTCAAAAGTACTGTACTTTAACTATTAAAAAAAAATGAAAATAACAACGTATGAAGTTAAATCAGTTACCATATCGCGCCGCATTCGTAATGAATTAATCATAAAGATTCCCAGGACAGCGTAGAGGTCGACGTTAGTTAGTAAACGTCGAGGTAGAGATTGAATGGCATTGGTAGCAATTGGGCCTATTAATAACAATACCTCTCACCCATATATAATTGATGTGAATATAAAAGTAATAATAACTGTAGACAATTGAGTGCATCTAGTTCCTAGTAAAGCAGAACTTGTATTATGGATACTAGACAATCGAAACAGCATTGAATTACTTAAATACATTTTTTGTAAATACATATATAATGTACATATAAAACATGCAGACCGATACAAACAATCATACTCATGATACAAATGTTTGCATCGTACGAGGAACCAAAACCGCGACCATCGGAGTAAAGCGGACCAACGAAACCGCTAGACCAGCGAGGCCGTCAAATGTAGAAGTAAAGATCATTCTTACAATAATTGTAGTTGTTTTATCAACGTTTTAGAAACTAATTTATAAGCTTTTCGTTGTTACTGTAAATTGAGCATGCGGCATACTAAAATTAGGTGCAAAATTAAAACAATTAAACAGGGCGCTTCATGAATTCATCTTGTGCTAGCTTTATTTTATACTGCTCGTGAATGAATTCGTCTCATCTTGTTGTTTTAGCTACAGGAAGCTTGTTCCCGTGGCGTTCCAAATAAATTTTAATTAATTGACTCCGGAATTAAAGCAAATTCTTTCTACCTTAAGTTGATAATAATGTTTACTTAATTATTTTATTTGTATATGTGACTTTTAGGTTTTTTTTTATACTAAGATGGTGGCAAACAAGCGGAGGAATCGTAACTTAGGGACGCCAAAAACACTAGGGGTGTCACATGCGTATTAAGGAACCTTAATATACACTTCTTGAAAAAACTCATGCTGAAGTCTCTCGAGAAAGTTTTTAAAGACTCAGAACAGAAATTATGGCCTCAAAAAGAAAAAGTTGTAATTACAATTTGGAATTGATTATTTACAAATTTTTGATAGAGGGTGCATGCAACTTGCAATTATAAGCCATTAACAATAAAGTATAATATTAATTCGGGTTAGTTAGTACCGAAGGAATTAATCAGTAATATAGTTTCCAGAGAGATAATTAATTCTCAATGAGACCACTGTAGTCCCTATTACCTCTCCCCAAACCTTATCAATTATTGAAAAAATCCTTTCGTGATCTGGTGTTTCAGGCTTCCATTGGCTACGGTAACCGCTTCCCATCAGATGGGCCGTATGATTGTTTGTTACCATTGAACTGTAAAAAAAATACCAGTTGACAGAAATAGGATTTATAAATATTCCCATGGGAGAAAACAACATTGAACTTGCACAAAGTAAAGAGGTGTTTTCGTTGAGTAAAAAAAGAGAAGAGAAAACGAGCAAGATAAATGAATGAATTAAAGTGTAAACATAACATCAAATGCCAGGTGAATCGGTGTATTTCGCAATTGTTTTTTTTTATTCAGGTGTATTTTTTACGGTACCGTAAACCGTAACTTGAAGTGTTGACCTACATACAGTGACGTAATATTCCTCTTCCAACAAATGTTTGTGGCATTTATCTACGACAGTGGGGGAGAAAAGAAAATGGCACCACTCGTATTTCATTGTTTTGTGGTGTTTTATGAATAGTTGACTTGTTGATTGCCTTATTAACCAAATTATGAGAAACAATTAGATATAATGATATTATTTTACGTGCTACATTACACCCATCATTTGTTTTCTCCATTCTCAGTTTCCATTCCAGTTGATCTATTAATCATTTCAGTCAGTATTCTCAGTATTATTATATCATTTTTAAATACACAGAATAGTTAAATACAAAATAGAAACACTACCAAACAAACCACTTTTAACTGCTGAAATTTTATGTTTAAAATATAAGTATTTATTAATATTGTTTTATTTGTTGTTGGTTGGTTTTTAAACTTTAAAACTTATATAGGTTTTGTGTAAATACAAAATAATGTGTAAATATTAATATTTTTATAAGAGTCTTCCTATTTCTCTTGATTATAAAGATTCGCTTTATAACAAAGAATAATAAAAAAGTTATTGAATACTTTTCTAGTAAGGATTACTTTTATTTATTACTTTATATTAATTACTAATATTACAATAAATAATTATTACATTCTAGAATCTCTAGACAGATATTAACTTCTAATGATTCTTACTAATTAATTAAGTAATACCCAATTCCGACGGCAAAATGTATCTTGAATTATTTTATAATCAGACTAAAATATTGGTTGTTACGCTTTAACTAACGAAAGATAAGATTCTATTAATTAGGTTTTATTAACTCAAGTAGGGTTATGTGAATTGATGGGGTTTCAAATGCGTATTGTATATACCTGTATATATCTACATACATCTAATTAGGCGAGTATATGTGATTGTACTAATTACTTAATAGGACCAAGAGAAACAAAATCAGGCTATACGCCTTTTAATTAAATTCTATATTGTATTATATCTCATATCTATGTTATAATAATTTTTAAATAGATAGAGTTATAACTTAATAGTTCACTATCTCGAATAATAAAAATAAGTTGTGAATGTAACACCGCTAACAAATGAAATTAAATGTATTTACTTGAAATATGCTTATATTACTTGAAATATGGTATAAATACAAAAAAAATATTAGTATTCATAAAATATTTCATATATTTCGAAATTGTTTTGGAATGAATCTTTCATAGAACTATTGAAAATGCACTGAAACACGAAAATTAAATTATTTGTAAATATTTGGTTGGTACAAAATGCTTATTTTTGTTAGGTGTCAATCAATATTATTTAAGATATACTAATTTTATTAATAAATACTTGTTTCTAAAACTAAAAAATAATGCAAAAGATAGAGGTAAGTTCACCTCCTACGTTGGATTCGTATACATACATTCAGAATTGTATTCGGCAAGTAGCAAAGTCAAATCAAATCAAAACAACAAATATCATATATTCATGTAGGACATATTATCTATTTATGAACGTCAAGTTTGCAACGTAGAAAGTTGGCAATATCTTTGAATACCGTACCTTTGATAATGTTCTGTGCAATGCAATGCAATGCAATGTATCTTATTACGTGAGTAATTGCGAATCTAAAAATGAACGGACTCAATAATGAACTTCGGAGAGGAGCTACTGTCAATTATTATTGACTTTACCTACTAATATACATTGTATTCAACGTATCAGCCCGACTTACTGGAGGTTCTCTCTGGTAGCTGATCGTTAATTTGTGAAAAATGTTAACTGGTTGGACTCCATGCTCATTCTGGGAATGATCGCGGAGTCCGACCAGTTAACATCCGTCAGTCAAAGATGTAGATATAATAATATGATGCACTAACCCAAGTGCACCATAATATCATAATCTTTCGCCAACTATAGACATTTGACTAGCGTAACTGTGATGTACATACGTGTGCTGCTAAAATATAGTTATGTGTAAAATACGTAGCATGTTTCTTATTTAAAGCATATATTTACATGACGTCACGACGTCAATAACAGCGGTGATGCATAGCGGAAATCGATTGCTTCTACGAGTACTGTCAGCAGAGTAAAAGAGAAATAATAATCTCAGGACAATTCAAACAGCGCCGTCTAGTACCAAGTTAAGCTAGTTAAACCTTGTGTTATGAGTACAAGATAACTGATAAATACTTAGATATATATTTTAAATATATATATATTGTGTATATGTAGAAAATTACACTGATCGATACAAACAATCATACTCATGAATACAAATGTTTGTGCTGTGCGAGGAATCGAACTCGCGACCATCGGCTGTAAGGCGGTGTGCTAAACCGCTAGACCACCGAGGTCATCGGAGAAGAAATGTATATTTACATAGTCTAAAAAAAGTGAGTAACTTCTGTTGTCAGTTCGCTTTTAAATTACGCAACGGATTTTATTGCAGTTTTTAGTAATACATAGAGTAATTCAATAGTGATTCGATTCGTCGTGAATCACTCTATGTACCGCGCGAAGCAGGGGCGTTAAGTTAATATATTATAAAACAAACTCTTTCGTCGCGGCTGTCTGTAGTTCGAGATATCTAAAACTAACTGAACTGCGGTTTTCATCAATCAACATAGTGATTTCTGAGGGTTTTGTGTAAATTGAAATACCTACCCATGCAAAGACGGACAGGAATGAGGGTGGGGGAGGGGAGGTGGTTATTGTTATACACATAAATGAATCCCTATTTCGTTGGTGTCATATTTTTATTATATTCTAATATTTTGTCAAAGATTCTTCATATGTTCTGTATTGAATATAACTAATGTTCAATACAGTTTGGCTCGCATCTCCAGTTCTCGTATAGTCACCAATTGTAATATATTATAATTGAGAATTAATAATAGCGAGTTACCCGTCTCGTATTAGCACTGGTATATACACATTATACATATAAACCCTCCTTTTAAATTACTCTATCTATTGCTAAAACTGCATTATAATCGAATGCATAGTTTAAAAGATCTAAGCGAACAGATAGCGCTAGCGGATTTATTTTATACTATGAAAAGATATCGTTACATAATTAGGACACTGGTTTACCACTTGTTCTTGAAACACTATAATTGTGTTGTACACTTTAAGTACGAGAGTTACTTATAGAGGTATGAACAGCAATTTAAAGTTTAGATTAGTTTGGTCCATGATACGATCTTTGCTCCTTTTATAATTATTATATAATAATCTAAAGATCACAAACGCTATTGTAGCCCATTAATCTGAGAAGAGGCTTTGCCTGATTATTTTCTATGTATATTATTATAAATCTTTCAAATACACAGTTTTTTCTATTGTAATAAATATGTATTTTAAAAGTAAATCTTGTGAATAAAATATTGTTATTATTATGCTGACTGTACCCTTGATTCACAATTTTAGTATTGATATAGAATGTAGTTTATTAGAAAACTGATTCAAAACGTAGATAGATCTTATAATGTCAAATTACAACAATAACTTTTATTAAAATTATATTTGTATAAAAGAGACGAAAAATGTATATTAAGAAATTATTATCATTATGCTTACTGTACCTACTTTAGATTCACAATTTTTACTATTTTCATTGCAAAACTGAGTCTATATATAGTTCTTTTGAACTTTAAATTATCTGAAATTACAACAATAGATTTTATTATAATCATATTTGTATAAAAGACACGAAAATTGTATTTCGAGAAATTTTGAATAGCTAAATTGATATTTTATTACGAATTCTTAAAATGTCGCCTATTATAGAAATGGAGAACTACTGAATAAATTCTTTAGTATTTATTCGAATAATTAGAGTGCATCGTTTGAATATTTTTTTTATATAATTCCATCTAGTCCCAAGCTAAATAGAGCTTGTGATTATATCGAATTGCTTACGGGTATTAGATAATTTATATCATAAATACATAAATATATTCTACTAGCTGTACCCGCGACTTCGTCCGCGTAAAATAGTGAACTTGACTAAATAATGAAAAAAAAATTTAATGATCTAACCCAATAAAAGCCTAATGAAAAAGTTTCATCATTTCATCTTCAAAAATGATACTTCCATACATAACTAACATACATAACTCTTTCAACCCCTTATAACTTCTTTTCTTAATATATATTTAATAAATAGGCTAAAAATTAAACTTCAAGCTTCTAGCTTTAAAAACGACAATATTGTATGTAAACATTTGACTCTCTTTTAAATTCCTTACAACCCATTTTTCTTTATTTATATTTAATCAACAGCCTAAAAATCAGTTTCAGGCTTTGAAAATGGCGATATATCTATACAACCTTGCACCTTTCAATCCCCTTACAACCCTTTTCCACATTAAAAAATACCCTATATCCATTCTCAGGGTCTTCTAGATTATATGTTCTAAATTTCATTTAAATCGGTTCAGTAGTTTTGGCATGTAAGCGAGATCGAGAGTTATAATATTAGTGAGGTGTTTAATAAATAAACCCAAAAAAGCCAATGAAAACAGTTTCATCATTCTAGCTTAAAAAGTCATGAATTTACATAAAAATTTTGATCCCCTATTTTATTGTACCCCCTTAAGGGTAAAATTATTACAAACTATGAATCATCATCTCATCATCATTCATTCATCATTATATTTTAGGTTGGTCAATCATCACCAACGTAAAATATAAGTTTCAAGCTTCTAGCTTTAAAAATGACGATTCTTACGTACAACCGTGTTTTTTTAACGTCAGGAAAAAATCTTCATAGAGGCCCACCGGCTTAGGGGCCAAATGGGGACTGCCGGATTCATATCGGCCAAAAACCTGACGACTATTCCTCCTCGAACATGTCGCCGTAGCTATAGGATCGCATATGCATTCTCCAAGACTACCCGCAGGGTTCCCATTGAAGGGACCTTTCATCTAGGCGTGCAGGGAATAGCCTCTGCACGCCACCGTAATGCCTCCCTTGTGAGCTTCGGATCGCCCTAACAATCCTCCACCCTAGGGTCAAATATGGATTCGATGGCCACGCTGATAGACTCAGGTGTCCATCGAATCCTCCCCTCCCGCCGGTGACCTGCGCTGCGGCCGCGGCCCTGGCCTTGGCAAGCGACACAATTTTGTGCCACCGACTCCATGGTCCGACTTGCGGTTAGCCGCAGCGCAGTACCAGCAACGTGGCGATGGCGCGACACATCTCGCGGTCTTGTGGCCGCCCTGACCACAGCGATAGCACCTATCGCTGCAGTCTTCCCCTGCAGTGCACCGTTGGCCTACGTGCCCCGTGAGCAAGCACCTTACCTTAATCCGACCGCCGGATTAGGGTTTAGGCTGCTGCAACCGGGCATCGCACCCAGTTTGAGCTCACGCCGGAGGGAGTGCACCGGACCTCGCCCGCCTGTATGCTTGTATCCGCGCATCCTCCCACTCGCGGCAACGACGTTCTCAGATGTTACCGAGTCGTCCAGGTCACATAGTCTCAGCTCAGCTGATTTCTCCGGCCTGGTGACCCGGACTTTTTCTACTGGCAAGATCACTAACCTTGCAGCTAGTGAGTTCGCTTTGTCGCCGGTATCGGCGCCTGGCACTTCTAGGATGCGACATCCAGTCACACCCAGCCGGAATAGATTTTATGCATATGTACCCTTTCAACCCCTTTTAACCCTTCTATCGCATCCAAAAGTATCCTATGTGCTTTCTCAAGATCTAACTAATTGTGTACCAAATTATATATAGTTTTGGCGTGTAAGTGAGACTGACAGACAGACAGAATTACTTTTACAGTTATAATATTAGTAAGGTATTTAATAAACTAACTAAATTCAATAAAAAAGTTTCATAGATCTGGCTCCAATAATGGCGAATTTACCTAAAATCTTTCGTCCCCTATTTTACTTTACCCCCTTAAGGGTAATTTTATACAAATTTTGAATGTCATATTCATTTATATTTAATCAACAGCTTCAAAAATAGGTTTCAAGCTCCTGGCTTCCAAAAAGACGAATTTACATAAAAACTTTCATCCCCTATATTATTTAACCTCTTAAGGCTAACATTTTTATAAACTTTGATGGCCTATTTATTTATATTTAATCAACAGCCTCAAAAATAAGTTTCAAGCTTCTAGCTTCAAAAATGACGAATTTACATTAAAACTTTCATCCCCTATTTTATTTTACCCCCTTAAGGGGAACTTTTTTACAAAATTTCATGGCTTATTTATTTATAGTCAATCAACAGCCTCAAAAATCAGTTTTAAGCTTCTAGCTTCAAAAATGACGAATTTACATAAAACTTTCATCCCCTATTTTATTTTACCCCCTTAAGGTTAACATTTTTACAAAATTTCCAGGCTTATTTATTTATAGTCAATCAACTGCCTCAAAAATCAGTTTCTAGCTTCAAAAATGACAAATTTACATAAAAACTTTCATCCCCTATTTTATTTTACCCCTTAAGGGTAAGATTTTATACAAACTTAGTATGTTATATTTATTTACATTTAATCAACAGCCTCAAAAATAAGTTTCAATCTTCTAGCTTCAATAATAACGAATTTACATAAAAAAAATATCCCCTAATTTATTTAACCCCCTTAAGGGTAAAATTTTTAAAAACTTTGTATGTCATATTTCATTTATATTTAATTAGCAGCCGCAAAAATAAGTTTCAAGCTTCTACCTTCAAAAATGACGATTCTTCCATACAATCTTTCATCCCCAATATCAACCCCTTACAACCCTTTTTTCGCATTAAAAAGTAGCCTATATCCTTTCTCAGGGTCTAGACTATCTGTGTACCAAATTTCATGTAAATCGGTTCAGTAGTTTTGGCGTGAAAGCGAGACAGACAGACAGACAGAGTTACTTTCGCATTTATAATATTAAAGTAAGGATTTTTGTAAACACACCTATAATATACATAGGGAACACTCAGACTAATACAATTATACCCATAAATATAAATATTTGTATTGTACGAGGAATCGAACCCCTGACAACGTATCATAATTTTTTACAAGGTAACCACGTAATAATCGTTATTGCCTTGCCATTACTCTAGTGGGACGCTGTAGTATGTACCATTTTCTTCCATTGATCCGTCATCTTATCTGATCTTACTCTCTATTAGCGACTATTGTTGTATTTGATATTAATTTTTCAACAGCGAAATTAATTAATAAAAACTACCCAGTTTGCACATATGTATATCCTTTTCAGAGAATAACTGTAATAATATATTTCTTTAAAAATAGATAAACGACAGTTTAACAATATACAATAGATTTATATGAACAACTCTACCCGTACCCACAAATGTCAAAGAGGAATATTTTATACTGTGACGTATCTGAAATGATACCGCTTGTAGGTAAACAAAATTGTAATCCCTAAGGAAATAAGGGGATTTGATATAACGCAGTGAGGGACAGGTGATTTGTTTCGATGAATTGGATACGAATATAGGGCGTGTGTGTTTATTTTTAAATAGCACTGAGGGTTCCGTCTTTTTCAGTATAACAATGGACTGTCAGTAATTTAATGCGTAAATTTAGCATGAAATTCTGCTTCAAAAATATATAATTTATTTGTAAATGGAACTATATTTTATACTATCAATTAGCCGGTATTTGTCTTCTTTTTTTAAATAAATGACTATGTTCGTTCTCGTGTTAGGATCTATGATCATGACAAACATCCTAGTATTGTACTATTTAGTACTGAAAAATATTATTTTTAACAGGTAGAGCAGGTAACAGCAAACATAATTTCGCATTTACTGGTGTTTTTTTTTATTGGAATAATTTAGAATCATCATTTGTATCGTCTACTTTTTACTATAAACCTCACAAAATATGTCGTCGATCGTGATACTGTAGTCACTTCATGCATATGCCATTCCTGAGAATTCCATACCCTTTAAGCTTACTGTCATTTCATTTTCAAACTCTGGCAACACTAAGAGTTAGTTAGTTATTGCTGGTGAGTAATCGGTCTTTTAAGGAAAGGAATTAGGTAAGGAATTAAAACATTTATTCTAAAGAAATAACACACATTGTAAAGTAAGGCGTGTGAGATATTTTCTAAAGCTGTGAGACGGAGTAAGAAAAAAACAGAATTTTTAACCTGTGCTTTTAAGTATTCACTATTAATTCATACCAACAGATGTCTTATGGATCCCTAAAAATAATTAATCACAAACTGATGAGGTAAATTCTCTTCTAACGATATTTCGTATATCTACACGCCCGAGTTTTATGAAATTGGTATTGATAGAATTACTGCTACGTCTGATATTATAATATAACAATGTTTGGGGGAAATATATTGAATTTCGTTTTTTGTCATATATTATCAGTATTACTATGTAATATTATGTTATCTGTGGTATTACTATTACGAAAACTAAACTATAACTACTAAACGCAAAATTATTATCATCTCTCTGATCGCCGTACCAATGTTACTTTGTCTGTTAAACTGGACTGCCACGATACAGGTATAGCCTAGTGTGGAGCCATAGGTAAAATGTTATTTAAGTTTTCCGAAATAAATATCATTCTTATTCTATTCTTATAACAACTGTTACTATCAGGCATACGATTCAACTGATGTTACGATAAGAGTCTGACGGGTCGTGACGATGACACTGTTCGATTTGAGCATTGATTTCAACGCTTCCTATTGGATATGCGCCAGTCGAACAGTTTCGGTATAAGCCACCCGGATTGAATCAAATGTTCTGAGTTTAGTCTCAAGCGACTGGAACTTTCTTGTCTGTACTTCTTGCCTCAAATTGCATTCGGAACTGATGTTATATTAGATTTGACTTATGATATGTGTGTGTAATATTGAATAGAGTTATTTTGATTTTATTGGTATTTCCAACCAATCTACAATACAAGGCAAGTAGTTAGGTTGTGTAAATCTGTAGATAATTAATCTTTTTCATTAATAAATAAATCTCGATGAATTTCATTAAGTTTGGTTTCACTATGTAATATTATCTCATCTGTGGTGTCACTGATACGGTGTCGGGAATTGTAACTTGTTCCTATATATATTGGGTAAAGCAGAACAAAAAGAACTTCATAACTTTTTTAATAAAATTTTTAGGTTTCCAATGAAAAAGCAAAAAATATATAACGATATCTATCTATAATATATAAATATGTAACATACATACCCCTGTAGTACGTAGGTTGTAGATATTTATGTTGTATAAATGTAATAATGTGTGTTTATTTTCATATTTCAGGTTAGCGGAGTCATACCTACATAAAAACAGTACGCTGACTGAAAACTTTCCGCCTTTTGAATTCGGTTAATATAGGTACACAATTCAGAGAGAATAATTTATTTTTGTGTCACTTAATTCTCAGCATAACTTCTTTTTACTGTGGTCTTGTACAAAATCGTCTGCTTGGGTACTTTTGTCTGACCTATTTCAGCCACCAAGTAGCTTGCTTTATAAGATATGTCGGTTGAAGGGTGAGATTAGGCAGTGAAACTATGGCAGGTATAATAGGTTAGTTCTCCGCATGTGTATATATTGTATATGTATGACCATGGTATACACATGCTTTGCCATTCTCAATTCTCAAACTAAAGTATCATACTTACTATAATGTCATATGATAAAGGTCAGGTGTGGCGTAAGTTTGTTTGCAATTGCAAGTACATTTAAAAAATAATAAAAGGAATGGTATTCTTGGGTGGCACTAGTATCAAATATTATACAAAGAGAATGCGTGACGAATAGTCAATTCACTTACTAAGAGGATTTCTAGAGGAGACGGCGTGATGATCAACTTAACATGGTATATTAGTACTAGCAATGTAAAACAATACTATACTACATTATAGGACAATTTATACAGCGCCATCTAGTCCCAAGCTAAGCAGAACTTGTGTTATGGTTACTAAATAACTGATAGATATACATAGAGATTTTTTTAAATGGATATATATGTAATATACATAGAAAACACGTAGACCAAACAATACAACTTATGAGTATAAAGGTATTCAAACCCACGACTTGGAAGTAAGGCGGCGCCGCTAGACCACCAAGACAGACACTAGTATAACATTCTCCTCTTAGAGAGATACCCTTGTCCGACAATGGGACGTTAATGGATTGTTATGGTGAGTCGTATCTGTATCAGGAAAACAGACAAAGAGTAATGTCTTCTAAGATTGGCATTTCCGCCTGACGTAGGTAGGTAGTTATTTTCGGCACGGAAATTTCTTTATAGATTTCTAGCACAGGCCAACTCGTGATTGGTCCTCTGATTTAAAAACCTTTTTTTATTACATATCTACATTAATATTAAAAAATAACGTGCGAGATTTTTTTAAGTTCCTTTAGTTGCATAAAAGGCTTCTTTACTTACTTTTTTACCTGTATAAAAGATTGCACAATCTCCACCCAGCGGCTTATTTTGTTTTTGCTTTGGTTGAATTACGAAATTAGTCATTGAAATTATATCTGGAGACATGACATCTCCAGAATGGTAACGCATGACTGGTTCTACGAGCATCATTTAATGACATTATGTCCGTCGTGTTGTTCATGTACATATAGTATAGGCGACGGTTATCATATAATGTATGTTAGATAGTTTGCCATTTTGATTACATAAAAAAAAATATGAGTTTCTATCAATATGACTAAATCAAGTAGCCTTCTCATTTTCCAATATATCGGGATCCGATAACTTCCTCTAACCTTTGTTCAATTTAATCTTATTACGTCGTTTTATATTCGTTCAATTAATATTTATATTAAAACGATAATGATTACAAGAAGGTGTTGATTAATCAGTTAAGTTACTTATTTCTTTGTTAAGAAATGTCTAAGACTTGTTCATTTGTCTTGGCTGAATTATTACATATACATACATACATATTACATTGCTATAAAAGAATGACTATTAAAAAATGCTTAAAATTAACGTTATTTCAAGATAGTTTATTCGTATTCTATTCTTAAGATGCTCGTTCTAGAACAACTTTATTCTCAAACACAAAACGAATGAACCAAAGAATTGCAAAGCAACGCCGTCTGTGATATATTTTGTTTTGTTTTTTTATCGTTTTAGCCAACGAACGGCACTAATATTGCGGATTCCATGCAGCGATTCTTCGAAGCGAGCGATATGGCTCGCACATCTGCGCACATTAATAAACGTGTGATGGATGAAGGAAAACTGTGGAGTGAACACTATGAATAAGTTAAAAAGTTGTCTGTGAAATAACTAGTTATTTTCAAGAGACGCGGAATATTGCTGTCGTGAGATGTGTGGACTTTTGCATACTGTATTATTTTGTGGTTAAATATAAATTGGCCGGTAAAATATAGTATCTAGTTTATTCAATATTTTAACGAAATAGTTTGATTAAATGTGTGTTGCAATAGTAAAGAAAAAGTCTTATGATAATCGGTTCTATCTTTTTGGTAAATTTGAAAGTACATTTAGTAGTAACTAGATTTTTATTCTGAAGCATTATTCATTCGCTATTGGGTAAGAGCTAGTGTATCGAGTAGGTCTGGTTGACTACTGAATTTAAAAGAATCCCCAAAGGTCCCAAAAACATTAATATACATCGAAGTGAAGGCGTTATTTTTAATAATTTCAGCTTTGAACTATACACACGCATATCGTTATCAAATTCGCCTGTCAAGCGCCCAGTAATTTCCATTAAAATTATGACCCTATAAAGGAAATTTATAAAATTAATTTGCATAATAATAACTCCACGGATTTCAGGTTTCCGCAATAGAACATTCGTCATAGAATTTTCGATTCTGTTACATTTTGTTAAAAAATGTTTTACTTTGAATTTGAGATCAGTGGACAACATTTAGGAAACATTGATTTCGATATGATCGCACATTGCCATTTATAAAAGTACGTTGACAATATAAAAGACTTCTTTAGGCTCCAATCTAATTTTATATATCTATTGAGTGTATCTATATGTATTCATTAAGCTCGTGAAAGGGTGCTGTTTGTTAGTTTGTCTGCACTGATCATAATTACTGATTAATTTCAGTACCTATTTATTTAATATTTTATCCTTGTAATTTTGTATTATGTAATAGTGCTATTTGTAATTTTGTACTCACACAAATTAAATCGGGTATCTTTTATCTCAAATAAAATATCTGGAAGGAGATGAATTAATAACGGCTTGTATGGTGAATATAATTTATAAAGTTAGGAATATAAAACATTATAAACATTAGAAATTAAGTACTTGAACTATTAATTCTATGCAAATGAAGTCGTAGGCATTTACTATGTAATACGTAGAATGAAACAAATTAGAAATAATTACACTATAGCTATTTAAGTTACACTATAGCACTATAGCTGTGACGTGGTCGTGTGGAATGAGTAGTCATGCTCACTAAAATGTCCAGACATGTGGCGGCGTGGTGGGCCGGGTCATTGGGCTCCCTAAAATATGGTCGAGCGCAGTGATGGCTGGCTCATCCGTCATACTCTTGAATCGAGTGCTGCTTGTAGGGACTGGTCTGCTCTTATCACTACGACTGATTTAATCTTATTGCATATTTATATTTGACCCAAAAATTAGTGCTTGTTGGTAGTTTGTATTCACACATTTCGACTTGTAAATTTAAACTTACAAGGATTATTTAAAAGAGCAACACACAAGTTTCTTGCTCGTTCTTTTTGTGATGAGACAGCTTTCCGAACGAGTGGTAGATAAAAAACAAATTGTTATGACTATTCAAAAGTGCTTAAATTAAGTTTATTTGAATAAATGATTTCTATTCTATTCTATTCTATAAGTTTATTGAAGTTATGCTTATATTAATACTGACTGTACACTTCTCTCATCTAGAAGAAAATAATATTACATTCTTAAATATAATTATTCTATTAATAAATAGGAATCTTGTAGTAATATAAATTCTTGAAGAAGGTAAGCTAATTAGCTAGTTTGTTTACTACATATTTCCAGTAATATAAAACAGTACTTACAGGATATTGTACTAACAAGTTGCCTTGTAACAAGTAAATACGTCGAGGAGCTGAAATAACAAGTAAATAAAGAAAAAAAATTACATTTATAAAATTTGGTTTCAATATAATCTCGAACAGTAATCTATTTGATTCATTTAGTTCGTTAGCTGTGTCTTCATCATCGAAAAGTATTTTTTCAAACTTTCTAGTTTCGATACAGCCACCCAATACCCGATACACAAGTATCGGGGGCTTAATTATATCAAGCGACATCATTCTTAATATTAACGTTTTAAAATGATTGGTTTTCGATATTCTATGACTGATTTGAGAGATGCAGATACAAGGTAAATTACTCGCTACTGCTGCTGTCAATAGGCAATACATAAATGAAAAGAAAAAAAACAATTGAAAATTATTAATAAACATCATCAAATAATCAGTGATCAGGTCTCTAATCCACTTATAACAATAAAACATTACTTGCTTATGCAATGCAATTTATATACAGTATGCATATAAATTGCATTATTGCATACAAAAATTTAGGCTATAAAAACTTTCGAACCTACATAAAAAGGAGTGGGGTTTCAATATCAATGTATTTTTTATCTAAACCTCTGAATCTCTGTGAATATTATGATTTTTGGAAATTAATAGCTTGCACAGAAGTTAATTAACTTAATAACAATATTATTTTAGTACAAAAAACTTTAATCTTATAATAAAGAATTACGGTTCCTTATTTTGTAAATTAAATTATTTTTTTTTTGCTTGTAATATAACCGCTTGTAAAAAGACCTCTAGATTGTTCTATTTAAATATAATAAATTAAAAAAGGTATAGGAGACATTCAAAGCACGTTTTTTTCGACAAAAAGATTTGAGAGTCGCATAATTTATGCATCAGAGCAGTACTAAACTAACCATAAACATTTTAAAAGAGATGAAAGTCTTTACTCAAATAAAATAAAACGAGATTTGAATGCATATGCAAAATTAAAAAGCTACACCACTTTCATCCCTATGCTTATTGGAATACGATCTTTACAGAAATATAAGGGAATATGTAAAAATAGTCCTTGACAGTATTTAGCATAAAATTTATCGTTCAAGAAACGATTTTGTACTAGAGCTATTTGAGGCATTTGAAACCATTAGCGTGGAGTGTTTATAGGTTGTTTAATATGTTTTTTTACTAATGAAAGTATTTTTTGATGTCCCTAACTTTGATCTTTGGTTTGAATTTATTCTTTCTGTCTATCGTCGTGTTTTATTATTAACTTATTAATGTTTTATTTATGTTGCGTGTTAGTTTTGGATTTATCATTCTCAACGGGTGACATGTCCAATTTGATGCCACTTATAAGTTAGGCTCTATCTACTATGAATAGATTTATATTCTTTTTTAAAGTATTTAAAAATATTATTTGCCAAGACAAAATATATTTTGTTGGTTTCTGCAATAGGCAGAGTTTTCATGGTGGTTCTATAAAATAAAATGTTTAAAACTTTTTTACCGGATGCTTGTTTAGGTTTTTATTTAATATTTCCACATTTCTAATTGTAATCTGTTTGTTACCTCTTCACCACTATTAGACCATTATATTATTAAATCACGAGATTATTGTGTAATAAAAGACTTTACTGACAGCGGCGGCAAATTTGTTTTATACTAGGAATAGATGAACAACATAGTCTAAATTCTCCTCAAAAAACGAAGTTGAAGTCACGAGTAAAATATATTAATGTTTATTATTGTGAAGAAATTATTAATTTTATTCACAAATTGGTAAAACCATTTTCATTTCATAAAATGTATATATTATAGTATTAGCTACTTAATGTAGAATACACAAATAGAATTCGTAATTGACTCAAAAAAGCAATAAAAACGATATGAAAAGCTTTGCGTTAATACTGCCCACGTGTTAAGTATAAAGTTACATTTTTAGAATTTACTTGAATCATTCGTTTTTAAGTTTTACATCTGTGTTATTTTATTGTGCACTACACTCATCTTTACCAACACGGTCTATATTAAAGAAAAATAGTTTCACTTATTCTTTGTTATCCCTGGAAACTTTAACAATTCAACCAAATATAATAACTATAATATAATAAATATTATCTGGAATATAAGTTTTCTTGTTTTCCTCATAAATTAAACATCACAGACACGTGGACGCAATAACCTAATTAGAAATATATATTAACTAAGCTAAACTAATATATAAATTAAGTAGAATGATTTAATTGCTAATAATAATTAAATAAATAATTTCGTATGGTTTTAATACGGTAACGGATTTAATAGTGATGTAACAATTATTGGATAAATCAAATAATAAAACGCATGTATTTCTAAAATAAAGAATAAATATATCTCTACACACAAACAGATCCCTAGAAATACAAACGCACACAAATAAAATTTATCTACAGTAAATTGAGAAATTTCATTTTTGAAATCAGTTAAATATCGACCAGAGCCGAGTTGCCTTATATTTTAGTGATGTGAATAGGCAGTTTTAATCGATAGACATAACTCTAAACATCCGGTTTACCTATTTTAATTTTGGCGGTTTCCCTGCAGATGGTCTTAAACACGGGCCCCAGTGCCAAAATAGAAGCGTAACACGGTTTGTCCATAAATCATAATTAATCGAAACTTCACAGTCAACGCTGATGGTGATTTATTACGTCTCGTTAGGCCGACCTATTCATTGAACAGTTTTTGCGGCGTCGATATTAAAATAAACATAAAATAATTATTTAACAGCAAAATATTGAAGTATTATAGGTTACTGCCTACTACTATAATTATAACTAGTGATCGCCCAGTGGTTATTAATTTAAATTATAAGTTAGAACATTATTATGGTTCTATTGTCAAAGACTATATTTTAATAACTAAAATATATATAAAAATATTATAGAGTATTATAATAAATGACTTTATTATTGTTACGTTTACAATCAGTAAGTCTATGGACAAATTAAAGACGAACGATTTTATTATATCCAAAATTTGGCCACAGAATTTAACAATATACAAAACTATATGCATGTATGTGTGTGCCAAATACAGGTAGTGTATGTAATTTTTAAGGATTTAATGTATTTTTAATGCATAATTAAAAATATATATTAGCATTCAGCACTCCTTGTCTATATAATGTATAAGTGTGCGAAATTTCATACACCTCCGTCCGCGCACTATTCGTAAAAAGGGGTTAAAGTTTTTGCTTCATGTGTGTACTTAATATATAGATAAATAAAATAGCATAGCGCATTAACTAGTAACACGTAATATCACAGTACATTACCTGGAGTTAGATCGCAAATTTGTCCGACATTAAAAAACTTTTTGTATCAGTAGTATTTTTAAATGAGTTTCGAATGATAGTTGTATGATTCAAATACACCAATGGAAAATGGAAATTTGTTGGATCTCAATGTCATTTGTTGAGGATCTTGAATATTTTTAAAACGTTGACTAATTATTGTATAGTCATGTATATATATATATATATATATATATATATATATATATACAATAATAATAATAATGTCTCAAGACAATTCACACACTTGAATATTTTAAAAAAGTTAATTATTGCTATTCCTATTAATTGTACATATATATATATATATACGCTAAAAAATTTGTTACTGTACTCTTAGATGTATCTATTTGTACTGATTTTATTATACTTAAATAAAGAAAAAAAATGTCTGATTACACCGTCCGAAATATCACAACCATGTAGGTATATTATTACTCATTGTTAACTATTAATTATAGTTATTAACCGTTTTATTATTATAAATAATTAAAGAGTAAATAGCTTGATATGCGTACCTATAGTGAAGCAGTAATTGTCGCCTGAATGCACGAGTCACCATAGATGCTACCAAACTAATTTTCGATGCCTTGTGCCTTTCTTGAGGTAGCTATAAGGTCACCTTATTCCTGTATGTTAAAACATATGGATATCCTATAAATCTTACTAATATATATAAACCTGCATAAAATTTATAATCTTTGTGTTATGCCGTTGTATAAGCTATATTACTGTAAAGTTTCATTAAAAGTCATTCAGTAGTTTTTACTTGAAAGAGTGACAAATATTCATCTATCCATACTCACAAACTTTCGCCTTTATAATATTCGTAATATTTCAAATTATATTGGTGTCTAATATTAACTGACGATTATTATTAATATTCACCAAAAAAGACTTACACGTATTTTTTCAATATTGATATTTTCAGTGCTTGTGTTAATTTTTTGTCCTTCCTGTTACATAAAAAAATGAATATTATAGACGGGCATCAATTTACATTTTTATTGCACTTTAAAAACTTACAAAAAACTGTACCGTATTAGAACTCATTAACGTGAATATTATATATGTAATTGGTGATAATGACTGTAGTAATTTTCGTTAATTAACAGGGAATTTTGTTTCCTTTTTATATATTGTCGCTGACGATATGATATAAGTAAATTAATTGAGGAAATAGATCTGTTTATGTTTCTTTTCTTCTGTTTTCATATTGTCGATATTTCATATATATCCATTATATAATTGGTTTCCTTTTTAAGATTACTTTCAGCATTTAATTATATAATTAATTATAATATATATTTAATTATATAATAATATGCTTTCTTTATGTCTTTTCTTTACTGTACGTATAAGTAAAGTATATTCTATCTATTTGTGTTAAAGTCAAAGTTAAAATCATTTATTAACTTAGAACAATCTCTGCCATTTACGTTGTTTCTATTACCATCCCTACAGTCCAGTTCTTTCATTCGCCAGCTACTTATCTACAGTAGAAGGAAGTACCAAGAACTGATAGCATTAAACTTTTATAGTCAAGCCATATGCTATAAATGTAATTAGAAGGGTAATACTGGCCAATCTGAGGAACCGTAAGTCAGTAGCAATTGTCATCTAGATACATGAATCACGGTTATAATGTCATATTGTAAGCTCGTGGTACCCTCACAATGACAAAGCGTAATTCTTCAGAATATTGTACTTATAAATGATATTTAATTTATTCATTCAAAAATTCTTTACTTTACAATATAGTTCTTACAATAAAATAAGATACAAATATTCGCTTCATAATCAGGAGGCATGTCAATTACAATTATCCTTAATGGTTTACAAAATAATAATGAGAAGATTAAATGTTATGTCAATTCTTGCAATAAATAACAGCGTTTTTTTACGAGACATTTGTATAGTTCTATTTTAAACCTATTTAATGACATCGTTTTAATTATATGCGGTATTTTATTATATACCAGCTGTGCCCACGGTTTCACCCGCATCAAATTTATAGCCTATATATTATTGTGATGTTAAGCTATATTATTGTAAAGTTTCATTAAGATCCGTTAAGTAGTTTTTGCGTGAAGGCGTAGCAAACATCCATACTCACAAACTTTCGAGTTTATAATAATATTAAGATTAAGATTTGTATGGAACTGACATTCGAGTTAGTTATAATGACATGTCTTCTTATCATGAAATTTTACATTATAATAAATAACCTTTGACAGTAAATAAATAAGATGAATAGATGTTTCATAATCTTAATCTTATTATAGTTGGACATATAATCTAGAATATTTCATAGAATACCATCTTTTTTTAGCTCTTGCCCACATAAAAAATGTATATAACATATTACTTGCATGACATAGACAAATAAACTAGTTTCCATTAGATAATAGGAGCATGATAATATCCTTTCCGATCCCAAAGGAAATCAAAGTCCTGGCAACCTTTCAGCAAGTAAATAACTATCTATTTTCATGAAGTTAATTTTACGAATGATTGACGTAAACAATTATGAATTTGGACAATTATGAACCTACACTAAAAAAATCTATACTGGTGTATTCTACTATGCTAAGAATATGCGACTAATGCCATCCTTTATGGAGTTTTTTTTATTAAATGTATTTATTTGCTTGAAATAAGGATATTATAATGTAAAAACTTGACGATTAAGCTAAAGCTAAACTAAAATGTCCTACATGAATAAATGATTTTTTAATTTGAATTTGAATTGTGGATGATAATTGTGTGATGCATACTTCTATACTATCGATATACATTAGCGCGGTATTAAAATGATAGGTAATGATGGACGGCTTTGGTAGTGTAGCGGTTTAGGACACCGTCTTATTTTATAATAGTCGTGGGCTCGATTCATCAAATAATATAAACATTTGTATACACTAATATGATTGTTTGTGTTGTTATATAAATGTAAGATCATTGGAATAAATAATATAAACATTTGTATACAGAAATATGATTGTTTGTGTTGCACTTTTGAAAAGTCAAGTTTTTTTATTCTACCGTTTATTCGAAATGCATATTCATCACAAGAATAAGGAAGAAAGTTGTGTGTTGCTCTTTTAAATGAATATTGATTTACTTATATTTAATTAATAACAAGGATTAGGCATGCGACAATCAACATAGAAACCGCTACGTACTTAATCTCTGTTCAATCAGATAACATTGTCAGCGCTATGAATTTTAGACAAATTCATAGCGCTAGATATATTCTACAAAAACATTATTATCATTTATAAATTCTTAATTTTATAATAATATTTTTTACAAAGAAATATTTTATAACACATTTGATTTTTTTTTCTGTGTAATAATATATAATTAATGTTACACGGGTGTATAACGTACATTGTATTACTAGTGTAAAGCCGAAGAATGTTGTTGGAATATAAAACGTAGTTTAGTTCAACAACCTTATTAGTAAATAATTCTAAATGAGGGTAAATTACAACATCCGTACTTACAGTAATCGTTTGTTTAGATGTGTTGTTCTAAGTTTACGAGTGTAGTAAAATAGGGGAAGTTTATTTGTACAAATGATGAATTTTATTATCAAATAATCTGTTTAGATATAGCTGTTGAAATAATTATAATATTACTTGTTTCTTTTTAAATATAGGAACGGTTATCTAAGCGTCTTGTTCTTGTAGTTTGATATGGGTCACAAGATGAAGGTACTTGTGGAAAAATTAAAAACACTGTCACTCAAATCAGTGATCCTCCGTTGAAATTTTAGTGATAAATTTCTAGTATTCGCTATAATGTCCTAACTGATCTAATTACATCCTCATCCTCAGTGATGCTTTTCGCTAGTATATACCATTAGTGCAGATAGATGCACCATTCTATATAACCATCTATTGAAAAATGTTTCTTTAAAAAAATGATAATAATATAGGAATTATATATTTAGAACATGATATTTAGTATGGGCATACCATACGGAGGAACGAGGATCATGTTTTAAGGAAACTGTATAATATGAACGTAGATGGATGGAAAGGGAGAGGACGCCCTAAAAAAGATGGATGGATTGTATGAAAGATGACATGAATAAAAGAAGAGTACGCTCAGATTTGACGGCTGATGGAAATCAGTGGAAGAAAATGACATACTGCGCCATCCCCAAATAATGGGATAAAAACAAGGCAATGATGGAGAATATGATATTAAGTCGATAACATTTCTACATATCCTCACGAATGTTATGTCAGATGTGGTAGTCAAATTTCTATGTGCATCGTGGTGACTACAAAATGTGCTGCTGCGGTTCCGGAAAGTCTGAAATTTTAAACTAACACAGATTTTATTTTATCAGTAAAATTTAAATTTACTACATTTCGGTCTAAAACGTAACACTAAACCACTAATCCTATCTCTATCACACTCTCGAAAAATATATAAACGAAAAAATAGCCCGAGATTGATAAAACGACGTAACATGTGTTTTCTGTAAGCGAAAATTTGAAAAACATACATGCGTGGAGAGATACGATCACAGAATAATATTCCCATTGCCTCTAGATTGTATCGTGCGAGAGATTCATAATTTATGAACCGGGTATACCTATGGGTACGGTGTGATATGTCAAGAACTAAGATGTAGGGTTGAGTTGAATAGACTTGATATTTTCTTTACAATGTTACGTACCTACTATTGTACTATCTTTTTTGTATTGTCCATACTTTTTATATGCCTTTTCTACGAAGAAATATATTGTGTAGGAAACGCTTCTGTTCTTTTGTCTCTGTTTATTTTACATTTTCCCAAATCCCGATTTTCCATTAATATTCTGTCTAACCAAGGTAGACTTTGCAAAAAATCGTCTACGTATGGTGCCTCAGTCTTAACTATTTCAACCGCCATTGCAAAATATGTTTTGGTTAAAGAGTCAGGTAAAGCAGTTGATTTATCGGATAAGAGGCATGACAACTCGATTCTGTATAGCAATGCATGAGTAGCATTACGAGCGTCATATGATAATGGGAGTCTATTCGTCACGGGTACTCCTTGTAGTATTATAATTACTGAACTAATTAGGAAAATAAAAACGAAGCTATTATTTAGAGTACGTGGTCAGCCCAAGTAGATAGTTATTCACTTTTTTGTATAATTTTTTAAACATTATCGTGACCTGACATGATTCTGAGTTACCGATACATTAAATGTAATGACAATTACACACATTAAATTATTTATTAATAAAAATGCAGTTATTCCGTATACTTAATAATGTACTGTTACTGTTATACTTATTAACTTTTTTTTTTCATTTATATAATAATAATAATCTAAGGACAATTCACACAGCGCCATCTAGAACCAAGTTAAGCTAGCTAAAGGTTGTGTTATGGGTGCTAGATTACTGATACACATTAGTATATTTTTTTTTCGTGTAATACATACATATTATACACAAAAAACAACCAAACCGATACAAATAATCACACTCATGACTACAAATATTTGCGCCATGCGAGGAATCGAACCCGCGACCATCGGAAGTAAGGCGGTGCGCTAAACCGCTAGATCACCGAGACCAACGAATATTTAGATGTTTATCTCTTGATTCAATTCTTTATATGTAGAATCCTCGGAAAATTCTCCGATCGTAATAGACCTATTTATATTTTAATTATGGAGATATTAATTTGTGCAATTATAGCAATGTCAATATCAGATTACATTGTTATTTATATTTCGTAAAAGGGGTGATCTCTTTAATGATGTAGATAAATGAAGTGATGGACTTATATATTATTAATAATAAATTAACAAAAACAAATTTAATTTTTATATTTAATAGGAAAAAGCTACGCAGTAAGATTTGCAAATGATTTTTAAATGCCAGAAAAAATATCATATATATAATATAACTAAATAAGAATATACGCAGAGTCAGTACAGACCATCGGGTATTGTCAAAACAGGTGCCAAGTGTCATCACCACATATGTTTTGCAAAAGCATGAGACTACGAGAAACAAATTCTTATTCAAAATTACAGAGTTCGCAGACATTTACTTATTTACTTAGAGGGGGTACTTACGAGCGTTACATGACGTGATCTCTGCTGTTCACGTATATAGTTATAGTTAGTTGCTACTTTTCATCGGGAGGTCCGATGGTCTGCCATTTATCGTTCTTTCATAATTTAAGAGCCACGACCTTGTCTCTTGATTAAATGTGGATACCATATAACTGCAATTTTGTCTTTAGTTTACTTGGTGTATCTGCCTGTGCCTTGATATTCCCCTCCTCCTCTTTCCTTCTATTCTTCCTTTAATAATAATTTTCATAAATTCATTGCGCTGTATCAAGTATCCTAACATTTTCCCTCGTCTATTTTCTACAGTATTCAATATGTGTCATTTTCCTCTCACCCTTCTTTTATGTAGTACTTCTTCATTTCTTTCTTTATATTTCCAGCTTTTCCAATAGCATATTTCAAGAACTTGCAGTTAATATATATAATTCAAATTACATAAAAAACCGCCGTGGTAACTATTTTTATTAGCTGGTCCCAGAGCTTCTTAGGCAGCATCCACAAAGTTAGTTTTTCTTACAAATTTATTTATCTGAATCCATATCAGATGCCGGCTTAAAACATTATTCGCTATTATAGAAAAGATATTTTATAAATGGGACTTACTAATATCACCAAAAGAAGTGGGAGCGAGACTGAAGATAGGTGTTTGTGTACTTGTTTTTATTATACGCAGATATTTTAAGACGTTTGTAATAAATTAACAAGGTTTGTTTTGTATTTAGACTGTCGTCAATAAAACATTGTAATTGTGTCAGAAACGCTAATCCGTTTATTATATTTCCAGTCATGCTTCTAATGAATACATTATTATTGTTGATCTCTATGTATAAATATCAAATTTTAGCTTTTATGTTTTTGTCTTCGTAAGACTCGAACTTAACTATTTCGAATGAATAACTAACTAGTTTTTTATTTCCTCTTCTGGTAAATAACCTCTAGTTACCAAGTATTTAATTAATTTCATACTAGAAGCTGAATACATAAAGTGTCTATTTGTAATTTTAAATTAAGGACATTTCACTACTTGCATATGCAAGTACTTGCAATGCAAGAACATAAAAATAATTTTATAAATTGATGCCTGCTTTTTCTTGCAAATCGCTAAAATACCTGGACAGAATTTGACGGGATTTTCGCTTGCAGATTGCTAATGTTAGAAGGAGTAATTTAAGCTATTTTTATTTTTGAATGTTTATTTATTTTAATAATACAAGTTAAATTCCATTCGGACAAAGTAGTAGAAAACATTTAGTCGTAACTAAAATAATATATTTTTTATTTCTAATGATAATGATAAAATATTTTTTCTTTTATTTATGATGAGTTAATGCCAAAGTTAAGCCACCCTTGTTATTTCCTCTTCGGCTGAATAACCTCCAGTTATCAAGTTGTTAACTAGTTTCGTACAGAAACTACATACAATTGTCAACGTAACTTCAACTTGAATACCTAATTAAAACTTCAACTATTATAGTTTCGATTAACTAATACAAATAGTTATTAATAATTCTGATTAGAAATTTAGTTTTTTGTGTATACTTATTTTGTAGGTTTAATTTTAAGTAATTACTTTATGTGTATTAACATACATGTAATTATTCTTTTCTGTCGCTCATATTAGAGCTGATTAAAGCAACTTCTTTCTATACTAAGTTTGTAGATGAGATACGTCAATGAAACTACTGGATATTTCTATATATATATATATAGAATATAATTCTATAATATCTGTTTTCTGAAATATTAACGCATCAGAAGTAAGTTAGCTAGTTATTAATATAGTTAAATGGGTTTTAGCACGAATAATATACTAGCCGAGGCCACGAACAGACCCCGGTTAGTACAACCTAAACGAAATGTCGGGAGAGGTAAATACCTTCATTTACCACAAAATTATTAGGGTTAAAACCCGTTTAACAATATTAATAATGTGTATCAAACGCGAAACTTTAAAAATTTGTATTTTGTCATTGAGTGTTTTGGACTATTGTCAGGTACTTCGACCTACATAGATCTATTGTACTCGCCCTTTTTCAGAGTTCGCTACCTAGACCCAATTGCAGGATATTTTTAGGAGCGATGGTTTTTGTTTCCTCAAGATATCATAAAGGAGATATTTCGTTTATGCATGAGTGGGCTACACACAGGGTGTGTAGTGGCGTGTCCTCTTAAGCTAGGCAAAATCTGCAGATTTTGTAGTGCCTAGGTTTGCCATATGTATATTCAATTTGCAGTGCCCAGTGAGGGCCTTAGTCATGATGAATTATGATTCAATAAAAATTAATAAGCATAGAATAGAATATAATAGAAAATAATTTATTCAAATAAACTTACATTGTAGCACTTTTGAATAGTCATAACATTTTTTTTTTTAATCTACCGCTCATTCGGAATGCTGTGTCATCACAAGAAGAACAAGCAAGAAACTTGTGTGTTGCTCTTTTAAATAATTTATTCATACTTACAATTTAAGTTTAAGTGTGTGAATACGTAATAGGTTTCCTTATGTTCCATTTCAGTTATATAAAACTCATATTATTGTTTGTCATTCTACTTAAGAAAATACATTTGATATTTTATTTCCATGTATTTAAGATTTGGAAAACTATGAAGTTGGAACGTTACAAATTATTACTTCATATCCATTCTAGTAAAACTAACATCGGAGTTAAGTTTATTCGATACAAGAATAATGAGTCATATTGATTTTATGTACGAGTTCAAGGTATGTAGTAAGATCGGAGACTGATTATGACCCCACTCCAATGTTATAAAGAACAAAAGGTTATTCTATAATATTTCATATAATACTAGCTGTGCCCGCGGTTTCACTTGCGTGAAATTTCTAGCCTATGTGTTATTCTAATGTATAAGCTATATTATTTGCAAAAATTCATTAAAGTCCATTCAGTTTTTATGTACAAGAGTAACAAACATACATCCATCCATTCATCTATACTCACAAACTTCCACGTTTTTAATATTAGTAAGATGTGAGTGTATCGTAGCCTAGTAGTTCATTGTTGCGATTAAAAAGGTCATGAGTTGAAATCTGGCTGATACTAAAAAGAGTCTGTGCGTCAAGTTGTACTTCTGACTAACTTAACACATAAAATTAATCCAAAAAACGTAGGTTCCGCCAACTATCACGATATATTCAAATGTACCCAGCCAAATGTGAGCATGTCAAATGTTGCGTTTACCAGAACGTCGACAGTTGCCAATGCCAGGGGCATTATTTTGAACTACTCTGGATTGACAGTGACAGTGTAGTAATGTTTTGTTTTAATAATAATATAATTATTTTAAATATTAATAATCTTCCAATGTTATTTTAAAATTGTTTAATTTTGTTTAACTTTTAAAATATTTTTTTACTTTTTCTCATTTTGAATTTATTCATTTACTAGCTTTTGCCTGCGGCTTCGCTCGCGTTAATTTATCCTCTTAGGGGTGTAATTTATCAAAATCCTTTCTTAGGGGATGCTTAAATCATAGTAGCTTTATGCATGCAAAATCTCAGCCCGATTTAAAATTGACAAATTTTCATATAAACTTTCATCTCCTATTTTATCCCCTTGGGGGTAGAATTAATCAAAATCCTTTCTTAGCGGATGCCTACGTCATAACATCTGCATGCATGCCAAATTTCAGCCCGATCCGTCCAGTGGTTTGGGCTGTGCGTTGATAGATCACTATGTCAGTCACCTTTGAGTTATATATATTTAGGTTGTTGTTTTAGTATAAATTATTCGGTCTAAGTTTAATTTTAATTGTAATCTAATAGTGTGTAATAATTAGTGCGGAACATTGTAGAAAATTAAAAAAAGATGCAATTAAATTAATAGCAAGGGGCACGGACCTCTGTGGAAATAAATAGAAATATATGTTAATATTAAGTATTATAGAATTACTTTACCTATATACATAATAAAAATCCGAACTAAAGTATGTTATACGTAAAAAAAATATTATCATTCTGATATTTATTTACATAAAAGCGGTTTGATCTGATTTTCACTTATATATCACTTATTTATCTTCAATTAATATTTTCGTGAACAATCTGAAAAGTATTTTATCATACAAAGTCATAAACTTACTTAAGACATGTGTAATGTAAATCCATTGCATGTATTGATAACAAATCTATATTGCTGTATTTAATATCTCCTCAGTAAATAGTTCGAAGAATAGATCAATTGTAGATATCAGAACAGCATTATAGGGTAGGAGATTCCGTTTACAAAAGAACCCCACAATTGTGGTAAATGACAGTCCTGATTTATCGTCGTTTCAAGTAGCAATCCCTGAGTCGCGATATGGTTACGGTTGCCACGTGGCATAATAGCGTGGTATAATAGTGTGTGACTTTTTACGAAGGGGCATTTTGTTCCTGTATTGTTGTCAGAAGTGTGAATAATGTTTTTGGATTAATAAATTGCAGTCGTGTGCGTCTAGTTATCGCTATTTTTATGTAGTTCTGTATAGGGTACTAATAAGGTTTCCAGAAATTAAATGCACGAATTAGTACTACAATTATACTTTTATATAATTGAAATGGTAAACGAGCTTACAGTCCACCTGATGGGAAGCGGTAGCCGTCTAAAGTAAATATAGATAAGTAATAGTAATCTACTTTGCTTTGCATAAAATAGCTTCTGTAAAAAAAGGTTGGTAGGTACTATTTGTCAGTCGATATGTCTGAAAATCAAATTATAATATTACCAGCACATTACAACAAGAGTTGAAGTAAGTATTACGACGACATAGAGAGAGGTGCTCTATGCCCGCTGACTTTTGGATATTGACCGCTCGGTTACATTATCTCATGGGTCCTTGTATGCGAATATTAAGCTTGGGCATTTGTAATGTTGCAATTACTCAAGCAATGTACATATCTATTATTTGTGTAAGGCATAGATTTATATCCGTGAAGTAAAGAGCTCTAAATAGATATTAAAATTAGCAGTGCTCAAGCAATAAAATAAGTAGTAACTACCTATATATTAATAGCACAGATAATATAATATTACATATTAATAGTAAGATAATATTTGTACTAAACTAAGCCTAAATAGGTATATGTACGTAGAACTGCTGTCACTTTATCATTTGATACCCGTGATACCATTCTTTTTCGGACTACTCTAATGCTGTTGGCCGCAACTTGCCTTTATAGCTTCACCGGACGATAGGGAGCGAGTGCATGTGGCACTCCAAAACCGCAGAAGAATTTATGGAGTAAAGGCCCACCACTCCCATCTTATGGATACGAATTTAGTCTGAGGGGATCGCTAGGGGTTCGAACCTCGGCTCAGGTTGATTTAAATCCCCGTTTGTATTGGATGGGACTCCGTAATACCATGCATGCATTTTCATTCTAGAGGACTAAGATGCCATGTGCCTCTTATCTTATAATTTCACTGCCTAATCTCACCCTACAATCTAAATACAGCTTACAAAGTAAGCTTCTTGGCGGCTGAAATAGATGAGAATGATGTATAGTTACTTTTTACTTTGGTGAAACTGTAAACAATTATAAACCCTAAAATTTCTGAATTTTAGAATTAGAATTGTTAGTCTGCCAACAGTTAGGCGCGTAATTGTTACTTTATTGTTAAACTAATAGTATAACAATATTAATTTAATGTAAGTACAAATGAAATTGCAACATGTTAACTAATCCATTAGTGAAACCACCACAATAGACTATTGTGTTTTTATTGTTCCTAGCCACCCCTCTGTAGCTTTAAATGCTATCAACGGATTATGGCTATGGCACAACGCTTTTGTGTTAACAGATTATGGATTACGTTACAGCCGTGATTTTAGTTTCCTGTATTATTCATGTTTAATTTCTATTTATGTTAATTACTTTAATGGGTACTGTGAATAATTTTATACATCATTTATTTAACTAACATTTATTTCTAAATCCGACTCTGAAATGTCATCCCTGATGTTATCATTGGATATAAAAAAATATGTTAAAATCCGATTTTCAATAGTGCAAATAACAATTTTTGTATACTATATTTTTTATGGATGAAAATGGCATAGTGCACCCACTTACGCTGATGATATATGCTGGCAGACAACTGAAGTTTGATAGAATGAGGTCAGGTGTTTTAGCCCAGGAAGGAAGGAAATAATATTATTCAGGGTAGGCTGCGTGCGTCGAACTGAGATGGTGCATTGCTAGCAATGGTGCCACTAATCTTCATTATGAACAACTGCCGTCCTCACTGTACTATAATAATATTTATTTATTGAACATATATTACTAGCACTATGTGCATATGTATATATACATATATGTATGTTTACTAACTGCCTCGTACAACTTCGCCTACGTCATATTCTCCTTATTTCTTCTACATTTTTCATTGCAGCTTCGCTCCTGTTCGTTAAGGTAATATTATATAGCCTATATTCTTCCTCAATAAATGGGCTATCCGACACTGAAATAATTTTCAAAATCTGATCAGTAGTACCGGCTACAATCCGGTTCATCCAAACTCACTTTTCCTATTTATAATATTAGTATATAGTAGATAGTAGGTAGTTGCAGATAGTAGATATAAGTATACATACATTCTTAAAATAAAGTCACAACCGAAATAGAAAATGAGTATTCATAGTTACTGTATGACATATATTTTCACTTAACTTTAGGTTTAAGTCAATACAGCCTAAAAATGTTCTGACTTTTGTATGTTTAACATACAAAGCTGAGTAAATACCTAAGGATAATTAATCCTAGGCCGCAGGAGGCGAGCTCTTCATTTAAACAAAGTTATTACTAAATTCAAACAAAGCAAGGTAAACATTACCAACTCTTTATTAATATTATGCCAAACAACAGGATAGCTACCTATTACAATGTTTGCTTCATTAAAATTTTATTCATATTTCATTTTAAACATTGTCATTTTAGTAGGTATGCCATGTTGAATTTACGGTGTAACTGTTATTTATGTAGTACATGGCAATTCGAATAATTAGGTAGGCTATTAGAGGTAGATTCTATATAAAATC
Organism: Achroia grisella; assembly: GCF_030625045.1. Lineage (NCBI taxonomy): Eukaryota > Metazoa > Arthropoda > Insecta > Lepidoptera > Pyralidae > Achroia > Achroia grisella. The sequence continues at coordinate 1,149,535 of NW_026712999.1, forward strand.
GTGTAACTCTGTTATATGTTATGCTATTTTGTGGAAATCCAATTCTTTGCTTAACGGTTTTATATTATTTTGTTCAATTTCGCTACAATTAGCATGCGTGAGACCACAGGTATTCAGTGCGGAAGCCTAGTGTTGTCTATTCGGCGTTTGAGTCGTAGTCTGGGCGCCGAACAGTCAAAACTAGACTTCCAAGGTTTCCGCTTTTAAATTTCAAAATCCAAACAGTATTAAATTTCAAAATCCAAACTCTATTATTAATTGACTGATAATGCCTCGTGTTAAGGCGAAATACGTACCGCGTACCACCATACGTACCGTAGATCTAATAACAGTCGTAATTTGATCACATATAGAGAAGGTCATAGCATTTCCAGTAGCGGTGGTCAGATTTCCACACTGAATATTTATTGTTTCTTTTTTTTTTTTTTTTTTTTTTTATTTTATTTTGAAAACCAACAGCGAAATACAAATAATAACAAATAATATGTACTTAAATATAAGGCCAATTAAAGGTTTTCTCACAATTACAATATTCAGTATTACATCACTAAAGTATTAACATATTATTGTTCTGTTTATCCACAAGTCTAATTTATACAATATAATGCTTATACCATCTAATTTATGCAAATTTTACTAGTTAGTTTCTACGAAGTAATAACTGTGTAGCATTAGATTTAAATGTTACCTTTTTTATGCTGTGGTTACGCCAAACGCGATGCGTACCTGGTTTGTTGATGTGCATTGACACCCCTCCCGGCTAATTCAATAATCAGTGATGTCATAGCTTTCGCCGCGCGCGCACGTCGCACTCATATCGCACGCATGTCTTAATAGTTGCAATCAACCTGAGTGAATTCCTGAGATTCCCGTAACCGTGTGGGCCCACTGAAGAACAAGCACATTGAAGTAGGGTAAGTCATTCATATACGACCAGCCAGTTTCCTATACAACAATATAGTCCATCGAAGAAGGCTAGATCATAGCCACCGCCGCACCATTTATTGGCCTTCCGTCGCCGGATCACAATAGGAATCGCAATTTATTTATTTAAAATTTGTTTTAATTTTTTCCTATTGTGAAAGTCGAGTGAATGACTCGCATGTAATATTGAACCTTATTGCGCATGTAATAGGATCTATTCAAATTGCATACCACGGTTGCACAAATATAACGATACATTGGTATTTTCGTTAATAAATAAGTTTATATTTATGTCGCTTATGAATTGTTCATAACTCGCAGCTCAATTCTTCAATTTCGCTTTATATCTGTTTGCGTTGTTTCGTTCATTTAATTTCACATTCACCCGCATTATATCGATATTGTTCGATCGATCGAAGCTTCTAGAAATATTATAGTTGTCGTTATACTATTTGACGAAACAATATTACCTGTCGAATATTATGTATGATGATTGTAGTGTTTGAATGTTAAGATTGTTAGTATTTTAGTGTATGCACTTTAGAATACTCCCGCGTAAAATAATAGTTGTGAACATAGTTATTTTATATCTTTTTAGTTATAGTTATAGATATATTATCTGATTTTCTATGACATCACTCACTTCGATTTCGCTTTATGTATAGTTTATATTCCGTATTGTCGCACGTATGTACCTACATACTACCGCTTATGAGTAGGTATATATAAATTTATTTGTCACGCGCTTTAGTGTTTAAAACGTTATTGTGATTTACTTCTCGCACCGCATATTTAAAATATTGCTTTTATGCATTATTTTATTTTTCTCGCATATAGGTATATATAGATAATAGTTGTACCTATTTTTCGCATTATTAATTAGTAGTTTTATAGCATAGTAAGCATATATTTTTTATGTATGCTAGTTTCTATCGCGCATCATTTCTCGCATTTGTGTACTTATTTTCGCTACAAGTACATCTGTCTGTCTTGTAGGTATTTAGTACATTAAATACCTATTATACTTTATTATTGTTTATCGCTCGCCCTTTTACGGTAGTACAGGTATAGTTGTACGTTATTACCGCACATAGTTTTATATATCGCATTTAATTAGTTTTCCGTTGTTATTTTTTAAGAAGTATATATATAAATAATAATAATGGCTAACACAAACGCAAAATTAAAAATGTATGAAGCAAAACGTGCACAATATTTTTCGCAACTTCAGTCTATTTATGAATTATCTTCGAAAACTAAAATGGAGAAACATCGTAATGTTTTTATTGCAAAAGTTAGCCTGATCGATCAAATGCGCACCGAGTATGTTAAAATTGTCGATGAAATTATTCTCCTTAATTTGGAACTAAACCCTGATTATGTAGTTAATTATCAATCTCTCACCGCTTTTGACGAAATGTTTTATTCTATAAAGATGATGGCGGTCTCGTTACAACCTCAATCTTCGCGAACTCCAGCTCCCGCTTGTCAGTCTGCTTTACCAGACAACAAACAGGGATCAGTAAGGATCCCCCAAATTGTGTTACCAGTCTTCTCAGGTGATATTTTAGAATTTCCTTTCTTTTACGAAACATTCAAACAGGTTATTCATGACAATGAATCCTTTTCGGACTCAGAACGTTTTCATTATCTTATGAGTCACCTATCAGGAAAGGCTAGAAATCTGTGTGCTGGCTTAGTACCAGCAGCCGAAAATTATCCTATATTGTGGCAAGCTTTAATCGACAAGTATCAAGATAAACGCTCTCTTGCAACGTCATATTTAGATAAATTATTTTCTTTAAAATCAATTAACGGTCCTTCGGCAATAAACTTAGAAAAATTTATTGATACTTTCTCGTCGACTATCGCAGCATTAAAGCAACTTAAAATTGAAAAGCTGGATGATTTTATATTTATTTATATGGGATTAAAGACATTAGATCAGGCTACCGCGCAGTCGTATGAGTCATCAATTAGAGGAGAAGATGACATACCGCAGTTTGAAAATTTTATAAAATTTATACGTCAACACGTAAAAATATTACAACGCACGTGTAACCGCACCGCCGGCGCCGCTGCCGCCACCAAGTTGGACGGTCCCGCCGCCGCGTCCGCCAGTGGTCGTGCACAGTCGCATCAACGATCGATCGCTCGATCGCCACGTACATTTTTAGGTACTAATCCTACGCAACGCATTTATTGTTCCTTATGTAAAGGTGATTCACATTCTCAATTATATAAATGCAAACAATTTTCAACTTTCACAATTAATGATCGATTTAATTATATTAAAACTAACCGTATGTGTACTAGATGTCTAAGTAGTCAACATAACTCTTTCAGTTGTCAATCAACTTCCGCCTGTCGAAATTGTAACAATCCGAGACATCATACGTTGCTTTGTTTTAAAAATAATAATTCCGCACCTACGCAAGTATCTCAGGGTACGAAAAACGCACAGACATCTTCCACGCACGGTCGCCAATTACCACCATCTTCTTCGTCGCAATTGCCTCCGCTTGCGCACACACAACCCACACAACAGACACGATTAGAACCAACTCCCGTTCCTATTGAAACCACCACTGGTGGAGACAAGGAGTCGTTATGCACGCTTTCATCGTCCATTCATGAGCAGCCGTATGTGACTGAAGTACTTGCTACTGCCAAGGTATTTGCTACTGCTCGTAATGGGAGTGATGTTGTCATTCGCTGCTTATTGGACCCCGGGTCACAAAAGCATTATATTACTTCTAAGTGTTGTTTAAAATTGGGTTTAACCATGCAGCCGGACGCACATACCACCGTTAAGGGTATAGGTGGCGCCACTGAACCAGTTAAGGGTGCAGTTGATCTCTCTTTCCGATCGAGATTTAATCATGAGCAATATTATAATATTCGCGCTTTAGTTTTGAATAAAATAACAGGTAACTTACCAACATGTCAAATTGATGTTGGCGCGCTCAGTTACTTAACTAATATTCCGCTCGCAGATGATACGTGGGGAACACCATCAGAAATTGACCTTTTGATTGGTGTCAATCTATTCGCGACCCTTTTGTCTGGAGGTAAAATTATAAATTCACCTGGTACTCCAAACGCGTTGGAGACTGTTCTCGGTTATCTTATTTTAGGTGAAGCTCCCACCTTAACTTCTACGTCTTCTTCATTCTCGTTCTGTTCCACCACTTCGTGCGAGGTTTCAGTATTAATTCGCAAATTTTGGGAGATTGAAGAAGTAGATCGCAAACCAATAACAAGTATAGACGATAAATACTGTGAAGATTTTTATACCACAACGACCACTCGTAACGAATCAGGTCACTACGAAGTCGCTTTACCATTTAAGTATAGTTCTAAGTCTTTAGGGAACTCTTTCGATATCGCTAAACGCAGATTTTATCATTTGGAACGTAAATTCGCATCGCAACCGCAACTGAAATACCTTTATGATGAGGTAATTCACGAATATATAGAAAAACAATATATTTCTCCCGTAGACGTAATTGAAAATAACAGCCCTAGTTATTTTATACCGCATCACGCAGTCTTACGTGAGGACAAAGTGTCCACGAAAATAAGGCCGGTACTAGACGCAAGCGCGAAGTCTAGTACTGGATTTTCGCTTAATGATATTCTACATACAGGTCCTTCCTTACAACAGGATTTATTTATTATTCTCTTGAATATGAGATTGTTCGCAGTCGCCATCTCAGCTGATGTGCGACAAATGTATTTACGAATAAAAGTTCGCCCGCAAGATCGTTGTTTTCAACGTATTGTATATAGATTTAGTCCTAATAAACCGCTCCAAGTCTTTGAATTTAATAAAGTTGCATTTGGCTTACGTTGCAGCCCGTACTTAGCGTTACGTACTGTAGCTCAGTTAGCTTCCGATGAAGGAAATAAAAACCCTATCGCACTGGTTACCATTGAAGATTCTATGGAACCTTATTTATATTCGCTCGCTCGCAAATTTTCGTCATGGATGAAATTACTTCGTGTAATTTGTTATATTTATAAGTTCGCTAATATTCTTCCACGCGGCGTCATATCCAGTTCCGATTTGGATTTCGCCGAACGTATAATTATTCGCGCTGTGCCCGCTGCACACACACATTTTAAAAACGATATTAGCAAGTTAAATAATAAAAAACCTTGTACCGCATCAATAATTAAATTAAATCCATTTTTATCAGACAATCTCTTAAGAGTTGGTGGTCGTCTGACTCATTCTGATGAAGATTTCGATTATAAACACCCTATATTACTTCCGGGCAGAGATCATATAGTTCAATTAATTGTAACACACTTTCATCGTAAAAACCTGCATACAGGCCCAGAATGGTTAATGTCAATACTACGTACTAAATATTGGATTCTCGCAGCTCGACGTATGATTCGCACGATCGTAGCTAATTGTAATATTTGTTTCCGCAATAAACCGCGTCCTACATTCCCACCGATGGGTGATCTGCCTGCACTAAGGGTGAAGGAAGTTCCTAAAGCCTTTGTCCATTGTGGCTGTGATTTCGCAGGTCCGTTTTTTGTAACCCCTTATCGCGGTCGTGGTATAACCACTCGCAAAGCATACGTTTGCTTATTCACGTGCTTAACCACTCGGGCTGTTCATATTGAGCTCGCAAGTGAATTGAGTACAGTTTGTTTTCTCGCCGCGTTAAAACGTTTTCTCGCTCGCCGCGGTCCTATTCAATGCATGTATACGGATCATGGTACTAATTTTATAGGGGCACGATCCTACCTACGTGAACTTTATTTGTTTTTATCGCAAGAATGTAGATCTGTTTGGGATAAGGAATTAGCTAACAATGGAATTAAATGGACCCTTATCCCTCCTAACGCACCGCATTTTGGAGGATGCTGGGAAAGTAATATAAAATGTGTCAAAAGCCATCTAAGTAAAGTCATTGGGCTACAAATTTTAACCTTTGAAGAACTTACGACTGTTCTTACACAAATAGAATCGCTATTAAACTCTCGCCCATTGACCGTCTTAAGTTCAGATCCGTCGGACCTGGAAGCATTGACACCTGCTCATTTTCTTAACACTATACCGCTAAAACACTTCCCAGCACATGACGTAAGTGACACTATTCCTCATCTTTTGAAACGACACGAGCTTTTAGACCAACTCGTTCAATCGTTTTGGAAGAGGTGGCATCGGGAATATTTGCATACGTTGCAATTGAGACGCAAATGGAACACGCCGGCCTTTCCTATCCAGGAAGGCACGATAGTAGTTGTTATGCAGGAGAATTTAACTCCATTACATTGGCCTCTTGGTCTTATAACACGAGTTTATAAGGGTAAGGATGGCATTATTCGCGTTGCCTCAGTCAAAACAAAGGCTGGTATTTTTCAAAGGCCAGTGGTAAAATTATGTCCATTGCCTTTGCAATAATATGTATTCTATAAGATAGGTAGTACGCATTTATAATAGGTTAATAAGTTAAGTTAAATCCTTTGCATTTTTCTTATTTAGTAAATTCCGCATTTGATATTTTTTGTATTTTTTCTTTCTTGTTTTTTGTATTTGTCGCATTCGCAATAAGGTTCAATTGTGTAGTTCCTTTATTTTTTTTTCTTTTGTTAATTTTACTTTGACATTATGTCAAGGCGGGGGGCATGGTTACGCCAAACGCGATGCGTACCTGGTTTGTTGATGTGCATTGACACCCCTCCCGGCTAATTCAATAATCAGTGATGTCATAGCTTTCGCCGCGCGCGCACGTCGCACTCATATCGCACGCATGTCTTAATAGTTGCAATCAACCTGAGTGAATTCCTGAGATTCCCGTAACCGTGTGGGCCCACTGAAGAACAAGCACATTGAAGTAGGGTAAGTCATTCATATACGACCAGCCAGTTTCCTATACAACAATATAGTCCATCGAAGAAGGCTAGATCATAGCCACCGCCGCACCATGCTGAATATATCGATTTCACTAAAAACATCGTTATACAGCTTCGGTAGTCGTATTCGTGGCGCGTTCCTTGCGTAGTTGGTGTATGCTCTTTGTATGTGTAGTAATGGTGGAGTGTTGCGTCGTGAACGTTTAATTGGTACATTGTATGATATACTCGATACTAAATCTGGACAATCGAGACGTCCGTTTACTATATCATGTAATAAACAGATATCCGTCAGCTTACGTCTATCTTCAAGTGTCAATATATTGTATTGTTTACAGTTATCCTTATAAACAGCTGAATTTGGCTTACGAAATCGGTAATTTAGATTTTTTATAAATATCTTCTGTAAACGTTCTAAGCGATCTTTGTGAATATTATACTGTGGGAACCAAACCGTACTAGCATACTCGATAGTACTTCTGACATAAGCGTAATACAAAATTTTTATGGTGTTAATATCATTAAAAGATTTACTACTTCTCATTATAAATCCAAGATTTCTATACGCTTTATTGGTAATTTTATCAATATGTTCTGTAAATAACATTTTATTATCTAAATAGACTCCTAAATCCCTTACTACCTTAGATCTCTTTATAGGGACATCATTAAAATTATATAAAAATGTAATAGGGTTAGGTTTTCTGGTAAAACTGATGCACTCACATTTGCTGATATTTACTGTTATTTTATTATCAGAGTAATAACGAAATAGAGCTCTTAGATCAGATTGTATTTTTATGCAGTCTTCTAATTTGTCAATTTTAAGAAATATTTTTTTGTCATCTGCGTACATTAGATGTTTCACGGAAGTAAGACAAGTGGGAATATCAAATATGTAAGCATTATAAAGTAGAGGTCCTAAGTGGGAGCCTTGAGGAATGCCTGACGGTATCTCAATAAAATCTGATCTATAACCCCCAATCACAACAGCCTGAGAGCGTTTGTTTAGATACGATTCAATCCATCTAAGCAAGTCCCCATGAATTCCCAGAGTTTGGAGTTTTCCCAGAAGGATCAGATGATCCACGCGGTCGAATGCTTTCTCGAAATCCGTGTAAATGACGTCAACTTGACCACCTTTATCCATATTAGTTAGGATATAATTAGAAAAGCATGTCAAGTTGGTGACAGTGGAACGCTTTTTAAGGAATCCATGTTGAGAATCTGGTAGATATTTATGTATGACTGGATATATGAAATCAAGAACCAGCCTTTCAAAAAGATTGCTCACTGTATTTAATATTGATATACCTCTATAATTTTCTACATTTATTTTGGTTCCTTTTTTGTGTATTGGTACTATATGCGCTTTTTTCCAAACATCAGGGAATATACCCTCGATAAGAGACATATTAAAAATTTTTGTTAACGGGAGACTTAGAGTTTTAGAACAGTTTCGCCAAAATATCGGTGGTATACCATCACATCCAGCTCCTTTTGATACATTCAGATGTAATAAAGCTTTCTCAACTGCTGAAACAGATATTGATAATCTTGAAATATTGTCTTTATAAGAGATAGATTCTTCCGCCTCAATTGTATCGGTTGAGGGTGTACCAAATACACTTCCAAAAAATTCATTAAATGCGTCACAAATTAGTTTACCGTCTGTAAACTCATTTTTGCCATATGTAAATTTTTTTGGATAGTTGGATCCGCCTCGTATAGATTTAATATAAGACCAGAATGCTTTTGAACTATATTTAATTGCTTGTTCGGTTCGCTTAGTAAAACTCGAGAAACAATTCATCTGTACGCGATGTTGACGTTTTCGTAAGAATGCAAATTCATCATAATCCATTTCGTTACCATACTTTTTCCATTTTTTATGCGCTTTAGATTTTTCTTTAATAATTTTAATTAAGGCGAGGCTATACCAGATAGGATATTTGTGAGTACTATGTTTGGCCTTAAGCGGTATATATTGACATATGGTATCATTGACAATTCCATAGAAGGTTTCACATGCTTTTTCTGTTGAGTTACCTTTAAATAGCGAGTCCCAGTTAATTGTACTAAAAGCTGTATTAATCTCTTCATAATTACCTAATCTGAAATTATATTTAGGTACAGTTGCTTCGACTAATGGTGTCACAGATAGATCTAAGACATCTATTGAGAGTGCTGGGTGTGCGCCATCAATGTTAACAAGCGGTGAACTACAATTTATTATATCAAGAGGGAGATTACAGAAAACTAAATCTAGGGTGTTACCGGCATGATTTTTTGTTGTATTAAATTGTTTGAAGCCTAGCAAACTCATATCATCTGTCAGTATCTTGCCCGCCCTCTGAACATCAATATTACCTGTAGTTATATGCGTAGGGCCATCGATGTCCCATGTAATACAGGGTAGATTAAAATCACCAATCACTAAATAATTTTGAAAGTTTTGTGTAATTTCTATAGTTGTTTTTACATTTCTCAATAAGATGTCTATATCTACAGGGATACGTTCAGAATTAGGTGGAATATATGCCGCAGTAATATATAAGTTAGCGGTAGCCGCAAGCGCTCGCGCTGGTATCATTATCGTTACCATCTCTGACGGTGGTTTATGCTCTGTAAAATCGCAGAGGGCGGCACATAACTCGTTACGAACTAATATCATTACGCCACCTCCCCTTTTTTTTCTACTTGATACTGGGTCACGGTCACATCGGAAAACGTCATATCGCTCATCACAAAATTCTCTGTCGTAAATTCCCTCATGTAGCCATGTCTCGGTTATGATAATAATGTCATATTCATTACATAAGATTTGTTGTCGTAGTTGTAGGCATTTAGTACGAATCCCGCGAGTATTCTGGTAGAATATCTCAAATTTTTTTGGTTTTTTGCTTTTTGAACTCAACACTGTGATAGACTAATACTCCAATAATATTTATTTAAAAGTAAATTATTTGTATGAGTATAATGACATGATTTATGTATGTATATATGAGAGTTAACAATTACTGTGTAGTGACACACACATTTAAAAAGTAATCTATACAGAGTGTTGAACAGCTGATTACCGAATATACGATTGAACACATCATCTACTGTTGTTTGGAATGAATAATCCATTTTTATTACTAGTTTATCTATCTCATGACGGACACATAATTTATAGATTTTTATACTTGAATTTATAATGTAGAAACTTAAATATAATACTGTGATCAAAACCCGTTTCCATAAACTCAAGAAAATATCAATAATTAACACTATTTGTATATAATTATATACAATAAATAAAATGAAAGATCGCTTAAAACCCACCATTACGATAGTATGCACAAACATACAAACAGCGCTGTTTAATATTGCTATTAAAGTTTTGTAAACTTGCATCAGGCATAAAAACAACTCGTTCAACCATACTATATCGAAAATAGAATAGTAATGATTATGATTTTGTCGTATTATTAAGTATCCATCGCAAAATTGTAACACATGCAACATTTTCTCATCTGTGATATATAATGATAATATAATGAATAAGTGTTCCAAGCCATTACCTAGCCTTGGTTGGTTGCCATTCCATTCAAATACACTCTGTAACTGTTTATCATAGTCACAGTTCCTGGAGTTAATAATTTTATTAGTACAAAAATATATTTTAAATAATATTGTTAATCTTTTAAACGGTTTATACACGCACAATAATTTATGTTTGTTCGAATCTCGAGGGTATTGCAATAAGAAATTATAGTTTGACGTTCTCCTCTTAGTGCAATATACTTTGGCGGTTATAGGTACGGTGCACAACCGTAGTACAATACTTGAGTGAGTCATGTAATGAATTACCATTGCTCGCGTTCTAATACTATCCGCGCTTGCAGTGTAAATGTATATATATGTGTTATGTAGTGTACACAGAGATAGATTATTGTACATCAATTTTATTTTATTAACTAAAAAATAAGATGGATAAAGTCTTTGGATGTACACGGTGTATATGAAAATATATATCGCCAATATACTTTTACAAAGACACCACTCAAATTGTAATTTGTAAAAACTTACGATACTATTGTGTACTTGTGTATAACAGTCATAGACCAAGCCAGCATACACAGACTGTATTAGCTGAACAAATATTTTTAATAAAAACATTATTGATTTTACTGTAATCATCGATATTACTTGTGTATTGTGTTTTACTTTAATCGAATAACGAATAATAATGTTAGGTAATAATGTATTGAAATAACGGTGTTGTAAATATAGACAAAAATAACTCTGAATCACTAATAAATAGGAAGTATTATAACTGTTTATTGTTATGCACTGATCTTTTTTAAATCTTCTTCGGTAAAAATTTGAATTGCATGTGCAGTATCGTCCTTTCGTATGAAAATGCTGCCATTTTTTATCCACACAAACTGATATTTTTTAACTTTGGCCAGGTCTTTAGATTTTTTTAATAACTGTTTGTTGTACGGAGTGAGGTGTTCATTAATAAAAATATGTTTCTGTTCGCCTGGTAAATCGATATCTTTTGTAGTCAATCGTGTCTTCCGTGCACGAGAAATGATGTTGTCTTTAAGTAACTTGGAGTTGAGCTTAGCTACAATCACTCTGGATCGACCTTGGAGTTTTATTTTTGGAGTGATTCTATTTACTTGCAAAACGTCACTTGCTTGAATATCCATACCGAGTCTTTTTACAATTTTTATGACACTGTCTTTTATATTTTCATTGGTAAATTCAGGCACACCTACAATTTCAATATTTAGTTGCCTATTTCTTTGTTCGTTTGTGTTTATTGTTGAGATTAACTGCCGATTTTGTAATTTTAGATTATTGATCTCTTCCTCGAAGCAGTCGACACTTTTGATTGTATTATACATTTTTTCAAATTTTTTTGTACATTCATCTTGTTGCTCGCAGGTAAATTGTAGTGCTTTCTGAATTGTGGCAATTTCTTTATGTGTTTCATTTTGACGCCTGTCCAACTTCATATAGCTGGTCTTTATGTCACTGTAATCCTTACGAATGTTGTTGACCTCTGTTTTTAGTTCTAAGGTCTGTTCTTTTAGGTTATTTAGATCTTTTATGATAACATTATTTAGGGTATCATTGATTTGTAATAGATTGCAATTGAATTCCCCTTTCAAGTCTTCCATTTTTTTTAGTACGTTTTCAGTAAATAATCTGAAAGACTCGTTGATATCATGATCATTTTTACGTTTCCTTGATGTGAGGATTGATAAATCAGGATCTGATTCATAACGCTTATTTTGTGGTGACCGTTGCATACTGAATGTTAATAATGGCAGGTATTAGATAAATTGTCGGTCTGATATATTAATCACAAAACTATTATAACACTTTTTTGTAACGATTAATCACACAGTACGATAATATACACTTTCCGTAGATTTAGTATACTTTAGTGTTGTTATTTGTTGTCACTAGTTATTTTACATTTATTTATTAAGATAAGAAGTAAGTGAACACGTCCGCTCGCTGCGCTTGCGCACGCTTCACATATGCTATTGATAGTGGAATTAAACAAAAGTATCTCTGTTACTTCTCCGCCAAGCATCTTACTCAGTAAGCTCTGTTGTGGTTTGTATAGTATCAAATGGAAGTAATTACAGGGCACAGAGGTGTGTTATCTTAGCCCAGCTGGATTTCAGCTAATTACTTAGGGAAAATTGTTCACTTTCATGTACTACTGACTTTCAGATCGGTATACTTTTTGTGAATTAATAATAATAACGTCTTTATAATTCACACAATGACATCTAGTGACATAAGCAGCTTGTGTTACAGATATTAGTCAATGGATACGATTACTTAAATATTTTGATTTGAAAATACTACATCTCCAAACTAATACAAAATCATACTCATGAATATAAATGTTTATATCCTAAGAGGAATTGAACCTGTGACTGTTGGAGGTAAAGTGGTGTACGACCTCTATGGTGCTGCAGTATAGCAACACCACAGATGTCGTCAACTTCCATTGGTGCTCTGCAAGTGTATGCCATTGGCGTAGAAAGCATTCTATATTTATACCTCAAATAATGAATTAGCATAATCTTAGTCCCTTGGAATGGCAAGCCTTAATGGGTAACTCGCGATACGATTTTACTTGAACTCAGAGAGATATAAACTACATAAAAAATAGAATTCAGATATTCTGAAACTTTTATCTTTTGAAGCCGCAAGTCAATAAGTCTACTTATGGAAAATGGTAACCATTACCCATATGTATGAACATCATCACGTTGAATATGGACGTTTTCATCATAGTTATAATTGAAATTAGTTTTTTTTTTATTAAACAAAAATAGATATTACGGTTATTTGAAACATGATAATGTGACGAGTATTTTATTATAACTTGACAAACAATAACGTTTCATCAGATAACGTGAACATGCCGTAACTGAAATTTAATTGCCAATAATATCTTGTTTCGGTGAACTGTCTGAAAATTGTGACACGCTACTAGACCATTAGTACCTATATATAGTGACGGGCAATTAGATGTAAAGACTTTGTCACATTGTCATGGTTGATAAGCCCAAACATTTTTATACATTACGAATTAATTGTTATTATGACACGGTACAAATCCTCTTGTAGATAAAGGTAATTTATAAAAAAAAACGTATGATAACAAAATACATTCCAAACAACCAAAAAGTATTTTTGAAAACTAGTTCGTATGTCTTTGACGTATAGATATAAAAGATATTTTGTTTATAAATATTTGTATATTAAAGAAGAAAAATATATTTTATTAGACTAATACCTTAATATAATTGTTCTACCAAACAGTTCTCGCTATCTCTCTTGTTCATCAAAGTAAGACAAAACATTCTAATCTAGAGTTTAAAAAAATCAGAGTCTAAAAAAATACGGCATTTTATAAATTATCTCCAACATCAGTGGCAGAAGAGCAAACAATATAAATCCGAATTCTACTTTAAATTGCATAATTAATATTTCACCAAACTCCCCGAGTCCTAATTTCTTCGCCGTGCAAACCAACCATCTGTGTGGATTAACGTTGATTTAAAATTAAAATAAGCCCATTTCAACACCCTAGCTACTACAAAAGTGGAGTGAACAATTTAACAGTAGTTCAAACATATGTGGCTAAGCTTGTATATGTAAATGAAGACACAATCAAAATAATGTGATTAAATATATATTGTATTATTAATTTTCCTAGCCTCTTAGTAATAAAAATATAGTAAATAAATACGTATACTTATGTTATAATAATAATTTTTATATGTTTGTGATAGATATACACAAAAACTGAATTACTGCTTTTATTAAATTCAAGTCAAGTGGAAGAGAGTTAACGAATATTTATAATCCAAGATATATTATTAAATTAGTATAATGGATATTATATAACACAAAAACAATAATAACACAGTAAAATTGAATCTTTCTTTTTTAAATCTAAACATATAAAACATAGTCCCCTGCCGCGTCTGATTGTTTGCAAAAATATCAAAAACTAACATATTAACTAATAAATCAATATTCTAATACTCACACAAAATCAGGACAGTGGCTAGTTCGGTGAGAAAATAAGAAATAAAAGATGTGATATAATAGAAAATATATTTAACAATAACTCCTATAGAGTTTATAAACTATAACTACTGTAACTTTTACACTGTGTCCAAATTTGTCGCGACAATGTATAGGGGTGGTGCACCCCCTATCAATATATTAATAGGCGCCCCAAAATAGTTCCCTACTATTACCCCCATGTTAGAATCGTGGGCTGAGCGTTAATAATTTATTAGAAATCCACATTGTATCAACTAACTCAGACCATCATTTAAAAAACTTGCTACGAAAGTTTTGACGTTATTTTTATAAGTTGATAAATATGACAAGCTTTAAAGCTACATATATACGAGTATATTGATGTCATTTTTTTTATTCTCACCTATTTTTATATTACTAAAATAGACTCTAAAAATGTCGTCAGCGTGGGTACTTCAGTCTTGCCTATTTTAGTCGTTTGATTTATAAGCTGTATTTTTGATGTAGAATGCAGATTAGGTAATGATTTTATAAAATAAGAGGTATGACATCTTAGTTCTCTGAAATGGCAATGCTTGAGTAGTATCATGGGTGTTGCATAATAACGTAAATTCTACAGGTGTACCACCTACCATCAGGTGTACCGTGTCAGTTTGTTTCCCGTAACAATTACATAAAAAATATTACTACTCGCCCAGATGTAACTCTAGTCATTCCGCTCTAAGATTGCTTTAGAGAAATCGCTATTTACTGATAAGGCCGCCCATTGTTATTTATGTGGTATACACAGTATGTTTTTGTCATTTTATATATAAACTATACAGTTACATAATAATGTAACTGTGTTGTTGGGGATAGCTGTGTAGACTGTATATGTGATTATTATCGGTTAAGTTACACCATGTAACTAACTTACTGATTCAGATTAATTTTATGATAATTTGAGTAATGTGTTATATACGAAACTTATAAAATTATGATCACCAGGAAGGAATCGCAGCGGGCCACTAGTGGCTTGTACAAGTAGATTTCTTTCTCTCAAACTCACGAATAATTCCAAGAACTTATTATAGACTTAGTTTAAATTACATGATGTAACTAAATTACTGAAACAGTTTCATTTTATGATAATTTGAGTAATGTGTATATACACTTGCGGAACAGCCTGAGAGTGACAATGAATTATGACCACCCTAGTTCGTACATGTACAATCGGCATAAATAATGTAAAGTCGTCAGTAGTTCAACTTAATTCGTTTAAAAATACTCATACTAAGTGTAAAAATATATATTTCCATTCAATTTTTGATACTAAGTGTATGTATTTACGAAAAAAAAAAATATATATTAGATCCATTGTCCTGAGATTATTATTATCAATTATATTCTACTGTATTAAAATAAAGATTTAATATGTATTCCCTGTTTTTTACCACAGTAGTGCCAAATAAGCATGGGACCTGTCTCATCATCGTTAACGGCAACTAATATCTGAAAGACACAGGAACTTATGCACTTAAAAAAAATTCTCCACAGGAAATGTATGCTACAGTATTCGTGGTTGGAAAGTACTTTTTCTTTATGAATTTAAATTGCTTTCATTGAATTATTTTACTTGATAATATAATTTATAGGTCGACAAATGATTTTTAGGTCTACCTTAAAGTGAAATGAAGTAAGTTTTATATTTTTATGATAGCAATGTACATATATTTGTCTAATAGAAATAAAAAAATTAAATAGTTACTTGACCAAAATTTTTAAACTATTTAAATAATTTTTTATTAAAAATATTTCGTGTAGTAAAATTTACTTACAAGTTAGAAATGAAACGGAACGGTTTGCCGATGTCTGTATCTAAATTCAGCCGACTCTCACAGATTCCTAAAGTCAGTTTTTAATAAATTATAAACACTCTTGCTATATATCTCTAATGCTGGGTAATGGACGTCAAAACAACTGAGATATTCTAAAAATATACAACGTGTACATATCTTTCAATGTTAATATGTTATATATATATATATATATATATGTATATATGTGTTGAAATGTTAGCATTGGAATTTATTTAAATATAAACATACCACAAAATATAACTATCTATTATGGATATTTATATATGGAAGACATATGAGAACTATACTATTATTGCGGAATTTTATCAAAGTAACAGAACCGAAAACATTGTGTTCAAAAATGCAGGCAGTTGTTTTTAGTCTACCCTCCTAACATGACAATTACAAAAACCTCACCCTCACTTCGATACGCGACATTCCTCAAATACAATAGAACAAGTGTTTATAATTAAAATAAAAAATCATTTATTCATGTAAGATATTTTAACCTCTAATGAACGGAGAGTTTTTTGTATAATTTATAGTTTTCCCGCTCCGTCTAGCTCATAATTCAGATTCAATTGAGAAGAACTGGTAAGAGACTCAACAGATTTTTTTTAAATACATGTACTTATACATTAATTTATTCATTCATCGCAAAAAAAAATTCTATAAGATAACATAATAGTAACTTAAATAGTACATTTTGGTCTACAATATAGCACTTAAACATTACATTTTATAGGTGTCTATGATGAAAATTCTGTGCATGAACAACTATTGTCATGCACGTTTGTCATTTAAGTAATCATTCAGTGAGTAGATTGATTGTTCAAGCAGTGAGGTTGTACTAATACACCGTTGGACTCTGATACGTGCTGAAAAATACTAGGAAACCCTCGGAACATCAAAATGTATGACTGACCAAACCTTACGCGTCCATATGATTATCCCTAACGCACTGAATATCTTAGTTTAATCACTATAGTCTCAGTAACGGCTTAACGTATTTAGGTTTTACACTTTACAAATTGTGGTAAGTTTTACTTTAAACTTTGCGTTTGATTTATTCTACTTTACAAACAAAACAGGTAAGTAGGCTCGACCTAGCTAGTAAACAATGTTTCTTTCTAAACAGATATCCGATAAAATAATCAGTTGTTTGTTAACGAGAGTTGACTTGCTGCTTATAATTGATTTACCTGCGCTATATACTTAATTTGTTAGCTAAGGGGAAGTGCGTCAGTATACATTAGATTTACGGATTCCTGTTGTAATGTATTGGAACAAAGTGCTTTATTGTATTCAGTGTGATTCAATTAATTGAACAATAGATATACTGTATTAATTAGCATAAATTGTATTCTAAGTTAATTTAATTGTATAACAATAAATGTCAATTGATTTAATAATAATGTATAGTAGTATAATAATATTACGAGTAGTTTAAACATGGAATTATACATATTACTTTGTCTTTACCTAATTACATTAAGAACCTCGATGGTCTAGCGGTTTAGCATACCGCCTTACTTCCTATAGTTACGAGTTCAATTCCTCGCGCGATATATTCAGATTCAGATTATGATAGTTTGTATTTGTCTGATGGTGGTGGTGGTGATATCTATATGAATTGTCTAGGTGGCATCCATTATGTTATTTTTATATATGGTCGATGAAGTTTGGTAATGACATAATCTTCTTGTTATCACAAGAAATTGAAGAAATTGAATTCCTTGTTGCTTACTTTTTCTTGTAATACTGCTACATGATGATAGAATTACGATACGGTGCTGGCTTATTGCTGAAGGTAAAACACGTAATGATGATATTACTGGTGTATTGAATTCTAGACCTGCATCAGTGCCGATTTTTTACGTAATTTGAAGAGCAAACAAACTAGCGGCCGATCTGCTGAAAGAGGTAACCTAGGTAATATACATGGACAACGGTGAATAATATCATCCATTTATATAGTCGACTTCGGTTATTTCTTATTAAATAAAAATTTCGTGTCACGTTGTTTGTCTGCGATAAAATCCGATTTTGATGATTTTTTATCATTAAGTAATAAGGGCAAGTATCCAAAAAAATTTAATTTAATTTTTTACATTTTTTTTTATTATTCTGCATTTAACATACATATAATACTGATTTTTACGCGTCTACCATCTTATAATAGCGATATTCATTTACACGGCAAAACAACGTTTACCGGGACTGCTAGTACATACATACCTACATATAGAAATCACGAAATTCTCTATGATGTTATTATTGTACAGTCTAAACATACACCTACTGTCGCCTGTGAAATATTTTAACAATATATATTTTATGACAAGCATTTAAAGACAGCAATAACTCTGGCCCCCATCCAAATCCGGACACTATAACTTTCGACTGGAATTCTTAACACAATTTACCACAACACTTACATTACAAACTTATTTTTACTATTTAAATAATATACATAACCTTTATTCGTTTGCAATAGGGAGCAAAATGTAGTTTTTAAAATAACTTTGGTGTGTCACCGTATACACACCTTCTTTCCTTTGGGATCTTGACAAAGTTATGATTGATGACAGGACGTAGGGTTGTTAGCCTCTGAGTCATGGAATATTCATATTATTTTCTACCTAACATTCACACTGTCAAGTTAGTGAATTGATGAATTGGCCATGATTAGTTAATGCCACAGCAAAATATATAGCTTTCTGCATGTATGTAACACGTAAAACAGATATTTAAATTTAGAATATTAGAAAAGATTTGAATATAGAATTTTTATTACGATTTTGACAAATTAATATTAGAAGTGTTACTAGCAATTTGGTAATTTGTAATTTGTTTCTTTTATGTTATATTTTGTTTATGTTCCTTTTTCAATTATTTTGGAGTTTGTCTGTCGATCTTCTAAGATTATATAATGATATTCCGCAAATAGCATCGGCGACGTCGTGGGCGTCAAAAGAAACAAACTTAGTTAATATGCAGCGCATTGATAAACAAAAGCAACATGTTTTAAACTTGAATGTTTAATATAGTATTTATTTATTTGCTATTTTAAGACCGTATTTACACATTTTTTAGAAAATTCATTCGTTTGTTCCTTCGGCATCTATTGCACACTATTCTTTAGAAGTCAATTAATTAAATGCTGTCGAAGTAAAAGGATTCTAAATTCCATTTATAATGAGAAATATAGGTAAGTTCTCCTTATATCCGAAATATTTTTAACAATTACAGTGAATAATACATACCATGATTTTTTTATTCTGCAATATATAATGTTTCATAATTTCGTAATATGGAGGGTTTCATAAATATAGGCTTTGTAAAAAGTTGTCTGCAAAACAAATTTCTTTACAATCTGTGTTTTTATTTATTTAATTCCGGCTACATACTACATAATTTATATAAAATATAAATTTAAATTGTATAATTTTAAATTCATGAAGGTGGTCAGCATGTTGGTGGAGACCCGGCACACAAACGTCTTGAAACTCGCGTTATGACTCTACTTCAGCTTATTTTATATTATTTATTATTTTTGGTCCATGTTTAATCCAACAATGTTCTGTTCCTTGGTTTATCTGTTGAGATAAGGCAGTAAAATCACAGGACAACACATGAGGGGTGTAACATGATAGCGTGATGTTGTAGAGCTGTTTATGTATAAAGCCGACGATCATCACTTACCATCGGTTGAGCTATTAACTTATTTTCCATGCCAATTACATAAAAAACATATTTGTTGAACAAAATATTGTTATGAAACATGTAAATTTATGTAGGTAGATACTTAGTGAAACACTTTACCCAAAACATTTGCGAAAGTTATAAATCTGTATCACCAACTCCAAATTCTAGTTGGCTATCATATAGCAAGGGAGGCAATTAGCCTGGTATCCTAAACATACAAACAGACACTAACTTGTTCGAATATATTTGTATAGGATGCGTTGTTAACATCCCTCCCACGATATTACTCAAACTATTCCAATTTTTATTATTAATC
Source organism: Achroia grisella (assembly GCF_030625045.1). Lineage (NCBI taxonomy): Eukaryota > Metazoa > Arthropoda > Insecta > Lepidoptera > Pyralidae > Achroia > Achroia grisella. Next base: position 1,169,776 of record NW_026712999.1, read on the forward strand.
CGGCTTCAGAAATAATGTTCTAAATTTGAATATACTTTTTTAAAATTATCTACATTAATTAATAAAATATACAAGTGTTGATTATCTATACACGAATAAACGGCTGAATTATTCTTCATTTCATATGAAGGAATTGTAATTTGAGACGAAAGTTAAAATTCTACTATTTTTTTTTTAATTTCTTTACTTAAGTATTTTTATTGGAATTTTGTCTTATGTTATGGTTAATTTCTTAGTATGTTTTTTATTTTGCAATATTTTTAATATCATTTTCCGAAAAGAGGCCAATGTGTTAGTGTTTTATTGATGTGATGTATTATGGTTGAGTAAAAAGGCCTTTTCACTAATATATTGTGGTAAATTTCACTTAAATTTTAATTATTCTTTAATTCTAATCGAAATTTAATAATAACAAGTTGGTGGACAGCTAATGATAGTATAATCACCAGTCAAATTCGAATTCACGACCTTTTGCATCTATTTATTCTTTGTAGACTAGTTAGGTCACTAGGTTACTAGTACTCTTAAATATAGAGTTGTTTATTTATTGTTAAGTATTTATGTAATCACCACTGATCAATCAAGTTGATTGATGTGTCTTCTAAAATATAAAGAATTATAAATACTTCACCTCCACTCATCCATCACTAAAGAATGGATTCGATATTAGAAGTGTATATAAACATATTTTGTAGAAAAATAATTTAGTATTCACCTGCGAAAATGAAATAAATGTATACTCGAAGTAAATAACTTCGAGTTTGCCGGAATTCTTGCGTATTTATTTTTATATTTTTTAAATTATACAACAGATTTTAAGCAATTTTCAGCAATAGATAGAGTGATTCAAGAGAAAAAATTGTATATATACTATATGCGTATTATAGTAAAAAATAAACCGAGAAATCCAAAGATTTGTAATGCATCTGTGCGAAATCTGGATGTGTTGCTAGTGACATATAAACTTCTAATACTAAATTTTGAACTATTTTTTTATATGCCTAGTTAGACTTTGTACAAAACGCCAGTATAGGTAATTCTACATCAGATATATCAGCTACCAAACGATTTGCATAAGTTGTTTTCTTTTTGCAGGATGAGATAGTAATGAAATTATTGTAGGTATTCATTTATATAATGACAATAATATGGTAAGATAAATATATATATATATATAATTTCATTGATATTATAAATTGGGTTTCATTTATATAAATTCTTCTCATTTCAAAAATTCTATAGATAATTATAAGAGATACTAATAAGATAGATACAGAACAACTATGTAAGTAGATAAATAAATGGTTACCGTTTACCATCAGGAGAGCTGTCAGCTTATGTGTTAATTATAATAAAAAAAACGCCGACTGTGGACGCCTCTAATTATTATCTGGGATAACATCCGTAAATATATAATTATTTAATATTCTATTATATTATTACTATTATGGTAGTTTTTTAAACTCAGAACTTAAAATAATAAGCTATAGTGACAAACATAATTTCCATATAAATTGAAGTAGTTAGCGTCGTCTGTCTCTACCATCTGTCTGTGATACTGATTACACACAGCTCCGCTTCAAACATCCTTTGTGATCTTGTATTCAAGTCTGACAGACACTACAAACATTCCGGTGACTGTAAATACTGTTAACAAACATGAATACAAATATAGTAGAAATAGAAATAATCTTTATTCAAATAAACTACATACAAGCACTTTTAAATAGTCATATTTTTTTTTATTTTAGCACTCATTCGTAATTCAGATTCATCACAAGAAGAATGAGGAAGAAAATTGTGTGTTGCTCTTTTGAATAAATGTTATTTCGAATAAATATATAAATACATAGTAATAACAATATTTTAATAATAATAATTTAATTTATTCAGGTTACAGAGATCCAATTTGTTAGTAACAATTATACTTAGCTTATGTTAGTATACCTAAAATTGCATATTAGCATTTAAGGGCCCCCGTAACAATTTGGGTCCAAAAACAAAGTATTGTTATACATTATATTATTATATTAAGTTATATATTATTACAGGAATTTTCAGTTTATTTGAATAAACATTATTTGTATTTCTATTGAAGAGGTAATCATGATAATTGCGTGGCATCTTAGTCATCCGGAATTGGAACATATTAGGGTTATAAAAGGCATCACTCACATGATGACGAGATGTCTGTGGTGTTCATGTATTGTTCTAGAATAAAGTTACCACTTACCATCAAATCGGATATCAACATGTTTGACATTCAGTTCTTCTTAACTCGAATGATACTATCATAGAGTTTGTAATAGAATAGATATGAAAAAAGATATTTTGATTTGATTCTAATTTCTTAAAAAATAAGTAGCACGTGTCAATTTTAAACGTATCATTTTTATCTTATAGGTATTCCAAATTCTATAACAATCTCATTGTATTGATTGAATATTTGAATATAGAGCATCTTACATAAATGTCCCATCTTATTTAAACGTGTTTAATAATTTGATAATTACAAATAGTAATATGTTGTAGCTATGTATATATATATATATATATTACTCACTGTTATGTGCGTATATTTATGTATATTATTATATTTATATATATAAAGGTATCCGAAGAATACCAGCATCGTAATACCTCGTCATGGCATATGCTGAGGAGACCTATATGGTACAATTAATGATCCAAATTGTATTTACAAAAACTTTTGTTGTATATTTTATCTGTATCAGATAAACGTATTTTCTTTTATTCCTTCTTATTTGTAATATAAAAAAAAATCAATAATTTTAAAGGATTTAAGATAATTGAGGAATATTTAAAATCGCTTTTATAGATTGACAGATAACAATGCATGGTTTTGTTAATGAATGGTCTTAACAAATAACTACCCACGCTTCAAAAGCCACGCTTAAAAAGCCCTATAACACGCAGTAATATATTGAATTTGTCAAGCTTACACACACTGCAACATGTGTGAATCTAATAATGCAAAACATGCCATGACTTGTGATTTCATACAACAATATGGCGTAGTTACAATGCTTGGCTGACAATTTCGAAATAAGCCGGTTTACATGGGACGTACTTTTTTGAGATTTAAGAAAACATAGGAATGTTTTCTTTATCGTAGGTAATGTACATAGAATAATAATGATAACAGTCTGGACAATTTACATAGCTCCATCTAGTCACATGCTAAGCAGAGTTATGTTATGGGTATTATACAACTAAGAGAAATTGTTAATTATTTTTTGTATATACATACTATACTTAAAAAACACCTAGACCTATACAAACTGTCCTACAAATGAATACAAGTATAAGGATTCAAACCCGCGACTATCCGAAGTAAGGAAGCGTGCTAAACCATCGAGTCCGTCAAAATTAACTCTATCTAAATATATGGAAATATATTTTTGTCTTAATAATAACAAAACTTTATAAATAAACTTTTATGTTATTTCTATTTCCAGCATTCATCCAACATGGTTATTAAAATAAAAGTTGATAACAACAACATCGTAAAGTATAAACATACCTATATATAGGCGTCGTAAAGCGAGAAGAATTAATGTTTTTCAGCCTATCAATTACACGTATTTCTAAGTACATGTTATTAAAATAATCAAACGTTAGACTATAATTAAATTACCAGAATCTGTAATCATTATAATGCAATATTTATTAAGGCGAGTTTAATACCAACCTATTTCGGTCGTAAAACAGAAATTAACATGTTGTTCTTAACCGACTTTATAGGGGAAAGAGTTCTGAATTTGACTATTTTTAATAGTGTATGACGTAATATTTTCTTTATTCATTTGCATTCAATATATTGGATTGCATTTCATTATTAATCAACAGCCTAAAAATAAGTTTCAAGCTTCTAGCTTTAAATATTACGATACGTCCATACAAATATTCATCTCCTCTTTCAACCCCTTTCAATTCCTATTTCGCATTAAAAAGTAGCCTATGTCCTTTTTCAGGGTCTAGACTGTATAGCATTTTTTGTATTAATCGACTCGGTAGTTTTGTCATAAAAGTGAGACAGACAGACAGAGTAACTTTCGCATTTATAATATTAGTAAGGATGGATAAACTACGATAATTAAATTCAACTATCAAATACACAACAACACAATATACTCAATCAACTTAAAGCGATATGAAAAATGTAATGATGCTTCAAAAATAGATAATAATTAATTAAAAAGATCGCTATAAATACTCCAATTTCTTTATGAAGGTGTGTTTACATCTAACGGAATTGAAACGTTTTTATTACGTGGGTCGTAAATGGTTCGTTATAGAGTTGGGTTAGTGCTAAATAAATACCGGGTTCATCGATGTTTTAAGGGGCATTACACCCTACTACCTATTCATTTGCAGGGGTGAAACAATTTCTTATAATTATACTGTGTGTATAATTGCAGTTAAAAGTGTTTGATGTTAGCTATTTTTGAATAATTTCTTTAATAACAACCCGGTGAGTTGATAAAGCGTGTGATGTAGGGTTATATGTATATACTATACGTATTATATTATATGTATTACTATATTTTATTTTCTTAAAGAAAAATAAACAATCCTAATTGACTATAGTGTTGATTTTTTATATTTCTGTGAACGAATGGATAGTTCATTTGTTATTTTATTTAATGGAAAGACTTTGGATTGGAAGTAATGGGATATTTTATTTGCAAATAAAAAAAAAGACTGATAAACATCGTCATGTGATAAAATAGTAATAATATAACAAGGCAAACACTGTGTTAAAACAACTACGTCCTAAGGGTACTGGTACTATAAAGAACACCACTACACTCTTGTCATCATCATCGTCATCATTTCAGACCGGAAGACATCCACTGCAGAACAACTTCACTCTGAATAAAGTTTATTAATTGGTCTCAATACAAGTACAAAAATATTATAATATAAAATACATATGAAGTTTCTAGAAAACGAAATCTTAGCATGTTTTAATTATGTTACAGCGCCGTCTATTAGCATTGCATACAAACAATAATATTTTACTGACACCCAGTCTGATTGTAGCAATACCATTCGAAAAAAATCTCCACGCGTCCCCTTGTGGATATCGAACTGTCATGATTCATTTCTAGTATTCCCATCCCCATTAGTAACAATCCACTCTGTAAATGAGTACAACTATAAATTAACGCCAAGTAGCAGTAGTAAAATCAAATATTACTACCTACTAAATTGGCTATTTACTTTTAATGTAGGTGGACTAATTACCACTGATCAGATTACACGACCTCGTCCAGATGGCGCTGCGGTCGCTCTAACGTTCCATTTTACAACACAAATGCATTATCGTTGTTGTATCGTACATGCTTTAATGATAGAACAAAACGCTAAATTGGTTCCAATGTTGTGGAACGGAACGTTAAATTATTTCCAATGTATTCCATTGCAGGGTTCTAAGTGAACCTTTTAATATGAACTATTTGCTACTATTTTTAATATAAACTTTTTGAAAATTATTTATATAATAACGACAAAAAATGGACCTCCATATATATATATTTGATCATCAGATATATATTTAAGATGAATTATCGATAAATAAATGGATGTCAATATTTTTTTATGGTGTGATTTTATATACATAAATAGCCTCTAATTTTCTTAAACAGGTAAACCATTTCATAAACAAACTGCTACAGTTTATATGTTACTCGTAAACGAAAACAGAGCATTGTAACACTTAAGAAAGCCATCGTTTGTTATCGAACCGTTTGTCATCACACTTTGTCAACTCCCTAACCCTTCCCAACTCTCTAACCTGTGACGTAATTTATTAGTTATAATTTAAGATTACAATTACACATAATTCCAAATAAGTCCCAACAATGTTCATTCGGAACATCTATTCAATTCAAAATCTTAATTCGTTCAACAAAAGGGCCCGCAACTCTCACTAAGTCACTGTCTTAACACAGTTAATCTAGATTTGGAAAACAAAGCGATCCGTCTTGATCCACGACAATTGTGAAGCATTAAACACGATTTATATCTAAGTAGTATTGAACCGCGGTTTTGCTTGCGTGGGTGAAAATAAGACAAGAAAACACAATTAGATGTTTATTACTTCCAGTGTCATTATGTGTGCGCCACGCCTGTCTCTATGTATACGATATTCTCAATTACCTACAACTGAATTTCATTAACATCCATTGTCATGACGGCCTCGGTGGTCTAGCGGTTTAGCACATCGGCTAACTTCCAAAGGTCGCGAGTTCGATTCCTCGCACGGCACATACATTTGTATTAATGAGTATTGTTTCTATGAGTCTGGGTGTTGTCTATGTATATTATGTAGTAATTATAAAAAAAAATTACCTTCTATCAGCCGTCTAGTAGCCATAACTCAAACTCTGCTTAGGCCTGAATGGCGTAGTGTGAACTGTTCTCAGATATTATTATTGTTATCAACAGAGTCATTTCTGAGGAGGGTTTGTGTGTTTTGCATCCTTAAGATTTTGTCTAAATTGATTGAAATACTTAAGGGCAAAAAGTAAATTGTTACGTTTTACTTATTAATTTTAACTCTTTTTAAATTTTAAGTTAAATAATTAATTAATAAATGGCGTTGTATAAATTCATAAATAGTTTTGTTATTCTTGTCGTTTGATTTTTATCAATAAATAGTACATGCGAACAAGTAGGGCGTATTACTATCTAGTTCTTAATATTAGCGGTAGGAAGTAAAATTTTAATTAGAAATATAATCAGAAATATATGATCGGCACATATCAATAGAGAAGTCGTTGAAGGGACTTGCCTATTGACTCCCCCAAATACTTGATCAACCTACATACTCAAGTACCTTTAATTGCTATCAACGTGTCCGAACCAAATGCTGCAATAATTTGCGCGTGCATTTCATATGATTTTAATTAAATTTAAAGTGTATATTAATTTGTCATGATTTTAAGTATATACAGAGTTAGTACTATAACCCTATAGGACTAAATAGGATACTCATGAACCTGAAATGCTTTTACTAAAGTTAAATATTTTTTTTAACGTTCTATACCAAATTAATACAGTGATCGCATAATTTATATACCGGCTTTTCAAATTAGTCTTAAATTTGGACATTTTTTTCTTCTGGAAAGTTATTTATTTTAATAAATAGGTACTGTTACATAAGTTTTCTGTGGCTTCAAAGTAGCATCGACAAAGATGACTGTCTGTAGCACCTATTGTTTACATTATTTCAAGACTTTTCCTATTTAGTTTTAATAGACGTTTTGTTAAACGTTAGTTTACTACTGGAACTACCACCTTTGATTGTTTTCAATTAGTGGATCTGAAGCGAATCTAAGTTCGAAACTGCAACGTACTTGTAGAAACGGGAGGATCGAGGCATTATTATTATTATAGATAAGAAGATAGTATTTTAAGGAAGGTGTTACATATGACTGTGAGTGGTTTTAAGGATAGAGGAAGGCCGAAAAAGAGATGGATGGACTGTGTGAAAGATGATATGGCAAAAAAGGGAGTAAATAACGAACAGGGATGAATGGCAGATGAAAACATATTACACCGACCCCAAATAAATGAGATAAGGAAGAAGCAGATAATAGAGGTGGAAAAAGAATATATACAGTCTACCACTACAAATTTTACTATATATAATATGTCTAGACATATACATGTTTGTACATGTATATGGGTAACGTGTTGTTATTGTATATTATTCTCTAATTTGAGAAAGCGAGACTAAATCTGAACTCAAGTGCTGTGTGGCGAATTAAATTTGCATATTAATTAAGTACATTATCAGACACGTGTAATAGTTACCACAATATATTATTTTGTAGGCTCTCATTGGAATAGTTGATGAAGAGTAGTAACGGCAAACAAGCTGATGGCCTAATTTGATGGTAAGTGGTAACCGCCTCCTACGGATATAACGTTACTATATGACACCCATGATACCACTCGTTCATTGTTACTCCAGTGGACTAATATGCCATGCCTCTTATACTGAAATTTAAACTTATTATACAATTTTATCATAACTTAGTTTTTATCGAATCGATTGAAGGAAAACCGAAATTTCGAAAAGCTAAATCTAGATACAAACCCCTAGACTCAAGTCGTATCTAATACACAGAAGTTGCTATATAATCGATCCAGTCGTTCTGTTCATCAGAGCATCGAAACCCAAGAGAGTTCATAAAACTTTGTTTGCTAAATTAGCCAGTAGAGAATCAAACCTGAGACCATAAGATATAAACCAAGTCGGCAATTTTGCCTTGCATGTCATTTATTACGACGTCATACTGAAAATCTAAATATATACTTTTAAATAAATATTAAATACAAAATGATTACATAATTAGTTAACTGGGTATTAGAAAGTATGTAAACCATGCGAACCGACCGTTAAATTACGAATTAATATATTAAATTCTCTGAATTGTAACAAACTTCGACGTTTATTACATTAAATTATACTGTTTTTACTTAATTTTGAATAAACTCGCCTTAATACATTAACGTGTCAAAACAGTAATGAATAGGAAATTCAAGGTTGAAAATATTGGCCTAATAACAATAATAAATCGAAATAAAATTTTGAACAAAATCGATGGGCTTAAAGTAGACCTATGCCAGACAACTTAAAAGGCTTGAACACATATTTGTAGATATTTGAAAGTTTTTTTAAACATGTCACGGTACTCGTATGTTTCAAAGTACGTAGATTCCAAACTTAATATATTTTTGTGTGTAATAAATAATAAACCGACACGTAATGCCAAAGAGCAAATGTTTGTTCAAACCTTGAATACGGGTTTTTTATTTAGTTTTATTATACTAAACTGAATCTTAGCTACTAAATAAATAATAAATTAAATTTTTAACACATTTAAAATTCGTAATTTTACTTATTTGTAATATTTAGATGACGTTCAAGGTATTGTTTATAATATAAATATAACTTTTAACACCATCTAAATCTGAATATATTGAAATTGAAAAACTATACTATTGTATTATCTACTCATTTTTGATGAAGATTTCTATAATTCTTACAAATATGGTGACCATATAAAAGGAAAACGTTCTGTTATAATCGTGTAGGATTTTGCAAAGGTGTTGACTTTTGGCACTGGCTGGCTATAACGTCTGCGACCTCAAAGGTTTAGACAAACACATAATAAAAAAAAGCCATTTCGTTTATGATTGGGTTATAAATACCAAATTTCAGGATTCCAACACGTAATGCTGTCAAAATTATTATTTACAGCGGCATTAAGGTTTCTAGGGGCGGCATATTATGTCGATCCATCATGTGTGGACTGGGCACCATCTGTTTCAACGAATTTATAGGAAAACAAATGTAACCAAATCTGCGTACACTCCAAGATACTTTTCTAACTCCCATGTTTAGAATGGCAAACAATCTGACGGATCCACCTGTCTGAAATTACTAAAACTGCGTGTGAAGTCACAACATGAAGTATAATCTGTTCTGATCAATTAGAGAACGAAGTCTTGATTTTTTTTGTAATTGGCAAATAAACAACGTCTCCTTTGATGGTAAGTAGTCAGTGTCACCTATAATAAATAAAAAACATGGCGAACATTAAGCCTTCATGAGATGATCTTGAACTAAGACGTAAAGCCTGTATATCCCTGTAATCTCAGTGCTATATTACCTCACCCTACATCAGAAAAAGCTTACAAAGCATGCTGCTTGGTATAAATATATAGGTGAGACAATGATACTCACGCAGATATGCCAGATAGTATATACTGGGTTACCAACGAAGGATTGAGGTTATAAAGTTTTATGAATTAATAAAAATAATATTAATATTTTTCTAGATATATCTAAAATTAAAATCTTTCTCACGGCCATTTTCCTGCCAAGAATCTGGGCCTAATGGTTTCAGGTTTTGCCTTGATCGTCAGTCAAGCAGGGTAAACTCCCTTTATATATAATCCTACCAAATTATCAGCATTCCTTTCTACAGGCCGTAATCTTAGATAAAACATTACGATACAGGAAGAATTTAGTGTTATCAGAGTGTTATTAATGTAGTCAAAATCACAAAAATTGTGTAACCATATGAAATAGTCCTAAAAAGGTAAATGTGGGCGATAGAATGAATGAACTCTATGTGTGATATTAATAAAAAAATGGATACAAAATAGTAAATACTTGTAATGAAGGTACGAATAGTAACAAGGCAAAAGTAACGATAAAAAATAGGACAATTCTAAAAACTGTATAGAAAATACACTTAAAGTTGGTGGTTGATAAAAATAAATATATAAAAATGTGCAAAGAGTTTACAGAAATAATAATATTAAAAAACATTTCCTGTTTTAGATGTGTGTACGGTATAGAATATATCCGATTCTTACTGAATGTTTTTTCTTAGTAAAATATTTTAAGGACTTCATACGTTCATCGGAAGTCATGTAAACATATTATTTTGTTAAATCCTTACAAAATATTTCATATGCGTACTTACACAAGTTAGACAGTCGCGTGTCACATTCATCACTTTCATATCTTGGGATATGAGACATTCAGACAAAAAATTCGGACGCGTGCAGCCACCGCGCGTCTTGTATCGTTAGCTATGCGTTAAGGCGAAATAAATGTAGGAAACGAGATTCAATTTTTTATTTTATTGCCATATTATTAGAATTAAAATTTAGTTATTTTTTATGTAAGTGCACTGGCAACTGTAGTTGTATAAGCAACATGGATGTAGCGTCGCGTCATCGTGTGTCTTCCGTTGTACTACATGCTTTGGACTTCCTAAGGACTCAGCTATTAGGTCTCCATACTTTGTAATTAAACTTCTATACCTCAACTTTTTATTCAAAAACATACAAGTAAAAAGCTGTTTGCTAAATATTTCCTGTTCTTAGTAAAAAAAAACTGAAGGATAAAATAATGTTTCGGTTCTTTGCTTACAATTAGGGTATATTAATTACAAGTCTTCATGCTGTAGGCATATCAAGTGTTATATTCACTTCTATATTTCGCTCTGTTGATTTGAATCCAATGCAAGGGACCTAATCTAAAGCTGTTTTTTTTTAATTTGTTTTAGTTCATTCTCCATGTGTCCATCATAAATATAATTAGAGATATATTTTTTTTGTGTCGGCCAAACTTTAAGTTGAGAAAGTAGTCCGCTAGACCATGATACTCTCAATGTAAAAATAAATTTCGTTTAACATTATCTTGTCAGTACATGGCTATATTTACCTCGTCAAAATATAGAACGTACAAAATGTATCAAGTTTACACATATAGGTATCAGAATACTATCACTATTTCCTCAAATCGACACACAAGATTTCATTCAGTAATATTATGCTCACAAAATTCGATGGGGGAACCATTCCGTTCAATATAGACCCTTCGAACTGTATATTGGTATTTGTAATATGGATCACATTACATTGGTTTACATGATAATACAATGTGATAGATACCGCATGCGTAACGCATAGATCCCAAGGGAGACAGTGGTTCCGTGATGTCATTTTGAGTTTAGTCTCCCTATTTTGATGTGGGCAATGCGATTTGGAGCGCAAAGTGTGTGCTTCTGATATTTGATAAGTAGCTTCGGAATATGACATACTGTGGATCTGAGTTATTACATACATAAAATGTAGTACGACTTATAAGTACATATATATACCCGAGGTAGGGTTTATAAAAAGTCTGAAACATATCACAGTCTCACTTATTTAAGCCGAAAATTGACTTTGACAGGAGAGGTATGACATCTTAGACCTCTGGAATTGAAAAGCATGAATGGTATCACAGGTGTCGCATGATAATGTACTGGTATATAGGCGATGGTTACCTACGGTTACATGATGAAAAGATTAAGTTTTATGATAAATTATGATATCAATTAATCAGTCAACATATCTTCATTCATGTCTATTACAAACACTGATAAAAAGATAAATCTATTAACCCATTTAATTAGTCATAGTCAAGTAATCATCAATTAGTTATTTAATTTGTATTTTTATGTATTTTCAAATATGTTCACATTTGTAACACTAAAATAAAAATTCTTTCTTTCCCCAATCAATTTTTTAATTATAGTAATCTATTTATACTACTTAAAGGGCGGCTTCCGTGGTCACCACACCTGTTTACTTCCAATGGTCGTTGGTTCTATTCCGCCGCAGGGTGCAAGGTTTTACATTCATGAGTACGGCTGTTTGTATCGGTCTAAGTTTTCGGTTCTATAATTATTATGTACGTATTTACAAAGAAAGTATTTATATAAATTGTCTAGTTCCCATAACGCTAGCTCTGCTTATCTTAGGACTACATCATATGCATTACTAGTTTAACTAGAAGACATTATTTATTCAAATTAGAAGTGTCCACTTGACCATTATTCAGATTCAATGTCACAAATCAAATTTATAACTCGATTGGATGTAGTTAACGACTGGTCGTCCAAATCTGACATATTGGTGGGAGATGTATCATACCATATTTCATGATAAATAAGCTCTTGTCTCGGATTACGGACATTGCGCCCCTCACGCTGTCGTGGACGGGCAGTGAACGATTCCTCTTGGATTATGTACAACGCTTGCAGACGAGCGACGCTATTGTTGTATTGCGTTTAGTTGTGACATGTGAAAGTTCGTTTGACTCTTGTGGGTAGCACCACGCTATTATTGTATTGCATTTAGTTGTGACAACTGAAAGGTCATTTGACTCTTGTGGATAGCACCACGCTATTATTGTATTGCATTTAATAAGAATAATAATCATTATTCAGCATCATAATAAAAATATAGCAAACATAAAAACTAATACTATTTAGCTGTGACATGTGAAAGGTCGTTTGACTCCTGTGGGTAGCAACACGCTAATATTATGTTTTAACTATTATACAATTTTAATTATATATTTCTTTTTCTACCTTGTCTATCATAATAATAAACCTCCTGTTTATGATATAGGAGGAAATAATAAAACTACATATAGTCTGATTTATATGAGCATCTCACAAAGTATAATCGTCACATAAAGTGCCGTTTTGCAAGCGGGATTACAGTTGATTGTATACTATCATAGCAAAGTACCGACAAATCGTACGTGTACTTCCCAAGCAGTGGGATTCAATAACGATCTCCCTGATAAATGGGATGGGAAACCATTACAATTTATGGTTGGTTAGCTTTATCTACACAGACGGACGGTTGTAATGCGATGCTAATAAAATTCGCGATAAGCCGTCGCGAGTCATCACTTTTGACACATCGTAAAATGTCGTTGTAATTTCTTATCGGTTACATGTACACCACTTTCTTTCTGCGTTCTCAATGTACTTTAACCGACTTCAAAACAGAGTTTGTAATTTTTTTATTAGTTTTTTTTTATATTGAATTAAGACTATCCTTCGCCAATTGTATTACTATTTACTCGCAATTTAACTAAATTATTAATTGAATAGTCAAATTTAAAGAATGGACAGTTTCTTGTCAGATCTACTCGACCGGAATACATACCAAATTGACGATAGATTTGTCGTATCGTAAGTGTTAAATACATTTACAGTACGACAAATCTAGACCTACATAAATTATAACACATTAGTCACTCTGATTTGGTATGCTTAGTAGATAGACAGACGAGTGTTTAATAATCTGAGAATGAATTTGACTAATTTTTTCATTCTAAAAAAATAATAGAAAAAAATCGTAAAAATATTTTTTAAAATATGACAGAAGTGGATTCTAGTTACAAAAACAAACAATAATGTTTTTAATAAATTTCAGACAATTCTGTTATATAAATATAACACATTAAATAAAAGCAAATATTTAACATTAATAAAATTATATTTTCATACTAAATGTTTCTTAAATAAAAGTCTCTTTTGACAAATTATAAGTAGAACAAAACATGATATTACAAACCACGACTTCTATTCTGAAAATGATTAAATATAAAACAAATCATTACATTAACCACTTATATATAATTTTTATGTTCAAATGTTAAAATATAACATAGCGATAAAACTTAATGACTTTTAAACCATCAATTTATATATGCTATAGGTATTTGACTGCTATGATAGTCTAGCGGCTTAACAAATCGGTAGACTAAGATTTATATGAACGTAAAGTTTGAAAAACAAATAGCCACGCGAAAATTTGCTATAATAACATCTCCATTAAATATATTGAGTTTGCAATACTATTTATTATACATTTCCTCAATTAATTCGTGCCAAGAAGCAATGACATCTATTGAAATATATAACAACAAAAATCAGAAGGAAAGTGATTATTAGTACTAGGGATTAATGTCAAGAGCGATCATAAATTCGACTTGTAATAATTTATCTATCTTGGTTTAATGCACATCCCATCATCTTTACTGCACAACCACAGCGTATACCGTCATCGCCAACAAGATAATCATACCATTATCACCTACTAAAAAAAATAGCAGTCAGATGTTACAAAGTGGCTCTAAAAGTGGCAGGAATCGGTCAATAACAAGTCAAATATTTTCTTTGTACCGATTCCGAGATGGCAAACAATTTCTTGACTCTGACACTTACGTCTACCGCTTCAATTATTGTGATATTTTCTTCCTTTTATGTGTAACATGTATAGAAATACTGTCATTTCTTACATATCATGTTTAAACTTACTGTTTTGTACAAGATTCCATAGTACTCTTTTAAAATATTATATTTATTTATTAAATGGAATAGAAAACAAGTTAATGGCCCATCAGATGGTATTTGCTAAATGTTGCGTATAACATCACATTATCTAGAAGACTAATATATAATGCCTTTTATCCTGTAATTTTACTGCATTAACTCATTCTACAACTGAAACGCAGCTTACGAACCAAGCTTCTTGGCGGCTGAAATGGTAGGACCGAGGGGGTACTGTACCATAGAGGTACCATAGAGGGTAGCGTATCTTCTTTTGTAAGTTTGCATTTATACTATACTACTACACTTAATATTAAAAATAACATACTTATTTGTATGCCTATTGAGACAAAACATAATGGGACTTTATTAAAATTACAACCAATATCATACCTATGTTTATAGCAAATAAATTTAATTTGATTTTTAATACAAATGTTTTGTATTTAATAATTGTAATCGCGACAGTCATAATTAAGCCGGTGTGCTGAACGTCTACATCACAATGATTAATGGTAATTCTAATTAAAAAGATAGTATTTAATCCTAAATCATATTTCATCCTGACGCCACAGAAATCTGTAATTCACTATGGTTCCTGCCCACCCTACAGCGGTCAATATATCAAACGATAGCCGGACAATAGACCCAGTCGATATTTCACTCTCAGATCTTTTGTTCACAAACGCCTTTGTAAGGAATTAAGACGTAAGTATAATCTATATGTTATGAAACATAGATAGTCTTGTAAATCAATTATAAGGAAGTAAGGATACTCCTTCTTTTACTTTTTTATTTAATAAGAGTTACACAGATTATAAATTTACGAAAATATCATATATATATATATATATATATATATATAGACAGTTTCAAAAGAGTTAGTGATTACACTAACAAAAGCTTACGTAATAATAACAAATTGATTTTGCCGTTAAACTAAAGTTAGCAATTCGATTTATGCACATTCATCTTGTGATGAGTCTGCGTTCTGAATAAGTGATTTATTTTAATAAAGATTATTTCTATCATCTGGAATTACAGTCGTGAATGTGAATAATTATAATAACAATTTATTTAACAGTTTACTGTTGCGTCGGAAATTCTCACATACATTGTAATAGAGAAACAATAACCGTCTCTATTCGGCAGTTACTTGAAAAAGGTTTCATCAATAAATCATACATTGCAATTATTTACTTTTCGTATAAAATAAACAAGTATTACCTCAAACCCTTGTAATACATCGGTTCCTAGCAGGAGGTTTACTTTAGCGGTGTGATAAATGGTTTTGTGTTCTCAAAAATTGGACACAGTCCGAGCCCAGGTTGAGGTTTGAGGGTTTTCAATGGGAACCTATATCAAGGTTCGGGATTATTATATGACAGGTTGTCGCGTCTAACGCCCGGTTTAAGTCCGTTTCTGGCACAGATTTAAGGTACGGTTCAATTACAATTAGATTTGACGAATTGCATAAAAATATTTATAAGTTTTAAACATACTTACTATATAAGGTTTCAACGTGAAACATTAATACAGAAGCAGATCACCTCATCGCGATTTCATGATTTGAAAAACTTTAAACATAAAAAAATTGATTTTGACGGCCCCGGTGGTTGAGCGGTTTAGCACATCGCTTTACTACTGATGGTCGCGGATTCGATTCCTTGCACGATACACATATTTGTATTCTTTCCGATAATTATTGTTTCCGATTTAACTATTTAGTCCGTCTGATAGTAAAGAGTTACCATAGTCTATGGACGCCCGAAACAGGTTTTCGATGCCATCAAGTACGATGCAGACTCTTTAAAAACCTTAATATCTATAATATTTCTTAAAAATTCCAATCTGTAGTCTCTAGAGAAAATCTTGGCAGGTAGTTCATTCTACACTGCTACGAACTAATTGTTTGACTTATTGAAATTTACTTTTATACTTATTTTGCAAAGTTTCTGCCAACTGAAATCAGTGTATCGTAAATTAAATGTACATATATTCCTGCTAATGTTTGTAAATCAAATAACCTACTTATTTACTAAAATGCATTTTATTGAGCTTAATTTTGAATAACAAAGTCATCAGCAACGGTACTTCTTTTTCATCTATTGGGTTTGCTAAGCAGCTTGATTGTAATCTGTATTTTGGTGAAAAGGGTGTATAAATAAATAAAAAAGCCCTTTATTCTATTGTTTATAATTTTGTTAAAACCTTATTTTATACTAGCCGTGCCTGCGGTTTTACCCGCGTTAAATTTCAATAAAAATCATAGCCTATATGTTATTCTGATGCATAAGCTATATTACTGTAAAGTTTCATTAAAATCCGTTCAATAGTTTTTGCGAGAAAGAGTAACAAACATCTATACTTGCAAACTTTCACGTTTATAATATTATTAAGATTAAGATTAATTCACATCAATATCCTAAGCAATAGTCATCTCTAGGGTGTAGGCCTCCCCTAAACTACACACTTATCTCTTCCGCGCCTTCCTCGCGCAGTCTGCTCCAACCTGTGCAACATCCCTCTATCATCTTTTAGGTCGTCCTTGTTTCCATTTGTGTTTCATTGGTATGCACTCGTTTAGCCCGTGTTCTTCTTATCCTTTCCATTCTGCAAATGTATCCTGCCCACTGCTATTTCAGGTATTGTATGCATTTTTTATGTCTAGTAATTTTGTTCTCTTTATTATAGAAAAGGGTGTATTTTGCAGTGAAATAACTCAGGAATAGCAGTAATGTGATGTTGTATGATGACGTAATGTACGTGGTACTATTCAGTTTAATCTGATGATTACTGACGATTACAGTGATGCCTAATATCAGGTGAGCCGTAAATTGCATAAAAATACTCCTTGTCGAGTTGCAAAAGAAATACTTACTGGTAAAGTAAAAGGGTACATTTTTATTTATTACATTTCTACATTTAGAAGGGTCAATGAAATTATATAAAGAAAAGTTAAAAAGTTCTTGTCGAATCTGAGTTAATCCTTAGTATTAATCAGTCACGAATAAATACATTTTATTTCAATTTTCTTTACGAAACTTTTAGCTTTTAAGTGTTTTACCGTGCACTCAGCGGATCTATTCGATAATAAAAAGCCGTATTTTAAATCTCTTTCTTTTGAGAGAATATTGATGTATTTAATTCGTTTTGTATCAATATTTTAGTGCTATTCAAAATAAATTGTTTAAGCTGATGTCTGGTTATCAGTTAGGTCAAGTGACAAATGTCGGTCATATAAGTCACCTACATTACAATTATTTTTAACTATCTGTACCCATGGTTTCACCCGTATGAAATTTATAGCTTATGTGTTATTTTAATGAATAAGTTACAGTAAAGTTTGATTACATTATTGATAACGCAGCTGGAGTCAAGTTACAATGCAAGTTTCAAGGATTTTGTACCTTTAGTAGCCTGAAATAAAAAAAGTGTCAAGTTTATATGCAAAGCCGCTTCCAGACGCTATTAGAAATTTTTAATATCTGATCTAAATTTCTCATTGCATATTAAATTTATGGTTATCGAGTATATAAAATAATTTTGTGACTGGAGCAAATTTTATAGCGAAACTCTTGTGAAACAAAACAAAGTAAGTAGACGAAAAGAAATTTAACGTTCCAAGAATGAAACTGCTGATTCAGTATTTACTAATTCAACGAGTTTCACTCTTCAAACACTACAAGATGCTGACTACTAGTTTGTTAATATTTTCTAACGTTTCCAAGCAATGTAAAATTCTTTTTAAAACTTGTATTCTTCAATTTCTATAGCAATGAATGTGAATGAGCATAAATACTTTCAATTTAGAAAAATATTATTATATTCAGATAAGTTTTTTTAATTTTACAATAATGAGATTAGAGAATAATAAGATTTTACTAATGTTAATTTTTAATTTTATTTTATTTAACCAAGAATAAAAATCCTTTAAATTATTACAGGAAAACATTTTTTTAGTAAACTCACTTAGGAAGTTTTACTCGGTTAATGATTTTGTGTTTTATGTAGCAAATAAATGATTATAAATACCCTATCTATGCCTGTAGTCGTAAGAATATGTAATTACAATCATTAAACCTTTTTATAACAAATTCTGATAAGCTGTAAACAAATTTATTATTCAGCGTCATTCATGTTCAGTTACTACGTCTTGAAACATTTGTAACAATGAGGATCGTTATAGTAATGATGACACCTCATTGTTTTATTGTATGCGTACAATAAACGCACCAGTTCATGGTTATAAAGAGAAATGGTTGAATATTTATCATTATCGAGCTGTACTAATAAAAAACTGAAATATGAAACATCGTCATCTGCTTCTTCCTGATCTCATTTATGGGGTCGGCGTAATATGACTTTCTCTTCCATTTATCCCTGTTCGCATTTATCTCGAAATTTACTCTCCATATCATCTTTCATATAGTTCATCCATCTCTTTTTCGGCCTTCCCCTGCCCTTATAATCGTCCACATTCATATGTAACTCCTTTCTGTATTGAAATATGGAATATAGGTCTATTTTAATAATAACGATGCTCTCTCTCTCTCTCTCTCTCTCTCTGCGTTGATCATGAAACACTCTTACTCAAATTAGAATATTACGTATTAGATATGAAGCACTATGCATGATGAAATATCTAAATAATAGAATGCAAGTTGTTGAAATAAATGGTGTAAAGTCTGAGGGAACTAGTATTAAAATGGGTGTTCCTCAGGGCTCTATTCAGGTCCTTTCTTATTTTTAGTTTACATAAACGTTCCTTATATGGTAGAAAAGATCTGACATAGTTCTGTTTATGATGATCAGTTTTATTTAAGTCAATCGACATATTGATGATATGGACGAAGTAAACGGTTCTCTCTCTTATATTTTAAAATGGTTTACGGCAAATAATATGCTCTAAATGCAAATAAAACTCAAATTTCTCTCCCCAATGTAAGGCCGGTAGATTCAAAAATCGTATTGGACAATAAAGGTTAATTTTGTTGACGATACTGTTTTTGGATTAGTTATGGACTCTCATATTACTAAATTGGCTCTCTTATTTAAAAAATTAGACAATTAACAGACGTTATTCAATAATTATGTCGTATGGTATTTTGTTATTCCTGATATAAATACAATATTTACTTTTCGCTCCATTTATAGTAGACGAGTCATTGCGAGAGTGTTTTAAGGAATCAAATATCCTCACCGTTGCTTCTCAATACATTTATGGAAATATCATATGCCAGAAGGAATATGTTTCAAAAGAGTTAGTGATTGCACTAATAAAAGCTTTTTTTTTACCTAAATGTCATGTTAGTAATTCGTTTTAAATTGCGTAAGGTTTTACAATAAAATACCAGAGTCTGTTATAAATCTGCCACAAAAAAGATTTAAATGTCAAATAAAACAGTTCCTTTGCAAAAAAGCTTACTATAAAATTGAAGAATGCTTTAACAATAATAATGTTTTTATAGAAAAATTAAAAATACTGACAATATTATCTGATTACATTAATAATGAGTGCGTAGAGAGTTCTATGTTGATTATCGCATGCCTCTTACTTGTTATACTGTAATTATTTATATAAAAAAAAAGTATCTATTAAAAAGAGCAACACACAAGTAGAATCAAAATATGACTATTCAAAAGTGCTTGTAATGAGTTTATTTGAATAAAGATTATTTCTATTTCTATTTCTATTTTCTTTAACTGAAATATGGAATATAGGTCTATTTTAATAATAACGATGCTCTCTCTCTCTCTCTCTCTCTGCCTAGCCTTTTCGTATTTCATTTTGGCTCTCATAATCCTTCTTTGCCAGGCACATCTGTTCTGGACCATCGACACGTTTATTTCAGTTTTCTTTATGTCGTTATTGATTACGGACTGCCAAGTTAGTAGGGGTCTTCCTCGTCTCTTGTGGGCCAGTGTTAAGGTTCAAGAGTTTTTGATTATATGACTCTCTTCTGCTCTCTTATTTAAAAAAAAGAAATACTTATTCAATAAAGCCGTTATTCCATAAATACTTATTTAAGAGACGACCTTGCCTGCCGTTAGTTGTTCACACAAGGGATTTTTTATTTTCAACATGTTAGACTATATTACACTAGTTAAATGCTATGTAGCTAATATTAAAACACCAAAACTAACTAAAATAGTGATATAAAAAATATACCAGTTAAGTTTTTGACCAGTACTTCTCAACTGTAGAAGTTAACTGAACTGGTTAGTAGGGGTAGTGATAAAAAATATAATGTATATGAAAGACCCAAATCTGAATTTGTAAATGAATTTGTGTTTAAGATCCTTAGTGTTATTCATGTATATATATAAACGACGGACGACTTACCATCAGGTGGACCGGCAGTTACTTGCTATTAAAATTACATAAAAAGGATTGTCCGCCTGAAACCGGACGAATGGTCATATTATCCTTAACGTTATTCAGACCGTCATTCGCCGACCGAATTGTACCGGAATAGACTAGTATTGTATTACATAATAAATAATTTAAAACATCGATCGCCATGTTGTTTTTAGCTAACGATTAAAGATGGATAATTATTTTAGGGTGTATAAGTTGAATCTGCGACTTTTGGACGTTCCTGAATATAACTGACGACCTCGGTAGTCTAGCGGTCTAGCACACCGTTTTACGACCGATGGTCGCGGGTTCGATTCCTCGCACGGCACAAACATTTGTATATATGAGTAAGATTGTTTGTACCGATCTGGGTATTTTCTATGTATAATATGTATATATTTATAAAAAAAATATCTATGTATTTGTATCAGTTATGTAGTACCCATAACACAAGCTTTAGCTAGCTTAACTTGGGCCTAGATAGCGCTGTGTGAATTGTCCAAAAAAAAAAAAAGAATTTATAAACTGTGATTATAAAGTGAAATTATGTTGTGTTTATTCGTAATAGATAAAATAAAAAGTCATTAACTAATTATTATTATTATTTATTATTACATTGCTATTATAATTTTGAAACATCTTTCCATATTAGAGTCTAATAGGAGATAGTAAAGCAGCATATTATTAATTTGTATCCAACTATACTATTCGGAATAACAATAATTTATAGTTATTTTCATCGTAAACTAAAAATAAGAATAAAAAAAAATACTTGAAGTTTACAATATATGAAAACCGCATTCAAATCGGTTGAGCCGTTTCTGATATTAATGCGCATAAACGCATACGAGAGACAAACAAACATTTTAACCCTCATTGCTTTGGGTTCTACTAAATTGATGAATTCCTCAGATATACATCATTCCATGTACAGAAAGCGATATGTTTTATTACCACATTATTATTAATTACTAGCTATACGCCTAGGCTTCATACGGGTGTACATAATATATTATACAGGTACATATAAACCTTCCTCTTGAATCACTCTACCTACTGCTATAAATTGCATTATAGTCCATTGCGTAGTTTAAAATATCTAAGCTAACAGACAACGGATGCAATTTCGTTTTATACTATGTAAAGATATGTATATAAGAATCGATATTACTAAAATTTATGACACAATGGTTTCAAATACAAAGTATATTTGGTCAAAGCGTATGTCGACATAGTGGTGGAGTAGTGGGTAGTATTTGTACAACTTATTAGACCTATAAAAAAACTTGTAATAGCGGTAATTTAAGAAACACACCGAAGTGATTCTGTCTAATAGATATTCCTGGGTACAAATCAATATAAATGATACTATTAAGATATTTTTAACTATACCGCAGTGAAATGAAAGAGAATAAATTATTTATATTAATGATTCCAATGGCGTAGATATAATTTTAAGTTGTCAAATTAATATATATATAAATTGTCATGAAACATGTATACATGTATATAGTAATAGTAATAAAATAATGAAAAATGTATACTATACTGCATGTATATAGTAGTAGTAATAAAATATAATATACACTAAAATAGGATTATAAATATTGATGTAGGAAATTCTATACCAAGGCGTAAAAAGACTACTGTGATTTATAAAGTGGTCTATATCGACCCCTAGGGGTCTATGACAAACTGCAAGGGGCTACGACAGCAGTCATCTTGTTGTTTTTACTTTATGTTTTAATACTAACTTTACTACAGTTGAAATTTACAAAAAAATCAGTACCAGGTAAAAATGGGGAGTCTACCTAAAACCGAAATATATGGCAAGGTTATAAATAAGTTTGGGAACCTCTCTAACTCATTCTCACCTATTTCAGCCGCAATGTTGCAATGCTTGTTTTGTTAGCTGTTTTAGGTCGAATTGTGAAAAGGGATAAGTTGCATGAAGTTGTATATTATAGGATAAGAGGCATGACTACTCAACTTCCGGTATGGCAACGGTATAATAGCAGCGTGAGCGGTATTATAAGCATCTCATGATAACGTGATAGCCATCGTTGTGTTCATGTATATAAGGGATACTTATAACTTACCATCAGGATTGATGACATCAGGAGAATTGGGCTGACTTGAGGGATATATGTTTTTTTTTAATTTGGATAGCCCCGGATATCAATTTCAGGTTTCCTACTACTTTATTTATACACAACTATTTTATTATATTACAGGATACACGTTAACATAAAACAACAAAATATTAAGACATAAGCATGTTCCATATTATTTATAAAACCTTTTAACCGAAATTCTATTCACAAAGCAAACAGCTAGACGGTTGAAATAGCATCGTTAGGATACAGAAAAGGTAAGCCGTACAATTCCCATGTAGTGGTTATTCCAAATTTATCGAAACAAGATAAAGCCTGAATATTCCATGTTTTAACTCGATCGTTCAGTTTCTAGCACCAATTAATCATCTTTTAGAAGCACTCAATTCGATTGCGGACGTTGTTTGAATGAAAACGTAGAGGAATTCACCTAACGGTCCCACATATAATATGAGTTTGAATGTTTACATTGTGGGTTCTGAATTGAAGGCAATTAATTAAATTTATAGCTGCTAATAATCGTTAATGTACGAAATATATTTTTAGAAATATAAATATATATTTTTGCAAAATCTTGCAAAATAAATATAATATGTTTATTAAATATCATTAAAGATATAATTATATAAGATAGTATTATATAGAATGTTTAGAACTATTAAATTTGAAGTTTTCCGAATGTTCAGTTTGATAATATGTTATATGTTTTGAATTGAATGGTATTAAAATTTATGAATGCTCATAACAATTAATAATAATATACGAACTATATTTTCGGGCAAAAACTAAGAACACGTAGTTTGATCTTGTCATCATCATCATCGCAGCCCGGAATTGATCTTGTAAGTAACAAAAATTATATTTTACAAGGAAATTTCTAACTGCGGTCTCTTGGATTCAATTAGTTTGATGTCGATGTTTCTATCACTAGCTGTTAATCAGAAATGTAAATTAAAACCTGAAGTATTTGGTGTCAACCAGGTACGAACTCAGAGTAATTGAGCCCAATTCCAGCTTGTAATCCACTGGGCCATTACGTATTCATATTTTTATATTCATAACAACATTATAAATGCGATAGTCTTTGTCTGTCTATTGGACGCTATAATAATACAAGCATTTTGATGAAAATATATAATGCACTGGTTTAGGAAGAGCACCAGGTTCCTTTTCAGGACCGCCGTGGAGAAAATAAAGATCGCCATAATGTCGCCAATCTCCGATAAGAGATGGCCTACAAAAGAAGAATAAAATATACACATCATCAACTTCGTTGAAATTATATATACTGTAAGTAACCTCCTTAGTCCACGGCCTATGCCTAAATAGCGTATGTTTTCATATGTATAAATTGATATGAAGCGTAAGATACACATAAACATTATATATGTATATAAGGCGCATGCGTTAAACGTGTCGCGTAATATCCGGACAACTCAACTGCAAAATTAAATTTAAGAGGAAACGCTTCACAATTTCTTTGTAACTTGACACTCAAATTATATAAATGTTATTGTAACAAAATAGAAGTAATTTAAAAATGACATCATTCTGATTAATACCACACAAAGGCATCTTAGACCTCTGAAATGGCAACGCGTGAGGGGTACTTCAGGAATGAGGCGGGGGGAGGGGTTGCTAATTATAAAATTAAACATATAATTGTGCAAACTTAATTACTATAGGATATAGAACTCAATTACTGTATCTCAGGTCACATCCCAGGGTGCAGTGTATATGTATGTATACAAAAAAAGGAAACAATAAAAATACTTAAAACCAGTTACAACTTTCACGCAATCATTATATAACTATTATCACGTAATCTATTTTTTTTATAGTATTACATGTATATTTTGTACAGTATTTACTGTATAAAGTTTCGTGTTTTATTATAAGTTAACTTTTGTATCCAAGTATTGATACACTTTTTACATAAAACTTTGGTATAGAGTTTACATATGTTAATTATTATAATAATATAATAGGATTCTGAATGACAATCCTTTAACCATCAGCATATTTGCTATCCAAATACATACAATAAACTTATTTTAAAGTACACTTACTTAATACAATGTATTATATTTTAACTTAGCTTTCATTGATTGTCAAAAAGAAGGGACTGGCGCTATCATATTATAATAAAAGTCCTTAAAAAATCTAAGATTAAAAAAAAATATCTCTAATTTTTATGTGGTCATCCAATTTTGATGTGTCTTTTCAGTTGGAAAAATCGGTCTCAACTCTATTATGGTTCTGTGTTTATGTGTGTAGCGTTACAAAATTGTACATACATATGTTTCAGTCTGTAATATATTCTTGATAGTTATTTTATTATCTGTTATTAAAAGTATTATTGAGATGTTTTTATACACGGTTCATATCTACATTTATATTATAAAGAAGCGGAATAAAAAGGCACTTAGTTGAGAAATTATTCGTTCTTTGAAACGTACATGGTTGGCTTATATGTTATATGCACTGAGTGAAGTCGAATTGAGCCACTTTTCCGAAAAAATACAGATGGAATCCATAAAATCCCCTGAATTTTGGCACCGATATTAAAATTGACCGTTGAACTGAAAACTTCCTCTTTGCACTTTTCTTTATTTTTATTTTTCGGTTGTTCACAATTGTGGATATTTTATGAACAAAATTGTTGCCGATACTTTTGTACAGTATTTATTACTTTTTATGATTTGACTTTTTTAATTAATTAATAAATACTAGAAATTAAACTTGCATTCAGTTCAAACGCAAATTGAATTACCAATAGAGATATTTATCATGATCTCCATGAATAGAGAAGACGATTTCAAGTTGTCCAGCACATTGAATCCAGTGCTTAAAAATAAGTTTAAATCTCTATAGTGATAAAGTGTTTTCCAGTAGTAGTGGTGACAGTGTACGTGAAAAAGACTAAGAAAGTTGATAGACAGATTTGAGTCGCAGTTTGGTCGCCGAACCGTCATCACTGAGCTTCCAAGCTATATTCGAACTCTATTCAATGCCTGATAATGCCTCGTGTCGCAATATGGGTGTAGACTCCATAACGGTCGGAATTTTATCACCAATAGAGTAGATCGTAATGCACTGAATATTTGTGATTTCACACATGCTAATTTTGAATAAATAATAATATAACTTCATTACATATATATAAATTGTAAGTAGTAATATAAAACAAAATAATATAAATTCATTAAATAGTAATATAAATTCATTAAGTAGACATATTTGTCTGCTCGTAATAATTGTTTATATCCACCTCCATTTCCAGTCGACGGTTGATCAGGACGTTTAATAGCGTTGAAATATCGGGAATTCATTAATAATATTATCATGACATATATCTCGTTTATATAATGTTTACAATTTCACTTTGCAGTTGGTTGAGAAAAACAAAATGCAACGCTTCCTGGAATAGGTTACAAGTATTATTACGATAAGTACCGTCTACCCTTATCAACGTCCAATCCCTTTACCTACTACAGTCTAAGATTGCAGCGAACATTTTTCAAATACCTTTCTGTTTTCTTCTTATTAATGGAACCTAGTATATGGACACCTGGTACGGATTCCATTCAATAGTTATTTTTAAACTTTTGTATTTAATACACATTATTAAGATAGTTAAACGAGTGTCGAGGAATTAAGATTAAATGATGAAGAAGAGAAGTTGAAGTCAAATCAGTTTTTTATTGTTGTCTGCACGACTGCTTCCAGAAACATAAAAAAAAAAGAAAAGTATGTCTACTCTGTATTGAGTTTATATCTGTAATCTACATATATTAATCTGTAACTTAACTTAATCTTAACTACGCAAATATCTTTTCTTCTATAAATACGATTTCGAAAATAAAAAGGCGTTTGAAGACCTCTTGAAGAGATCTTACTATTTTGTAGTTATCGCATGCAATTGTAATGAATTATAACTGATCTGAATGATATCCTCATGTTACCATCTACCACCACAAATACCACTGCTCCACTAGTACGTGTTTGAGAGCATCATTCTACAATCATCCATTAACAAAATATGTTACAGAGTAAAAATATCCCAGACAAACCAATCTTCCTTAAATCGTTCATTGAACAAGCCACTGTCCACTGAGCAAAGCTATATTTGTGTCAAGGGTACGAATTATTTATATTTAGATTCAATCGTGTTGCTTTTAAAACATTTGGAAATACATTTTCAGTAGTTAGATTTCAAACAAGAAGCATCCCTAAAATATTGTGCAGTAGGTTAAAAATTTAACGACAGCTATGCGAGCGTTGCAGGCTGTAATATGGTGTAATAATGGCAGCAGTGTAGTATCTCGACTGGACCCCTATTGTTCTGAGTTTGAATCTGACCGGCAACAAAATCTTTGTGTATCATTTTATATTTATGACTTACTTGTTTGATAAACCAAATTGATCCGATGGGTGTCGGTAGTCTCGCCACCTGCCATCATGCCATGTATACCAAATGTTACGTTCACCATGACGTCGAAAGTTGACAATAAGTGTCGCAATGGTTAATATTATTATTAGCTAACCAGCCAAACGTTATTTTTTCATATAAATTACTTCTAACAAAATAATTTCTGTTTAAACTTATCAACCACACTTAGTGATAAAAAAATTGTATTTGACCTATTTTTCAGATCTACCAAATATACACCACAAACATAAAAATCAGTCCAACCGTTTTAGAAGAATTCCATAATAAACTCTGTAACACGTGAATATTATATATATTAAAATAGCTGTTATCCGTGACTTAACTTTATTATTATTAATTAAACATTTCTAAAATAAAAGTAATCCTAAGTTAGTTTCAGATATTAGCAAGAATAAACAGACAGACTGACATACAAAAGAAAATTAAAATGTTTTCTAGATGTAAGTACCATATATATGTACTTTCATAAGCATTTAGTGAACAGTTGTTAATTATAAATTACAAACATTACTTTATTGAAACATTAACCATCTAACCATAGATATACTAACCCGAATATTTCTTTTATATACATAGTTTGAATTTATTTTATTTATCAAGAAAGGAATACGAGAGCTAAATAGAAAGGATTGCAAAACTCTCGAGCACTTTCTACAACGTCATTGAATCTGACGATAATATGATTAATTTGTGATGCCCTGCTTCCTAGCCGGCAAAATAAGCAGAGGACCTGACAATTTACATTTTGGAAATATAGTTGTTGACAGAATTGCGGACATGTAACGGGTTTTATGATGAAGAAGAGTTTATTGACATCTGTTAACTTCTCTGGAAAGCTGTTTCTTACCCATTTCACTGAATTGTTTCTAGATACGAGCTATCAATCTTTTATCTGTTTAAGAGCGTCCAAGATAAATGTAGTTATATTCTAAGTGTTACCATGTTATGTTATAACAGGAATACGTAACTAAGCTACTACTACTGTCATGCCTCTGTAATGTACCTGGTATTGCTAGCATCATGTAATTATTTTACGTTTTGAGTATATTGTAAGACAGGAGTGCTACAGGGTGGCAGCATTAATTTGTTTCTCTCTGCTTATGTCCACGATTCGCATACAATACGTTGCTCAGTATAATTTAAAAGTTACTAGCTATACCCACAACCGTTATTTTGCCATATAAATTGAAGTATATCGGTATAAAAAATAGTTTAGTAGTTTGTGGTTTGTGAAAATTTAGAGTTGTATGTACTTTTTAATACCAAGTCATACTAAAGTAAAATAAAAAAGTACAAAAAATAAAAATGTTGTTAGGGATAACCCTTATCACTTAGGGGTATGAAAAATAGACAATAGTAGATTCAGAGACTTACTGAATATGCATATAAAATTTCATATAAATTGGTCAAGCCGTTTCGGAGGAATGTGGTAACTAACATTGTAACACAAGAAAATTTATATATAAGATTTGAATATAACTAGTTTGGTCTAGGGAAGGAGTTTATAATATTTTTCCAGCAATCTACAGTCCACACTACCAACACCTGATATCAATATACCAGTAATCTACCACGTATAGCGTATACTATGCCTGAAAATAAATATTATATTTCATAAATATATTTCTGAAGTTACAGTTACTATATAGTAAACATCTAAACATCCAAATATCTTTGAAAACTTTCACATTTATAACATCAGTTTAGTAGTAAAACAACTACGTAAGTACTCTGCGAAATTTTAAACATAACTTCAAAATAAATAGGTATTTGAATTCAATTTTCATGAAAGCATCGGAATAGCGGGCTTCGATGTTCAAATTTAGTTACTGTTTCAGGATTAAAATTTGAGTAAATTTTGTTTTTCCTAATATTGATAGAGGTTTTTATTAAAATATCTTTATCTCATTTAAAAGATCATCATGCACGTTTCTTGTATATTCTTCATGTGATAAGTCTGCGTTCGTGATAAGTGGTGGAATAATAAAAAATATTAATATTCAAAATGCTTATTTTAATAAAAAATACTTTTACTTCAATAAGATATAAAATATGTAAAAATATATAAGTATTTAATATAATAATTATAAAAATATATATCAGCCGCCAAGCAATTTTCTTTGTAAGCTGGGTTTCGGTGATGTACCAGGTCATCAGCAGCCTCTAGAAGGGTGCAGGTTTTTTTATTTCATTCCCATTCTTTAAGACTAAAGTGGCACACCCTGTACCCTGTCGTTCTACTACCATATATCACCCTTCCAAATGAAGTATCTTTGTAATTTTATAAACGCGAAATTTTGTGATGTTATGGATGCATGGATGGATATTTGTTACTCTTTCACGGAAAAACTACTGACCGAATTTTTTGTAATTGTAAAGTGTTACACCTGCATATAGGCTATAATATAAAAAGATATTATGTAAATTGGGCGAAATATAATGATAAATGCCAAGTAACTGCAAAGCAGACGAAGTGGCGCAGGTCAGCTAGTAGTATATGAAACTAGTTACATTGCGGCTAAGATTGACGAAATGGAGGTTAACAAATAGACGACTTTCTGCAAAGCCTATTTCAAGCGAACTTCATACAAAATTACTAATATATTATAATTAAATTAACACCTAAATTTCAATACCACAATGTTACAAAAGTGACCACAGTATTATTCTAAATAAATACTTTTATAAATTATCCCAGGTGCGAATAATTTATGTGATTAATTCAATATACCGAAGGAAAATATTGGTTCTTCGTGTAAAATCGTGAATGTCACATAAGGTAGATTCACGTAGTTTGAGATAAAGCAAATAACGTCGCGTATCGCAAAACTGAAGTTACCTATATCACAACCCACGCACATTTCCATTCTACGTAAGAATAAAATCAGAAAATCACGGAGGATACCAATCTGAGCAACTCTTTAAATTCAATGGCAATAGGTTAACCCATTTTAAAATATAAGAAAAATATTTAGTATTTTTCTTTTGGTAGATAAATATTAGAAATAAATAATAATACATTTGTGGGCAGTTTATGAACTCTATATAGATTTCACCAGCTACCCCTCTGTCATGTTGTCTCGCTCGCACCTCAACCCGCAGAGCAACCCCAGTGCGTTTTGATACCCCGTGTGGTTCAGACGCTGCGTCTCGTTCAAACGCATCATGGAAGATCGCGATTTCCATTTTTAAATTACGAATGTGGTGTTTTTAATTATTTTTAATTCTTCAGTATTATTTTTGTATGTGAAAATTACTGGCAGTTAATACTACAGGGCGTATAATTTGACATCACAGTGTAGTGTGTGAAATGTTAAAATTAAATAATTAATAATTATTTTAAAACAATTACAAAAGTGTAGACTAAAAATAATAAATTAGTAAAAGTGTTAGACGTTAATGTGATTTTAATTTACTTGTCAAAGAAGAAACTTTGTGGAGATGATTTGGAAAGTTTCGAAGGTAATAACATTTCGTTAATTATGTCATTATTACTTTGTAAGTATTAAACGATACGGACATCTTAATTTTTAATAAATCAGTTGGGAATTTTCCCTTCACTATTATATTATTTTTATTATTTATTTATTTACGTCACACTAAGCGAGCTTTACAGTTTCCCAATATGCCATTATGAACTTAGGAAGATTCTATTCTTTCATAATTTTATATAGGTAGTATATTAATTATACGTCTAATATATTATTTCAGAACAGTGTATTGGGTTTTAAGCTATTGCTCTACTATACTTAATTCATGAGTGATAATTATTTTATTGAAAAGTAATTGTGAATATTTAAGTTATAAAAAAAATAAAGAATGAAACGAATAATATGCTAATCATTCATTTTATTTTATTTCTATAATAGTAATTTTTTTACCTATTTACGACTAAACCCCATAATAGAACTTAATGAAATTCGGTGTGATGATAGATTGTATCACTAAATTAGCAGACAAATCCGCAGGAATCAGATAGTATTTAAGAATAATGTTAGAGTTAAGGGATTATAATATATTACGCATTATACAATAGTTAATAAGTAATCGATTTTGTAGATTCTATAGTTATATAGCAATATTTCAGTAATCCCTTATTGAAATATTTCTATAAGTTTCATTATAGGATTATATATATATATAATTGTATGGCAAAGTTCGTAGGACAGATGGCCGTTATAGGATTATATATATATATATATATAACGATGTCCAGCAGTGGACGTCTTCCGGGCTGCGATGATGATGATGATGATGATGATATATATATATATCGATCACAATAAAAAATACAAAAAGATCTTTGAATTAGCAATAACAAATATACATATAACAATACTCAAAACAGTTTATATGCATGCATGTTACAAATATATGGACGTGTGTTATGTTTTTTTTATTAAAATATTGTATTTTTTATGTATAATTTAAAGGAAACATTCGCATTCTGCACTCCTTCTCTATGTTAGTTTACATAATTGTGCGAAACCTTATACTCCTCTTTTCGCGCTATTTTCGTAAAAAGGGGTACAAAGTTATTGCTTCATGTATTAATATAATGATTACGAATCATTATAAAACAGCTGTTATCTGTTTTAGGACTTAAGTTCACTAAATGCTATAAACATTTTTATTTAATTAGTCTAATACTGTCCCTAATACTCATCTATGTTTGACAACTCTACGAAACGAGATTATGATCAGTAATGCCTGTGCCAAGTTTATTTTTGAATATATCCACGAAAGTATAATTTTAAGGATTTTTTTTTTTACTTTCAACGGTAGTAACCGAGTTTTTTCTGTATTTCTTAATAATCTCATGATGGTGTTATAAGAAATTATAATTTGAATACATTTGTAATTGGTAATTGTTATAACAAACAATATAAAACCACAGATAACATAATATTAAACTAAATGTTAGTCGGCCTCGGTGGTCTAGCGGTTTAACACACACTTCCGATGGTCGTGGGTTCGATTCCTCGCACGGCATAAATATTTGTATTCATGAGTATAATTGTTTGTGTCGGTCTGGGTGTTTTCTATGTATAATATGTATGTATTTACGAAAAAAATCTATGTATTTGTAACAGTTATCTAGTATCCATAACACAAGGTTTATCTAGCTTAACTTGGGTCTAGATGGCACCGTGTGAATTGTCTTGAGATTATTATTATTATAGAATGTAATTATGAATGATAATGATAAATGAGGACTATGCACATCACGTTATGACGTGATATCCCTATACCACTCATGTGTTGAGGAGGACTAAAATATCAAGCATCTTATCCTGTAATTTCACCTTATCTGTCCTACAAGCAAGCTTGGTGGTGGAAATATGTGAATAGAAATATCCACGTAGACGACTTTTTTACAGTCTACTTCGGTAACATCGTATTAAACTAATAAGTAGGTTTTAACTTGTCCAGATCAGCCTAATTAAGTAGTTAACGCTTCACTTTGCAGACAAAATAATTGCTGAATAATCCATTTAGCTTCGCTACGGATTTGACTTTTAAATTAGTCCGCTTTTTACGAACTAAAACAAAACTTGTGCTCTTCAGAATAGCGGCAATTTAGCTGATATTCAAAATTACCATAACAATTACGAATTTGAAAGCGAGTTAGTTTCAAGCTTTTCGCAGTCGGAGCTGTACAGTTTGGTTGAAAAACGGCAAAAAGATAGCTCCAAATTCATATTTGGTTTTATCATAAAGTTATAAGGTTTTTAGATATGAATTTAAAATAATTGTATCTTTATTTTTTTAAATAATTGAATCGAAATCTATTCAAAATTTCTTCAGTTTATTCATCTAACTATTTGAAAATTCATTCATATTTGGTTTTATCAAATAGAACTTTTAGATTAGAGTTTAAAGTAATTGTACCTTTATTTGTCGTACATCTTTTAAGTATGTCATTTAAAATCTGTTCAAGATTTATTAAGTTTACTCATGTATATCATTCATCATTATTACATAGTACTGTTTTATAAAACAGAGTCGCTGTCGTTGTCCGTCCGTCTCTATATATGTTTAAATCTTTACAATTGCACTACGGATTTTGAAGCTGATTTTTTTAATAGATAGAGTGATTCAAGAGGAAGGTTTATAATATACACTTCTTTATAATATAAATATTATATATGCTAAAATGTGTCTATCTGTTTGTTTGTTACCTTTTTAGGTCGAAACAACTAAAGGGTTTTAATAAAATTTGACATGAAGATATATTATAAACGAGAACGGACGGACTATCTTCTAACTAAAATAGTGAATGAAAACACGGAATGTACAGTCAAATATAAATAAGACAATATAGAAAAAAAAAACTTTCTTCTTTATTATTATTAGTAAAGAACACAGGTTCGAAAGTGTACAGTTTCGGTTGATATTTGATTTTATCAAAAAGGTAAATAAAAAATTTGAAACAATTGCATATTCATATAATGTACATATGTCACAGTTGTGTAGGTGAAACAATTTTATTAATCAGTCGAACATTTTTTTTAATTATCGATTACAACCAAATAAAACATTACTGTCATTAAAAAAATATATATATGTTGGTTGAATAAAGAAAAAAAAAACAGTGAAAAATTAATTTCAGATTTTATTAAAAAGTTACTTGCAAAGTCACAGAATTGCATTATTCGATTTTAAAACAATTGAACGTCTATGGAAATTTCGCTCGACATTAAGCTCACATTTGATTTATTAAATTGAAATATGACATTCTATCGGAATGTAAAAATTGGAAAATTTTCATGGATACCTAATTTCCATGGTTAAAAAATTACTGGTTCTGGAACTATCACAATATAAATACTTATAAATGATTAAAATTTGTATATTTTCTATGATAGAGACATCATAGAAAATATACAAATTTTAAAATATACAAACAGCGCTAGTTAGATACATTATTCTATCCTGCCTGTAAAATAACTTAACCTTTTCATTTATTTTTTATATTTACAGCCTCGGTAGCCTAGCGTTTAACATATCGCCTTACTTCCGGTGGTCGCTGAATCGATTCTCTCGCGATCCGTACATTCGTATTCATGAATATGCTTGTTTGTAACGGTCTGAATGTTTTCTATGTATATATGTTTGTATTCACAAAATAAAATGTATTTTAGTATTGCTATCTATGTTTAGTACAAATATTATAAACTCTGCTTATTTTGGGAGAGATGGCGCTGTGTGAATTGTCCCAGATTATCACTATATAAAATGTAAAACAAACAAGAAATTTGATATCTACTCTAGAATAGATATAGATTAGGTACAATGTTAATATTAAATCAAATATATATGAATGGATGATACTAAAGCAAAAAATACATAAAAGGTCAACCAACGGAGAGAGAAAAGAAAAATTTGAAAACGATTCTCAAGAAGATTGATGACAGTACACAATCGTAAAATTGCTCGAATCTTTAAATTTTTTTCTTCTACCAGAGTCGTTTCCTTTAATGGCCGTCGTCGTTCTCTGATATTCGCTACTTTCAAAAACCTTTATACAAACTAATGACAAAAATAATAGAAATACAACATAGATAATAGATATACTGTATTGCCAATATATTTTAACTATTGAACATCATTTCACGGCCTTGGTGGTGTAGCGCAACGCTTTACTACCGACAGTCGAGGGTTCGATCCCTCGCACAGTGTAAATATTTGTATTCACGAGTATGTATATTTTTGTGTCGGTTTGGATATTTTCTATATGTATTATGTATGTGCTTACAAAAAAATGTATTTAAGTGTTACATTTGTATCAGTTCTATAGTACTCTTGCCATAAGCACTGCTTCGTTTGGGGCCATATGACGCAGTGTGTATTGTCCAGAGTATTATTATTTATATAGAAAAAATTACATGTCTTAAAAAAAAAGAAATTCCTAAAACTGTTTATTATTAGCATATTACTATAAAAAAACAATATACTGTCATCACTACAATCCTAGATGGGATAATCAGAGGCATTGTCAACAGTCGATGTCGTGGTGGAAGCAACACTTGACACGCCCATATTTCGAAAGGTACACTACTACCTATTGCCACTTGTATTACCATCTACCGTCGTCTTCACCGGAGAGTCAGTCGGTAATATAAATTCACACATAAATTTTTGTTTCTGGTATCATTTAGAATTGAACCTCCTGTACTCCCAAAAGGTTTCACTTTTCCAGAAGGTTTTCTTGCATACTAAAGATTCAGGGTAATAACCTATTAAGCTACAGCACTCTCATTATTGTCTCTTATGTATTATTATTGATATACGTAAATAAATGTAATAATAGATGTATTATATTTATATACAATTTATTATTATTAGTATATATTTTTATTAGGATAACATATATTACGAGAAATAAACATTTGTATTATCTTAATTAGGACTCATGTTATATTAATAAATGGGTCACTGGTATCACATGATAACGTGATGTTTATGATTCTGTTTTCTATGTAGCATATATATAGAAGTTTATCACTTACCATCAGATGATGCCTCAGCTTGTTTACGATTTCAAATAAATAAAAAAAATATTTGCTTCAACAGAAGACGTGGCAGAATCTAAAACTGCTACACCATTGAAGGTATTAAATATAACAAACTGAAAATATACGTATATATTCAAAGTAAATAAGTTATTTGTGAATCTTCTTAAACATGTATTATATCGAGTATATTGTCAAGAGGTGTAAAGAAACCATATTATAATATAAAGCTTACAAGAATACTCAACACACAAATTGTCACAAATTTAAATTATTCACAACGCAAACCATCGGTGTTCCTGGAAGTCTTGGGCGAATATTTTTATATACGTATTTTATATGGAATATTCTAGAAAGACTTCCAGATAACTCCTTCATGATTATGCTCTGCTAGTACTTACTTAGAATATACTCTTTGAATATTTTAAAGTCTCAACTTGTAAGTTTCACTTACTACTTGAGTAGAATTTACATAAATTAGAATAGAAACGTTTTCGATTGATCTGAGCAACATTTTTTTTAATAGTATGTTGTATTATTATAGAAATACTCAAGTAATACTAGTTTACTGTGGCTTCCATTAATGTAATTAAAATAATATAATAACCATAATGTATACAAATTAAAATTAAAATATATTCAC
Organism: Achroia grisella; assembly: GCF_030625045.1. Classification (NCBI taxonomy): domain Eukaryota; kingdom Metazoa; phylum Arthropoda; class Insecta; order Lepidoptera; family Pyralidae; genus Achroia; species Achroia grisella. The sequence continues at coordinate 1,206,595 of NW_026712999.1, forward strand.
AAGTTTTTTTATTGTGGCTGACATAGTAAATATACTGAAAGATCTACGGGTACTGAGTGGAAACCATCACTATATATTAATGTCACCATGGGATTTTAATTATCATATGACACCTACCCTTATGCGAATTTCGAAGAAAATTCCGAAAGACTAAGGTGTCTTGTAAATTCACTACCATATCAACATTTGCACCTTTCGTGTTTCAGACGTCAATAGCCTGCGGTAACAGTTTATCATCAGCTGTACACTTAATGCCACTATTACTACAATTACTAGGTATGAAAAAAGAGAAAAGTTCATACGCAATACATTACTATACTTTACATGAAAGTATACATTTGTAAATTTATCATAAGCTGATTACGTATTCTGATTACAAATGTAAACTCCACCTTAAAAGGTAAGCTTACGTTCCGAAACTAGTTCCATGCATGATGCATGAAATTATAATGAGTTTCAGAACGTAAATTAGGTTTTAATGCTGTCGTGCTCTTGATGTTTACAATTAAGATGTACTTCCATGACTCTTACTTTGAATATTTGCTAAAAGATATAAAAACTATTTCTTTTAGTTAGTGTATGTCTCAACTATATGTGTAGATATAATCATTAAAAACCATTAAAAACTATCAATCGTAATTACATACGGTTATAATAATTTAAATATAATCAGTCGTGTAAGAATAATGTGAAGAGAAAAACAAAAAACGATCATCCATCGAGAACACAGAGTTCTCTGTTTGAAAATCTTTACATAGCATAAAATGAAGTCGCTACCGCTGTTTGTTCGCTTAGATCTTTTAAACTACGCAACAGATTTAATGCAATTTTAAACAATAGGTATATAGAGTGATTCAAGGGAGAGGTTTATATGTGCATGTACACCCGTGTGAAGCCAGGGCGGGTAGCTAGTATATAATGAATTACTAAAAAGCTTTTAGTAACTTTTTTTTAATATTTCAATGTTTCGTCATTAGTTCTATTGGTACACGACAGCTGCATGAACTTTACGTCAAATTCATGATAAAATGTCTTATTGCAATCAGATATTTGCGCCTGTTCTTTTAAAATACAAATCCCCACCTTCCCTACTCGTATTGGCTTCCTTCTCTGATATACATAAATGTAGAAATTTCATCGAAACAAATTCACAATTCATTACAAAAGAATTGTGCACAGAATTTTTATTACAATAACCTATTGCATATTAATAATAATATATTACAACCAGCCTCAATACTTGGTTAATAAAAATTCAATATATTCGCTCATTTCCTCTTTGCTTATCGATTTCTATTTTCTTCTTATAATTTTACCTTTGATCTAAAAAGCAATTTCTTAGAACGAGCAACGCAAAAACACCCCTATTGCATTTCAACGTAGGGACGTGCCGAGACCGGATCGAGTACTGACTTGAATACCCAATACCTGAGTTTTACTAAATTCGAATTACAAATATCAAAAATTATTTGACCTCCATCTTACCTATTATAGACGACAATCAGCTTTGTAATCAATATTCTTGTTTTTAGGGTGATATATGGAAGTGAAATTACAGGCTATAGAGTAATGCCTCTACTAAATATATCTTGATAATTTAATTCTCTGGACAGATATATATATAATGAATATATATAACAATAGGAGAACACTATTCGGGGTCTAGTTCGTGTAAGTAGACGACCAATTTCAAACAAACAGGTTTACAATATAAGCTACAATAATAAAAACCTTCTATTTTTAGGTTATGTAATTCGAATTCTAATCATGTACTTAAACCATTAGTTATTGTGTTAGACATGTTTCGATTTCTAAACAATCTAAGTGGTCGCTTGAAATAAATATTACCATTTTCGATTAATCATATTGTCATATACACCTCTTGAAGTGTAGTAGTTAACTACATTATTTACCTTCCGATGGATGCGAGTTCGATCTCCAAATACATATTTTTCTATTGTTATATTAGCTTTGACTTTATAGCAGATTAACTATTTATGTACCTATGATTTTGACTCGTTTTTGACATAAATGTCCTACCTTTGTCCTCATCATACATGCTTTTTTTACGTGTTATTTCATTAAAATATACTCTATCATATAGTCGTAAAAAGTAACAAACTAACAGATAGAAACACTTACGCATTTAAATTCTGTTATCAATATTGATTGGAATGAAAGAAAATTTCAGTGCTTAGCATATTGGCCATGTGGTATGTATTTATTTCTAATTTGCCAAATCTCCTTCATTATATATTAGGTATTGATGTCCTGCTTAATTTTATGATATAATCAGCGATATAATATATTTATAGTAAATACCAAAATACTCGAATACTAAAAAAGATCGACCCGTCTCATCACTATTTCAAGCTAGCATTTATCTTCTGCGGTTTTCTAGTAACTTGATATGCTTTCTTATATCTACTTAATGTTAGCACCATTTTGGATTAGGCATAAGTTATTGAAAGTTAATAGTTTTACTTTATTCACTTCTATCATTAAAAATTACTTGTGTTATTACCTTCTACAGAAATACGGTCTAATACTTGAATACCAAAAAAGATGTTCACCTTCTATCAATATAAATTAATAAATTTATATTAAATTTTATAATTTCATTAATTTTTATCAGTCATTAAATGTGTACTAGTATTACTTTCTAAAGAAAGTAAGTATACAATAGGACTATTAGTGTCAACACATGACCTCACATATAATGATTTTTTAACAAATACCAAAATACTTGAATCCCCAAAAGATCGACACGTCACATCACTATTTGAAGGTAACATTTCTCTTCCGTGCCACTAAATGGCTGTTTATCTTGTTTCTGCTGTCTCCTGCGTTTTGGGTTCCGATATCTTGTATCTACTAAGGCTGGTGGCCGGGATTGCCTTATTTTCCTTTAAATTAAGTTCGTTAACAGCCCAAGTGGAAGACATAATTCACGTTTATGTGGGCGTACGAATTCATCTAACGAGCTACTGGTAACTAGATATGCTTTCTTTTATCTATCTTTACGCTATGACCCTTTCGGATTAGGCAGAAATAATTGAATATTAAAAGTTTTTGCTTATAATTAACTTTTACTAATTTAATTTTAATAACTCTTTTAATTACCTTCTTCAGAGAGTACACATTATACTATTATATTACGATAATATATTTTTTTATCAAATTAAGTCGGTTATTTAAAACCCGTTAGGTACTTCGAATCTTGCTAATACCACATTTAGTGTCAATGTAGATATTTAACTAAGTCTCTGGTTATAAAAGTACTGATAACAAACAAAATAAATCCGCAAGACGGCTATATTCGGCTTTTGCCACGTTATGTTCAAGATTTACTTTGGCTATTAACTATTACCGATCCAATCCAGAATTACAGTCGAAAAGGTAATTAATTCTAAATAAATATTATAAATGAAAAAGTGTGTCTGTCTTTCCGTTTAAGAAATGAAGATGACTCAAGAGAAGTTTATGAAATATTATAGGAACATAGATTAAGAGATTAGATAGAGAGACAATATTCTATCTTAGTACTAAATATCTCCATCTACTTCTCTGCTGGGCTTTCTTCTGCTCTATCTATATCTACTTTTTAAATTATAAAAGTTATTTTATCTCTAAAAAGCAGAAAAAAATCTTCAATATGGACTATACTCAAAAATAACTAAAACAATTTGTCAAGACCATGAAACGAGATATATCTTATATCAACAGCAGTGATTATTAAAATTAATTAACGAGGATGGTACATACTTAATTAAAAATGCTTTTTTTTATAAATTCCAATTACTTGCCACTTACTGTTTTCGTTTACGGAATCCCCAGTAATGTATTAAGTAATTTTTCTTAAATGAATAGAAACATTATTGTTAATTAATTTAACTAAACATAAATAATACTGAAATAAAATAGAAATGTTCTATTTTATTGAAGTTGAAGTGGATGTACTGAATTAATATTTCTTTTATTTACTTATAAATTAGTCTTGTGGAGAAGTAGAAAGATCTTTACGTGGACCAGCAAAAGGTGATTAAATAAAAATAGATTTTTCTTATTTATGATTTGAATCGAGTTTTTATTGCTACAATTTTTCAAGGTCTCATTTTTCTCAAACAAAATACAGTCGATAATTCTAGTAGGTAATTATTTACATTATTTATTACAATAAAGTTGTAATAAATGCCTTAACAAAAACATTACAAAATTCAATGCCAACTAATGATCGGTCGGGATTGAATTGTGAAAAATTGCGGTATACGAAAGCAATCCGAATTTCCGTAGGCAATTTTAATTCGAAAGCACAAATGATTGTGTTGAAATTATTTCGAGGTTTTTTCAATGAAAATATCGAAATGAATTGAAGGTTACCGGTTGTTCAATCAAGAGTAAGGAAATATTATTGTACATAGAAACTCATCTTATATTTTATTTTAATTTATAAGTATCAATAATTATTAAAAGCATAATTTTATATATATTTTTTTTAATATTTTGCATATTATATACTTGCGTATGGTACTTAAGCCTCACTTATTTCAGACGCCAGACAGTTTGCTTTGAAAGATGGAGACTTATGTAAAAAAATATTCAACAATGTTACATGGACGTGATAGTGTTTATCATCTTTACCACAAACTGAACTACATTTAATAATTTCATATAGTAAAGATATTTTGTTTTATTTTCATATGTTTGTTGTAGAGGAAAAACTCAAATACTACTATTCTTATTATAACAATTCTTTAGATTCCTATAAAACTACGATAATAAGGACATTTAAGCTGTATTTCACTTGGACAGCATCTAAAAATGCAGTGAGTATGTTTGTATGTTAGTATTAAAGGGCAATGCCAATAGCAAGGTGAGTCAACAACATCATTACAAAATCAATATATTTACAAAGTAAATCAGAACTCGTTAAAAGTTCGTGTAAGTATAATTTGGGTGAACGTTAAAAAATATCTAATCCGAACTCTGAGGATCCGATTAAGAGAGTCGTAGCCTAGCGGTTTAATATCCGACCGTGACCCTGAAGGTTGTATGTTCAAATCTTATTTCATGTAATAGGAATGCCAATGGCAACCTAATGGCCTATCTAATTGTAGGTGGTAACCGTCGCCTGTAACTTTTTGCCACGCACAACTTGTAGAATCACCTTTCAGCAATGGTATTTCCGAACCCATACGATAAAAAAAGATACCTTAAAAACAGAGATTCTTACTTAAAAGGACGGCAACGTACTTCCCTTGGTGTTGCGGATGGAAGTGCTGCGGCGGCGGTAATCACTTACCATCAGATAAGCGGTTAGCTTGTTTGTTCCCAGTGAAATAATATAATTATATAATACCCATATATATGCACTCCAGACATCACATTATCATGCGATACTCGTGTTACCACTATTGCTTGTCAGTCAAAATTTCTCATTTATAATATTAATAATATAGATTATTTATAGTTATTTTACTGAGAAGTACCTAGCTATCTCTGTATAGATTTTAGTCTGCAGTAATCATTCATTTTACTAATATTATAAACGCGAAAGTTTGTGAGTATAGTTAAATTCATTTTTGTTACTCTTTCACGCAAAAACTACAAGACGGATTTTGATGAAACTTTACAGTAATATAGTTTATACATCAGAATAACACCTAGGCTATAATTTTCATATGGGTGAAACCGAGGGAACAGCTGTTCATTCAGTAATATAGAACACTATCGGCCACTTATGTGCAATATTTTTCATCACTTTATCTACTAGTCCGTGTACGTCCGTGAACCGCACCATTTTTCTAAAATAAATTTCAATATTTAAATAAAGTAACATAGAGTTTAAGCAGTGCATATATTTAACATATTTAAAATTATCAAAAATAACTTCTCGTAATAAGCAATGGTCGTCTCTTAATAAGTAATCGTCAGCAAGCGTTTCTTAGTAAAAACTCTGAATTTATTAAACAGTGATCCAAAATATCTTTGATAACAGGCAACAGTTGTTAAATTATATTAATTACTTTTTCATTTTTTCAACGTTTTTAATTTTCCTTATGAATTAATCTAGCTGTGTCCACGATTTCACCCGCGTTAAACTTTATAGCCTCTGTGTTATTTTGATATTTAATTATATTATTGTAAAGTTTTATTAAAATGCATTCAATTATTTTTGCTTGAAAGAGCAGCATCAGCAGAAACAGCCATTCATCCATCCACAGTCACAAACTTCTGCGGTTATAATATCAGTAAGATTATTAGTATAGTATATATATTTATATATGTAGTATTATATATTTAACGTACGCAATTATTTTAAACATTTTATATATGGATTTTAACATTATTTAAAGAAGGAGCAGAAATTTCTCAATTCGTCTGTTAAACTTTGTTAACTTTTTTCTACGTAAACTAATTTTAATAACTATTTTATATTCAAAATCTTATATTTCTTATATTGTCTCTTATAAACTTGATCAGATAATCTAATCGGCTGTTTAATATACAGTTAATAATGTAATTAAAGAAGGATTTTCGTAGCCTGAAACTGTATTTTCAATCTGGAATATAAATTACAAATCCTTTACGAGTATACCTAATGATTTGCAACTTGGGCGTGGGAAAGTCGAACAAACTACCAGTGTACCCTCCTTTTCATATTAAGGCTTCTTGGAAACCATAATAATAGAGTTACAGATAGGTAATTAAAATTAAGCAGTATTATTGTACGATCTAGTGAATTCCTTTGAAATATTCCCGTTTTCTGTTGAAAATATAGGAATATTTCAAATAACCAAGATATACTTCACAAAAAGTCTGCGTAACTTAGTTTCATCCATGTGATTCGCTAAGCAGCTTGCTTGGTAGACTTCGTAAAAAGTATGCTTAATTCTCATCTATGTCAGTGGCTTGCTTGCTAAGCTTATTTGTAAGCTATGTTTCAATTGTAGGGTACGATTTGGCAGTGATATTACTGGTTAAGAGGAATAACAACGTAGTCCTCCGGAATGAGAACGAATGAGTGGTATCCCGGGTGTCATATGATAATGTGATGTCTGTAGTGTTGTTAATCTATATAGGCGACGGCTTGTTTATCATACATTATATAGATACATATACATATATATATACATATATATAGACAAACGAAATTGAAAGCTTCTATGTCGTGTAAATAAAAGTTATAATATAATAATACTACCAAAACAAACCTTTTTTATTTTATTATAAATATTCCTTTTAACAAGTGCACGGCCACTTGTTACCGTTACATTGAAAATAAATTAACAATTTTTGCGTGTCCTGAGCAAATATGAATGTTACGTTTTATTTTAACAGAACGATGTTATTTAATGTTTTATTTGCTTTTTAAAACGGTCAGCTCTTGCATTTTTTTAATTGCGTATATTTTTTATACATACGAATACAGTTCGTGTTCGTGTACATATCAAAGTAAAATAATAAACACAATTTTATTTTATCTACTGGGAGTGACAAAATCAGATTACATTGCTTTAGCAATTTACAGCCCCTGATTGGACAATATAGGGTGCTATTATTTTATCTGAATTTTAGGAATTATTTTCATCTCTTTTTATTAAGAAATACTTATTGAATAAAGCCTATTATTTTGTAAATTACATATTAATTGTGAGATGACCTGGCGTCAGATAAGGAATTTTCGATATTTTGGATATGTTAGAAAAGTATATTATTTTATCGATTGAATTAATAATATGTTATTTATTTAAAGAGTGATGAAGCATGGGCGGCCTCAATTTTATTAATTTGTTTTTTGTCTTTGTCATGTAAAATTAGACTTAAGATTTGTCCCTCGATGTATTAGCTATTACGGTAAGGTATCCCTTACTAGAAGTAATAGTGTAATCGTTACAATATCACATATACCTAGTTATACACCGCAAATTAATTATAATTGATAATTAAATTTGTGATAAGCATAGATAAACATATATTACATAGTCATAAGTGTCTGTAATGGACCTACATAAATAAAGAGTTTTTAATATTTGAGTTTTGAATTAATACTGTTTAGAAATATAAAACTATATATAGAATTTAAGTTTCTTGCCAGTTCTTATCAATTGAAGTTAATACCTGAATTGGACGATAGAGTTAGTAATATAAAGTCATGTCTTCTGTGATCGGCCGAAGGTAGTATAGAAATAAATGATTTTTGGATTTGAAATGCATTCCATGCTACAGAGTTTATTATTAGATACATACATTACGATAATGGTAGAATTACGTGTCATTAATATTTTCATACAGAAAAAGAAACCTTTATATATTTGGTAAATTGACATTTAAAATAACTATTCTCTATCAGTATACTTTGGGAGTATAATATGGAATTAATGAACTGTCTATTAAGACATCAATTATTAAAATAAAGACATTTTTATGTGATTATACTTACCTTCTTTTCGGATGTAATTGAAATGACTAACAAGCTCAGGAGTAACCGTCGCTGAGTAAGAGTTACCACTTACCATCAGATGAATTTGAAGATCCATTATATATAATGACGAAACAATTGTCTTTCTATGACAATTGTACTAATATCATGTCTAACTATTGTACTAATATTAATACATTGCTCGCTTTCATACAACGTGTCCAGTCGCCTGTATTTAGCACCGTGGAAGTAAATCGCATAATTCATGTTCGTCGGTATGGATGCGGCAATTCCACTCAACTCCACTAACTTAATAATATTCTGTACCGACATAATAATCACGACAGTATTTTTATAAGTTATAAAAACTCAATAATCGTATTACGAGTTTCTTGAACGATTGCTATTTTTATAGTATATATGTTATTTCGCGCAATAATTGAATGTCTTACTTTCACTATTGTAAACAATCGATATGAATTTCAATGAAATGGATTGGAGCCTTAAAAAACTTGAAGTGAACCTTCGGTTCCGTTTTTCATCTGTTGCCACAGAAAACGTAATATTCGGAATTTTAATTTGAAGGAACATATCCTTTATGTCTCCTATTATAACAAACTTATGTTCACGAAAACGTAACATGAATGAATTATATAGGTCAGGGCCAGTGGAAATTTGAAACTTTTTCAAAAAGTCTTGTCCGGTTTATTTGGATTTTGAAATAAAGTACCAAATGTGACTATGAGAGTTCAGTTATTTCATAGTGCTGGAACAGCTTGTCTATCTCCCTTCTATACTTATATGCGTAGGCGCAGAATATAGATCGTGCATTTTATCAGCATAATAAAATTATCTTTAACAAATAATCTACACATTGTCTGTAATAATAAAAAAATGAATTATTTCTATAAAAAATAAATAATTATATCCATGGACATTAACACAGCGCCATCTAGTCCTATGGTCAGTATCGATCGAGTCGCATAAGGTTCATTTTCATTACCAGACAACATTTGATAAATACTTAAGCGAGGCACTACACAGATTTTTTATTTTTTTTTAATAAATATTTTGTAATAATAATATATATTATATATATATATATTTTTGTACATAATAGAATCAACAGACAATTGTAGATAAACTCTCTTGACAATTAAAAAGTTACATTATAGACAATTCCTTTTATCACTTTTAATAATATTTCTCCAGCCAGCTGTGTATTTGTTTGTGTATATTGTAGTTCACGTATAATAATGTAAACAAAAATATTCATATCTCCACCGGTCCTTTTTATTTTCAATCGGTTAGGAAATGAGCGGACTTGTTACAAAAGTTACAGAATATAATCTATGTAGTGTAAAAAATTATGATCTGTCATCAATCTTTTTGTACTCTGATTTTTTATACTGTGAACAACGATCACCATCTCAGCTTCCTGCTTTAAAAATGTGATATTAAAAGTCTTTTGTAAGCATATTTTCATTTAGTTATAAGAATTGGGCAACTTGGATATAAAAGATAATAATTCTGGACTGCGTAAATAATCTAATTGATTGAATGCAATACGTTGCAATGCAGTTATTTATTTTAACAGAAAAATGAATTAGGTCATGATGATTTTTCGTTTTATATTCTGTATGATGACATCAGGGCGCCCAAACCTCATCTCTAATGATGGAAAAATTCTGGTGATGTGTTGCCGATCAATAAGTCAGTGACGGCTTCCTTGGCGTCACCTTTCACTCGATAGTCTCCACAAATTTTCAGAATCACTAAACCGGCATGTATTAGTGGATTCTATATAAGCATTTTTGAAATATTCTATAAAGATGGTCGTGGTGTGGACAATCAACAGGCGGTTAATAATGATGTCCTTCAATGTGTGAGCTAGCTGCAAGATACTGTTTGAGCAGGAACATGGCTTATATCCTTAACATTAGCTGCCAGCCCTGCCTCGTTCGTCGTTGCTGCCGCCTCTGGAACCTCAATTCTGTCGGCTGTATGTTTATAACCACTGTTATGAGACTGCGCCTTCCTCCGGCTGCTAGTCCTGCTTATTCGGGATGGACATCTAGACTCGACACCATCGTCTTCTTCAAGCATAGCCAAATCGACTTCCAGCTTTTTGTCGATCAGCTCCATCTGTATTTTAGCTTTAGCGTTGGCAGCTTCCAGCTCCAGTTGCTTGCGTCGAGTTAACGACGTAGATTCTTTGGTAACAACCGATTCATTCTTGATAGTATGACGCGATGTAGACATTTTACGGTCATGAACAATATCACTGCGAGCCGTGGGTTTAGCGGGGCTCGGCATACCATGCGGCTTGAGCCGAGCACATGTTCACTAGCACTATCTAATGTCGTGTTCTTTTATTGTGAGTTTATAGGTGTTACAAACATGATTGTATTATTATTAGATTCAGATTATAAGGAATGAAAATAAAAGATACGTAGTTTAAAACTAGGACGTGCAAAAGCCGCGTTCGCGTTGGTTGGTGGGAAGCTACTAAGCAATTAGGTGGGGACTTGCATACGGACAGTACGGCGGGTCATTGCACATACCTGTACCTTTAATAAAAATCATACGTAGGTGCGTAATACAGGTATACATACATTTCTAAACAATAGGGCAAAACAAGAACATCTTAAGAGTAACATGACATAAAAATATACAATAAATTATATATAAGTAGTGCGTCGCTTACATGAACTGTCTATTAAGAGTTAATTATTAAAATAAAGACATTTTTTATGTGATTATACTTACCTTCTTTTCGGATCTAATTGAAATGACTAACAAGCTAACGGCTCACGTAATGCTCAGGAGTAACCGTCGCTCAGTAAGAGTTCCCACTTACCATCAGATGGATTTGAAGATCCATTATATATAATGACGAAACAATTGTCTTTCTATGACTACTTTCATGTATGATTTCCTGTTACAAAGTATTTAGGTACATTCTTCAAGAAATTCTACTAACTTAATAATATTCTATGCTCACGACAGTATTTTTATAAGTTATAAAACTCAATAATCGTATTACGAGTTTCTTGAACGAGTATTTTTATAGATTTGCTTGTATGATATGAATTTCAATGAAATGGATTGGAGCCTTAAAAAACTTGAAGTGAATTCCTTTCATCTGTTATTCGGAAGGAGTGGAATGTATTGGAAATTTGAAACTTTTAAAGTCTTCCTTTGAAATAATAACTGCATGAGTTGTTATTTCAGTGTAAGATTTCCAAGAATATAGAATTTTTAAGTTATAATCTACACTGTCTGTAATAATAAAAATGAATTATTTTAAATAAATAAATAATTAACCATGGACATTAACACAGCGCCATCTAGTCCCATGGTAAGTAGAGTTTGTGTTATGGGTACTAGACAACTTTGATAAATACTTAGATATTTTTTTTAATAAATACGTAATAATAAATATATAATATATATATATACTACAATAGAATCAACAAACAATTGTAGATAAATTGACAATTAAAAAGTTACGTTATAGACAATTCCTTACATAATATTTCTCCAGCCAGCTGTGTATATTGTAGTTCACGTATAATAATGTAAACAAAAATATTCCTATTTATTTTCATTTACTCTGTAAATTGAAAAATTATATGACAATTATGTAGAACAGGAAATGATATTAAAACCTTTCAAGAAAGAAATTTAATAAAAAAATATGGTAAAGTCAATATTGGGGATATACTCGTATTTTTCGTTTTATATTCTGTAATACACATAAAAAAATATTACAATTTAACTTATTTACTTATGCTGAAGGCCATTGTTTGTAATAAAGATTCGTAATCCGCTTAATAACAATGTGGAATACATTGTTTGACGACGGTTACTATGATGGCCTCGGTGGTCTAGCTGTTTATCATATTGCCTTACTTTCAATGGTCGCGGGTTCGATTCCTCGCACGGCACGAACGATGTATTTGTATCAGTTACCCATAACACAAACTTTAGCTAGCATAACTTGGGTCTAGATGTGTGAATTATCCTGAGATTATTATTATTATTATTATTAAACGGATTAAAAGTCCTATGAAACCTCCACGCGTGCTATCCTGGATATGAACATGGTTAATTTTTATTAAATTTTGATTATTAAGTTAATTGGCCTATTGTCATCCTCATCTTATCATCTTAGTGCAAATGCAATTAACCCTGAATGTGATGTTAAATAACTTCTGAGACATAATCATCACCTTACATATGCATATGACTTGGCAGGCGCTAGCTGCCGGGACCTAAATAAACAGTACCTACACTATCAGACAGCCTCGTTAGTCTAGCGGTTTAGAACACCGATGGTCGCAGGTTTGAATCCTCGCATGGTACAAACATTTGTATTCATGAGTATGATTTTGTATATCACTATGTATATTCTGTATGTATTTACATAAAAAAAATATAAGTATTTATATTAGTTATCTAGTACCTATAACACAAGCTCTGCTCACCTTAGGACTAGATGGTGTTGTGAGTATTATCCAAAGGTATTATTATTACTATACACACAGGTGACATACAATGTAACTACAATAGTTAGAATTGAAAGAGAAAATATATACCTAACGGGAGTTTATTTTTGCAATAATAGTTTCGCTAAAGCGACATGTAAGGTAAATTGCATCGTATTGCGTTGGTACTAGAACTGCTTTTGATTTGAAATATTTTATAGAGTGAATTTTCCTGTACCAAATTCCATATGTAATCTGTAATACGAGTACATTGTTCTCTTGTGAACATAAGCCTCCTTTAAAACAACTACGAGGTACGATATTCGGCGAATTTCGCAATCAATTTGCTGCCTACACATTTGAAGTTGTCGCTCGTGAACCTTCTTCATCGGTTATCGGTTCTTGGTGGTACGTGACCGGCCAATTGCCACTTCAGGTTCGCCAACTAGTTCTTGGGGATAATTTTGTTTCTTTTGTGGGTACATTTCTGTTTATATGAAATGGAATGAAAACTCTTTATTGTATCTCCCATAGAAAAATACCTATCTATGTAGATAGATTGATTGTAGATAGATTGTATATAGTCTAATACACTGTTATGTATAAATATATAATATTACAGGATAAGAGGCATCTTTGATGATAATGCGTTAGTGGTATAATGATAACATGATGCTCGTAGTGTTGTTGATGTACATATATAAGTTATCAGATTGTATGATTCCATTTACATAAACATATGCAAGACTAAGAAGTAACAATTATCACTAAAAAGCATTTCAGACAAGCATAGATTAAAGCACAACATAAAGTAAATATAGTGTGTACATATAGTGGACATAACGTTATATATATAACAAACAGATAAATAAGTAAGTGTAGAATCCTTTGTATACAATACAGAAACAAAAATAAGTGTTGTGTATGAGTACAGGAATCAATACAACTTTTTTCTCTCTATATACCCTGTATAATATAAAATGTAAAATAAGCTCGCTTCTGTTCACTTAAATATTTTAAATTATGCAACAGATCTTAATGCAATTTTTAGCAATAGATAATAGATACTAGTACCTAATAAAATACTAAACGAGAAAAAAGACAAATTGCACGCATCTATTACCTAAGTCATAGTTTTTATTTTTTGTCGGATTCTCTTTACGTGAGCTAACCTCAGAAATGGCTTAAATGATTTAATGCGATTTTGATGAATGTATTGCTGTTGTGTTACAAATAAAAAAAACAACCCCTAATATTTATCAGAATACCACACATAGTAAATCTTGGACGCAGTCAGTAATTTATCTAGGTCTGTTAATGAAACAAAATTCCAATAACAATTTCAAATTACAATTTAGCTCCAGAGGCTTCAGTGAAACAGAGCTAATCAAAGTTCGCGACACAAGTAAATAGCTTTACAAACTGTTTGTAGTTTCCAATTAGTTAGGAACACATGTCAGTTTTGTTTTAATTACTTGATTTATTATAATTATGACGCAGTTCTATCATGTATAAAGCAATTATATACTTTTTTGCTGTAATTTATTTACTTCAATACTGTATAATAATTGTAATGATACAATTTACAGAATGCTATCTAATTCCAGACTAAGCACGGCTTGGTTTATGGGTATTGGATAACTGATAGAAATATTATTTCTTTATTTATTACTCTTAGAAAAATACAGCAAATACAATATATAGATAATAAATTGTGTTTGTTGTATTTTTTTCAGAAGAAGGTACAAATGGCGGTCTTATTGCTTAAGGTGGAGGAGAAAAGACAGAAGAAATATTTAAATATGTTGTAATATTTGACTAATATATATAGCTAGCAGTTTAAGTTTAATTAAATTAGAAATGTAAATAAATATTTAGCCCAACATCCGTGTAATATTTCCAGTTTTTGGTATTTAAAAGAAATCCCTGTGCGAAATAAAATTCAATCTAACTAAAACACATCTCTCCCTGGAGTGCGTATCTACGCAGTTTGTTTGATCCCGTAAGGCTGTTAAGTGAAAGGTGTTGTTTGGTATAAGTAATGGGCGTACATGTATTTCCCAAAGTTTGTTTTCAATAAATGTGTTTTTAAATATAAAAAAAATAAAGACTGTTTTTTCCTTTGAGTAAATAAATAAATTGCTGGCATTTTTAGTGACAGTTTGAATCAGAATTTATTTTTTTAATAGGCGTTAAATTTAAGTAATTTTTTCATATATTTTATCAGATTTATCAACAGGTTCAAGTTCTATGAATTATATCTAACATTCCAGCTTATTTGTATTAAGCGAAAATCCTTGTATTAAACAGAAAAGTACAATTTACTTATTTGTGTTATAAATACTGGATCGAAGTTATATTCAAGTATAAATATTGAATAATAGATTTTTTCTAAAACGTTATATTAGTATTTTACGAAGCATAATTAATATACATTTTTATCGAGTATTCATTTATATATCAAAACAAAAACGTAAAACTTAGAACAAGAATGAAGAGCATCATATTTTAGACAAGTTAGTCTCTTACAAAGTATAATTAATATGCATTTTAATAGCTGTTTGTATAACAAAGCAAAAACTAACGTTTAAACGTAGAACACGGATAAAGAAGTACAAAGTCTCATTATTCTTCTCTTTCACTACTTCTTCTTTTATTGATACATCTTTAAGCTACTACATTATTTAAGCTAGTTTATTGATGGAAGCCGTTTAAATTAAAAGAAGACGAAGAAGAATAAGCTGATTTCATTTAGTATATTCTTATTTCCTATGAACTCTTTTAACTTGTAAATCAGTTAGTTAATTTTCCTATCTTTGTAAACGTGAACCTATGATGATGGAGTGGTTCATAACGGGCAAAAATATATGACGATATTTTATCTGGCCTTCCTACTGAGCATATTTTAAGGATTTATAATGTAGTACATATTATTTTTAGATTTTCAAGTCAGATTACAAAATGAGGATCGTATTTTGGAGAGCCTTGAAAAGGAAGAGTTATTCTATTAAGTGCTTAACAGAAAATAAATAATTTTATTATAATAAATTCACACTTTTTAGATTACTTTCAGTAACGCCACTTTCTATATACGATAACTATATGGGATCTATGTGGTTTCTTTACTATATACATACAGTACATAAACTACAAATAGAGTGTATTTTATCTATATTTTATTGGTGTCAAACCAACCCATACCATGAAAAGTTATTACATCATAGAGCCGTTGCCAGGGCCATGTCCTTAAAGGAGTATTAGAAAGCTACTTCCGCGCTAAAATCAACTACATATAAAATAGGGTCTATTTCAACCAACTTCGAAAAAGAAGGAGGTTCTCGATTCCATTTTTATGACTCATAACTTTCTTACACTAATGGTTTTTTTATTTTAAAGTTGTAAAACTTCTCATGTGATTCTATTTGTCCATTCTTCTATTAATAAAAAAAGAAATGTGATTCCAAATTACTATATTCAAAAATCGCTCGTCATATATGATTGCCCTATATGATAGAGTAGATTCGTTTCCAATTTGCTAAGTTACAATTTCACGATATGACACCAGCAATAATCTCCATAATCGCTTAATCTCCTAGCATCAATGAAGCAGAATTTCCTACCAACGCGATTGGCTATATCGTTCGGACGTGCGAACCGGACTAAACCGGTTTTATCCGGGTCCTAGCTCCGAGCGATTCCGTCAATGTGCATCTGAGAATGGCATGGAATAATAGGACGCTATCACTATTATTGTAAATGCGTTAGAGCGAGACAGTAGCAGTTAAAATGTTGGCTAACAAAATGGGGCCTTACTACGGTTTCATTAAATTTCTTGTTGCCAGTATATTGGAGTAAAAGCAGAAAGAAAATAAACCATTTAATTAGTTCTACGATGTGTTCTATATATTACCATGAAATGGACACTGTCATGATGGTTAAAAATTGTCATTTTATCATTGTCAATTGTCAGATGTCATTATAAAAAAAATACTCAGAATATAGTAAATATATAGTATACATGTATATCTCCAATTGGTATATTATGTGGCCTTATAAAATTATAAAACATAATTTGTAGAATATGATTTACTTTATCAATATTTATTATCGTCAGTTGTTGCTTGTTTAATAATTATTAGCTAGAATCCGCGACCGCGACGCACAAATTTTCATCCCCTAATTTGCCCCTTCATATAATATTTTATGAAATTATATTATTTTTATTATAAAATCCAATTCCATGCTCGTGATACGATCTATCTTTATGTCAAATTAAGTCGTTTAGTCGTAAAAAGGTTTGACAACGAAATGTGACAATTGACAGACTAATAATCATTCAAAATTTCATACCTTCGAATTTATAATATTAGTATGAAAGTATAGACTCACGATCCCTATATTCACTCCTTGACTTTCTTTTGTTTCATTCCCTAAAATTCAATTGATTTAATGGATGCTTAATAATAGGGCAATATGCTTAAAATGTCTAGTCAATCGGTACAGAAAAAAGATGCACAAAAATATTCGTCGATGCACAAAGAGGGAAACTTCAAACGGTTTTCTGCTTTATTTGTTGGAATCCATTATCTCTCGTTGCACTAAACAATTTGGAAAATGTTTTCTGTATACATTTTTATAAATTGTTTCAAATTCAAATTCAAATTCAAAAATCATTTATTCATGTAGGACATTTTAGCCGCTTATGAACGTCAAATTTTTACATTATAATTTTATTTTTTTCCCTACCGTCCAGTTCGGTATATAGATCCAATTGAGAAGAACTGGCAAGAAACTCAATTGAATTACTTTTTTTTTTAAAGCCAGTTTATTTACAATGCATATTTATATAGGTGTCTATGTCTAACATTAAATGAAAATTCAGTGCATGAACAACTATTGCCATGCACACTCGTCATTCAAGTAATCGTTTAGTGAGTAATAGGCTTTGCTCAGTAAATATGATTTAACAGATGTTTTGAATTTATTTAAGGGTAATTCCAACATATCCTTTGGTATCTTATTGTAAATTTTTATACCTATTCCCATAAAAGACCTATTAACTTTTTCTAAACGATACTTGGGGACAGCAAGTTTGTCTTTAAATCTTGTATTAATATTATGAATATTGCTGTTTTTTGGAAATAAATCAAGATTTTTATGAACATATAGGATATTTGAATATATAAATTGAGAAGCAACGGTGAGAATATTTGCCTCTTTGAATTTCTCTCTTAATGAGTCACGACTCTTCATACAGTAGATCGCTCGAACGGCACGTTTTTGTAATATGAATATATTTTTAATATCTGCCGCTTTTCCCCATAGTAATATTCCATAAGAGAGTAAACTATGAAAATAACTAAAATAGACTAATCTAGCAGTATCAGTATCAGTGTACTGTCTAACCTTACGCACGGCAAAAGCTGCTGAACTTAGTTTCGCTGCAAGGCTTTGAATTTGTGCACCCCATTGTGTTTTATTATCTATGTGATTCCTAGAAAGACAGTAGATTCTATAAATTCGAGAGATTCTAATTTAATTTAATATTTCAATTAGTATTAAAACTTTTAGACAGAGAGAAATTAACACATTTTTTTTTTTTAGCGTTTAACATAAGATTGTTAGTTGTAAACCAGTGCAGGAGACGCCGCAAATCACTATTTACATCGTCATAATTATTAGTCATTCTATTAACTTAAAAATCAATGAAGTATCGTCTGCAAATAATACTATGCCGCATCTATCCTGCATGGCATATGGGAGATCATTAATGTAAACTAGGAATAAAAATGGACCGAGAATAGATCCTTGAGGTACACCCATTTGCACAAGTGACCCGTCAGACGTAGCGTTGCTAACCTTCACTTTCTGTATTCTATCAGATAGATAAGATTTTATTAAATTTAAAGCATTGTCTTTGACGCCATAAAAAGTAAGTTTTTTTAGCAATGTATTATGATCAACGCAATCAAAAGCCTTAGAAAGGTCACAAAAAACACCTATCGCATCCATTTTAGTTTCCCATGCAGCAAATACGTGTCTAAGCAACTCTGTACCTGCGTCTGTAGTTGAACGACCTTTGGAAAAACCGAATTGACTATTGTGGATTAAATTATTTAAATTGAAATAACTGACAAGCTGCAAAAGGATTATTTTTTCAAAAATTTTACTGAGTGCTGGGAGTATAGATATAGGTCTATAATTTATTGGGTCACTCCTATCTCCAGATTTAAAAAGCGGTATGATTTTACTAATTTTCATTATGTTAGGAAATTTACCTTCATCTATACATTTATTGAAAATAAAAGCAAGAGAGGGCGCAATAATTTCCATTATACTATCTAGTATTTTAACAGATATACCCCATAGATCCTCTGTTTTTTTATTATTAAGCTGTTTGAATATTTTCATTATTTCTACTGATGATGTATGTCTAAAGTTAAATACAGCTGATGACTTGCTAACATTGTCTGTTAGTAAAGTTTCAGCAGCAGACGGGGAAGATTTTAGAGCCTGTGTCGTAATTAATGGAATATTAGTGAAATAAGATTCGAATGTATCCGCGACCTCTGTGTCGGAATTTACCAATTTGTTATTAATATTTAAAGCTATTTTACTATTTTGAAAATTAACTTTTCCAGTTTCGCTATTTATTACTTTCCAAGTGGCTTTTATTTTATCTTTAGATTTAGTTATTATTTTACCTAAATAGAGAGACTTAGCTGTATGACAAACCTTTTTAAATATTTTCGAATAAGATTTTACATGTTCATGAAATAAGGGATCGGATATATAGCTTCGTTTTTCGTAAAGTTCGTAAAGATTAGCCCTAGACTTATAAATACCAAACGTGGCCCAGTCACAAAACTTTGATTTAACACTAGTTGAAAAGGTTTTTGTTTTAAATTCACTGCTAGCTTCATGTTCAATTAAATTAAAAATATGTTCACATACAATGTCCGGGTCATATTGAGGTACTATGACACTAGATATTTTATGTTCAATTTTATTTTTAAAACGTGCCAAATTCTTTTGTGTTATTTGTCTGCATGTAATTGTTTGAGTCCCTTTGGATCCCTTAGTTTCAATTATAACTTTTTGTCCATAATGATCAGATCCAAGACAGTCGAAATTCATTTTCACCTTTACTTCACAATTACAAAAAACATTATCTATACAAGTGGCAGAATTTCCTGCGACCCTAGTGGGTTCTAAAAAAAGATTGTGCAAATTAAATGATTTAAATAAGTTAATCAATCTTAAGCTTATTGAGCATTCCGATAATAAATCAACATTAAAATCGCCACATACAAATAATGTTTTATTCCTCCGTGCGACTCGTCTCAATGCTTCCTCCATAGCCAGTTCAAAAGAATCAAAACAAGCCGATGGCGGACGATAAACGCAAATTATTATACAGGTAACTAATTCTACGCAAGATAGTTCAATTGTTTGCTCAATAGAAATATTTACAATGTCTTGACGGTTTTTATATTCTACATCATTTTTTAAAATAATAATTGACCCGCCATGAATGGCATTGTTCCTAGCAAAAAAACTAGCTATATTATAATGTTCAAAAGGACAAATTATTTCATATTGTTTAAGCCAATGTTCTGTCAGACATAACACCCGTACATTGTTAGATTCTAAGAATAGACTTAATTCTAATTCTTTGCTGGAGAAGCCACGAATATTTTGATGAATAATGACCATATCCTGTGGCTTAACCAATGTCGTAGATGTTAGTTTAAATTAACACATGTCACATTATTAGTATTATTACTAATATTACTAATTAAATCCGTTATACTACTTATAATGGGATCATAAATGTTATACGCTAGTAAACTAGCAATAGTCTTTTTTTGTTTTTTAGGAAGATAAAAATTACCTCCCGTCATATAATAATTTGTAACAAATTTGTTACTTTCAAAATAAAATATATCATTACAATGATATGTCATCGAATAAATTAAATTATTTATACTATAAATGAACTTATTCTGTTCATTAGTCAGGGATTGAGAGTAGGGAAATGCGCATAATAATATTTTACCTATACCAAGCTCCACTATATTATATAATGATTTTATTAAATTAACTATATCAGATTTACGCATATGCAAACAATTCCCTAACGCTATTACTAGGGTCGTGTGTATATCATATTTTTCATTTACTATATTTCTTATAATCTTATATATACCTGATCCCGGAAAACAATTATTTATTACTTGTTGCGAGAGACAGTTCGATAATAAACTACCTAAATCCTTGCCAAATTCATCTGAATAAATAATTGTTCTCCTGATGGTTTCATGTACAGTGCTGCATTTATTTACTTTTGTACTGTTTCGTGTGGGTAAACATGAAACGTCTGGTTCCGTGACGGATGAGATATCAATGTTCAACTGATTATGGTACGGTTGGATATAGTTATCAGACTCTGGTGAATTACAGTGACATCTATCCGTAAGAGAAACAAACCGCTCCATGTTGTAGTTACCTAATTTTATTAAATTATCCAACTGATCAGAATATTCATGTATTTCATTCTTAGCTGATTCGTATTTCAAAGATAAATTGGACAACGAGTTCTCTAATAGTTTAATTTTTTGTGATAATTCATGTATTTCTAAATCTTTGTTATATATTTTTTCTTTACAATTATTTAATTCTATTGATAAGTCAATTTTTTGCTTCCTAGTAATAATTGATTTTAAACACTTTTTATGACTTTTCACTAAATTTTCTGATTTTCGAATAAATTTATTTAATTTTACATATTTTTTTAACTTCTTACTACTATTAATAGGTACTTTATTAGGACTATAGGAGCTTGGTGTATTTGTCAAATCTATGGTCACAAGGGGCAGAGCAGATGTTTGATCACTAGTAGTATTTAACATTTCTGTATACAGATCCATGGTCTCGTTATAACTACTCAACCGCCTGTGATCCAACAAAGATTTATTTTGTGATTGAACTTCCTCAAGGTGCCGCTCTAGATGAGTGATTTTCTGCAATGCTGACTCATATGTGTCTCTGCACAGATCATATTTATTTACAATTTCTTGAAGTTTTTCATTTTCGATATGTAGAACTTCAAAGTCTGTACTGATCTTCACTAGGTCATTCTTCAGAGCCACATATTTATCAGACATCAACTTAATTTCAATCTCACTTTCATCTCGTTCCTGTAATAAGGCCTTATTTAATTCATTGGATTTTTTTAACTCTAAGAGTGTCACCTTGAGCTTAGCATCAAGATCACATGCTCTGCGGGACATCATTTTTAATTATTATGTTAAATATCTACGAAACAAGACAACAATGAATATTATTCAATAGAAGAAATAATAATTGAAAGTGCGCTATTTCCCTTCAATAAAATAATACAATAAATAATTTAATAATAAATAAATAAATAAATATTGTTAGTAAAAACTTTAAATACCAATACTGTTACAAAAAAATAATTAATCTTATATATTACCACTACAGTAAATATGTCTTAATTTGTCATATGATATCTAGCAATGGCTATGGATTACTAATATTGTATTGTTATTTAATAAAATACATAAGTTTAGTTTCGCACAGCTATTTGGAATATATTATCAATATGATAATAAATAAATTTTATGAGCTGTATTGCAATAACAATAATATTTTATGTTAGTGGGTAGTTTTTTTTTTCCTCTCAACAACAACAACCGATCATAACTATCGAATATTTAACTTTAATATTATTGTTTATTTGTAAACGGATATAGTAATAGTGAAGTGTAATAACTGTATTTAATTATTAAAGGAGTCAATAGAAATCCAAGACTTCTATTGTAAATTACCAATACTTTGACAGTTGGCGGTCCCACAAATTTTGTAACGTAGATTTTTGTCACAAAGAAATCACAGATTTGCACACCAACAATAATCGACGTTACTTATGCCCAAAACTCACTGATTATATACACTAGTATCGTTATTTCACAAGTAATAAATTAAAAACAATAAATAAATAAGAGCCAACTGACAAAGACTGTTATCGGCAGTGTTGCCAGAGAGAAAAAAAAAAAGAAAATAGTGCTACGTTTCGGCAGTCAAAATTCGAGTGTGCATTGATCAGTTCACACATGGCTATCTAGTCCCAAGCTAAACACAGTTATGGATACTAAACAGCTGATATACACACTTAAATACTTTTTTGAATAGATACATAATATACATAAAAATATGGATACGTTAAAACTGTTGACGATTGAAAGATAACTAACAGAACAATACTATCTACTAACTATTACAAATTACAACACAGTTTTCCGTAATTAATCATACAGTGAAAAATCCAGGGTTGCCGAAAACCAGGCAGACGCCGTACTTAGTGGTCGAAAACCTCAGGCAGCGGTTTAAGATGAGCACTAGGTCCCTTTTCAGGACTGCCGTGGACAAAATAATAATCCCCAACCTCCGATAGGAGATAGCACCTACAGAAGAATATATATACCTGTATGATTTTCAATTAGTGCATATAATCTGTAATACTCTCAATCGATTTGATTATCTGCAAACAAAGTATCTCTAAAGTCTAAAGTATATACTAAAGTAAGGTTTTGACTGGCTTTGGATAGGGATTTCAACTTTTTGCAACGCACAATCATTATTGTGGAATCACCTTCCAGCAATGGATTATCCGATCCTATACGCTAATATATACCCGATCCTCTACGCTATATATAAACCTTCAAGATAATAGCTTATACCTTCTTAAATGGGTGGCAATGCACTTGTTAATCACTTACCATCAGGTGAGCCGCAAGCTCGTTTGTACCCTGCGCTATAATAAAAAGGGTACCGTTATGAAAAAGTATTCTAATTTTAGGAAAATAAATATCAGCTGATTTTACTCACTAAATATTTTTTTATAGTTAAATAAGTTCAAATTATTACGAATAAAAATGAAATTTTTCCTCTTTGTTATATAAGTTCAGATTAATTATTAAATACTGCAAATTCTTCTTCATACCATTATGATGACCTTTCATAAACAATCTGTTAATGGAAAATCTTGTACATTCATCTTAGAACAAGAAATTTCAATCTATGAGAAAGTTTCTATAAGAATGCAAGATCTACAACCTCTATAACGTTAATCTGCAATTATGCGGCCAGCTATAAAGTTGTAGACTATGCTCTTCATTGTTTACGATCGTAGCTCAATATGAAATGACGAGTGCTATTCAGGAACTCTCAACTTAATCCTAAATTCCTCAATCAGAAGTTGTGTTATTACACATCTCACGAACTAAATAATCAATATTCAAATTTCATAGAATTAATCTGTATTCTATTGAAGTTTACGCGTGCATTTCTAGTTTAGATTGAGCATTATGGCCCCGAATATTCACAGAATTATTAAATAAACAAATCCATTGAAGCCATTATTGTAATGTAGAAATGTTTATTTATTAATCATGTTATCAGAATAATTTCAGTCATGCAATAATTTTAGGCATCCTTTTGTATATTATACATTATAAAATAATATTGTGCTGCTAAAATATTACTAAATATTTCATGTTAATAAATATCTATATCTTTACATTTAATAAAATAGTAAAATTGGTGAAAAGATGAAAATCATTTATTTGTCTGTTTGTGTGTTAAGCTTTCGAGCAAAACGGGCCAAAGGAATTAGGATAACATTTGTTTTATTGTGTCTAGTATCATTTGTTTAATTTATTGTTATCGTTCGATTGATAATCAATAAATGGCGTATCCAAATATACAAGCCTACAAAATCGCGAGCTCCACTAGTAGCTAATAAAATTCTTTTACTTTATAGTTATACTAGTTACCACACAACGCTGTTGCTAAATAATTCTAATATTGAGGTCATAAAAACTTCTTTCAGGCTGAAAAAATATATATTCAAATTTATAGAAAACAAAAGAGTTTTAACTGTGAAATTTATTGGTCAGGAAACACCATAATTGGTATCCCGAGACCATTATTTCTGAAGAATCGAAGCAAAATATACGCTTGATGTTGTCCATAAAATAACTTTTAAATCCCCGTTAACAATAAGAAACTCAGTAAAAAGTGAAAGTAGCGTAAAATCTTAAATCCAGTACAGTGGGTGGCAAGTTTGCTAACGGAACAAGAGATTTTTGCATCAATGAATATAGAAATTGAATTGGAACGAGACTTTATCGGAAATTTTACCTATATATTTTTTGTTAGCAATTTACTAGGATTCGCTGGCATGGTTTAAAATTCGACCACGATAATTTAAAATGTTATGTTTAATTTTAGTTCTGTCAAATACTAAACTATGTACGGCTATCGCACAATAAGTCAATTTTTGGTTAATTTAAAATATTTTATTTTGTAGTGTAATTTTTTTTTAATCTTTTTACCTGAATTAGACTTTGTACAAAGTAAGACAGGAATTCCTAAGGAGATCTTTAGATACTTTTGCCTTAACTATTTTGGCCAGCGACTAAGATATTTCCATCTATTCCGTGTTTCGGTAGGGGGTAGATATATATAGTAAAATTACAGGATTTATAATCGATGATAATAGATTTGACCCGCCTGCACTAACGGGATACGTTGGCGGGGCACCAGTGGAGCATGTAAAGATGAAAATGAGGTCAGGTCATTTAGCCTACCTGGCAAATTCATCATGACAAATTCCTGGTGGAATTTGTCATGATGGTTTCGAGGGGCAATAGTGTGGAGGTAATCTGATATGATACATTGCTAATAAGTAATGGGATCATCAGTCCTCTTTACTGATAATCCCCTTTCCCCCCAAATTACAGGATTAGAGATATGACAGATATAATGCATAATAACGTGAGCCGTCTGCTTGTTTGTTATTCTAATTATAATAGCAAACCATCAGAGGCAAAAAATTGTAGTAAAGTGTAAAAAGTTGTAAAAAGTAAAGTATTCTAGAGCAGAGCGAATTCGCGACTACATACATACATACAGTGAATCTTGAGGGCTCTAAACTTCGATGGTGCTTCGGAAAATATTTCAAGCGAGTGCTAAGTTTATTTTAGACACTGTGTTAGTTTATCACTCGAATTGGAAAGCAAAAAGCGTGCGCTTAATATAAGCTATGTTACGTTAAGTTCTTGTCGTCTATTTATACTAATAAATAATATGACAAAGAGGAAAAATTAATTAAAAACTTGCATGTTGCTAGATATGTAGTACTTTCTTTGAGGTATCGTGATATTGTAGTAGTTTAAACTGACACACAGAAAGACTTTTTATAAGTATGTATATCTAAATATATATAACTCAAAGGTGACTGACATAGTAATCTATCAACGCACAGCCCAAACCACTGGACGGATCGGGCTGAAATTTGGCATGCAGGTAGATGTTATGACGTAGGCATTCGCTAAGAAAGGATTTTGATTAATTATCTACCCCCATGGGGTTAAAATAAGGGATGAAAGTTTGTATGAAACTTTGTCAATTTTAAACCGATCGGGCCGAGACTTTGCATGCATAAAGCTACTATGACGTAGGCATCCCCTAAGAAATGATTTCGATAAATTCCACACCTAAGGGGATAAATTAACGCGAGCGAAGCCGTGGGTAAAAGCTAGTATAGGTATATATGGATGACCATTATGTATTACATTGTAACATAGTTTATTTATTCTATCCGCCCTCTCCTATGACTTTTGGCTCTGACCTGTTCAACTGCATCGACTGTTTTTAAATGATCAACTTATTTTTCTTTGTTTTTGTTACACAAAACGTTGTTATATTTTGTATTGTAAAATTTAATGTAACTGAAATTGTCATTCTGATTATACATTTTGATTAATTCATGAGGTATATATTTTTCTCTTTACTAATAGTGATGTACTAAGTAATGTCTATAATTTGTCGCAGCTATTGATTACCTAAATAAACAAAATATTTTTCAAAAATATTTCTCAAAAATAAATCAGCTTGATTTAAACTTTACTGGTTTATATTAATTATAAAAATGCAATAGCTATTTATTATACTGCCGGCAAATTATGAAATGCGTGAAGATTAGAGGTAGGTAATCGCCTTTTCTTTTCTATTAATTACAAGAAAAACTGCGAGATATTATATATTATATAACTAGTATATTACCAATGCGAAAATGTCTGTCTATTACCTTGTCACGACTAAACAGTAGAAGGCATCTTAATATAATGCTATATGAAATGACCCTCTATCATTAATTCTTAATACAATATTTCATTTTTAAAAAAGTAGACTAATACAGTTAGTTTTCTAGGTCTACTATATAATAAGGTTAGTAGAGAAAGATAAATACGAACGAAATGAGATTTGCAAGTCTGCGCATTTCGTTCCCTTTCAATTTATAGGCGGCTGGTTTGCATTTCTCTCGGCGTGTTGTATCAAGACTTAGCATTCGTTTTTTGTTTGAAAAAATGTTTCACATTTCAATTTAATTAATAATTTTATTATAATAATAATAAATGTTTCACTATGTGGGATAAACACAGTGGATAAATGTGAATAACAGTGTATTAAATTGTATAACATTTATTTTTTAAACACTTTTTAATGTTGTTTAAAAATAAATGTGTTGTGTTATGTGAATAACAATGTATTAAATTGTATACCTACAAATCAAATCAAATCAATCATTCATGTAGGACATTTTATTGTAAACAATTAGAATAAGATTATGTATATTTATAGGTTTTTTACGTCACAAATGAGAAATATTTTTTTAGATATATTAAAAAGGAAAAGATCCATAGATATATTTTATTTAATTGTTAACATATTTGCAACATGTGAGTTATTGTGCCCGCTCCTTTTTTAGAATGAATGAACTATTATATAATGTTTTAAAAATATTTATAATGTATTAATAATTTGTTTAGTTATTTCTCTCAGTTTTAAAACAAGAATAGTGCCCAGATATTCACCCATATTTAATGTTAATTTCGATCCTTTTTAGGCTCGGGCTTGTATAATGATTTTTATAAAAATATTTAATTAATTTACTTGTAATATAATATATATTATTATATATATTCTTTAGCTATAATCCATGCATATCGCGACTCTGAATATTATTATGACAACAATTTATTAGACATATTTTTTACTCTGTGAGACTGCTTGAACATAGACTAATATTTTACCTTAAATACAATTAACTTTTTAAAATATATATATACAAAGTTTTAAATATAATAATTAAACCAAAACAGTTAAAGTGTATTGTAATGTCAAATATTATCAGCCTGTGGTCAAGCAGTCTCACAGAGTAAAGACTACTCTAGTAAACTGTATATATGATTTTAATTTCAGTGATCGTTTATAGTCTTCGTTATGACATTTATTTGCCAATGTGACCGCAGATTGCTCGACGCCATATAAACTTTAATGCATAATGTTTCTTAATTATTGTTACGATATTACCATCTGGGGACCAATTTATGCAGAAACTGTTAATCTTTATGTGTATTAATATCATAAACATGAATGAGTATAAATGTTTGTTTGTTTGTAATACTTTGTGGTACAGTAAAACTTAAGATGAAATTAATGTTTTACTGAAGTAGCCTGTATAGAAAGACTTCTTAGAAAGTTATTTATACTATGTTTCGGTTGAAAGATAAGATATGGTAGTAAAATGACAGGGTATGTTGCCCAGACATAACATTGGCGTCGATGACGATAATGACTTACCGTCTACTTACCTAAAAAAAAATATTGCACCTCTAATTTTGTATTTTATCTGTAGCTAATATACCATAACGAAATAAAGAGTATTATTAAAACAAATGACGAAGCTTAAACAAATTCCCAGAAATACATAGCAGTACATCAAACACGAGTATGGTATAAATTCAAGGGTTGCGTCATAAAAATAATGTTACGTATTCATACAATTTTTCTTCTCGACTGTACACGAGTGCCACGCACAAAATGGTACACGAATATGTTACAGTATTTCCGCTTCTTACTACCGTGCATGAATAAAACATGATTGTTTCGACCGACCGACAATTTTTCTTCAAATTTATATATATATATATATATTTTATTTTGACACTGTTATCGGATTATTCCCTTTGTGGACAGGATGTACCATTGTTTATTTGTGATGTTTGTAACGCATAAAAGGTTTCCAAGGGCGCACTGATTTCATTTTTATAAGATTTCGTATACAAGTTCATTTTCGTCCGGCTTAATATAAGAAAAGTTTTCACTCTGAGGTAACCGATTTTAATGATTCTCTTTTACTTGAAATCAGTTGGTGCTCGTTTAGTCCCTTATAAATTTGATCAATATTTGACGAGTTGGTTATGAGTTATATGATTAAATTCGCTTTTTTCGTGCATGAACGCGGTATTACTCAACGTCAATTCGTGGAAAAAAATATTCAAGTAAAAATGTGTAAATTTAGAATATGATCTACTTGTGTAGCAAATTTAATTTATATTTGTTGAGCCGTGTAGACGCAAAAATATGTGAAGATATGATCTATATCTTTACACATTTTCGCATCTATATGTATATAGATAAACATATAGGTGCAAAAGTCTGCTTCTTCTTTCAATAGCAATTTTTTTTTCAGAAGATTATGATAGTTTTAGATCAGACACAGATATAAAAAATATTGTAATATTATATTTATATTAGCTATTAAAAAACTCAATAAATCTGTAATATCTTAGTCAATTCGTTAAAATGGCCTAACGATCTGACTATAACTTTATCGTACAATAAATCTCGTTAAAATGGCCTAATCATCATACATTAAAAGTAGATAGATAAATGGATAGATGGATATGTAGACAGATATATAGATAAATATATCTAACTATATATCTACTTCTTTAATACTTTTTTATTCTGTGGTTTCATATAAAATTACTAATGAGCATGTACTGCCGCATGGTGTTAAGTCCGCCAAATGTACTGTACTATATATTATATTGTTTGCATTAAAGTTAAATAAAAATAAAAATAAATGTACTCTGTCTCTCGAAATTCGATTTCTATGGCTGCGTGCTTCAGTAGATAAAACTTGACGGAGAGCATATAATATAAACAAATATACAAGTACAATGTAGGTATAGTAGTGTGTAGTGGTGGTATGTGGTGCATAACACACGATTCGAAAATTCCCCAATTTTTAATACATACATATTGATACTTCTTTTTTTATTATATTATTTTTACTGTCACCTTAACCACTAGCGAACTGTTTTTGTCTAAATTATAAAATTGGGTAGATTCACTTTTTTTTTTAATGATTAATAATAAAGCCTGTGCTAACAGAATACTGGAGCAGTATCAGTAGAGGATGAAAAGATGAACTTGAAGTCAGGTCAGGTAACTGACAATGGGAATTCACCAGGAAACAACCACGATAGTTCCTATGGGTGACCGCATGATGGTCAACCTGATATGGCATTGCTAGCAATGGGATAACTAGTTCCTATTACTTATAACCCATATCTATCTTATCTAATATCATATCTATCATATCTATATAAGTTGATATAGATTCAGCGTTAACAGCAGCTTGTTTTAATAGTTCTGTATATGTAGTTTAATTTTCATTCAAATAATTTTGAAGTTATGAGCTCTTTGCCAGGTCACCCTTCAGGTAATCCTCTTTATAATCATCGGGTTTAATTACTAGAGAATCACCTCGATGACTAACTAATCTTATGCCCCTCCAACATAGACCGTATATCAATATATTAATTGTAACTAGTATAAAGTTAAATATATATATATCTCAACATAGTATAAAATGACGTCGGTTCCGCTGTCTGTTCGCTTAGATATATAGATAGTTTAAAAGAAACTACGCTACGGATTTTATTGCAGTTTAATAATAGATAAGAGGAAGGTTTATATGTATAATACATGTACACACGTGTGAAGTCGGGGCGGGTAGCTTGTAACTACATAAAACAGAAATGAAAAGGAAAAATAAAAATGTATTTATAAAACTATACAACCATTTTGGAAACCCAGAAAGATTATTTACATAAACACAAATATATAATGAAGAATATGAATTGTTATCTTCAAATATCTGATCAACCAATGCCGACGTACAGAAAGAGTTTGATGGAGTCTAATTTTAAAATTCATCCGCAATGCGGAGAGACTCTGACGGTATTGTGATTTGGTATACAATGATTATTTTATTGGTACTTCATTTAATCTAACATATATGTTCTTCTAAATTTAGGTACTTAATAATTAAATATTAACATTAACGATAATAATCATCATAATGCGGTTACGGCAAGATTCTGGCATCGTTTACTCTCTAAATTGCCATATTTAGGTATTTATGAATGTAACAAAATAAAGAGATTTAATAATTTACAAGTACTATATTGTAATTTTTCAATATTATAAAGTTACTTCTTAATCCAAAGTAACGTATATACATTTCTAATTAGTCTGAATTTAAATAAAGATCTTAAACCATGTTCCATGCAAACGGTTCATTCATTCATTTTACTATATCTTGATTAGATTTGGCTGACCCCAAGACCCAAAGTGAGCAATATAAAATAAAATTATCTATCAATTCCTATTTCTGATTAACTCTCCGTTAATGAAAATCCAACAGCAAACTAAATTAATTTAAGAGATTGCTGTTCAGAACAACACTACAGACATCAAGTTATTATGTGACGTTTGTGATACTCATCATGACTCGTGCAATACCATTCCAGTAGGATTACGATATGCTTCTTATCCTGTAATTTTACTGTCTAATCTTATCCTAGAACTCAAACACAAGTTACAAAGAAAGCTGCTTGATGATGAAAGTTCGTGAGAATTAATTTAAATTAAAACCTGTTTAACTACTAACTTTATAGTCTACCTCAGGATAAATATTTTAAAAAGTAGTTTTTAGGTTGTTTGTTTTCAGCGACAAGGCCTCCTTCGTTATTATTTTTGAAAATATTTTTTTTAATGTCCACAATAAAGTAAAGAGTTAGTAGTAGTAGTTAGTAAATTAAAAAAAATGTGATGACTATTCAAAAGTGCTTCAGTGTAAATTTATTTAAATAAATGATTTTCTATTCTATTCTAAAAGAGTTATATTATTATATATTAGCTGACAATTAAAATATTAATTTACGGTGAGGTCATTACTAACGATCTAATTATAACTAATTATTTTTCAGAAACCTTATTCAATACAAAATATTCAAACATGTTATTATCATCAATCATATTTATTTCGGTTTCGACCTTCGATGTATCGAAATGACTATTCGATAACTCGTAAATCGACATCGATACGTCCAACCGACTTAAATACAAACATGGGTCTGAATATTTGAGTGGGCGATGTGTACTGAAAATAAAATCGATTGGTTTATATTTATACCTATAATCAACTAGCTGTTACCTAAGACTTTGTCTGCACAACTTTCATCCCTTATTTACAGTCCTTACTTTTTATATAAAAGATAGCCTAGCCTACCCGAACCCGAGATATCTATCCATCTTCGAATCAAATTTCACTAAGATCTTTAGGCTTCGTATTTATAATGTTGTTATTCATACAACAGTTAGTACCTACATGGTCGTCCAAGTAATAAAGATTCATATAAAATTCCATTACGTTTCGTACAACCGTTTAGTCGCAAATACGAGTAAAAATGAGATAGTTACGTATTCGCTATTACAGACTGTTATCCTCGACTTTGTCTGTTTTTTGAGACAAAAAATAGTCGCATCTTCTCATGGTATAATCTATCTTCATTTAAAATTTAATTAAGATCAGTTCAGCAGTTTCCTTTGAGCAGACATACTGTCGCATTTATAATAATTGTATGGATATATTTTTGTATTACAAACTTTTATTGACCTTGATAAATGAGTGTTATATATACAGAACAATTGTTATTTGTTTGTGTTTGTATTTGAGTGTTCTAAATAAGAAGCATATCGTTTTTTTTACATTAAATATGTAGCAGAAATTTGATTTTTACATAGAAAATTCGTCACTGCCTTGCTTTTATTCCACTATTTAGAGTAGGTGTAGTATGTCAAAAAATCTAAATACAAGTACAAACTTACAACATACAAGTACTAAGTACAAGACATCATGTGACCTTTATGTCATATTACAGTATAATTACAAACACTTATGATAAGTCAAGTCTACCGTCAGTACAGAATATACTTTGAACAGTGCCATCTAGTCCCAAGCTAAATAGAGTTTTGTGTTGTGAGTACTAAACTATTAATATAATTACTTACATAACATAGAAACATAGAAATCACGCAAACCGATACAAATATATAAGTATTTGTTGTACTACATTATAAAATCGTGAATACAAATGTGTGCATCCTTTGAGGAAACAAATTTGCAACAATTGTAAAGTAAAGCTGTGTGCTAAACCATCGAAGCTGTCAAAAAATTTAATAAATAACAAACCGAGAAATTCAGAGATATGCTATACATCCGTCCGAAGCCGAGGTGGGTCGCTAGTTCTGATTAAAAAGAATAACTTTTAAGATCAGTTGACCATAAATAAAGAAGTTAATTAGCAAATAACAAATACATTAATTTCTGTCCAAATATAGCCATAATAATTTTAGAGGACAATAAACTAAATAAACTAACTGTAAAGACTATGTAATTAGTATAAAAGTGTAACACGCATTTCAACAGAAATGCGAAAGTAATTTCCTATTCAGACAACAGAAAAGGTCGTGGCTCTTGAAAGGATGAACTTGGGGTTGTTAATGGAAATTTAATTATATTAAGTGTAAACGAGCATGTAACGACTTGCACTCCAGTTACGAATATAAATATCATTCATTGAAATAAGAGACAAGTTAATAGTAATTTTGCTACTAGTAATTTAATTTTAAATGACTGTGTTTATTAACTTTCTTTTATAAAATATAAAATCGAAAAAGTACTAGATTTAATTATAGATATCAGCCTGCTTTAATAGGAAATTATTATATTATATATAATTACATGAAATTTGTTCAGATTCATAGAAAAAATCACTACATTGCTTTAAAGAAAATATATGAATTTTTTTATGGAAACTTTAAAATTAATAGGAATTCGGGAGAGAATATTGTTACAAATAAGTTCTAATTACTTTTAGATTGGGAATAGGCTTATTATTCGATTTTAATCAAAATAAAACTATAAATTCCTATAAAAAACGACTGTTCTATTTTGTTACATAAGTATATACATATATCACTATAAGATTTTATATATAAAATATTATTTCTTTCATGTAAACACAGACACTGTGTTCTGTATCAAAATAATAAAGTTATCTTTTCTATCTTTTCAGAATGGTGTGTCAACGAGATGTCATCTCCGCGAGCGGCCGCAGATAGCTTATGCATCTAATTAAATAAATGTGCAAATAAAAATGACTATAAACTTAAGTGAGTTTAAAAAATGATAATACCAATGTGACATTTACACCACATAGTGCCAAAACAATGTTTTGCTGTAAAGAACTAAAACTATTGTACGCCACTGTTGTTCTTTTACTTGAAGCTGAGTTACTAGTGAATACAGGTGCTATGGAGTCAAAGAGGTCTTCCATATTAGTCGCACAGAATGCAGATGATTTGAAATCATTGGAATTGTGCACGTCCCGGAACCAGCAGCGGTTAGGGAGTGTATTTGGAAATTTTACTAGACATCATAAAAAAGGTAAATTTATATCATTAGTTATAATTAAAATATAGGGATATAAGCAATGAAATTACTGAGTACGGGGGCATAACAAATATCTTCCGAATGGGGCTCTACGGGCGTTACATGGCTCTCTTCATATATGTACATATATAGGTAACGGTTGCCACTTATCATCACGTGCATTGTCAGTTGGTTTGTTATTCCAGTTACATAAAAAATATACTTATTTATAAGTACACCTAACATTGGATGTTGGGCAACTTGAAACCGTTTTCCTTACTGAAATTTGTAAAAATTTGTTAATTTTAATTACTTTTTTCTGTATTCTAGGAATGTAATGAAATTTCGTAGATAATATTATCATGTTAAACATCTCGTTTGTATAATGTGTACAATTAGTAACTTTTCATGAAAAGCCTGAGTCAAAATTTATATTATACTTGTTTAGGGAATGGTATATTATTATTTGTTTATTTATAGGTCATAGAAGAAGAACAACAACAACTACAACTCAAACAACTGTAATGTACACAACAATTGATACTGATGAAGAAACGACTGAACCATACAAATCTACAACAGAAAGTATATTGAACACTGAATCATATCCAAGACTACCGAAACCTTTAAGATTATCATCTTTGGTTTTAGATAAAGATTACAGTGATGATGTACATAATATAGATAATATAATTAAAGAAGAGGTTAATCAACTAATAGATAGAGAAAGATATCATATGAAATATGATAGAAAATATGATAATAAAGAAACATTCAAAGAACTTAATGAAGAATCATTGTCCAAGTCTATGAATAAAGTTAAAAAAATGTACAGAGACTCAACGGCTTTTGCTGTTAATAAAGTAAATGGTAAAGGTTCGAAAAGTGGGATTTTTTTAACTGAAAATTGTACTACAGTTATAGCTCAAATAGGAACGACAGCTATATTACACTGTGAAGTTAGTGATATCACGGAAAATACTGTAAGTATACTTTAACCGCTGTGATAATGAAATCAATGATTAATGCTGAATGAAGAAAATTTATGTATAATTAATAGTTAAATTAAGACAAAGATAGATATGACTTTACTTTTCGATCGTAAATTGATTCATATTGACAATGAGATCGTATAATAAAAAATAATGTTAATGAATAATTATTTATAACATTTCCATACAAAAAATTCATTCATACAATATAATATACATTTTTTATATTTTAATGGAATAATATATAAATGAACATTCAGTTGCTTACAATATTAATGTATATACCAATGAATAAAATACTGCAATGTTTTCAAGTTAAGTACAAGTATATTCACGTATTATTCTCAGTGTCTGGGGATATCAAGTGACAGCTGAATAGATTGATAAAGAAATATTTTTACCTTTAAAAATCTTTACTTTTGTATATGGCATAAAAATCTTATTCTTTTAACAATTATTGATAGGTACTTAATCATAAAATACATTTTCTAAAAAAATCTCGAAAATCCATTGACGTATGATAATTTCAGGTGACGTGGATAAGGAAGAAAGATTATTCCTTACTCTCAGTGGGACTTGTGACATACAGCGCCGATAGCAGATTCTTTTCAGCCCATGGGAGGCATGTCAAGGTGAGTCGGGCATTGACAAGCTTTTATGTGTATTTATATACCCTGTGGAATGAATTATTTTCTCTTGTTGCTTACTGAAATAACGAATGTAAATTGGAGAGTCTAATTTCTAAGAGTTTAATTTTCGGTAAGAAAACATGGGAGAATGTAATGAATTTGTGTGCAAGTAATTATACGCAAATATTACATTGTTTATATTTTTGCATAGCTATTTTTGTATTTATTACTGGAAGCGTTACCTGAAATATAAGGTGATGATGTAATTCAAATGCTTATTAGAGCTAATTATATTATCATAATTATAGTATCATATTTATTTTAAATAACAAATTAGCGAAACTGCAAGGATAGCTCTTTCTATATCTCGTTGAGCGGCTTTGAGTTGATGGAACAATCGTTAGTTAGTGAATGTGTTTACTTGTCATAAACTCTTAAAATATATGATAGGTAGCCTTTGTTAAAAATATAATCAGGTATAATTTATATATGCTTGTTACACACTCAAAATAATGTTAATAGATTTTTATTCTTCGATCTAGATACAGTTACAAACTATAAAATCGATGTATATCTATGGTTGTATTCCACACAAGTAGCGTCGCATACCACGGCTAGTTTTAGTGAAAACACGATGTTACTAACGTACTTCATACTTTTAGTACAGACTCGTTTGAACTCGTAAATTGCACTCATAGTATACTAACAAGTTAGTATACAACTTTACAAGCGCTGGGTGCTTTATTCCAATATGCAGAAACAGCTTTATTACAGATGCATGATCAAATAACGCTGAGTTTATTTATCTTCTTAATTCACTACCATTTAATAAGACTTTAACTTGAATTTAACGATAGGTTTATCCAATACATAATGTATTTTTTGTTGATATACGGTTTTCTCGTCCATATATGGAAGTAAAACGACGACGTCTGTTTGTGTTGCGTGATTTATTAGCACCAATCTGTGTAATAATGTCAGTGTACGTTAATCATACGGAAACGCGTAGTAAGATACTTATATACATATAAATAAAGTAAATATCTGCATATCTATAAATAACTTTATTTTAAAATATAAAGTATAATGTAATAATAATGTAGATTTCGGTTTCTAAACCAGTAATTTTGTAAAAATATATCCACGTAGATACTTCCCATTTTTGTCGCTAAACAGTTTTCTTAAGCATAGTGTAATCCAGTCTTTGTAAAAATTTATCTACGTGGATACGTGGAACCTCACGTTTCGCTAAACAGATTGTTTTGTAATCTTGTAATAATGCATGAAGGAGGCCTTATCTCTTGCTTCTCCAAGAAAAAAAATGAATATTTTGAATATTTTTAATTTTTAATAAACTTGTTTTCGACATTCTTCTTAGTTGAGAACTCTATGAAAATGATCCTCCAAAGTTAAGTAACAACTTCAAACACTGAATCAAAATGCTATAGCTTTGAAGTTGAAAGTAAAAGACTTGAAATGCCTTTGTTAGAAGTTCCAAAGCCGAAAGACAGAAGCTGATGCTTAGAACTTGTTATGTTTGGGTGCTATAGAGTGTATCGATTAGGATAGTTTGAAGTGGTAATAATTATTAACATATAGGGATTATATAATTTTCATTACAAAATAATTATTTATGTACTAATACTATATACTGAAAATATTTTTTATGTTTCTTTTTTGTTGGATATAGTCAAAAATATTAGATAGCCATAAAAAAAATTCACCTATAGATTGTGACGAAACGAGTCATTGATAAAAACTAAGTTTTATTACATATTAACCATAATATGACATTATTATGATTGTAAAATCACAATATTAACATTTCAAATTAATAATAGTTAGAAATAACAACATTGAACAGTTAAATAGCTGAAATATAGTAGCCAACGAGTTTAGATCAATTTTTATAAGAACATTATTTAGATACTATTAATGTAATCACAATAAAATTGAAATTGTTTTATTTGCTATGTTTGTTGCTAAATAAGGTTCAAAGTATGGGAATCGAATTTCAAAATTTACCGGCCCTCTCCAAGATATCTGGGTATCTTTGTCGCCAAGTTCTGGTAAATTGGTAAATAGGTCGCTTTTTAAGCTGTATTGTTAAAGATTGAGTTATAGCAGTAAAATTATAGGTCACGTATGCATAACAACTTAGTTCTCAGGAATAACAATATAGGAATAATAACATATGCACATAAAGACGTGATGTCCTCATCCTTTTCATATAAAATGGCAACATTTGTCAATTTTAATTGCCATTCCAGTTACGTAAAAAATAATCAATTAATTGATCAAATTTATCGTTCTTTTCTGCCACAGGACTGGGCTCTGCACATAAGGTTCGCAACATCAGCGGATGCCGGATATTATGAATGTCAAGTCCCTACACATCCACCAACAAGTATTTTCTTTAAACTTGTACTTGTTGGTAAGTAATTTAATTTAATAACAATTTATATTAGATTTCAAGATCTTTTTTATACCTTTTGTAGATTACTTAATACTCTTTGTATATTTGTAGTTATTATAACTATGTACGAGAATTTAATGAACTTAATATATTATTATCTTTCTCTATAATTATTCCGACTTCATCTGGATATCTTCTTCAGGGTGAGAGCGACGTATTCATCCCAACGTCTTATCTTGACTGACGTACTGACGCCCGTTAATAGTTATAAAATATTATTACAAAAATTAATATGGGTATTAAAAATAATATAGCGAATAAAATGTATATAGAGCTAAAGAGATATTATTATAAATGTATAAATTTATATGTATTAACAACATTTAAACGTTTACTTTGATTGAAATACAACTTTTATTGAAAGTGCTACAATATTATTTTATGTAGGAAGAAAAACTAATCAGTTACTATATATATAATTTATATATACTTAAATATTGTAATTTTGTAAATGTATATCAAGACATATTCTATAATGTTACACAAATTTAATTTTTTTTACACAATTAATAGATAACATATTTGTTTAACAGCGGCGTACGCAGAAATAGTTGGAGAATCAGAAAAGATAATACACGAAGGCTCAATGTTGAGGCTAGTGTGCATAGTGAAGAGGTCTACGGAACCACCTTCATATGTTTTCTGGTACTTCGAGAACAGGATGATCAACTACGACTTAAGTAAGTCTTACCTCTCACTTGTTTTAAATATTTCAATATCATCTGATTGATTTCTAAATTAGACTAGTATAGAATGACACTGGTTTTCTTCAAGCAAGCTGATCTAGAATAGAATAGAAAAGAATAGAAAATCATTTATTCAAATAAACTTACATTGAAGTACTTTTGAATAGTCATTACATTTTTTTAATCTACCGCTCATTCGGAAAGCTGTCTCATCACAAGAAGAACGAGCAAGAAACTTGCGTGTTGGTCTTTTAAATAATTTTATTATTATTTTACATTTTTAAGTTTAAGTGTACCCAACCACCAATTAGCACTAATTCATATTCATAGTTATTAAAAATAAAAAATGCTATATAATCGAAATATACTATTTTGCGATAATATATTATGGGAATAGGATGCGGATATTATTTATTTATATGTATACTGTTTGAAATTCGACACGGTCATTATTTATACCTTCAGAGGTTCCGCTAGAATAGTGTGCATTATTTTTACAAAGTTGTAATTTATAAATTATATCATCTTATTTCCTGTAAATAATGCAGTAAAAACCATTGTATTTTACTTATTAACATCTGCAAATGATATTTACATTTCAACCATTCTAAATGCGCTACGTGTACTCATATAATGAGCGTACGGAGATGCAACTTCGTGAAATTCACGACATTCTCGCTGATACACAATAGACTGTTGTGATGCCATGGCGCTATTGTGTCAACTTGAGACAACAGTTTTATTATGGCCTATTCATTATATCTACAAACCTATTTTGTAGTTAACTGAAATAACAAGCTAAAGTTTTCTAATGACAAATGGATGCCTTTTTTAATGGATGTAACGGACTTTAATGCAGTTTTTAGCAATAGATAGAGTGATTGAAGAGGAAGGTTAGTAGTTAGTTTTCATAATATGAGAGCGTAGAACAAGCCGAGAAATTCAAAGATTTGTAATGTATCCGTGCGAAAGGGTCGCTAGTATTTTATAAAGAGATTTTGAAATAGTTCAAGTAAGTAAAAAAGTTATTAGTAGTGGAAATAATATAATAATAATAATGAATAACCCTGAACAATTTACACAACGCATACTAGTTCCACGTTAAGCAGAGCTTATGTTATGGGTACTAGATGACTGATATAAATAGTTATGTATATATATAACGACTAAACCGATACAAACTATCATATGTTACTGAATATAAATATTTGTACCGTGCGAGGAATCAAACCCGCGACAATCGGAAATAAAGCGTTGTGTTAAACCACTAGACCACCGAGACCGTGTATTGGCAACAATATATATATATATATATATTAATTTAAAACAACTGTGTAGGTCAACCTGACTTGGTACATGGATACTACATTTCTCATACTTTATTTATATACTGAATAGTAATGTTGTCATGTGACGCTCTTGGTATTCCTGACTATCTCATTCCTGAGGATTAACACGTTCACGACGCGGCCCATTTTCCCTTGCGACCATCGGAAATAAGCTTTTGTTGTGTTAAAGCATAATAAAAACACTACACCAACTATTGCTGTATCGATTAATAATTGGCAACAAAATAATAAATAGTTACTTAATAATGGGC
Source organism: Achroia grisella (assembly GCF_030625045.1). Classification (NCBI taxonomy): domain Eukaryota; kingdom Metazoa; phylum Arthropoda; class Insecta; order Lepidoptera; family Pyralidae; genus Achroia; species Achroia grisella. The sequence continues at coordinate 1,247,614 of NW_026712999.1, forward strand.
ATAAATAATGTAAACGAAATAAATGATAAGTGGGTAGAACTTAAAAAAGTGTGATATTTTATTTTCGTCCATCAGTAGTGTAGTGTAAAGACAGCAGTAAATTCACAAGTATAATTGAATTTATCAATAAATATAAAATAGTTTATATGATGATTTCTAAGTAATAAGGCAATTAGGTTCATATTTGTGTATTCCAGTGTGGTCTACGGTAACATTCACCGATAAGAGAACAATAGCGCACTTGGTACATGGCTAGTGATAGAATGATTATTATTAACAAATAATATTTGATTGTGAAAAAATTTTCTATACTTATAAACATTGTAATTTCTTTAAATGCGATTAATCTTTATATTATATACAACAGGTTAATTACTTGTTTAAATCCCATTGCTAATAATGTACATGTGATTTGTCATTTTTGGTATTTTTCCTGACTATCTCATTCTCTTTCGAGGCATTAACACGTTCACGACTAAGATGGTCGTTCCATTACGTTCCGACGTTCCACAGAATCCGATGTCCAATGCTGTGAGCGCGGTGCTATAAACTCCTCCATTATATATGATGCGAAACTTACTATTATGGATTTATTTTTAGAACCATAGGCGCGCGATATATAGTTTATTTTTTAGGAAAACTATAGTTCTTTTCTAATAGCATCAATTTTTATCTTATTATTTGCCTTATTGATTATTTTAATTTTTATTGCAAAGCTGTTTAATTTTTAACATCTCTATTTCTATATCTCGTTGCTCTGTTGACTGCATCGGAACTATTTTGGGCCATCAGTGGGCCGCATCGCCCTATGAGACAGTCTAGTGCAGATCACCGGTGGCCCGTGCTAGGGTGAATGTGTAAAGGTTTAGTTTATAAAATTTTAATAGCAATAATTTTATTTTCCTAGTCATAGAACTTTCTATAACTAGGAAAATTAAATGCCACTTGGCAATAGAGCTATATACATGAGCACCACCATGGTTATGATATAATACAGGAAGACGTGTTACAGTATTGCTTATTTCTTATTACTATTTGTTTCGACCTTCTTCCATTCATACTTTATATTTTTTACCATCCTAACCGTCAAACCGGAAGATAGATTTCAAAACAATCTGCTAGCGACAGAATTAGGTGAGTCACAGGTACTTCCGCAAACGTCTTTGTACAAAGTATACCTCTGATCTCTTTATTGCTTATTATGATATACAAAGAGCAAAAATTTATATTTTCTCATTTTTTGGTCGTTCATTAATAAGTCAGTTTAACTTCGTTTTACAAATTAATCTACTGAAATATTATATTATTAATGTACTTAATAGGATCTCAATAATCTGTACTAAATGCGAAAATTTAAAAATAACTAGAAACAAGATACCTTTTATTTAACATTTTCTTATATTCTTAGAATATAGATATCTGAAATAGAATTGTTTAATAAAAGCAACAAAATATGACGAGCTCTTATTTTATTAATATAATAATATCAGTTTACATTGACAGCCTCGGTGGTCTAGCGGTTTAGCACACTGCCTACCTTCCAATGGTCACAAGTTTGAATTCCCGCATGGTACAAACTTTGTATTCATTATATCAGTCCGGTGTTTTTGCTATGTATATGTATATATATCGATTGTACAGCATCCATAATACAAGCACTGCTTTTAGCTTGGGACTAGAGTGCGCTGACCGAATTGGCAAGAAATATATTATTATTATTACTATTATTTGTTTCGCAGAACTTCCACTAATGAAAATGAGATTGTGAATAATGTTTATTAATGACACACCCATTGCTAGTAATATACTATGTCAGGTTGACCTCCACGCAGTCGCTCCTGGAAACGATCATGATAAGCTTCTGATGAATATGACATGATGTGTTAACTGGTCTGAAGTCTGAACTCACACTCACACTTATCTTATCATCCACCACTGGTAAACCATTTGCGCAGGATGATGCCATTATCATCCATTAAAAAAAATTACACATTTATTACTATGAATCAATAGTATTTACTCTTTTCCTCTTTCTCTCTTCCTACCTATGTATCCCATATGGTGGTGGAGTCAGCTTTCCTTGTTTTTTTTTTCGCTACTTTACCCTGTCACGGCCATCGACCTTAGAGACCGCGCACTCCATCATGTCTCTAACAATTACATCCTCCCACCCCTTCCTTAGCCCGTTAAGTTTATTCAATGAAAGATCTATAACTATTTCTAATATACATTAGCGGTCTAAATGAGATTCAGTTGTAAACGCTCAAATATCGCCATATAACTACTTTTACATCTATATTATTAGTAAGTTAACACTATGTCCCTAATACATTCACCCCTCGAAACAATGCCCGCATTTAATACCCTTTGGCTCACTGAACTAAACAATTAAATCATTCAACTAAGCTGGGAGCGTTTCATACAAAGTAACCAACACATAGGTGCAGAACGGTTATATATATATATATATATATTATTAACATATTGTTAACATATACTTCATTTGAAACGGGATCTTCATCGACAGTGTCACCAGTTACACTCGTGAATGGGTCTGCTTGTACAGACTGGTCTGCTCTGATAACTAAGTTTGTTACTGGTATGTTGTTTACACACTAAGTCACATGTTAAGCGGAGAGAGTTTATTTTTAAAAACTCAATCATGACCGATCAGATTTCTTTTTCATAGTAAACGATAGAGGGCCGTAGGTCGAGCGTCATTGAAATTTTAATCTCGATCAGTCAAGCCGTTTCGGGGAGTATCGTTACAAAGAGTGCAAATCTGACCTCTAAGATCCATCTGCTCTTCGCGCTCCGCGCAACTATAACTGATTGATTTTGTAACTCAAGATATTATGTTTATTTACCTTTGTAAATCTTGTTAGTAGCTGGTAGTGTTTATTACCACAAAATTTTAAATATGTAATGTTAAACAACATTACTGATTAAATTTTTTTTAATTTATTGTCGTGTGCCCTAACAGGGTCCATAATGATCTAAAACGAATTATGAACATCTTTCATTGTTATATTATGTAATGTAATAAATATTGAGTATTGAGTATATTTATTTATAAGAGTTACATGCAAGTTTCTTTCTCGTTATTTTTGTGTTAAGTTTTCATTACTAATGAGCGGTATACTCAAAGTATATGACTATATAAAGGTGCTTATAGTATATTTGAATAAAGATTATTTTAATATTAATTTCTATTTATAGTCATAACATATAAGATATATATGTAACATTGAACGTAAAAGTTATGACTGACTTCCGTTTGAACTTGACTTTAATATTCCGTTTTTTAGACATTGTATAAATCAGTACTAGTCGTATTGCTCGCGAAATCGTGCTTTGGTAGAAGCCTTGATGTCTTGATTGATGATAATGGAACAATGACCATAAATAAAGCAACTATACGACTCCATCAACTATTTTAATATAAATTAATTCTGCTGTATTGAAGTATAGAGTATATATTGAAGTATAAAGAAGACTGTATACATTCTTAAAATGAAATTAATTACTAAGAATAATAGTAAGGGTTACTATTTACTCAGCTATCTTTAACCTATATGTTGAACCATGAAATATTCTTTGTAATCCCTATAGTCGTTTTTACGTAATAACTAAATACATAAGTAGATAAACAGAGGACTTTATATACATATAAAGATTATAATAAAGATAAATATGAAGATATCTTTCTATTGTATTTCATCGTAAGAATCTTAGAGATAAGAGATTTAAATAAGAGCGATCTATATAATATAATGATTATATAAGTCTTTGTTTGTGGCTATAATTTTAGCGAAGCGCCTTTGTACTATATGTTTTGGCACCCAATTCGTCGAGTCAACCTTTAGAATTCTAACAAATTGATAAATGAGAGCTAGTGCGACTTAACTCTACAAGTTATCGATCAAAAGCGCAACCCGATAACAGTATAGAGTTATTGCAACAAGCTAAGCCGAAGTTAGGTGGGCAAACTTGGTGCATTTAGAGACAATGCGTTATCTCAAAGCGATAGACTCGACCGATCGAGTTCTAAGTATTGTTGTGGATGCTTAGACGAGAAGCGTATTAACTGATAGATTCGTTTATGACTTAACAACGAACTATTGTATTAAATTTAACTAAATCGATAATCTAGCGGTTTAACTTATGTTAAAGAAAGTAAAGCTTTGTAGCTTTACTTTCTATTGTCACGGATTTGGTTTCTTGCATTATATACACATTTGTATTCATAAAGATGTATGTTTATATCAATCTGAGTGTTGACACTGTACACACAATTATGTGTGTTCTTACAAAACATATATTTCTTTTTATTGCCTTAAAAAGTTAACTGTTTTATAATAATGCTTATAAATAGGTTAAATAAGACATTACATATTCTTATACTATTGATACGTATATAAATCTACAATACTTACAATACAATTATTATTTATAGTCTTTGACAATAGAATCTCCTTAGAATTTTAATAATTAATGATGGAATGTCAATCACTCGCGACCATAATTAATGATAACATTATTTGCGTTCAGATGGAGTCAACGTCCACAATGGACGGCAGACAAGCGAACTGGTCATCGGGAAAGCAGAACCGAAGCATGCTGGTAACTACACCTGCGTGCCGGCAAATGCTAAAGCTGCTTCAGTTACCGTTCACGTTGTACAAAGTGAGTATTATTTCTACAAGTTATACGAGTTAATGATACTTCATAATTTTTCAGAGCAGTTCACAGATCTAATTTGAGAGTCAGTGGTCTAGTCGGTTACTAAATCGCCTTATTTCCGATGGTTGCGGGTTCCTCGCACGATGCAGACATTTTTAATCATATGTATGCTTGTGTTAGTCGGGTGATTAAGATGTAATGCTTAGTATTCTGTAATTTCATTGGCTAATCACACCCTATATATGAAACATACTTACAAAACACACTGCTTGGCGGCTGAAATAGGTAAAACTGAGGTAAAACCCACGCACAGACGACCTTTTTAAGTAACAAAAAGTTGTATAGTAAATTGCTATAGTACTCTGTCCATTGCAGGTTGGTAGGCCTTTGTAAATTAGTTTTAGTTGATCAAACAGGGCTAAGAAAATTAAGAGCAAGCACAATATAAACTTGATATTATCTACTTAAAGCTATCGAAGTATGACATCAAAGTTCATTTTCTCGTATTAATAACACTTCAGTGAACTCTTACAAAAACCAAAGATCAAAGAATGCAGCTGGATCTGGGATCAATAATAAAACTAATAATTAAAATTTTCTTTTCAAACTTTTTACAATACATAATGATGAGTAGTTTTGCCTTGCCAATAAATTCACTATATATACAACTCCACATAAAATGAACTCCGCTTAAAACAATAGTTTTAATTTTTGCATTTTGTTTTATGTAACTGCAGTGTGAAACGTAGTGATGGTCTATCTGATGAAAAATTACAATCGTCATATATGTCATACACGCAATATTTTATAGACTACTTTATTCAAGTCCTTTTTTTGTGAAGAGTTCATTTAGAAGTTTTAACATGACCATTACTCTATGGTTTCTGTATTTTTGTGTCACTAAACTAGCAATTAAATTGATGGGCCACTTTATGATTAATGGGAAAACACACCACAGAGATATACCAACATCAAATGTTGTTTGTGATACTTCTCATGTGTTGCCAATTTAGAGGATAAAAATCCCATGTCGCTGTACCATGTAATTTCACTGCCATATCTGATTCTCGAAATCAACCAATTGAAATAGATAATACTGTGATACCCACGCAAAGTCGTCTACTTTGCTCAAAGTTGTACTTTGGTAGAATTCCTTTGTTAAAACTATTCTACAATTCCTAATTATGAATAGTTTTAGTAAACTTGCCTATAAATTAATTGAATATACAACTATTCACAACAATATACTCGGTTGTTTTTGATGATATAACACATCAATAGACTACTCGGAACGTAACAGCCCCTTGCCAATCTACTTTACGGATTTCGGTCAATGAACTATTATGGGATTTAGGGTATTATCGTGAGTGTGTTTCCACTCTCCTCCTGATGTACAGTCACCTTTATAAACCTATATACATAAATCATAGAATTAAGAATAGTGAATTTGAGGCAAGGCGTCTCTCCTGGGCGTTGTATGTCAAATCTACCGTCAGTTAGGAAAGTATTATAGTTTCGAGCCTAGAGAAATTAACACGACGCTCTGCCTTTACTCTTTTCAAATAAGATTATACGTTTTTACAATAATAATATTATGATAGAATCACACTTACTTGACATTTATTATATTTCACCCTATTTACATAATATCTTTTAAATTAGCCTATGTATTATTCTGATGTGTAAGGTTATTAAACATTACTGTAAAATTTCATCAAAATCCGTTCATAGTTTTTGCGTGAAAGAATAATAAATATTCATCCATCCATATTCACAAACTTTTGTGTTTGTAATATTTGTAAGATTAATAAGAAGCGTATATAAAATTAAAGTACAATGAAGTAATTAAATCACCTGGCACGACTTGATCATTGCTAAACGGGAATACCATGTAAATATATATAACTCAAAGGTCTGATTGACATAGTGATCTATCAATGCACAGCCCAAACCACTGGACGGATCGGGCTGAAATTTGGCATACAGGTAGATGTTATGACGTAGGCATTCGCTAAGAAAGGATTTTGATTAATTCTACCTCCAAGGGGATAAAATAGAGGATGAAAGTTTATATGAAAATTGTCAATTTTAAATCGATCGGGCTGAGACTTTGCATGTATAATGTGTGATAAAATGACAAAATGTTTTTTAAGTAATAAATATTCATTTCATTTCATTTCATAAAGCTACTATGTACTATGTAGGCATCCCCTAAGAAAGCATTTTGATAAATTCCACCACTAAGGGGATAAATTAAAGCGAGCGAAGCCGCGGGCAAAAGCTAATTAAATAATAATTGCGTAATTTGGTAGATATATGCGATTCGAACTTTCGTGAATGTTTCTAGTAAATAAAATACAACCACTTCGCTATATTGCCTAGGTCGTCAAGATACGAACATAATTACTGTCAATTTGTGCGAAATTACACACCTGCCGCCAATTTATAATTCACAAGTGGTCGGTGATTTCAGACTAAGTAACTGTCATTAAATTTTGATGGCGTCACGGCCGAAGTTGCTAAGAGATCAGCATAGATTAGCAAAGTTTGGTGTTTTGTTAACGGTACACTATTTCTTTTTAGAACCGTCAAATGTAATATGATCCGTTTAGATTAGTGAAAAGCTGTTGCTTCTCAAGAATTATTTGAAGAGCTGTTGTTTATTTTTAATAGGTATATTCATTTAGGAGTTTTGAATAGTGATAAATGACTTCAAGATAAATTTATGTAAATTCGCCAATAAAAATGTATACGGGTATACGTATATGTAATCTCCAGATAGATAGATAGATAGATGAAATATATCGACGATAATTATTAAATTATATAACTTTGAAATAAAATCTATCAAAAAACTTCATATATTAATTAAATTTATTATCTGTGCTTCTAACATTATTCTCCAAAATTAGAATACTAAATTATTATCAAATTAATTAAATTATTATGGATTACCAGAAACATATAATACTAGCTGTGCCTGCGGTTTTATCCATATGAAATTTATGTATGTTTTGGTATATTTTTATACATTTGTATAATTATGTATGTATGTATGATGATGAATAAGCTACATTACACTAAAGTTTCATCACCAAGTAATCCATCCATCCATCTATCCTCATAAGCTTTCACGTTAATATTATTAGTAAGATTTAACAAATTTAAAGTAACTAGTAATTAGTACACGTGATTTTCTCTGGAATAGCAATACTTATCAAGGTATCAATGTTATCACCGCGGATATCACGTTAACACAGGATATATAGGTACATATTTTAGCCGTAAGTTTATTCATCATTCCAGTCCCATAAAATAGACAAAAAAACTACAATCGACTAGAATGTCATTAATTACATTTCAGTTTTATATAAAGTTATAGGTGCAGGCGCTAATTAATTTAGATGTAAGTAATTGAGTTTACTGACTTTATAACTATGTTATTTCATTTCGACTTAAGTAAACTGAAGTCCAGATGAAAGGACTTTTTGTTTACAAAAGGTTCATCGAGAGCTCGGTCAGAATAGAAAGGGCGAGCACCCTTCGGTGCTTTTGTCTAAAATTAATTAGAGAGGCGTCTGGACGTCCATGTATTATGATTGCACCTAAAAATTAAGAAGTCTAGTATATTTCTTTTAATTAACAAAAATGACCGAGAACTTATTGGACAGATGTTATTATTTCAAACGTTTGGGAGTAGGGGATAGGGGATTGTTAATAATGAGGATATAGCCCCATATAAATACATGAATGCTAGCAATTTAGTTAAGTGTAAGTTAAGTGTAAAGTCAGTCCTCGTACCGACTGCATATCAAATGTACGCGTTACTGATAAGCCACATGGCTTATTTGAAACTTACTAATTTACAGTCTATAATACAATTATTTCACCGGTATACTCACTACCTACAGACTACAATAAATAAATATAACATGTAGCGATACCCTATCAGATCGTACAGAATATTACAGTGATAAGGTTATTACCACTGCGCTACAAATCTATGATATTATTTAAATTTATTTTATACATTTTCATCAACATTATAGTCAATTGTAAACCTATTTTTCAGAATTGACGCACTTAATGTAATAATAACAATAATGTATCGCAGAGTAATATCGCACAATGTTAAGCTGATTATGAAGCCAGAGCACTTCTTAATAGATAGGAATTTGGGGATAAAACCACGATTTCTCGAAAGAAATTACTTACTTGTTTGGTAGGGTTTCTAATTAAGTAGACACAATATTTTCATGCGGAAGATATGATATCACATTGATGAACTTCCTAACGTACAGAAATTTAAGATTAATACTAAAATTTATAGAATTTGTGGATAAAACTATTTCCTCGAATTGAATTAAACTAGTAGTAGTAGTAACTAGTAATTGAATTAAATACTAAGGTATTTGGTAGGGTTTCTAGATAAGTAGTCATAGTATTTACATGTGGGAGATATAATTCCACGTTGATAAACATAACATATAGAAATTTAGGAATAAAACTTTAATTTATATAACTAATTAATTATACTACATAACTTCTTAAAACTTATTAATTTCTAGTAGGAATATATTTTCTTAAATCGTTTATGATAACAACTTTCAGCTACATTTTTTTTTTATATTCTATTAGGCCAATCATAAGTCAATAAAGCTAGTATTGTGCTTACCTTTTAATGCTCGGCATACACGAATACGACATTCGCAAAATTTAATGGCGCTGACCTGGTTCGTAGTTTGAAAGCGCTCATGTAAACAGTACTTAATAGCTCGCGATAGAAGCTTACGGTTTCACAAGGAATCAACTATGTAAATTTACTTTATTGTAATGCTTGAATGAGTCGCTATAAATTTGTCGCTTCTCATATTATTGACATGAAGTTCTTTCGCTGATTTAGGCCGGAATAGTAGAAAAATCTTGATTTTCCGAACCCGAAAGTTACTTAATTCATACAATTTTTAAAAAGAGCATATATGGTTTTCTGATATTTTTAATTAATTAGATAATACATAAATATTGTAATACCAGGATTTAATACATACAATTCAAAATAAAGAATATCATTCCATATCTATACCATCTGGATATATGGGAAGTCTCCATCATACATTTATTATAAAAACTTTTTGCCTCGCGAACCCATTCTATTAAATCGATTCGTGGTATGATTTTTATGGATAATAGTGGTACTCACTACTGCGCTTACGATATATGTACACTGTGATCTTTTAAAATTATATTATGATATAAGAGCGATATGATGGTTATAACTATAACACGCGAGGTGGAATTTCAGCCCGAGTCGAAGGCGAAGGCATAATAGAGCCAATACACGTTACAAGTTAAATAAACACGTATGGCGTACGACGTATTTCAACACACTTTATTTTAAATAAAATCAGCCATAAAACTCTTATGCACACTGCTGCTCTCCCTCCGTTTTACTTTTTTAAATTACCGCGCTGCCTACTTGCTTGCGCCGCGCGCCGGTCAGTTAGAAATTTGATAAAAAAAACTTTAAAAACAATGTAATCCATTACTTTCCAATACTTATGAATGAATTTGTTATCTGTACATTGACGATACTCCCGATGACTTCACATGCCATTAAACTCAGACGAATTGTCCGTGTAGTGTACTGGAATCACTATTGTCACATAAGCTCTCGAGTTTCAAATTGCGTCCTCCGGTACGAAGTTAGTTTGTAACACCGTTGTTGGGGCGGAATTGCTTTGTTAAACTACGCTCTAAGTCGCCACCAACAAGATAGCAAATCCGTGAAGTATTTACCTGATAATTTTAATATATTAAAGTATACGGTTAATTATTTTATACCAGTTTTGTACACATCATCATCATTCATGTCCACTAAGAAATAAATTATAAATATCCATGTACAATGAGTTTGTGTGAGCAAATCCATAATAAACAATGGTGTGGGTGTTTTTTATGTACCTACAGGTATAGGTATATATTTTTTAATAATGGTAATGGAATGGTGCACCCGCCTGCGCTAACGGTTTATGCTGGCGGGGCATCATTGAAGGATGATAAAATGAACATGAGGTCAGGTCAGTTAGCCCATGATAGCAAATTACCAGGAATTTATCTCCGTGTTTTCCACAGGGAACCGCGTGGAGGTCAACTGAATATAGTAATATTAGATAGTAATATAATGTATTAAAGAATTTCTATCATTGTTTAGTACCGATAAATAAAACACAACCTCTGCTTGACTTGGGACTACATAGCTCTGTGTAAATTGTCCTTTGTTATTCTATATATATATCATTATTCTTATTATTACTTATTTATTGGTCGCCTTTATTCTATTATTATTTGTTTATAAAAAATATGAAGTCCCTCATCGGGACAAAAACTTATGTTTTAATAAGAAACAAATTACAAAATGGTTGAAATATCATAAAAATTGATTGAATAGTATAACAATAATCCAGGTAAACATGTACACACAGGCCTTTCTACCACCAAACTCATCATAGTTTATACTATGGGTACTAAGCAACTGCAAGAAATACTTAGTATTATTTTTTAGTATTAGATTGTAATATATTGTAACTATAAAGTACTGTAAAACACCTAAAGCTCATAATTGTACATTTTATCCTGGACAAACATCATGACATGAGTATTTTTTTTTTGTATAGATTATATAAAATTATTGTACAGACAAAGTATGCAGTACTTTTATTGATTATATATTGTAGTAATACAGTATATTACTGAAGTTTTATCAATAAAAACATTATTCTGAAAATATAACGGACTGCCATCTTAATTAGGTATTAACTTATTTCAACAGTAAAGCAGGATAATTAGATCATCAAGCTATCAGATAACGGACTCTGTAACTGAAGAATTAATACAATAATTATCACCCCTATTGCACAGAAAATAAGTCGTATTCTCGTTTCAACAAATGAGTGATGGTCCTAAACTAATTTAGTCTCGCCTTTGTTTTTGTTATTACAATAATTCAGTAAAGAAACAAGGCACATTTTATTATAACGCCCGAGGGTCGAGTAAATTTTATTTACAAAGTAATTTGTTCCTCGATTTACGTAATTAAATTGTTTGAATTAAGTGACCTAGGTTATTTCTATGATTAATGAGAAGAGAGCCGGGGTAAGTTTACGAGTAATATTATTAGAATAGGGACATTTATTATTAAACTTAACTATAATAGAGATAATATTTTTGCTGTAAATTAGGCAGTAATAATATCCATAAAAAATTATAGATAAAGTATTTATCTGCTGATTCTACATTTATGTTATTGTATGCAGATATAACATATTATATTACGTCGATAATTTTTATTATATTACGATGTATCATTTGTATTGAAACTTCTTAGATGAACTTCTTATGGAATTAATTAAATAAATAATTCACAAATCCAGGACAAATATACCTACCTCAGAATTCAGGGACTTCTTAAGTATTTGTATTTGTAAAAAAAAAATTTTTAGACAATAAAGATAAGAAAGATAAGAATATTACAAACAGACACTCCAATTTTATTTATATGTATAGATGTATAGATTAGCTTATCAAAGATATTTGTTTTTTTTTTACATAAAAAGTATTTATGTTCTAGTTTCAAAAATGTCAATTTTCAATACAAACTTTGATTTAACACAATACTTAGATTATATATGATTTAAATACTTAGATATATATATTTTAAAGAATACAATTGTTTACATCGTGCGAGGAATCGAAGTTCTTTTTTTTTTAGATTGATATTGACTCTTTCTTTTTGAGACTATCTCAAATCAATTAAGAAGGTCTACATTGAAAATTATTGTATCTTCTTTTTTTAACTCCACGTAAATAATATGTTACTAAACTTATTAGGTAAATTTTATTGTATTCAATTTAAGCATTAAGTTAATTATTATTCGGAAATTTTAAACATATTACATCCCCCTGACATCTAGGCCCTGCTAATTGCGCGCCCCCTTCGTTAGAAAGTTCTGGTCTGAATAATTCACATATAATCAATAATTTATCTTCAGTAAATATTAAACTGGAAGCTTCAGATGAGAATAAATAGTATTTTATTAGCCTAGTCAAGGTCATAAATATTAAAATAAACTATAATCAATACAGATAAAATTTATTCTAATATTTTTACCAACCGGACCTACACTACTTCAAACTAATAAGAGAGAAAAATCTCTCTCGAAAGGAACAAACTTTCGCCCTTTTGCAAATGTTTGCACAGCACAGGTGGACAATATGGTGAGGACCTTGGCCATAAACAATAAATGAGCTATAGAATACTAAAAGAATTTTTCGAATTCAAACCCTTCTAAGATACTTAATACTTCATGTAATTAGTATAAAAATTAATACTTCACAATACTAAGTATAACTATTGTGATGTTCATTTATTATTTACTTAATATTTCCGGATCGACGGTAAAAAAGTTTCGTGACTTGTGTTATTAAGTCCACTGCCACGCCTCGGACGGCGAGAATTTCAGCCTGACTTACATCAAGCATTTGTCTTGATTTGATATTAGCGATTTATGTTTTACTAACTTTAAAAAAGGTAGTTTCTTTCTATTTTTTTTAATTGTATTCCGAATCATTTGTATACTTATTCCAAAGAATTGATCTAGTATTAAGTTTTTAGTTTTAATTTTTTTAATTGCGTGTATACAATAAAAACAAACTAACGTACTAAATAAATGAAATAGATTTTAAAAAGTGGTCTGCTCTAATCACTATGATTGATTTAATCTTATTGCTTTTTTAATAATTAAAAATGTAAAGTTTCAACAATTATTGAAAAGAGCATCACACAAATTTCTTGCTTGTTCTTTTTGTGGTCAAACAGCTTTCTAAATAAATGGTAGATTAAAAAAAAAAACTGTGTTTATTCAATAGTGCTTCAATTTAAGTTTATTTGAATAAATGATTTCTATTATATTCTATTCTAATATAGACTAATATTCTTCTTTGTTCCAGGTGAGACTCCGGCAGCCATGCAACATGGGAATAACTCGTCCGCGACCATCCAACAAATACATTCTCTAATACATTTGTTTACCATAATGGTTTCACTAGCAGTAATTTTAACTCAGAACTACCAAGAGTTTGGATAACGTTCCCTTTATAGTTAACTGTTTACTGTGGATAATAATCACTCAGATACAAAAGGCAGTTTTAACTAGAGACAGGTAAGTCTAACTACGGGGTTGTAGCTAACAGTCTAATTTAGTTTCTTTTGTTTTCTTTGAGTAAATTAACAAGTTTGGCATGGCTTCTATTAAAATACTAGTTAACTATTCAACCGTTGTTTTGTCATATACATTATTTCTTAATAGCCCACCCTTAACACCTAAAAAATAACAACCTATTCTCAGAAAAAAAAATATTCCTGAAATACTTAATATATATACGAATTAGTTTAATGATTGTTTACTGTTTACTAACTTCGTATTAATTTTATATTAAAAAATTACTATTTTATTAAAAAAATGTTACTAGTATTGTTTTTCAAACAAAACAACAGTATACAGCGATTCATATAATATTAATGTGTATTTAACTTGTATTACTTTGGTCGGTAAAATAATATTTTTAATCCTAACGTAAATACTTAGTTATTCTCTTTTAATGTAAGTGAACATTTAATATCAATATTTATTTAATACTTCATTAATTCAAATACTATAAACAGTACATGTTATGTTGTCGTTGAACAAAAAATTAAAAACTCTAATAGATGGACAACTCCGAAGAGACAAATTTTTATGTCTTTTTTAACACTTTCTTATTTTAGCTATTTTTATTTTGTATATATTTATCGTATATCTTAACTATATCTTAATTGTATATGATTTAATTTTTTTATGTAACCTAAATTTGCTATTATATTATTATAGCTAATTTAGGTTATATTAGGATACATTTAGTATAGATATGTTGCTGATTTTTAGAATAGAAAAAGAGGGTTTTCTTAATGTGTGTTAGTATGGATTTATATTTATCTGTTCCCGCCTATTTATTGAATGTTTTCTTAATATATATATATATTACTAATTAAAATTGTAGCAATAACGTATTCGATATTTTAATTTGATTGAGTCTTCACAAGTCGCCTAAACATCTAGTAGAATGTACATAAAATTATATAATTACTTTAATTTTGTGAATTATTGTAAAGTATTATTGTTGAGTATTAAAGAGTATTTATGTATAATTATACATAAAATATTGTATAAAACCTGCCTTTAGTTAAGAACTGCTCAATATTTTTTTCAACTGTTGAAATTTGTCACAGTTGAAAGAAAAAGAAAAAAATACATAAGAAGTATACCAATTGAGTACAATAATAATAAATGTAAATAAAATGTGTAATATAATACATAAGTCATGTATAAGTAATGTAATTATCTGTCATATGAATTAGTCCAGTTAATTCGTCATTATACCCAGTAATATCAAAAAATATGTTAAGAGGACATCTCAGCGCCATGCAGTCTAATGCGGTGGAATGCGATTAGATGCGGTGAGATGCGATTATTTAAATAATTTTGGAAGCGTTACTGAAATATCGCACCGCATCGCACCATACCGGAAACATTGAGATAAACCTCTGTAGTAACTTCAATGTTATATTTTGCCTACAAAGTCCTCGTTTAGTTTAAAGTAGTTGGACAATTTCATTAAAACCTCATTTATGTGCAAAGAATGTAATTTGTCGTTGTCTTCATATTTTTAAAATTGTCTTATATAAGTTTAAAATACTAAGCTGCAAGTTGATGCTAAAAAATAATTTATTTCAAAAGCTACAAAATGTTTTACATCTATTGAAATAAATTATTTTTGTATTATTTTACACATTGTAAAATTGAAAAATGTTCGTTCATATTTGTATCGTAATCCCAGATATTTTAATAGTATATGACTTGCAAATACTAAGCACCAGAAATGTTATTGTAGAGATGCTCCTAGTTTCGTGAGGATTATCAAGAATTACCAAATATTGTCTAAATATTTAAGTTTATATACAAGATATAAATAGAAATTTATTTCGTCATATAAAGTAAATGTAAAATAAACCTAAGAGGGTCCTTCGCATGAAACGTTAGTACTATAATTCTATGTCACTAAAATGACATTTAAAATGTTTTAAAAAAAATAGTTTTTGAACTTAAATAAAACATATAACAGAATAAAATATATGACTTTTGAATATAATTGCAAAAATTATATAATAATCTTTTAATTAATATTTTAATATTATATTACAAATCAAATACAGTTTTTATGTATTTCAGAAACTTATATTATATTATGGAGTTATTATATCATATTATGGAAGAGGCCCTCTTAATTGTGAGTTAAAACCATTCTAAAATTGAATTATTTATTTGTAATTTCTAAACTATTCTGTACTCACAAATGTAATATTGTTGCTTATTATTCAAAATGTATATTTATCATTTTTGTCGACGTGTTTTCTGGACTATTATGAATAAATAACAATTTTGAATTGAACGTGCCAAGTTCGTTTTTTTATTTATTATTCCCATCAATGGTTAGCTGTATAAATTTTATAATTTTCTATAAGCTTTTTTTATGTAATTAGACAGGTATACAAGTTGGCAGTTGAATGGTAAGTGCTAAACATCGCCTATATATATAAACTAATAATAAAAAACCCTGCACAATTAACACAGCGCCCTCTAGTCCCACGGTAAGAATAGCTTGTGTAATTATGTATTATAAAGTCTCATTAAAAAATTACATGTAGTTAATGCACAGACGCTTTTTAACAAGTATAATACTTAGATGATCGTTATCAGTACGGTATATAATTGTATTGAACTTACAAGGATTGTTTAAAAGAGCAACACACAAGTTTCTTGTTTATTCTTCTTGTGATGAGACAGCTTTCCGAATAAGCGGTAGATTTAAAAAAAAAATGTCTGTTCAAAAGTGTTTATATTAAGTTTATTTGAATAAATTATTTTCTATTCTATTCTATTAAGACTAAAAAATAAGTATTCCTTTATAGTATTATACTCTGTAAATAAATACATTCTTAGAAAATACAATGTTGATACCCAGTAAGACTGCACTGCAGATGTTCCTAGTAGCTGTAAGTGCTTTACTTATAATGCCATTGTTGAGCTATTAAATACTCGGAAAATATATAACCAATCTAAAATACAGGAAACTCAGTTTTTTTTATTTATATACAATACTTTATTGCACCAAAATAGAATGGACATGAAAAAGTTAAAACGTTAAAAATAAAATTGAGTGGAAAAGGCCGTCTTATCGCCAAAGCAATTACTTACATAGAACTTTTGGAAAGAGATGATTTGTAGAAAAAAATTAAAAATAAATGAAGAAAGAAACTTAAATAAAATTGAAACGTTAAATAACATTAAAACTAAATAAAAAGAATTGTTTTTAAAATTGAAAAGGCATGTCTATATTTCGCTTACATACCCATAGTTCATATATTTATAGTTCTTCAATTTCGGTACCTATTTTATTAAAATTTCATAAAATTATTTATAATCTATACATGTAAATAAGATTGGAGTTTCTGTTTGTAATACTGAAATAACCAGTTTTTACTACATGTATATGAATATAAATACGGTACATGCACCAAAATAACATTTTTTACAATTTTTGTCTGTCTGTCTGTTTGTGCCGGCTAATCTCTGAAATGGCTGGACCGATATTGACGGGACTTTTGGCATGTGGCTGATGTAATAAGGAGTAACTTAGGATACTTTTATTTTCGAAAAATTCTCTAATTAACTTTTTTGTTAAATTCTACGTGAACGAAGTCGCGGGTACAGTTAGTTAAATATAATAAACAAAAGATGCCAGCTCTTTGCTACACAATGCTATTCAGCACTAATACGGCGATGAATATAGTAGAATAAAATAAATAAATTACTAACCGATCCTTACCGATATATTTCATACACATATTTGACACAGCAATAGAAAAACAGTAAATATATATGTAAAAAATTGAAAATAAAAAACATGGTTCAAAATAAGAAAGGGATATAAAAAGGAGGTATGTCGCCAACAGGCACAGACTACTAAAAACAGAAAACAAATGCTCATCACACAGAGTAAATTTACAATCTTAGAGGCAGCCTGAGCGTACGTGGAAATCTGAGTACCTGGGTTTGTCAGGTGCTATATATTATTGATATTTCCATCACCGAAGATTCAGTTAATATAAACTGATAAATAAAGGTTTTTTGGTAAATTCAAGAACTCTGAGATTTATATATTTGGGTGAGTAAAGACTCCACAGAGTTCTCAGTAAAACGCTTAAAACATTATATTAGGTTAATTTAGAAAGTAATTGTAAACATCGTTTTAGAAATATAAATTCAAAATAGAGTTTAAAATTAGAATTTCGACACGTTTTGTATATTTACCTAATCTAAAATGTTATTGCTTAATAATATTATTTAAACTTTAATCAATTGATTTGTTTATAGATGTTTTATACTCGACAGTTCCAAAACCGATGTATACGTAGAGGCTAAAGTATGTAATCCTTTTGAAATTTTGTAGCTTTTAGAATTAAATTACACAAACACATACACAAGTAAGTCGTATGCTGGATTGTGACGATCGATATTATAACCTCAATTCATTTTATACCAAGTATTTTACTAATATGTGAATATAAAAAAATACGGATAATTTAATTTATAACGTCGAAAAATAATTTATTACAAAACACCATCGCCCACAAAACAAGTTTACGAGCATCAGAGTAAAATGCTGAAACTTTACAGCTAAATGTTGGCCAGCCATGGGTTTATTTTTATTACAAACCCATAAAAAGACAGTTTAACTTTGACTTGGTTTTCATTTAATGTAAGTACCATTTGGTGTCGTAAATTGGTGCTTTGTGGGGAAAGGATTGACCCGTTTGAACAGATTAACGTCTTTATATATATACACTCATTCAGTTTTAAGTGTGTCGCTTTTATTATATCCGGTCTTAGTATAGATTACTATAGATATACAGATTCAGGGGTAACAAAATTAGTAATAGGTCCCATTACTAATAATGTACGATACTAAATCAAATCAATTCAAAATATCTTTATTAATCTAGGATTACAGACTCTTATGATATATCATAAACTACCGTCAGTTAGGATAGCATTCGACCTAAGAAGAACTTACAAGAAACTCAGCTCTTATTTTTTTCAAATGTGCCTGTTTCCAAATATACAGTTTCATTTTTTAATTCAAAGTTAGACAGAATATAATGTATAGGGATCACCGATATCTGCTATTACAATGTCAAAAGGAAATTTGTAAAAAAAATACCTCCATATATCTTATACCTTCCCTCCAGGATATGATGGTTAATTTTTAGTGAATCCGCCATGATTTGGTAACTGAACTGACTTGGCTTCATGTTTCAAACTTATTATATTTAGCAAGCGCGGAGGATACCCCCCGTGAAATAAACACGTTCCATTATCTCCAGATCCAGAATCATTACACCAATTATTTATGTAACTAGAATAGCAAACAACCGACCTTTCTGACAGATTGTACCAACCTTATATACTAGAATATAGGCATTATTATTTACATTATGTGATAATTTCCTAATAACAGTACAAACAAGTCTTTTTAAGAAAACTGTATAATGAATTTACATCAAACAGTATCAAGTAGACATGGCATAAAAACAAAAAAAGAAAAAACTAAGTATACAGGAAAAAAAGAAAAGTACCAAGCACAAGCTTACTGAAATAAAAACTTAGAGAGAAATGAGACAAAGCTATGAGTTTTAACAAATTGGGTGCAGAACCCTGAAAATATTCGAGTATTTTTCGACATTTGATTACAAATACAGTTCTCACCAATTATATTTCTATGCTTTTATGGAAGGGACAAACCTTCGTACGTTTGCATAGAGTTGAATTTTTAATGAATTGTTACATTCAGCAAAACTTGTATTGATTTCCATGTAATGTCAATGTTGCGTGACAAATCGAAGGTCACGTCTGTTCAGTAGATATTCGCTGTAACTTCTGCTATATTCTTTTAGTCCTGACCATATCATACTGTGCCATCTAGACCAAAATAAATAGACAATTTACTATAAATTATGGATATTAGACAACTGACAGTACTATCTAAATAGTAATAAAATAGTTTTTCCATAGATTGCATGTTGATACGAAAATTGTTAGAAAACAGGCAAGTATTGAGATAATGTAAAAATTAAATTATAATTGTCACAAATGAAAGATATCTGTACAATTATTTTTTTTAATTACAAACTATAATATCTTCACTTAATAGTTACAAATTATATTTGTATTATGAAAATGAAACAATTTTTTTTGTAAAATTTTATATTTAATATTTTGTATATATACTTTTAAATTTATTAAAATAAAATTGAGTGGAAAAGGCCGTCTTATCGCCAAAGCAATTACTTACATAGAACTTTTGGAAAGAGATGCTATATATACTATTCCACACTAATATCACAAATCCGAAAGTATGACTATCTACCTGTTCGTATATTTTTTCACGACTTAACCGCTAAACAGATCTCAATAAAAGTTGGACAAACATAGGTTACTCTTTTATTAAAAAAAAAACAGTCATAGTCGCGTGTAATAGCTAATGTCCTTTAATTAATTTTTTAGTTCCCTGTATATGAATAATTTTAAGGAATCAATGGCCGTGAAAAATAATTAATTGTTATTAAAAATTGACACTTAATATGGATTTCTATAATTAATATACTAACCTTGTTAAACAGCAATAAATCTTAAAACATACGTATATAAAAGTTTCAATCATAACCCAATACCTTCGTTCTGCTTCCGCAAATTCGGGTCCATTATCCGTTCAGCGTCTTCCTGGGAGCAAGTAATTTGTCTTTGTCAGCATCAACCATTGTTTCAGTTAGAAAATAAAAGTGTCGGCGTGTTCATTAATTAGTGTAATAGGTACCTCGAATTGGTGGAACTCTATTAAGAAACTGTTTCAGCGACAAAAGTTTCAGGACCGTTGAAAGATATTCTCGCTTAAAACGGGGAAGCTGAATTAGGTTTCCGATCATAATTTGTCGGATAATAACGAGAGAAGCCTCTCAGAATGTCAATTAAGGTGATTTAGAAACATGACTTGTTTAAATAATTGTGTATACTGATTTACGTTGTCATAAATCCTTTTCCATATCTACATTCTTTTCAAATAACTCTAAAAAGAAAAGAAGGTACCTATTTTCATGTTTTAATATACCTCTAAATAAGTTCTATATTAGAACGTGTATCACATATAAACCTTTCTGCTGTATATTCAATGTTAGTTATTATTACTATTGAAACAGACTTTAATAAAATATAGCTCGTAAAAAAATTGGTATTATTCTTTATGCTTTTTATTTGTAAAGCAAATGTTATACAGACATGTAAATGTAGGTTGGATTGTAAAAAGCCCTTTGTGAAAGCAATAACTAAAGTTCAGTAAAAATATAAATTGTTAAATGATGCGAACGAAATGCTCTTTCGAAGCGGATATTATAAAATATTCGCCAATTTTCATTATACGAGGTTTTGTGTCGTGTTCTACGTAGCGAAACCGAATACGCAAGCCGATTATGGGTATAAAAACGTATTGTTGACGTATATTATAACATACCTATAGAAAACTGTTGACCTATAAACTAAAATAATAATATTTATTAATTCATGATAGATATGGACAAAATGGATATATCGCTTACGCTGGTAAGGCCATGTCCAAAGACGCGAAGACGACTACGTGGTTAGAAAGTGCTCAAGGTACCAAACTCAACCAGAGGTAGCCACAGGCTACGCGCCACTTGGTGGAACAATATGAAGAAGTAGATGGACCAGGACAACCTTAATACTCAGACAAACCAGAACAGAGTTCTCAGAAGCAGATATACAGGAGATGGACATGAGTTGGACAAAGAGAGAGAGAGAGAGAATGATGATCATGATATATTTTATTTAATAGACAGCGAATCGTCATGGTTTCAAATCTAGCTAACACAAAATAAAACTTTTGAGTGTCTATAAACTAACTTTTTTGTTAACTTCTAACTTTTTTGACGGCTCGGTAGTCTAGCGGTTTAGCCACGACCATCGAAAGCAAGGCACCGCCTTGCTTTCGATGGTCGCGGGTTCATACCTTCGCACGGCAGAAACATTTTTATTGATGACTATGATTGTTTGTATCGGTCTGGGTGTTTTCTATGTATAATATGTATGTATTTATAAATAAAAAACTACGTATTTGTGTCAGTCATCTAGTAGTTTGTATGACACAAGCTTAACTTGGGACAAGATGGCGCTGTGTCAATAATCCTGAGATTATTAGTCAATTTTTGGTTATAAAAATATCAATAAGGAACCAAACCGAGATACAGCCATAGGCTCGCTTTCCAGCTAAGTTGGATTCAAACATACACAGCGAAATGTGTATGTATGTATATGTGTGTAAATGCCTCTGACTACCATATTTAAGATATCAGTCGTGAAGGTCTATTTTTATTTTATCAGGAAATAATAGTATTCATAAATATTAAATATTAGTATTATATATATATTAAAAACTAATTTAAAATAATATATTCATAAGTATAAATTTTGTTTCCGTGCCATGTATGTACTTACGACTTCAATAAATAATGATGTCGTCATTACTTCGTTCTGTTATTGTACAAAAGCTTTATGAAATACACTTTCCAAAGTGTTTGTGGTGGAGAACTCTGGGTGACCATCTTCGAAGTCATATTTCCTAGGTCTAGACTGTGACAGTATTCTGTTAATATAAATAGTATAAATAATATATAAATAGTACCAATAATTTGGAGAAATTCTGACAAATAATGAAAATTTTGTGTACCTATACATATTATCATTTATATAGGTTTACTTCAACGCTAAACATATATTTTTTTTGTATCAACTACTACGTTGTAAAATGTTTTTACAATCGGTTGAAATCACTATTTCATTGCTAAATTGTTAGGTATATATTTATGTATGGTATGCTTCTGTATGTATATATATATATATATATTTATTTATTTATTTGTGTATGTTTTATAAAATATATATTATAATATTATTTGCACCACCAACAGCTTATCTCTATATAACCCTTGGTTTGCTGGTAGAAAATGCCACTAGGTGTTGAGTCCGCAATAATACTTTTTACTTCTGTATTACGTACATTAAATAAAAATTATTTAAATAATACGGGGTATATAATAACTTGCTATGGAAAGAGGTATGCTTGAAATTTCTCTAAGGGATAAAATCTGAAATGAAGTAATTTGCCAGAGAACTAAGGTCATCGACATATAGCTCTTCGTATTTGCAAGTTGAAGTAGCAGTGGGTTATATCTATCGCAGATTCGATGATCGTTGGAGTAGACGTGTTCTCGAGTGGAGACCGCGAATAGGTAAATGCGAAAGGGTACTGAAAAAGAAGGTCGTGCCCAGTGGCGTGCCTTGGGAGAGGCCTACGTCTAGCAGTAGACTGCTGTGGACTGATGATGATGTTGGTGATGATATTATAACGCGCCAAATATTCCCAAACAGTCAGTCAGTTTGTCATTTCAATTACATGAAAAAAATCCCTTTTGCAATATTTACGGAGGGATTGTCCATGTTATCTTAGCTACAAATTTCCAACTGTTTCCTCTTATATATTCTACGGGAATAAGTATTTTATGAATACACTCATATGTAATAATATTTTTTTATTGAGATTTAATACGAATATCCTCCACGGATCTCAGTTCAACAGTATAATAAGTGTTTTGTTTTGCTCACACAATTACCCCCGTATACCGATCATCCGCTTCGCTGAACCTCAAATCACTGCCTTATGTTAAACGCGCCTTAAATTCACTCGAGGACTCAATTGTATAAAAATCTCAGGTGGGTAAACTTCCCAAAAACGAGCCTTTTCCGTGCCAGTGGATGTCAATGTCAATAACAAGGGTATTGTGAAACTACTAGTAGCTACAAATCAAGACAGGAAAACATTGTTTTAATTTTTTTTATTTATTTATATTGAAACCTATTTTTAAGGTACTAATACTAGAGTTTATTGTATTTTAATAGGAATAATTTTATGATAAACAATGGCATTTACCTCTCATGGTGTCTTACTAGCTAGTTCAAACTGTGGCCATGAACTGACTGGAGAACAGTGATGTCAATCTCGGTAGGTATCAGCTGTTTTATCAACTACTGTCACTATATTTTTCATCGAAAGATACACTACATACAGCACTCGCAGTAACGGTACACTTATCAACTAATACTTCCAAACTTTATTTAAACTTATTACTATTTACTTATACTGTATTCCACGCAGATGATAGTTTTAATCCATCTTTCTGGTTGAAATCAGAAAGTCTGATAGCCTGTACCATTCGTGTGTAATAGTAGCGATCTATGGAGAAGAATTCAGGAGCATAAAACTCAATCCAGTTATCAGCAGATCCAGATTGGCAATTGTGGACTTCTAAAGAATCTTGCACCTATCTGCGCTAACGCTATACGCTAGTGGAACGCCAGTGAAGGATGGCAAAATGAGCATTAAGCTGACATCTAATTTCATCTTGCATTTGCCTCGACGATTTCCAGGAAAAGCTAAGTATAATAGAGTTATACCTGAAAAGGTACATTATTGGCAAAGGGGCCAATTTCTTCCTACAAATTAGATAAATCAGGAAGACGTCAAACACGCGAATCGATTCCTTTGTAGCAACCACTGTTTTAAACCCCACCATTGTATCTTTTGAATTAAGCTTGACCTTAGGGAAAGCAAAGCATTGTGATACATAGCAAACATTATAAGCCACCTTTCTTGAATGGGGCACTTTCCAACCAAAAATGACTTCTTTTGTCGACAACAACAATGCATGATTTATTGCTGAACAACGTCGCAGAGTTTCGACCTCGCTTATTAAAATAGGTCGATAACGATCGACTACGTAAATATCTACTAATGTTACAAACTAGTCGTAAACTGTGGTATTTTCTGCGTGAAAAACTCTATGGTTACTCGCTGATTATGTAATTTTGGATAGTTGAAATAATTTTTAAAATCAGTCTAATATTTTTTGAGTTTAGAAATTGTATTACAGATCCAAAACCAAATATTTCTTGTATTGCTTCATTGAACTTTAAAGTTAGCATGTGTGTAGTATTATTGTCATTACTTGTAATATCTGATATCTAGGGTCTGATACTTAAAGCTAAAATTTCAATTATCCTAAGCGAACGAATGTAAAGTGCACCGTAATCATGTAAATTGATTAGATCAACTTCTATTACATCGCTGCTAATACAAATGACATAAATTATATTAAATTTAAAATAATAACAATATTATATTTAATAAAAAATAATAATATTATATTTGTTATAAACATAAAGAAAGATTAATAATAAATAGTAAACAGAATAATATGAAAGATCTAATATCAGTTCGTAATAATACAAGCAACTTAAACAAGATTTTCTACCAGACAGTAACTAAAACCGAAAACCCGTAGCTTAGGAGATAAGAGGGGATTATCTGTGATAGTAGAGTTACTTTAACTTCCGCTTTGGTTTATGTTATTTCATAGTGATTTCAATCATTACCGTGTTCAAGAATATCTATCATATTTTGTGAATATTTTAGTGTTTTGCTCCATAAATACTAATATTCCTTAATCTTACTAAAATTATAAATATATACTTAAGACTACTTATACGGTTGCGTCTGATGAAATTTGGTTTTGATACTATATACATATCATACGTATACCTTTTAGAGTTTAGGGGGCGTCCATAAATTAAGTTATACGTAAAGGGGAAGGGGAGAGAAGGTCGGTAAATTAGTAAAATTAATAAATAATTTATTCATGTGTCCTACATGAACAAACTTTAATCACTTATACAAGTAAAGTTTATTTAACTCTTAATTTATTAACCTTTTTTCCTTACCGTCCTGAATTGGATATATATTCTATTCTTTAGATACATATAGATTCTATTCGATTCTATAGATTCAATCGAGAAGAACAGGTAATAAACTCAACTGTTTTTTTTTTTAAACAATTCGTTATCTAATTAATAAGTGACTGTCTAACATTATATTAAAATCCCGTATATAATAATAAATATAAATACAGATATATAACAATTCACACAGCGCTATCTAGTCTCAAGCTATATTCGTATATGAATAACTATTATGTTGTTCTGTTTATGGTATGGGTTCAAGAGAGTCATTACGTCAGTGCTTTAAAGAATCAAATATCCTCACCGTTACTTTACAATACATTTATGAAAATATCATGTATACACGGAAGAACTTAGAGAGTTTTAAAAAACTCAAAAACTGTACAAGTAGAAACTTACACAATAAAAATAAGCTAATTATACCTAAATGCCGTCTGCACAAAATTAGTAATTCATTCTACGGTAATTGCGTAAGGTTTTATAATAAACTGCCAGAATCTGCACTAAATCTGACAGAGAGGCAATTCAAATCTTATATTAAACAATTTTTATGTAAGAAAGCCTATTACAGGGTAGACGAATTCATAGATGACAACATATCAAGTAAATAATTAGTTTATTAGCATACAACGTTATAATTTATTTTTCTCATTGCTTTCTTGATTTAATTATTTTATAAATATCAAAGCGTAGCGGTTTTTGTATTGATTTCCGCATGCATTCTTATGTAAAATGTGAATACTATAACTATCAGATAGCAATTGTAAGTAGCTTTGACGTGGTCTAGTGGTTTGAGTAGTCATGCTCACTAACTTTCATAGCTTTACGAATGAGCGGTAGATTAAAAAAATGTAATGACTATTCAAAAGTGCTTCAATGTAAGTTTATTTGAATAAATGATTTTCTATTCTATTCCATTGTTATTTTATCTATATTATAGTGCAATGACTTTGACTTTGTAAAGAAATTATTAGTCCTGTTTTAATTAAAAACATAATTCATAGTTTTCTCGTGGATTGCCATTGATTTAGTCAAACAGGTTTATTCAAACATGTTATAAAAATGAGTGACACAAAAACAGTAGACAAAATTAAAATTTTGTTCCTTCTAAATTAATCTTTTTTAAAGTGTAACGCATACTGAATATTGTATTTGAAGGGTCGAATTAATAGTGAAATAATTCAGAGTACTAAATAAATAAATAACCCTGGAGAACTAACACAGCGCCATCTAGTCCCACGGTAAGCAGGGCTTGTGTTATAGGTACTAGACAACTGATATAAATACTTAGATTTTTTTGTAAATACATACATAATATATATGTACTGTACGAGGAATCAAGCTGGTATAAACATTGTATTCATTGTTCGGATCGGAATCGGAAGTAAAGTGGTGTGCTACACCGCTAGATAACCTAGGCCGTCAAAATTACAGGGATATGTGTAGCTGTAGGTGTAAAATTACAGAATTACGAAGGCATAACACCTTAGTCTGGAATAGCGGTACTAAACGATGAAACACATAATAACGCACCCGGATGTCTATGGTGTAGTTCAATTAATTAATGTTGGATTCAAATGTGAACTATGCATATGACATCGACGTCCCTGACTACCCCCCTTAGGATGACTGTCGTGAAAGTATTTATATACATAGCTATAGTGATGATACTAGTGGTGTAGATACTTGAAGATCAGGTAGTTGCCATATGATAATAATGACCGAATATGAGCAAATGCGCCAGTCGAACTGAAGTCGTAGAAGAAAATCGTTTATTGAATATAATAACATGTGACATAATCCACATATTATTAGATTCGTCAAACGATTTCCATATTCAATACACGTCTATACTTATAAAAACACCTGTGACTTCAACAGATGGAAATTATAATTGAAATATACATACATATCCGTACTGTAGGTGTGTTTGTACATCCCAACTCAGTCGCAATTAGGTGCAAATTTCGTGTAAATTAGCTTGGAAATTCAACATATATTATAATGTTTAGACCCGTGGACGAACGTGCAAAACTTACGGGTAGGTTTGGACGCGTTGCGAAAATTCAGCTGTCAGTAGCACTCGGTAATTTGGTATTGATAATTAATTTTGGATTGAATGAAACGCCGGAAGATGTCCAGTACGCCAAATGTACCTTTACATTTTGTTACGTATGCAAAAAATATATAAATATCATCATATTTATTTTTATTAAATAATATATGAGAAGGCCTCGGTGGTCCAGCGGTTTAGCACACCGCTTTATTTCTGATAGTCGCGGGTTCGATTCCTTGCACAAAGATTTGTATTAATTAGTATGATTTTTTGTATCGGTCTGGATGCTTTCTATGTATATTATGTAGGTATTTATAAAACAATTATCTGACAAATACCAGTTGTGTAGTACCCATAACACAAGCTCTGCTTATCTTGGGACTAGATGCCGTTGGGTGAATTGACCAGGGAAAAAAATACTGCTCTATTTAATGATTTTACCAACTTGTGGGATATTAGCTATAAGTGTACTATTTTACTTGAACTAAAGTTTTAATGATTTTTCCTTATCTTTATATATTATATAACAATGACATGAATACAGAGAATAACTTGGCCTCTCATAGTGCCAAGATATGAGGACTACGGACGACACATCATGTCGTGATTTTTATATATATCGTGATACCACTCACCATCAAGTTTTAGTTTATTTTCTATTACAATTGCAAAAAACTACTTACTTACCAAAAAAAAATCATTATGACCTATTTTTTTAATCCTATATAGATTTCTATGAAACATATTATTTTAATCTGACTACAGTGGCAAAATTTATTAATATTATTTTGAATATAGGACACATTATAAAGAAAGCGTTTTTCATCTCATTGAATTCTATATTTAGAGTAGAAGTAAACAAAATGAGCAACCTTCAAAATTATCCGTGTTAAATCGCGCCGAAAACGTTTTCCCTAATCATCTTCCACCATTAAGGTAATCGTATTTAGCCACGGTGTAGATTATCCCGTTCAGTTGCTTCGAGTCGTATATATAGATAAGTTGAATCATTCAATAAATTTGGTAGAAATACACTTTGTATAAAGTTGCCCGTGTAGCTTTTATGTCACCTGTATAAGCCGCTAAGCTAAGCCTTTATACTGAAAAGCTTATAAAGCAATTGTGCTTTATAAGCTTTTCAGTATAAAGGGTTAGATTTGGCGAAGTTACAGAATACAGATATACTCGTAGATACAGGTAGATAAACCTTAGTTCTCAAGAATGTCAGCACATGGGACGTGCCACGAGCATCACATGTCGACATAATATTGATCATGTATATCAAATATCATATCAAATCAAATAATAATAAATGTAAATAAAAATAAAACTCCATTGATATAAACAATTCAGTTCAGTTTGAAAGCCTTGATAGTCTAGCGGTTTAACAGACTGCCTTACTTCCTATGGTCGCGGGTTACAAACTGTATACTGTACAAATTTGTATTATTTCTTATATTGATCTGGGTCTTTCCTATGTATTTATAAAAATATCTATCAGTTATCTAGTACCCATAACATAATCTCAAGTTAGCTTGGGACTGAATGACATTGTATAAATTGTCCAGGGAAATTAATATTATTATTATACGCAAGATAAATGCTCAAAGGTACTCAAAACCGCTGCCATTGGCTATTCCAGTTAACTTCGTAAGTAGTTGGCACATCGGCATCTGTAAAGTGATTACTCTCCATCAACGTAACTTCAATCAAGTTCTCTAGTGTAGGCACAGTATGGTATGTATATATGTACATATGTTTACTGAACGAGATGAGTGCACAAAGTCTGTATTGGAATTTCCTGGAGAGACAATGTCTGAGTGTGTACATGCTATGGTTATGTTTTCTATCAAGTTATTTTTCTGCAACCTATCTTTCGTATTGAATCCTAAGATAAGGCATGCCTTATCACGTTACGAGGCCAGATAAACAGGAATGAGAAATAAACATTTAATATATATGTATATCACGGAGAGCGTTCTTAGAAATCGTTCAGTAATACCAGTTGCTGAGTTTCACCATCGTTCTACGCGCAAGTAACTATCAGACCATCCTAATCATCTAGATGAATCTGATAATAATAACAATAATCATCTTTATTTGTCTCAAATAATAACTAACACAATTGCTGCTTATATAATAAGACTCATAAAAAGACCGATTTTTATGAGTATTTTTAAAACCAACATGATCGTGATTATTTTTATTTATTACTTATGAAGATCTGGCCAGATGTTTAAAACAATATCAATACATTTTCTAAGTGATGACTTGATTTGTGAAACTTTTATATCGGCCATACCTTAAAGTTTTAATTTAATTATTTCTTTATTGATTTCATTACCTATCTTGTAACGAGTTTAATTTTGGTTATTAGTGTATTATTAAAGGAGATATTTTATTACTAGCTTTGCCCATGGTTTTACCTGCACGAAATTTATAGCCTATGAGTTATTCTAATATATAAGTTGTATTGTTACTGTACTGTAAAGTTTAGTTTTTTTTTTTCGTGAAAGAGTGACAAACAGCCGTCCATTCATCTATCTATCCATCCATACTGACAAATTTTGGTATTTACAAGATCAGTAAGATTATTATATTAAAAGAAACCCAATCATCAGAGTACACGATCATGCTCAGAACATAAAAGTATAGGTTAAGGTATAACTCACTTAAGCTCATTTGAATAATTTAATACACTTAATTTGCGCAATTTGCTCTGTAACAAACAAAATACTGGAAGGACAATTAAACACAAAAACCATTAGATGCAAAAATAAAACTCGAAATGTCCCATCACACAGCAAAAGGTTGGAACCCCTGTCGACCTTAACTTTTGACCTATGGTTTGGTATAAGGTACAAATGAAGAGAGAGTTATTATTAGTAATTAATTTATACAAATCTCAATTTTTAAAAATCATTAAATAATGAACTGTTCTCAAATGAAAACAGTGAGCTAAAATGCGAGCGTTTTCGCTTCGAAGGTCGCAGGTTCGATTCTTCGCATATTACAAACATTTGTATTTATGTGTATGATTATTTGTTTCGGTCTGGGATATATGGATGTTATTTAGAAAATAATAATATATATTTATATCAGTTATCTAGTACGCATAAAGCAATATCTGCTTAGCTCGGCACTAGATAATGCTGTGTGAATTGTCCTGAGATAATATTATTATTATAATCATATTTTCTAGTTTGCTTTTCTGCCGTGTATAGACATCATAGGGTCAACAAAAATCAAACTATTAAACATAGTTTTGAGAATATGGTCACCTATATTATTTCCCTTAATGTCACATAGTCAAAAATTATATGTTAATAAATCAAACACTTCATCATATAAATCGAGTACATATATAGCATAGATATAATAAAAAATAAAGAAGAACATTAATACTTTTTTAATAATCTTTAAATAGTATTAAACAAAGGCGTGAGCGCTGCCTTCTACTTCATCTTTTAAATAACAGATCGGATTTTATTGTAATTTTTAGAAACAAATAGTGATTCAGGTAGGTTTATATGTGTATAACACATACATACTCGTATTATAATATAGTAGTATAGAAAAGCTGAGAATTTAAAGATTCTTAATGCAACCGTGCGAAGCCAGGAAGGATCACCAGTAATAATAAATTACATTTTATATCATATCAAGGTTTCATTAGATAATAAACATCTAATTTTCGTACTTACCGAGCTAATTAATAGAAATAAAATTAATTAATGCATTATGGTTATTATTATAGGAAGTATCATCAGATAATACTAACTATAATTAAATTCTTCAAATTACATGCTAATATATAATAAAATAAAATATATATATAATAAATATATATAATAAAATATTCAATCGTCTACCGATTGAATATTTTATTTGTCATTGTCATCAAATAATAATAGTAGTATTAAATAACTAAGTTAATTGAAAACCTTTTAAGCTTATAACTTACGATCCCATTTAGGCACAACGCGAACTCTGTACATTAATCTCTGTTGAACTCAGATTTTCTAAAGTTCGAGGCAAATTTTCGACGTAAAATCGGAAACAATTTACAAGTAACAACAAACCTCATAATTTTCACCTCACCTTAACCCATTGTCGCTGATTCCAGTGTACAAAATTATGTCTACTTTATTATTGTAGTCGGAAAATACAGATTGCCGCAAATGAAATTTACAATTACAATTTTCGACTCATAAATACACACTTTATTTACGAATAGGCTCGTCAAACTTTAGTGAATATAATAATTTTATATCAGACCAGGTGTGCCCGCGGTTTCAGCTGCATGAAATTTATAGACTATGTGTTATTCTGGTCC
Source organism: Achroia grisella (assembly GCF_030625045.1). Lineage (NCBI taxonomy): Eukaryota > Metazoa > Arthropoda > Insecta > Lepidoptera > Pyralidae > Achroia > Achroia grisella. The sequence continues at coordinate 1,279,766 of NW_026712999.1, forward strand.
GTTCCGTAGTTTTTTCTTAAAAGAGTAATAAACATCCATTCATCCATACTCACAAACTTTCGCGTTTATAATATTAGTAAGAATTGTAATGTCATGTGTAAGAAATATAATATTTATAACATTTTCACTGACTGTAACTACTGTCACCCAGAGTTAGAGACAATTCTGTTGACATCATTGCGAATGGAAAATTTAACATGATTTCGTTTAAATGAGTTATGTTAAGCATTGAATTCACAATAATGAGAAATCTATTGTCGTTTCGCTGATAAATTATTTTTTATCAGTGTATTTATCATCAGAAATTCAGAAATATAAATTGACATACAAAGATTTTGGTGAAAAGATTGAAAGTAACGATATTTCTCCGCAAGTTGAGCTCTAGAAACGAACCCTAACAAATTTTGGCCTCCTATTACCAATTAGGTAAAGGTATCTCTTTTATAGAAGAAAAAACACATAAATAAATGATAACATAGTATGACGACTGTTATTTTAAAAAGGGTAGTCAACTGTCGACATCCAGATAAACGAAGTACTTGATACCCGTATCTCGCAATGCATATTTGATTGTATTCGTGGCAAGAAGCGAGCCTACCGCGGTCTCACGGATTTACTGTTAATTTATTATTGGTGTTTCCATTACCATATACTGATTTAGAAATATTTAAGCGTTTTTTATAACGTTTATTCAGAAAAGAACACACAAGTTTCTTTTTAGTTCTTCTTGTGATGAGTCTGTATTCCGAATAGAAAAAATATTACTATTCAAACGTGTTAATATTTCTAAATCGACGCAAAGTTTAATATTGTCGACAGAATTCCAACTATAGACCATTCGGTCAAAGCCTGAGTAGTAAACAACTAAGCCACGTCGTTGTCAAATGAAATAATACACTAAAAATGTATTATGTGTAAATTTTGAAAAATTAATATGTAGTGATAAATCTTTATGAAAATAAAAAACAGCAATTTTTGCTGTCCCTTGTAATATTAAACTAACTTTTATTTATTGCTTTAGGTCTAAAGTACACGACTAAAATTCAATTTGCTTCAAAGCGCGCTAGATATAAAATTACATTCTACGATGGAAACTGTACTCCTATATGATGTGTATATTTTATAAAACCAGCAACATTTCAGTTATGACAAGAATTCTTTTGATATAATTTTCGGATTTTAATATATTAAATTGTAAATTAATAAAAAAAATATGTTTTAAGAATTCAGTGGATACAAGAAGGTATTTTGTAAATTATTGACAATATTGTCCTATAAAAAAACATGTCGAAATGAGTAAAAAAATGGCGATCTTGTGAAGAGCGACCAGATGTGCCTTACGTTGTTAACAATACAGTTATCTCATGACTAGGAATTCCCTCCTCCCATTACATGATTACATTAAAAAAAATACCTCTCCACCCTCTACTTGTAACACTCCACCCAATACACCATTGACACCCCTGATGCTCGTGCCAACCGATTTGCATCATCTTTCCTTATGCAAGCAGTTAAGGAGTGAAACTCTCTCACACCGTCTGTGTTTTCTGCCTCCTACAACATTGGGTCTTTCAAGAGTGATTTCGCACTATTTGAGCTTGCGTGCTTAGACCGCATAATCTTTTAACATTAAGTGCGATTGCTGTCAAACGCGCTCAAATATTGAAATAAAAAAAATCTATGATACTTAGTGAAGAACACACAAGTGTCTAGAAATGGCGTTCAGTTAAAATCTACGAGCTAGGCATTATACCGCAAACTAACCATTCTGCGCACCTGTTTTTGATTAAACTTTAGATTTAGTACTCTCATTTAGTTTTCTGTGGCTGGATTCTTACACAAAAATATTCATGTCCATGTATGTTTTACTGTAAATTATATACTACTAAAATTGCACGTAATATGAAATTCTTATACAAAAGGAATTTATATAACTTTAATAATTCCCGTCATCTTCGCCTTTATTTTTTGAGATAAAAGACAGTTTATCTTCGTATTTACTATACAAACTATTTTCACAAATTCAATAAGATCTGATCAACGGTTTAGTCGTAAAAATTAAAAAAACAGATAAACAGATAGTACGTTTTCAAACATATAGATTATCTGATTGACTTTGTTTGTGAAAAATTTGCTTTTTTTATTTTGTTGTTATAAACGGGGGCAAAATAAGCAGACACAGAGACGATCTGTTAACCACTTTATTATTAGGTAGACGCAGCCACCTCTATATCTACTTATATATATATATTTAAAGGCACATTGCTTGTATATATCACAATATACAGTACTTGAGAATAATCTTTTCCATCCCTTATTTCAACAACTATGAATCTTATTTTCGCACACAAAATCCTTTGCAAACTCAGATCTGTCTATATACTAACATACATCAAAATTTGTTAAATGCTTTATATGTGAAAATAACAGATCGTCGATTAAATAGAAAAATGTTATTTTTCAACTTTAGAAGCTAGAATTGCCTCCTTTTATATAAGTCAATTCAATTAACCACGCCGTCTTAATCATTATCTAAATATTATTAAAATGATAATAATACTTTGATAGATATACTTCTATGTAAATTTAAAACTTTAAAGAAAAAAATAATTTAAATAAATAAAAAAGAAACATTAAATGCTTGTCTTGTAAAAAGTGTACATATTGAATACTGCCATTTTTCTATTTAACCGACGAGATGTACAAATAGACAGACAGAGACTCATGAATCCAAAATGTTTTTATTATAGATGGATCGAACTTATGACTGAAAAGAGCTGAAAAGAGTGGTGTTAAATCACTAGACTACAGAGGTAGTCAACTGATTATGACTATAACTGTTTATTAATAATCAAGTAGGTATTTTACAATCGACTTAACTACAAACCACACAATTCAGTATGATGAATGGTTACTATTCAATGATACAAGCCCATTCAATGGATAAAACGGAACTCGGCAATTCCAACGGTTAATAATATCTTTATAATCCCAGCCCGAATTGGAAATTACAATTCTAAAGGCTCTATTATCTATGGACTAATAATAGAATAATTATTGTAATAATATTTATTAGATTTTTTTTTAAATTTCGGTTATAGGAATAAATTAAGTATGAAATTATAGGTTAAGAAGCATGACATATGAATGACACATGAGAAGTATCATGAATTTCAACATCATATTATATGGATATATTGGATATATTGGAATTACCCTTAAATAAATTCAAAACATCTGTTAAATCATATTCACTGAGCAAGGTCTATTACTCACTAAACGATTACTTGAATCACGAGCGTGCATGGCAATAGTTTTAATGTACGGGATTTTCATTTAATGTTAGGCATAGACACCTATATAAATACCTATGCATTATAAATAAGCTAGCTTTTAAAAAAAAAGTAATTCAATTGAGTTTCTTGCCAGTTTTTCTCAATTGGATCTACATATCGAACTGGACGGTAGAGAAAAAAAATATAATGTAATAACTTGACGTTCATAAGCGGCTAAAATATCCTACATGAATAAATGATATTTGAATATGATGTTCGTAGTGCTGTTCATGTATAGAGCCGAAGGTTGCCGGTTGCCATAAGGTGGACTGTAGGCTTGTTTGCTATTGAAATTACATAAATAAATTTTAAATACTGTAACTGCTGAGAACTCGCTCGGCGAGTCTATCCAGTCGTTATATCATGAGTACATAACCTGGTGGCGCAATTATACAGTATTTGTGACATATTTTTATTTAATTAAAAATAAGTAAATTTGCTATTAATAGCTTTTTAAACCAGCATCTTTACATGTAATATATATATTAGTAAAATCGTAACGAGGAGAAAACTATCTGTTTGTATGTTTATATGTTAAACTTTCGCATAAAATCTACCGGAGATATTTGAATAAAATAAAAGATTACGTTATCAAATAGGAGTCAACTAAAAAAAGCTGAGAACAAATATTTTATTATAGTTTTAAACAGAACAGAAATTATAAAAAAAACAAAATTTTATAAATAAGTTTAATTCGAATTGAAACTATTTATAAAATTATTTTCATGCCATTGGGATGTATTTTTGCTATTACTACTTAATACTAATTTTAAGTTTATTAATAAATAGGTAGTTTCATATAAAAGTTTTATTGAATGTTGTCGTTTGATCCATCAATATTTGCCATCTTAAAAAATATACACGAAGTCGCGATATTCACTAGTTTTAAATTATAGTAATTGAATAATTCAACGTCCATATGCAAAATTTAGATGCTGTACTCGAACTACAAAACTATATTCAGTCAGAAATATAAACAAGAAATAAAGGTGGCGTGTGCCAAAAAACTTATGTTTCTATCAAATATTTTAGGTGAGCTACGTTCCTGAGAAAAGTACTGAAGTACGGACAATAATGGTGGCTATAACTAATAAAGGACTCACTACCTACTGAGTGATTCTTATAAATATATAGCTTAAGGGTTATTTTGCAACGGAACTTGTAGGTAACCCTTTGCCGCATTATACTGATATTTGGTTCATGCGAACATATTTGAAAGCCCACCCCTTATAAAACCTTTCGCTTTTTTGGGTTCTGCATTATCTGAAATTATCTAGCCTCATTATTATTGTCAACAAGTACTGACACTTATTACAAAAACTTAGAGATTAAAGACAATATGACCGAGAGATTTTGTAAGAAGTCGTCGCAGTTTGCCTTGAATTTCAGTTGTAGAGTCAAAATAAGACAGTGGAATTTTAGGAAACCTGTTTTAGCATTTCTGATATTACTTGCAATTACATGAAAAAACCATGGTAGGTTTTTTCATGTAATTGTAACTAATAGTACGTGGTAACCGTAGCGTAAATGAATAGCAACATGGATATCATGTGATCATACGACGCCGTAACTCATATCGCAGGACTAAAATCTACCTTTTCTTTTGTACATGTCATCATGTAGAACATATAAAAAATATATGCCTTTGGGTACGAAAAATAGATAGTAGCCGATTCTCAGACCTACTAAGCATGAATATAAAACTTTATAATTATCGGTCAAGCCGTTTCGGATAAGTATAGTAACTAACATTGTGACAATAGATAATAGTGATATGTAACTAGTTTATTATCATTGCTCTCATAATAAATTTTTTTCCCATAATAAGCATCATATCATTAATTGAGAACCTCACTCTGTTTAATGCTATAGAAAGATGGAATATTTTATAAATTAAATTTATATAGTTATTGCGATATACGGAACCTAACAGAGATGTGTGGGTGTTACACTTAATCATTTCATGATTCTCACTTTAGGAATTTTTTGTTACGTCAGGAATTTTTCATAACCGTGAGAGCCGGAAGGGCAGCAAGCAGGATTATTCATAATTTCAAAAATTTGTTCTACTTTAATATACATTTTTAATATTTTAATTTTACTATTTTCAAAAAATTATAAATATTTCTCTGAAAATCACATGGAGAAAGTTTTATGCACTAGTTGTTACATGCTAGTTCGTTTAAAAAAACATCATCGCCTTTTCAACATATTCCAGATAAAAGATAGCTATCTTTTATTGCGATCTAAAGAGACATGACTCTTTACATCAAAATTATTAATCTTCTTAATTACGTATGTAATGTAACTAATTAATTTGAAAATTAATTTAATCACATATAAATTTAATTAATTAAAATATTAAAATACTTACTAACGACCGCTCCGGGTTTTTATTTAATTTACACAAAACCATACCGTATTATAAAACTAAACTTTTCTTAGAAAATATTTTATTGATTAATGAAAAACACATAAAAATCTAACGTACGTAATTTTTGACAAAAGAACAGGTATGGTGGAGAATTCTGTAGTAAAATAGGTAATGTTTACTTATTACATATATAATAATAGAACAGATTTTAATATAAAAATTATTAAAATATATATATACAATGTTTATATTAGTCGAATATGTATAGCTTTACATTAGTAGATTTGTTTGCGTAACTTCATTGTATACATAAGTAGTAATATTATAAGTTAATACAGATACTTAACAACCCTGTACTGATTTTCCAAACTCCTAACGAAAGTTCTTCCTTTCCAAAGTTTTTTCATTAGATAGATACTTGAACAGAACTTTGTCTCAATATTGGGCCAATATGATTTATAGTAATTGGTATGTATTGTTAAAGTTAATTAATCATAGTGAGATACCATCGTTTTAAATGTAATATTGCTTTTTAAATATTTCCCTGGAGACCGGGTAAAAAATTACACGCATAGTCAAAATTACCCCGTTTTTTACGCTACTCACGTATGAAACAAACATATTATAGTATATTTATCATTGCAGCATACTATATACCTATATGTAATAATTTTCCGTCCGTTTATTTGTAAACTCAAAAAAATACTCGATTCCATAAAAATAATTCACATCAAATTTTTCAGATACATTCTTACTATACTTATTTTTAAACGATCATATTTAGGACACATAGATATAGTTAAACAGTGTTTACTCGAATAATTTTATGGTAAATAAAAGTATTTACCTGTCACGACGTTTCGTCTAGGGTACATTAGCTCTGGTCATGAGTTGACCGACGAAAACGCGCGAAAATTAAAATGACTGACAATCTAGTGAAGGTGGTTGAACAAATTGCCACCATCTAACAACATTGACATTCGCTGCTACATCAGTCAGCTATAATTTATGGCACTTATAATTCCAATGATAATGATTTACCCTAATCTGATTTACTACATGATGATGATGACTGAGGTAATTCAATTAATTGGAATAAAAAACTACCTCATCCCTTTTTATATACGTACATTATCATAATTATGACGATAGTTTTAAAGCGCGAAGACATCTTCACATTCATTATATTACTTTAGGAATATGTAGATAAAACATTGTAACAAAAGTAAAATAAAATCGACCTTTCACTTGTTAGAGAATTCAATATTGTATAAGAAAAAAGAAAAAATCCGCAAATAAATACAGCTTCGGTGTTTGAATAAAAAATCCTTTCTTGTGGCCCCAGTGTAATGGGTGACAGCTCTGTTTTCCTGTTACATTTACACACTGAAAAGACGACATATGCCTTCAAAGCGTCATGTAAAACATTCTTACTGTATTATCCTTTTGATATTCACATTTTTTTTTAATAACTGACCTATTGTGTTCTTTGTTGACGGCCTCGGTGGTCTACGGTTTGGCACACTGCTTTACTTCCGATGGTTGCGCGTTCGAGTCCTTGCACGGTGCAAACATTTGTAATCATGAGTATGATTATTTGTATCGGTCTGGGTGTTTTCTATGTACATTCTGTATGTATTTACAAAAAAAAAAGTATTTATATCAGTTGTCTAGTATCTATAACACAAGCTTTGCTTACCGTGGGACTAGATGGCATTGTGTTAATAGTCTCGAGTTATTTATTTTTATTTTTATTTATAACCTAATGACAATAAAAACAAATATTGTTCTGTACAGTTCACAATTTATTACTGATTTAATTACAATCTCGTAGATTATAAATAAATAACGAATGCAGATCACAATCTTACGGTGACATATGTGTATACTCGATACGTAGGGAAAAAGTAAGTAAACACCAAAGTAAAGGATAATCCTTAATTAGTGTTTATCTTTTGTAATTAAATCCAATGACAAACATTGTAAATTACATTGTAAATAAAGCAAGTTTATCATAGCCTGTTTTTATACAATTTTGGGAAAACGTTACAAAAACAGTTTTCATTTGTATAAGCCCTGGAAGTGTGTTTTTTATTTTCTAAGCGTGGAGCTTTTTATTTTTACGGTCTGTTTTATCGCCAAGAAGGATTTTTTAGACCAGAAAAGTGAATTTGAGAGCTAACTGGAAGACTCTTAAGGTTTTTACTAAAGAATCACTTTTAGATGGTTCTATTGTTTGCTAAATTCGCTAGATAATATATAGATTTTCTGGAAGTAAAATAATATAATATGAAGTATAAGATACTTGTGTTATTAAGGCCGGATTTCATCAAATAAACTAATCGAGTTTACGAAGTCGAACTGAACTCATTTCAAACGTTTACATGAGTTTAATGCTTCATTTTGCATTTCACCACTACAATCTGAACTTAGATTTCTCTAAACTCGTTTAGAAATTCAAGACGCATGATTTTCTACGGTTAACTCTTAAACGAAATTAAAGCAGCAGTCACTTGTCAAATAGTCATCGATCAAATTTTTGACAATATAATAGGAATATAATGGGAATAAAAACAAAATTGCCTGTACTGTAAAAAAAAAATCCACCATAAAATAATGTTTAATAAATCACTACCTTGTTTATAAGTAACGGTTGTTGTTGTGTTATTTTGTAGTCAACATTACTTATTAAAATAAAAACTAAACAACTTATCCTGATTATTTCATGATTGAATTTCAAATATTTCTTAAATTATTTGAGTTAAATTACCAGTGAATGAATGAATAATAACAAAATTGATCAACGTAGTCCGAACTGTAATAAAAAAATCCACCATAAAATAATGTTTAATAAATCACTACCTTGTTTATAAGTAACGGTTGTTGTTGTGTTATTTTGTAGTCAACATTAAATAAAATTATTAAAATCAGACGAAAAAACTAAACAGTTAACTCTTCTTGTTATCCTTTTGATTATTTCATGATTGAACTCTTTTAACATTAAATTATCAATAAAAATTTCAATATAATTTTTAAATTATTTGAGTTAAATTACCAGTGAATGAATGAAAATCTAAACTTGGTTTTGGTAAACACGATCTATATAATTCTAATATTATTAAGATTAAGTGAATTTCAATATATTATATTATATTATGGTAAAACGAGATCAAGTATCTACCTAATATTAATAAATACGTTCGAAGACAAGAATATTGTTATGAAATAGATCTTTAAACTTTAGATTTAATAATGTATTAATATTATAAAAAGAGAAAAGGTTTTACTATGAGAAAAGTATTAATATTATAAACTCCTAAACTACTAGCGTAGGTTCTAGATCGACGTAAACTATATAAAAAAAACTTACAATCTTACGATGATGTTTATTAACTAAGTCCTTACTGGATGAACTATAATATGTAAAACAGATGTTGTGGAATCACTTGAACTTCTTTATCATCGTCTGCCCAATTTTGAATATATTTCAGTAAAAGAGGCTGTGCTACTAGATATATAAGGTCTTATCTCACTTTCAATAAAAATACGTATGGATCAAGATAGTTATTAGCAGAAATGATGATACAGAGATGTCCAGGCATAACCAAGTATATATTGGTTATTAGAAGTAAGAAAACCTTGATTAATGTATATATATAATTTATTAATAACATTACTTTGATCTTAGCTTTAAACTAAGTCATAGATTACGATCCATGAAATGATTATACCTGTACTGAGCAATAGCGATTAGAGAAAATTCTAATCTTAGTTTTAAACTAATCAAAGGATTACATTACGATCCGTGAAATGATTATACGAAGCCTGACCAAAATCGATGAACTCGAATATTAAATTTGAAGTGATAAAAAATTGAATTTAATCTATTTATAATCTAAATACTTTTGAATTACGTAGGTTATTATATTTTTTTACAGTAACTAGAACCTTTAACTTGTTTACCATCAATCTGAATATCTAAATAATGTACCATTACTTCAAATCGCATATAACTTGCCAATATCTTATACACGTAAAACAGTGAGACTACATGCTTAATAACTACACCGAAATCTAAAAACACTGACAAGCTAAATTTCGGTGTAAAAATTTCTACAGGAAATAGTTTTCAAACTATGGACAATAGTTCATAGAGATAAATGAGATTATTGCCATTTTAGTACAAATAATATTAATTTAATTTGATTTGAATAACTGTTTAGGTTAGATATTATAAATGTTGACACATACATATTTAAATACAATAGTGTATTATACAATTTTTTTAATTATGGGTAACTTTTTTGATAATAAATAAACTAACACAATGCTACTACGTCGGAGTTTGTTTGTAAATTTGTAGATCAGGTACTTAGATAATTTTTATATATTTCAGTAACTTAAAGACGATAATTCTATAGCAATTTTTTATCACAGTTAAAAGAGAATATATCCTTATGTTATTAGTTTCGTAATTTATTCCGGAATAAATATTACAACTTAACCATTTATGCCTCATTATAACTAAAGGACCAAGAACTTACAGCGTCAATAATTGATGGTACAACTTAGTAGAACTTCCGCCATTACACCGTACTGAGACTTGACAAGGGACTCCAGATCGTTAAAAGATATAACCATTTTAATTAGACACTTCTTTGCTCCAATATGTGAAAAGAAAAACACTTCCAAGTAAACGATGATAGGGCTCTTTCACGTTTGGGTTTAGGTCGCCGGAGCGTAGATCTATTAAAGTGCGACGAGCATTTGGTTTAAATGGCTTCTTTTTCTTTATATATCTTTGCAGATGACAGGCGGCACTTAAATATTAAAGAATTAGTTGAAAGCAAAACTGCCCTTAAAGACATTTTCCATCATTCTGTTCGATTTGACAGCAATTTCTTTTATTGTAAAAATAAAATGAAGCTATTATTATAAATTAAATATTTTAAAGAATTTTTATACAGACATTCAGAAATGTCTTACTTGGTATTAATATTTGATTCATTATACCCTAGACAGATATGTTCAAAGCTTCTATCTAAATATTATATTTAGATCACTTATTTCATAATCCTTTGTAATTCCTCTTAAACCATTTCAAAGACTCTCAATACTCATAAAACTATTAAACAAATTCGTATAAACAAATAACCCTGAAATGAAAGTTATCTAAGTACAGCACAATTTAATTTTCTATTTTACAAATAATTCATGACCATTGATACTAATCCACTAGGGTGTAAGTACCAAAAGGTAACGAATTCTAATCTGGCAGAGATAAAGAAAATATGTTTATTTTGATTTACAGATGACTAAAGCTCCAGTGATAGAAACTGATAATAAACTAAACTCGACAGATAGCAGGAGACTCGCTATGTGGCATTTAATACATAAATCCCGCGAAGTGTGGGCAAATAAAGTGTCCCATACACCATAATGCAAACATTTAACTTGTCAAGTGATAAATAGAGGTAGTAAAAGGTATGGGCCTCTGACAACCCCCTTTAGTATAAAGATCATGAAGGTATTCTAATATAGTTTCTAATGATTATATTAAAGCTTGAATACTAGGAATCATGAGATGAAGGTTCAAAGGATGGTCAGTGGTATTACCTTTTTCACCGATGAAGAAACATCACAAGTACAGGAAATATACTTTCCCATTTATGACACATCAGAATAAAGGTAACCCATTTAAAGAAGAGAGTATTGACAGTTACGTCCAATGAGAAAGTCGATCGGAAATAACATAAATTATTTTAACGAGTAGGCACTAAAATTTTCCAGTAAATTAATGGTAAATTTATACGATTGGAAGACGTTTTGCTAACTTTTATGAAGTCATAAAACAGGGGTTCTGTTATAAAATCAACATTAATGCTAAGACTTTAGGGACGATTTGATTTTACCCGAAACCTTCATAACCATAATACCACCACCGATCTCCGATAATGGGAGAACAATAGTTTTAGTGGGAGATTTTATTAGAATATTGGGGTTCTGATAAGTTCAATATAGTCCTAAGGCAAGTCTGTATCGTCTAAGTTAGTTCTATATTTTATGTATGTATATCATTAGGAACAAATCGATATACAGTTTTGATTATTGATATAAGTAGGAGTTAAAATATATTATACATATAGACTTCTATATTCGATATTTCATTAGGATTCTGACTTTCAGACAAAGATAAAACAAAGCAATAAGAATTATAATAATACTTTCGCCGCGTCTGAAATATCAACTTCCATTTTATTCATAAAAAGTCTACATTATTTATTGAAATAAATTATCACGTTGGATTCAAATATAGGTAGCGAAATTTGGGAATGACAACTAAACGAATTCGATAGTCAATAATGCTTCTACATGGGGTAGAAGCATTATTAACTAAGTTTGAAGTGAAATAATAATAATAAAACCTTTATTCAGATATTTGTTATTTTACATTTACATTTTCTACCATATATACATATATCTGTTTGCTAACAAGCATAGGCCTCCTCCAACTGTATCCAGTAGTCTGTATTGTTAGCAGTTCTTGCCCAACTCTTGACGTGAAATAATATAACTTATTTTAATAAATTAGGTAAGAATGTTATCCCAATAAATTATTTGATTTTAACAAGCGTAAAATAACAGTTTTAATAACGTTCATAACTCTATCAATGATTGATAATCATATCACGTCTACACGAGTTAATTTGTAAATGATGAATTAATTTTTAATCATTTTATTCTACGAATGTGTACAAATTCGTAGAATAAAATTCACACCAATTTGTTCGACAAAATTAATTCATCATCAGCCGAATCGATATAAATATTATTCTTTGGATTCCATTGAATAATTCTCGCACTCGTATATTCAAGTCGTTGAAATCGAAATACAAATTTCGGGTACAAAAGCTCGTTCATACATAATTATCGTTTTAAATGTTTCAGTATGTCTGTCTGTCTGTATATTACCTTTACATGACAAAACGGCTATATGGACTTAATAAAATTTTATGTAAATAACGAAAACGGCTAATTTTTTTGTTTATTTTTTCTTTTACTTTGTAAATATAATTGTATTTTTAATGTATATTAATTATCTATGTGATTCCCACAATTTTTACTAATTAATACTTGTCACTCTCAACTCTGTCAAAGAGAAAATCTTACAGACAATAAAAAAATATTAAATCAAACTGGACAGACATCCGAATAAACTTGCTGTTCAACTGACATTGCCTGATTATATGGCACGTCTTAAGAGACGTAAAATACTAGACTTCAACAACCTGGCATAAGTTGAACTATCTGAGGCTGGATTCTCAATGGAGAATCACCTCTCACGAGATTTGATATAATCAACTAATCCGTCTGGAAGACTGATTGCATAATCAGTATTTTTTTGTCTACTTTAAAATAGAAAAAAGAATTACTACTTGTAACTCCTAAAGATATACAAATGTTTCGCGTTTATCTGGTCTATAAATACTGGCAGTTAGGTATATCCCTGTAGGGATGTTAATACAATCGCAAATTGAATCAGGAATAATGCCTCTCCATTTTGCATGAGTAAATCACTTCCTCGAAACCTTAACCGATGAATTCAAATGGCTTCTTTGAAAAAACAATGTAAATAGATGTACGATTTTCAAATATTTACACACATAATGAGTTTTAACTTTACGCTATTTGAGCTACATCAAAAGTCGTTTGTTTATTTTCTGGACTTTATCTTATTAGATATAATATATTAAGTAGTAGTCTGTAAACAGTCGTCAGTCGCACCGGAAATGCAGCGTCTGACAGACGCTAAGAATCTTTTTTTCTAAACTGCATTTCCGCTATCGAGTACGATCAGGCAGTTAGATGCCGTATAACAAGCATGGCAAATTAGTCCTCTAGACTAGCAGAATATAAGTTGTTTTCATGTAATACGTGGTGTATATATGTGTATATATATATAAGCGATGATTACCGCTTTCCATCAAATGGGCAGTCAAGTCTTTTTTTCATTATAATTACATAAAAAGAAACTCATTCACACAGCTCATTTCTTTTCTAGAAGTCAAAGAGGCAAGTTACGAATTTAATAGAACTTATTTTTTAATTCAATTAATTAATAACAAATGTTAAGGATGTTGCAATCCGATTAGTGGTTTAGTACTTGGAATGACGAGACTCTAAATGATGGGATTACTTGGCTAACAGATATTAATTAGGGTCTATCCCATGGATTCATGGACAAGGATGGATGAGAGACATAAAGGTTCCTTTTGAAATATACAATGTTTTAAATCGGATACATACAAGGATATTTAGTACCAAAAACAAATAACTCTAAGAAAATAAAAAAAATAATCAGTAAGTTTCTTTTATTTTGATGTGAATTACCTATAAATTATTAAATTGATTTTATTGAAGTTCTGTGTGACCAATCTGAAAGTATTAAGTAATCATGATAAACATGCAGTAACATTTATTTATAAGTTTATGTGATTACGTATATTAAACGCGCATGTGACATTCCAGGTGTTTCAGGCGTCCATAGGCTACAGTAACCGGCCCTTATCCTTGATTACCATCATCGTGGTAAAAAGTATCTCTTTATAATATTAATATAGAATAGTCGAGAGTATATTTATTTTTAACCCTGAACAATAAACACAGAGCCATCTAGTCCCTTAGTAAGCACAGCTTGTGTAATAAGTACTAGACAACAGATATAAATACTTAGATATTTTTTTGTAAATAGATATTATATATAGAAAACACCCAGACGGATACATATATATTATATATATACTTATATATATACATACTCATGAATACAAATATCGGAAGTAAAGCGATGTGCTAAACTACTAGTAATAGCTAGTATTATTTATATAAATACAATCGACACTACACCCTCATCCTCCACAAGTGCCCCATCGTATACTATTAGCACAGACGGGTGCACCATTCTAGCATTATACTCGTATCATGTACCAAGAAATAAGCGAGCGAGTATATAAGAGAGTTTATTCCATTTACATCACTACGCTGCAAATGATTTCTACTTCGGCGTAGTGATGTAAATGGAATAAACTCTTTTACATAAAAGCGACACCAGGTCAAACCTGTACTCACCTGCGTCTTTCTTCCAGTGATATCTTTGAAGTCTTCACAAAGCGGAACTAATGGATGATCAATCCGAACGCATTCAACAGTGTTGTCTTTGATACATTCGCAATTTATGCTAGGCTGAATATGGAAAGGTTTATATATTATGAAGGTATTATTTCGCACGAATGAATGTTCAGCGTGTAATATTTGTGCTTAAATGAGTAGAAATGTGGTAAAGAAAATATCATCTACATATATTATATATTTCATTTGAATTTATTTCTGTTCAACAAAGTATTAATTGTAAAAAGTCGTCTCTGTATCGCCTACATCATTCTCCAAGCTACTTGCTTTGTATGTAAATTGTCTATGTAGGTTGTATGAGGTTGAAATAATGCAGTGACATTCATGTAGTATTTACAGGTCTTGGAGGCATGAAATCTTCGTCCTTCAAAATTCAACGAATGGGTTAACTCATGATAACATGATGTTCATGATGCTGTTCATGTACATATCGTCGAGTAAATAGAAAAATGGTAGTATTCAAAATGTACATTTTTACAAGACAAGGACTTTAAAGTTTTTTTTTTAATTGATTTAAATTATTTTTTCTTCAAAGTTTTAAATTTTCACAGAAGTATTATATATCATTTTAAAAGTATTTATATAATGATTAAGACGGCGTAGTTAATTTAACTGACTTACATAATAGGAGGCAATTCTAGCATCTAATTTTAAAAATGTATTTTTCTATTTAATCGACGATCTGATATATAGGACTATCAACCTGTTCGCAATTTCAGTTACATATTCTTTGAGAAACTACGCACTTTCAATAAAATCTGATTAAAAATTTGCACACTGATTTGAAATTTCTTGGTTGAAGTAATATTATTAGAAAAGATCTCACATCTATCATAGAATTATTAATTCTTATTTTTTCACAAATACATAGTGTATCAGAATAATATATTATTTTATTTATTTATATTTATTTTATTTAGATTACTCAATGGCGTAGAATAATTACACTTGATTATTTATATGTAAGGCTAATCTTCTAAAATAAATATATAGAGTACTTAATATGAATATCATTATTATAATATTTGATATTCCTTCAATAATTTTCAAGGTTGTTACTTTACCGACATTACATTTTGGCATTTTCTCATATTTTTATACCATATGTTGTATATATTAAAAATAGTCCCTATTTCGTATAAAAGCTCCATTCGTGAAGCAGCGAACATTTTTTTTACTAGTAAATTAGTAATATTATGTTTTAAAGGTTATATGATAAATCTTTTTAGAAATTGTTTAATAATGTGGGTAGTCTGTATTTCAATTTTAAAGTAACCTCTAACATTATATGCAAACACCTAACCTAATTGCGTGTAGGTAGGTAGTGTAGGTAGGTAGGTATTTAATAGTTTTAAAGGATATACACATGTCTATCTGTGTTTGAACTTGGTCTTTGGTACATGTTCGCGAGCTGCTGAAGAAGGTCACAAGACAAGGTACTTTACTGATTTAGGATTTTACACGATTTCATTTAATTTGTACTTCTTTAACAAAATAAATTATTTTTAAATCCATCCTTATATACCAGATAAAATAATTGGTACCATTAAAAATGTTCTCTGTTCCTTTAATTAATACATGTCTAATAAATACACACAATATTCGTAGTAAAATTATAAATGCCAAGGTGTCACATTTGTCTATTCTAAACTGAACAAGTCTTAATGAAATTTGACATGAAAATAGATTGTATTATAAGGACGGACATAGAATATTTTTTTATTGGACGATAATGGAATGGTGCATTCACCTGCGTTGGTTTTCTTCACTGGGGCAGCAGTGGAAGATAATAAGATGTGGATAAAGTCAATTCAACTAGGTGTTACTAGAGGAAGGAAAGGTAACTCACATTATTAACAATTCCCTCCATCGGACAATAAAAACAGATCTCAGATCTTTTACCTCAATAAAAACAGATGAAGACACGGGTAACAACTAGTATTGGGAAGTTTCAGAAATGATATGTCGATACAGTAGTACATTTAGTTTATTCCTTTCTTCAAATTACACTCCACATAAATTGCGTCGCTGTACATTCACGACTGGTCGTCTCGGTCGCCTCGAACAAAGAGAGCAGCCCGCTCCTTCCTTGTTCCCGGCCTCTTTATCTCTATTCCTATTGGTGGCGGCATAATCGTGACGCCACCA
Organism: Achroia grisella; assembly: GCF_030625045.1. NCBI lineage: Eukaryota > Metazoa > Arthropoda > Insecta > Lepidoptera > Pyralidae > Achroia > Achroia grisella. Next base: position 1,296,812 of record NW_026712999.1, read on the forward strand.
ACTTCACGTGACTTACTATGGCTTTTAATGAATGAAATGTAAGTAACAAATTAGTCAACCGAGTGTTCTTTAGGTATTGAAGCTAACAGCTCGGCCATCCTGTTCGAAGCGAGTCCCTGCGCGCCATTACGACCAGGCATGTTTATGATCAGCATAAATTGAACAATTATGTAATGTTTATTATTTACAACAATAACGCTAACATACTCAAAACGTCACTATACGAAAATTAATATAAACTGAAACATTTATAAACAATTATATAATAGAATAACAAAGATATTATTTTCCTTAATAATAATAACAACCTTTTATTTGCAAATATGGATAATCAATAAGGTGTTACAACAGTTTTGCTATATATTTCGTTTATATTATCTCATGAGGTGTGCCAATTTAATTGGTAAGTTCATACAACATTCAAAAGAACAACTATTTCCCTTTTTTATATGGTAATGATAATCTTTATTAACAAATATATAATAATTTATTATATTTAGCCCTGACTTTCGAATTAGGTAAATCTGTGCCACAAAAGCCAGTATGTTGGAGGGGGAACCTCCAACACACTAGACACATTTTAAACATCTTAGTAAATCGTTAAATGTCTTTATATTTATATTGATTTCTACAGATCTAACCATATAAAATACCTAATGTAAAATTAAAAATGATCAATGTAACAAATAAGAAATACAGACCCAACACAAATACCCCTGAACAGTCACAACAATTCGCTCGTCAAAAGAACGAGCAAGTAACCAGCGCTTTGCTTTTTCAAACAATTGCTCAGCATCACATATTTATGATCTTGTGCGAATACAAACTTTCAAATAGCAAGATTGTCATAATTAACATTTTAATTAGTTCGGTATACCTATTTTGTAGTTGTTTAACGTCAAATAACTGTCTCTTTAATACAGTCATGAAAATTAGTTAACAGTTATCATGTAAATCGTCACATGTTTTCAAGATTCCTGAAATATGCTTAGTAATTGTAGTTTGTTTAAAATATACATAATAATAATAAAATATACAAAGATATAATTCTCTCATCCAATAGACATATTATATTTTTCAGTCCATCCGCAATTCCGTATACATAGATGTGTACCCATGGAAAGTCAACGATTCATTCAATCCATTGTCAAGGAATTACCGTAATACTAATAGATCATTAGTCGTCGGCACTAGGTTACATTGATCTGCACACGATTGATAAATTGTAAGAGTTTGCGAAAATTTGTAGAAGATTAAATAACAAAACAAACTAGAACCTAATAAAGTAATAAACCTATAACATTTTTTTTTTAATATATACATAGTTATATGAAGTGTCACGTTATATACATAGTTATACGCAAAGTGGAGTCTATATACAAAAATGCATATATCAGACATTTGTGGGGTTCATGAACTTTAGAAATAATATATTAATGAAAGAGGTTAGAGCAATTTTAAAAGATACCAACATTCCATGGATACACCACCGTGAGGACACCTGGTCCATCGTGTGGCAGTGAGGGTTTCTCCGAGCAGTTAGAGACCCCTTTGTCGACGGATACGTCAACACCCTCAACCCTCGCGACTCTTTTTTTTTTGCCCAACCAAATCAGGTAGGAACCTGCCAATGCAAGTTTACACATTCCAGTATAGAACTCACTATAGTTCTATACAGGCCAAGATCTTTTGGAAGATCGTCGTGAGATTTCTGGTTTACTTCTCATTTCCACCATAACTATAGATTAACCGCATAGTCATATTTCGTTAATTCGATTATTAGTTCTTAATATTTATTTGTTCTTATTACATGTTTCACTCGTATTTGTTTTCCATAACACAGGGAGCTCTACCAGTATTATACGTTTAGTTTCTTGAATAAATAATTTAATTGTATTGAAAAGAGAATTATTTAATGGATTAGATTTTCTACACTAATTGAAAAAGCATATTTATTAATTTTTAAACAAAAGTCTCAGAGAAAGATCATCTATAATATATCGAAAGTCGTCTGAAAATCCGCGAGATAGGTACAACTTAGTATTTATGTCATTTAAGATATTTATTCAAACTGAAGAATGTTTATGAATGGTAATTTCCTCAAAATTGGCAAAATAAAATTCCAGATTACTAATAGCACGAACAGTGGAAAATATTGCAAATATTTTTTTTTTTGTTCTACGGTAAAAGATAATGAATAGATTTCCATTTAAGGGATTATTTCTAACTTAAAAGGACTTAAAGGTATGGCAGAATATAAGCAGCGCGTAAACGTTGCTTTACTTAAATAACTATTTAAGTGGTGAGACCTAGTAACTTAGATAATATTCCTATTACAGCTGATAGTTATGAGTAACTAGTCAATTTTAGTTTCGAGATATGACATTTGAATAAAAATATTTACGAAATCATACTGTCGGGAATAATTCTGTGTTTTTTCGCTAGATGGCGCTAATTGTACTTTTGTTTAATACAGTGAAAAATATCCTAGATTCAGCGGTGTTTCATTTTATAATAAGAAAAATCAGTAATTTAGGTAGTTTAAGTCAGATTCAACAGATCGATATTACAATCGATTATTCATGTGCTTTGTTTAATTATTTCTGTAGTAACTTAGAATGTGATAATAATTCATTTAATGATTTAAACGAGATCCAAAAAAATATTGAAAACTAATGGTAACCATTGATATCACGACGACCTCTTTACTAACATTAAAACAATTTATTACAATTATAGGTGTACGGTATATGGTTTATAGAAATTATTTAAATAATCCCGTCTTTGTTTAAGAATGATCATATCATTATAAACCACATACATTACACGTCACTCAAGTTCAGTGTAACAGCTTAGGTATTACAAAACATTAATAGTCAATTTCCGGTTATTAACAGTTAACTGTAGGACAGTTTCGCTACTAAAAGATTGTCCTCCCAATCCAATTATTAATTACAAGAAGATATTATTCAGTAACGTATTCGTAACATACCTACTGCAAGCGCTAAACAAATTCTACAGAGGACTTGTCTTGTTCAATTTGGTTAACACCCAAGTTGTCGTAAACCCATAACAAATAGATTTGTTTTTGTGATATTAACATAGAATAGGTTATCTATCTACTACACCCTTTATACTATTAGTACATACACCCTTTAACCAGGGTTTGTATTAAAATATTGTAATTTATATTATAATATTACTTGTTTATGCATATGCAATGACTGAGTACCTGGTGATACGTAACTTTTAAATGACGAGCTGGATTTGATGCCGTGGTTTCTTTAGCTACGCCTTCCTTCGGTTCACTTCGCAGCGCTGCCCAACGGCGATGTACTTCGCCGATACAAAATAGGACCATGAGGCTACACGATTACTCCTTTACTAGGACCCTGGCCCTCTCACCTGGGCACTCCTGGGTAAAATCTAGGCCTCCCGCCTCGGCACTCCTAGGTCAACCCTGGCCCTCTCGCCTGGGCACTCCTGGGTACCCTGGCCCTTTCGCTTTGGTACTCCTGGGTCAACCCTGATCACCTGGACCCTGTCCCTGTCACCTGGGCTCTCCTGGGTCATTATCGTATCCACCAACTACCTCATCGATTTGCTTGGATTTTCCAATGGACAATTCGTCTTGTTCCATCACTGAAACTTAAAAGTTTAATCCATTATACACTGTTTCGCATACAATATACACATATATAACCACTTAAGTATGAACCAGTCTTCCTCTTCGTTTTAGCGGGTCTACTATGCAGTTAAACATTATTTATGAAAACTCATAAGGGTAGCAATAGCAAAAGTCTATACAATATACCAGTACACAATATAACGGTCCAATTGAATATACCATAAGTATGTTTAAAATATATATTGCATAGTAATACATCAATTTTGATACAAACTGTAATTATGTTTGAGGAATTATTTCGTCCATATTCCATTTAATTTAGTTAAGTCCATATTCAAAGTGTACCAGCACTAAGATTGGACGTTCGTTACTACGCCCAATGGATTGATGCATTTTTTTAATTTGAAATATAAAACTATATAACAAAACTTCTATTGTCGCAGTTTACTCGCAGAATAGTCTAACACAAGACTTTCGAGTCGATCCGTCTAAATTCCATCACTAATAAAGAAGGTCGTAACGCTCCCAGTAGCAGTGATCAGACTTCCGCACTCAACATACGTGGTCTCAAACATGCTCACAATAGCAAAATTATACACAAAATAATATAGGCCTATTAAGTAATGAATCAAAGACTGTTATATTGACAAATCACGGTCTATTTCGTACACAAATATTTTCTATTGCCGTTTAGTGTGTCAATAATTTATTTATTTATTTGCACACAAAATAAAATTACTACCATTACAAGAATTTTCCAAAAGCCTGCAATTAGTATAATACTGGATTGTAGACCCATACCACAATATACCTAGAACTTACATTCAATACGGTAAATAACGTTAAATAATCAAATGTATATGGAAAATAAATAATATAGGAGTACTGCAACGCAATTAATAATTTTTGGTAGTTTATGTTGTCTTTTACATAAAAGGCTCAAATTGAAACATTCCACATATACATATATTGTAATCTGCAAATTGGCAATCCCAGATATATATCCCAGTCTTTAATCAATGTCTGAACATTTTGAATTATATGTGTACCATACAATAATATAGCTCCATATCTGAATTATATTCAAGTACACTAGGTAGCGTCGCGTGTGTAGTAAATGCAAATAAACTTTATCGGAAGAATGCTGCCGAATATGTGTGGTAGATGTAGTAATGACGACAGTAAAACGATAACTGCACTTGACAATGTTGTCATATGGTCCCGAAAGTTTAGCTTGTTCTCGAAAAGCACGGCCAAATCATTTGAGAGGCAATGACTCGCAAGAATCCTATCTTTAAGGGCATAGACATATTCGAATTTATATATATTTTTAAATGTTTTAACAAATTATATCACGTATGTTAACTGTATAAAATTACGAACACATCAATGAGAAAGTGAATTAAATATTAAGGAGGAATAACAATATGATAGTTCGGTTGATGGAATGAACAGTGTGTTAAAGCCACACAATCGTTATCCTATCATATCAATTCTAATCGCGTTCAACAGGTACTTCTTATTATTTTTGTACCTTAAAATTTATAAACATTATTATTGCTTCTATTGATATTAACAAAATCCATTGTGCCCATTACAAGACACCGCGATATATATTTCATATATGTATATATTCAATTACCACAACCCGCATGATGGCGGGCGAACTACTGTCCAGGGAGTCCTGGTATCCTGTCGGAACCGGCCATCGCCGCATCTTAGACGTTATTATTATTTTATTTATTTAATAACATATTACAATGTGTTAGCATTTGTACAGTTTTTACTACTAATAAATTTATCAACACTATAAAATTACTGTTCCAAAAGTAAAGAACGCAACCTACCGTCATAAAGTTTCCCATTGTGTACCATCTTTAAGATATTCACAATATTAAAGGACGATTGTATAATGCTATAGGGTAGTCCATCTACGAGTATTTGCCGTATGTTTCTAGCGGTTTTCACAAATATCATTACTAAGAAGGCTCTTTAAAAAAAATATACTTTATTTTCAGGCTGGTTCACTTGACCCGAAAGTATAAATTATGATTTAGAGTGCATAACTTTTTAGAATTGAGATTTACGGCACAACGCATTTGCATGCCATAGAATAGCCCTGGTAAGATCCAAACGTAACCATCCCTGTACGTCCATAAACTGATACTATATCATGCAATCGCAAATAGCCAAATAATGAATTTAAAAATAAAATTATAAAAGTCATATTTGGAACGTCACGCATGGAACATTGATATTATTTCGTTTTGCTGTTATACATTTGTTTTTTCACTTCTCGAACATTCCGTGGCGTCACTATTGAATTCAGTGTACAATAAATTCTAACCATTTCTTTTCTTATGGAGAAAGAAAATAAAAATGTTACTTGCATTTGTAGGCGTGGCAAGAATCCAATATAGATCTTGTTGATCCCAATTCTGAAACTATTGGGAAGTTTCAGAAATGATATGTCGATACAGTAGTACATTTAGTTTATTCCTTTCTTCAAATTACACTCCACATAAATTGCGTCGCTGTACATTCACGACTGGTCGTCTCGGTCGCCTCGAACAAAGAGAGCAGCCCGCTCCTTCCTTGTTCCCGGCCTCTTTATCTCTATTCCTATTGGTGGCGGCATAATCGTGACGCCACCAACTTCACGTGACTTACTATGGCTTTTAATGAATGAAATGTAAGTAACAAATTAGTCAACCGAGTGTTCTTTAGGTATTGAAGCTAACACTAGTTACATATAAACCTTTGTATACAATATTCTGTAAGGGTTGAAATAGATCTCGCCAGAACAATGTTTAAACCTCTAGAGTAAGATTTTAGACCTGAAATTCTGCTGCAGTACCTAGTAAGGTACTCTAATATTTCAGGTAAGTAAGCATAATAAATCTTTTAAGATTATGTTCTCAAAAGCCTTAGAGACCCATTTAGTTACTAATGTAATGAAAATTTCTAAACGGCATGTTTATACGGCATATAAAAACAAATTGGAATCAGCATTCTGATATAAAGTATCTGTAAAAACGTAAATCGTACAGACTTACTCAATGTAGATCGTAGTGTTTAAAATGAATAATATTAATGATTCCAAACTATTATTTACGTAACTCGAAAGGATGACAAGTCAATGGATAGTATCGCAGATATCACGTTATTTTGTATTGTGAATGATACCACTCATACGTTGATATTCCTCAGAACTAAGACGTCATGAAGACGTCAATCGAAACCTTGCAAATCAAGCTATTTGGCGGCTGAAATATGTGAAACAAAGCTACCCGGATGACTTTTAACTAAATCTACCTCTGAAAACTGTATTAATATTTTAAAAACAATCCAAATTAAAGCAAAAGAGGAAATAATGTGCCCCAAGTGAGTACAGCATGAGGCTTCAATAAGGGTATAATTAAGATTTCTTAAGGGTGAGCACCGCGCACGTGACACCCATGGCTGTCTTAGGTGTTCCCATAGGCTACGGTAACCGTTTACCATCAGATGGGTTGTATGATTGTTCACCACCATCGTAGTACAAAAAAATATTTTATTATTATACATTTTGGCATAAGTAAATAACAAAAGTTCTCATTATCTATGACAGTAAACATTAAACACTACAATAAACATACTTTATGTTTATTGTAGTATAGCTCGAAGGGGCCTGTATTTTTATTAAATTAATTAATACTTGAACACTCATGGATTTGCTTACCCGACCATCAATTCCGCTTATAAATCTGAGCCAAATGAATCCCTTAGAATTAGGTTACAGGTAAATTTTGGGTCCGAATCTCATATGTTATACATGTCGTAACATCCCTTGCGTGTATTAGATTTATTGAAAAGGTGTATCTGTAGGTATGTGTATAATTTAATATACCAGGTTCGAAACTCTCCTACTAGTAACTTTAAACCCGGACTTAAAAACTTTATATTGACGACTATCTATTTTGTAATTAGAATTGCAAACAAGCTGAATTTGCAATTTTTTCGTACTACTCTAATGCTTTTAACTGCAGCTAGCCTTTACAGCTTCACCAAACGATAGAGGGCGAGTGCAGATGTTATTCCAATCTCGCAGAAGCACTAATGGAGTGGCTGAAGGCCATCTCCTGCCTGACGGACACAACTTTAGTCTGAGAGGATCGTTGTAATTTTGATCCACGTTTGAATTGCAATTTGAATTTGGGATCGATCGGTGGGCGACCGGGTGGTAAGTAACCGTCGCCTATATACGAGATCATGAACAGCACTACGGCCATTGGGTTAATATGTGATGCTTGGATACTACTCATATATTCCTGAGGATCACGATCTCATGTTTCTTCTTTTATCTCAACTGAAACACAAAAGCAGGCTGCTTGGCGGTTGAAGAAAGTGATACTAATGTACTCAGAGAAATATTTACAAAGTATATCTTGTTATACAATGTTTATGAATAATAGTACTTATAAAGAATGTGCATTTGTTACCTTTCAGTTATTTCCAAACCAATATTAGTACATATATCCAAATTTAAAATAATAATGAAGAAAAATATTTTTATATATTTTTAAACTTTACTTTCAAATGTGACAACATTTGTGTTGCTTTAGATAAAACGGTGATATATATTTATATGATATTGTGGGAATAAATATATTTTTTCATTTATACAACTTTATAACCTTCAACCTCTATGATATTTTAGATAAAAGATAGCCCACTTATCTTCTCGTTATATCTTCTTATTGAATAGTAATTCAGACAGCTCCATTTAGTCCCAATCTAAATAGATTTTATGTTATGGATACTATACAAATCATGTAAATACATACATAATATACATAGAAATATCCAGACGATATAAATATTTTTGCTAATGAGTACGATACGATAAATGCGTCCACCGGAAGTAATACGATATGCTATACCGCTAGAGTACCGACGACGCCGTCATCATTAGTATTAAACTTTGGGTCATATTTTATTGTACTTGTAAAATTTGTTTTTACTATTCAGTAAGTTCATGAATTTAATACAACTTATAGCCGGTCCGATGCGGCTTCTGTTTCTTCTCTGGTATCCAGTGTAGTATCTTAATTTCAGACATTCAGCGAAATTTGAGGACAATTCTCGCCAAAACTTGTGGAGTGAGTCCTTATAACTTTAAAACTTGCGAAGTCAACTATGTAGCAGACGATATAACATTTTGATTCAAAATTTATGATGTCTTTTCTTTATGGAATGAGATATTGGATTGAGATAGATGAGCATTTCAAATGTTTTCAACCTATACTTATGTTTGTTTATTGTTTTAATTTTTCTATATATTTGTTTTTATATTAATGACTAACAGTAGTACAGCCTGAAGATAAGCTGTAATAATCACATATGTCTAAAGTCTAAGTCTAATTAATACATGGTTAATTAGACTTAGACTTAGAGATATTTATATATATATATATATATATATTAATTTCTAAGTTTGAGCGCGTTTGATATATTAATAATAACCCTAAACAATTAACACCGTGTCATCTAGTCTATGGATACTAAACAACTGATATAAATACTTAGATTTATTTTTTGTAAATACATAATATAAATAGAAAACACCCAGACCGATATAAACAATCATACACAATACAAATTTTTGCACGGTGCGAGGAATCAAACCCGCGACCATCGGAAATAAAGCGGTATACTATGCAGCTAGACCACCGAGGACGACAATACATGTATATAAATAGTCCACTATCACATATAATTGTACAAAGTCGAGCTGTGTCGTAGTATACAATAAACAAAACCAAATGCATATTAATATACTGATCAATTGAAATTTTTGTTTACTAACTTTACTAAATTGCCCATTTCATTCAAGAGCTCTTCAATAATAGTGATGTAAGCTGTTCAAAATAGTATTATCAACTACCGCTTTCCCATACAAAATTACCTTATTTCCACAAGGTTTTAGCAACAGAAATAATTATTTTGGTGCCTGGTGCGATGGTTTACCGCTTCGTAGATATAAAACGCCGCCTTTGTTTGCTAAGACTGTAAAGTTTTACTGGATATAACTTAAAACATTTTTTAGAGACAGGTTTTTTTAAGTGTTTTTTCTGTATAATTTTAATGGAAAACAAGCTGATTGGTAATGATAAACGGTAACCATCGCCTATATACATGAACATCACCATACAAATCACGTTACGATCTGATTTGATATGACTTCGTACCAATCCCGAAGACTAAAATGTTATACCGTAGTACTTTGACATTTTGCTGCCTTTTCTAGCCTTATCGAAACAGCTTACAAAGCATGCCCATTATACTTCGTCATATCACTGCCTTATCTCACCTTTCAACCAAAACAGCTTACAAAGCAAGAATATTTAAGAATTCTATTCTTTTATAACTTAATTTAAGCACTTTTGAATAATTATAACAATTTTTTTTATCTACCGCTCGTTCGGAAAGCTGTCTCATCACTAGCAGAACGAGCAAGAAATTTGTGTGTTGCTCTTTTAAATAATCCTTGTAAGTTTGCATTTACAAGTTGAAACGTATGAATACAAACTACCAACCAGCACTAATTTTTTGGGTCAAATATAAATATACAATAAGATTAAATCAGTCGTAGTGATAAGAGCAGACCAGACCAGACCAGACTACAAGCAGCACTCGTTCACGAGTATGACACAAGGTGTTTTGCTGCAGAAATAGGTAAGATAGATGTACCCACGTAGACTACTTCGTATTAAGTCTAACTCTATTTGTATCAGGTGGGCTATTAAGCTTCAATATGTATAGTACCACTATATTAACATATAGCTGTTAATTATATTACACAGAAAGGTTTCACGCAGACACACACATATCATTCACTACATTATATACTACACCTAGTAACAAATTATACAACTTTACCTCACTATTTATTAGATTTATTACATAACAGTAAGTCCTCGGAGAGAGCCTGGAGATCTGTAGTACAGGTTTCGACTTAGTTCAGACTCCAGACTCTCACAAGATTAAATACATACTTTTGTTACTTTGTTTAATATTGTAAGTTTCCTTGTGAGCAGTAAATAAAGATTATTATTATTATTATTATTAATTTCATGGAATTTAACTATTTTTTTTTAATAAAATACACCGTTACATCGTTATGGAAGGTGTTACTTATGAATTTGAATGGTTATAAGGGCAGAGGAAGGACAAAAAATTGATGGATGGACTGTGTGAAAGATGATATAGTAAGAAAGGGAGTAAATAACGAGATGACGGCGAACAGGGATGAATGGAAGAGAAAAAAAATGGTACCAAATCCAAATAATTGGAATAAAAAAGAAGCAGACGATGATGACATAAAATTTCTAGAATAATATTACTTCTTATAATATTAGCTATCTGCTAATGAAAATCCCTTCAAAATCGGTCGAGCCGTTTCATAAATTATCAGAACACACAGACAGAAAAAAAAATTATTTTCGTATTAAGTACCGTACAGTATACTTTCTTCTGCATTTAGTGAATAGCTGATAATTTGAAATTATAAACAGACACTTAAATTTTATTTATTTGTAGAGATTATCAACTAATGCAGAAATACTCGTAAATTAAACTAATTTATTGGGTAATAAACCTATATTTTTGATACGTTTCTTAGATTTAAGTAACATTGTACTTATTCACAATGCAATTGGCAGATAGGCTATGTAGCTATGAAACAGTTAATAATAGATTTCCCTTTAATCAACATCTTCATTACACTTGGGGTGTGAAATGTCCCGTGAAAATGTATTGACCAAGATAATTCACTGATTGTGCTACAACTTCTTGACCGAACTTCATTGTTCATTTGATGGTCGTAGTTATATATAGTAATTTAATACACCTTAACTGAAGGGAAGAGAATTGTTAGTAGTGTGGACTCTATTGCCAACATTTCCGCGAAATTTCCAGAAGTGGAGACCATGACCATGTCAGGTTGGCCTCCACGGGGAAATCCTGGAAATTTGCCATGATGAGCAAACTCGCCTGACTTCATGCTCTATCATCCTCCACTGATGCCCCGCCAGCGTAATCCGTGCAGACGAGTGTATCACCCATTAAAAAAAACACAGCTTATATGTTAAGAAGTGTTTTTTTGCTGCGTCGCGGTCTTGAGTTCGATTTCTGCACGTTTCATTATTTTCTTCTCAGATGTATTTAAAATATTGTTTTTACTACCTATTCCGTTTTACTCATTATTTATCTTGCTATATCTAGAATCAAATATATCTTTGAGGTTTCCATAACTCAAAACCTGGCGTTTTATGAAAAATATATTAACAATAGGTGCTACACCGTTTTGGTACAGCGCGAGTCATTTCTTACCAACATTATTTATCATTATGTCTAAATATAACGTACGAATACAAGCTATTGACCTCAATAGGGAATAATATTGAAAATATAATAATATGTATACAATCATTCTTAATACGTCATATTACTATTCTTAAATTTTGAAAGTCTCGGTGGTCTAGCAGCTAATCACAGTGCTTTACTTCTGATGGTCGCGGGTTCGATTCTGCACACGGTATAAACACTTGTATTCATGAGTATCATTGTTTGTATTGGTCTTGGTGTTTTATATGTATGTATTTACAACAAAATACGTCTATCAGTTGTATAGTGCCCATAAAACAAGCTCTGCTTACTTTGGGACTAGATGGTGCCAAATAAATACCATTTCATTTTATTTTATTTCTTTACACACATAGGCCCAATATCATAGTGTATATGAAGTAGTATTTTAAAATACTTATAGTAATTAATATCGCCATATACTCAGTTACGAATACAGCCCACGTAGCATGTAATTTTAACACCTTAACTTCCTCTAGAGATTTAAACACCTATATATTAAGTTTAATAAAACAACCGACATTTGCCATTATAAAGGTCAACGGCGAAATGCAAAAACTTTTTCATGGAGGAAAATTCAATTAGGTTCACTCCATTTCGTTTACCCGATGAATTTTGTTTCTAATGTTACCTTTTACACCTTTTGTTTTGTTTGTGATATTGTTTTTTGTGAGTAACATTCGAATGTCTTTTTTTTTCCATTTCGTTTATTAATGACTGTTTATCTCGGTATTGCTAGTAACTCCTAATTTCTTAGGAATTTAAGTAACTCCATTTTGAAACTCCCATCTGGTATAAGATTTTTGTTTTATTAAACGCAAAACCATGACTTCACCTGTACAAACTTTCATCCCGTCATTTCACCCTTTTCAGATCTTTTTTTTTTCCAGCTAAAATATAGCCCAAAGCCATCCTTATGATATGTGTTAAGTTTCATTAAGATCCATTCAGTAGTTTAGCCGCGAAAAGGTAACAAACAAACAGACAGACTGAAACACTAGTTAATATTGGAATAAATTTTAATGGATTCGATCAATCAGTCAAAGTAATATTTTTATGTATACTAATACTGTATTGTGGAATGTTTGATTGTTTTATTTGCAATAGATAAAGGAAAAAAATAAAATATTCGTCTATATTTGATGGTCTCAGTGTATCGTGGGTTCTATTCTCAGTGTGTTCAATATATATATTTTTCTTAAATACAGATATTTGTATTAGTATAAATGTTTAATATGCGTATTATATAAATATTTCTATGGGTTAATGTTCATAGTACAGACTCTACTCAGATTTGGTTTAGATGCCACAATTATCCTGGATTATTACAATTTTTTTCAGCAAGAAACACGAAAATACGGACCGACGCATATTAGTCGGTAATATATACGTTTCAGATAAGTTGTGATAATATATTAATGAAATCATAACAAAATCCTGATAATAGTTCTTCCTTTAATGTCGTCAACATAACAGGAAAACGAAAATGTACGACGTCAATCTTAAATATATATACTAGTTACGTATTACAGGAGTTTGGGAATGTTGACAATGTTATAGATGATAATAGGTATATTTAATAATAATATTTTATATAATTCCAGCTATTATAAGTTTATGATAATTTATGAGACAACGATGCGACCATTATTACATTCCAGCAGGTAAGTTGCGATCTTGTTTGTAATATATTACTTTTTACGCAATGCATAGAAAACATCTAACTTGATATAAACAATGATTATAATGACTCCATGTCTGTACCGAGTGAGATTCGTGATCTTGTTTGTAATATATTACTTTTTACACAACGCATAGAAAACATCTAACCTGACATAAACAATGATTATAATCACTCCATGTCTGTACCGAGTGAGATTCGCGATCTTGTCTGTAATATATTACTTTTTACACAACTCATAGAAAACACCTAAATATAAAAAAATCATTATATTGACTACATGTCTGTACCGATCGAGATTCGAAATAGCGATTATCGGAGGTCTCTAAAATCGGTATGCTCAAGTCCACTGAGGTTGTCACAATAAATTAACATTCCGTGTAACTCCTAATATCTCCTAAACAATAACCTGTGCCTATTAGATTAGAGTTACCGAGGGGTCGGTAAAATCAAATTAAAGTACATTCATGTCGGCCCATCACACGTTGAACCACTTAGCGACTCAATTAATTTGGTACAAGATTCAATTATAAAAGATCAGTGTACTAATTTATTCTATTCTGTCTCGTCCCTGCTATGTCAATTTAGTATCTACATTAACGAGGGATTGAACACAGGTTATATAGGAGTCTATCAGAATTTATTTATAGTGACAAGACTGCCATTCGTAATATAATTATTATATTACTATTATTAAATAGTTTAAAATTATTTTAAAAGAATATCGTATAATATTAGAAATAAAATATATACAGAGACGGGAATGATGATTGTTAGTAATGTGGATTTATGACCCCATTACTAGCAATGTCCCATGTCAGGTTGACCTCCACGCAGTTCGCCCTGGAAACCATACTGATAAATTCCTAGTGAACTTGTCACGACTAACTAACTGCTAACTAACCTGACCTCATGCTCATTCTATCATTATCCACTGGTGCCCCGCCAACGTAAACCGTTAGCGCAGGCGGGTACATCATTCCATTATCATCCACAAACAAAAATATAAAGAAAATATATCGCAATATATAAAAAAGTGTGGATTATTTGCGTCTATGAAATTATAACGACATTCCAATATAAAGATAAAAATAGATAAAAAGTAACAAAAGAGAGAAGAATCGATCACATCCAACTAATTTAAAGGTAAACCTAGATCTACTATGATTATAGACACATTAATTCTAAAATGGCCTACACACGACACTAAATTATCAATTATCATTATCAAAACAATATTGTGGAGCACCCCGGATCAATTCCTAGTTCGTCTCGTGTGTAGCGAAATCGTGAACAATTTGACATGAGTATACCCGCCATCAGTAGACCATTTAAGAGATGTAGTCTCTTAAATGGTCTACTGATGGCGGGTAAAAAAATACAGAGTAAACTGTAAATTGAGTTATTTTTTTTTTAAATTTCGTAACAGAAAAATATGCTAATTTCCCTTATATAATATCTTATCTCTAAATATTTTATTTTAAAGTTTATCTATGTATATGTAAATAATTGTTTCGTTTGATGCCTACGACCGCATTCTATATTTGGAACGGTACCTAATGACAGATAATTTACCTTGTACCATAGGGAATCCAAATGATCATTTATAGTGAGATTACAGATAAGTACTACCCTGAACGCATTCTTTGCTGAGTCAATAAAGTGAGGTTTTTGTCCACATTAATGGGATAAGTCTTAAAGGTATAAGTAGTATCTTTAAGACTTCCTAGAAGGTATTATAGTCAAAGATATTGATGACTATTGACATCACAATTAACGCATTACATGAAATGCTCATTCGCTATAGTTGAACCTAACTTGGAAGACAGGGAGTCATCTTTTCTCGGATTAATTTGGTGTTTCCATCACCAGAAAGTCAATCAGAAATATAATCTTTCGGTGTCTGTTAGAGTAATAAATTACTGGGCCATCAAGTTATTAATAGACTAAGTAAAGTAACAAACAGATAGATTGAAATGAAATCAAATCAAATCAAAAATAATTTATTCATACAGGACATTTTAGTCGCTTATGAACGTCAATTCATATTTTTTACCTACAATCCAGTTTAGTATATAGATTAAATTGAGACGAACTGGCAAGAAACTCGATTGATTTTTTTAAAGGCAGTTAATTTACATTATATATTACCCGTGCATGAAAACTTTTGCCATGCACGTTTGTCATTTAAGTAATTATTTAGTGAGTAATTAGGCTTTGCTCAACAAATATGATTTAACTGATGTTTTAAATGCAGATGCACTGCGTATCTATATCTCTGGTTCCCCAATTAACTAATAGACAACGCCTCCTAGTTTTGAGTGCACTACATGAATATATTATTTTATAATGTGCACTAGCGACCAGTTTGTTATATTGCTCTGCATGACATGGAGGTCATATGGGTATCTATGAATTATACATCTAAACCTTCCCGAAGAAATCTTTAAAGTAGCGAAACATGTACCAAAATACTTTGTGTGATTTATAACAAGTTAGCACAGGAACAGAGAAGCTAAAAAAACTACTTTTCTTTATACTATTTACAGATTAATAAATAAGTATAAACTTTATAATCATATACATCAATATTCTCAAGAGTACACATTATATAATCAATATTCTCGCGTGTTGACTACACCTGAAGTGTTAACAGTGACTGCTCCTTTAATTCGCCATTAGTACGGATTGCGACGAACATTTGCAGTAATGTGTTCGTGGCATGCAGAGGTGTACAACACTTTGTGGGAATATTACGTTGTGAATGGCTTAACAGGTTGACTTCGGAATTCGATTTTACCATTCCATATTAGTGTACATAATATGATACATTATGTCTTAGTATTAATGACATTAATACTAAGACATAATGTATAATTTACATTGCTCGATTACGATATAAATATTCAATAATATACCAATCTATTACAAATACCTCTAATATAGATCATATTATAGGTATTTGTAATAGATTGGTCACTATTGTCATCTAATTAATTATGGTCATAATAGAAGAATTTCAAACCGTTTTTTGGTTTCTAAATTATCGAGAATAACTTAGACGATATATATTAACTATACCTAAAGTTCAGAGGTAAGAGGTAGAATGTAAAAACTCGTCTACGTTGGTACATCAGTTTCACCTGTTTCAGCCGCTAATAAGCTTAGTTTGTAAGTTGTATTTCAGTTGTATAGTGCAGCTTATGCAATAAAATAAGAGATATCACATCCTAATCGTCTAGAATAATAAACCAACAATTAAACCAACAAATAAATGGTATCGCTGGTATCACAACGTGATATCAGATACTATTCTGATTGATTAAATGAAATAAATAAAAAGGTATATCATACAAGCCATAGGGTATGTTTCTTTAGTAGGACGTATAGAGTTCGTTCTACTAAAGAAAATTCGTTAGTGTTTTCACGGAGTAAGCATAAGTATGTAGTACCTACCTTCGCGGGTTAGCTTTTTATATTTCGCCTAATTCACATATTATTCTTCTTAAATTATCACCTATATGTAATTAATATATATTACTATAATGTTTCATCATAATCCGTTCAGTAGTTTTTGCGCGAAAGATTAAGAAATATACATTTCCGTAATCACAAAGTTTCGCGTTTATAATATTAATATAATTAGGTCCATAATATTACCACAAAGTTTTAGTCATTAGAAACTACTATTATACTATACGAATATAATAATAATAATAATCTTAGGACAATTCACACAGCGCCATCTAGACCCAAGTTAAGCTAGCTAAAACTTGTGTTACGGGTACTAGATAACTGATACAAATACATAGATATTTTTTTTTTGTAAATACATACATATTATATATAGAAAACACCCAGACCGATACAAACAATCATACTCATGAATACAAATGTTTGTGCCGTGCGAGGAATCGAACCCGCGACCATCGGTCGTAAAGCGGTGTACTAGACCGCTGGACCACCGAGGTCGTCAAATGTATCATATAACATGTAAATGTAAATATAACATGTATACATTTAAAAAATTACAATATATATTCTGTACTAGCAGCACCGTCAATATGTATAATATTTGATAGAAACATAAGTTTTATGACACACGGCATCTTTATTTCTTATTTATGTTACTGAATATATTATGGAGATCCAATATGGCATCAAAATTGTGTATATGGTTATCGGATTATAGGATAACAGCTATTACTCGCGATTTCGTCTGCTTTTTTTAGAAAAAACATGCCTTATGATTGTTCTATGTTTTATATACATATATCCGTATGTTACAATGACGGGTTATTGTAATTGTACGGATATAGGATATAATATAGGATGAACATACACTTGAACAGTCCATCCTCACATTAAATTTTAATCCGTTCATCCGTTTAGTCGTGAAAGCTAAAAAACATACAGAGTGAAGATTTTACCCGCGGCTTCGCTCACTGTAATGATAATCTTGTTACTCGTAAATATGCCTACTAATAATACATACATATGCAAGTGATATCTATATTCATGTTAAATTTCATTAAAATACGTTCAACCTTAAACAGACAGACAACTTTCGCATTTATATTTTTTATGTGGTCGAAGTGGGAGTGAGAAGTATACCAATGAAATATCTCTACAATCTTCTAAAAGATCTTGACCTATCTAGTACTACAGTAAGTTACATACCATAAAGTGTATCTAAAGTTGTACTAGGTGGCTGATGACACCCAATGAACCCGGCTCCCGTATGGTAAATCCATGGAATGTTATATGTTTGTAAGAAGTTTGTTTCACAGTAAGAATGGTCAAAGTCAAAATTTGAGAAGTTTGTTGATTTAATAATACAATCAGCAATTTGATCAGCTTGTTACGATTTATGCATGTACATAAGCTACTCGTAGATATTAAACACAAATTATCGCTCTTAATTCAATATTTCGCATTAACTGCACATTCGGTGTTGCAAATTAATAAAATAAAGTTTTATCGCATTGTTGATAGTGCATATTGAATGTAATTGACATAGGTAGTTTATATCGAACATCAATTATGCTGCATCTATTAGTTAAGTTGGTTTAACACTTTTATCATATTAATATTATAAGAGCGAATATTTATAAGTATGGATGGATAGATGGATGGGTGGATGTTTGTTACTCTTTCACCCAAGTACTATTGAATGAGTTTTGATGAAACTTTACAGTAATATAACTTATACATCAGAATAACATATAGGTTATAGTTTAAAAAAATATTATGTAAATTGGGCAAAATTTAATGATATATGTCAAGTAAATGTGATGGAAACGAAGTTGCGCTGGTAATTTAGTAAAAACTAAATCTGCTTTTTATAAACGAGTGGTAGTCTGTGAGTGGTAAGTAAATGTCTCTAATGCATTGCATAACAACCTGACGTGCCGAACTGATCATAAACAGAACCGTCACCCATACATGAACAGTATCACAGTCTCACATCATTATGTGACTCTGCGCTGGTAGCACGAGCGTGTGTTTCCATTCCGGAGAACTAAGATGTCATATCTTCAGATAAAAAACAAATTGTTATGACTATTCAAAAGTACTTAAATTAAGTTTATTTGAATAAATGATTTTCTATTTTATTCTATTCTATTCTTCACTCTGTAATCTCAATGCCTTATCTTACCCTTCAATTGAAACTTACGAAGCAAGCTGGTTGGCAGCTAAAGTAGGTGGACATAAGAAACCCACGCAGATGAGTTTGTGCAAAGTCTATATTTTTTTTTATACTACTGTTGTGGCAATCAAGCATACGGCCCATATCTCTATATACTTATAATTATTGCAGTGTGTTTGTCTTTAAAATGAAGAAACCTCCCTGCTATTTAGTATCTGGACGCTTCTTCTCTTCTTTTTTTACTGTTTTTGCTGGTAGCTACTTTGCCCAAAGGCTAAGTATAGCCATTCAAAGAGGCAACGCTGCCAGTATCTTGGGTACGCTGCCTCGATGTGCCGCGTTGGATTACAATGATTGTTTTATGTGATTATTTGTACTAATGTATTATGTAAATTTCCTTAAATAAAGTCTTTAGAATTATATGTAGAATAGAAAGGTTAGATAAATAATAGTTTAGTCTTGTTATCTACATATATTATATAAAATATCGAGAATTTATCAAATCAAACTCTGTGACTTTAATTTTAAAAAAAGAAGGCAATTAGTTTACAGTAGTAACTTCGTATAAATAACAGAATTGTTACATAGATGAAATTTGTTGATTCATTGTTTAGAGTTTGTCTGAGTATATTATGATGAATGAAATTCAAGAGGAGCCCGAATCCAGACTATTTAATGTTCAGAATACAGTAAAACTATGTTTGTGCAATTTGGACATTGAGCATTTTAATTCAGTGCTGTTTCAGCACAGAATTTAAATTTAGAATATACCTATCTTTGATATGTTTGCAGTATTACTACTTGTAGAAACTAATAATCAATAGACTTTGGATCTAATTCAAATTTTACAACGGCATTTGCACCTAAATATCCCTTGAATAATGGCCACACAATCCTCAAAATCGTTGTCCAAATTCGTGTGAACAGACTGCACGTTACGTCAACGGTATTATTAATTGTTACAGTTTTAGTTGGTGTTAGGAGCAAATTCATAAGATGTGCGTTTAAAAAAAATATTTCTCAACGAGCGGTCGATATGACCGTATTTCATTTTAACCCGCCTGTACCTCTTAAATATACTACGGAGGTTTAACTCTTTCAATAGTTGTGTTTACTGTCTGTGGTATCGTAGCTCCCAAACGAATGTGATTGAGATGGTTCTTAGCTACTATTTATTATATCTTATTTATTGAACTTCTGGTTACTTATTCTTATTAGTTTATAATTACAATATAATACGAGATACATTTCGCTGATATATACGCCTCGATTTAGTCTGTATAGTTTTTATTGACATATATAATCAAGTTGTTTGATTGACAAAAAAAATTTTAGTCAAAAATTTCTTTAAGGGGGTCTTCCTATGTGATGGGTTGAAAAAATCGTTTTTTTTTTTTTTTATAAATTGCTCCCTTAACATGTCTAGAATACGGTAGTAAAGCGATTTTAGAAAATTCGAAGTCGTTTTAAAGGTACAGCAGGTAAAAGAAAGAGCGGTTCGGAGCGGTGAGTTGGCAGTTAGAGACCGGGCCTATTGTGTACCGTCGGCTTTATACCTGGCCTCCCTTTTATTAATATATTTGTTTATACAAGTTTAGACACGTTTCTACAGACTTAAACAGAAATTTCTATTGTTATAATATTTTACCGAAGTTATTTTAGTCTTGGTTGAACTTCGAAGAGAGCAACAGCTACAAATTATTTTTTTTCATAATGAGTGGACGGAAAGGAAGTACGAGTGGAAATGTTCATCCTGGTCGTAGTAAAAAAAGAAAGTTTAGTGGAAACCGTTTTACCCACCAAAATGATACGATATTTACATCAGCTTCGGCCAAAAAACTTAAAAATAACATGAACATGAATGTTCCCATCGCTTCGAATTTCGCATATTGCATTTTGGAGTTTGTTTCTGTATTTGCTGCAATCTCTGAAATAGTTATATGTAAAACTTGTAAAAGTGACAAAACAATAACGAATCTTTGAATTCTTTGATTTGGACTTTCGCTCCTAAACATCTTCATTCTGGTCCCAAAGTTGTTGAAATTGCTAGCTACTTAGCAGTTATTATCTTTAATGAAGGTTTTCAAGGTATTTTAAAAGTTATGTCGATTATGGGATGCCCTGTTGGTCGTGAAGCCCAAGCGTATGTTGAGAAACGGGATGAAAAGCGAATCTTACGCTCTAAGCGGCGCGTAAGTGATGTCGTTAAACAAGCCAGGATTGACTCAAGAGCTGAACAATCTGCTTTAAAAGAGTTTCACGAGGAAGAGGAAGGAATACTCTATGGACCAGGCATCGCCGATTGAGAGTAAGTTGATATTTTAATAGTTTTTAACGGACTTGAAACTTTAAACGCGTTTTTCTCAAAACTGTGTTTTTCAAACTTTCCTCCATTGTATCTCAGAAACGGCTGGACCGAATTACTTGAAATTTACAGGGCACACTCAATATATGTAAACGCATGGAATGAACTATCAATCTATCATCAATCGAAAATTTTCAAAACTTCGATTTTTTTATAGCAAAAAACAAAAAAAACAAAAACGCCTAATTTGCAACTTTTATTTCAAATGTCTATCAAAAATCCAATTTTTTTATATTCATTTGATTATAGGTCATTCCGTGCTTTTAAGCCTACAAATTAAAATGCCGTTTTTTTTTTTTTCAGATAAGCCGATCAGCCGGAAT
This sequence comes from Achroia grisella, assembly GCF_030625045.1. Taxonomy (NCBI): domain Eukaryota; kingdom Metazoa; phylum Arthropoda; class Insecta; order Lepidoptera; family Pyralidae; genus Achroia; species Achroia grisella. The sequence goes on from NW_026712999.1 coordinate 1,318,865, forward strand.
CGTGGAGGAAGTGGGAGCTCTTTTTTTCGAGGTGGGGGTGTTCAGAGCGCTGTAACTCTAGTTTGACTGAATATTTTTAGCTGAAATTTTATATTTATACTGTCCAAATATGTGTTAATAAATGATAAAAAACTTGAAGCTCTAAATATTTACTGGTCGTAGAAAAAAAATCCTAAAATATCCCTAAAAAACAGGCCGTCACATAGGAAGACCCCCTTAATTAAATTTTATAACCAACTTTTCACTGTGGTCATGAAGCGTAAATTGCAGGTTCATTTCGAACATATATATCGGAAGTTCAACAATTTAGAAGTTTATAACTTAAACACTGTGAATGTTGCCATGTACGTGCTTCTGCATAATGGGATGAACGCAAAGCGATAATGATAACAATGAGGATTGAAGATGTCGGTGATGCAACAGTAGGCACGTCGCTTTACATAATTGTGGATTTGATTCCAGATGTGGACAATTTAGGACACAATTGTAATTGTTCCTTTAACCATTTTATGATATAGTTAACCGTTACCTGAGCTTTCTAGGTCCTTTAACAAATTACAAAAAAATAATTAAATTCAAGTAATACTTACTTTAGATGTTTTAAAATCACAAAGAAAGTAATGATTAGCACTCTCTTATATCAATAACTCTTTATTGCACACAGATAATAAATAAAGAATAAAGAATAGTCAACAGACGGTATTTTCGCTGTAAAAAAACTCGTTCAGACAATTTGTAGCAAAATGAGTATGAAAATAAAAAACATTTTTACCTTTGAAATTACAAAAACTAGAAGTATTTTAATAATTTATAATTTGGCTAAGTTCTCACAAGTACTAATATTAATATAACTTTATTGTTTTTGAATAATAAACATCGAAATAATATAACACTTAACAAGAGTGCCCTCATATGCTTTATTATCGAAATTCTCATTTAAATGTTCTGTAATATTAGAATAGAGGTTTTGTTATAGGTTACAGTAAAGCTATTCTGAAAGCGACTAGCAACTGTTACAACTGCGGCATTATTATCTGCAATACTGTTCGATAATTTCGAGAACATTTTAGGTTTGTTTCTGGTAGTCATTATTACTCGCAAATTTTCTTCGCAAGTAGTTTTAATATCATGTTATTACTGCACTATTGCTGTCTTACCAGCAATTATACCTTCATTAGACTACATAATAATTTGCTGCTTATTGTTGTTCTTTTTATACGTAATTTTTGTCATCTATATATATGTTTTTGTTGTTATGTGTTATGGTATGTTTTATAGTGATTTGATGAATTTTGTAGTTCAAATATTTAGCAGATCGTTTCATCTTTCATTCTATCAAATGTTGTGTAATTACATCATCAATTTTTATGTATATATATCTGTCATCTCGGACTCCTGTTATTGCTAGCTTTTATAAATTTTAATATTACTTACTTATACTTTTTTTATATGTGAATTTTGACTGTCTTACGAGCCTTCTTGGTAAATATATACACGTACAATGGGTACACTGGTTTTTATTGAATAATCATGTAGTGAACTATTATTATTTTTCACACAAAAATCTTAATTAATGATTGACACTATAAATAAACTTCTTTCTTAAATAGTTTAATTATTTCTATCAGGAAATTAATGAAGACATAGCAAATAACCATTATAGCCATTGAAAAAATACGTAGCTTTCTAAAATTTTAATATTCTTATGTTGCAATTTGTGCTTTAAATATATGAATAATCACGTGTTTCTGTTTTACGGCAGAAATATATGAAACAGTGGTAACCAGTCAGTAAAGTTGCGAAAAACGATACAAATTCTAAAATTAGATTTATTTTTCAAACGTTGTCTGATAAACTCGTATAAAATGTTCGAAAATGATAGCAACGTTTTGCATGCAAATTGGAACGAAAACCAATGATAAATCTTTTATATAGCTCATGATTAATCACAATTTCTTTACGCAAATCCCATTTTTGTTGCATCAAAAAATAAATGACTACTATTAAATCAAATAGATTACTTACAGTTATTCATCACTACCTACATATTTTTGAATTTACTACTAGATATCAAGCTGTGAGTATATTTAATGGCACTAGCGTATTTAGGTATTTTGTTTTCATATTTAGTTCAAAATAGTGCCAGTGTGCACCTTTTTAGACCTCATTATCATTACATAGTATAAAACAAAGTCGCTGTCGCTGTCTGTCCGTCCATATGTATGCTTAAATTTTTAAAACTACGCAACGGATTTTGAAGCCGTTTTTTTTAATAGATTCAAGAGGAAGTTTTATATATATAATACATGTACAGCTGTGCGAAGCCGGGACCAGTACCTAGTTTATTATATTTTTATATATACAATTTAAATACTTTTTTGCCTTTGTTCGATTATTATTGCCACTTTTGAAATATATCTCTTTTCCCATCAGCGACCTTAGTCTCTTTTCGTATTAAAATTATTAATATACATCATTACAGTCCTTAAGAAACCTTCGTTAAAAATGAGATCAATATAAGATATCCTTATCTTAATATATATCACTTTACCTTTATTTAACTGTTTTATATAAAATACTCTTACAATTGACGGCTTCGATGATCTAGCGGTTTAGCACACCGTTTTACTTCCGATGGTCGAGGTTCGATTCCTCGCATGGTGCAAACATTTGTATTCATGAGTATGATTGTTTGATTGATCGTCTGGGTGTTTTTTAGGTATATGTATATATTTACAAAAATAAATATCTAAGTATTTGTAACAGTTGTCTAGTACCCATAACACAAACTCTGCTTACAGTACAGACTAGACTGCGGTGTGTTAATTGTCCAAAAATATTTAAAAAAAAATTTGTAGCCACAGTACTAAAAAACTGTATGTGTGTTTTAGAAAAATAATGTACTAAGTATACTGGCAAATAAACATTTTTATAAAGATTAGTATAAGAAAAGAAAAATGAGATTTTATTATAATAACTATCCTTATTGAGAAGAAAATAAAACATTTATGGATTTGATCATGTTCCATAAATGGTGAGTTGGTGATAGAATATCTCTATTGATAATAATCTCAGGACAATTCACACAGCGCCATCTAGACCCAAGTTAAGCTAACTAAAGCTTGTGTTATGGGTACTAGACAACTGATATAAATACATAGATATATTTTTTTTTCGTAAATACATACATATTATACCTAGAAAATACCCAGACCGATACAAACAATCATACTCATGAATACAAATGTTTGTGCCGTGCGAGGAATCGAACCCGCGACCATCGGTCGTAAAGCGGTGTGCTAGACCGCTAGACCACCGAGGTCGTCAAAATATTATGTCTATTATCTATAGTGTGAAACAAAATTTTATGAGTAATTTGCTAGTAGTTACGTCAATTATAGTATGGTGAGATGTTCCAAATATTGATTGATTACTATTGATTTCATATGACATCCTAATATTTTTATATCCTAATGTCCCGGCAAACGTTGTTTTGCCATATAAATTTAAATACTAATATTGCTATTAAAAATAGGGTTGGTGGGTAGAAGGGTAAACATTTAGAGTTGTACGTTTTTTTAATGCTAAATCATAATGACTAAAAAAAAGTCCAAAACATAACTATTAGGGAAGGACAACCCTTATCACTTCTATTTTTTATACCTTTATAAAAAATACTCAGACCTACTGAATATGCATATAAAATTTCATCAAAATCAGTCAAGCTGTTTCGGAGGAGTATGATAACTAACACTGTGACTTGTGTGACAGAATTTTGTATATATATCTTATAAGATACGTCACCGCTATCGCTTGTGAATGTAACTATATCCTTAACATACTGTAAAGGACAACTCGGTCTTGTACTAATATATCATCTAGGTAATTTCTAAGCAATTTAGTTGTCTTGGTATTTCGACCGTATTAATATTACCATGTAGGTATTTATTTCAGTAAAACAATGTCAATGTATGCTTATAATAAACATTTACGTATTATATTTATATTAATAGGTATTAATGTAAACGTGATGGTAAACACAGTTTATTTTTTATTTTTTACTAAGCCCATATTATAAATACCTTCTAGACTAACATACCTATATAATAATTTAAAAATTATGATTTTTTTTATAAAAATAATATATTGATATACTGAAATTTATTCTGTGGTCACGACACTTTCGACGGCAATCTGCCACGGTAGCACGATAACCCTTCGGCCAGTTGTCCTCCTTCATGAAGGTGGGCAGCATATTAACAGGGACCCGGGCCAAAAACGCCTTGAAACTCGCATAGTGACTCGACTTCAGCTGCTCCATAATGTAGACGGGACAGGTACTTTGACGTGGTCGGTGTAGCAGAATTTATAGGTAATACTAATTGTTATCATTCCTTTATCCGATCGCAGTATGTCAGTACATCTTTTTTAGACTAATATCTATGATTGCTATAAATTATGTAATTATAATATTAATGGATAAATCACACAACGTCATCTAATCCCATGGCAAGCAGACCTTGTGTTATGGATACTAGACAACTAATAAATACTCGGATATTTTGTAAATACCATATAGGTACATAGAATATACCCAGACAGATACAACCAAGCATACTCATGAATACAAATGTTTGTACCGTGCTAGGAGTCGAACCTGGAACCATCGGAAGTAAGGCGGTGTGGTAGACCGCTAGACAGCTGAGGCCGCTAAACTACAAGAATAGTGTAAAGAATTGTCTATATAGCAAAACAACTTCATTTCGTAACGCCATCATGATTCTAAGTAAACATAAATCTAAATGAGCGGTTGAACTAAGAAAGCGTTTTCAACAGTAATTAGTGCAAAATAGACTTACAAGCTCAACATCAACTCACACACGCCGATAGAAGTGGCGAGGGCTTTCATTGGCCTCATTTCAGATTTAAATCTCCGAATTTGCTCATCGCCAACTTAAATTCAACTTTCTTACAATGTTATAAAGATCCATACAGAATTTAGGATGTGCAGAATGAAAATTTGCGAATCGCTAAGAACAAAGCTCCTCTGCCAAATTGTTTCTGGGACGTATTAATGGAGACGCAAGTGTTCTTACGTCGAGCAAATGAATCGGAAGATTTTACAATTCCAAACGCAAATCAGGAATATGGGTTTTTCTGTTAAGCGGAAACCTTATGTCATTCGTATTGTGATTGTTTTCTTTTTCCTTCTTTGCCAATGTTTTATTACTTCACTTGAGAGATGCGTGGTTACAATCTTTGCTAGGGATTTTGTCAGTTACTTTTAGGGTTCCGTGTTGCAAAATATAAAATATACTATTAATACCTAAATTTATATATCTTTCGTCATCGGGTATAAATTAACGATAATTTTTCTGAATCGAGTAATTAAAAAGAAATTATTAAATGTTCTTTTTATAGTCTTCTCATCGGTTAATTGAAGACTATGCCAATATATTAATAACGTATTTTTATGTAATTAAAATGATACAGTAGTTATAAGCCTACCTGATTGAAAGTGGTAATATTTAGTCAAAAATCACATAATACTACGGTTGTGTATTTTTTATTTCTCTTTAATCTATGGTAGATGGTATTAAGTATTATACAAATATGTCTGATATAAAGCAAATTCAGATTTTTCACACTACCTCAAAATATAGGTATTTTAGCTTTACCCAATTACAATAGCATTAACGGGAGAAATCTACGGAACTCGGTAGCCTCATGTCTTATTCACACATATTTTTTTGTGGTAACGCCGTACACATTTGTCGTTTTTCAATCTGCCGAAGTAATAATTTATTTTCAAACCATTTTCTGGGTCGAGAAATTGGTTTGCTTTATATTTTATTCGTTTAATGAATCATTCGTTTGTGTACATTTAAAATTATTTACATGTATATGAAATGCAAAAAGGTTTATTTTTAATTTATTATTTTACACTTTTAATTATACTCGTATGTTGCTTGTTTTTTTACAGTGTTTGTTCATACAGGCAGATATTAAAAATAAATAGCTGTATGAGCCAACTATTTGATTTTATTTTTTTATTAATACTCTTTCCTCTAAAAAAATTGTATGTAATACATAAATCAAATAACGGAGAAGTAGTAATAGTATTTAAAAACTAAGTAGCTGTAGTACTTGGTACAGTTGAGTTCATAGAATTATTCGTTGGCAGTAATATTATTAGTAAGAAAATTTTTATTTTTTAGCCCAAAGCTTAAAGTAAATACATTATTATAATATTGAATTTTTATCACCCATGTTCACTAGAGTACCGAGTACCTACTACTGAGTTAAGTCTCGCTATTTAACATTTATTTTATTCAGAGTTAGAGCTGGTGTTAGTATGATTATAATATAACACGGGATCTAATTGATATTAAAATTTGTCATTTCTATAGAAACTTGAAAATATTATTTTCATACGAAATTGAAACTTAATAGAATAAATTACACCCTCTCCATAAGGGTCATTCGTAATATATCATATTCCACTGAACTTTCCTCTCGGCCTTTAACGAAAAACCTTACATTATACATAACTTGTGTTTATAAAATTATGGGCCGACCCAAGCTTCGAATGAAACTCATAATAAATTCAAATCTTGGAAATTGTTTTAGCAGCTGAGTCGGTTTCCAGAAATTTCACCAATTGTCCAAAATTTATGTGTTCACATCACCGCTGAACTAATATAACTTTCCCTTTTGTACACATTAGATTGTTCGTGTTTATCATTAATTCTGAATTGTTATTTGTACATTCGAGTAGAGCAAACACAAGACAATATGGGCTTAATTGTATAGAACGGTAATTTCGATTGTCAAGTTGCGTAAGTCGGTTGTTTGTTTATAGAGACCTTTACAAATCGACAGTGTTATTTGTTGTCAATGCGAATACTTTTATAAAACAGCTTCGATGTTTATAATAATTAACCCAGTGCTAAAGGAGTGGGTTTCCACCCACTCCTTTAGCACTGGGATAATAATATCACAATTAGTAGAAAAAATGTATTTATAATAGTAGAAATAACAATTAAAATGTTAATAGTGGTCCATTAAAAATATATCTACATGTTGGCCAGGTAGCAGTAGCAGTTGAAGACTAATTGTAAGGACCTTCATCGCTAAGGAGGTCAAATAGATCATCATAAAAACTACAACCACTATATCATGAGTGTACAAGTAATATAGCTTACACCCGACATTAAACTCAGGGGTAGTTGTGTTGGTGGAATAAAAACGGCTCTGTGTGCACTCTAAGAAATCAGTCGATTTCGTTACACACAAGGAGATCTAAGAAGCGATTCAAGGTACTCCTCATCACTGCTCATATAGTATGTCTGATTTTAGTGTCGTGTTTTTAAGAAGAAGAAAAAATAATGTTCAATCTTGAAATATATATGTAATACTTAAAATTTATAGTATACACCAGTGTTTCCCAACCTTTTTAGTGCCATGCCTCACCTTAGCCTGTCTAAAATTCTTATGCCCTTGTAGTATACATCATTTTTAAGATTAAATAATTGAATTGTTCATTTGAGAAACTTAAGCACCTATTATGTTAGGAAGAAATCACTAGGAAATTGTCAATTCATCTGAAAAGTAAGTAAATTTTCAAAACATATAATGAAAACTAAAATTTGCTTTTCGAATTGCCCCCTTTAACAATCAAATTTCCTCCCTGTGTGGGGTGGGCCCCACGTTGGGAAACATTGGTATATACTATAATATAAGTGTTCCTTATTAGTGTAAACTGAATACTAATAACAAATGCCTGTACGAAACGTAATCGGAATACTAGAGTAATACAACACATAAATAGGCTTACCGTTTCCGTTCTATACATATTTCATATTTGGCAACCTAATTTCAAAATATTAAGCAGATTCATTTATTAATCAAAAATAACTCTAATATCCATCGAATAAAGCACATAGTTGTAAATATCAACTATAAATTTATCGTATCGCTGCAGTCATTTATATTACATTCATATTAGTTGTTTTGGTTATAATAATAAGGTCCAAAATTTAATGATATAGTGTAGAGTGGTAACATTGTCATGTCTAGATTTTATTGCAGACAGTACGTGACTGACTGTTAGTAAGTTATGTGGATCAAAATATACATATAACAATTAACTTAAACACGCCTATTTCAAGTGGCTTGTCATTTGCATGCATGCTTCTATTCGTTTGAAGAACATATTGTAAAGATATATCACCTTACTTGAAGTGATAATGGAATACACGCTAACATGTTCAAAATGATTCCTTAATGGAATATTTTGACATAAATCTTGGGAGTTTAAACTAAAATTAATTTTAATATTGGTAGGTCCTAGGTCTATTTCAGGTTTAGTTCAGGTCAATCGTTTAATATAAAAAAGGAAACAATCTGAGAGACAGACTAAAACACTCTTGCATTTAGAATATATATATGTTCGCGGGTTCCTCGGACGACGCAAACATTGTATTCATGAGTTTTTATCATTGTCTGTTGTATCGTTCTGATTGTTTTCTATGTATAATATGTATATATTTACAAAAAAAAAATATCTTCAAAAATATCTATATGTATTAGTTGTCTAGTACCCGTAACACAAGCTCTAGCTTAACTTGGGTCTAGATGGCTCTGTGTAAATTGTCCTGAGATTACTATTATTATTATATATTCTAAATGCACGAGTATACTACTTTATACTCTGTTGTATATGCACTGTGTATACCATAAGTATATATCAAATAAGTAGTTATAGAGGTGGCTGCGTCCGCCTAACTATTAAACAAATAAAGCAGTGCGTAACAGACGGTCTTTGTATTTGCTCGTGTCCCCAGTATAAACATACTCGACAAAGTAATAAAGTATGTACGTATTAATTTTGAAAAGCCTGTAAAGAATTAGTCGTATCCGATACAACATTTTGACAGTTTATTCACATTCTACTTCTACGTACTGTTGGCAGATCCCCAAAGACTGCATGCACCATGTACTTACGGCAGACGTTTCCTTTGTAAATTTGCCGTAATTGTTAGTTTCTTTAATCTATATTCATTTTGCACCAATACTTTATAACTATGTTCGGGAATTTAATAAACTTATGAAAAGTTGAGATCATGGAGCCGAGAGGCCAAAACATTTTTAACGTATATTACAGCGTCTCTCAAGGTTACTAGTGCCCCCAAACCTGGTAACTACTTGACTCAGAAGGTAAGTATGGCTATGCGAAGGGCTGTCAGTATCTTGCGTAGACTGCCTAGATTTGCCACGTTGGATTACAACAATGACTTTTTTGTACGTGAATTAAATGTTATTAATCATTTGTGAAAAAAATATTTAAAAAATGGACTTATTATATTTGTAAAAAAGTTACCTTTCTTTAAAGCTTATTATAAAATTGAGTTATTTATAAATTATAATAATATTTTTGTTTTATTTGAATAAAGATTATTTCTATTTCTATTTTTTGTCTATCGTTAGCAGCCTAGCTGCAGCTCACAGTGCGAAGCGAGGCGCTGTAAAAGACGCGCCGTACTTACCCCGCAGAATACTTCCAGATGAAGTCGAAACAATTGGCGCGAGTGAGTGAGACACCCACGCCTTTTTTATTTTAAATATTAACTGAAATATCAAACAATGACGACTGACCGACGACCGAGCTTTTCGCTGTGGTAACAAGTCAAAAATGGGTATCCGGTAGAGGTAAAAGACTGTACAAAGTCAACCTGTGTTATCGTGCGTTGATTTTTGTGGCTACAATTCTCATTGCTAACATTTTTTTAATTATTCATTTAATGTTATTATTATAAAAAATTGTATTAAAAGTGGTCGCTCAGAGGTTTCTTTTTTGACAAGAAGTAGACTTATATCTTATAACGGAAGCTGCTATTATTTTTAATTATCTTATAAAAAAAAATTAATAAAAATCAATAAACGCTACACATAAGAATTTCAATGAGACAATTCCGTATCCGTTGACGCCTTCCTCTGAGTTAATCCCATACTTATTATTCTAGTCACGTGATGCTAGCATATAATAATAATAGAATGGGCAAGTATATAGATATTGCGTATTTTTGAATAAGGTAACACTTACTATACTATACTATCATCATCATTAATTTGTCTTCATCCCATTATTTTGGGTCGGCGAAGTATGTCATCTTATAACACTAACACAAAAATAGCTACTGCGTCTTTTTGAACATGGTACTACTTACTAAGTATAATACTACAATTACTATCATCAACATTAACTTGTCTATATCCCATTATTTGGATTGAGGGCAGTATATCATCTTACATTGTACAGTTTAGATGCACAATCGTAGCCATATTAGTGTGTATCTAAAATAATAGATATTTTTACCCCTCCGATCGATCCCTCATCCAATTCAAACGGGGATCAAAATTACGATGGTCTGAGCCTAGGTTTGAACCCATAGCGGAGCTCTGACTAGAGTCGTATTCGTTAGGCGGGAGTTGGTCATCAGCCATTCCATAAGTCCTTCCGCGGATCTGAAGTGCCATCTGCACTCGCCCCCTATCGTCCGGTGAAGCTGTAAAGGCTAGCTGCGGCCCACAGAATTAGAATAGTCCGAAAAAAAAATGGTCATTTTTCCTAGAAATGAATACGAAAAATATCAAAACCAATCACCAACCGTTTTATTTTGGTCGCGGTGGTATAAAAAATGACTATTGATAAGCAAATTTATTACATAAATTACTCGTAATAGTAAACGGTGACGGTGATATTAGTGAAAAACCACTAAATAACTAAGTTGACACTATCGGTCATATCGCTGACTGGGGCGCAGTAATAAATAACGAAAATTACACCGCGCGATGATAACGACTCCTTTACTAATGAACCTGTTCACAATGTACGACTTTTATTACGGTATATTTTCTTTATTTTTTTCAGTAACTTCCTGTCACGTTAGATTTTAAAAATACTGTAAAACAGTGGTTAATTTAAGGTTATATATATTTCACATTTTGCTTGAATTGGTTTAGTAATTTTCTGTTTTGTTTTATCTAATTAAAATAGCAAACAAGCTAACGGCTCACTTAATGTAAAAAAGTAACCGTCATCTATATACACGGTTACCTATGTATATATACGTGTTTGGGAAACTACTCTGCTACCAAAATGTTAGGGAATTTACTCTAGAATTTACTGCATATATATATTGAAAAATGAGTGGAAGCGTCAGTCACGTACCTGTATGGTTCTGCGGATTTCTTGGGCTTCAGGGTCTCCAAGATATCTTCGCTAGCTTTCAAGTTTCACAGTAGGTTTCACAGTTCTAATTTATTTTAATTCACAACACAATGCGCGCGCGTCATGGCTGCCGTACAGTCGGTTCGGTACTAGGTAAGGGAGGGGAGGCAAAGGCGCGGGAACAGAAAACTAACGGACTCTAATATAATAATCTGTGCTTACGATGTTACAGGGTAGATTTTGAACAATACGGTTAATGACAACTTATTATTGCTATATATTGCGTTGTCATTCAGAAGGACTAAGAAGCTGTGTCTCCATAAATTCATTATTAAAAAATAGATGAGGTTGTATAGATCTTTATTTGTTTTTATGGTTTGTTTATCATAAACAGATGGCGTCTATAAATATGCACGCGGATAATATATATATAAATATAAATAAATTATATAATATAGTTTATTTATATTTATTGAACCAAATAAATTACAGGAATCAAAAATTAACAGGGTAATAGCGTACATAAGGCCTTTAACCTTTGCGTGGTAGAGAAGTGTAGTAAATAAAAGTATTAGTAAAGTAGTAATATTGCGGGTACCACTAGTATACTTTTTTATGCGTTTTTTAGTATACTATTTTTTTATGCAGTCCTGTCTCCCAAACTAGCGTGAGCTGTATATCAGGAGACAGTTCCTTCCATAAACTTATTATGTCTACATGTAAATTAAAACTGTTATCCTTGTTTTGATATTTTATACAATTTAGCCAGTGTGTGTGTGTGTGTGTGCGTGCGTGAGTGCGTGTGTGCGTGTGTAGTATATTACATATATACACATATTCATACATATATAGATTTAGTATCACTCTACTCTGCTTATTGATGCTTCAGTCTTACTTAATTTTTATTTCTCTAGCCATATTGTATAAGTTATATATTACCTCTATATACCATAATATATACCGTTCATATTTAAAAAGTCGACTGCATAGTTATCTCTGTCTCACCTATTTTAGGTACGATCAGTTGCTTTGTAAAACGTGAGATAAAGCAGTTAAACCATAGGATAAATGACATGGGTTGCCATGTCTTTAACTGTTTGCATTAGCATAAATGGTATCACAAAATTTTGTGATGTCTGTAGTGCTGTTCATTTATGAGTATATAGGCAACGGTTACCACTTGCCATCAGACCGTCAATATGTTTACCATTCCATGTATATAAAAAGGATATATAGAAACCTTAGTATTTTTGTGTACAATACATTCTGTAAAACAATACATTCATTCCTCTTAAAGTTGTCTCAAGCAGAACAATTTCTTTTATGACAAACTAAATCCCCCGAGTCTTATACGGATGAGAGTAACTTTCAAATCCTTTTTATGCTCTATGTTAAAGTACATGAAGTCTAAAATAACAAACTTTTAAAGACTTACTTCATTGTCAAAAGTGTAGGTTAATATTGAAGTACTGAGACGTATCTTTACAGCTGACATATGCTGATATATTTGAGTTCTTACTATGAACTGACATGTAGAGAATGCTGTTAAATATTGAGCCCGCCGTAATTACAATTATAATTTTATGGAATTAAAAATAGTCTACTCTCGAAGAAACTTGCGTGTTGCTCTTTTAAATAAATAATGTTCAACATTACATATTTTAGATTTTCTGTGAAAACTGAGATTTATATATAAATAAATAAATAAACCTGGATAATTAATACAGCGCTACCTAGTCCCACGGTATGCAGAGCTTGTGTTATGGGTACTAGACAACTGATATGAATAATCCGATTTTTTTGTAAATATACACATATCTAGAAAACACACAGACCAATACAAACAATCATACTCATGAATACAAATGTTTGTACCGTACGAGCGATCGAACCAGCAGCCATCGGAAATAAATCGGTGTGTTAAACCGCTAAACCGGGGCCTTCGGTATATAAGCAACAAAATAATTCGATCATAGTTCAGAGTAAACAAGTCCCTACAAGTTGTACCCGTTCACGAATATAACGGGTGAGACAGCCATCACTGCGCTCAACCATATTATAGGAGTAATACTAGTGAGTCCCGGACAAAAATAAAAAAAAATACTAGATTCAAGGTTACATTCCAATGTCAATCGATCGAAATTGCTTTCCCGAGTAGATCGGCTGGTATTTGTTTGCCTTTAGGTACATCTTTTCCTCTCAGCGATAATAACCTAGTAAGGCCTTCGGTATTTCCTTCAGACCCACGGTCGAGTAATTCCTTTTGTTATAACAAAAGACCAAGAAAATAGTCTATGGACAAATAGTTTTACACGGCGCCTTGATACGTAACAAGCGAAATGTTTCAATAAGGTATAACTGAATCTAGATTCGGACAGAGATTGGGGTTTGGGTGTGTTTGGTCACGTGAAAATATTTCTTTTTACAGATTGGGAAAATGTGACGCCACTACAAACGGTCTATATATAAAAATAAACTTGAAATTGCTATCTATGATTATATTCTTAAGTAGAACAAATTTAATATGTTCAAACAAAGTATTATAAATACTTAAGAATATAATCAAAGATCACATTATAATTTCATTTATTTGCCCCTAAATAGTATCTTATTCTCCCAATACGTATTCCCCCAAACCAATAATTGTCTCGCTATTAATACGGGTGATCAAATGGTCACCCGAATTCACTAGCAAGAACGATTATCAAACTGATACGAATAACTAAATAAATAAAACTATTTAGAAAACTATCCTTATGATACATATACATAAAGTTTTCATAATATTAAACTACGCTATTATAGTGCAAGACAATATTAAATGTAACAAATCTTGGTCTCACTCGAACGAGGTCTGGAAACTGCAGCGTCCACGGAAGAAAGGTCGAAGACAAATTCGAGGCTTTATGTAACACATTTCTAAGCTGCGCAGATTTGTCTGGATGTCCCTGAGCTTAGAGAATATGCCGTTTTCTCTACGTGAGCAAATTGCACAATATTCACTTCATAATGGGACATAATACCCAGGGTAGAACTTGATATTACAAGAGAAAATTTATCAAGTAATATTTTTTAGATTTAGGGGCATAATTAATTTCATTACTACAAGAGTTCTAGTATAATACTATTGTATTATTATTAAATACTAGCTGTGCCCGTGGTTTTGACCTGCATGAAATTTATAGTGACAAGTATTATTCTATAGAAGCAATATTACTGTAAAATTTCGTCAAAAACTGTTAATTTTTTGCGTGTAAGAATAACAAACTTCTATCCATCCATACTCACAAACTTTCGCGTTTATAATCTAAATAAGATAGAAATCTATCTTTACGACTGTAATTCTATACTGGGGTAGTCAGATATATTCTCATCTAATGTCGTCGTCTTCATCTGCAGACAAATTTTGATATACCTATATATCGGTGACTACCTAGCTAGGTATTTTAATCAAACTTGGCAGAGAGCTAACATACCATTAACATTCAGATTTATTTTATTATTAGATAGTCAGAAATGATATTGTTATCATAACAAACAAGCTGTTTCTCGCTACTTCGTCCGCATTTGTTCTAATAAAGGATAGTCTATATTTGTTCTTGTATAAATAAGCTATTTTTATGCCAAATTAAATTAAGTTACGTTCAGACCTATAGTCGCGAAAAGCTAACAATCAGGTATACATTTTTTTGTTCGTAATAGTAGTATTGATAATTAACAAGACATAGCAATTGCGCTATTTAGTTTATAAGCGTAATAAACAACCACAATATATTTAAAATAATTAAAATTATTTGTGCCCATAAATTAACGTAAATAAATAAATAATTAGTAAAGATTAAATTTCATTATAATATAAAATTTACATCTTATAAGATTGATATAATAATGTTTATATTTCAGTATATAATTTAATAGTAATGGTCTTAACTGTTATCTTTAAATACAATCACGATATTATGTAAAGAGTTCAGCTCTGTAACGTAAATGTTTATATAGTATGAAACAAAATCTGCCTGTTCGCTTATATCTTTAAAATTATGTTTAGCAATAGATAGAGTAATTCAAGAGGAAGGTTTCTATGTATAATACATGCGTGTTGTAGTATAGAACAAGCCGAGAAATTCAAAGATTTGTAATGTATTCGTGCAAAGATGGAACAGGTCGCTTGTATATTATAAAAGAAGTGTTTGTTGTTGTGTGTGTGTTTTGTTTACTGCCGCTCCGTAACACTATACCAGTTGTCTTTACTAGTTCTTCCAGTAAAATGCACATAGATATTCTAAAATTTGACTTTAGAAACTCGACAGCTGAGTTTTGTGACTTTTCTACGGCTTTACCACCCAACATTGTCGCAAAGTAATACAGTTTAAAACAAACACAACGAACAATTCGCGTAGAAAACGACCAAGTTTAAACTTTTATCTAAGTATAAAGCCATTTTCTTCACAAACTTGTTTTTTAACAAGATAAAAATACTATTTATTGTATCACAGTAGTTTGTCCATATAATGTAAGAGCGAGTTTTTCACTTAAGGCAATTTATTATGAAGACAGAAAATGTATGCTCTTATTTATGTGCTATTTTATAATGAAGCTAGCAAATAATATTTTGCAGTAAAAGCGATGCAGATATAATTATGAACTATAATTTATACTTCGTGAGACACATACATATCCAGAAATACTTGAAAACTCACAAGGGTTCCTAAATTACACTTTACTATTTTTACAATGAAAATACTTTAATATTTACTTATATTTTTGGCCTTAGGCTTATCTGTTTTACCCACCAGGCAGCTCGCTTTTTAACGAAACATTGTTTCTAGGGTGAGACTAGCTAGTTAACTTGGCACGTGGCACTTTGTGTTTTAAACTATTTTTATTATACTTGATAGTACTAATAGCCAATAAAGATAGTTTCTTCCCATACTGATTTTCGAATATTCTATTTTTAGAATAAAATATACCAAAATATGAATATAAAACAGTTGACGTAGTTATTGTAAAACTTCGTATGCTTCAATACCTCTGTCTACCCTATCTAGCATTACTGTTGTATATATATTTTTATTCTATCTACCCAGTTAATCACAATTTCCTATATCGTTTACCCCCATCAAAATACATTGTCAGTCTGATTTTTAACGTGCAAAATTTTATTTTCGTGCTCCTATTGTAATGTTTAACTCGTAATTTCGCACAAAATACATGAACGAGAATGTCCGGGCCATCAATCATAAAGCTGGTGAACATGTCGCAACAGGTGACACTGGAATTAGAGCGCGATGACATAATAGAACATACTTTTTTATATTGTACAAGTTATGTTATATTAGATTGTGGAGTAGGGCTTATAGAAAGCCTCGTGGAATAGACAACTCTACTCTGAAAAGTACAATTACGCCAAAAAGGTCAGGAGTTCAAATCTGGATGACAATAAAGTTTGTGTATCAATCTACATTTCTGATAAACTCACGTGAATGAAATCAAACAAAAAATTAATCTGAAAGACGGTTCCTCTTGAAGCTCCCCTGCCACTTTGTAAGTGTTTGTAAGCTGCATTTGGGTTGGAGGGTGGAAAAAAAGCTCGTGAAATTAAAGAATATTAATTGAATGAATTAAAGAGTATTCCTCACAACTTGAAATAATCTATTATAGTCTAGTCGATATTTTGATAACAAAATATGTACAAACATAGTCTATTAAATTCATATATACAGAAATGTTCTTTTAGTTTAAACTCGATCTGTGTGGAAAAATGTAAATTATATTCAAATATTCCTATCCCATACGTACTATTCCACGGTTGATTATTTTACTCCAGAGATATTCAATATGAATTTAAAATTGGTATCTATTAAAATTATCGTAGAAATAGTTTTAACAAATTAAAAATTCATGATAACGTGAATAATAATGTATGTATTTAAATTAAACTATGCCGATTATTATCATCCAATTAACATCCACATCATTGTGGTGATAAAGTATAAAATATAAAACTACTACATAAATAAGGTAGGATTAGGACTATTCACATTTTATATAATACTTTATTATTATTTATTTATAATAGTAGTAATTCAAATTCAAATTCAAAATTCAATAATGTAATTATATAAAATTAAATAAGTAAAATTATTTTTGTTTTCTATAAACAATGCATTTTATAAACTGTAAACAAACATTTCGACTTCGCAATCTGTGATTGGTTTCTAGATTTTTTCAACAGCAGTATTGGAAAACTTTAAATACTACTGATTTTTTTCTTCCACATCTATTTCCTTGGCGGTGCATCAACGAGCTTTAGTGAGATCTAACCACAGTGTAAATAATATCGGAAGTTTATATATTTTGTTTTTGATTTCAAAATTGCGCCAAACATATCATATGAAATATCAGGAGAATCATATGCGCGATTCTAATACTTAAGATATGTACTATTTTTGATAACCTCGGCAGGGGAATATGACTATCGATGACTAGCGGTATAGTGGTAGATGATACTCAATAAATAAATAAATAAGTCACTCCTGGACAATTAACAAAACGTCATCTAGTCCCAGGGTAAGCGGACCTTGTGTTATGGGTACTAGACAACTGATATAAATACTTAGATTTATATATTTTTTGTAAATATCGACATAATATACAAAGGAAATACCAAAACCGATCCAAATAATTATACTCATGAATACAAATGTTTGCACCGTGCGAGGAATCGAACCCGCGACCATCGGAAGTAAAGCAGTGTGCTAAACCGCTAGACCAACGAGGCCGTGATTTCACTTAAATGAAATGAAATAATTTATTTCCGTCATATTGGTACAGTAGATAAGATGTTAAATGAAATATTTGTCATTTGCAAATTATATGAAAAGATTCATTTTAGTCAAATATTCTTGGAGACTGTAAAAATTACCAAGAGACATCAGTTTTTTCAGAGCTGTTGAAAAATATCGTAATTTTTAAATTATTTCACAGCATCACTAGATATTCGTAGTTCTAATGATCAGATTCCGTTACACATCCATTATGACGCCATTTGAAGATGTCCTTATTAAATTCTTACTCTCCAGCGTATTCCCGCAGTAATACAGTATTCGGCAAGGTAACGTACTGCACCATGATAAATAAATTATAAGGTTGTAGCTCACCTCGTATATCTCCACACGTAGGTACATGTGAAACTCTTTCTTTTGATAGAAACACTACGATTTCGCAATTATTTGCACAACTTCGTCTACACCACACTGATATTTATCATTATAATCGTCCAATTTATATAATATCTGTTATGCTATATAACTGTAAAATTTTCATTACAATCAGTTCAGTAGTTTTTGCGTGAAAGAGTAACAAATTCGTTCATCCATCTATCCATATTCACAAACACACATCTTAAACTCCTAATACTCTAAACACTTAGACCGATTATGGTGCAGTTTTTTATTAGAAAACTGACATGATCAATACGATTTTATCTACAATTTATAGTTCATTTTTATACTTTTTTAACTTATAATTATTTTGTAAAAATAAGTTTCACATACTCATCACTAGCAGAGTTCACTACTATTATATTCAAAATACGTCTATTAGTATTCTCAGAACAGTATGGTGATTTTCAGTAATTTACATTCCTAATAACGAAATGTACGCTCTTTTCTTTATAATAATTATATGAAAGACAAATTGACAGAGAGAGTTACAAGCCATATTATAAAAAAAATACTTTATAGTAGACATTTAAATGCAAAAACAATTAAAAATTCCTTTTTTTAAAGAGAGTAAACATTATTAAAGTTACTATAACTTTTATTTGAAAACAAAATAAATACTTTATAACATTGTTATATGATGGTACCCAATTATCCTGTTTAACGACGCGAATCGGCCTACTGGTTACAATTTAAACTGTGGTTTAATTTGAACCTTGTCGCTGACTAAAGTTCTTTTTTTGAATCGTCATAATAAAGGGTTGGCCCAATTAGGGCTAATGGACGACCCAAGTTTGGGGGCAAGTCTGATATTTAAGATTGTGGTACATGCGATAAGTTTTAGCGGACATTAAATTTTACAATGTCATTATGTTCATTTTTATTTGTATATAAATTAGAACATTTTACATTTTGTAATTTAGCCGCAGGAATTATGATTCCTGAAATATATATTTTACTTAATTTTTTCGCATAATATGACGTTAAATATAGGTCAACATATGGATAGAAAGCTGAGAAAAATACCGCCAAATAAGTTGAAATCGTTTATTTTGGTGAATATTTTTAAAATGCCACCTAGTATTTGATGGAGATATTTAATGGATATATAGCAATAAATATAATTTACTCTTGATTTCATCACAGTTACATATAAGACATAAATGTTACTTAGCAATATGACCACTAATTTTGAATATGATGGATTATACGTTTTGTTCCACAATCAATGTGCCTATTTATATTTTATAATACTAGGCGTCTTATATATGTGTTATTTATTATTATCTTTTTATTTATGATGACCTCGGTGGTCTAGCGGTTAACACACCGCTTTACAACTGATGGTCACGGGTTCGATTCCTCGCACGGCACAAACATTTGTATTCATGAGTATGATTGTTTGTATCGGTCTGGGTGTTTGTAGGTATAATATGTATGTATTTACAAAAAAAAATCTATGTATATGTATTAGTTATCTAGTACCCATAACACATGCTTTAGCTAGCTTAACTTGGGTCTAGATGGCGCTGTGTGAATTGTCCTGAGATTATTATTATTATTTATAGTAATCGATGGCATCTATAAATGTACATATGTATAAAACATAGATTTGAACAGTTCTCTTCTACCTTAACCCACGAAGTAGATTGCAATAATGGCTGACATGGCAGAATTGCCCCGTTGTTTCTACCAATCCAAACCCGTTACTACCGACGACTCAGTCCAGATATAACCGGTTTTAACCGCAACCATTGTGAGTATTCTCGATTATCCATTGAAAAGTTTTTGCAGACTTGATCGATAGGTCTTAATTGAGGGTTTTAAGTCGGTTTCCGAAGCATTGATATCTGTCATCATTATTACTTTGCATAATGGATGGAGTTTGATTTTATGTCAATATTCTAAATGGTTGCTACGAACAGATAGACATTGTTGTTCAAAACAGTGGGATATTGCTTATTGCCTATTGGTAGCTGTAGTTATTGTTGTCAATTAAGAGCGTCGTGGTGTAGTGGTTTCTTATACGACTGAGGCTGTGATGTTTGGAGTTTGAATTTAGTATTCGAGTAAACATTTTTAATACTTACATATCAAAAATGAAAAAAAAGTCATCATGCAAAAATATCCCTATTTAAATATATGTGTTTTATATATAATATATAGTACATTGCAAACATGCAATAATCGCAAAGTAAGGCAGTGTATTACTTCGCTAAACGATGGAAGTTGTTTAGAGATATAACACCTACCTTACCTATACTATCTAAAATTGTCACAGAAAGCCTAAACCATTCAAAGGATACACTGAAAAATAAGGAAATGTAATGTACAATTTAACTAATGGGCTCTGGTCTAAGGTGAATTCAGACCTTTTAAATAATTGCAGCACGAACAAAAGGGGTGGGGGAGCATTTTTTATCACGTTAAAGTGTAAACAAGGTGATAAAAAACTCGGAAATATCGCACTTGAATGGCTCTGCGTTTATAGGTAGAACAAAACGCTGTAAAAAAATGTTTTTTTCCCCAAGAACAATGTTACTTGCGTTTTATTTTGCTATCTTGCCAACGATAAAATTCATCCGTGGAGAGGTAATCTACTTTCCTTTTTACTATTGTTTTGTCTGACATGAAAGATGAGCGGTAAAAGTACGACTAAGTAAAAGGATAGTTACGTAGAATTTCTTTATAATGAAGGGGATTTCTTTTGTTTTTTGTATATAACTGGAATAGAAACCAAAAAAGATCAATATCACCAAAGCTACCAAGGATATAAATATAATAATGCATCATATCATAGGTGAGGTACCAGTATAATATGCACATAATATGCCTTCGAATACAAGCATATTTTAACCAAGGGCTTACAAGTTTCCTGCACTCTATTATGTATTCGTATTTTACAAGCATCGTGAATTTGTAGTTTACTCTAGATTCGAATCTTTTTTATGTAATATTTACATTATTTATATTATATTAATAATTGACAAATAAGCTGACGGTTCAGCTGGGGCAACCATAAACAGATGGTCATACCAGAAACTTTGAATGTCAATTTGACTGACTCTCGTGATGGAAATATGATATAAAACCAAATGGATCTTAGGGCGGCAATAGACAAGCACTCCAGTACGCTGACATTACGATTTAAATACAGCTAGTGAAAATGCGTATCAAATGATGCATTCAAGACAATGTCATCTATTAAAAATGTTTCTAACTACCCCTACAATCATAATAGTCGTAACATTATACAATTATTATTAGTGTTATCTTTTTTACTTACTTTCCTGTAATTTGTATGTTTTTGATTC
This sequence comes from Achroia grisella, assembly GCF_030625045.1. Classification (NCBI taxonomy): domain Eukaryota; kingdom Metazoa; phylum Arthropoda; class Insecta; order Lepidoptera; family Pyralidae; genus Achroia; species Achroia grisella. Next base: position 1,340,635 of record NW_026712999.1, read on the forward strand.
CGCGTATTCCCTTGAGAATACAATATTGGATTTGATTTGGTACATTTTGATTTCTAAAATTTCCTTTTCAATTCAAAAATGAAGCTACAGTGAAGCAGAACAGTATTAAGAAATATAAAAGAACAATATGACATATGTAACATTTCTTGTTTTATTCTATTTACAATTACAGACTTACAAAATAAACAATCTACGCTACAAATAACTCTCGCTGACTAAAGTATTGTCTCGGTTGATATTAATAAATTTAATATAGCTTTTTATTGTTTCAAACACTGTCTTTAAATAAAAGATATAAAAGGTGTAATCAGTATGGAAGATAAGAAGCAAGAAGTAATGAAAATACGCTGAATTCTCTGAAAAATATCGTACCCTGTCTGTATTTTGTAATAAATCCTGTTACAAAGGAAATAAAACGATAATGCAGTCTCTTGGAAGCGGATGAAATGCACTTTGTAATAACAATTTATTTTAGTTATCCTTTTATATTTGTAGTATCTATTACACGCCACTTTGTCTGTATTTTCTTTAGATAAAAAATAGCCTATGTCCATCCTTATGATACTACATATCTTTGCATGAAATTTAATTAGGACTCATCTTAATCGACTTCAAAAATAGGATGTATCGAATAAAAATACATGTCCATAATATGTATTTAATTTTTATAATATTATTACAATTGTAATATATTATAAGATAAATACACATACATATGTCGTACAAGTTATAAACCATAAACGACGAAACATATTAGACGATCTCGGTGGTCTAGCGGTCTAGCACACCGCTTTACGACCGATGGTCGCGGGTTCGATTCCTCGCACGGCACAAACATTTGTATTTATGAGTATGATTGTTTGTATCGGTCTGGGTGTTTTCTATATATATAGTAATTTACGCATTTATAAAAAAAATATCTATGTATATGTATCAGTTATCTAGTACCCTTAACACAAGCTGTAGCTAGCTTAATTTGGGTCTAGATGGCGCTGTGTGAATTGTCCAGAGATTATTATTATTATTATAAACCGAACAGCAAATAGAAAGTTTCGTGAACAAAAAGTCACCCAATAGCTTACCATGACTCCAACTCACAGCGGGTCATATTTACTTTACCTTTTACCTTTGCTGTGGACCCAAGAATTATTTACATTCGTAACTTGGCCCTTTGGGGCCCTCGGAGAGCCTATTAGATGAATCAATCAGGACTGAGCGACAATGTTGCCTAGTCAAAGTATTTCAACCCTTAATTTTGTATATCGGGGATTTTGAAACAAACCTTTTCTTGCATTCCCTCTGTACTGACAGAAGAAAATTTTCTAGAGAAATATCCGAGCAATTTTAACTGTAATCTGATATTATACTTTATTCATGAAGAAAATACCCTCCGATCGATCCCTTGCTCCATTCCAAAGGGGATCGAAATATGACGGTCGGAACTAGTGTCACGTATTTTTTTATATACATACATAAAATGGCAAACGATTTGACAGCCCGCCTGTTAATAAGGTAACTGTCTCCTATATATATGAACAGTGCTACGGACATCACGTTATTATGTAACAGTTGCGCCATTCCATGCGTTGCCATTCCAGATGACGAACATGTCATGCCATCATCATCATCTTGTAATTTCACTGCCTAATCGCACCTACAACTGAACACAGCTTTACTTTGTAAGCTGTTTAGCGAGTGATATATGTGAGATTGAGGTACCTACGCAGATCACTTTTTGCAATCTACCTCTGGTAAACTAGACTACAAGTGTAACAGTCGTAAAAGTAATTTATTAGTTCATGACTATATACCGTGTATGTTTTTACATAATTAAAAGTATTTCTTTATTTTATTCAATAAAAAACTTATGTGGGATGGCCACATGAAGGTAATTATTTTAATAAAATAAAAAAAATAACTTGAATTAATTAAAGACAACACCGCCTTATTTCCGATGGTCGCGGGTTCGATTCCTCACACGGCATAAACATTTGTATTTATAAGTATGATTATTTATATCGGTCTGGGTGTTTTCTATGTTTAATATATTTTATTACGAAAAATATAATTTATAATACATATTTATTTTATTTTTTAATAATATTTAATTTACGAAAAAATATCTGTATTTGTATCAGTTGTCTAGTAGCCATAATACAAGCTTCAGCTAGCTTAACTTGGGTCTAGATGGCGCTGTATGAATTGTTCTGAGATTATTGTTATAATGAATTACAAGATAGAAACAATATAGTAGCAATTATAACAAGACAACCACAAAGGGAAGGGCCGCTATGTTAAGGAATAATGTCAATACAATATGGCAGATATTGGAGCTCGGGGAAACTAAATTAGAATTTCACGGCACGACGTAGCATATTGCTGACGAAATTAAGTTTACTTATCCTTTATATATAACAAGAATAACAACACGAGCTAATAATATGAGTAATAAGAATATATTGCTGCTATTGTATTCTCAACTCTCATCGACCTATTTTTTCGTCTCAATCTTTCTTTAGAATGCACTACCTGTTGTCCTCAAAACATGTCATACCAAATCCCCTTTGAAATATCCTTGACTGAATATGATTCTTCGAAATTTCTATAACAAAATTCAGCGCGACGGTTGATTTACAAATCCTGAGAATGCCGTCAAGTATTAAGTCTTCTATATATACAATTTTGTGTACAAAAAAAAAAGCCATATGAATATAACATTCAAAATTGCATATATATATAGAAGACTAATTAATGCCTGACATTATGTGTATATGTATGCATTAAGACAATAAATAATTTAGCTGTTGATTAAATATAAATAAATATAACATTCAAAATTTGTAAATAAATTCATTCTTAAGGGGGTACAATAAAAAACGACCTAAAATATATCTTCTCATCTATAACATTAAATATAGACATATATATATAGGCGCAGTAAGTATATATATATATTTACTCCTAACTATAGTTAACATAATGGTATGTATTTTGTATTTATTTATTTATTAATTATTCTTTTGCACACAAATTTGTCGTCGCGTTGATCAAAGATAGTATGGCGGTGCAATTTAACAAGTGTAAGTGTTGTGACAATAAATAATTAAGATGTTGATTAGATATAAATAAATATAACATTCAAAATTTGTAAATAAATTCACTCTTAAGGGGGTAAAAATAAAATATAGGACGAAAGTTTGTATGTCAATTCGTCATTATTGAGGCTAGAACAGTGTTCTCTTATGTGTGTGTCTCATGTCTTATATGAAAAATAATTAGTCTAAATAATTAAAAATACCATCCAAGCTCTATTCCATGCGGATGAAGTCGCAGGCACAGCTAGTAATCTATATATTTCATTATAATATTAACAAATAATAATAATTCATAATTATGAATTATAACAGTATAAAAATTGCCGCCTACATTTATAATAATATTAGTTATAATTATATATAGAAGATATAGAAGCCCATAATGAATTATTCATCGTATTTTTAATTAAATCTGTTCATAATTTTATGATAATATAAATATTCCCTAAAAATACATATATCCTGCTCATATTTTCTTCAATTATCGAAGGAATTACTTATTATAATTTCGTGGCTCAGTAATTCACTCTACCTACGTATTGACTCTACAGGGGTGCGTTCGAAACCGACTAACGAAAAAATATTTTGTATACAAATAATACTAATATTATTAACTCTGGACTAAGTCACATAATGCTATCTAATCCTAAGCTAAGCAGAGCTTGTTGATATGGTTACAAAACAATTCATAGACATATTTAAATACATTTTTTCATCACCAATCGAATAGCGTCGTCCGCACGTGCCGGACTCTTATCGGAAATGTGGGTCCAAATTTATTCAGAAAACACTAAATTGTTAAACTGCGTTGGCGAAGATAATATAATAATAAACAACTAATAGCGTATATTTAATATCTTGTATCTCATATTATTATTGTCTAGTTTTTAATATAATTTTATTAAGTACAGCATGTTTGTTGCAGTTAGGTATTAACTTTAGAAAGTCTTACATATTCTACGTTTAAGTTTCATTAAGTTACATTATTCGACGACCTCGGTGGTTTAGCGGTCTGGCACACCGCTTTATGTTCGATGGTCGCGGGTTCGAATCCTCGCACGGCACAAACATTTATATTCATGAGTATGATTGTTTGTATCGGTCTGGGTATTTTCTATGCAAAATATGTATGTATTATTTACGAAAAAAAATATCTATGTATATGTAACTTATGTCTAGATGGCGCTGTGTGAATTGTCATGAAATTATTTTTATTATTTTTTTTTTCTCAGTTTTTGCTGGTTTTCTCACCACTTACGGGCCGAAACCAAGTAAGTGCAGTGTGTGTGCGCGTGTGTGTGTGCGTGTGTGTGTGTGTGTGAATATTATTATTATTATTTTTTCTCCCAGCTTTTGCTGGATTTTTTTATTATTATTATTATTATTGTTATTCTTTATTTTTTCTCAGCTATTGCTGGTTTTCTCCACACTTACGGGCCGAAACCAAGTAAGTGCAGTGTGTATTTGTGTGTGTGTGTGTGTATGATTATTATTATTATTATTATTATTACTATAATATAATTAGTTGGTTGGAAAGTTATACATATCAAGACCGTGGGTATTTGTCCATCGTCTTGATTATTGATTTCAATACTTATGAAATTCAGTTTCATCAACTTTTACTTAAATACAATATCGAATCTGGAAATCAGTTATGATCTTTTTTTATATATTCAGATACGTTGGCTTATTAATTCTGTAATATTGCAATCGACTTTTTCAACATTAATATAATACTAATTATTTTTTATTTTAATAAAATATACCTTATATAATTATTTAATGACACTACAACATCGATAACTGACACTCATACCTATTAAAAAATATAATGATACAATTTTTTTATGACATTTTAGTGGTTAACAAACTGACCCGATGATAAGCAGCAACCGTCGCGTATTTGGACATACTACACACACACTTGCACTGTTCCCTCTCCGATGGATCCCCAGTCAAATTCAAACGGTTATTGAAATTAGGATGGCCTGAGCCGAGCTTCGAACCCCTTGCGATGCCTTCAGACTAAAGTCGTATCCGTCAGGCGGGAGTTGGCCTTCAATTGGTCCGTAAGACCTTCCGCGGGTTTGGAGTGTCATCTGCACTCGCCTCCTATCGTTCGGTGAAACTGTAAAGGCCAGCTGCGGCCAACAGCATTAGAGTAATAAAAAAACAATTGCACTGCCGACAAACTAACAATAGCAAATAAGAAGCACTAAACACTGTAATAACTTAAGTAGTATATAATATAAATAAATTGATTTCTACAAATTTAATTTCATACAAGACCTATATTATCGTATACATGATGTTGTGAGATATTATCCAATATCCTCCTAGATATTGAAGCTTTATAGCTACCAGTTATTTCCCAGTGGAGTGTACCGTCAATATATTTTCCTTATTCAAAAGATGCATTGAAAATACGATGAAAGGTTAACTGAAAGATTACTATTATGTAAATAAAAATAACACACATATATACAATCCTTATGCCTTACATTACTGTTGAAAATTCTACCGCTATTTTTAGAATATGATTATTTGTTTTCAAACGACTCACAAAAAACGGTCCTCCATGGAGTGCTTACTATTGTTGGTCGGACAGTATGTATTTTCTATATATTATCTTCGTTATTACCACTTTCGGCGATTTCTTTTTACAGAATACAGGGGTAAAACTAGCTTGCGGCACACCTGATGGCAAGTGATTTATGAGTGATCTATCTTTATATAGTATAAAATGAAATCGCATTCGCTGTCTGCTCCTTTAGATCTTTTAAATAGAACTTTTACAGAACGAATATTAATACAGTTTTAGCAATAGATAGAGTGATTCAAGAGTAATGTTTATATGTATAATACATACGTTACGTACGTATGCGAAGCCGAGGCGAGTAGCTACATATTTATAAAACAGTATATGAGTTATTTAAAAATATTGGTAAAGATTTCACTCGTTATGCAGGTATTTTTCTCAGCTTAAACAAAGTTTCTTATTGGTCCATATTTTGAACATTTGCTGAAAATATCATACTTATTTACACAAACTTTATGTATTTTATTATATCTAAAGAAAGATATATTACCAACGAAGATAGTAGAAAACATAGTATATTAGTATATTTTGTAAACACGTAGTACAAGATCAAATAAATTATTATACGTATTTGCCTCAAGGAAAACGTTACGTTTATGTTATACTCGATCTCAATGACCCATTTACCTTCAGTTTATCTCGTGCAATAACGTTTACTTCTCATGTCTGTAACCTCTTTGTTCTTGTGACGGTTAAATCCATGTTATTGTTGATATCAAACTGTTGTGACAACATAAATACATCGAGATTATCATGCCTAATCTTTGTAAACATATCTAGCCGGGAGAGGGGATTATTAGAAATGGTAAGTAGCCTATTACTAGTGATGTACCGTGTTAATACGACCTTCAGGGGGAAGGAGATTGTTAGTAATGTGGATTAATAACCTCATTGCTAGCAATGAACCATGCCAGGTTAACCACGCTGCGGTTTTTCCTGCAAACTATCATGAATGAATGAAAAGAAATGAATCCTGGTGAAATGCCACGATGTGCTAACTGACCTAACCTCATACTCAACTTATTATCCTTCACCGGCGCTCTGCCAGCGTATACCGTTAGCGCAGGCAAAAGAACCATTCCATTATCCATCCATCCATACTCAAAAACATTCATATTTTAATATAAGTAAGATTCACTGCATTGGAATTACGTTTGTGTTATCAGCAGTCCCCAAAATAGGTCAGAACTGTATCATGGGGACTGGGAACAGTAGTGACTGGACACAAAAAATATGTATTATTTGTACACTACACAGTTAACAATTTTTCACTATAATGATAAATTTTCGATTGAGTTGAAGGATTAAATTTTTTATTTATTTATTTATGGTTTATTTTTTTATATTTACATTTTTGTTTCTTTACTTATTTGCAGTTATATGCCGTACTACTTTAATTTTATTAATACCCTCTTTCCTAATATTGTCTGGAAGAGATAACGTTAGCGATAATATCGCCTTCTGTACCTAGTTCTTTCTTCAATCTATTGTTTTATTTGTAATCTACTTTTATAGTTAGTATAATAATGCATTATAAATAATATATATATATATATTTGTAGTGTATTTCAGTATTAAATATTGTTCTTATATTTGTAATTGAATGACTATCCATGTCACGGTATCGAATACCACAAAGTGACATAGATTAATTATGTCAGTACAGCAGATTAATCTACCTTCACGTATCAACGGTCAAAACATGTGACTGAATTGAGTAATACTCTTGCAATTCATTTAATTCACACAAATTCTTATAAATGTAATAGTAAACAAAAACATTTAGTTCAAAGAGCAATACGCAAGTTTGCAAGAAGCAAAATTTTTTAACGCTTGAGTGCGTTCATAACGAGTTGCAGAATAAAAAGATATAACTATTGAATAGTGCTTATGTTAAGTTTGTTTGAATAAGTATTATTTCTATTACTATTTAATTAGGACTATCAGATTTGCTTTCATGTTACTGGAATGGCAGACAAGCTACTGGACCTTCTTGTAATTTATTACAAGGTAAGAATCTATAATTATCTGTTAAGGTTTAATAATATTTTACTAAAGTATATGCCTTGTTATTCCGGATGACTAAGATATTATACTCTGCAATTACTATCTGACAATTTCAATAAAAATCAGGGCATAGTGTTTACAGCTGAAACGGAATATTTTTTCAGATTATAGGAATGGCAAGCAAGCTGACCTCCCACCTGTTCTATCCTGATCCTACCAGATCTGGGGTAACCGCCCATACATACAATAATTTATGTAACACCACTGACATAATTGATGCGTTTCTATTCCAAAGAACTTAGATGTTATCTCTTATCCTGTAATTTCACTTATCTTAACCTTCAATCGAAATACAGCTTACAAAGCAAGCTGCTTGGTGACTGAAATAGACAGAGGTAGCCGGACCTACCCACGCAGATGACTTTTAACGAAGTGTCTCTGTGAAGTACATAATTATATAAGCCAAGTTATGACAATTAAATTTACTCGGTGATAAATCAATTCTCTTTTGAAGACAAGCACTACTAGATGCGAGATATTGAACAATGGTTTTCATTTGATTTAGGTTAGATTCATTGATTCCAATAATGTAGTTCTAGTATTTTGATTAATGATGTACATTTATTCATTAATATTGCTTTTGTAAGCTCACGTGGCACGATATTTGGATACTTTAACAGTTGCTGTGTACATACAACCTATTTTTATTTTCAACTCTGTTTACAGAAAATCTATTTTTATACAAACTATAAATGTTTATTATTCATATGTAATGCCACGGAAAAGATAATATTAAATATATAGATATACCCAATTTTGATTCTCTTTCAAAAGAAATATTGGTGTAAAAATTTTTCATTTTCTGGGTTATTTTTTCCCCAGGACAATTCACACAACGTAATCTAGTCCCAATGTAAGCAGAGCTTGTGTTATGGGTACTAGACACCTGATATATTTACTTAGATATATTTTTAAATACATACATAATATACATAGAAACTACCATGCGAGGAATCGAACCCTGGAACGAAATAAAATCAGACGGCCTTCTAATGGTAACTGGTAGCTGTCGCCCATATATGTCAACAGAATTACAGACATCAAGTACTAATGACTCTTGGCGCACCCTTAATGCGTTGCAATTTCCGAGGACTAAGATCTCATGCCTAGTAATTTCACTACCTAATCTCAACCAACAACCCAAATACAGCTTACAATCAAGCAGCTTGGCCGCTAAATTAGAAGAGACTGAAGTGCCCACGCAGACTATTTTTGAAAAATCTTCCTCAGAATCTGTCATAAAGATAGGTATTTAGATGAATATTTACTTGTCTATTATCCAGCCACAATATCATATTAAACATAAACTAACTTGTCAGTTAGAAATTAATCCATAGAGTTATGCCTAATTTAATTACTCTACATCCTCTATTATAACGCTTTCATTATGTTAAAATTAAGATAAAAGCTGAAAGCTTAAAACTTTCATAGCAGCCAAAGAGAAGAGTACAAGAGTAATTTAAACTATGCCGAAATTTACCTAATTTTACAAATTAGATAAATTTTCAAGTCATAGTAAATAATGTACATTTTAACTCAGTCGTGGTTTAACTTTGAGGTAGCAGAGTTTATTCTTTGTCCGCATTAAGAGATAACAAAATATTATAATAAAGATGATATTAAAGTTAATTAATTAAAGCTTAATGTTTAAAAGCTCTATCGCTCAGCTGTTATCTCGGCTAAATTGAACCGTATTGACCTTAAGTCTAGATACTAAGCAAAATTTTATATCATTGAAATTTGAGATCATTATTATGATAAATACCGTTTTCAAAACGAAATGTTTACAGATTCATCTTCAGATTCCTATCTAATCCAAAAATAACAAGTAGAATGTTATTTATAATTAAATTATATTTTTTATCTAATAGCATAATATCAATACAGCCTCTATGTAGAAAGTAACAAATAGAAAGAAACAAGTTGATAACCTATCTGATGGAAAGTGGAAGCTTAAACCGGTTAAATAAATAGCATAACTTAAAACCGTATTCAGGCCGAGAAAAAAGCCGACTACAATCTCATTGTTACCATAAGCTGCTTATGGAAATAATGTGATTAAAGGTTTAAGAAAATATATTATTAAAATCAGTTCACGTAGAAAAAAGTTCTAAGATACATTAACTATGTCGAATTGAGAAATTGCGCCATTTTATAATCTACTCCCTTTCTTTGAGGCGATTGAAAATAGATAGTAATACTTGTGGTAACTTCGCCCTCTGATCGATCGCCCGTTCAATTCAAACGACGATTGGCCTGAGCCTAGGCCCTCGGACTAAAGTCGTATCTAGACAGGAATTTGCCGTCAGCCGCTTCATAAGTTCTTCCGTGGGTTTGAAGTGCTGTCAGCACTCGCCCCCTATCGTTTGGTTAAACTGGAAAGTCCAGTTGCGGCATTAGAATAAATAGTTTAAAAAAAAGTGGTAACTTTTTTGCATTACCGTTTCTGAGAACGAAGTTATCATATTTTTGTACTTCGTAATTTGTCATTCCATTCAAAATAGAACTGCTAACGACAGTATTGGGTTAGAAGTTTCTTACAAAATGAAGACTTTTTCAAAATCTCCATCTGGTATCTTACTAATATTATAAACACGAATGTTTGTGAGTATCGATGAATGATTTTACTCTTTCACGCAAAAACTACCGAACTGTTTTGAATGAACTTTTACAGTAATATAGCTTATACATCAGAATAATACATAAGCTATAATTATAAAAGATATTATGTAAATTGGGCGAAATATAATGATAAATGTCAAGTAAGTATGATGCAGACGAAGTTGCGTGAGTCAGCTGGTATAAAATAAAAACATTGAAGACAGTTACATGAATCTATTTTATACCTGTAGCACGTATAAAATAGATTCGTCATATAAAAATATGTAGTTATAGATAGTGATAGTGACTAAAACCGGACTTACTGCAGTTAATAAAAAGCGTCGTGAAATTTTTATGAGCGCTCATCGGCTGCATGAAATGGAACGTAATTTTTTTATTCCGTTATCACTTATTTGGTTTGGCGCCGGAATTTTATGGTATACATCTGAATGTAATAAAAAAATTATGGTCTCCTCTTGACATATCTATAGAGCGTCTCCTGGAAGAATATTATAGACTTATATTTTCATCAACTCTAATTTATTAGACCGGTATAGACCATTTTGGATTCAAAGAAGGCATTCAAGTATTACGTTTAACACGATGCCGATGATAATAGTTTATAATCACTCTGAATATATCGTTAAAGATGACAGTAGTGAAGCTGAAAACAGTCAAGTTACAATAAGTAAAAACTTACTTTATACTTATATTTTTTTATTAACAAAAAATAATATATATAATAAATATTTATTACTTATTCCGATACTTGAAGATAGACATATTAAAGTAAAACAAATACACTAAAATATATCGTGTAAACGATGTACGTTCACACGATATATTTTAATGTAATTTTTGTAATGAATAATTTCACACCAACATTTTATTCCAAAGAAAGTAAGGAGAAGTAAGTAGTTTATAACTGATGGACATATTTAAATCCATTAAAATACATATAAATGTACACATAAAAACACCCAGCTCAATACAAACGTATTCATACTACACTACGAAGGTAAACAATATTATTACTAAAATTTCGTTAAATTTACTAATGAGTATGTTTTATCATTTTGAAATATTAACATTACATCAAGGAAAAAAGTTAAGATTTTATATAATTTATAACAGAATTTCCAGCAATGTTTGATAAATAATTATTATTTCAGTCACTGTCAAACGTTGATTGAATATTCTACGAACTCATCCGACATTCTTGACATTACTCTTAGTTTGTGTATTAATAATGAAACGAATAAAAGATTAATGCATTAAATGGAAAATAATAATAATCTGCCCTACTTTTTTGTTGGGCAATATTTTTGAGACCCTCCAGCCCTGGGGAGGTAAACGGACACTGCCGGTCTCTTACCGTTTTAAAACCCATTAAAAAAAGGAGTTTCTTCTTTTCACCTTTTGTTATGGTTACGGGAATTCGCGAGCAGTCTTCCGAAACCCGGTCGGCACTGCGCCGCGCTATGGTGCACATGCAGACCCTCTATGTGAAAAAAACTTACAAAGCAAGCTATACCTTGGCCGTTAATATATACCAGCTATTCTTCGTAACAACTCTATTTTTTAAACAAAAAAAAACCTATATTCAATTTGACCGCCCACCGTCAAATTTCATTAAGACCGGATCAGTTAGTTAGTCGCGAAAAGGTAACAAACAAACAAACTTATATTATTACATTTATAGTATTAGAATGAATATTATTGAATTTGAGGATTGTGTATTTTATTGTTACTTATTTTCTTATATCTTCATAGAAAAAACTACATGTTAATATTTTAGATGATCGGCATGACGAATGCAATACGTAATTAAACAACGAAAGATACCGACTGAAAACAATAAGCATACGATACATAAATAAATATAAATATATACATACAGAGTATACAATTCGAATTTATAATAAACAGACACAGTTAATTACTAGTAGCACTCAGAATAGATAATTAACGATCAATAGAAAAGCCATTAAATTGACGCGATGTCTTATAAAATTTTTAGTGGAACGTAGCTAGGGCAGGCTTTATGAAAGGGGTTTTATTGAATATCGGTGTATCAGTTCACACTTACAATGGCCAAAGAGCAAGTTGAATTGGTACCCAAAGGGCTCAGTACCATTAGTCGTTAACTAGTAGATCACTATCTATTGATAATCAACTTTTATTGAATGGTCAATAAAATATCCATATAATGCCATCTTTTATTATGTTCAGTTAATTAATTAACAAAATTAGGTGGCGTATTGTTATATCACCACTTTGAGTTTCTTAGCTTTCTTTACCTTTAAGTTACTCCACATTTCATTACAGTTTCTGTTATAATTTCATCCTAGTCCTTCCTAAGCCATTTTTAAGTGAAACTTTAATATACAAACGGATAGTTTTCTCTTTATCAAGACTTCACAATTTTATTATATGTACAGATAACAAATATAAGAACATTAGCAACTTTAACAGTAAAGAAACAAAACAACTTGAGTAAAATAATGTTTAAAAATACGTCGAATATACTGCATCCGTCCTAAATAATTGAAAAAAGTAATAAAGAAATATTGGTTGATCATAGGAACGTATATATATACCTTATATATACTAGTGGTAAAAAAAATCTCATAAACAAAATATCAAAATACAATCAAGAGTATCTTTACAAAATTGAGAGAGAATAAAATATATCTGAATTGATAATCTACTATTCAAAGTGTTGTAAAAAAACGCATGATTAATAAAATGACTATTTTTTGCAGGACGGTACCCTAAAAATCCACCTAATAAAGAGTCGACAAGATGTCAATCTAAAGCAAAAGCATTTCCGATCTTCAAAGTTAGATATCGTATTTCCTTAAGTTGGCAATTTTTAAGATAACCTCCGAGTAGGTTCATATAGATTCTGAACAGACGCGCGATCTTATACCTCGATTGTAAGATGTACTTTTTTTACTTTTATACAACTGGAAGGTCGAACAATCTAGTGGCCGATAATAAGGTATCAGGAAATCCTCGGGAAATCAGGAATCCCTAGATTCCGAAGGACTAAAAAGCCTTTGTACTCGGAAATTACACTGCAAAGTGTTTAGTTCGAGACACAATATACAAAGCAATGTGATTAGTTATTAAAATAGGCGTTCCATTTCAATCTCTTAGTAAAATTTTCAAGCGACTATCGCAAAATTTCTTACATTATTTACATATGGTATAGTTTATTATTGAGAAATTCTGAGACCTTTAATTTTTAGAAATCATATCCAGCATGCCACTGGGATACGTCTCCGCAATAGTAGTTATACACTAAAAAGGCGCTCGTCTACTGTCGTTCGTACGAGAAAGGGGGCTCTCCTTTTTAATGGGAGAGGGGGCTAAATTTATTTTGGAAAGTTGCTAAAACAAAGATAAATTTGAATCGACTTCGGGAAGATTAATGTTCAAAGTTTACGATGGACGCCCATTGATGCGGACGAATGTCGTGTCAATTTTCTCAAATTTCAGATTAGTTTCGAAATCATTTTAATAGGCATGTTTGGTTTTGAGGCTAAGGTAAGTAAGAGTACTACAGATATCGACCATTTGGCAGTAAAGTAAAAGAAGAAAGAAAAGGTATTTTTTAACATTTAAATATAACTTTATGTAAATTTTGCATTAGTTGTAAAAATTGACCAAAATGTTTAATGTACGTGATCGTCTACGTGGATAGCTATGTTTCATCTATTTCTAGAGTGAAATTTGCTTTGTAAGCTTTTTCGGTTCACGGTGTGATATAACAGTGAAATTACTCAAGAATAGCAACATAGGACGCCTCTTTTTATGACATAATACCTACCTGTTAATCATGTATGTAAGCGACGATTTCCACATTCTTTTAAAAACCACTTATGACCACCCAACGGTCGGTATTCGATCATAATCGATTGACTATTCAGTAAGACACAGATAATAAATATTAAAGACAAATAATATTCATCTATTCTCAATTTAACCATAGACTTTAACAATAAACAAAAGAGTCTATATGCGTATGGGCACAGATAATATAATATTACATAGTATGGGTATCAAATACATGGTAGTGCGTGCAACATTTTTTAATTATGTAATATATGTAATGTATAATTAATAAAAAACATAAATAATAATAAAATAAATAATAATAATACTAATTTTAAAAGTACTCTGCAGTCCTTCTCTAGATAAACTATAAGTGTACGAAGTTTCATACTCCTCCACCGGCGCAATTTCCGTAAAACAAAGTTTTTGCTTCACGCATTAATATCTAGATAACCCCTAATATATTTGACTAAACTACGAAACGAACTATATTTAGTAACATTAATTATAGGTAAATAAGGCCATCCGTTAATTTATAACACAGGTGTAGCGTCATGGGATCAGAAGTTTAGATATCCAGTAACAAGCGCGCGAAGGGCTTATTATTTCATTTGACAGTGTAGACAGTAGCGGGCGGGTTGCTTGTGATTTATACACATCGCAGGTGACCTAGTTGTGATGTATGGGACAGGCCCAGGTGCAATCCATAAGCTACAGTAGGGAAACTAATAGGGGCTGCTAGAATGGGCCAGCGCCGTCGAAGTCGCTATAGACTGTCATTGATTCCACGACTCCGGCATATGGCATAAGATAAGGTATAACTTGGTTGACAGTTTTGAGTGAGTGAGGAGTCTCTAATATGTATAATAATAAAACTAAGCCCTATTTAATAATAAATAAATTTTCCCAGACAATTAAAAAAGCGCCATCTCGTATCCCGGGAAACAGACCTTGTGTTATAAGTACTAGACAACTGATATAAATAATTTTTTTTGTAAATACGTACATAATATATATAGAAAACAACCAGATTGTACCAGACAATCACACTCATGAATACATATATTTGCACCGTGTGATAAATCGAACATGCGACCATCGTAAGTACAGCGGTGTGCTAAACCGCTAGACCACAGAGGCCGTTAAATTTAAAATGAAATACGTTACTCCCGCTACCTCTTATGAACTGGACAGGTATCAGAGCGTTTTCCTGTCCGCGTGTTCTCTCAAGGGTACTCGTGTGCAAGCGGCTTAGGATGAGTTATGAACTGTGAGAAAACTTTTTATAGATTCCTCTCGCGCTATTTCATTGCGTTCATTATTGTGACACGCTATTTGCTTTTTTGTATAGTTTTATATCTATACAATACATCTATACAAAATATACAACACAAACCAGTGGTATTATTCGTTAAACTGATGTTACCCTAAGAAATAAACTGAAATATTTATAATATTTTTTAAAATCTTATAAACTATGCAATATATAAACATAAATTGATTACGTCAGTATGAAAAATTCAAAATTTAATTACAGATACTCAATTTGTTTGTTGGTGAAAGTGGATTAGACATTTTACTATTCTACCTACTCTTTTGAGTTGACGTACAGATGTTGATAAATCGTTCGATTTCTTGTTTAAATACATTTTAGAAAATATAAATAAATGTACTTAAAATTGGTGTATATTATATAAATCCGATATATTGTATAAATCCGGCTCGAAGGACTAAAAACTATAAGTCATAGTTAAATTGTGGAGATAAATAAAAACGCCATGATAGTTGAAAATACCATGAAATAATATACCATGAATGAAAATATCACAAATACAGCGCATAAGTGGTAACGCTTGTGCTACATAATGATGTGATTTCTGATAGAATACATAGCTGTATAAATGAAATTATTTAATTATTATTTCTATTTAAGTTCTATTTTAAGAATGTCGGCCGTAGATTGGAACCTGCCGACATATCTCGAATTAACTAATCAGATCAATGC
Source organism: Achroia grisella (assembly GCF_030625045.1). NCBI lineage: Eukaryota > Metazoa > Arthropoda > Insecta > Lepidoptera > Pyralidae > Achroia > Achroia grisella. Next base: position 1,356,842 of record NW_026712999.1, read on the forward strand.
AGACAGACAAAACAATGGCTTCAATTTCTATAAACAACAAATAGAAGTATATTTATTTTATTTCAATCACATTTTCAACAAACAATAATATTTTGTTGTATGAAATGAAAATATGTTGATTCATCATTGAATTTCAAAAGGTTTTGGGAGTTTAATTTGAATAATGCGTTTTGACAATCCCAAAATAACAATTGTAAAGGTATTTATTGTTATGCCGCGTTCACTCTATTCTTACAATCGATTGAAAGTATTATTTGGAGGTCATTCAAAAATTACTTGATAAATACTATTCTTATTATTTTTTATGTAACTGGAATGGTAAACAAGCTGACCGCTAACCTGACAGTAAGTTATAGCCCTCTCCTATCTAGTAACTGCATTACGGACATCACGTTATCATGAGATGACCGTGATATGATTATACAATGCCTTTCTATATAACTAAGATATCATGCCTCTTATCTTACAATATCACTTAAAACACAGCCACAAAGCAAGCTGCTTGGCGGCTGAAATAGGTGAGACTGTAATACCCACGCAGTCGACATTTACAGTGTATCTCGGTGTTTAATCTATTAGACAAATGATAGACATGTTTAAAAATATAATAATATACAATGAAAACCTATGTATTTTTCTGATGGTTTCGGTGGTCTAGCGGTTTAGCCCAACGTTTTACTTACGATGGTCGCAGGTTCGATTTCTCGAACAAAAGTGCAAAGTGTATTCATGAATATAATGGTTTGTATCTGTCTGGGTGTTTTTTGTGTATATTATGTATGTAATATACACAAAAAAACAAGTATAAAAGAAATATCTAAGTATTTGCGTCAGTTATCTAGTACACGTAACATAAGCTCTGCTTACTGTAGGAGTAGATCACGCTGGATTAATTGTTCAGAGTAATTGCTATTGATTTATTTATACATAGAAAACCCCCTAATATAAAGTCATTTTTTTCTACGATCGAACCAGCCATCAAAAATGTAAGGCAGTATGCTAAATTGCTCAACCATCAAAGGTAATTTGTTGTTGGGCTTTTAGACACAGATTTGGCAAATCACAAGCGCTGATGATTTCTCGCTTCCATTTCCCATACACTTGGTTTGTATCTGTTATCACAATTCCGCACGTATATATATGGTATTCTCAAATAACAACATTAATAACCCATAAAGCTGGGAGAACACATTTTTGTTCGCAGCCCATACTCCCATATATTTGTTGAGCCCTTTTTCTAACTTTTTTCGTGTTTGACAAACATTGAACATCAAATAAAGTCGTGCGTTTGTTGGAGTGCTTTCAAATTTTAATACAATGTTTGTATTACTTTATATATAACAGTCATAATACCATGCATATTTTTATGATTAATTAAATGAATTACAATGATAAATAAGCGCCCTACCTGATGCTAAGGGAGGGGAATATGATGGTTAGTAATGTTGTCTAACGAATAAATGTCAGGTTGATCTCCACGCGGTTCCCCCTGCAAACCATCGTCATAAATTCCTGATGAATTTATCACGGTGGACTAACTGACCTGACCTCAAGCTCATCGTATCATCCTCCACTGGTACCCCGCTAGCGTATACCATTAGCGTAGGCGGGTACCCCATTCTATTACATACATATAGAAAACCTGATGGTAAGGGTTAACCGTCACCGTACTTAAACATCGTTTCGGACATCGCATTCTCATGTTCATGTCGTCATCATGACCAATTACAATGTTTAATCTTAGAATTAAAAAGAAAATTTTGTTTATTTATATTTATTTTCGCCCATACCTAATGGAAGGAATGTATGGGATTTCAGCGGTATTCCTTTCCTTACGACTTTATACACATAAAATTCGGTCATTTCTATCGTATACGTAGTTAATACTAAAATAAAGCACATGAATGATATTCATAGAAAATACTCCAACAATCTTGAATCTGATCAGAGTTCATGTCCCAGAACTTAATAAGTGTGATCGTAAACATAGATTTTTTTACTCTATCCCGATGCAAAACTTCAACACGCCGATCATGCACCTCTCCCAAGAGTACTCCATCTTCTAAATGAGGCGTCTATAAGGTTACCACTTGACTTATTTAATTGTACTGCCACAAAGTCTCACAGAGCGGTAAATTATGTGGACTGTATTAGAGTAGTAATCGTATGTATATTGCTGTTATGATTGATTATACAGTTGATGATTTTTTATTCTTTATTGTACAAAATAACTTGTACAAAAGGCGAGCTTAATATCTTATGGCATTCTCTACCACCTAACCTTTAGGTGTTTGTATTATTGTCACTGTTTTTATTATTACTATAACTGTTGTCTCATTTTCTCAGCTTTTGCTGGTTTTTATACGCTTATTAATATTATCATATGAATGTATGTGAGTTACGTTTATCAGTTCCTTGATACATCGGTATTATATTGTAATACTCATCAAAATAATGTAATTTTGTAAGTGAAACTTTTAGTCAAAATTTATTAGAGTCATTTGCAAAGAATCTTAATTTTAACTAACCCTAATCGTCCTATTTACATTACCAGTAGTTGTTTTAAATCAAAGCACAATGACTTAGTTAATTATTCTTTAATGGATTTCTACAGTAATTTATTGTAATTAAGTTGTATTCTTGTCTGACCTAATTTGGACAATGAATTTTTAAATTTAAATTGTTCGTAATAGGGACCTTTTGTTCAGATTTATAATTATCCGGTTTTTCGGTCGTCGATCGGTCAGTCGCAATGTCAGATATAGAGGACTAATATAATACAATAATATTAATAATAATACACACGACTCATATACATATAATAAGACACATACCATTAGTAACGAGATAGCCATAACATATTAATATCAAATAAATTATTAATAAAATGATTTTCCATTTAAACTCGAAATTAAAAAGGATAATTATTTTATATGAACATATTTTTTAAAAACAACACTTGTTATATCAATTCATGAGCAAAATATCTTTATCCATGTAGGTCTATAATAGGCTCTTATGATATGTCGAATCTACCGTCTGTAGTGAGTCGAGTTAAGAACTGACAATATTACAAGATTACAAATATACAGGTTCATTTTTCATTTCAAATATTACATTATTTACTAAGAAGTAGTAATAATTAAGTAAGTAGGTAATAATATTAACGTTGAACAATTCACGTGCAACCTAAGCCGTAACTATACTAACTATATTCAAATACATTTTTTTATATAATAAATAAGAGAGAGAGAGAAAAAAAGAAGGAGAATAAGAAAATCAGTAATATATTCTATGTATAATATATATGTATTGACGAAAAAAATAATATCCATGTATTTGTATCAGTTATCTAGTACCCATAACACAAGATTTAGCTAATTTAACTTGGCTCTAGACGGCGCCGTGTGAATTGTCTTGAGATTTTATTATTATATTATACGTATAGAGGATCAAAGTAAACGAGTTTGCTAAACCACTAAGTCCTCTATAGACTATATGCTACGTAGATAATTACCAATTAATACTTTATATTTCTATTAGCAACGGTGCATTTTTCAGTAATTTGTTCAATTCATGTAATATTAGCTGATCAGTTAATTAAAATGCTTTAAAAGTACACTTCCGCCTAATTACTTCATAACAATTTTAATTGCTCATTAACTTAAGTATAATTTTCTCTTTCTGACATTTCCTTATAACCAGATTCATATTTTAATATCAACCTGTGTAGAACATTAAAATTAATTTCATATACAAAATTGCAATATTATGTTTACGTGTTTTAAATGTGTTCGTGAGTAATTATCATTACCAATATAATTTCAGTGATTGATTAATATTTTTATTATAACTTTCCTAGCTGATTCCTGTTTGATAGGTATCAGCAGTTTGTATGGCAACATAAAAATGTTGTTTTTACTACTTTAGTTGCAATTTCTTCATATTTTATCACCGTTTAAACCTTCCACGAACTTCCACGAATAACTTTAGACTAAAATTAGCCAAATCTGTTCAGCCATTCTCGACTTTTAGCGAGACTAACGAACAGCAATTCCTTTATATATATATATATATAATAGATAGATAGGTATATTAACATAGACAAAAATAAACAATCATTTAAATCCAACGCGCCACATCGAGACAGCGTACCCAAGATACTAGCAGCGTTGCCTCTTTGAATGGCCATACTTAGCCTCTGGGCAAAGTAACTACCAGCTTTCGGGTCAGAAGTAATCTCGATGATCCGCGCTAAAATACTTGTTAAAAACAATTTCGCTTCCGGGTTCCATGGGCCCACCGTCTCCACGACAATTGGGAAAAGTTGTTTAATCATTACTAGTTTAATCTTACTAATATTATAAATTTGAAAATTCGTGAATATAGATGGATGGATGTTTGTTACTCTTTCAGGTAAAAACTACTGATCGGACTTTGATGAAACTTTAGAAGAATAACACATGGGTTATATTTTAAAAAGATATTATATAAATTGGGCGGAATATAAAGATAAATGTCAACTAAGTGTGATACAGAGGAAGTAGCGCGGGTCAGCTAGTATATAACTGGCTATAACTAGCTAACCCATGACAAGTATATAGAGAAGGAGAGCAGAATACTAATATATTTTTTTAATTATGAATAAATGATACAAAAATAAAAAATAAACATTACACATACACTAGAATGTATTTGATAACACATATGCATAAATACTCTTTTGTTTATTAATAACTAGCTACTCGCCCCGGCTTCGCCCGAGTGTACATGTTTTATTCATATAAACCTTCCTCTTGAATACTCTATCTATTCAAAAAACGGTTCAAAATCCGTTGCGTAGTTTGAAAGGTTTAAGCATACATAGGGACGGACAAACAACGATAGCGACTTTGTTTTGTACTATGTAATGATGTCTGTGAAATCGAGAGTAAAACAATATTATTTGATGATGGTCTTACTGAATGATGGTTCAATTTCTGCCATTGGGCGACTATACATTAATTTTATTATAGCAACATAATTTTAATAAAATTTTCCATTTCAGTCTATATATCAATTATTGCAATTTGCAATGCAGCTGAAGATTACAATAAGAAAACGCACTTATTCAAACCATACACTTTGCGCCCTGAAGACAGAATTACCGAGTTGGAAGATATATATGACTGCAATTGTCCTAGGGTATACTGGCCGGCTTGTGGAACAGATGGTATAACATACGTCAATGCGTGTATACTGAACTGTCTGAAAAAGAAATTGAAGCGAACTGGCCCGTGTGTGAAATACAGGAGAGCGGATGTCGATTTTGTGATGCCAAGAAAATGGTCAATCAAAGACCTTACGTTTTAATTTGCTAAGTTATGCAGTTCTTTGAATTTATTGTAGTATAATAGATTAGTCGTAAATGGTAAACAATATTGAGTGACTTTATGACTATATATACTAAAGAAGCAAATTAAAATCTGAAATATCATTATTAATTTAAGACAGACTCGGTTGTTAAGCACACCGCTTTACTTCACGTCGCAGGTTCGATTACTCGCACGGTACAAATATTTCTACGCATGACTACAATTATTTGTATCGATCTGAGTGTTTTCTAATTACATTAGGTATCTATTTACTTTATTATTATGTATGTATTCACAAAAATATTCACGATAACTGAAACATGGCGTACAAAGCAAGCTACTCGACAACTCAAAAAAATAAGACTGTAAATAATAATGAGATAAAACTGTAACATAGTATGTTTCAGACTATACAAAAAATTGATAAACTGAAAAACTTATGTAATAATCCATTACCGGTACAAACGGAATAACATAAATTCTTGGAAAGGAACTAGAAAACAACATAAAATTATCAGAAACCCTGTATCAAATACAGCAAAGCAAATAGCTAGGATTTATTGACGCCGAGGAAATGGACTAAATCTTAAAAGGATGTTATATCAAAGACAGGATTAGGTTGTAAATGTGGTAATATATAAGCTTTGTTAAAAATATACAGACAAATTTATTCTTATTATTTATACTTATATTATATTGTAAATTCTAAAGTGTCTTTATCTGCCTGCGTGTCCTGTAAAGGTATTTCAGGATAAAATAGCAGAACGTATCCTAATGAAATTTGACGTAAATATTGTTTTTATTTGAAATAATTTTGCGTAGTAATATAATAAATAAATAATTAAACCTACCTACAAACTCGTTTATAAGATTTTTTCTAACTAGTAAAATAAAACAAAACCCTGTTATATTTCATTGTTTTTTTTTTTGGAAAATAAATATAAAATATTTACTGTTGAACTTCATTAAAAAAAAATCCCTTTATAATTGTTATCACTAAGGTTGTATTCTACAAATTTGTATGAATTAATTTATTTTCAAATAAGTTCATAATTTCCGTGTTACATTCACCTATGCTTTTAAACCCCAACCTAACCCTTTACGCATAGGAAAAAAATCCATAGAAAATTATTATACTAACACGGCATTGTTGAGTGAAAATATTGTGTAAACCTTAACTAGTTGGTACAAAGTTGAAAATCGCCCCACAAATTACTTAAAGCGCCTTTCAACTTTTACACATGCATAAATGATCCTCCAATTTTTGAGAACGACCAGTTTGGGTCGTCGCCGTAATGCGCGAGCATTATGTATTGACCCGTAGGTACGTTAAAGGTCAAAAAGGGTCAAAGAAGAAAGGTCAAAAGAATTCCTGGCATACGGCGTGAACGTAACGTGTGGTAATCCTGTCAGTTACACCGCAACGTAATTCAACCGACTTTTCGCACGTTTTTCAATTGCGTGGATGAGTTTTTAATCGAACTAAAAAAAACCCTGGACAATTGACGCAACGCCATCTAATCTCATGGTAAACAGAGCATGTGTTATGGGTACTACATACTTAGATATTTTTTTGTAAATAGATACATAACATACCTACATAGAAAAAATCCAGACCAATACAAACAATCATACTCATGAATACAAATGTTTGCACCGTGCGAGGAATCGAACCCGCGACTATCGGAAGTAAAGCGGTGTGCTAAACCGCTATACCACCGAGGCCGTCAAACTAGAACTAGCCGTAGTACTAGAAATTCTTAATTTGAATATTAACTTGCTAGAAAACTTATTTTAGGTAATTAAGTGAAATTTAAATTTAGAATACACTACAATAAAACAAATAAGAAAATAATTATCTAAATAGGTTTATAACAATGATTTAATATCATGTACCGTCATAAAAAATATATTTGAATTCAAGAACATTCTTTACGAGTTCATAAAAAAATGTTGTCATTTTTTACGGATACGGCAATTATTGTTGATATGTGGGTTTAAAAGGTCCTTAAAGTACATAAATTTTATTTAGCAATGAGGTGTAGGGTTTTGTTGCTGCTGTGTATACGACGGTTACGGTATAAAACAACTATCTGTCTATCTATTACCTTTTCATTTCAAAACCATATATAAAATTGGATGAATTTTAATATGGGAATAATTGGATTTGCTAGATTTAAAACACTCTATTTGTAGCGCAAAATTACATCTGGAAGGGGGTTAAACAGTGGACGAAAGTTTGAATAGAGCATAAATTTCTCATGTATAAAATAAATTACTAGAACTAATAATTCAGCAGACAAAGTCACGTGCATCAGTTAATAGTTTTAATAAGGTAGTTACAGAACAGTGGAACATTCTACTTTTATAAAACAAGCACGTTTTTGTGGGTTAACCCTTTATCTGTCGTGTTTAACGACACCAGTCTTCCTTCGTCTTTATACTAGAAGCTTCTTTAAAATTTACTATTGAATTGATACATTCTAATATTATAAATATATAGGTATCTTGCTATTAGTTTGCCTTTTCACTACTAAACAGCTGAATGGATCTTAATTAAATTTATAAGTATCCTGAGGGATATGGACATATCACTTATCTAAAAAAATAATCAAGAAAGGGTTAAATAGGAGATGAAATTAGTACCTAACTTGTAATATCATTACAATAATCTTAGTAATATTATGACGACCTCGGTGGTCTAGCGGTCTAACACACCGCTTTACGACCGATGCTCGCGGGTTCGATGAGTATGATTGTTTGTATCGGTCTGGGTGTTTTCTATGTATAATATGTATGTATTTACAAAAAATGTATCAGTTATTTAGTACTTATAACACAAGCTTTAACTAGCTTAACTTGGGTCTAGATGGCACTGGGTGAATTGTCCTGAGATTATTATTATTATAAACGCGAAAGTTTGTGAGTATGGATGGATAATTAGATGGATGTTGGAGTTACTCTTTCACGCAAAAACTACTGAACAGTATTTTATGAAACTTTACAGTAAGCTATATGGTTATATACTATATCGAAAGAACAAAATATAAAGGCTATAAATTTCACGCGGGTGAAACTGGGGGCACAGCTAGTCACTCAGTAACCGAAACCCAGCCAACAAAGTAAGCTTGCTGGCGGCTTAAATAGGTGAGAATTAAGTAGCGGTGACCCGCGCGGACGAATTTTCAGTCGCCCGACAGAAATAACATCTGAGTACTGTTTATAATAATACAATAAAACATTATACAACTGGACTTATTAGGATTTTATTATATTATTATGCACAAACATTGAATTTATGATGGCGGTACCATATTATGTTGTCATAAAATCTACATTATACGGATGTTTTATGATAACGTACGTATTAATTTTTATATGCAACCTTCCCGAAAATGGTGGACATAAAAGAATCGGTAAAATGAGTATAAATTATATTAGGTACATCATGCATTTCTTGTTTTATTTATTTATTTCAGATATTTGTGATCCGTAGCACATTAGTAAACTAGCTTTTGCCCGCGACTTCGCTCGCGTTAATTTATCCCCTTAGGGGTGGAATTTACCAAAATCCTTTCTTTGGGGATGCCTACGTCATAGTAGCTTTATGCATGCAAAGTCTCAGCCCGATCGGTTTAAAATTGACAAAATTTCATACAAACAAAACAAATTTCAAAAATATGAATATAAAAACAGGTTAGTTCTTATATGCTTGTAGGGGACTGGTCTGTTTAGGTGACAACCATTGATCAGACTATTTCTTTTGATAAAATTGCCATGCCATATGTTGATGGTCAGTCTATTGCCACTAAGTTTGTTTGAAAAAAATAAAAGCTGAATTTCTTGTCAGATTTTCTTATCTTGAAAGCACTCCGAACGGACGGAAAAAGATATTATGATTTATTTTATTTTTATTATCCAATTTGTACAATATTTGATAACACATTTGATATATCTAGGCACCTTCAGATCTACTGAGACCGTAACAGTGTAATGAAGTTCAGTGCCTTTATAGTGGATAATCTCGGAGTACGGCAGGTTATTTTTCTATATCCTGAACATTTTAAATGTTCTCTCATCACTTTAAAAATCTCAATTTACATCTTAAAGGTCAGTTAGACTTTAACTAATACACAAAAAACATTCTGAGTTAATTCATATTTCTGAGTGTCTCTCGGATAATAGAAACACCGATAACAAACCAATTTAAATCAAAGATAACGGTAAGCTCGCCTCTATACCACGCTGGATTTATACAGATAATAACAATAGAAATAAACCTAATTAAAGTTAATAGTACTATTATTTATTCAGTAGACACTACTGAAATTAATTTATTTTATTATCTATTTTTGTTCCATTAAGTAAATAATTTTAATATGTGAATGAACTGGCAAAATCTCAATTCATACAATAGTATGAATTGAGATTTTGCCTAATTGATACTATTGTATGAATTGAGATTTTGCCAGTTCATTATATAAAGAACATTTATTTATAATAATAAACGTTAATTATTATAGACTCTGAGAATGAATGGTTTGGTCATAAGCAAAAACTTGTAAAATAATTCGTTCGAATTAATGAACACCTAAGATACTTTTTACCAAATTCATCCATCATACTCTTGAACGAGTGCTGCTTATAGGGACTCTGCTCTAATCACTATGACTGATTTAATGTTATTTAGTTACTCAACCAGTTGGTTGTATCTTTAATAATTTCTCTATTTGAGTATTTAACTCTATTGATTTAGTGCTAGTTGCTAGTTTGTATTCACACGTTTCAACTTAAAAATGTAAAGTAATAACTAAATTATTTAAAAGAGTAACGCGCAAGATTCTTGTTCGTTCTTCATCTGATGAGACAGCGTTCTGAATGAGCGGTAGATTGAAAAAAAAACTGAGATGACAATTCAAAAGTGCTTTAATATAAGTTTATTTGAATAAATGATTTTCTATTCTATTATCCTAATACACGCGAGCAACGATCTATGTACATATTCCAATATTCAAGTAAAACCCCTTTCTTAAAAACTAAAAAGAAAATAGTTAGTCACGTTCTTCTTAGCCTACATATAAATATCGCATACGAGTATGTCCACATTTCGCAAGCTGGACGTTAAGTCGAATGTTTTATTTATCCACACACGTTTCACAACCTCCGAGCTTGTACATTAATGTAATATGTTACTATTTTCAGTGTACCGGCCTCTCAAGTATGAAATTTTTACGATACAAAAGAATTATTGCCCTGTTTCTAGTTTCATATGAAATTACTAACACATTGTGTGTAATCGTGCAGATCTATGATTTTATATGCCAGTTATATTTCAAACATGCTGTTTGCTGTGACTTTGTTTGCTTTTTACATAAAAGATAACCTTTGTAGTAGAAATTTATCCTTGTTTCTAATTAAGATCCGTTCAACCGTTTAAACATATCAAGCAGACAGACAAACGCATCTATTTATGACATAAATATGGCTATAGAGACAGAAGTGTCTCTATATGTGTAACAAGACGTTCAGTCATTCAGTCATTTTAGTTTGGATCATTCCTCTTAACTCTAAACTCGAAACTAAACTTACAAAACCTAATTAATAAATAATACTCTTCCTCATTACAATTTGTATTAATATATTAATAATAGTAATAATAACCCTGGACAATTTACACAGCGGCCAGGCTAAACAGGGCTTACGTTATGGGTACAAGACAATTTATATAAATACTTACATACAGTTTGTTATATATAAATCGTAATAAACATTGAAAAGACCCAGGCCGATACAAACAATCACATCATGGATACAATGTCAATACTGTGCGAGGAATCGAACACGCGACCATCGGAAGTAAGGCACCTTATGTGCTAAACCGCTTGATCACTGAGACCGTAATACACCATATAGCCTAATGTCACTGGAATAATTTACAATTTAAGCAGTAAAAGTAGTATTTCTTAAAATGGTTCCGGAGTTTTTTCCTTATAACAGAATACCACTGTATCATATTATTATATAGATTTCAATGTGATTCATTCAGATCCATTTATCGGTTAAAGCTATTGAATATTATACATATAAATATTTAACAGCTTTGCAAACTTTTATGTTTACAATATTAGTTGGATTTGGTATGCTTATGCTTTTAAACACATGGCCCTTGCATCTTTTATTATGTCATTACATAATTTAACGAACGTGTTCAACCTTACACGTGTAACTTTATTACAATAGAGCTGTAACTTAAAACACGATATGAATATTTTATTGAACAGATACATAATCCTTATTGTGTTCGATCCCCTGTTCCATTCAAATGGGGATCGAAATTACGGCTGAGACGAGGTTTGAACTCCTAGTAGTGCCCTCAGATTTACTAAAATTGAGTCAGGCAGAAGTTCTTTGGCGGGTTTGGAGTGCTCTTTACACTCGGCCACATTTTCGATTATTTCCGAAGCTGTAGAACTCAGTTGCGGTAACAGCTTTAAAATAGTTCGAAAAAAAGAACTAAAATACCAAGTCACGTTTCAGTGACATTTAAAGTAGTTTAAGTCACTTTCTAGATTCAATTCCCCTAACTCCCCTAACCCACTTAGAAACACAATTGGGTAGCATCGGGGCTTAGTGGTACACCAACGCGAAGTTGTGGGTCTAAATTTGGTTATTATTTTTAAAAACCAGTCAATTCATAATTAGAACGGCCTTTTCGATAGTAGAAACATACAAATGCAAATTCACATTACATATGCTTAAAGTGTGTTTGCCCTATGCCACATTGGCTTAAAATTTAACCACATATTTTTTAAATTAATTATTTTTTAAAAATAATATTAAATTGTGCATCAGCTGCACTATATATATACTCTAGTACCTTTACTCTAGGAGGCTACCTAAAGAGGGTGATAATGTGAGGATGAAATGAAATGCACCATCGCCTTCCCCCTATACCCACATATTTTATCCACCATGATGTCATACATACAGCATCTGTAATAACAATCGTGAAGCTAGTGGAGCTTATAGATCAATATTTTGATAACAACTTCGGTTTTTCTCAAAATATTGATTATGATAAAGTGTATTTCAGTACACAAAGATCATAAAGGTAACTAAATATGTAGACATATTCAATTAATTCTTGATTCATACACAAAGTAAATTGATTATACTCGTAGTAAATTTGGTTAAACTACCGGTAGTACATAAACATTTATACTGCTCTCAACAATTCACGAATTGTTTTCCCTATAATCAAACTGTGTTGGTTTCTAATTTGCAATATAATTATCATTGTTACGCGTTCTGTTAATATTATATGTATATGAAATTGGTACACTTCTGAATTACTCATATATAATTTACCAGCGTTTGTTCACGGCTTCACTACCTTTAAATTACCCCAATTTACACCCACACCTTACCCCTCCTAAGGAGTTGGTTTATTTAATGTAATCTCATCATCGTACTACCAGCCAGAAATAAAATACCATGCTGATCCTTTGGATGAAGGACAGACCCCCACCGTGTTTCTAAAAACTTTTGGCAACGAACAACCACATTGTGGAAGCACCTTCCAGCAATGGTATTTCCGAACCAATATGATAACTGAAACTTTCAAAAGCTAACTCCTTTCCTCCTTCTTAAAAGACTGACGTACTTGCAATTCCCCTGGTGTTGCGGGTACTCATAGGCAACGGTAATCACTTACCAAAAGGAGAGTCGCAGGCGCATCTTATAAAAAAAAATATTTCCCGCTAGAAATTTTGCACCACCGCTATACGTTCTTCAGGGCTGAATTACGAAAAGTCATTTCTTATCTCCTCAAATTTACAAAAGATTTACACACGCCATCTGCGCGGTATATTTTTTAACGGATGATAATGAACTGGTGCATCGTGCACTAAAAGTTATAATACGCTGGCCTCTTACCAGTGGAGGATGAGAGGAAGAGGATAAATCTAGTTAATTTACCTATTAAAATCATAATACAATCAGTAATTGGTTTAGGACATCTTCTGTCACTTACGAATGTTTACACTATTGTGATTTATCTCGGAATTCACCAGGAATTAACTACGATACTTTCCATAGAAACAGCTGGAGGTTCACCTATATTGTTACCATTTATATATATATACTGGCTACCCGCCTCGGCTTCTCATGTACATTATTGTACATGTATTATACATATAAACCGTCCTCTTGTATCACACTATCTATTGCTAAAAACTGCATTAAAATCCGTTGCGTGGTTTAAAAGACTAAGCGAACAAACAACGGAAGCAATTTCGTTTTATTCTATGTAAAGATATGGAAACCAATTCCAAAATTTGTGTATTAACTACTCTTCTCCTTTCCTATTCTATAATTTATTGAATATTTTACAATTAAATACAGCAGTTTAGATTAAATTCTAAAATACATATTTGATAATAAGAATTGTTCTTATAAATGAATTTATTTTGGCACTTTTATAGCTGTTTCGTGCGGAATGAATTAGTATTGAAATTAAGTAGCAAAAGAAACACCGAAATGAGTTTTACAACTTAATTTAACTTAATGAATTGTAATGGACCATTATGTCATAAAAGCCTGATAACTTTAGTCACGTGATATTAATTAAACGTCACGTGATCAACGAAAAGCCATTTTGTAAATGATTTTTGTACTTCACAATTGAAAAAGGGTCGATATCTTTTCATACTTTAAAATGCAAATTCTACTCTCATGTGTGTTTATTGTAATACTTACTACAGGTGAGTTTTCATTCTAGTAGAGACTAGCGATTCCCTCCGGCTTTCCGCGGGTATTTCAATTAATTTACACGAAACCTAATCGAATTATATATATACCTGAACCTAGGAATTAATGGAAAAACTCAAAAATAAAACAGGATAAATGTTTTCATTTATCCCGTTTTATTATTTAGTAGTATTTATATTTTGTCTTGATAGATACAGAGATAATGACTGGGGTTACTATTTATTTTAGTTATGTCTACATATTCTTACGCTAAGCAATGCATTATAATAGTATCTTTTACCTAACTAGTCGCCCAACCCGGTTTCTCCCGGTAGTATTATTTGAATATATATTGTGCTTTTTACGTAATCATTCTGATTTTTTTACATTAGCTATTAACCATGCCTTTGACTACTTTTTGAGACGTCTTTCTTTGAAATCCGTTTAGTCGCAAAGTGATGAGAGGCTTTCGCATTCATACTAGTATTATGGTTGAGTAAAATAAAATAGAAATGATATCTAATCAAATAAACATATGTAATTTAAGCTCTCTTAATTTATATTTCTTCTAATCTACCATCCTTCAGGATTTTTACAAAAACTAATTGAAAATTCGGGACTTTTGTAATGAATGCTCTTAAATATGGTGCCGATACTTGGACACGTAATATTCCACTAAATTACTTATGATACAACTGGTTTCGTAGACTAGTCTTATGGTCAGTGTCCACATTTTTAGTAATAAACCGGCTCAGTGATCCACGGAAAGAGCTGTTTAGTCTGACGTTGCTTTTATACTAGACTCACATATTATTTTGTTTAGTCCGGACGAAGCATGTCCACGACGCGTTTCGATTGGCGCATTTCCAAAAATGGCAGGGCGTAGCAACAAATCTACCAATCAAACAGCGTCATCGAACGATGCCATCCGATTATTCGGAAAATGTGAGGCTATCGTAACTGTTTAAGTAGGAAACCATGCAGTCGCTAATAGAGCTGAACGAATTTGCAAATTGAAGTAATAGTCCACTAGAGCAGCTGAAATTTGAGCTTTACTGAAATTATAATAAGATTGTTTTAATTAATATTTTACCGATAACTTTCCGCCAGGAATGGATCATAAAGATCGCTCGCTTGTAAAGGCGAGCTCACGTGGTGGGTCACCTGACATATTATATTTGAAGAATAAAAAATGGATACTACATCCATTTTTTTTCTTAGAAATATATAATCTATACTAATATTTTTTTTATACTAATATGATGGCAAACAAGCATACGGCCCATCTGATGGTAAATAGTTACTGTAACTTATGGAGGCCTGGGATACCTATAAATGCAAAAGTGATCTATCTATTTATTACCTTTTCGTGAAAAGATATAAATGAATTTTAATGTGAAGATAGTAGATATATCACATCACGAGAACCACATAAGCTATCTTTAATGTAAAAAAAGCATACGTATTCCCGGTTTACAGTTACATTATTAATATATTATTCAATTGTTTCAGTTATTGTTTTCAATCTTGTATCACCTTATAGATTGAATCGTATACCCAAATATTCTGACGAACAGCCATCTCGAGAATATTTTAGAGAATTTGTCAATCCGTTTTCAGTGGATATAATCTCACTGGATAAAATACCAGTAATCAAGAATTGCTCAACATGTCCGAGAGTCTATTTCCCTATATGCGGTGATGACAACAAGACTTACACAAATGAATGCCGTTTAAACTGCGTCAACAAATTCTATACAAATAGGACACGCGAGGTTAAAAAAGTGCGATCGGGACCGTGTTTTATTTTTCCTGAATAAATGCTTCGATTATTCTTCTTGTATATTCCTCTTTCTTATATATTCTTCTCTATAATGTATATGTTGTATATTTTTAAATTGCGATACACTTATATTTTTTGGTACTATTCTTATTTAGCCGTAGCTTAACTTCCTTCTTTAAATTATTAGTACAACTATGTAATATTATGCTATCTGTGGTACAACTAAGCAAATGATGACTTCGTTTTAAACACAGTAAAATGAATCCAGCTAATATTTTAGTTAGTTGTTGGTAAATAAAATTTAATTCTTTGATCTTATTGTTTATTATTTACTTAGACTAATTATATTTGAAATAAAGTTGGATTAAAAAAATTTAAGAATATCATCTTATTTATCTTCTTTGTTATCTTACTTTTACTTGTATAATGTCATACAAATTGTCCCTACCAATTCAGTATAATATAACTAAGTATAGTAGTAGTCTCGCTCTTTGTATTACCCACAACGACGTGTCCCAAACATCTAGGGACAAAAAACAAAACGCGAAGGTAACATAAAAGAATCGAGATACAAACAACATAACAACAAATCTTCCTAAACACTCGGCCCCCGTTTCGACTAAACGGGTCAAATAAATGGGGCATTCCCAGCTATCAGCTATCTTTTTGTTCGCTTCGGTATACGTATAAAGTTAGACCATTGTATATTGGCACTGGAGATTAATTTATCTTAGACGTTAATTTATTTATTTCTACACTTGGTTATGTACAATACTAGGTGTTACCCGCGAATTTGTCTAGTTTATTTTTTTTAATATAAAAAGAAACAATTTATCTATTTGATAAATTTCACTGTAACTAAAAAGACCTGAATATTTAGTAAGTAGATAAAAAGTATAGTTTTTGAAATTAACAGATTAAAATATATATACATATATATATATATAAACACCTCTTTGGGCACTTTGTTGATCACGCCACAACCTACACACTTGCTGATTCCACCTTTTGCACTGAATAACTTGACCTCTATCGCGTATATCTCAGGCGGTATGGCAACGTCGCATTCTATTTTGCGATGTGGCCATATATATTCGTCGATAGTACGATATACTCGACACTTTTTTTACTAATAATTCGTGACTGAATGGCTCCGAACGGCTAAATTTTTGGTATACACAAAGACTTTTTGGCTCTGAATATATTCCAAAAATCAATTAATTATGTTGATCACTTTATATACTCGTCCTTACTGCGATACTTATTTACATCCGAATATATATAGATACCGTAACGGTCTATCAATTATGAATTTATTAATTTACTAATGTAGATATTTTATATTCGCAATGCTCCATACATGCAAGCTCCAGCAACGGTGGAGGCAGGGTCCCCCCTGCACCGTACACCGCACCCCGCGCACACAAACAAATTAGATATTTTTTGAATACACAAAGACTTTTTGGCTCTGTATATATATTTCAAAAATCAATTAATTATGTTGATCACTTTATATACTGGTCCTTACTGCGATACTTATTTTAATCCGAATATATATAGAAACCGTAACGGTCTATCAATTATGAATTTACTAATCTAGATATTTTATATTCGCAATGCTCCATACATGCAAGCTCCAGCAACGGTGGAGGCAAGGGGGAGCACCGTACACCGCACCCCGCGCACACAAACAAATTAGAATAAATTAAATTCATAAGATTATTTATATATTTCGACTGCCTCGGTGGTCACACCGCTTTACATCCGATGGTCGCGGGTTCGATTTCTCGCACGGTGCAAACAATTGTACTCATCGGTCATCGATTGTTTTCATCGGTCTGGGTGTTTTATATGTATATTATATATGTATTTACAAAATAAAAATATCTATATCAGTTCAGTATCAGTCTGTGTTAATTGTCCAGGGCTATTTATTATATATTTATAAACGGTTATCTTTTTCCATCCCACCGCTCGCTATCGACAGTGAATTCATAGAAATGTCATTCTAAAAACAATAATAGTTTTGTTTTTGTATTTCAAATACTAAATGCAAAATAGGTATTTTCAAAATACTTTTTCAAAATAAAGTACCTTTTGAATTTTTGTCCAAACCTCAGATATTTTATTTATTTTAGGTATATCAATCATTACATAGTAATATAAAAACAAAGTCGCTGTCGCATCTAACAGTACATAAACAAAGAAAGAAGACTTTTTGGCTCTGATACCGTAACGGCCTATGAATTATGAATTTATTATACCTAATCTAGATATTTTATATTCGCAATGCTACGTACATTGTAATATCCGCCTCCATTCATTGTAACGGTGGAGGGACTAAATAGTTGAATAAAACTGAATAAGCAGTTGCTACACTCTATAGGTACTGCGTCGTCGTCGTATGCTGTTCATTTTTTCACTCGTTTTGGCGCCAAGAGAGGGTCACATAGTCGTGGTCAAGTTAAGAACTTATAATTTAATTTTGATAACAATAGATACAAGTAAAAAGTAGGTATTATATTAATGTACGTAAGTACTGTACTTAAAAATATTTATTCTTTACTGTATGTACATTTGAAAAACTTAACACTTAAGGACTTGTACATATACACGTACATACTGCCATTTTCTCTTAAAGACATCCAGAGAAGCACTATTTATCAAATACGCGGGGTGCACCGACCTTTGACCTTATAACACCTGATTCGCGCGTAACGAATTACATTGCTACTTTTTGGTATTTTATAGTGGATATGTCACTATAAAATATTATTATTTCTTTAGATTATGACATAATAACATAGTTTACATGATTTTAAGGGAAACATACGATAAAAAAAAATCCCGTAAAATGTAAAAGATAAAAAATGGTTATTGTTGGTTATCCTTAAGAGATAGACATATACCATCACGGACTTTTTTGTTGACCTTATTTTGATACATCTCAAAGCACTAGACAACACGCATTTTCATTAAACAGTATTGTATTTTTTTATTTCTTTAACTTTAATGCACAAAAAAATTTGTACATGTGGCGGACTTAATATTTTGCCGCGTTATTTACCAGGCAACCATGAGTGGTGCAGCGAAAGATTATTGGCGGTGCACTAATATAAATAAGAAATGTCAAAAAAAGATTTATAAAGATAATAAAGATAAGCAAAATATACATTTCTATAAAAAAATAACAATATACATACATAAATATATATCTAAATATAACCCATAAATGTATAAATATTATATATAATTATAAGTACAGTCTCAAATTGAAAGTAAGAAAATCAGAAAATATAGAGAGAACTATATGGATATAACAGAAAGATGTGAAAAAAGGAGAAGGACAGTAAAAAAGTTACAAATTTAAATAATGTTCCCGCAATTTCTGTTTAAATGAATTTATTACATTATTATATATATTAGGCATACGACTAGCCTTATGACTGTTACTTTTTTTTAATCTATACATCTATACATGTAAATAAAATTGGAGTGTCTGTTTGTAATATTGAAATAACCGTTTTTTACTACTTGCATATGAATATAAATACGGTACATACACCAAAATAACATATTTTACAAGTTTTGTCTGTCTGTCTGTTTGTTTGTTCCGGCTAATCTCTGAAATAGCTGGACCGATTTTGACGGGACTTTTTTTGGCAAGTAGCTGATGTAATAAGGAGTAACTTACGCTACTGTTATTTTAGAAAAATAAAATAAAATTTCACGCGGACGAAGTCGCTGGGGCCAGCTAGTCTATAGATATATCGAGATTTAATGTTTAAGTTGCTATTATGTTGTTGACAAAATTTTACTGTAATGTTACTATTACGTTATCCTACACAATTTGTATTATTTTGGATGAATAAATAAATAAATAAATAATAATCTATACATCTATACATTTAATAAAAATTGGAGTGTCTGTTTGTAATATAGAAAAAACCGTTTTTTACTACATGCATATGAATATATATAAGGTACATATACCAAAATAACAATTTTTATAATTTTTGTCTGTCTGTCTGTCGGTCTGTTTGTTCCGGCTAATCTCTGAAATGGCTGGACCGATTTTGACGGTACTTTTTTTGGCAGGTAGCTGATTTATAAGGAGTAACTTAGGCTACTTTTATTTTAGAAAAATAAAGTTAATTCCACGCGGACGAAGTCGCGGGAACACCTTGTTTTTAATAAAAACATCTTTTTTGTGGTACTTGAGAATGTTGAAGCCTGTTGTTTGTAATATTGAAATAACCGTTTTTTACTACTTGCATATGAATATAAATACGGTACATACACCAAAATAAAATATTTTACAATTTTTGTCTGTCTGTCTGTTTGTTCCGGCTAATCTCTGAAATGGCTGGACCGATTTTGACGGGACTTTTTTTGGCAGGTAGCTGATGTAATAAGGAGTAACTTAGGCTACTTTTATTTTAGAAAAATAAAGTTAAAAACCACGTGGACGAAGTCGCGGGAACAGCTAGTGTATAATATATTAGAGATACCTACGTGTTTTTTTATTGATGACTAGCTGTACACGGGATTTCGTCCGTGTTAAATTTAACTTTATTTTTCTAAAATATAAGAAGTTAAATTCCACGCGGACGAAGTCGCGTGTACAGCTAGTTGTCGGTAGTCTAGCGATTTAGCTAGCACACTGCTTTGATTCCTGCTTGGTGGTCGAGGGTTCGATTCCTCGCACGCTGCAAACATTTGTATTCATGAGTATGATTGTTTGTAACGGTCTGGGTGTTTTCTATGTATAGATAATATATATGTATTTACGAAAAAAAATCTTTGTATTTATATCAGTACCCATAACATAATCTTCAGCTAGCTTAACTTGGGTCTAGATGAAGCTGTGTGAATTGTCCTGAGATTACTATTATTACTATAATAAATCTTTTCAAATCAGCCGATGTTTATTTTTGCCATAATACGTGCTGTTACCATGTGATAATATTACGTACGTACTTATTAAACTATTAACTTATTATTAAATTGTTTGTAACGGTCTGGGTGTTTTCTATGTATAGATAATATATATGTATTTACGAAAAAAATCTTTGTATTTATATCAGTACCCATAACATAATCTTCAGCTAGCTTAACTTGGGTCTAGATGAAGCTGTATGAATTGTCCTGAGATTACTATTATTATTAATTGGTACACAGGTAAACTACTAACTAGGCCATATTGGTGTTGTTTGTTATGGTGAAAAAACTAGTAGGTATATATATAAGTTACACGTACAATTTCAAAGACTTATTTCTTGAAAACTACTGGCTATTCTGAAATAAAACTTTAGTGTTTGTATATGTAATGTTTGCATATAAAATATGATTAAAGGTTACCAGTGTATTTACACTTTTACTGAACAAACAGAGTTGTTTAATACTGAAAATATTGTGTGGAAGGCATCAATTACTTTCAGTGCATGTATAGCTTTCTCTTTTCCTAATTATTATTATTATTAAGTTTAAAGTGGTTGAATTTTACGTAAGGGGTTTTTATACATTATTTCTAATGTACCATTTATTTTAAGTTTTTTAAACTCTATTCATCGAGACCTATCTAATGAGTCCAAACACGATATTTCTGCTGTAAGTTTTCGAAGAGTATGTTCATCATCTGATAATACTGGTGCCAGCATGAAGTCAAGGTTAACAGATAACTAATTACTTTTATTTCGTCAAAATCTTTAGATTACGTATAATAAATTCATAATATCGCTACCTATTCAAATCAAAACAAGTATTAGGTACTTCATGTACTAGTATATAAATTCATCAACACACAAGTAAATGATTTTTAAATATATTCAGAGCCAAAAAATCTTTGTGCATTTAAAAAAAATGCCGATACGGATTCACTATTGCAGGAAATTGTTGAAAAAATATATATCGAGTATAAGTATCTACTACTATCGACGAATACATTTGGCAACAACGCATGGTCTCGGCCGGAACGGCAACATCGCATATTAGAATACAAAGATAGTGATAGAAAGAGAGAGACAGTGGATCAGCAATATCTACGGATCGTGGCTGGATCAACTAAGTGTGCAAGTGTATATAAATATATATATATATATATACATTTGTCTTTAATTCAAAGGAAATATAAATAATGAACGCATCACATTTAAAACAGTATAAATAGTTAATAATTTAATAATAAGTTAATAGTTTAATAAGTACGTACGTAATATTATCACATGGTAACAGCACGTATTATGGCAAAAATAAACATCGGCTGATTTGAAAAGATTTATTATAGTAATAATAGTAATCTCAGGACAATTCACACAGCTTCATCTAGACCCAAGTTAAGCTAGCTGAAGATTATGTTATGGGTACTGATATAAATACAAAGATTTTTTTCGTAAATACATATATATTATCTAGACATAGAAAACACCCAGACCGTTACAAACAATCATACTCATGAATACAAATGTTTGCAGCGTGCGAGGAATCGAACCCTCGACTACCAAGCAGGAATCAAAGCAGTGTGCTAGCGAAATCGCTAGACTACCGACAACTAGCTGTACACGCGACTTCGTCCGCGTGGAATTTAACTTCTTATATTTTAGAAAAATAAAGTTAAATTCAACACGGACGAAATCCCGTGTACAGCTAGTCATCAATAAAAAAACACGTAGGTATCTCTAATATATTATACACTAGCTGTTCCCGCGACTTCGTCCACGTGGTTTTTAACTTTATTTTTCTAAAATAAAAGTAGCCTAAGTTACTCCTTATTACATCAGCTACCTGCCAAAAAAAGTCCCGTCAAAATCGGTCCAGCCATTTCAGAGATTAGCCGGAACAAACAGACAGACAGACAAAAATTGTAAAATATGTTATTTTGGTGTATGTACCGTATTTATATTCATATGCAAGTAGTAAAAAACGGTTATTTCAATATTACAAACAACAGGCTTCAACATTCTCAAGTACCACAAAAAAGATGTTTTTATTAAAAACAAGGTGTTCCCGCGACTTCGTCCGCGTGGAATTTAACTTTATTTTTCTAAAATAAAAGTAACCTAAGTTACTCCTTATAAATTAGCTACCTGCCAAAAAAAAGTACCGTCAAAATCGGTCCAGCCATTTCAGAGATTAGCCGGAACAAACAGACAGACAGACAGACAGACTAAAATTATAAAAATAGTTATTTTGGTATATGTACCTTATATATATTCATATGCATGTAGTAAAAAACGGTTTTTTCAATATTACAAACAGACACTCCAATTTTTATTAAATGTATAGATGTATAGATTATTATTTATTTATTTATTTATTTATTCATCCAAAATAATACAAATTGTGTAGGATAACGTAATAGTAACATTACAGTAAAATTTTGTCAATAACATAATAGCAACTTAAACATTAAATCTCGGTATATCTATAGACTAGCTGGCCCCAGCGACTTCGTCCGCGTGAAATTTTATTTTATTTTTCTAAAATAACAGTAGCGTAAGTTACTCCTTATTACATCAGCTACTTGCCAAAAAAAGTCCCGTCAAAATCGGTCCAGCTATTTCAGAGATTAGCCGGAACAAACAGACAGACAGACAGACTGTACTATGCTATACTATGTATTGATTGATATACCTAAAATAAATATAATATCTGAGGTTTGAACAAAAACTCAAAGGGTAATTTATTTTGAAAAAGTATTTTGAAAATACCTATTTTGCTTTTAGTGTTATAGTACTTTAACTGTTATGTTTTAAGTAACAATGTTTAATTATAATTAATACTACTGCACCAACACTCCGATCGTGCAAAAAAATTTGCTGTTTCATTATTTTTTAGTTCAATTAGTGGTCTACCTAAGTTCTGGGCTAAGGGGGGGGAGAGTCATGACGCCCCCATGACTCCCATGACCTCCATGACGCTCCCCCCTAGATCCGCCGTTGCGTCTTCTCTTTATTCGCTCAGTAACGTTGTTACAAAAGAAAAGATTCCCATCCAAAAAATAACAAGTATTGAGGTTTGATCTGGAGTCACGTTACTCCAGACTGATTTCTATAAATATTTAGATTAGGTAGACTATTATTTTTGAAATACTAGCTAGACATTATTAAGTTACTGTAGCCATAATGTAGTAGCCCAAACGTGCCAATGAGGAAGCCCTTGGCAAATGCTGCACCCTGATTGGCCCGTTTGAATTGGATCAAGAACTGCTCGTATGCCAAAAAGGTGGATTTGTATAAAATCGTGTATAAATCGCTTAATTATTATTATTACTCGTCGTGACAGTTGTGGCTCAAAACGGATCAACATTTATATATGGTCATCTGGCATTAGATCAACAAAAGGCCTCCGGATCAACAAGTGAAAAAGGATCAACAAAAAACTACCTATACGGCACGTCTGAGCCACAAAGTGCCCAAGGGGATATTTATATATATATATATATATATATATATATATATATAAACCACAAATCAAGCATGTTTAAACTTCAGCGTAAGAAGAGGAGTGATATATTTGCGCTTCAATGAAAAAGAAGCTGTATTATATTTATGTAGCATTATAACTACTAGATGTATGGACCAATTATAAGACGGTTTTTATTGGTTGAAAGCTGACATTATCGATATTGTTCTCAGTTATAAATTGAAAAGATCTGTTCAAGTGTTTGAAGACTATATAAACTTATTTTTAATAGACGAAGGGATTTCATAGACTTTTTCTTGTTCATTTATTCTATTTATACAATTGTTTATATAAAGTAAGAGGTTAAATTATGAAATTGTTTTTCGATTTTAATAAAACTTAAAATAAAGAAAAATAACTCTATGTCACAGAAATAAATATTAAAATACATCGAGTGCTAATTCCCTCTGGTCGTACTACAATCACCTTAGAAATGTCGCGACACACCAAATTGGATTTCGTCCCATCGACCGGGACATAAGGCATGTCACGACTATACATTATGTTGTAGCGTTGTGGATGGACTTGTAATCTTTCTCGCACATGTATTATATTGAAAACTCAGCCCAGTCCCTTTATCTGGAACGTGGAAAAGGATTTCATGTTTCCACAATATGAATTGTCCTTTTCTTGATCTCGATATATTTTTTTTATGTTAATGTATTACTTTTTCTTTTAATATTTTTATTATAAGAAATTATATACTTTTTTCTGTAAATGCTATGGCTATCAAGCTGATATCCCATTTGATGGTTATTATTTTTTCGAACTATTCTAATGCCGGTGAACCTGTAAAAGTCTTTCCAAGTTCACTGAACTTTTTTTTATAACACAGAGGACAAACGAGCATACGGCTCACCTGATGCTAAGTGATTACCGCACCCGCAACACCAGGTGAATTGCAAGTACGTTGTCAGGCTTTTAAAAAGGAATAAGCTCTTTTCTTGAAGGTTTCAATATCGTATCGGTTCGGAAATACCATTACTGGAAGGTGATTCCACAGCTGGTATTACTCAGAACTATGGGGAGCGAATATAAATGGCAAGACCAATGGATCGCTTGAAGGCCAACTCTTGCCTATCGCATACGTCTTTAGTCTGAAGGCACCGCTAGGGGTACGAACCTCAGCTCAAGCCGTGGTAATTTTAATCCCCGTTTGAATTAGACGAGGGATCGACCGGGGCCACCGGTGTGGAGCTTGTTTGCGCTGTAGGTCGTCGTCTTCACCGGCAAGGATGGTGTCGTATTGCCATGTATCTGGAATAGCGTGGTAGGGACGAAACCAATGCAATGGACGGTAAATGTTTACCGTTGATTATATATGTTTACAGACTGCAGACATTAATTATGAGTAGTCATTTCCGACGACTAAGATGTCAGGACTCTTATCCTAAAACGACCAGCATGGACTAAATTTAAATGCCACGTGTATTAATATTAATTTTTAACCACAATCTAAGTGCAAATGCATTGCAAGTTGCACGAAAGGCTTCAATTTTAATGGGCCATTATGGGAATTAGCAATAATAAACGTTACTGCTGAAACAACAGTAGTAAAATAATATAGTTCTGGTCATTATTTCCATATGCTTGCAATTTATGTAACGATTTCAAAATGTTTCCATCTATACGTAAGTTCTGGTATTTACGGCATTTTATCGGCATATACATAGAGGTAAATTGTAAAAAATCTTAGTGGATTCCTCAGTCTCGCTTATTTCGGCCGCCAAGCAGCTTATTTTGTCAGCTGTTTTGTCAGCATATTTTTATATGCCACTTTTTTATATTGTTTTTGAATCCCAGCATCCAATTAAAGAGATTAATTTTCATTAATTGGCAAGTAAATCAACTGTCATTTTTAAAATCAAGTCCTTCACATTAATTACTTATTTGGATGTGATATGGTACAGAACTCTAATATTGTATTGAAAATCCAGTTTAGCGAATAATAGGACATACTAAGACAAAAATGTATTTTATTTAATTTTTTTCATTAAAGTATTTATGAAAAATGTTTAATTTATTAAATGTCAGTTCTGCTTAAGTAATTGTTTATTCCTAATTTACACGTTTAGTACAGTATAGTATCAATTCTGTCAATCGGCTCTTAACAAGAATTATTTAATGGAAAATAAGATATTTATTGTCGACGTTTCGACTAGGCTGCACGTGCCATGGTCGCGAGCTAACTGAAGTAACAATTCAAATTTTAGTACATGTCACCACATTTTTCAACTACCGTCACTAGATTCTTAAATGGAATTGAAAATAATTTGTTTTTAAATAAACTCGTATTTCACCGATATTTTTTTTTACAGTATCGACGTTTTTACTATGCATTTCGATTGTAACCAGTAAACCACAACGTTATGCATCACCTTTTGAAATTCAAGACTATTATATGGCAAACATAACCGATCCTTTACCAGCATTGGAGAAAATAACTAATTGTCGATGTCCCAGGATATATATTCCTGTATGCGGCACAGACAATAGAACGTACACGAATATATGTTGGATGAATTGCAAGAATGAGAAGAATGAGAAAAAAAGAAAAGCTGTTACAGTTTTTTATATGGGCATATGTTTAAACTTCTTAGATGCATTTGATTGTCCGAAAGGACATGTTGTGTGTTATATTCGTCTTTTATTTCCGCTGTCGTGCTTCTTTTCATTGCTGTAATATTATAAAATAGATCTTTTTTATGTAGTTGGAATAGCAAACAAAGTGATGACCCACTGATTGTAAATGGTAACCATTGCCTATAACTGCTACCAGAGCCGCGTTAACGTCTCTGGTAGCACTTACATGTTGCCATTCCGATGTAAAAATAAAAATAGTAACTTCACAGGCTGCTGAAATAGGTGGCACAACTACGACTTCGTGGATAGTCTACACTAGTAAATTAGGGAAAAAAGCATATAAAACGCATGTAAGAAACATAGCCAGTGTGCCAATATTAGGCATACTAAATTCTTCTATTCAAAAGAGAAACCTACCCTAGCAGATAAAGTATTGTGTAAAATAATCATAAACTCTACGAAGGATCATATATTACATCTTTGATCTCCGACGAATAGATTAATAACGCATGAAAGAAACTGCGGGTTCCTGAAAACTACGGTGTAGTTATGCCTTTATATTTTATAATTTTCCTGTCAAATTTCACCTTTTAAACTGGCACAGAGCTGCAAGAAAAATGTCAGAAAAAGTTACCAGTTACAAAGTACCGTCTGATAATTATCACAGGGTAACTTTATAAAAACTTTTTTATGACACATCTTCGTATATATTTGTTTAATAGTTACATAAAAGAGATGAAGCTCCCAAAAGGAATATTTTTTCAAAAATTTTACCTTCTTTTTATAGATACTCGCTTCTATTGGTCATAGCGTCATATAATGTAGCTTATATCCTTATATATATTATAACATGACCATAAAATAGTTTTTAATTAGAATTAGTTCCTCAGATTAGCGCATTCAACCGAACAAACTCTTCAGATTTATAATATAAGTATAAATTTATTAATAATACCGACATGACATAAACTCAATATCAAATTGAATTACATTATGAAAATACGACCAGGTAAGTTCCATTCAGACAGAACTGGTATGCTCTTAAGCAGATATTGATTTCTCGAGGCATGAAATGGTAGTGCACTGTAAAGTTAGACATTAGACTTGAGTCTGCTGAAGTGAGATGATCTGAGAAGTCGTATCTAAAGTCGATCAATAGATATTCTATGTATAGCAGTTAACCCTCCATTAATTAGGTAATAAAATTTTCAAACAATTAGGTAATTAAATTATGTCCAGATCAAATTTACAAGTATAAAAAAAAGACAAAACAAATTAACCTCTTGCACATAGGTTAAAGGACGAGATATGATGTGTATGAATTTACATGGTACAGAGGCATTACAAGGTCCTCGGTGATCTAGCGATTTAGCACACCGCCATGCTTCCGATAGTCGCGGGTTCGATCCCTCGCACGGCACAAACATTTGTATTCATGAATATGATTTTTTGTATTGGTCTGGGTGTTTTTTATGTATAATATGTATACATTTACATATACATTACATTTTACAAACATATTTGCCATTTAAAAGACATAATGAAAACTATAAGTTCTTTAGTTATATTATTAACATAAATTAGTTTACAATTTATGTCCTTTCGTTAATTTAAATTGACATCTAATTTATAGTCACTGTTTTTAGATTAGTGCTATGATATATTGCTTGGTAATGGGTAATAAAATATTACATTTCAAACAAATTGCTAACTCAATAAATCGAGGGATAAGCACGTTTTATAATTGCCCATAATTAATGCCTCTTGCAGCAAATGATTCAAAGCTTTGACAATACAAAGTACCTACATACTCGATATTTCCAGTTTCAATAAATTCTGAGAATATTATATTACAATAGTCACTTATCAAAAATAATGATATTTAAATATTGTAAGTATTTAATCTGTTATATTAAATGGGCAATCTTTCATACAGATGCATATTTTTTTTCGTATCTGATAGAAATAATTCCTACGATTTAAATAAAAAAATATTTAGATAAGATATTGCTATTTAAGTTTATTATTAATCTTTATAGAAAGGAACGATTTTAAAATTATTTTTTTTATAAAAAACTACATTGTACTAACATTATACGTCATGTATTAAATGTTTAAGGTAATTGAATTGTATTTTAGCAAATAATGTTTAATGGCACTACATTTCAACCCACTTCTAGTTTACTACTAAAGATTTTTTTATAAAATTACCGATCGATATAATTTGTGTGTAAGATGTTGAAAAAATATTTTTTTTCATTGCTATAAAAAATACTAACGTCTTCTATCTACTATCTTATAGATTATACATTATGACGTTAAAATTTGTTTTATCTTATTTCTTATATCACAACATGCATACATGTGTATTACTCCTAGAATAGGAAGTACATCGCTTTGAAATAAAATATCTCTGTAAAATTGAGAAATGGCATGTGTAGGATACTTTATCTCGCACACGTAGAAAAAGTGGGATAAAAATAAATCTAGCTTTTACATGCGTCTTTGTCTAAATTTTCTTGAGATAATTAACAGGTAGCCAATATACATTCTTGTAATACAATCTATCCTCAAGTCACATTTGATTAAGATTCTTTAGTAATGAAAAGGTTAACGCCTAAACGACTGAATGAATATGAAAGTTGAGGTAAAGGCTAAATATATGTAATTAAAATAAAAAAAACTAATAAATAACAGGTATTTTAGACATTATCCATAAATTATATCACACGTAAAGGGAAAAGAAGAAGCAGAGTGACATTGTGGGTTCTAAATTTTCTCATATGTCAAAGCTAATGCTATTAAAGTATTAAACACGCTATTTTAATTAAGTAATTATTAGGTATAAAAAGGAGATAAATACATAGTTATTAGAGGCTACTATAAACTATGTCATACTTAAAGGGGTAAGAAAGTCGTCGAAAAACTGTGACATTTTGTGACAAGTGGTTCTAAATTTTGTGTGTCACTTGACAAATCTAAAACATGAAATGTATTAAAATGCGTTGTTTTAATTACATAGGTATAGTCTAGGTGAATAATTCGGAGAAGTCTCAGAATGTGACCTGGTATGACAAACACGGGGTCGGATGAATTACAGGGTTTGAACCTATACTTTTTGCAGATTTCGCAATAATATTAACACTTGCAATTATACCACAAACAAACCAAGTATTGGATTGGATTTCAAGATGGTTTTGGCGCGCTCCGAAACCGATATACAAAAATATGTTGCCGTCGTTGTCGAAACGTATGGCCTGCAGGGAATGTCCAAACATATACTATCCAGTTTGCAGCTCACAAAACAAAACGTATATGAACATGTGCCACTTTAATTGTTTGAATATGACGAGATCAGTCAGGATTGTAAGAAGTGGTGTTTGTATTTATTATTAACTAGATTATTAGTACTGTTGTGTTATTTGGATAAATAAACACTATAAATAGTTTAATTTTTATATATTTTTAAGTATTAATTACTTAAACCTTATTGCTGTTAATAAGTATGTCATTAATTTTAATAATGACTAAACTGAAAGAAATTTAATAATGAAGTATAATATCATGACAATTTGCACAAAATCATTTAGTCCCAAGCTAAGCAGAGATTATCTACGTTATTAGGACATATAAACGTAATAATAATACATAGATATATTTTAAGATATGATATTTTTTGACCGTAGTACAAAGTGTAGTTATATAGAAAGACGAAGCTGTTATGCCCATGTACCCTTTATTTGTACTACTAATCACCCCCAACACCAAAACCTCCAACTTACAAAAAATCTGCTTTGCGGTTGAAATGAGTTAAACACAGATGCAATTTTTTTTATTAAAAGTTTTGGGTTATTTCTAGGTGCTAAAGAGAACCACTGCGATCTGCATAGATCTATTGAGCTTGCCCTTTTCTAGAGTTCTCTGCCTAGGGCCACAGGGACAAGAATTGAAGTATATTCTTAGGAGCTATGCTTTTTATCTCCTCAGAATAGACTATGTACCTTCCAACGGACTATTTCGTTTTGCATGAGTGGGCTACAACCACAGAATGCGTAGTGGTTTTTCTCTTCCATTTGGCAAAATCTACCAATCTTTGTTAAGTATATGGGCTTGATCTGGATTATATTTATATATATTTAAATAAAATAACAAAGCAAACGTTTATCTAATTTAATTTTATATGAGACATACAGATACCCCATGCGCGCTTATACAAGATATAATGTACGTATTCCATATTACTCCCTTCCAGAGACCGTTCCTACGGGCGATAATAATCTGGAAATTTTATTATACGTCCTAATCTTGTTCTAATTTAATTTTTTCAGTGCAGGCGTATCGTCGGTACATTAGTAACAAAGTCATCTGAAAATAGATGGCAGTACAATTCAGTCTACATGACATTATTTTGTAAAGATCTCTATATAATAGATATGTAGGTAACTGTATCGTGTACCTCATTAGGGACGATTCATCATCTCAATGTAAATGTGTGGTTAAGTCGTTAAAAATAAATATGCAGATATGGTTTTATGTGCCAATGTATATACCTATTATGTTATGGTTTATTTTACATTCCATGCCTATTTTTTTGATATGTTGTAACGCTGTCTGCGTCAATAAATTCTCCCGGTATAGCGTAGCGGTTCTTGATAGACCATTTTATACTCGTACGTATCAAAATCGGGCTTATATTTTTTATTTCAATCGTTATGTGTAAGAGACTGGTTTTAGTTACAATTAATTTACTGGTATATTTCATGTATTCTACGATGTCTCTCTTTTCCATTAATGAGGATGATATGCTATATCTTATATATAAATTTTGTATCACAGTGTTAGATTCCATATTTCTCCCTGTTACTATTTTGATGAAATTTATCCAATATGTATAGCTTGCGACTGTTTGAGGTTGTTATCTATTTTTTATACCCCTAAGTCATAGGGGTGGCCTACCCCGATTTCCAAAAATATTTTTTTGTATTATGGACAATTTTTTATTTATTTATAATGTTACATTGAAAATACATACACGCCTAAATTTTCACCCGTCTTTCACCAACCCCTATTTTTAATAGCGATATTCTTACAAATATTATAAATGCTAAAGTATATACTGATTTAATTGAAATTTGGTAGACAGATAATGTAGACCCTGAGAAAGGCTACTTTTTAATGCGAAAAAGTATTGAAAGGGGAAATGAAAGGCTATATGAGGATATCGTAATTTTAAAGTCAGATCTTGTAAGATTAAGTGAATATGTTATTTTTACCTGAGATGTTTTTCATTATTAACACGTTATTTAGTGCGAAATTGTGTATATTACAATAAAATTTAACGAGAAAAAATATTATAATGATGTCACTGGGACATCTCATTGCCTTACTAAACTATATCGTCCGTTAGTCGCGAAGTTCTTTCATATGGAGAATACACGAGAGGCGCGCTTAATTGGTTAGTAGATGAGGTAGTCACCGTCTTTATATTGCTGTAATGCAGCACCAATTACTTTATCTGATACATACGTAGTAATACATATGGGATGTTACAAATGTTTTTATTACGAAGTGTGTAATATTGACTGAGTTATCAGAACCAATCAGAGAATAATGTGTGCTTATTTTGAACTTGATAACATTCTGAATTACATTCGTAAATATCTTTCAATATCTTTAGCGGTGATAAACCAGGTTATGTACTACTACTAGTATTGTTCCATCGGCTGATAAAGTTGATGAACAAAAATAAAACAATGCATTTTGCAATATTAAAAATATATTCATCTAATATTTTTGGCATTATTTTTAAGTTTCTTCCAAATACAAGAAAATCGACATGGGATAGTTATGTACCTACATTAAT
Source organism: Achroia grisella (assembly GCF_030625045.1). Classification (NCBI taxonomy): domain Eukaryota; kingdom Metazoa; phylum Arthropoda; class Insecta; order Lepidoptera; family Pyralidae; genus Achroia; species Achroia grisella. The sequence continues at coordinate 1,389,636 of NW_026712999.1, forward strand.
TTCAAGATACTTTTTGAAATGTATGAAATGTATGTAAGAAATGTATTTACCTACATTAAAATATAATTTTTGACATGTATGAAATGTATGATTAACAGGAATCTACATTAAAATATAATTTTTGAAATGTATGACTGTGTGTGTATGAAAGAAATGTATGTACCTACATAAAAAGTTCATTTTTGAAATGTATGAAATGTATGAAAGAAATGTATGTATGTACCTACATTAGAAGATAATTTTTGCTATTTTTAGTTTGTCTGGTCGAGGCGGCGTGGTGTGCAGGATATATGTATGAAAAAATGTATGTACCTACAAGTTCAGCTTTTTGAAATGTATGAAATTTATGAAAGAAATGTATGTATGTACCTACATTGAAAAGAAATTTTTGATGTATGAAATGTAGAACCTACATAAAAAGTTCATTTTTGAAATGTATGGAAATGTATGAAAGAAATGTATGTACCTACATTAAAAGATAATTTTTGACATGATGAAATGTATGAAAGAAATGTGTGTACCTACATTAAAAGATAATTTTTGAAATGTATGCACCGTTTACAATAACAATACACGTTAAACATCATACGTGGGAAGACACAGAGTCATACGCAAGTTAAAAACAAACTGCTATGATATATTAATGAAACAGGAAAATCAACGTTTATGGTATTCGAGTTAGGGTCGATTTCTCTCTTTTTTTTAAATACTATTTTAATCTTACCAGTTGCCAATATTCGAAGACAGCTGACGATTCGTACTCGATATTTTAAGATTATTATGTAATCGATTATTCAGTACAAATGTAAATAACCAACGACACTAATAATGTACTACTATATTCCTGGAATCTTTGAAACGGAACACTGCGGTATAATACATAATAATGGATACTGTTCACAACGACTCATTAAAAGCATCATCGAATAATGCGCTGTAATAAATCACCGTTTCCTGTGTTATCGATTATTAAAAAAAATCGATAATACTTCTGGAATGTTTTATTTTTAATATGACAACACTTCATACATAAGTATTATTGAAATAGTTTTACTTGTTTTTCGCGCTTAGACGTTTAATAAGCTTGTTTTTAAAAATTTTTATATGTTTAATGGACAATAATAATATATTTGCTTATTATTGGAAAATATAAAAAAGACATTTAATTAGGCCGATACAAATGACGACAATGCCATCTATGAAAGCATTTTGAAAACATTGAGCCCCATATTAGCACTGATTAAAGTGTAATTAAGCTATTGGAAAATGACATATATGAGTAAATATATGTGTTTTAATGTAATTTTTTCTTTAAAAAACGCATTTTTATTTCATTTTAACATGTATATATAACTTTTTAAAAATTGATTATATATATTTTTGAAAACACACGTTTATCTGTTTTTTAAAACGTTTGACAAGAACTATGAAGAATTCGCGCGCGATACCAATCACGCCATCAATATATGCAACTTTTAGCAATAATAATGGCTACTTCCTCATCGTGTGCCACTGGTAGTAGTAATCAGTGAGAACCCTAGTTATGATAAATATAATGTTTTTACTCAAGAGGTACCCATATAGACGACTTTATAAAAAAATTACTTCTGCTCAGTTACATACAGTACAGCTCCATTCGAAACTACGGTACATAAACAAGCTACTGATCACTCACAAATGGAATAAATAATGAGCTACAAAACGTTCAACCTTTTTCCGGTTTTATACCGGTAAGCGATTCATTTTAAAATCCAATTAAGTAGGAACGAAGACACGTGTATAGCTAGCATACATATATAATCACGTTTCAATTATTATTTCTTAACATTTCAGTTTCATTGGTTATAATGAGCACGCATTTTATCGTAATTAATATACTAAAACGGTTTTAATGATTTCGTACTTTAACGCCATTTATTAATTACTTACAACTCTTTTTAAAAAGGCATATCATTAAACATATGTTTCACATCAATAGAATTGAAGTCAAAATATTCTAATAATGATTTTCTTTTACTATTGTAAGTAATCAGTATATTCATTATTATGTATAATCCCTATAGTTCATAATGGGGTAGACAAGAAATATACATAACTAGCGATCCGTCCCGGCTTCTCATGGATGTCTTAGAAATCTTGAATTTCTCGGCTTCTTCTATACACACATGTATTATACATATAAACCTTCCTCTCGAATCACTCTATCTAGTGCTAAATCCGTTGCGTTATTCAAAAGATATAAGTGAACAAATAGCAGCAGCGACTTTGTTTCAAACTATGTGAAGATATTATTATATTATATAACAGGAATGGTAAAGTACCTGACAACCCATCTGAATGTAAGTGGTAATCATCGCTTATACATATGAAGTAGCACGGACTCGTTATCATCAGACGCCTTTAGTATACAATGCGTTGACAATCTGAACTAATTGTCAACTCATGAGCCGTATACCGAGGGTACGGATCGTATAATTGCACTGCCTTATCTCTTACACTGCTCTATCTCTGCCTCGCCTTATAACTCCAAATGAAACACATGTTACAAAAAAGCTGTTTAACACTTAAAGTAAGAGAACGAAATGCCCAAGCAAACAACTTTGTACAAAGTCTATCTCTATCTAACCAAATATTATTATATAAATAATAATAATTTATTGCAATATTAAGTTGTGATACATAGTTAAGTTGTTCATAACTGTGAAAATACATTTAAACATACAAGTGTAATCGTGCCATCTGAATCTTTTTGTGAACATATTTCTATTATATAAACAAAAAAAGGAAACAAAAGAAATATGAATCGTGACTTTGTGTACCGAAAGAAAAGATTTCATCATTAACCTCTTTTAATTTACTTTCAGTTTGTGTGTTATCATTATTCTTACTTCAGACATCAATATCTCAGATTGATGAAATTCTGCCACCATTAGCTATGTCAAGGCCATGTGATAAATGTCCAAACGTGTACTTTCCAGTGTGTACCACAGACAATAAAACGTACATGAACGTCTGCCTGTTCAACTGTTTGAACAGGACCAGAGTCAAGATAGTGAGAAGGGGAGTGTGCATGTATTTTTAACCCCAATTGATAATAGAAGGGTACAATTTTAACATGTTTATCAGTGTATCTATATGTTTATGTATCTTCGGCGTCATAGCTCCCAAATGGATGAACTAATTTTGATAAAGTTTTTCGTTTAAAACTTGACGTGATCGAGATGATTCATAGATATAATTAAGATCTATTAGATCTTTGAAGACTATCAACTATCAATTTCCCAAGTGACGAATATTTTTCACCTCTTTTAATTGTAATGGTTAAAGAAATAAACATATTCGTCTAAATTTTTGTGTGATCTAATCAACCAATTAATTTTCCACTACTGTCTTAGTTCGCGATGATTACGGGATCGATTCCAAAACTGCGTAATACAAAACTATATCCTTCTCTACTGAGGTCATCATCAATATTGTGTATTGTGCGGGAAATATATACATGCAGATGAATATTTTATAAATCAAAGAAGTTTGAGACTAGATGGATCTTCAAGTAACTTCGAAATATTCTTATTTATTTTATCAATCAAGAGGCAAATATTATTATTAAAATCTATATACTAATCTCTACAAACAGTACACGTAAACCCAAAATACTTCATTATAATATACACAATCATTTTGTTTCCAAGTTACAAGTACCCGATAACATGAACACCACTCGAAAATTATATTAAACAAATTTTAAGATCAAGTACTAAGATAGTAGCGGTTAAGTTACGGCTGAGGAAGCAACTTTAAAAAAAAATTATACATAAATAAATAAATAACCCACTTAATGGTTCAGTTTAAACAATTATTTGTTTAAACTGAACCATTAAGTTCCAAATAGAGCTTGTCTTATGGGTATTAAACAACTGATATGAATACTTAGATATATATATATTTTTGTAAATACATACCTAATATACATCGAAAACACCTGAACCGATACAAACAATCATACATAAATATAATTGTTAGCGCCGTGCAAGGAATCGAACCCCCATCAGAAGACAGCGGTACGCTAAACCACTAAACCATCAAGGGCATCAATGTTTGAATTCATAGATATTTATTACTTGTTATATTTTTGCATCTAAAAATATTTCTAAGTAAACCTTGCTGATATTATTAATATTTAAGTAAATTTCCGTCCAATACTCTCAATTTTTCCACTCTGTGTATTTATAAGATAATCCTTTTGCTCCCGAGCGAGGCACCATCCGCCCATATTTAATTACATCCCAACACGAACACTACTCGGGAATTATAATAGAGCAAATCCGGGCTTGACTCGTTTCCTCGATGAGTGTTCGATTAAGTCACGAGATATAAGCGAGACGATCTGATATAAAAAAAAAACTTAAAAAGAAACTACGAAAATATGTAAATAGTACGCAGTAAAAAGTTTACGTGGATACCTCAGTCTCATTTTGCTCAACTTTCAATAAATGACCTTGGACAATTAACACAGCGCCAACTAGTCCGGTTACGCTAAGCAGAGTTTGTGTTGTGGGTACATACATATATGGGTACATACAGATACATACATAATATACATATAAAACACCCAGACTGATACAAACAATCATACTCATACGAATGTTTGCACCGTGCGAGTAATCGAACCTGCGACCATCGGAATTAAAGCGGTATGCTAAACCGCTAGACCACCGAGACCTTCAAACAATTTTTTAAGCTATGTTTCGATTGTCGAGTCACATTAGTGACACACAGTAGTAGTAGTATCACACAGTTAAATTTAAATTCAAATTCAAAAATCATTTATTCATGTAGGACATTTTAGCCGCTTATGAACGTCAAGTTTTTACATTATATTTTTTTTCCCTACCGTCAATTCGATATATAGATCCAATTGAGAAGAACTGGCAAGAAACTCAATTGAAAGACTTTTTTTTTAAAGCCAGTTTATTTACAATGCATAGGTATTTATATAGGTGTCTATGTCTAACATTAAATGAAAATCCTGAACATGAAAACTATTGCCATGCACGCTCGTCATTCAAGTAATCGTTTAGTGAGTAATAGGCCTTGCTCAGTAAATATGATTTAACAGATGTTTTGAATTTATTTAAGGGTAATTCCAATATATCCTTTGGTATCTTATTGTAAAATTTCGTACCTATTCCCATAAAATACCTATTGACCTTTTCTAAACGATACTTGGGGACAGCAAGTTTATCTTTAAATCTAGTACTAATATTATGAATATTGCTGTTTTTTGGAATATAATAATAAATAATAAGATAAAGGCATAACATCTTAGTTCTCTGCAATGCATGCATGGTAATCATGGTATTCATGATAATCTGAAGTCTGTGGGACTGTTCATAAGCGATGGTTACCACTTAGGCAGGAAAAAATATTTGAATAATAAATAAAATCGTAATGCGGTCGTTGGTTCAGAAATATTATGTTAATTCGCTGACTGATTAATAACGTCCAAGGCTTGTTACCTGCAATATATTGGGTTCGTAGTCCTGAAGACCACCTCTAAAGGGATGTTGCTTAGAATACAATTATATGGAGCACAAACATCAAAAATATAGTCCAAATTCGAGATTAACGTAATAGCAGCATGCATGGCGGTTGAATACACAAATCAGACAGTTTTTACATTTTCCAAGTGAATAGATGCATAATTGCGCTCGCAGTGATGCAGAGGCGCCACTTTACAGATATAAATATAACAGATCAGCGAAATAACCACATATATAATTATTATTATTATAATGAATAATGAAATATAAATGGCTTAATTAAGTATGGATGATTGTATTGATCTAGGTTTTTACTATCTATATATTTATATCACTTGTCTAGTACCTTTACTCAATCTCTGCAGGGATATTTATTATATATAATGATTTATATTATATTATATTATATTATATTATATTATATTATATTATATTATATTATATTATATTATATTATATTATATTATATTATATTATATTATATTATATATATTATATTATATTATTTATTATATTATATTATATGCTTCATCTTGTATCTTGGATAATGATCCACAAGCTTTGAGGGTTACGTCATCAGAACAACTAGAGATTGTTACAATAACCACTTACGACGACTAGTAGTCATTGTATTCAACTTCTCTATAAGAATATTTCAAATAGTGTAAACATCTGAAGATTTTTGTTTATTTCTATATTAGAATTGCCTTCGTGAGGAAATAAATAAAAATCTTCAAAATACGTAAGTAATAATAATGCGCACAATTAGTGTATTATTTTACACTATATTTCACTCGTGGCTTCGTTCCTGTGATTTGAATCAAGACGTGATTCACTAGGGTAAAAAGTAGATTATATAGTAATAAACCTGGACAATTCACGTAATGCTAAACACGGTAAGCAGAACTTGTATTATGGGTACAATGGGGACAACTGATATAAATACTTAGATTTTTTTTTTAAATACATCATTATCCAGTGCGTCCTACCCGTTATGACATACGGTGCCGAAACGTGTACACTTACGATACGACTGTTCCACCAACTCAAAGTCGCTCAACGAGCTATGGAAAGGGCTATGCTTGGAGTTTCTCTAAGGGATCCGAAACGAAGTAATTCGCTAGAGAACTAAGGTCACCGACATAGCTCTTCGTATTTGCAAGTTGAAGTGGCAGTGGGCTAGTCATATCTGTCTCAGAACCGATGCTCGCTGGAGTAGGCGAGTTCTAGAGTGGAGACCGAGAATTGGCAAACGTAGTGTAGGACGCCCCGCAGGTAGGTGGAGCGACGACATACGTAGGGTTGCGGGTAAAAACTGAGAAGGGCTGAAGATCCTGCCCAGTGGCGTCCCTTGGGAGAGGCCTATGTCCAGCAGTGGACTGCAGTGGACTGATGATGATGATGACATCATTATCATCATTACATTTGTTATCGCTGTCTGTCCCTATATATGCTTAAATCTTTAAAACTAGGCAACGCATTTTGAAGCGGTGAACCCTTAAAAATTAACACAACACACATACACACAACACCATCTGGTGTTGTGTTAATAGTTCAAGGTTATTTATTTATGTAGTTATAAATATTAGGAATTTCATTACTTACTTTCTATGAGGAAACATAAGTAAGCTAAAAATGACATACTCTTATATTTACTTTATAAAACTCCGTAGTGAAAATTGAATAAATAAAGTTAGTCTTTTAATGTCCGGAAATAAAAGAAATCAATATCACATTACTGCCGCTTTTGAAACAAAGATCGCTGTTATATATTTAACTAATTTGTCTTCCTAATTGTCTCCCTCTAAGTGCCGTCTTTATTCCTCCTCTGGAGTTCACTTGAATTAATACAGTTAACTCCGAGCTTGAAATTTAACTAAAATTTCTTTACTTTTACCCAAAGGAGACAAGGAGACCAAGTCACGCTAACATAGTTCACTTATTTATTTATTTATTTTTGATATCCATCCATATTGTGTTAGTAAACAACTTATAAGCTATGTTAGTAAATTATAGTATATGTATATCCTTGTTACTTCAATTCATATATTTATATCCTCGTCTAGAAGCACTGGGTCCGCAGCAGTGCAATGATGTCCAGATGGAACGTTGTATGGAAGTATCGTCATTTTTAAAGCTAGCAGCTTGAACCTTATTTTTAGGTTATTGATTATATATGAATAAATATGTCATACATACTTTAAGGGAGTAAAATAAAATAGGGTATGAAAGTTGTATGGAAATTCATAATTTTTGAAATTAGAACGACCACATGCATATCTTCTTTGTAAAATAATTAGTCTAAATGATTAAAAAGCCTATCCAAGGTCAGTATTCCACGGAACAAAATTGCAATTATGGCTAATTCTTTTCCAAAAGCCACACTACCAGCCACCACCGTTTTCCATTAAGTGAGTTTAGAACTTGTTTGTCATTCCAGATATATTAAAAAATGTTTAGTATGTTATGAGATATCTGTACTAATTCTCAATGGGTGGACTTACTGTGAAAATGAGAAGGTTCCTAATTCAATTATTCTTTATTTATAATAATGTTTTTTATACTCTAGATAAATCTGAAAAGGTTTTGGGAGTACTTCTTTCGATCGATAGAGTAAACTGTGGTATAAAATTAATATGACATAATATTGATTTTGATATGATTGATCTGTTATTATACTCAGTGATTGATAGTGGGATATTCTTTTACGACAAAATAAGTAGCTATTTGGTGATGAATCTATTTTTACAAAAGAGTTTATTATTATATTATCATTTGTAAATATTGGAGAGGTTCTTTTCTAGAGACTAGGTACAGCATATGTTTTTTTAAAAGGGTACATTAAGGTTTTTACGCGCACGTGACACCACTGGTATTTCAGACGTCCATATGAAGTATACATTTGCCATCAAATAGGAATATTTTCCATTTGTTTATTTACTTCAGTATAATTTAATTATTTTTAATTTAAACTACATAATCATTGTATGAATATATGTATCTAGGTACGTATAATATGCATAAAATATTATATTCTTTAAAACTCGATATAAAGAAAATGATCAAATGAGTTTGTACGTAAAAAATAAAAGAAACTTCTCTTTTACGTAAAGAATAACGATGTAACTTCTTCAAGTTTTATGAAGTGGAAATGTTCAGTAATTCTAATAATTAATCAAAATATTTATGCGACGCCATGTTCCCAATTTTGAGAAGACAACGAAAATTCTCCCAAACTTCATTACCATTTGAAAGATGGTGTCTTTGTTCAAGAATTCTAGAACAGTAAAATCTTAAATGTCAACGGTATCGCATTTTATTGCATTTGAATTGTTCAATTTATTGATGGAATCGACACTTACGTTTAATTAAATTGTAACAATTAATTTTAACATAGCAGCGTACACTTTTATTTTTTTAAATTTAATTATTTCAATTCGTCTTGAAATTTAAACGTAAGTTTATTCAATAGTTTACCAAGGTAGAGTTTGTAAAATTCGTCTACGTGGGACATACGAGGAACAGATGTATCATCTGTCTCATATATTGCACCTTGTTTTGTAAGATATGTTAGTTATGGGAATAAAATGGCAGTCCTCAAAAATGGCAACCCATGAGTGAAATTGTGATGACAGCGTAACATGATGTCCATAGTGCAATTCACGCATATAGCTGACGGTTATTACCTAACATTGGGCCGTAAGCTTGTAAATATAATAATATGAAATCCTAACATGTTAGTCGCCTAGAACGAAACACAAAAAAATGCTTGCAGTACTGCTTATAATCTTATCAAAATGCTGTCCTTGTACATAAACTGTGGTCTCTTTGTAGCAGCTGAGCTGTCAACTCTTGTTTATAGTTCTAGTTACATAATTGAACATAATATAGTAATATATACGTATAATTAGGAAAAATCATGAATCTCATCACGTTAAAACTAGAATTTACCCGTTATCATGATGGTTGAAACACTGCCGAAATATCGGGAATTTATAATTAAAAAATTAATAAAATGTGCTAAGATTTCGTGTTTTTTTTAATATTTATAATACCGCGTCAAATTTAAAAGAGTGCATAATAATATTCTTAGGTAATTTAAATATTTATTAAATCTACTGGATCCCAACAGAATATTTTTTTTATTTACCTTCCGTTTCTTAACCATTAAGTTTCTTAAACTACTCATATCTACAGTTTTAAATGGCTATGCAATAATTTAATCTATATTTAATGTCTAGACCACGGTTGAAAACTGTGTTGGCCGTTAAAAATGGCATAAAAAGCGAGCGGTGAGCAGATGGTATTTTAATGATCACATTTATGATGATCGACTGTCTCGAAATTTCTGGTACATAAACTATGTAATTGTCTCGTGATTTAGTGGTATTTATAGTCTACTTTTGATAAATATATTAATACTTTAATACCTTTAATTACAGAGGTATGAGAATAACTTTATTAATCATAATAAGTAGATATTTTTTCTGTAATCGTATTTTCAAACAAGCCTAAGTTGCACACCTAACAGTAATCAGTAACTGTCCTCTATATGTGTATGGTATATAGAGGACGGTTACCCTATATATTGACGGCTTCAGTGATCTACCAGTTCAGCACACCGCTTTAATTTCGATTACTCGCACGATGCAACCGTGCGAGGAATCGTCGCAACCATTGAGTTTTGCATCGTCGAGTTTTGTATTCATGAGTACGATTGTGTGTGTCGGCCTGGGTGTTTTGAATAAATATTACGTATGTTTTACAAAAAAAAAATCAAAGTATTTATATTAGTTGTCTAGTGCCCATAACACAAGCTCTGCTTACCGTGGGACTAGATGGTTAATTGTTTATTATATATTTATATGTACATATCTTGTCCGTAGTGATGTCAACAGCACTACGGACAGCGCGTTATTTGTAAAATTAAACGAACTTACCTTAAGTGAAGTTCTATGGAAATTATACGAGATGCTTAGTCCGAGACACTCCATATATAAACACTTGTAGTTTCGACAATCTTCGCATTGTGTCTTCGTGTTATTTAGAGAAACAACAATGTTTCCATTTAAAAAAATAACCAATCGCAGGAGCTGTCAATTTCCCAAATGTCATTCTTTTTAGAGCAACCTGTGAATTCTAATTGCATATAGGTACCTACAACTTTCAACTGAAGAAGGGCAGAACAACAAATAATTGTTCAGGGAGGGTAAAATACCTGAGACAGTGTCTCGGACTAAGCAACTCGTATAATTTCCATAGAACTTTACTTAAGGTAAGTTCGTTTAATTTTACAATTATACGAGATGCTTAGTCCGAGAACTTATATATAAACACTTGTAGATATTTAGAGGTTGGTAGTTGTAGTACACCTATGCGTTATAAAATTATGACAATAAACAATTCAAGGCTCACTATATAGCCATAATTTTATTTATTATAAAAATCGAAAATAAAATATTTCTTTTTTAAAAGAGTCAACATAATGAATACCTAATCAATCTCAACCATAAAAAACTCAAAGTTTATTATACGAACATAACTTATGTTCACTATAGAAATCAATAAACAATAATCAATTTCTATCGATTATTCTCAAAACAGGCGACATAAAGACAGACTCCAGGTTACATAAAGCCTTATCAAAAATACAGTCGCTGTAATCTTGCAGCAGTCTGTTATAATAATTTGCTAAAAACCTTCCACCCTGAAGACTAGACTATTAGATTCACCTGCATTCTTAAAAATAGTAACGCGAGTTATTATCTAAGTGTAAAAGAACTACAGACATGACATGTGGAATGAAGGGTAGATTTCCACACCACTAGCTGACATTCCTTGTCTCATCCATCTACTAAATGTATCATTGCTAATATAGTAACGATGCTTTTCATAACAATCAAAAATGTTATTATCAATACTTAAATTCCTCAAATTTTATAACATCTTAAGGTTAAATTTTCGTTTTAGTGTGAAAAAATTGAGTAACAACTAGCTAAACCTTTTCTTAGTCTGCAATAAATTTGTTATAAAAAAGTTAACCCCTTATCATGAAACTTTATGCCACTTATCCTAATTAATAATAAAATCTGAATATATTGTGCAAGAGCACATTCATTCATTTTGTTAGCACTGGCACTTTCATTTTCGTTAATTTCTTTATTAGTTTTCCTAAATCTAATTCCTTGTTGAAAAAACTAGTCATAAATTAAACATACTTCAAAATAACTGAAGGATTAAAATCACTATTTTAATATTCCTATATTTCTGTATATCTTTATGTAGGACACAAACAAAAGATTCTTAACTACATAACAATCTATAAGGCTTGATACTGAAAATACATTGCAATAATGTAAAATGTATGTCAACTTTTTATTACTTAATAGTGTTATCTGATAAAGACTATATCAGAAACTTAATAAACTGCATCTGGTATCAACCTCTTTCTGACAAGATGCAAGCTCCATGTGAAAGTCTGGTGTATTAGGGATGTGAGTCCTTGAAAGGTAATATTTATGTAGTTTGATTATTATGATTTGTGATATTCCCAACTCAGTCAATGAGTTGAAAAGGTCCATATATATATTAAATTATGTTAATAGTTTTCAAAATCAAAGAAAAGGGTGAAAATGCATAAAGCAATGCATAATCTAACCAGTTAATCGTAAATTCATTAATATTTATTGCACATGGACCTTCTGTGCCGGTAAGTATAATCAGAACATGTTGTTCTGTCTCTAATTTGAAAAGATGAATAAATGGTCTTCCTAATAAATCAACAATTAGTTGAAAAAACCTTATCACACAACTCGCATTTAGAATCTATGCTCATAATTCTCAATTCCTAATTTACTTCTACATTGTCCTTCACCTGGATATATGAAGCAAATAACCAAATACATACTTTTCACACTACTGCAAAATTTGTCTAAGAAATGAGTTATGATTAAGAATTTGTATTCCTCCATCTTATTGATATAAGATATTGCTATTTGAATTATTGATATGCAGTGATCTAATATGAATTTCAATCTTATAGGGAATATAAAACCATAAGAGTGGCTAAAAAACTTCAAATAGTAAATATGGTTTTTCTTCTCATCAAACCTCTAGCGGTCTGACCATTGCAACTGGCTCCCCTACAAGAACTAGAAGTATATAGATACTATGAACTTAACTGACACATAGGACTCTCAGAATATTCATATTAAAAATACCACCATAACAAATATTACTGACACTCACTACTAATGATAATCATATTATTAAAATGATTATTATTATTATTTTTTATACAAAACTAATACTTGTGCTGTCCCAACACCTTCATGTAAACATAATCATAGAGTATTCATGGGCAGCTTACTATAAACATGCCAATGACCTGAGCAAAATCTTCAATTAAAGTTTTACTCAATTTTAAAAAACTTCCTAACAAATGCTATGTTTGATTTCCTTTTATTATTTGATAATGATAGACAATTGGTGTATTAACAACATAAATATTCAACAATTTGGTATGGCACAAGCCAACTTCTTTCTTTCTTTCTTTATTAATTCCAAACATAAAACATTCCAGTAATAACCTTGTTGCTTTACAATTTTGTAAGCAGCCATCATAAGCATTACCAATACTAATGATGTCTAGTAAATGCCAAATTGATATCTCTTACTACAAATAAGAGCAATAATTGTTGTTAATATCTTATTAAGAATAAAGGGAACAGCAAACAGACTGAAAAGGCATACAATTATACTCATATAATTTACCTGCCAAAGGGGATTAAAAATAGGCATCCTTTAAACCAAAAGTACTCACATTATTTTTAGTTATTGATACTATATAATGTCCCCATAAAATCTATTTTAAAATGTTCTGAAAAATGAATTTATTCAACATTGTAATTTTTTTTTTTTTTTTTTGTTGTTTTTGGATTAATGGAATTGTGCACCCGCCTTTGCGCTAACGGTTTACGCTGGCGGGGCATCAGTGGAGGATGATAAGATGAGCATGAGGTCAGGTCAGTTAGCCCATCGTGACTAATTCACCAGGAATTTAATACGATGGTTACCAGGGGGAACCGCGTGGAGGTCGACCTGACATGGTACATTGCTAGCATCAACATTGTAATGTAACAATGTAAGGTCAATCTATAATATTCCCATTTGGTCTCAGTATTGAAAATATTTTTCATATGTACTGTACTTATTCAGGTTAATAGTCTGAGACAACTTTCAATTTTAAAAATCCTTTATTATGGATTATATAATATATATTATATGACATGACCTAGCTAAGTCTTCTTATGTGAGAACTCAGAATTTCTTGATATTAGTGTTCAATATGAATCTTGATAAAAAGAATTTAGAACCCACTAATCCATGACAACACCACTCTATTTTAAGTTATTTTCTCCCAACAAGGGAGAAAAATCCTAAGTCGATCAGCAAAAACATTTACATTTATGGTTGACTTCTATGTTGAGCAATAGGGTTTGTCTGTAACGATGCAGCTGAGGTCTCACCGAGGTCCTCTACTGATATCAGCCTTCCCCCCCCCCCCCCTCCTTTTTGTCTGTCTATGTAGACCTTGATGAGGAGGGCCTTGGTAGTTTCCAGATACCTGTCTATGAGCACTTTGCTACATATTATTCATCTAAATATTAAGATGGGTGTATTTCAAGATTAAAGTAGCGGATTTCTTAATGTCATACATTGACTTTACATTCTCAGTAAAGCTTTTGCAGAGCAAGAAATTATCCTGAACTCTCAAGAGACTTATTACATTTTTTACTCATAACTCAATTTGTTGCAATGGGTCTTCTCAGGGTGATTGTGTATTCTCAATGTAAATCACTTAATAGTCTTATTACATCACTAAGCAGGGTGATATTGTTTATTTTATACAGTTAGTTAGGAGACTTTATATCTCAACATTCATAAATTCAGAGCAGCTGAATGCTCTGTCAATGTAATGCTTACCATTTGTAGGTATTAAATATCTTCTAATAATCTCTTCTTATGTCTTTCTTTGAATCACAATATAAAATATTATATAATAATTTTATGATTTTTCACATTCTCACTGTATAAACTGTTTCCTAGGGCTGAAAGTATACTTTCATGCAATTCTGGTATATTATTTACTTCTACAAATGAATTGATTCCTCAACTAGGAATATGGTATTTATGTAATACTACCAGTATTATATATGGATCACAAAAAATAAGACCACCGGTCAGATTTTGTGTAAATATAAGACAAAAGAGAACTTCTCTTTGTATATGTAGGTGTCATTCAACCGGGGTGCGTTGATACCTGTACCACAGGTCACAAGGGAAACATATAGCATCATTTGTAGATGAAAAACAAATGAAAAAAAAATCCTTAACTAGGAATATTATTATACTTATGTAATACTACCAGCATCACATAATGAGGCCACAAAAATACAACCACCGGTCATATTTCGTTTAAACATTAGACAAAAGAGAACTTCTCTTTGTATATGTAGGTATATGGCACTCGACTAGAGTGCATTGTAACCTGTACCACAGGTTACAAGTAAAATGTATATCGGCGATGTTTGCTGAAAATAATAAGTATGATACATCATACCTTTAGTTTGTTACCTCTATTTAATTAGTCCACTATATTGATATCACAATCGTTCAATTCTCAATATCCACCGGCGGTTCCGGTGACGTCGTAGGCGCAGTACTTGATCTCTGACGTCTCCTTCTGTACGGATTTCGTTCGAATTTTCGTATTTTTCGATATATTCTATCGTCCTCATTATTATCTTTACTTCTATTTGACATTTTAATGATTTAAAGTAACAAAAAACTTTAAAATTATAATTGTTTTTTATGCGACGGAACACTTGACACAGCGTGAAAAAAGCGAATGACATTTGGGAAATTGACAGCTCCTGCGATTGGTTATTTTTTTAAATGGAAACATTGTTGTTTCTCTAAATAACACGAAGACACAATGCGAAGATTGTCGAAACTACAAGTGTTTATATATGGAGTGTCTCGGACTAAGCATCTCGTATAATCTCTGATAGCCGTGATACCACATGCATTGTCATTCCAGAGGACTACGATGTCATGACTTTTAACATGTAATTTCACTGCTTAATCACAACCTATAACTGAAATTTTCAAAGCAAGCTTTTTGTAGACTGAAATGAATGATACTGTATTACCACGTAGAAGACTTTTAGCAGTCTTTCTCGGGTGAAAAGTCTATAAAAACGGCAGATAAAAAAAAGATATGCCATGCCTCTTGTCCTGTAATTTCACTGCCTTATCTCCCTATAGGTTCAACCAAAATACAAAACAAGTTGCTTGGCAGCTAAAATACCTGAGACAGAGGTAAGTACCTCCCTCATACACGACTTTTTGACAAAGTTCGCCTTCATTACATTAATTTCATGTCGGAAACCATTATTATATTAGAAGTGCAGTTATAATTTTTATTTTTTCTTAAT
Organism: Achroia grisella; assembly: GCF_030625045.1. NCBI lineage: Eukaryota > Metazoa > Arthropoda > Insecta > Lepidoptera > Pyralidae > Achroia > Achroia grisella. The sequence continues at coordinate 1,405,678 of NW_026712999.1, forward strand.
CTGTTTATTCATCATTAATGATAACTAAAATGGAATACAGTTCCCTTGATGTACCACTGTTACATTCCCTGTTCCGTTTTCACATTCCATTTGACACACATTGTAGTAAGATTTTTCATTGGAAGCGCAAACAGGGTCGTAAATCTTGGAACAAATGCATTGTTTATTTTGGGGCACCTCAGTGGTCTCCGGAATTGGGTGTCTGTAAGAAATAAAAAAGTTATGTTCATAATTTAACGTCATAATGTCCTCAAAAAATTTATTGCTTAGCTATATTCTAGTGACAATAAGTCGTAACTAAAATGTTTTATAAATTTTTCTCTGCGGTTTATTTGTGAAGGCATAATACAATACAAACCTTGTTTGTGTAATATGTGTACATATATAAATTGAAACTTAGAATATGATTTTTGAATGACATTATTAATAACTAATCACGATGATGTATGTCGAATATTTATCTAATCAATATCTGTTTCGACATCCTGAGTAGTTTTCTGTTTAATGCATACCTACCTCGAATTACGATAGTCACAGGTTTGTTTGCCGTAAATATAATTAATTATTGTTTCAGTAGTAAATAATAAATAAATTCTTATATAATAAAATATATAATTTCTATTTTTTAATTAATAATTAACTTCTTCTGTACACAAACTGTCATTATAGATTGGACCAATGACTTTATGTAGCCAAGCAGCCATAATTCTGACATATAAATAGAGAATGATTTATCCAGTCGAATAGAGGACAATATTTACCCTTGTCTAAGTGCCCTATTCCATGTTGCCATCGGTTTCGTGTCAGCAAACGGCGACATTTTTAGCCATCTGTCACTGTCTCCAGCATTCGTAAGTCTCGATATAAATAATAGGCACGTAAGAATATCTGAAAGTACATCACGTGATATTTTATTAAACATTATTATATGTCATTACTAGCTGTGCATGCGGTTTCATCCGCGTGAAATGTATAGCCTATGTATTACTCTAATTTGTCATAACCATCATGAGCCCACTGCAACAACAAAAAAAATACTCTTCTTCCTCAATCTTTACCCGCAACCCTACGTATGTCGTCACTCCACCTAGCTGCAGGGCATCCTACGTAGTTATTATGATGTAAAAACTATATTATTGTAAAGTTTTAATTAAAATCCAATCAGTAGTTTTTGCGTGAAAGAGTTACAAACATCCATTCATCCATACTCATAAATCTTCACATTAATAATATTAATAAGATATTATTCCAAAATACAGAGGTATTAGATGACCTAGGGTTATCAAGTAGAGTAGAGACTCTACTTGATGACACTAGGTCATCTGTAGATGTAGATAATGATTTAGCCTAATTATGTCCCTACTATATATAAAATAAAAAGAACATAAAAATGTACATACTACTTACCTACAATACATTATTTTTTAAGATTTATTCTCATGTGGATCACATTGTTTATTCACATTAGCAACTTTCGATTTTTATTAGAAAAAATGTAATAATGTACCTCAATCATCAATATAATTTTTATGTTATGAACGAACTCGTAAATACGACGTATCTAAATATTTATAAAGAATATAGAACAGGGTAAGATCCTTCTTATTTTAAATCGGTTAGAAAGGAGTAAAATACAACTTACAAACAAAAGCCAATGTTCGCACCATTTCTGTTTTTGTTATTGATAACCAAATACCTAAAACTTTCCATCTTCGTCTGCTCCATTCTAATCAATTAAGATTCGTTCCATTTCTGTAATCAATTTATCTACAAGTGAATCTAATTCAAAATATAATTGAACGATGATAATCATATTTCTCAACACATTTTAGAATTATACTATTTTTTATATATCTTGACGTACGTACTCTTCGGGGCCTCTTAATCCTACACCCAGGACACGAGTCCCGGATACTGCTCGGAGTTTCCCTCTCTACCACACAATAGACCCGGCACCAGCACCGTAAATCCATGGAATACTAAGAACTTCGTTTCTTAAAGTGGATTGTACATCGATTTCAATTTATTATTTTAATAACTCATAGTGTTCTACCGATAGGGTCTGCGTTGGGTCCACTTTGTTGGGTAATTACTGATGAGTCCGCCGTAATTGAGTTACCTCATCATCATCATCCTTTGGTGATGCTCCACTAGCTTATACCGTTGGTTCGGGCAGGGTTCTGATCAGTTTCTCAAGAGACTATAGCACGGGGTTTTTCAAGATATGGTATGGTATGGTAGATATGGGTATATTAAGGTTTTTTAAGAGTCTGAAACTCGCACGTGATTCCCGCGATATTTCAGGCGTTCATGGGCTACAGTAACCTATTACAGATGGGCTGTATACGAGCATGTCACCATCGCAATATTAAAAAGGTGTAATCTTAATATTATCATTCACTTAAAAAAAATATACATAGGTACTTATACACCGTGAAAATGTGTTTATGTCTAAAAGTTGAACGAACACTTTGCCTACACTAATGTCAACACCTGTTCAGTCGACACATGTCATTTAGAGCGATCCTTTGAATTTTGCGAGAACATTCCACTGTATACGTTCTGGGCTCTATCAATGATATACGATTTCCCCTCCCTTCCCATCTACTATATTTCCACGCAGTGTAGAATAAAGAACCCTACATTTATCTCAATCCATTGAGTTGAGAACATCTCTTGAAGCCTGATCGATCGAAAAATGAGAAGACGATTTATAATAAAAACGAACGAGCCTTTGCCAACAAACTTGTGTCACACAGTGAGATGGTTTGATGAACAAAATATATTTTGAATTTGAATGAGAAACACGCTGATGCCCACCTAATATTAATGTCATGCTTCGATAAACTTTAAATCACCCTTTAACCAAAACTCAACTTTTAAAACAAACTATTTGTTAGCCACCATTTCTACCACAATTAGAAGGAAGACATCCGCAAACGACTTTATATAAACTATACTTCGATAGATGCAACTTAGTTGTAACATATAGGAACTACTAAATGCAATATCAGAAGTGATTTGAGATTGAATAATCTGATCATCCTTTGTTTCTCTGTGACTATTATATAATATTAGCAATAAATATATTTAATCTATTAACGCAATTTTTTTACAACTTCTAAAAGTAATACTTGATACCAACACTGTTTAGTAACACCACTGTTTTTTTTTTATTTTATTTTAGCGAACCATTCTGAACAATCAACTTTTTCGTAAATCCATTAATATTGTTGTATTTTGTGATTACATTCGCTTGACGGTATTATGTCCAGTATTTTGAGTGTACACTTATTTGGAGATAGGTAAAATGAACAGCGCGTTGATGCAAACGTTATTTTTCGTGACTCCATTATATTGTAGATTATTCTTATCTTTAGAGGTTTCTCTGGGTATATTAAGGAAAAAATATTATTACGATGTTACCAAGGTTATGATACGTCAACATTCCAGTTTAGGATAAAATTATTATACGTATTATTACGTAATATTCAGAGTATCGTTTTTATCGCTTATAATTTTTTGTTCAATATTAAGTAGCTTTTAAGAAATATTTATTCTATAGTGTTACCCTCAACAGCAACCGTTAGCCAGCGTGTCTCGCTAAAGCACATTACAGTAACTACAACGCCATTTAGTTTCTGAAACCACGAGATTGTGTGCAAAGTGTAAAGTACCTACATATAAGTAAAGTAAGTTGAAGTTAGTAGTCTTTGTGTATCATTGCTGCTGCCGCCCCGTAACAATAAGCAAGTGTTGGTTATACTTCATGGCGATAGAATTAGTTGAAAAGACGTACCCACGCGTACGATTTCTAAATATAAACTAAAATTTGGAAACTACAATTTACTTACGTCATCAAAAAGTTGCTTAGCAAGCAACTCTGGCAGCGACCCACGCAACTCAAGGGAACATTAGTCACATGTCAGACGAGATAGGGGCCGAATCAATCACTGACTGAGAATCATGGGATGTCAGCCACTCAAGCGGAAAATCCCAGTACCTCAAGAGCTTTTAAATTTCACCCTGGAATCTATTATTAAACATATATTTTTATACTATTTATTTTTATGCAATTGGAATAACAAAGTAGCTAGAAACCCTCCTGATAATAAGCAATAACCAGCTCCTTGTCCAAATGTAACTTTCGATGCAATTCTTGCATTTCCAAATTCAATTCAAGAGCACTAAGATGCTACCTCTCATCCATTTATTTTACTACTAATAGGAACCTATAACAAAAACACAGTTCTCTAAAAAGCAAGCTATTTGGTGGCTGAAATAGTCGAGGCTGAAGTACCCACGCAGATGACTTTTTAAAGTCTTCCTTAAACGATATGGCAAACAAGCTGGTATACCACATGATAAATGATAACTATCATCTGTAAACATAAACAGCTACAGATGTCATAAAATTCGCTACTTTATATCCGTAGTAATCGGAGTAATAATTAAAAAGATAAATATAATTTTTAAGTAAATTTTACCATAATACGGTAGTGAACACTGCACTAAAATCGATTATGCCGTTTTTGAGATAAGCAAACAAGACAAACACATGGACTAACAGACAAAGAGACAAAAATATTAACAATAATTATTTTGGGTTCTTGGGATAAAATCTCCCAATAAGAGTTTTTTTCATATATTTTGCATGTACAGACGGCGATTAGATTTACATCTAAATGATATATCTTAAAATTAATAATTAAAGTCAAATTTCCGTAAATTGCGTATTAAAATATCATAAAACTTGAATAAAGAATTCTCCAATTAAAACACTATACCAAGCCGCCTAGCCAGTAAGGTAATTTCCTCCCTATTACACGGAGAGACATAGTGTTGGCTGTAAGAACTATAATAAATAATAATGTGCTCTGCCGAGAAAACCTAATAATGACTAACCGGTTTTACGCTACAAGAAAAATGCGTTGCGTTTTGTTCAGACAGTTTTCGGGGCAGTGAATAATGTTGGTCGCAATTAAATAGCAATCTCTGCTGACCCTCGGATGTAATATACCTATCGCATAATATATTACCGATCTTAATTCTTATAGAAGGCCGTGTGAGTTTCATTTATCTGGAATCTCGCGTTCATTGAATATATTCTTTCAATATAATTGACGTCATAGGTGGAGTTATAGCGTAGTGGCTTGTTGCCGTGAATTACATTCGAGAGATCCTAAATTAAATCTAGTCAACATGAAAAATTTTTGAGTTTTTTGACTTTACTGATTGACTCTCCGTTGAGGGAAATACAAAATTAATCTGATTGACGATGGTAGGATCGCCACCTGCCTCGTTGGATTTAAATATAACAAGGGAATTCACCACAATATCGACTATTGAAAATATCTCTGGGATAGCAGTCGTTGAGTCTAGTTTCTCAGTTTAGCACGCCTTACTAATTCGCGGATTTTATTCTTAAACGATATAAATTGTCTTTAAATATTTTTTGTTCTTAGATTAACACTATATAGCGCTGTTTGAATTATGCATAGTTATTTATGTATTATTAGAAATAATTGTAATAAAACAAAAAAAAAAAAAGTAGTCAAAGAATAGAAACATTGAATAATAATTAATAGCATAATTATGGAAGAATAATTTACTGATTTTAGTTACTAAATAAACCGAAAAAGTGTATTTTAGAATAAAGTACCTACTTTAAACAGTAAATATGGTATGTAATTGTGAAGTCATTATAATTATTATAAAAATAAATATGTCTGATATAGATATGTTCACTCAAAATATTGATAGATAATTTATTTATTTATTTAGATTAGGTATCAATTTATAACAAAATTACTGCATCGGGGCTTCCATTGACACCACTAAAATAAATGACTTGTTTTTCCAATTTTTTTTTTATGTGTATCCACAACTTTTTGTAATAAAAGAATTGCGTTTTTTTACACTTCCTATTTTAATCTAACATTTTTATTTGCATTTTCGATGTTATATTTTCGAATAAAACTAATAAAAGAATTCTGACTACCCACACAGCCTTACGGAGAAAATGTTAATTAATTTAGTGGAGCATTCTTTTGAATGCTTAATTATTTGTAATAAGCAAAGATTTCCTTCTTTTGTGTCTTTAAATGGATAGTAGTTACGTCAGCAGTGGAACAAATAAACATTTTCTTGAAATAAATGAGCATCGCTTTACTACCGTAATCGCTTGAATTCTGTTTCTATTCTTATTATAAACTCAAGGCCCGCCCTGTTTTTTCTCAAATTGTAATGGTAATCAAGCGGACCACCTACCTGCAGGTCTACTACGGAGTTTAACCTTTATATTGACATCAATAAAAAATATTTTTGACATGATCTTTTTAAAAATAATCGAGATTGTTATTAGGTACTAGTTGTGCTCGCGGTTTCACCCGCATGAAATTAAACCATAAACCACATAAATTTATACCGAATGGAATTTAATGAAATTTTACAAAAATATAGTTTACTTATACCTCAAAATAATACATAGGCAATAAATTTCAGGCTGGTGAAAGCGGGTACACCTAGTAATCTTTACATAGTATAAAATGAAGTCGCTTCCGATTTCTGTTCACTTAGATCTTTTAAAGTAAGCAATGGATTTTAAAGCAGTGTAAGCAGTAGATATAGTGAATCAAGAGAAAGGTTTATATGTATAATACATGTACATCCATGTGAAGTCGGGTTGTGTAGCTAGTAAAATATAAATGTCTAAAATTTATTATGAATATCGGAGTGACCCCTAATCCATCCCCCAGACCCCTAGTTATAAATAGATAGAAGAACATTGTAAATATTTACTAGTATGTGAAATAATAATCCGCAGCCGTCGTTTCAAACTTTTGATATACCGTTCAAAGTTTTCCTTTTTGTTTATTCAATACAGACCTCAAGGGAGATCTACGTATGTATGAAACTTACAGCGGATTTATCTCAGAAGATTATTTTCTTGAATAAACAAGTAACTAACATAACTTTGGTAATGTTGTGCAATTTTAAAGTGTGTTTTCATTAATTATATTCTATTTCATTTATTTCTAAGAGATTAACTTATTTTAAACTTAATTACATTCTTAGAGAACGTCACGAACTAATAGTTTTATATCCAAAAAGGTCGCGGTGTCACATCTGCCCAACTATTAATAATAGTAATATCTCCGGACAATTCACACAGTGCCATCTAGTCCCAAACAAATCAGAGCTTTTGTTATGGGTACTAGACAACTGCATACATACATAATATAGAAAACACCCAGACCGACATGAACAATCATACATATGAATATAAATGTTTGTACGTACGAGGAATCGAAACCGCGATCATTAGAAGTAAGGCGGTGAGCTTAGCCGGTCGACCGTCGAAGCCGTTGATTTCTATTTCTGACTCACCCTCAGGTGACACCAATGACATATCAAATTAATCAGATTGACGTCGGTTGCCTTGTCCCGGTCCCGTTGGAATCTAATATACTAAGTAACTGGAATGGTCCACGGCTGATAGTAAATGATAATCGCCTATAAACATAAAAACACGCATCGCTTCCTCATATACGATTTCACATATGACTTGTGAATGTGTTGCGATCGTCAAGATAGATAGATAAAACCTTTATTTGCGTTAAAGGGCACACACACAATGTGTACACAGATAATGTATAAAACAGTAATATACTTTTAATACACTACTTTGGTCATCTAACAAAATACAATATAGGTCCAAAAAACGTTTGAGAAACGTAGAGTGTGTGCATCGGCTACATGCAAAAAAGAAAGCACCTCACTGTGTTGTCTGCTCTAACAGCAAACCACTAATTTTCATATATTTCCCAGGGACATGCGCCATTTCGGCAGGTTACAACAGATGAGAACATGTATTATGATGGTTTCGGTAGTCTAGCAGTTTAACAGACCGTTTTACTTCCGATAATCGCGGATTTGATACCTCGAATGTAAACATTTTGTATTCCCGAGTATGATTGTTATATTTATTATGTACTAGCTACTCATCCCGGCTTCGCCTGCGTGTACATGTATGTATGTAAAACTTCATCTTGATTTACTCTATCTATTGACAAAAAAAACCACTTCAAAATCCGTTGCGTAGTTTTAAAGATTTAAGCATACACAGCGACGGACAGACAGCGACAGCGACTTTATTTTATACTATGTAATGATAATGATATGTTAAATATATTATATATATAATAAATATAACAATTATATTCTGGTCTGGATGTTTTCTATTTATATTATGTATGTATTTGAAACAAAAATGTATTCAAGTATTTTTATATGAACTAGTGCTACTTGGTAGTTTGTATTCACATATTTCAAATTAAATTCGAAAGTTACAACTATTCTTTCTGTGATGAGATAGCTTAATAAAATAACAGAATAAGTGGTAGATTAATGAAATAAGTATATATCAAAATTGGTTTAATCTAGACACGCGGCAGCGTGTCAAGCCGAGTTTCAAGTAAACTGGCCTGCAGCACCGTGTGTATATTTACACGAACCATTTGGAGCCACTTTTGACCCCCTCATAACTCAAAAACTCTTTCACATAAACCTGTCAAATTTGGTTCATATATTGAGACTTGCGAGATAAATATGTATTCCAAATTTCATAAACATAAACGGTTATTTAGATATTAATGTCCAAAAATCGTCATTTTTATCACTGATCAACTATAGATCAAAATTATAACCCACTTCCAGATGACCTAGGAAGTTCAAATTTGGCATGCAGATAGGTAATTAGGTGAATATAAAGGAAAAAATCTGAAACTGGTAAATTGTTATCATTTTACTACAATTTTTCACTTTAATTGATTCTATTTCAACTTATACTGGACGAGTTACTAAACACAGTTTTCTATGAAAACGTCGATAGCCACCAATTGACATTGATCCCTGGCGAAAAATCTCATCTTGTACTGGACGGAAAGTAATATTGTATGAAAACGTCGATCATTACCAATTTACGTTGACCCCTTCACATCAGTGTCGATAACCAGCAAACTTCAAATATTGCATTGAGCGGTAAACACTAGTTGCTATAATTTAGATTCTGTCTAAAATATACTCGTACTTATAACTAGGAGTATAGTCGAATTTCGTATTTATTATGTTATTAACTGAGATTTGGTATTATTGTTTCAATATTTAGCGCACATCGATAGTGTAAAATCATTATTTTTATAAATAATTATTAAATAATAGGCATTTCGGTATAGGGCGCCGCGGCGGCGTCGTGTGGGAGCTGTGCGATAAAACTCAATGTTTTGTTTCTCGATATCTAACCTATAAGGTTGCGATTTATTAAATTCATAGCTTTCTTAAATTATACTTATATATTTGTGATTATATTATTATTACATTATTTTAGTAAATACGTATGGTATAGACAATAGTTTAAACCAAAAATTAATAACAATTTTAGTATAGTTATAAGTAGGAATGTATAGTTAACTCGAGAATGAGAACTATTGGTAACAAATTGTTTTCTTGAGAATTCAATAGATAACAGTCAATTTGTTACATAATCTTTACGAACTATAACGTGTCAATACCAAGTTTCAGATATTAAATAATGTATATGTTGAAAGAGAACAATTCCGTATTTGCTTAACATATGCTATTACTATCCACAAATCACAAGGCCTTAGTTTTGGCAGTCCTCTTCTCAACCTCTATATTTAATAAAGGGCAGGTTTACGTTGGACTCTCCAGAGTTAAAACCTTAGATGGAGTAGGTACGTCTTAACAATTTAGATCCAAGTCACGAGAGCTCTATTGTAGAGTACAACCATCTGTGGACGTTATACCGCCCCGATTTGCCCAAAAATTCCTGATACTGAATTGGCAATACACTTGAACATTTAAAAGTTACAAGAAAATATAGAAAATAACACAAAAAAAGACAATTATACCCCGTAAATATACGAAAATACAGTAATTTATCAAAAATAATTTGGTATTAATTTAGTTATAAATAAGTACCTCGTATAATTTATGTACAAAAAGTAATGATATCCCATCAAAAACATAAATGTGAAATGATAGCCGAGTTTAATATTATGATATATACCTTGATTGTTGACTTCTACGACAAAAGAGATGAGATCGATAAATGGGTTATTTTTCAAGTTCAATGGTCTGTCCTGAAATGTATTTATAACAATATAAAATATCATTTCTTCTTATAACTTAGAATAATATACTGTAGCCTAAGATCTAACTTGGCTAGTTTTCATATACGAAATATACTGTAGCCTTCGCAAGTTCTAAACATGTTACTTGTCGGTTCCTATTTTAATATTAGTATTAACTAGCAATAGAAAGTAATAATTGGTATATGAGAACTGGCCAAGTTAGACCTTAGGCTACAGTATATTATTCTAAGTTATAAGAAGAAATGATATTTTATATTGTTATAAATACATTTCAGGACAGACCATTGAACTTGGCACCCATTTAGATCTCATCTCTTTTGTCGTAGAAGTCAACAATCAAGGTATATATCATAATATTAAACTCGGCTATCATTTCACATTTATGTTTTTATATGGGATTTAGGTTTACTCGAATAAGATTTTTTAATTGTATTCCATAACAAGCTGCTAAACTTTGGGCAGGATAGCTCCGTGTGAAATGTCCTGGATTATTATTACATATTAATATATATTATTATTATAATTATAATAATTATTATGCTATTTGCTACAACTATTACCTAAATATATACTACGGGAATATTACTTCACGCTTAGTAAATATTTCACTATTTGAACAGCATCCAAGCATCTGTTTCCTAAAAAACCTAAACGTATTTTAAAGCTAAGAATAAGTTTGTAGACCTATCAAAATTCAGTTTGCAAACTCTCCAAGTGCAAGTGGAAAATAGTAACAAATAATAAAACAAGCCCCAAAACTGGGGCGGCTAGTTTGAAATTCACTGATAACTACCCTTCAAATATGTATTCTTGAGACATAGATGCCTATTCTGGTCACTTTGAATATACATCTAAATAGTCCATTATCGTAGACTAGGACCTAGTTACCTGCGGTATCATCTCCTTTTTTGACATACGAGATATCTTATGTCAGTTCGCGTGAAATAAACTAATATTCTTGTATCAAATTTCATTAACATTTTTTCAGTCGTGAAAAGGTAAACATACTTTTGCATTTATAATATTAGTGTAGATGTATACTAATTTCATATTTATCACTTACTTCACAAATATACTAACAATGGTATATTCGAGCTTATTCCTTCTTAAAAGGAACTGCACATGTCATTCCCCTGGTGTTGTAGGTGCTCATGGACGACTGTAATCATTACCATCAGGTGAGCCGCGAGCTCGTTTGTTCTCTATGCTGTATAAAAAAAGTACACCATATGGAAGACGAGATTGACTCCTGAAATACATTTATTTTCTATGTCTACCTTAGTTGTCAGGGACTTTATAAATAATTTAAACAATCTTCGCACATTACTATCTCTTCAGGCATTTAATCGTGAAAATGTAAGAAGGAAAGAGACAAACATACTTTTGGCATTTATATTAATATTGGTATGTATTTTTTCTCAAATTAATTTGCTATATTACAAATGTGGTGTGATCTCACAGTTTCGCAGCGTTCTTAATTCAGTACTTTTGTAATTGTTTACGTAAAATATTTAGGTTTACATTTATGTCTGTCTTGTCACTGAATGCCCTTTAGAATAAGCTCAATTTCTGTAAATGTATGAAATTTGAGTGTTATCTTGTGAGAGATTTTTCTTTCCAGTGTGTAATTCGTAATCAACTCGTATGAATGCTGAAATATGCTCTACGTCTTGTGTACGAAGGCACTTTCCTCTAAATTGGTGCAAGGGTTTCTGTATGCGTGATGATAAAACATTTGATGTCCGTGGTGTTTTATGACGAGGCGGCGTTTACCACTTCCCGTAATGCCACATGGATTGCCCACTTGCCACTTTGTGGTAATATAAAAAAGCTGTGTTTAGTTGTAAAAAGGTCCTAAAGTCCTAAAAGTGGATGGTTTTCAATATGGATGCCATAGTGTCTTCCTCTTTATGGACTAGACTTTATATATTAGCCGCAGCTTGCTTTGTAAACTGTTTTTTGGTTGAATGATTGAATAAGACAGTAAAAATACAGTAAAATTTTTACGGCCTCGGTGGTCTAGCTGTTTAGCACATTGCGTTACTTCCGATGGTCGTGGATTCGATTCCTCGTAATGTACAATTTCTACTCATGAGTATGAATGTTTTCATCGGTCTGGCTGTTTTCTATGTATATTATGTATATATTTACAAAAAAAATATCTTAGTACTATTATCAGTTGTCTAGTACTCATAATACAAGCTCTGCTTACTGTGGAACTAGATGGCGCTGTGTATATTGTCCAGAGGTTGGATGTCTTAGTCATGCGGAAAGACAACGCATGAGTGATACTAAAGACGACATATGATTTCCATAGCCTTGTTCCACTTACCATCACATGTACAGTTAGATTATTTTCCATTCCAGTTAGATAAAAAATGTGACGAATGCGGATAAAACAATTCCAGAATAAGACACCGAGCGAGGGAAGTGGCCGAAAGTATGTCGAACCGGTTGTTACGTATTCTTTTTGAGTAAGGAGATCTGGAATACCGCCAACAGGCCACACTCAGGCTTTTAGACCAGGAGCCAAGAATCTGTGCTTAAATAACTAAGATATTGACCTCGAGAAAATAAACTAAATACACATATGTTTATCAACATTATCCCTGATAGTATAAAACAAAGTTGCTATTTTTATCTCTCTATTTATACGTTTACTTCTTATAAACAACTTGACGGATTTTGTTACTGTTGTCACTATCATTTATAAATTTCTTCTGGAAGGTATGACGACTTCTGTCAGAAACACATGATGACCACAACCAAACCGTTCAGCGTACGACGCACTTATTTACATATTGTTTATGTATTTTATTGTCTATTGTATTATATAGAAAAATATTGTATTGACATTCATTTTTAATATGCTTTTCTTCCAATTTATTAAATACTAGCTTTGCCCGCGGTTTCAACCTCGTTATATCAATCATCATTAATGAATATAAATAATAGCAATTCTAATACAAAAACTATATAACTGTTAAGTTTCGAAATCCCTTCAATAGTTTTTGCGTGAAAGAGTAATAAACATTCATACGTACAAACTTTCGCGATATAATATTATCAAATTAAATAAACTATTCCTCTTAAAAACCGTCTATCTATAATTATAATCACGAGCATTATGAAAGTGCAATCGCTCACATGCGTTTTCTTAGTCACTAGAATATTTGAAATAAATACAAACAAAAAACAATCGAATCAAATCATAATATCCTTACTGATGTAGTCAAATCTAATATCAGTTCGGAATAGTAAGTTAACCGAATTATATAATCTATATGAAGAGAGTTTGAACCTTTCAGGCAACAAAAGTACAAAATTAAATTCCATATATGCAGTTTGCATTATAGAAACTCTGACGAACTTTTCATGAAAATTCATATTGCTGATGTAACGTGAAATTTTCTGAACGTTGCCACATATTCAATATGAAATTCAAACTACATTTATCGGATTTTTACCTTAACTTGATGATGCATTTGTCTTTAATGATAACCGGCGACCTGAATAGAATATTTCTAATATATCTATATAATATTTATATGTAATATTTTTTTAGTAATTTAACACTGTCAATATTGTAATACACATATATACAACAAATATTGTATATCATTAAAAGTAGAAAAGAATTTTTCTCGGTACTAAAAATAAAAATAGAATACTGTCACGACTATTATCTCAGATGAGGTAGTCAGAGCCATTGTCAATTTATTGTCAACGTTGCTCAAGTGAAAGCAAAATACTTGATATCTCCATAATTAGTGTAGTTGAATCCAACGTGGATTATTTTTCAGTTTAATATCGGTGTTTCCATCAACGTCTAGTTTTGTCTGAAGTAAATTCACGTAGAAAAATTGGTATCCACCGGAATCGATCTCACAACCATTTGCTCTAAATCCGCGTAAAACACTGATCCATCGAATTTAATCAATTAAAAAATAACAAATTAGCAATTTAATTAAAACTGACTATAATTTCTGAAATATTTGCTTTAGTATATTTATATTTATTTTTAGACACATACTAAAACAACATATTTTAGCATACAATAAATTTGCCTGGTACAATTTGAAACTACGCCAGAAAATAAAATTTCCCTAGTAAATGTGCCGTCGTTTTGTCCTTTGAGAGAAAACTCTTCCTGAGATGGTAATCCCTTAACTTATTGAGGTGATAAATTGTTTTAGGCGTTGCTCTGTGGGCTATTTGGTAATTTACAAAAGAGGATAATGGATGCTGTCAGCTATTCAGTGTATAAACGAAGCTTAATACAAAATTGTCAAATGAATTATACAACAAAATATCTGTATAATTGATTGATTTAAAAATAGCAGTTAAGTTTCTTGACGGTTCTTCTCTCATGGAAGTAGTAATTTGAACTAAGAAGGGAATAATATTGACAAAAATTTACGTGGATTATTGTATTATATTATATACAATACATACACATATATACACTTATAAAGTAATGATTAGAACATATTACAAAATTATACTTAAAAATTAGCAGATAAGGTAGATGTTATACAGAGACGTGAGGTTTAAATGTACTATGAAATATAATTAGAGAAGTCTATTGTCTAATGTTAGGTCGGGGTGTACTAACGTCGAGAGGTTTTGAGTCGAATTTAGTCTGATTATCTTGTAGAACAATAGTGTATTCTTTAATGTAATGTAATTTTTAAAATATTGTTGATCACGTTTTTATAAAAAGTAATCAAGTATGAAAAACTTTAATAATTCCGTCGACGCAGCGTTTTCTTTTGGTAAAAGCTATATATACGTGTAAAGTTCACGAACCCGCCTGTAATATTATCTCTCGTATAGTCGCTCATTACTGATAATTTCCAGAAACCCCTGTGAAAAATTGTGCCCATTATGTGCAAGAGAAATTCAAGTTTTAGCCACGAAATTTTCCTTTGATCCAGCGATTACACTCGCCAAAGATCCACTCGTTTAAATGTTCCAACATTATCGAATTTTTTTTTACGGGATTATATTTTTAATGCACCTCCTTTTATTGCCAGTGATTAAAACTTCGGAATATTTTATGATTAAGCTCTCAAAGCGGTCCCTAGATTCTTTTGTTACAAAACACTGAGATATTGATAATACCTAATGAACTGTGAATTCTAACTAGAGTTGTGACCGTTGTGTCCTAAGACGCGAGTCATTTACTACAAAAGTGAAAATATACTTAAAAATATTATTTTTACATGTTTTCTATTAAAGTATTATATAGTTAACATCATTAGTTATTTTATACTTTTTTATTGTAAGGTTCTTCTACATATTTTTATAATTTTTAAATAAAGAGGGATAGGAGGTTTTTCTAATAGCACTAATGATACTATTACTAGCAATTTATAATGTTAGGTCAACCTTCACATTGTCCAGGAAACCATCGTGATTAATTCTTGGTAAATTTGACATGATAGGCTAACTGACCTGACTTCATCATCAGCTTATTATCGTCCCCTGGTATTGCGATAACATATAGATACCATGACAGCAGGAGATGTGGCACAATCGTATCATTATAATCTATTAAAAAATATATTATAAAGAGCATTATCTGCAATATTACCAATATTATCTGCAATATTCTAGTTTGTGAGAAATAGCAGTGAAATTATTGGGTATAGAGGCATGATATTTTAGTACTCCGGGGCAACATATGAATAGCATGAGTAAACGAGCATCGCATGATGACGTATGACGGGGCTGCTATTCATATACTACCATGTTTATGTAGCTGGTTACATAAAAAAAGTTCCTTACATCTATGCCCGTGGATTCACTCGCATTATATTTATAGTCTATGTGTTAGTGTGATGTATAAGCAATGTTGTAAACTTTCATTAAAATCTATTCAATAGTTTTCTAATCCATGCTAGACCATCCATTCGTGCATACTTACAAATTTCGGCGTTTATAATATTATCAAATTATAATAAGAGCAAAATTAAAAACTATTTTCTATTTGAAATAGAATATAAAGTTAAGACAGTTTCTTTAAATTAACTAACTAATATAATAACTTATAATAAACTAAATGTCAATACTTAATTTAATAGACGAGTTAATGTAGTTTATTATTAAAAGTGGAAATATTAACCTTATAAATACATTTCTTCTATCCACTTATTCCAATAAACGTGCCGTTATAAATCTCTTCCAATTAAATATCGGTTCACCAGAATTCCAATAAACATTCTGTTGACCTTAGACAAACATCCAATATCTGCCTTTCTTTATATAAATATTGTATTTTAAATGAACGAATCTAACTTTATTTGTCCATGTTTTTCATTGAAATAATAAAAAGGTCATGACTCAATTAAATTAAATGAAAATGGTTATAAATCCGCTATACATATATGGAAGGTATGTAAAATTGTATATAAAGAAAAGCAGATAGTAAATTAAATTACGGTTTTAAAAATATGTATATGTGGAGGGTTTAAGCCCACAGTTCCGTGATAATGCTATTGATTGATTGATGAGGGGTTTATTATTATTATTATTAAATAAAACCGCCTTGGTTGAATGCTACTCGAACACTGATTTTTATTACTAAAATAAATATAATGAGGTGAAATGTATAGAAGTGAAATTGCATGTATAGGCAATTATGTATTGCACAGTAAGCAGGCATGTGCGGTTGCCCGTACAGTATATAAAAGACAAAAATAAATTACTTTAAACTTAATATTTTTTACCTGTAAATTTTTACCAATTTACTCAATTTCAAGAAATACACTAGAGGGGAGAGAGCATTTTATTGGTTATAGTCTGTGTTTATAGAAATTATTTACATTGACATTCACTTGGCATTTTGACCTTTCCTTGAAGTAGCATTAGCAGGTAACATTATAGGTTAATTAGCAAAGATGGATTAACTGAATAGAATAAAATAGAAATTTCTTACTCTATTGCCACCACTAGCATAAAGGCAGTCATTATTCCAAGTCACCAAATAGTCACCGTTATCATCTAAGTTTATTTCTTTGTTAGTTCTTTGCATCTCGACGAAAAAGAAAGGCAGAAGAATAAAAAAAACTATTCAAAAATACTAAACATTAATTCTATTCGAATAAACATTATTTCCACAATATTCTATTGTCGTTTACATTTGTTTCCTGCTAGTATTTACATAATTATGTAGTAATTCAGCAACTTAACTTTGGTCTCCGCATTCAGGCAATAAGATCTTGAGGAAAGAAACATAAATAAATTCGTTAGATACCTGAAAAAAGGCTTTTACCAATGTATGTACTGAAGTTTGTGCCCACATTTCGACATCGAGAGGTACAATAAATCCTTCTTTGTCCAGTACCGCATTGCGGAAGCACCATCTTTTCTACAATTTGTAAGTCCAACCGCACGCTAAGCGACGTGAATGGCGTCAACTTTGCACATTTGGTGTTTATTTCACGTTATTTTTTGGCATAGATTAGGTATAATATAATTTAATTGAGGGCTTCTGGATCTAGCGGTTTAGCACAGCGCTTTATTTCTCATGGTGGCATGTTCGATTCCTCGTTTGGTAAAAAGTCATGAGTTGTTATTTGTATTGTTATGGGTATTTTCTGTGTTTATTTTGTATGTATTTACAAAAAAAATAAGTTAGCATATAACTATCAGTTGTCTAATTCTCTGCTTAGGACTAGATTTTGAATTGTCCTGGAATATTAAATACATTTGAAAGAAATATAATATAAAATACATTTGATTTATTAATAGTATTATAGTTATATATTAATTTACTTCAATAGAAGTAAATATATATGATATACCAGGATACAGTACAGTACCACACACAATAGCTAGTATATAATAAAAATAATTTCAAACGAGTAAATTCTATAAACGTTTAATTCACTATAACCTGCCATTTATTAACTATCATTTCAATCTCCAAAAGCACGATATATATTCAGTTATATTGGACCGCTAGGAGATAGCTAGAGAGATGTAGTATATGTAATACCATGTAAACCTGACGATATCTACTCGAGTATTTCGCTGAGTATTTTGATTAATTCTAGCGAGTTGGAGATTCCATATTTCATAACTGTTCAGCCGCTCTGCAAGTTTCCCTTGTTATTGAATGTTGGGACATGACTTGTCTGCAGTAATATTTTAAAGGTATTGTTATATAAAAATACTGCATCTATTTTATATGTAAAAAGAACTTATGACTATTGACGGCTTCGGTGGTCTAGTGGCTTAGCACACCGCCTTACTACCGGTGGTTGCGGGTTCGATTTCTCATATCGTACAAATATTTGTATGATTATTTGTATCAGTCTGGATGTTTTCTATGTATAATATGTATGTATTTACCAAAAATATATAAATATTTCTGTGTTTGTACCGGTTGTCTAGTACCCATACCACAAGACCTAGCTAGCTGAACGTGTAGCTAGATGATGCAGTATGAATTGTCCTGAGATATTTTTTTGTTAAAAAATTATGGTGTTTGGTAGTTTCTACGTGTAATAAAAATTTTTTAAATGTAAAGTTGTACCATATTACTTTGAAAATAATAATATAGAAAATCTTCGTCTTAATTATTCCTGCCTGATACTACATTCGAATGTGGCGGCAGATTAAAAAAAAATGGCAATTCAAATATAGTTTTGTCACGTTCAATTGGGCAGATATTACTTATTTCAAATTCTACTTTTCTACTTTATAATTTCTAAGTAAAAATTTCATCTCTATGGAAAAAATATAGGAAAGGTAGAAATCCATCATCGTCATCATCACTTCAGCCCGGAAACTTCCACTGCTCAACAAAGACTTCCTCAAAAATCTCCACGACGATCGCTCCTGGATTACTCGCATCCAACGGCTTCAGTCAGTTAGTCCAGTCGGTTCACCTCCACCTTCATCGGTTGGAAAAAATCAATCATATAATAATAAACAATTTATTGTGCAGCATCGCATAAAAAATCAATTGAATGAAACTTCCTCATCCTCGAAATCGGTTGAAAATGAGATTCCGATCTTTTATTATTACACATCAACAGACCTACAAACCCTTCCAAGTTATTATTGGATGACAAATATCCTGACCGGGTCACAATTTATAGATTTTTTTACTACCTTCCCTATAAAGTTGACCCTATTTAAGTTACTGTGAGGAAACTGCCATACCCTTGTAATTTCATTTCCACTGGACGTGTTTAGGGCAGTTTAAGGAATTTACGTGTATGTATACATATAGTAAGGTTACGGTTGAAATTCTGTTGTATCATTAGGCGCAGTCACTACAGGAGCCTTCCATTGTCTATCATTTTTATAAATATATATAATATCATTACATAGTATAAAACAAAGTCGCTGTCGCTATCTGTCCGTCCCTATGTATGCTAAAACTTTACAACACATTTTTTGCGCTTACATTGTTTAGTAGATAGTATATATATTATGTATAATACGTGTACACCCGTGCAAAGCCGGGGCGAGTAGCTAGTCTAATATATAAAATTATCGTGTCACAGATTTCGTGTTTATACTCCTCCAAAACGGCTTGACCAATTTTGATGAACTTTTATGTATATTCAGTAGGTCTCAGAATAGGTTTATGACTAATTCCTATGCCCCTAAGTATTAAGGGACTCACCCCAAAAATATTTATTTGCATTTTTACAACAATATTTTTTTTTTATATATGTGTTATTAAAAATTACATAAAACCATAAATTTTCACCCATCTGCGATCAAACCCTATTTTTAATAGCGATTTTAATTTCAATAATAATGTCCAATAAAATATAAATATTTTAAAATTTCAAAAAAACAAAACGACGAAAGAATATGTTAACTGTATTATTAGTAACATAAAGATAAAACAAATAAAAAAACACTCTGTTTGCTTTATCTGTGAGACAGATGTTTAAACGAAAATAGCTAGCGGCAATAATGGCAAACAACAGTTTAGTGCCCTTTCAATTCAGAACAACGTAAAATATTCTTATTTTGTATTTTTTTCATACACGACTGGAGTAGCAGTTACTACCCACCCGATAGAGAGTGACAATTATTGTCCTCTAGCTGTCGTCCACGTTACTTTGTCAGGTTTTTTTTTCAAAAGACAGCGTATCCGTCCTAATGCGACAATATACTTTCATGAAAAATTTCGTTAAGGTACGTTTAGTTTTTAATAATGGAAACAACAAACAAATATACTGGTAGACTTTGTAAAAAGTTGTAGGTATGGATACCTCATCTGTATTTTTTGTAGTCTTCTCCATTTGTAAGACATGTTCAGGTTGTACGGTGAGATTAGGTAGTGAAATTACAGGATAAGAAGCATGATATGACATGTGTCTTCAGAAACGACAACGCATGATTCGGACGTTACATGATAAAGTGATATCTATGTTACTGGTCATGTATATAAGCGACTGTTACCATTTTTATAGCATCAGGTGGACCGTTAGCGTGTTTTCCCTTCCAATTACATAAAAATAAAACAATACATCTTTATGTCAATATACATTATGATCCGTTTAGTCATGAAAAGGTAACAAACTGACGGACAGACACACTTTGAAATATTAGTGTGGATACGTAACACCACATATAATTAGTACTTATGATTACACTTGCGAAGAAGCATCTATCAATAATGACGATTCATTAGCCATTTTGCTTTTGGCGACTTCTATCATATTATTGATTGACATAACAATTAATGTATTAACTGAAAAATTACAATTTCTAGGAAATCCACCCTAATGTATTTACGGTAAAGTCTAGATTCAAAAAAATATTAATTTGAGTTAATGCATTGTTGTATTAGGTATTTGAGATATGTAGGTCTATGTACGGATGTACATGTAAATAATATACATGTGAAAATAACTCAAGATTCCTTTATATGTATAATTCTATTGGATTTAAGTAAGTGCTATTGGAATACTAATTAATCGCGCTCCTAATTCCACTGATACCTACATTCTGTTGGTATATCTTGTTTGTATTTACCATAGAAAGCTGTGTGAATAATAATTATATTATTACAAGTAGGCATAAAGGATTTTGCGTACACTTATCTGTAAAGTCCGTATTGTTTTCAGATCAAGTAGGTATTTTAATATATTCGCCATTTTTTGTATACAAAACAGGTAACAGGTATGACATCGGTATCCTACAGAATGACCACACATACGCGCGCCATGATGACATTGTCACGGTTTGTCACTTTGGTGACTGTTGCCACTTACCATCAAGTAGGCCGTTATCGTAGTAGTCATTATAATATTATTTTTAAAAAATAATATAATTGAAAATGAGGGGTTTTGAAATTGGAAACATCGAAAAAATAATTATACCTAAATGAATAAATAAAAATTTTAGTCAAAATATTTTTTTTGTACACACTTATGTACATCTGAAATCTGAATTTTTTACTTACGATTCGGGCGGCTTTGTCAATTAATAAAAAACTGGCAAAAAACTCAACTGTTTTTTAATATCCCTATCTCTCTTATATTTGTATCATTAAAATGTCAATATGTTGTTACCATGATGTTATAAAGATTTTCGTGTAAGTACAATGCCTTTCAAAGACAAAATCCCCTTAATTAACAAAGACAAACAAAACATAATGTAACCTCAATTCGGTTTATTATTTTAATAAGAAACGAACGTAGCTACATTAAAGTTACTCGTTGAAATAATTAAGTTAATGGTATATGAAATAGAAATAATATTTATTCAAATAAGCTTAATATTTAAAAAAAATGTATAGTCATTTTTTTACTGTATGACTTATTTAAAATCTAGAAACATGTATGCTATTAAGAAAATGTTGGTAAACTTAAGTTCTAAGATTTTTTTGTAATATGTTTATATTTATATACTGTTTTAAATTTGACGCGGTCATTATTTACGGTAAACTGTTTACCCGTTTAATCATGGCGGTTGAAACACTGTAGAAATATCGGGAAATATATATAAAAATAAAACGTGGTAAGATCCCGTGATTTTTACTAATTATACGTATAAACAGTTACTTGAGTGAACAAAACAAATCAGTTGTGGTTACCAGAGCAGACCAGAGAAATAATTAAAATCACGTGAGATGTTTTCCAAAATCATATTCAAATACGAGTATGAATACTAAATTAGTGTCTATTAATATTTCTTTTGGAGATTTGTAGTACGCCTATTGAAATGAAGGTATCTGATGTACCTACTTGATGAATGAGATATATTCACGGTTTTATGAGGAGAAATACGAATATATTTAAAAATAACGATTACGACAGAGATATATGAAATAGATTGTTACAAAGAAGAATATGTTAAAAACAATGATTATAAAGTTTAAAAATGACATAAAAATCATCAAGGAGTTCTCTACATCCTATTTTCCAGACTCTGAAATTCCAGACAAGGAATTACTATTGATGTACTTACTTGAAAGTTTGAACATAATTTTGTATATTATTAGATTGCTATAAAAGTACTAAATAAAGATTATTATAATTATTATTTTATTATATGTCACTTTACGAGAAAGAGAAGAACAATGTATGAGGTTTTTTAGCTCCTATGAACGAGGTGAATTTATTTCAATATGGAAATCCTGAAATAGTCTCTACAAGCAAGAAAGTAACCATTATCGTTTCGAAACTTGAACCTCGCTAACATCAGCGCAACTCTTTTGTTTTAAAATTATCCTGCGTGGTTAAGAGAAGTGTTCAAGCTCATTCATCAGTGTAACCACTGTAACCGTGAAATTTGAAACTTTACGGTACTCTTTGTATCGTCCTCATTTATATTACTTAAGCGCAATAAACATACAAAGAAAATACAGTTGGTGTGGTGTTATGTAACAGGTCACAAATATACATTACTAACTATTAGGTACAATTTTTTTTTAATTGTGTTTACTTACTTTATTGGTTGATAATGTTAATACAGTAAGTTATATACTAAGTATATTAAAATAATAAGAATAGAAAAACAATTTAATGACTTTATACAAAGTCTATCCTATATGGGAATATAGTATTTTACAGTAATTAAATTTAAATACTAATAATTATAAAGACAGTATTAATTTTGGTAATTTTTCCTAAAGAAGTATGCTCCGAAACTGTACCAATTTGAGAAATTATTTCACTGTATTAAATACATATTATTCCAAAGTAAAACAATATATATTATATAATAACATAATATAATATATATTATGTTAATGTAAACAAAACTCACAAAGTTATGAACACTCGACGGAAAGAGCAAATATAGTAATATCCATAATTTTAATATATTTACAATAAATGTTTTAAATTCAAGTTTTTGTAAATATATATAAGCAATAAATTCATCATTGTATGTAGTGTATTACATTTATTATATTCTGATATAAATACCCTAAATAAGAAAAACTTTTAGCTTTCTATCAAAACCATTTGTAGTCGAAAAATCAAATGCTGAAAAGGTCCAGCAACGTAATAAAGTATAATAACTTATCTCTTTAATGCAGGTCCCTTAATCAAAGTGACTAAGTTCGCAAATTATATCCGACCTAAGCCGTATGGTTCCGTCGTTAAAATAAGAATTACCCTTACATTAAAGTAGCCCATAAAATTGTTACTACCGAACTTAGAATCAAAATTACCTTTAATTTTGGTCTCATTATACGACACTTCTCATCGGACCGGTTAAAGTATCTCCGAGGAAAATCAAGATAAAACGCTATTATTATAACCTCGAAAGGACTTTTATTAAAAGCTTATTAAATCCCTTTTTAGAGGAATGGTATCGTTTTATGCAATTATATAAAACTACGGGATAATTTTCGGTAAACACCGAAAATTTCTAGTGGAAATAATATTTATACTCGAACTACAATTACACTGAGCAGTCAATGTTGGCTTACGTCGGCAAGGAGGTCCTTAAACCTACTCCCGAGTCACAAGTGTCGGGAACTGTCTTAGGTCTAGGTAGTATCTACCAGATATTTTTTCTATGGGATAGATAAGCTATTGAATTACAAATATAAAGAAATTAAAATGTTACTGTTGGATAGAAATTTGAACTACTAAAATGATATATTGTACATAAACTGGTTACTGCTTTTTAATTTGTAAATAAACACAGTAAAGCCTCCGTAATGGCGTTGTTTAGCATTTAATTTATTAGCAGGATCATGACATCTTCTAATCCTGGAGGTCATAGCGATTAATCCGCCAAACTGACCGAGTGCGAATAGATGTGTGTGGTTTGCGACAACCATACTAACACAGTTTTCATGGTAATCTCATAAGCCTCTGCATTAACGACTTGAGCAGCAATAAACAGGACTAAAATACCCTTATGTTGAAAGTATACTATATACATAAACCATTATATATTGGTTTCATATGTCACTCTACCAACTATGTCAATTATAAAAAGAAGTGTCCAGCCGCGTGTCTGAGTGTTTGCAACAATATAAAAAAGTAGTGAACGGATTGCCACGAGTAATTCCTGTGAAGGTTTAGGTGTCTAAAATGTATAATGAATCTACTTCTCGTGATATGCCGTGACTAGTTACCAACACAACAACACAATATCAATGTCAACAACACCATATTAAATAGCACGAATTCATAAAATAATCAATCTTATGTATTCGTTCTATTTGATAGTATTATAGAATAGAATAGAAAATTATTTATTCAAATAAACTTACATTGAAGCACTTTTGAATAGTCGTCACATTTTTTTTAATGTACCGCTCATTCGGAAAGCTGTCTCATCACAAGAAGAATGAGCAAGAAACTTGTGTGTTGCTCTTTTAAATAATTTTATTCTTACTTTACAATTTAAGTTTTATTTTACAATTAAATAATCAAATAGAAAAAATATTAAACACACAACGACTGGTTAAACAATTAATAAGAGAAAATCAGTCATAGTGATTAGAGCAGACCAGTTCCTACAAGCAGCACCCGTTCACGAGCATGATGGATGAGCCAGCCATTACTGCGCTTGACCATATTTTAGGAAGTCCAATGACCCGGCCCACCACGCCGTCACAAGTCTGGACATTTTAGTGAGCATGACTACTCAAAACACCAGACCACAATACATTTTTTTACTTTAAAAAGCAAGTGGCACATTATTAAAATTTGTTTAAAACAGCAAGTAGAGTTTCTGGCCCGTTTATCTTGACTGAAATTGCGTTCTGAAAGTGAGATGCATTTACGCTGAGGCAGCATTCTCCCGCTGAAGTTCTCTTCTCCTTCAGCAAGATAACACACTCGCTAAAATTCAGTACCTTGTTCCATGCTTCGCCGCTACTGACCATAGCTTTGGTTACAGCTGTTAGCGACAGGACTTCTCCAATAATAGCTGTTAAAGCAGCGTAGTTCTATCCACCCAGTGCACTCTAAAGTCAGTGGACCTCCTGTCTGTTATAAGTACTGTGATATATAAATATAGTAATAAGTATAGTAAAGTTTATTTTAAAGCTATAATATAAATATAGTAAAGTTTCGTTCTTTTTGTAGTAATTTTGTAGTAATTTTTTGCAAAAATGAACGACGGCGGGTCGGTTATATACTAATTATACCTCTTTCTTTTAATTACATTTTAAGCTCGACAAAGGTTTACGCATGAAAAACGACGTACAGAAATAAATGCTCATAATAATTGTGCCTTGAAATTAGATGATACTTATAAAATATCATTATGTTAGCATTTGTAACAGCTAATGAATGTCATTTTCATTAATTTAGGTAATATAAATTGTATATTACAAGATTAATAAATTATTAAATACAATTAATATAAGTATCCATTTACAAGATATAATTTCAAATTTTCATAGCACATTATTAAATTAAATCATTTACGCAATTATTCACTGCTAAACAGATCCGGAGGACTAGATGCCATTGAAGACCATAAGACCGTCATACCTTCTATCTTCATGTAAAATTACATTAAAATCCTTTCAATAATTTAATAGCTAAAAAAAGTTTAATAGTACAAAGGCAAATAAACAATAGACATATAGTTTCATATACAATATTAGAATGGATTACATAAAAATCTATATTTATTTGTTCGTATTGTATTTGTTTATTTACTAGGTAGGTATTCCTAGTAAGTACTCAATAAATCAAAACTCATAAATGTGAAGTGTCTGTCTGTCTGTTTGTCAACTTTTCACGACTAAACGGCTAAAAGGGTACTAATGAAATTTGACGAAAAGATATATAAGTACAATACTAGTACTTAGTACAATAAGTACTTAAGCCATATTTTGTCTCAATAAATAATCTGGAAGGGGTGAAAAAGGGGATGGAGCATTGGAACATTGGAGCAAGTGATCTTTTTGTACACATACTTTGCAGTTTAAAATTTAATAAAGTCCAGTCAACTTACATTTGCGTAGTTTTTATTACACCTATAAATGAGAATACGGGTGCTACATAACTCAGGCCAAATTCCTTAACGATCACAAGAATCTAAAGTTATATAAAATGAGTTTGGTCAAGTGAGAAAGGACAACGACAGTTTAATGGTTTGATACTAAAATGAGATACACCCTACTTATATTATCAGTTGTACTCGAATAGATGTCGATTTTTATTATGGAAACTAAATTCCATTCGAGTTTGATTCATTCGACTACACCTACATCAGGAGCTAAGTGGTTCCAATTAAAAACTGTTTTTATTTCTGAATAGACGTAAATAATTATTAGCAAGAAAATCTGTACATCACAGTATATTCAAGTAGATTGAACAATAATGAATATCCGAAGATAGTAGCATAAAATCTATAAAGATAAATTGCACGGTTAATAATATTTTTAAAGGATTTTTTGATATTCGAGTCTTTGATAGTCTATGAAAAATTTAATAACAAATAAATACTCTTTTGATCTGCTTTTTAATGCCAAAAAAAAGGCAAATCTTATATGAATTTTTATTTTAAGCGTTTGTAAAATTAAAAATATTATGATTTAAAACTAGTAAATATACATGATTTTTAAATGAAATTGCGAAAAATGTTATTTGAATTTTAACAGAAAAACATGCGAAAATTGGTACAAAGTGGTTAGAATATTTTTCAACTGATCATCGCAAGGATTCTTTTTACAACGTTTATTAAAGTATGATAAAGAATCAATTTGCTAGAACTGAATGAAATTAAATATTTTTTAATTTAATTGTGAGATTGTGCGCAACATAATTTTATTAAGATTATTATATAGTATGGTTTTAGATTGTATATAGTAATAAAACAATATACAAGGTATGGAAATAACCTCTGGTATAGCAACACATGAGGTACCATAGCGCATGTGTTTACCTGTGTCCGCATATAGACGAGAATCTCTGAAAAATTCACACAGCGTCATTTGTTAACTCATATAAACTCAAATAAACTCAGATATATTTTTATTTGTAAATACATTATATATGTTTCAACACAAACAATCATACTTATTAATACAAATGTTTGTACAGTGCGGGGAATTGAATCCGTGACCATTGAAAGCAAAGCGGTGTGCTAGACCGCTAAAGCACTGAGGCCGTCTTATATAGGCGACGTTTGCTTACTAGATACCTACCTTCGTTTTAGCAAAATTACAATATTACAATTAATTACAATATTTAGATTTTAAATCGAGAGCAATTAGTAACGGTAATGTGACGACTAGGCCCCCATTACGCGCAGTTTATTGTCGAAGTTACGCCGGTACCGCGAAATGTTCCCCAACTGCACACCCTAAATAGGTGACATTGTTTTAAACTATGATTATAACGTGAGCCAACAGGCGTCACTCGTTCGCAACTTTTTCGCTAGCCACATTCATAATTTTGTTAATTAAATTTATAATTTGTGCGATTTAAACTTTCGACGCTTTGAAAGCTAGGCTTTAATATCTATGTACCTTGTAGGGGTTCGTGTAATGGAATAATAAATTCTTGTAGTGAACAGACTGAAACTACTCTAAATTTATATAGCATTTTGTTATATAAATATCTTCAAGGCTGTAATCTTAAATTAGGTAGACAGAGGTGATTTGACTTGTTCTCCTTTTATTTGTTATTCTGAAGGACAGAAAATATTATCTTTCTTTACTCTATAATTTCCTTGAGTATATTTTAATAGATTTAAATATCTGATGTTCGTCTGGTAGGTAGTTGGTCATACATTAATTATTAAATCAATACATATCTATGTAATTTGTTTATAATTTAACCCTTTCATTCATAGTAATAAACACCAAACACCAATATATCTATTTAACTATTGAACTGTTCTTGTATATAGTAGTTGTTTTGTTTAATCAATCAACAATTTCATTTGCGATTATTAGTACACTAGCCTTAGGGATGGAATTTATCAAAATCCTTTCTATGGGGATGCCTACGTTATAGTAGCTTTATGCATTGATCGGTTTAAAATTGACAAAGTTTCATAAAAACTTTCATCCCCTATTTTATCCCCTTGGGGGTAGAATTAATCAAAATCCTTTCTTAGCGGATGCCTACGTTATAACATCTACCTGCATTGCCAAATTTCAGCCCGATCCGTCCAGTGGTTTGGGCTGTGCGATGATAGATTACTATGTCAGTCACCTTTGGGATATATATATTTAGATTGGCATACTATATATTTAATAGAACGTGCTTAGCCCTAATCAACCATTTGGCATTAAAAATAATAATAGAAATTGTTGCGTTAAATACATTATTTCATTTATCAAATTAAAAAAAAATTATAATATAAATAGCATCTAAATTAATAACTCACTATGTCATTAAATTTTACTTTATAAATAGTACATTGAAGGAAATCGATCTGATTAAACAAAGCACAATAATTGATATAATAAATAAACCAAGACCAATGGACATAACAAAAGACGTCCATACATCCACGTAGCGGATGGTATTTTCCAATTACTTTAACATCAGTTACTGAGGGTGACTGCGCTGAAAAAAGTGTCAAAATTGGATCCGTAAGTCATGCTTTGTTTTATCTTTTTTTTAGTTTATTCTTGTCCTTTTAGCTTACAGAAATGAAAATACCAAAATGAGTTCTAATGTTACTAAATTGTTACAAAGAGATGACTGAACATGTGCAATACTTATAGCAGTAGTTCGTTCGGTGGTTCGTTTATAATAATTTTCACTTTTATATGTTAAAAATAAATACTTTTTAATAATAATAGAAATAATCTTTATTCAAATAAATGTATTATACTGAATATGAACTTAGGTATTATGAATCAAAGAAAACATAGTTATAAATTAAACTCGAAAGCATTTATCCCTATACAATATTTTTAACCACGTAAATTTTATTATTACATCAAACCCATCCTACAGTTCGCGGACTGTTATAGTTCATAACTGGCATAAAATACAAATATTTGCACCGTGCGAGGAATTGAGTCCGCGACCATCTGAATTAAAGCGGTGTACTAAACCGTTAGACTACCGAGGCTGTGATATGATTTGTTGAGTAACTTCTTTAAATACATTTTTAAGGGGATCAAATGAGGTTGACGAAGTGTATAGTGAAAACGAGTAGAAAATATTCGGGGGATCGCAACACTATATGAGATTAAAGAATCTTCTATGGCCCTCAAACAAAGATATCCCTAATGTGGAAAGGCTCTGAAAGCCACCGCAAGCCACATCACATGACTTGATATATTCTGGAATGTGGCACAAGTTATAACTGCAAGCGGTTTTTAGAATATTTATTTTAAATATCATTAAACTTTACTCCATTTTTCGACAATATGATATTTCGCTCACTGATAATTTTTATAAAAAAGACTATGCATAAAAAATACATTAAATCAATAAAAAAAACATTACACACACCACCCTGTATTAGATACACATACACGCATAGAAGAAGACATAGTGTCTGGTAATATAATTTTATTAATGTCCAACTTATAATACAATATAAATGATAATAGTACAGTTTTGGTTATTGGTCTATAATAATGAAAAAAGAATATTATAACAAATTCTACAAAAATATTCAATAAGCAAAAATGCTTAAAACTAAGTTTATTGTGAATAAACATTTTTTCAATTTGTCATATAGAATTGCTAGAGGTTTATAACTTAAACCATACTCTTACCTATAAAGGTATACACATTAGAGGTTTCGGCATCTTGTCGACTCTTCTGAGTCACCTCTGGTCGAGTTACATTATTTTCTAGTTACATTTTGTTGACTTTTCACTGGCTATTTACAAGGAACAACAACATTATTGTACACATTTGCTTTGTACGTTTTGAGTATTCAGTATATCTATCAGTTGTCTAGTACTGATAACACAAGCTCTAGACTAGATGCCGTGTGAATTGTCCACTATACTAGTATTATATTGTACTAGCTGTGCTCGTGGCTTTACCCTCGTTATATTTCAATATAAAATATAGCCTATATGTTACTCTGATGCACAAGCTAAATAGTTTCATCAAAATCCGTTAAGTAATTTTTGCGTAAAAGAGAAACAAACATCCATACTCACAAGCTTTCGGGTTTATAATATTATTAAGATTAAGATTATTATTATGTAACTAGAATAACAAACAAGCCAACTGCCCAATAAATGGACCGTGGCAACAGTCGTATGTATGTAAGCAGATCCACGAACATTGCATTGTCATGTTACGTCCGTGATACCCCACATGCATGAACTCTTAAACACTAAGGTGTCATTTCACTGCTATGTCTCACCTCTTTTTTCATACTACGATGGTGGAAAACAAGGATACGATTAGATAGCTAATGGTCCATAGGTTGCGGTAAACAGTTACCGCGACGTATGGACGTATGAAACACCAGGGTTGTCACGTACGCATTGCGGACCATTAAGAAACCTTAACATACCCTACTTACTGCAGTCTCTTGAGAAAACCTTGGCAGGTTCATTCCACAATCTAAGTGTAACTTAAACGCAGCTTTAAAGCAAGCTGCTTGGCGTTAAGGCAGAAGTACTAATACAGTCCCAGTTTGTGTATGTTAGTCTATTTAAATTAACATTCATTTAATGTTTAACTACATTCAAAACAAATAATTGAATGTAGTAAATGGAATTAAAATTATACTGAATGAAAATGTTTCATATTGCGTCTTTACTTCAACAGAGGTCCTCAAAAATGTTAATATTGCTAATTTCGCCGCAAGCTGCCGCTGTGAACATTAATCATTCTGTATTAGTGATATAAATATCTACCTACGTACTCTCAGGACCCCGCATTTAATACAAACTTTCAAGTCTACAAAATTTGACGTTTATGATTGATAATAAAATGGGGATGCAATACGCTTTATGTTTATGAAGAATACCTTAATGAAAAATCCCGTTTTAATCCATATTAAAAAAAGTAAACGATACTCAATTTGTTATATCTTATGATTTTTTTTTATTTATTTCTCACGGGTTGGTCATCAGTTTCCAAAAATATTATCGAACGAAGAATAGCAAATTTAAACACACATTTTTAATTAGGATTATTTTTACAGTACCTTGGATATTTGTGATGTAACTCAAAAGAAAATATCAAACTTGTTAACAGTTTCCTAATCAATTTACATGAACAATACCACGAACATAAACTCATCATACGATGCCCTCATGCGCTGTCTAACATGCATGACTAAAGTGTTATGGCTAACCTATACTTTCACCCTTCAGCTGAAACACAGCACGACAATGGGTGGGTAAATATTACCCACTAATATGTACTCACCCATTTCTGCCGTCAAGCAGTGTCGTGCTATGTTCACACGAAAAATAACCCTGCCCTTAATCTTTATTTGAATTCACACGTAATAGTATAGAATAATAAAACAATAGAATTGTAAAACATTTTTTTTCCACTCTTCTCACATCAATTTACGTTTTAAGTGTTACGGTATATTATAATGTATATTTTAAAATGCTTAAAATAAAGTTTATTTTAATAAAGGCTATTTTTATGTATTGTACAAATGTCTTATGTATAGCTTGAATGTATCACAAGAAAATCTTAATTGTTAAAGTCTATTATTACCTTCATTCATAGGATATAAATAAAAAATTAATATATTGCTACAACAATGAAGATACGGCCTTTACATATGTGTATTTGTTTAGTTCAATGCCATGGCGTAGCTATACAAAATACCAGGTCACACTGTAACCCGAAGGCTTAAGGCTTAATACCTTCAAAAGAGTAAGAGCTCTTTTGTTCAAGGAAAGCGCTGAAAGGTGTTAGAAACAGTTAATAATAAAAACTACAGTAACTGGGGTACACTACCGTAGCTGTAAGGTGAAGCTGGTAGTTTGAATAAATATTCAAAATATCTTTATTCATGTAGGTCTATTACAGACTCTTATGATATGTCAAATCTACCGTTAGTTCACTATGATTTCGAGGTGAGAAGAACTTACAAGAAACTCATCTCCTATTCTTTTGATTTATCTTTATCTTTTGATTATTTAATTGAATTAGTGCTAATCGGTAGTTTGTATTCACACACTTAAACTTAAATTGTAAAGTAAGAATAAAATTATTAGAAAGAGCAACACACAAGTTTCTTGTTCGTTATTCTTGTGATGAGGCAGCTTTCCGAATAAGCAGTAGATTAAAAAAAATGTGATGACTATTCGACGACCTTGGTGGTCTAGCGGTCTAGCACACCGCTTTACGTGTACGCGGTACGATTCCTCGCACGGCACAAACATTTGTATTCATGAGTATGATTGTTTGTATCGGTCTGGGTATTTTTTATGTATATTGTGTATGTATTTAATTTCAACCTCCAGCAATGGTATTTCCGAACCGATACGATATTGACACCTTCAAGAAAAGAGCTTATTCCTTTTTAAAAGGCCGACAACGTACTTGCAATTCCCCTGGTGTTGCGGGTGCTCATGGGCGGCTGTAATCACTTATCATCAGGTGAGCCGCATGCTCGTTTGTCCCCTGTGTTATAAAAAAAAATCCTTCTACCAACCAATTATAATTTTTGATCATATATTAACAGAGTCTATCTATATATAATAATGTAATCTATAGAATTTACAACACTTCCAAATAACATTCTTACTCACTCAAACACACACACACACACACACACATTCACACGTACACACATACACACACACAACATATTCTTTGTTTATTTTATTTTATTTTTTGTCATATATTACTAGTATTAATATTATATATGTAAATCCTCTACTACTTTTTTTCGATGGATGATAATGGAATGGTGCAGCCTGCGCTAACGTTTTACGCTGGCGGGGCACCAGTGGAGAACGATTAGGTGAACATGAGATCAGGTCAGTTCACCATCGTGGTAAATTTTTCATAAATTTATCACTACTCGCTTACTCTTACTCTTCTCCCCAATCTCCACTACTACTCATTTGATTTTTTGGGGCTAATGTGACACAGGCGAAGTTGAACTGTTCAACTAGTACGAGTATATTCTATACGTACAGCGTTAGAGAATGTAGTAGATAAACTTGTTGTTTAATACAATTTACTCTAATATAAGATAATTTCATTTGTCTGAGTAGGTTTTAATCTCTCTGTGCTTCAGATTTACTTGAGAATTAGTCTAACAGATAAAACCAACTTGGCAACATAGTCACAACTATTCATTGAAACTCATCCAAGCCAACATTGTTGAATCTTTGTTGTTGCTAAGCTCCAACTTACGTTTATCGTCTACAAATTCATCTAATTGTCAAATGTAGTGGAATAAAATTACTTAAGCATCTACTAAGAGGATAATTCAGAACATAATC
Organism: Achroia grisella; assembly: GCF_030625045.1. NCBI lineage: Eukaryota > Metazoa > Arthropoda > Insecta > Lepidoptera > Pyralidae > Achroia > Achroia grisella. The sequence goes on from NW_026712999.1 coordinate 1,439,671, forward strand.
CAGATTGTCTGGAAGATATCGCTTTGATAAGACTATTTACAATTTACTTTCGAATGTACAGCTTTTTGTGTCTGTTCTTTGAACGCAATTAATGTGTAACAATAATTATTATTATTTTAGAGAACTTAATATTGTAACTGTATTGGAGCAGATTATATAAACTTTAATAATTTATTTACGGCAATAATGATCTCTTTGCAAAAATGTAGATATATATATAGAAAGCGTATATTTTCATAATTTATTATATTCATACAAAATAATAAAGTATAATAAAATAACATAAAGTTTGTGTATGTGGTCACGTCAGTAAACTGAGTTTTTCTTCTTTTACAATTATAGCATGGCAGTAAACAAACTTGTAGCATACCTGGTGGTAAATTATTATCTTTGGTGTGTGACTTACCGGACTTTTTTAAGGTTTCTTTATTGTATTAGTTCGATAGTACCATTACTGGAAGTTGATTTCATAACTAGTTTATGAGATGCAACTTATTCCCAAACATAAAGTCGAATTAGAAACGTTATTAATTCGATTGAAATTAAGAAGTGTTTGCTAAGACTAGTAAAGTAGTAAAGAAGATGCCCAAAAAATTTGTAGATGCATTTTACGTTGTCTGTAATATTTTTACTACGAGCATTTAGTATTTCTTTCTCATGATCAACACACAATGTCTATTATGAAGTAGTTTCCTTCCCCGTGGCTCAACCTTTTGTTCCTCCTTTGTCCGGGCATCGTTATGTATGAATTCTGCTCATTTTCTCTGCAAGGGCTATTACCATGAAAAACAATATTTTGTGGCAAAGTCAAAGAAAACATTTTACGATAATAATTCAATTAGATTTAATATTTGGTTATTCTTTCTATTTGTGATTTATGTTTCCTTAACACAATTAACACTTAACAAATTGTTTTCTTATTTCAGCGCGATTTAATATTATATTAAGATCTTACCGTCTATGTCGGAGCAATATATATATATTTTACATGGTATGTTTAAATTGTTAAACATATATATAGATATATATGCATATACATAGTATATATGTAAGTCGTGCTCGTCTATAAGTAATTCTACAACTTTGTATTCAATGTTAATAAAGATGCGTGCTTTGTTATTTACCCCTAATTATTTACATAATATAAAACAAAGTCCCCGCCGTTGTCTGTTCGCTTATATTTTTTAAATTAGGCAATATATTTCAATATAGTTTTCAGCAATAGTTAGAATTATATAGATTCAAGAGTAAGGTTTATATGTATAATATATGCAACATGCGTGTACAGAAAGCCTATTAATTTAAAGATATGTAATGCATCCGTGCAAACCCAGGGTTATTAGGAAATATATAAAATAGATTCTGTGAGAATTTTATCTCAATTCCTCCATCCATTTTTATGTGAAATCTTAACACACATATACATATATATGTATATATACAGACAAACAGACAATTTTCATTACTATTTTTCGACATGTAAAGAAAATGAGAACGATGATGTAATAATTAGGTTGAATATGTAAATGATAAGTAGACCATTAAAATGTGATATTATAAATTAAGTAAGTATTTCCTCAATTTATTATATCACCCATAAAGATTTAATGAAGGAAATTAACAAAATGAATATTAAATTAAGAAGTATGAATATATTTATACAATAAAAATGTTTTATTTAAAAGGCCTCTTACAGTCTGAATCATAAACTCTTGCCGCTTTGAGAAGTTGTTTTGTACCGGAAAAAAGGATCTTACCAGTTATTCTTTTCATATATTTTATTTTTAAATTAAATTTAACTTCTTTGAAAAGTTACTCAAAGCTTTTCCTTATTAAAAAATGAATTAAGAAGTTGGTATAATAAAGTTGATTCCCAGGCGTCGACTGTTCGCGAATGATACCTACTTCAGTTTTGGAAAAATGCTTTACATAATGCAGTGAAAATGTCTGTGGTCATTATTTCAGGGAATTTTGCAATGAATTAAAAACTTCAGGATGTGTTAAATGTTCCTCAAAATTGAAAACTTCCAGCGGTAATATTCAAGGTTTATGTGTCCTGAAATATCTAAGATGCTGAATACAGGGGTACCTAAGAATAATTATTGAGAGGAATACAAACTGTACTTTTTAGCTGGATTGTTATGACACCTCGTTGATCTAGTGAATAAGGCACCGCCTTACTTCCCATGGTCACGGGTTCGATTCCTCGCTAGGTATGTACCGTATAAAACACATAAAACATTAACATAAATGTTTGTATGTGTTTATATCAATTGTCTTAGTACCTACCCACAACACAAGGCCTGCTTAGGAGAAAAACAAGGAAGATTATGATTTTAACCGGTATGCGTGTACTCTATGTTTGTATATTCATATGTTCGCTCATAACTTCTAGACTACTAAAAACCATCGCTCCTAAGAATATACTTCAATTCTTGTCCCTGACGGGTTTAGGTAGCGAACTTTGAAAAAGGGCGAGCACAATAGATCAATGCAGGTTGCAGTGTTACAGGTCTTAGTACTTGACAATAACCATTGGGCTATTGTAGGGTATTGACTCTTAATAAAAAAATCATCATTTTAATGGGGTATTGCGGAAAGCATCTAGATCGCCAGCTGATTATTAGATAATTATATAAATATATATACTCATGACTAAAATCTTGGAAGAGGTACTGCAGTTGAAAGTTTTTATATCTCCAGATATATTTTCTTTACTTAAATGACAGCTCTAGAAAGACAAAATTATGGTTATCAGTGTCTTTAAAACAAATATGGTTAGTTGAGAAAATGCTTCGAACTCTAGAAAATTAACACCATCGGCACCAATTTAACTAATGGACTAGCCTTTCAGTTTAAACAACATAGTAATCCGAGCGGACACGACCATTCCAGCCAGGCGCTGACCTCCCCAAGGAATGGAATAATCTAATTTAAACACTGTAAGGGCAGATTCGAGGACTCAAAAATCAATACCACTCGATTCCATCAAAGCTAATACGTACTTACCGATCCTGAAAAGAACGTGAGTTGCAAACGGTGACTATTACACCGTTCAGTAATAATATAATGTTTTACATTCATTAAAAGATTATATATGCTTGACTTATTTGTTACATTACTACTATTTGACATAATGAAGAAAATGACGTAACTTTGAATACAGGAAATATATATATAGGTACAACTTGATAAAAAATGTAAGAAATCTTTATAGAAAAGCGAATAAATAAAAATATAAACCTGAGGCATATTGATATTTATTTAAATTTCGAGAACTATGAAGGGAAAGAATAGACGTAGAAAACTGAATATGATATTTGACGATCTGGGTGGTCAAAATTTTTAACTCAATGCCTTAGTTCCAGTAGTCGTGGGTTCGTATCCTCTTAAGTTACAAATATTTGTATTCATGAGTATCTATGGTTATTGGTATTGGTCTGGTTGTTTTCTATATACATATTATTGTAGCAAATTCGCTGACGGTGTAACATACAGTCCCCAGCCATAATATACGCAAGCAAAGATCACAGATAAGTGGCAACAGAGCCTATTTTTCTCGCATTTTACCCCTGAGAAGCACCGCCCATCTTTCTACTATATTTATTACTTCAACCTTTCTTTTTGCGACTTGATTTAGGCCCTCTTTTAGACGCTATCTTAATTGGTAAAGTTCCCTAAGATATGGTTTTATAGGAATCTGCGACAGGACCTTTTGTGAAGTGAGTGATTGTGGTCATAATATGAATGTACCGGCGATGCTATCTGAGTATCGCATGAATAGAGTATAAATATCACGTTCATATGAATACTAACTGGCAGACTGAGTTTCATTGATAAAAAAGTTGGTAAAAATAGAGATGGTATTTTAATATAAAAGGGATGTTGAGGTGTATTACAGATTTCTCAGTAAATTATTATGATTATTCAAATAAAAATAGGTAATTTTGGATAAATGAAAATAATTTACTTTCGTAAGAAAAGAATCATTTACAATGAAAAACAAAAGAAGATCTATGATAGGAATATTTAAAAATATATGGCTATGGAAAAATATGAACGTACAGGTTTTATCTTCAACAAGGTAGTTTCATAACAATAATCAGCATTTGTAAAGTCAACACTATAACTGTACTAAGTTTTTATATACAAATACTAACTATAAATATATAATATAATAAAAAAGACACAAACGAGTATACAAATGTTTATACTATACTCGAATCGAACCAGGGAACATCGGAAATAAGGCTGTATAGTACCAGAAAGAGCACCAATGCCGCTAAATAAAAATATTTCATAATTCCTCATCCTAGGCTTTTTTTTAGTGCACCAAATTCTTAGTTCACCAAGTCATCAGTGGGGAGAGGGAATTGTTAGTAATGGATTCTAATAACCCTATTATTGTACCATGTCAAATTGACCTCCTCCCTGAAACCACCGCGTGGTTGACTCCTGATAATTTTGCCACGATGACCTAACAGAAACCAGACTTCATGAGTATGAAATATGATGTAAATGACGTAGATACTCATCCCATTACCTTGCACTGGTGCCACGTCAAGAGTTTCGTTCATTAAAAAAGTCTTCCGTGGTACGTTCGTGGCAGTGCTTCCTATTTATTTCCTAGAGTACAAGTTTAGTGGTAGAACGGAGGATTAACTCGAATAGGCACCGATTCGACTCGAAAACAAAGTTTCGCCAAACCTTACAAAGTTATATACAAAGTTTTTCACTTCGAAAAGCGAGATATTGAAATTTCATGGGATTGTTGACCTTGCTACAGAGATCTTTGCGTTTACAGATTTTACTGCTTGAATATTTTATTGTAGTTCTACTCTATTTAAGGTTGTTAAAAAAAACTCAGTATGTAATAACTGCACTTATTCTTGCATATAAAATATTATATTAAAGTTACAATAATTAAATACTAACTTAACTAAGTAATATCACATATCACCAGCGACAATTTTCACAGATTTTATAGAAGTTTAAATATTTTTGGCAAGCTGCATAACATCTATAATTAATAAATCACAGACATGTAGTTCAATAATATTAATACAGTTCCTTCCATTTAGAAAATAAATAGTTAACGATCCATGTAAATACGAGTTAACATAAGTACTGTCCAATAAATAACCGTGTAACAATTGAATGAATTGGAAATGCAATTTCATAATATGAAAATGCACAATTAAATAAATACATTATTGTAAGTACAAATTCGTATTGTAGCAACCGATAAGATTAATGACACCGCAATCTCAATAAATTCAACTAAATTAATAATTTCAAATGCTATAAATTACATTGCACTGTTCAATTTTAATACCCAAACACTACATAGGAATATAAGTCCTAATAAACAATTTGAGGAGCCACATGATGATGTAGAATTCATAACTACTACAGGCCACCAATGTGTTATAGATATATATGAATTATCATCCTTCGGTTTCTCTGTAGTAGCGTGTTCTAACATGTTATCTGGCATGTAACTCCCACATCTGGGAAATTCAGGGGGAATTGGCGGCATATCTTTATGTTCACCCACTTTAAACACTAAAGCCATTCCAATTTCAACATGAAATTCAATATGGCAATGGAACAACCAGTATCCAGGATTATCTGCTTTAAATCTAATGACCGTATAACCTCCATCTGGCACTGTAACCGTGTCTTTTATTGGTGCATTCTTAAGGTTTCTTTTTAATAAACCAGCTTCGTCAAATGCTTTTACTTCTTCTATAGTTGTTTCATTAGCTAGTCGTCTCATTCCAACTACTCTAAAACTATGTCCATGTAGATGGAAAGGATGATTTGCATCAAAAGTTACTCCCTCGTCAAGTATAATAATTTCAACAACGGAATTTAATCTAACTGATAAAACATGAGAACATTCGCAGTAGCCTTCCTTGCAGTTGTCATCTATACTCGACGAGTTGCAGAAATTTTCGGGTGAAGGTCTATTAAGAAGTAATGGACTCGATGGCATCTTCATACTAATGTGATTAAGTTGAGGTGTGTACAATCGATTAGTCTTCACTGGTACTGTAAAATGAAGAATATTTTAAATTTTTATATTGTCGGTAAGTTATGTTACTAGAAATAGTAATTATGTTTAGGATTCAATTGTGCTAGTAGTAACGGTCATATATGTATAAAACATCGTGAATCTTTGTTGGTAGACTAAATATTACTGTACCATTACAAATGCTTCTTGCGAATTCACTTAAACTGACTGACAATGAACATATTGATGTACATTGCGATGATGAAAAGGAGTAATTACATATCTTTATGTTACTCTATTTTACACGAAGAACTTAAGCTTAACTTATTTAAAATTAAAAGTTTAATTTTAGAGAGAGCTTATAATAGTTAACTAAGAAGAATAAAAACAATGCCATCACAAACAGAATAAATGGATGAAGTTTTAGTAGATACAAATAAATCACACATCTAAAAGAATAGACAACTTGTTTTAACAATAATACTTACGACTTCTAAATACAGTAAATATTTGCAAATATGTGTATCTACGTGTGTGACTTGGTATGTTTTGTTTGTATCACATAAAAAAAATTGTTACCTTGATAATATCCATAATATGGCGACCTGTGGAAATGTGAATTATTCTTTGCGTAAAAGTCATAAGCCACGTAGAATTGGTAGTCGGCCACTTCTTTCAACGTGTCATCATATCCTGCTAATGATCTCATCTCTGCAACGCTCACAGTTTCGTCTTCTTCTTCGCCTTTATTCAAAGCATTTAGTTGCTGAAACAATGAAAATATCTGCATTTAATAGTTTGTCAAGCTAGCATTTTAACGTAATCGTTGACTAGGTTGATCTTTTCATATTAAGATATTGGTATGGCAAAAATATCAGTGTCGAAGGCATTGTAATAATTATGATTAATAATTTCAAACTGACATCAAAACAATATACAGTTTCTCTATTACACAAAATTTGTTATTGCAAAATGTATAAGTTAACTCGTTTGGTCTAATAATTTGGTCATAATAGATAAAACGAATTCGTTTTTCTAAAGCACAGTCACATATAATATTATAAAGTTTAATAAATGGCAGACTAAGTCCATATAAGTAAGATCTTTTTTTATATGACTAGAATAATATACAATTTGACCTGATGGTAAGTGGTAACGGTCGCCATTGTATATGACATCACCAGGCACATCACGTTGTGTTGTGATATCCGTGGTACCACTAGTTCTATTCTAAATGCTGTTGCTATTCTAAATACTAAGATGCCATGTTTCCATAACATCAATTTCACTACCATGAAATATTTTGTTTAAAATTTTGGGATTACGAAATAAATAGTAGACTAAAAAGCAAATAATTTCAACAAAATTAAGATTAGATTTCTTTTAATAATATTCATCATTATGTACTCGTATGTATAAAAAATAGGGAGGCACAAGTATCGAATTTTATAGCATTATCGACAAAACATAATCCCGAGAAGCAACTTATCAGCCGAAGATATCCAAACATGGCGATACTTTTACGATCACCGAGGGTGAATGAGAATATGGCACACCGCACTATACGTGCTGTATTGAGCCGATATATTTTATGGTGTCGCCAAATGACACGCAAGATAGATAGTGTCCTTTCATTTGATCATTTCAACTAATCTTGAGATATTATGGGGTTAGCTTGATAGAAAAGTGGTTGCCAATTTAATGATATATTCTTAAGTTATACAGTGTGTTGACGACAGACATATTTCATATTTTTTTGACACATGTTTTTTATACAAAATTGTAAACTTTTAATATCTTTATTTTTCTATTCAGTTGTGACAAAATGTACGTGAAATATTAAGGAAACAATGATGAGCTGTAATACAGAGGTTGAGTAGTCAGAGGTGAACTTAGTGTTTAACCAAAAGGAATTGTTGACTTGTAAGCCTACAAATCATTTGGATGCTGTATTACGAATTAGACCGGTTGTTTCGGTATTTCCATCATTGGAAAGACAATCAGATTTATTTTGTATGCCTAATTTGAACCAAGCCTATTGAGTTAAGTATGTGTTGTAAACTGCTAAGCCTACACAGTCTCAATATAAAAAGTACTAAAAGTAGGTATATATACTTACCAATCCCTCGTTGTGCAGTTCTTCCCAAGTCGGGTCGCCTTCCGGTTCCACCTCCATTGCACCCTCATAATGAAGTACCGCCACTTGTTTCGCCTTTGTGAATCTGTTGACACAAACATGTCATTCGACTGCATCTTCAGTATCAATAGTGATATACAAACATTACTGTTTTATTTATTTTCCGCGTGTGCACTCAATAAGATGGTTTAATGAAACGCCCTTAAGGTATACTTTGAGAGGACTAGAGACGCGAAATGGTAACAAATATTCTTTGATTAACGAATTGAAAATGAAAAGATGAACGAGCGACTGACTGAGTGAGATGACTGTGTACAAATTGTGGTTATTTCTGTCTCATTTATTTCTGCCGCTTATACCTAGCAAAGTGTATATTACGGTTTCAATGGTGACATATGGCAGTCAAATTAAAAAATACGAAGGTATAACTACTTAGCCCACAGAAATGGTAAGACATGACTGATAAGTACAGATGGCATAATGTTTATGACGTTTGTGATACTATTAATATATGTTGGCGACGATTGACTCTTTCCCTCAAATAGAGCTAGTTTATCTATTTGTTAAATAAAAACGTCATCGTCTCATGCATACTAATGATAGTAGAATTAAACAAATTAAAACTTATTAATAAAGTAATAAAAGAAATTGCTGGAATATCTTGAAATAGCGTATTTTTAGGTACTTTGAATTGTAGAGACAAATTGACGGCCTGATCGGTAACCATCGCCTATATACATAGACAGTGCTAAGAACATCATATGACACCCATGTTAAACTGATGCGTTGCCATTTTAGAGGTCTAAGATATCATGTCTGTAGGTTGGACTCCATTTTCCGCAATTGGCCTCTCATTCGGGCCGTTGTGCGTGTATCATGTCTGTAATTTCACTATCTAATTAGACTCTGTAACCGAAATACAGCTTATAAAGCATGCTACTTGACGGCTGAAATAGGTACCCATGCAGACGACATACACAGTATACCTCTATGTATGTATGTATATGCCGATAAAATACCATACTTGTAATAATAAATGCTTGGACCATACCATAAAATAAAATGGTTTACTGGATATATTTCTCCTTTTTGTAGAGAGAAAATTTTTGAGTAGCCAAATAATATTCTATCATTTTCTATAGATAGAAACAGGATGTTTATCAATTTAAAATCTTCTCGGCTTCATGGAACAACAACAGACTGGTCCGATGAATATTATCATTGCATCGAGATAGCTTTGTGGGGCCGAAGTAAATTTCATTTTATAATACAAACTCGACCGAATGTTTGAGAATTTACCAAAATATTTGTCTTATTAGCAAAATTCAAGCCGACCTTTTTATATAAAATGGTTTAGGTGTACACAGCCTAGGTTTAGGAACGATTATTATTGATAAAACTGGTTTATTTATTTATTCTTTTGCATACAAAAATGTATATTTTGCTATGCTATGTATATGTTATATTTTGCGGACATAATGTCTGATGGTATTATTTACCAGTCAACCGTCTCTGTGCGGCAAGGTGGTGGTGGCACTTTAATTATTATTAATATAAAAAAAATAAGAATAGACGAGTACAGAAAAATAATATATATATATATATATACATATATATATATATATAAACATACTAATTTACCTGTATAATATGGTTTGACAAGACATAGAAATACGCCTCTGACCTGATCTGATCAGCCAGATCAGATCAGGTCAGACAATAACATACCGATCTGGATTAATATTATACGTGATACATAAATAAATTCTCAAAATTAACAATTCTCCTAAAAAAACATACTTGAATTGAGAAACCTCCTTTTTGAAGCAGTTGAAAATTGCTAATCTCTCTGATAAGTTGAACTTGAATTGAACCAACGAAAGAAAACTCCTATTACTATAAAATAACTTAATTGTCAGTACTTTTGTTTAAAAATCTTCACAAACGAAGACAGACTTAATAAATTTTATAAATTTCAATCACGTTCCATTCAGAATTATCTAGATATTTGTGGCTTTTTTAGGGTCCCGAACTAAAAAGATAAAACAGAACCTTTGATCAAATCATACATCCTATTTAAGAAAGAAAGAAAAGAATTAATTTAATTACTTATAAAACTTGGGATATAGTCAGGTTTAATAGTCCATCGTTTTTTGGTTTGCAGAGGGGACCATGTGAAGGTTCACATGGAACCCTCATTAATATTCTGAAAATGTATGTAGGTATTTTTCACTCACCTTTCATCACAGTCCATTAGCCCACGAAATCGAATCCAGTAATTGTCAATCTCGTTACTAGCGTCAACCACGAAGTCATAGCGTTCTCCAGCGTAAGTTACCAGAGAGGTAGCTGTCAGAATAAAAAGATAAATTTAAAATGTATTGTAATTCTAATATTATTTAAAATGCTTTTACTTAGTTCTAATGAATTAATTTTTATTGTGATTTGTAAAATAAAATGTTTTATAATTCGTACTAATATTTTGAATGAGAAAGTACGGCTGTCAGTCTATTATGTCAGTATGTCTTACTATTACACGACTAAACGGCTGATCAGATTTAAATGAAAAACATGAAGATAGATGGTCGACGATGGTCCTCGTGGTACGATATATCTTGATCTTTTATCTCAAAAAAATTATGGGAATACTTAATTATAAGTAGAATATATGTATACAAGATTTTTGGCAATATTAGTCTAGTTCAAGTTGAATGAAAGCCTATCATTATTTACATTATAAAAAAAATATTATAAAAAAATCGAACTCTATTTTATACCACAGAGAAGTGCTAAAATGTTTACAGAATTAGTTCCATATTTGTATATTAAATACTCGAATTGTAGTTCCATTTTTAAATAGAACAATTAACTGAAAATTCAACACGAGAGCAAGCTTTTACGATTCAGTCAAGTATCATTAACATTGGTACTGAATATACGAAGTGTGTTAATGTAAACCAAAAAACGTATGAATACATTTTTACAGTCACTTTAGAAAAAAAATACTATATTATCATTGCCTAAATTTTTTTATCGGCTTAGTTATACAACCTACACAGAGACGACGGTTGTGCGGGCGTTTCATTAGAGTGCGAAATATATTTTATCTCTTTCGCACTTATTGAAAGTCAACCCTGAAATTCTTTGTTGGCACAAGCCACGTTTATTATTCATAAGCCTGACAGACCGTAAGTTTTTCTTCCTTTCAGTTTTCACATATTCAATTTTCCGGCAAAAAGTCTGCAAGGCCCATTTCAAAGGGTTCAAGGAATAAACAGTTTTTTTGCGGGAACAGACCTGACGCCCTGTTCCGTAAAGCTTGTATTTGTATATTTAACATCCTAACTACTGGGTAACAGATGTTATACAGACTCATGACTTGGTTTTTCCGATAAAATTGATACAATTTATTTTTTCTATTTATGTATTAATAAAATATTGGTATATAATTATGTTTTCCGCGTCTTTATTATTTTTAGTACGTTTTAATATTTTTTATGTTATATCTATACAATTTCTGTAAATGTTACTGATTTTTATTATTATTACTGTTAAAAATAGTGTAATAGGGCTGGTTAGATGAGGCGGTCTTGTTACATGCTTGTGTCCCTAGGTAATGCCTGAAAATCAGTATTTTGCTAACTGGCTGATGTAATTGTGTATCTACTTCTTATTTTTGTTTTTCACATTACTGTGCCTTGTATGGACGTGCCTTTAAAACAAATAAAAGTTTCTCTATCTATCTTTTATCTGAATATAATCAATATTTTCTTCTCCATTCACAATCATACATGTATAGAGTGCAATCAATCAGAGTAAGAAAGAATTAAGACGAAAAATCACGTACAATAAAAATCAAACCACAAAATACTACACCTGTTATGAATGATTCAACGGTACACTTGTATATCGAAGATAGTTTAGGATTTAGCATACCGCTATACTTCAGATGGTCGCGGCTTCGATTCACATGGTGCAAACATTGATATTCTTTAGTATTATTGTTTGTATTGATCTGGGTACTTTCTATGTATATTATATATCTATATATTATGTAATAACTGACTATTAAATCTAATAGTCAAATAGTCTACAGTTAATACAATATATAAAAAAGTGCAAAATCCTCCTAATGAATGACAAGCTACACTGTTATTGATAAAACATTCTCACCCTATTGTCATTTCCTAACAAAACAACAAATAAAAACTACATCACTTAAGAGTATGTTGTGTATAATATTCGCTCTTCACAATTTTCTTACTCTCAGTAAACAGTATGTATCTTTCCTACCTATTACAAAGAAATAAATGGAAGCTTGAAATCAGGGTTGCCAACCTTAAAATAATGAGCCTCGTACGAATAAATAAAAAATCTGATAAAAATGGTATTCAAAAAACATTGATATAGTTCAACAAACAGCTACATTTAAGCTCGTACATCATCGTATTTCGTAGGTCAAAATCTCGTAAACTTGTACTAGAATGTAAATAACCTCATACCGAAGTTAAAAAATCTCTAACTTTTGCGTGGCTCCTCGTACGGTTGGCATCCTTGTTTGAAACACGTTTATTTAGAACACACCTTGAAACCTTTGATATCTGACATCAGTTTATTTTGCGAAGCTATTGGGAGTAAATGGAATTTTGGAATTGTGGATATAGCCAAAGGTATCGTAAGCTTTTTGAGATCGTTGGATACGTGAATCTCAATTGTTGTTTATTTGACGCCGATTTGAATCTTTTACGATGAATGTATCGTGACGTAGTTAGTGGCTTAGTACTCTTACTTGTAAACTCGTTCAATCTGCATGATATGAAAACTTTGTATGAAAATTTTTAATTCTGTCTACCCATCTTTGCGATTCTAGTCGTAAATATATTTTAACTATTCGGCTTCCTTTACATATATGACTTAGATATATAAATGGCAGTGATGGCTTACTCGCCAGTTATACCGTTATATTTGTAATAGGGTGATGCTTATAAGGACTGATCGGCTCTGATAACTATGTATATGAGCCTAGTTCTATGCAGTAACAAAATGTTATTAAATTATTTAGGATGTAAGTTACATTCTCAGTTAAATTTATTCTACAGAAAGTCGTAATTTTTTAAACAATAAGAAATCATTTTTTGCCATTTTGTATTAGATTATTGAATATTATTCTTTTTTGGTTACGGTCACTGTAACATGCGAACGAAGTCGTGGGCTAGTTTTTTATATAATAAATATTTTATTTTAAATATGATATTAATATATATTAAAAATTTTATTATAGTCATTCTACTAATAATATTATTAAACATTTCAGAGGTTTAAGAAAAGACTTAATTGATTAAAATTGATAAAAAATAAATAACAAAATATTTTTTTATCATATGAAGTAAATAATTAATCATCAAAATCGATTCAAAACTAACTAAAATATCACTTAACACAAACAAGAAAATGAACATTAGAATTAATACACTTCTATAAGATTTTATAATCAAATTAAATCAGAGCGACGTCTCTACAAGTGAATAAAGTTTTTAAGAATCATTAATCCGTTAACGAAAGGGTTCATTAATTAATTAAACTTGATTCTTGTAACGGTGTCAACAAATTTTCATTGCTCTAATTGAGAACCAATTTCAAATATGTTTAATTATATCATTTATTATGTACAAAGTTATTTAATTTTTTATAGTCACTAATGATTTTAAAATTATATAGAGAAGGGCCTCGGTAGTCCAGCGTTACGAATCCGATAATCATAGGTTCCATTGTTATACGCTGTGAACATTTTATACTCTTACATATGATTGTTTGTATGATTATAAAACGCATATTTACGTATTATATGTATGTAATACATAAAAATGCGATATCTTTGAGAATTCCAAAAAAGACTATTATAGATTCTTTCAATAACCTATTTGATTTACTGTCATATTGTTTCTATAATAATATGGTCAGTATTCAAATTTATGTAGTTTCTTCATTATTAATTAATGTATTTTTTTATTATCATACTAAAGACATAGAAAGTAGTATTACTAGAATAAAAGAGCCCCCTCTTTTAATAGTGAATAAAAGTTTTTGCAGACGAACACGCGTCTAAGAGCTAGTATGTATAAAAATAAATTAACGATATATAATTTATTTTAATATTTTTTATACAAAAATGTTTTCAACATTATTATCGTTCAAGTAAAGAATTTCTTGAGCGTAAAAATTTATTTGAAGCTCATATATGTAGGTCGGGCGTAGGTTATATTTTTATATCTACATGTAATAGAATATTAAGTTAAATCCCGTAATAGCACTTTAGAATGTCAGTCGTTTCAATCTCCACATTGGCACAATCCTTTCTGTGATTTCTACATTTACGATCTGAGCAATAAAGTGGCATTATACTTGTATCGCCATTAAATTCTTTGAAAAGATTACAATTTATAAATGATATTGTTGTTAGACAATGTAGCTATAATGATAAAAGTTAATACATAAATAGAACATTAATTGCTAATACATCAATGTAACATCCTCGGTAGTCTAGTAGTTTAGCACACCTCTTTACTTCCGATGGTCGCGGGTTTGATTCCCTGCATGGTACAAACATTTGTATTCATGAGAATGATTGTTGTTTTCCATGTATGTTATTACTAAGTATTTACAAAAAAAAATTAAGTATTTATATTAGTTACCCATAACACAAGTTCTGCTTACCGTGGGACTAACTGACGCTGTCTTAATTGTCCAGGGTTATTTATTATTATTAATATTATAGTCTATACTAGCAGTTATCCGCGACTTTATCTGATTTTATTTCAGATAAAGAAAGCCTATATGCGCCTTAGCGATATAATAACTATATATACTAACTTCCTTCCTTAAGGTCATTCAATCGTTTTATTATAATAATATAAACATACAAACTAACAAACGGAAAGACAGACAAATATTCATATTCTTAATATAAATTCTGAATAACATAATTAATAAAAAAATATAATGAACATATATCCACCTCTTATATGAATAAGTATACCCAAGAAATCCATTTAATGAGGCACAACAAAGAATAATAACTCAGATACTTAAACTCCACTGAACTAAGAACTAGTCCTTATCCTGTATATATTAAATATGAAAATCATATGTTATTACACCAAGTTTACTAAAGCAACCACGCCTAATATTCTCATTACATCGTACTTTTTACGACTTCTTGTAGTTTTGGATGGAACTTATGTTATGTGGTTTGCGGTATATATGTATAATACAAATATCCTATCTATACATCATGTTAATAAAAAGTACAGTAAGCAAATACAAATAATCTACAAATAAAATTATTATCATGCATCCAAATTCCAAATGAAATTCCAAAAAACGATATATATGTAAAAATTATCATAAACTCCATTAATAAATTTGAAAAAAAAAATCCTTTTTTACATCGTTTGAAAAGACAGACAATTAGCAAATACTGTGATCTTTCTTCTTAAAATAATTTCTAGTACCTTCTTCATAGTAATACACTTCACATTTTTTTAACAGCATGTTTTGTGCTCCAAATACGTTCACGCAATACATTATTTTAGGAATCGGAAGATACATTATATAAATAGATATAGATAGATAGATAAGAACAATAATAAAATATACTTTTTAATAACACTTAAATTAAAACCCTTATTGATTTAACATTAATACAATTTGTCTAAATATGCACTTTACGAGAGTACCGTTAGAGTTCGTTACATTTTTTTTACGTTTACGTTGAAAATGTTTGTAAATTTCTAGTCGATTGAAAACTAGCAGTTTTCCCACTAAACGATTTGCATTTCTCGAATCGAATTCGTGAAGTTGCTCATTCGAAGCGAAGAGTTCCAATGAACGTAGTCAAACTAAAAACTGGCTGTGGTCTGAACAGCATACAAAGTACTTAGTCACAATCAGTTTAGAATAAAGTTTGGAATAGCGTAATGAATTCAGGTACATATTCCCTGAATACGACTCTTGAAACGAGTTGAAATTATGTTGCGGATTTTTTTAATACTAACTTACTTACGTAAATATTTGAATACAACTTCCATATAATTTTTGTATCCGAGTGGAGATACATCATGTATTTGTTCATAATAACTGCACTAATGATATACGTAGGCACCGTCGAATAATTTTCTCAACCCAGTAGAGTTGTTGTATTAATTTGTCAATTCATATTAGAGTATGTTATCTCAGTTTATGGACTCAAAAATAGTCTAAATTACTAACCTATGTGGAACTTAAGCTTACCCTGACATCATCCATGATGAAATTATCTTCTGTATTCGGATTTTAACACGGATGCCGTTAGGGTAAAGTTAATCTAATAAGCCAATAAACTAAAACAGTTCCCCAACTGCCACTTATCTCTGATAACGTGTTCAAATTCAAATTTCCTTTCAACATTTTTATCTAGTTTGCTACGATATAGCTAAAATTTTAGCTAACGTTCAACAAACGTCTGGTTAACGGATTCAGTAGCTCTTTGATCCTTCCCGGCGAATTTGAATATGTAAATTTGCAATGAGCACGGGTAGAGCCGGCCAACTAAACGCCTCGTCTCTTATATTTTTTTATATGTAGGTGTTCCGTGTTTTAATTGCAACATTGTTTTAGGATATGTTTAGAAATATACTATATATATATAGAGCATCGTAACTTAATCGTTTACTGTCCCGACCTACACCCAAAATTTCGGAAGTTCAATTCTGGTCGTTAATTTATATTTCCCACTAATTTAGCGACAACAAAACCAAAAATTAACACAAAAGTAAGCTAAGTAGGCTCGCCCCCTGCTTTGTTGCATTAAAATATTTCCTGCGAAATGTGAGCATGTCAGGCGTTGCGTTTTTCGTAACGTCAATACTTAACAATGCCTCTGCCCCATTCCAAATAACAGTCGAAAATCATATTTTTATTTAAACAAACTCGTATGACATAGTTTCAGATTATTTTCTATAGTGTTACAAACAATAAGCCCATAATCTTATTAATTAAATTTTGCATGGTATAATATGTTGATGTGTAACATGATTCCAGGCTGAATATTTTAATAAAAGTTAATAAACATCAAAATGACGAGGCATCGCTATTTGCAATTAATAACTTTATGAACATAGTTATGAAACCGATTGCGTTATGAATTTTATGCAAATGTAACATGAAACTCCACATGTACTAACTTTATATAGTAGTTTAGGGTCGATTTTAATCAAACATGTTGAGATCAGAAATAATATAATATATACAACAATAGATAATTTATTCTAATATCATTAAAATATATAAAAGTTTCTTAATTTGATTCTATCTTTTACACATAAACGTTCCCTGTATAAATTTTCAGTTATTATAATATATTATAACTGTAATAAAAAGGATGGCGGCAGTCTTCTGACACAATCAATAGAAAGAATATAATTGGGTAAATGTGTCCGTCTGTATGTCTAACTGTTTGTTGGCTTATTTCGACTGAACTAGTCTTCACAAAATTTGAGTATTAGTAATGAAAACCTATATTTTATTAAAAATAAATAAATTAAATCGCGACTAACAGCTGAATTAAATAAATTATTGGTAATGTTCATGTAAATAAGCAATGGTTGTTACATATGATCAGGTTTGTTTTTGTATTTCTCTATCCACCTAAAGGTAGTCTGGAAGAGATTGCTTAGCGATAAGACCGACCGCCTTTTGTATCAGTCAATGTATATTGTATATTTTAATTGTTTTTTTTTTTACATAACTTAATTGTACAACTACAACCTAAAATTAAAAAACTTAAAAAATATAATACAAAACTAAAATATATTATTAAAAGAGGTCGCTTTAGGCAAAGTTCCGAAGATACTGGCAGCGTTCCCTCTTTGAATAGCTAGACTAATTCTTTGTTCAAGGTAGCTGCCAGCTCTTCGATTTGTTTTTTTTTTTGTTCTGTAATTGATGCAATAATAAAGATTATAAATAAATAAAAAAAAATATTTTTCTTCGTAATGGAAAAACTCAAGAAATTCCTAATCGGATTTCAAAACTCTTTGACTTATAGAAAGATAGTTACATTATCAAGGAATATTAAAATTATTAATTTTAATAAATAAAATTAAAATTATTATTAATTATTAATTATTAGGAATATTAAATCTTACTTACAGATTTTATTAAATTTTCACGTGTGTAAAGTCTAGACATGTTACTAGTTAGGTCATATACACCACCTGAACCAAGCTACATACATATCTACGTAAAAGTGAGGTTATTATCACCGTCTTATCGTCTATCCTCTTCCAATATTCTAAACGGTCTGCTTAGGATATTAAAGTGCATTTTACTGATTGAATTTTACAAAATGTATGCACGCATTTAGCTTTATAGATTTCCAATACTATACTACTATAGTTCAGCTTCATACGTGGTGATAAAGTGGACACTAATATAACGATTGAAAAATATAAATATACCAGCGTACCATTTAAAGTTTTAATAATTATAATAAATATTATGATTAAATTTATTAAATTTTTAGTAAAAAAACTAACGAAGTCACTTACTCACTTTAAAGTTTTAAAGACATTGATTACATAGTAAATACTACAACAAGTCCTTCAGCTATGAAAAGAAAGAAGATTAAAAATAGTTGTTAATATTTGGCTAATGTTAAATATTTAAGAGCCATCAAAATAGCAATTCTATTTAATACTATCCACCAATATTTTATCGAAGTCATCTCTGCGGGATGTATTCCGAGTGATTGCATTTTGCATTTTATAACAAGCCCACTAGAGTTTCAATTATACGAGTCAGCTTTTTTCCTATTGCCCTAGTTAGCTGCCCACTATTTTTCTGTCTGTCCTTGTGGAATCCAACAATTTAAATTTCACTGTCCATCTAGACAAAGATTTTCGTACATGACGATACATACCTATCTGAACGGAAGGGGAATTCAGAGGGATTCGCTGGCAATGGACCAGGTTGACCTCCACGCGTTGCCTCCCCTTTTTAATTTAATATTCCCATACATATTATTTTATATAAGACGGCCTCTGTGGTTTGGCAATCTAGCACGCCGCCTTACTTCTGGTGATCACAGGTTTGGAATCAAACGCACGCACGGTGTAAATATTTGTATTCTTAAGTATATTTGTGTCAGTCTGGGTGTTTTTTATATATACTACATTTCTATCTACTTTGTAATACTCATAACACAAGCTCAGCTTAGCTTGGGACTAGAAGGTGCTTTGTAAATTGTACAGAGTTATTATTAGCATTATTGCGCATAAACATACCGAAATATACTTTGACTACGAACAGATAAAATGAACAGTTGTGTTTTATTACCAAATCAAAAACTTCAGTCTTACAATGTGTGAATAGCCTAATTTAAAAGTGTAATTGCACAGTATTTTCATTTTTGTATTCCTTTTTCACTATATAAAAGGATTTTATTTAACTCCCCCGTCTAAATGGGAATTTTTAAATTAAAAATTTATATATCTTTCGCACTTTAAATGAAATATGTGTTTTTTACGACTTGTATAAAGTGAAATTTTGCATATAATTGAATTCATAGACACATTTCTGGTTATATCAAAAAATCTTATCATGATACTGGTATGTACTACAAAATGTAACATGAATAAATAAAATACAATATCTGTTTGTTTGCTCATGCACCATTTTTAGACGACCTTCATAAGATCCTTTTAGAAAACCTTTAAGTGGTTAATTTCTGGTGAATTCGCTTCTAACCAACCTGACTTCATCGTCATCTTATAATTTTACATCTGTGCCACCTTCACGACCATTATCCTAGATAAGGTACTGACTGTCTTATCTAGGATAATGGTGATAATGGCATTGTCAGCTAACGACGTTATAGAAAACGCAATTTGTAAGCCTATATTTCCGTGTATTTAAAACTAACGTTCAATAAATGCCTTCCGCCGTCTCACGTTTTAATTTGATTTATTATAAGCGTTTATTTATAACTGGATTTAGGCAGAAATGTACTCCAAAATTAATAATGAAAGTTTTGTGGTGCGGGCAGATTCAAACTGTTGACCTCAGACCCAAAGGTCAAGTCCAATTATTCTATTACAGCTGAACATATTGTAAAAGAATTTTGTAGATTATAAAGAAATATTGCATCCTTCTACGATAACGATATTAGGTTCAGGAGGAACCGCATGAAAGACCTGTTAGGAAACATTGTAACAATGAAACCATTTGGCCCCGTTACTAAACATCCCTTCTCCCTTAGCTGGATGCATTATTCGGCATCAAAAGGTGTATATTAAACATTTTGATGCTAGAAATTGTTTAACATTGTTATCTACCTGCAGAACAATATGGAAACACATAAAGCCGGTAAAATCATAAAGTTGCTGTTGCGATGCACCATATTTTCTGTCGTCAAAAATAATAATAACTCAAGATAGCACAATATTCTAGGAAAATGTATGTAATAATTCTTTTAGATTATTTTGTACTTTAGCGCACAAAAGTGGGTAATGTATATTAATTATAATGAAAATTACGATATTCTTGTTATCTCCCACGTGTAATTCACATGTATTAACGTGGATTCATATTATCTTTATCTGACGACCCGTGTCAATTGGTACGTTCTAAAGGGCAGTGCGTAACAACCTTTGCGCGAATCAAACGGTGTCGTCGACACGGGTCGTCCGACTCTTATCGGAAATGTGTGATGGTTTTTACGAGTAAAATATATGAATACATAATGTAACTATGTGAGCTAAACACAATGATGACCTCGGTGGTTAAGTGATTTAGGACACTGCCTTGCTTTCGATGACACTAGCGACTTCGATTCCTTTCACAGCACAAAAAATGTATTTAAGTGTTTATACCAGTTGTCATCACTCATAACACTATCTCGGGCTAGATAATGCTGTATTAATTGTCCTGGGTTATTTATTATTATTTTATCGGGGTAGTACAAAGTATATGTATGAGATCCCACCTATTTTAAAGAAGCTTACTTTGAAGCTGTGTTTTAATTGAAGGGTTGATATACGAGGCATGACAGCTTAGTCCTTAGAAATGACAACACTAAAGGGGTACTAAGGGTGTTTCACAAGGATGTAACTTACGTATTGTTATTTATATCTAAAGGCGATGGTACCTACTTCCCATCCGGTGGTTCGTCAGCTTGTGTGCCATTCCATTATCATAAATAAATCTATGAAGCCTAAAATAATGAGTAAGAAACTCACCTTGAACAAAAAAGGCTTAGATTTGAATATAAATGGACATGGAAATGAAAGCAGCTAAATGGGCTCCGAACATTGTGAACTTTAAACGTTGTATAAATCTTTAACTCCATCTCATTTCGACTTGTACCAAAATATTACTTCAGCCGTTTTTATCGCCGTTTTTTAACTTTGCCTTTTTTAAATTAATTTTCTCACGGTGAAACACAATTCGTTAGATTTTCATTGAAATACTGTGTTAAATAATCACAATTAAGATAATTAGAACAAGGATTGGAAAGGGTTGATGACCGATGATAAACGGGGTCGTTGTTTTGAGAAATTTTTATACGGAAAATCTTTAGTAGAGAATGAAAATAAATATGCTCAAGATACATAGATTAATTGTTAAATAACAAATTATATTAAGTGTTGCTACATTAATATTGTAGCTAAATTTATATCTGTTGGCAAATGAAAGTGAGGTTTTTAAACAAAAGAAATAATGATTATATATTATATATTTCACAGAATAAGTTACGAGTACTTTGGAAATTTTAAACTTCCGACAAATATATTTCATTTCAGAGAAAATTGAGTTATTTTATATTACAATTTTTCAATACTTTTTTATTAAATTTAGGTATACTTTGCACGAAGTAGTCTGCCTCTGTGTCGGTTATCAGCTTGGTGTTAAACTGTGATTTGGTTGAGGGGTAAGGCATAAGGCAGTGAAATTACAGGGTATGGAGTCTTTAATTTCCTTACCCTATCAAGAGATGTAAGAATTCTGTGATGCTGATCATGAATATTAGGTACAGTTGCCACTTACAGTCAGCTCGTTTGCCACTTTATTTACAAACAAAAATTGCACACCATTATTTTTCTTGTATTCGAATCTGGCATTATATTATACACTAACTTTTGCCCGCGGCTTCTCTCGCGTTAACTTATCCCCTTAGGGTTGGAATTTATCAAAATCCTTTCTTAGCGGATGCCTACGTCATAACATCTACTTGCATGCCAAATTTCAGCTCAATCCGTTCAGTGGTTTGGACTGTGCATTGATAGATCACTATGTCAGTCACCTTTGAGTTATATATATAGATACGTTTGGATTATTTATAATTATTAATAGGATGTTTTCGAGGTCGGGGTCTTAACCCGGTTAACAATAATAGAGTCTAAGTTAGGCTATATTAAACAACAGCCCACGATTATTTACTGGCTAACTAAACATTTTATAGTCACCATCATCTGCTTCTTCCTTATCCCATTAATTTGTGGGTCGCCGTAGTATGTTTTTCTCTCCATTCATCCCTGTTCGCAGTCATCTCGTTATTTACTCCGTTTCTTGCCATATTATCTATCACACAGTCCATCCATCTCTTTTTCGGCCTTCCTCTTTCTCCTCCTCCCTTACCATCCACAGTTAACGTTTATTAGTAATATTTTATAAACTTACCGACAATAGGCTTCAAATCGTAGCCATCAGATGCTATTACAGTGATGTTATGCCCATCTATAGACAGTTCGATAGGACAATTCAGGAACTCGGCGTTTATTACACGAAAACGATACTTGTAGCCCTGAAAACAAAGACCATTTTACATAATAAATAAGTACTATAAAAAAAAAATTTCAGTGAGTATCATTTGACTTTCAGTCGATATTAAGCAGTTAAGGTGCTTAAAATGGGAAAAAATATACCACTGATTTCCAAATGATACGAAGTATTATCTTTTTTAAATCTGCATTTTTATTAACTGCCCGCCTCGGCATGAAACGGATGTAATGATAAAACCACTATCGTATGTACATATACCGCTCTGGTATGACAAAATCAAAGCAGTCATTCTTAAGTTATACACTTACATACATACTCGACAAATAATTGTAATGTAATTATTTTTTTAAAATATTCATCATTTTATACTAGCATTTAATAACATAAATAATGGTAATCTATTAAAATAAATATGCATTCAGGACTGTTTTTCCAAATGAGGTAATAAGAAGTGTAGACAACTATGGTGTTACAGTCGACACAACCCTTGATTATGTCCATACATCACAAGGTACACCCCGTTTATGGAATCTAATGTAAAGACTCCGATTAACTACGTTTGTTATCAGTGTTTCTATTACCGGAAATTTAATCAGTAATTGACCCATTTGGGACATAGACTTTTTGGATCGTGATCGAAATGTCAACCATTAGGCCACTACTCTCTTATAACACTAGTAATAATAATAATAAATAACCCTGGACAACACAGCGTCATCTAGTCCCATGGTAAATAGAACTTGTGTTATAAGACACAGATGTAAATACTTATATATGTATTGTAAATACATACGTAATATATACTCGTGTATATATATATAATAAATACCTAAACCGATACAAACAAGCATACTTATAAATACAAATGTTTGCACCGTGCGAGGAATCGAACCCGCGACCATCGAAAGTAATGCAGTGTGTTAAACTGCAAGACCACCGAAGCTAATAACAATAAATTGCGCTATGAAAATAAACTATTACAGTTATCCTTGTACGACACTCTTAGTATTGAGTCCTGAAGATAATTGGAACGTCCATTTATTATTGCATTATTCACAATAACAATTTTACAGTCGCCTAAATGCCATAAATAGTAAATATACTGAGTAGTTGTTCCCTTAGTCCAACTTACAGTCGTATGCTCGTTGAAAAATTCACACGCCTATTTGCTATTCCGAAACGCTAGGCGCTGGAAGACGAATATTAAATCTTCTGTATATGCAATATTATTTTCTATTTTATGTACATTTGACATATATTATTTTTATTTCTTAAAGAATTAAAATAATGCAAACGTAAGTAAGTATTTAATTTGGTATTATCTTAATACGACTAATATTAAAACTAGTGAGAGCTCTATCTCCGTTACACATGCCTATATTGTAGTGATGAAATTTAGTTGAATATGTAATAATAGTATGTTTGAATATAAAATATAGTCCACTTGTTGATTTGATGTAATACACTATAACAACATCAATTCTATAGAATTGATTTTGTGTGTTGAGATATGTCGCTACGTTCAAACCGAGAACTTGCTTGACAGTTGAAATATGTGACACAACCTCAGTGATTTCGCGGTTAAGCACACAGTTTTAGATCCAATAGTTACGATTCTATACCTCGCAGGGTGCAAACGTTTGCTTTCATGAATATGATTATATGTGTCGTTTTTGATGTTTTCTAAGTACCTACTTAGAATTCAAAATTGTGTATATATGTATTTACAAAAAAGGTACCTAAGTTAGTATATCAGTTATCTAGTACCCATTAGAACTCTGCTTAGCTTGGGACTAGATAACTAATAAATCAAATCAAATATTTACAAATGGCAGACTTAGCACCGGCATTTTTTACCAGTCGGTTAACTTTTGATCGTGCAGAGAATAACTATTGTTGTGCAAACATAATAAATGGAAAATGATTGAGTTACTTAGTTTATTATCTGTTCTTTTACTGAAATGGGGGTTTTCAACGCGCACGTGATACCCCAGGCGTCCATAGGCTACGGTAACCGTTTACCATCAGATGGGCCGTATGCTTGTTTGTCACCATAGTAGTATAAAAAATATATATATATATCTACTTACTTGTTCAACATTAAATGTTGCCGCCCTCATATATATAGGTTTGATAGTATTCGTGGTATTGAACACCTTGAATCTGCCAACGCCATTTATAAGTAACGTGGGCGGTTTGTTATCACCTTTCGAATGATGATGATCGGTGAACATGCCCACTGATAACTCGTGTATCCAGTCGGTCACAATCATCACATGTTCAGATCTGAAAAAGATCATAAACAATAATTATGTTTTATTAAATTAAACGTAATATAAGCACATAAAAATATGTAATATTTTTTTTATTTATTATATAAAAGTTATACAGGTTTTACATGTATTTTACAGTTCTCGCCTAATTGCTTGACAGTTTGTTGGCAAATAAATACATTGATATTTTATTCTAGTAGTAAAATGAGTATTTTAAACATAATTAAAGTATCATATAGAACTATTGTCACTTATGCTACTACAAAACTGTCAAACAAAGTGTAATATTTTTGTTAAACATAAATTAATAACAAAAAAACTATTATATGTAATAAAAATTTTCTTCTCTCACAATAATAATTGAATACCACCGATTCAATATATTTATTTATCGTTATTAGTAGTTATTTATCGTTTATACCGCACATTTGGAATGTACCTCTCTCTCTCTCTCCTATATTCGGTCAAGAAAACCAATGGACAATCTTGCAAAGCATCAGGCTTTAATAAAGCAATTAGAATTACATAAAAATATACATAATTACATTTTTGAGATCTTGTGTGAATACAATAAGAGAAATGGAATCCAATAAAATTCATATAAAATTTATTTCTGATTCAATTGCACAAATACAGTCGAAGTGAGTCATAATATTAATTATATAAAATTAGAAGAGTAATCAAAATCGGGCATAGTGGTAATTCCATACAATCAGCGCCCGTTATAAGTAATCAGTTTTAGATGATATATTAAATATCATAGACGGTTGGATAAGAGAAAATCTATCTTAGTTGGCCTTCTTTTTCTCAGGTTAATGAATGAGCCAGCCATCATTGCGCTCAAACATAATTTAGGGATCCAAATGTCCCACTCCACCGCCCACCATCTGTCTGCTATTACATTGTTAACTACACGAACAAGTGGAAGTATCTTACTATTATTATACTACTTTTTCACACAAAAACTACCGAACGGATTTTGATGAAAGTTTAAAGTAATATAAATTAATAACACATAGGCCTTAATTTAAAACGACATTATATAAATGATGCGAAATATAATAATAAATGTCAAATGTGATGCAAATTGGGCGAATTTGCGCGGGTCATCTAGTAAAATTTAGCCCTGATTAAATTTTTCACGGTTTAAAATGTATACAGTGGAGGTGAAAGGGGAGGAGGTGTTAGTAATATGGACAAATGACTCTATTGCTAGCAATCTCCACTCACGCTCTAGCATCCTCCACTGGTGCTTTGCCAGCGTAAACGCTGGCAGGTATATTATTCCATCATCCATAAAAAACAATTACATCGATAGTACATATATCCGTATATAGTCGGTATGTTTATTACATAACTTCAGATCGCAACTGCGATTGAGTGACCATGATTAATGCAAAAGTAGTTCATTCCTACTCTCTTTAATTATAAGAATAGAGAAAAGATCAGTAAACTCGCCTCTCACCACATGTTATATAATACAAGACATAGAGGAACAAATACGGCGCTAATTGGCGTCAAACCTGTGTAAAATAAAAAAGAGGTTTTACTCAAAGCTTCAGTTTTCAAAGCGCGTATTTCTCTCTATTACCGTTTCTCTGAATTGTGTTATAATAATTATTCAAAGTATTCAACATCGCATTGTATACTTAAACATTACAAAATATATATAAACATTTTCATTTCCTGGAAATCTATAATAACGAATATATCTCTGTTACCAGATACCTTTCTGAGTATTATTTAAAAAAATATTGAATTAATTACGTTTCTCAGATCCGAAAAAACTGTGGTTGTTAAATAAGAAATATTAATTGTTTTCTTTTAAAAAAACTATATGGTTATAATAGTAATGTCACCTCTAATGTTAAACTAATAATAGGTACTAATATTACCGATTAATCTGTAGCATGTGAAAATATAAATAATGCACCTATACTTACAATGGACAACTTGCTCGTTTTATCAGCTATTTTAGGGGTATATACAATAAAACTTTACCATTAGTACAGATAGGAGAATATTCCATCATCTGATATGCCTTTGGTATTACAAAGAAAACAGTGATCAAGATAGTTTAATCTGGACCCTATATATAAGATTATAAACATTGGTCCTATCCTTTCGGCATTCCTAACCAATGTAACATGCCCTTTCCTGATTTCTCACCGATAATTTCTTTGAACCCGTACACGAACTTTAACTTTTTTTATATAATTAGAATAGCAAATACATTTAAGCCGCACCTGACAGTCACTTACTTAAAAGTAAAGAACCTAAATGGTAACTCTCGCCTATATATACGAACAGTTTCTCTGAAATCAGGTTGTAAACGTGATTCAACACTTGCGTTGGCGTTGCGGAGGACTACGATGACATGCCTCCAGATCTTATAATTTCACTGCCTTATCTCCACCCTTCAATCGAATCTAAACTTATAAAGCAAGTTGTTTGGCCTGAAATAGGCCAGACAGAAATATCCAAGCGAACAACTTGTACTTCACAAACTTCGTAAGTCTACCTCGGTAAAATATTATGTCTATTGAAAACGAATTTGTAGATAAAAAGTAATTTGTTGTCTGTGTTACTCACCTGTCATAATCATACAAGTTTTTGTGAGGATCTTGTGACTTGGGTTTTCGGACTATAAAAGCTCCAGCCGCGCCATCAGCCCGTTGCATACCAGAGTGCGAGTGCCAGAAATGTGTACCAGCATGAGTTGCGTTGAATTGGTATCTGTACATATTAAGTATTAAATTTGTATCTGTTTCAATTATGAATATATCTAGGCATATCTAATACTCAGTAGTAAATTTCTTGGTACAGCATATTTAAACAACCTCTATGTCCGAATGGTAGATATCTTGCTTTTGACTTTATTAATTGAGGATCCGATGTGATTTTCAATTTAATTTTTTAAATGAATCATTACGAATTTAACTCTGATCAACAATTCAAAATGCTCATTTGCTTTCTTGCTACAATGTTTTACCACTGAGGTTGAATATTAGGCTAGAAGATAATAATCAAACATAACGTTAAGCCTAGTATCGATATTATAATTCAAGCTGAACTTATTGCGTAACAGTGCATTTATTGATATTGTGTTGCCATAACAACTATGAGACAATAATTGATTCCAAATTCCTCAGCAACTCATTAAAGTCTCAAGGTTGAACAAGTTTATCGGCATCGGAATGATTGGGGATTAATAAATGAAGCACTGTAAATTAGTTGCTGCAAGATCAAAGTTAAAGTAACTTAACAGGAATCTGTTGAGAGCACATATAATTATATCAGTTTCTTGTTTGTCAATTAAAAATTAAGTACGTAAAAATACAGTAAATTACAAGTTTTTAAACCCGTTGATAAACAATAGGTTGCTGGAAGAGATCTTAGAGATAAGTGTACTCTTGCTCACGTTGCTTTGAATATTCATGTAATAATTTACGTTACAAATATAATGAAGTGATAAATGAAATTATAAAATCTTAAAATCCAATTCAAGTGGAGGTCGAAATTAAGACGTCCTGAGCCGAGGTCCGAACCCCTAGCAGTGCCCTTAGACTAAAGTCGTATCCGTCAGGCGGTAGTTGGACTTCAGCTGCTCCATAAGTCACTACGTAAGTAAGTAAAACTTATCAATAAGTCACTGTTAATTTATAGGTCAAATAATTTATAACATGGATCCAGTATTTTATAGAAGAGAATATGCTTTTTTTGCATTATAAACGAAATTTTAACGTTTCGTTATATAAATATTAAATCTACACATTAGTATACTAAGGCTACAATAATGCCGTATTGCATAAAGCAATTTTTTCAAGGCAACCTTAGGTGTGGAACATATGGATGACATACAAATAAAAGTATATCTGAGGATTTTTATCCTTTACCGCATATAGGTGGAACAAAAAGATACGTAAGGTGGCGGGTAATAAATGGAAGAGAAAAGCTGAAGATCTTGTACAGTGGTGTGCCTTGGGAGAAGCCCATGTCCAGCAGTGGATGATGTTACTAATATAGAAGAAGAACAATCTTTCCTATTTACAATATTAAATGTGAACCAGTATACCTGAATGTAGTTTCCGGCAATATTGGGCACTGCGTCACGTAGGGTGTGCCGTCCATGTAGGGCGATCCTCGTTGATGTTGCCCATGCCAGTGCACTGTGGTTCCTTCAGTCATCAAGTCATTCTCAACATCCACTATAACCCTATCATATTCACAGATCTGGAAACAAATAAATACAGTTAAACGTTGTCTGGTAATGTTACTGACCGCACAAGTGCAGGGATTGGGGAGTCTAAGATTATATCGACTTAAAGGATATGGTATTCAAGAAATAGAGAAAAGATAACAGGAGAGAGAAAAGATAAGATATCAGGCAACCTCTGAGAACTCATTCATCTGAGCAGCCTCATACTTGAAACAGATACTATGTACATTTTGTACATATTTACAAAAAAATAATATTTAATAATAGGGTCTTTCGCAATCTCAAAGGAGGATGTGGAGGGGTAGTGGAGGGTTATTATGCCAACATACCAAGCGAAATGTGATTATGACAATGTCATAATATAAGGGTAGTCAGCTACCCTTTCTGCGATAACTGTCGTGATGTCGTGTGTATTATTCAATTTAGACTTTCATTTGTAAAAAGGATAATGAATACATATATTATTATTAGCATTAAATTGCTTACCCTTCGGTGTAGCTGAAAATATGAGATGACTTTGTACAAAGACTCGTTGAAACCATTACTACTACAGTTAAAATATATAATTGTAAGAGTATTAAATTAACTTAAAAATATTAAACATCAAAATAAACCAGAGTTCATAGTCAGGATGGAATGAAAATGTTTAAAGTGGTAAAATCTCGTTACAAATTCTCACTTTGAGGCGAAATGAATGCGTCAACTTGCATAAATATATGCGACACGGAACTGTGAGCTTTTATTTTCATGAACCGCGTATAAAAATTTTAAAACGCCAAAATTGTCGCTATAAATTTAAACTGTGCATGAATAAAATATATTAGAAATATTGATCAAAGCTGCAAATAGATCGCATGCAAATAATTAAAGGTTTTCGATTCAAACTTTCAAATACATATTAATAGCAATATTTTGTAATGGCTTTCAAAAATTGAGGAGTTTCTTTGTTTGTCTTGCTTTCGCTTCTCTCTATGTGAAAAATAATATTGAAAATGTGTATACGTTATACATAAACCTGCTTTAAAAATTTTTAATGATAATGTGCTTTAAACAATGACATGATGGCATTTCGGTGAACTAAAATTTCGTCCTGTAATTTCACTGTCACATTGTCTTACTCTTCGATTAAAACATATATCTTACAAAACTAATCCATTAGCAGCTGAAATAGATTTAACTTACTTACGACTTTTTACTTTATGGAAATAAATTGATAATAAATAAAATTATGTACTTATTATCCACTTATAAATGAGATATTATCAAATTTTTAAAGATGAGATATAAGAGATTTATAAAAATGTTCTAAAAATATAATATTGTAATTGGTTGTTCCTGAAATATTCCAAGCGATAAATGAGAAAATTTGCAAGTTAAATCAATTAATATTCAATCAGGAACCAAAATCGTATACTTGAGATTGAATATAGCGATAATGAATAAAATGAGGAAGCTTACCTCTATAGCCGGTCCAGGCATTTTTCTATTAACGACATTCAATGGTCTATTCATCCCATCCGCAGGAATACAATCTTGTCTCGAACAGTCCGAAATATTGTAGGGACAATTGAAGCAAGCTTTACTCATGGTCTGATACCACTCTAAATTAAAATGATAATAACAAATCATTGGCTCTTCGCCTTCTTTACATTCTCTGTGACATGGATGTTCACCTCCTATTAGTTCACCAGTCACTTCATCATATTGTACATGTGCTCTAATATCGGCTCGTTTATTAGGTTTTCTTTCAACCACTGGTTTTGATATATGCCTAGGAAAACTAGTATCTGGTTGTCCATCAAACGTTATTTTATTAACTGTATTATTAAAATTCACGGGCATTATTACTCTTGAAGCGCTTTCTGGTCTCATTTTCTCTGAGAGTATATTAACATTGTGAACTTCGGGAGGATCATTTACTTCTTCTTGATCCATGGTGACATCATCAAGGCTGGCAATATTTTTTCTAGATTGTCGGTTATTTATGTAAGTTTGAGTAAAATTATCTTCAAGTGTTGTTAGCTCTGGAGGTTCATTTGTTGTTGTAACTATGTCAGTCTGTGTGTTTATGCCTGTGATACCTGAAACAAGTGACATATTATATAAATACTACAATGCATTTTTTTTTATTGTCAACGTTATCTAATGTATATTATGTTTTTAAAGAGCTCTATCTCTCCAGATATATGACTTCTTAGTCATTAGAAATGTATATATATATATATATATTAGTCAAATTTACAAGAGGACAAACTTTTAGTAAAAGTGAAAAAGTTGTTAATTATGCCAATTACTTATTACCCTAAAAATATTTAAGAATCCCAAAGTGGCGCTCAAGGGTCCAACTCATTTAAATTGCTAAGCACAAATCACCTGCCTGATTAAATCCATTTTTTACGGGAGGTTTATAAAAGTAATGAAAAATCACTTAATTTCAGACTAATATGAATTTTATAATAATTTTAGACCCTCATCTACTGTTAACGTCATGTGTTTTGCATGCAAGTTTCTGGTGAAAAGTGTGTTACATAAATTATAACTTTTTAAAATTCTGTAAAACTCTTTTCCAGGCAGAAGAAAGATTTGTATTTGTACACATTCGTAGAATATATATTTATAAATGCAAAATGAATTTGTACATGCCCTACATTATCATTAACAACTAGTCCAAGATCATGATTACTTGTGAATTTTGAACATATATTCATAATAATAATATATGCTTTTGTAGTTACAAAGTTCTGCAAAGTTCTGCAACAGTCTATCTTTTGAACAGTAAAAAAAATATCTCAAATTGATACAGTTTCACAGGATACTTATATCACAGGTATCTTATAACTAAATCTGCTCTCTCGCTTTCTCTCTCTCTTAATTGTTATAGTATTGATTTGACTACTTTTTGTCCTTGTCAATCATGATGAATAAGATCCAGTAATGATCTGAACGTACTTTTCATTTAAGTTGAGGTACTTACGTCATCTATATATAAGTGTTTTTAACGCAAAGTTAAAGCACGATTTCTATTCTGTTTTTTATTTACGCATCGATTCAATTATGAAACATCAAGGATGTAGTTTTTGCGAGTGATTTTAACAATTATATTTACAAAACGTTAACGTTTTGTTTGTTATTTTATTTTTTTCAATAACTATAAATATACATAAAAGTGTTATGTCAATAAATCAAATCGTTAACAAACCTATGTTAACGGCACGCTACTTCGATTTTACCTGATATAACAGTTGCGGAAATCCCTAAAGGATTAATTACGTGACTTCAAACTTTGATTAACAATAAATAATTGTTGATCGAAAACTTGAATTAAGATATTAATCAAAACTTCTCTACAGCTATCACCAATATTTGAAACTCTTATCAACTGTTTGAGAGTTTATTTATTAAAATACTGTTATATATATTTTTTTTTATTTGATGGATTTACTCTAATAGCTCTTATAGCTTTTATTTGAACTATTTAGAGTTTATTAAATCTGTGTGGATGATTTTGAATAAAATTTGATTCTTAGATCAATTATTATTATTTAACTCTGGCATAAAATACAGGCGAATTGAGAGACACCTTATTGAATTTTGTAAATAAAATTATATAATAAGCTCCTCACAATATAATTCCGTACTTTATCTTCTGTATGAATGGCAAACTTCTACTGTGTAATTTTCCAAAACCTTTCGCCATACGCAAGCACACCGTAGAAGTTGGATGCGATTTTAAAATCTTCAAGAAATGAGTAGTTGTATTCTCAAAAGCCTTCTTACGCACTAGTAATTTATTTGAGGAAAGTTCAAGAAACCTGTTTCGTTCTTACAAAAAATGGTATTATTTCACTATTTTATTAGTCCAGAGTAACATTTTTTGCAATAATATGCAATAATCAGAATGTTATGAGGACCTGAACAAAACCATGACGAGTCACTAGTACGTAGATAAAGTATGTACGGCTATACGTCACGTTAATATTTTATACCTAGCACACAGTATAAATATAAGTAATGAAGTTATATCTCTTCATTACATTAAGCCCAAAAGTGGTGTACTCTAATTAATGGAACTTAATGAAGGATTTATGAAACATTCCGCGTATGTGCACCGGCGAGTTATACAGTTAATATTTCCTGAATAAATTAATGTTTACAGATTAAATATTTCGTGTGTATTGCCAGTTAACATACGCTTAAAGGGAAATCGCTTTAATCCACATAAATCGTGACTCTGTTGCAACTTAGTATTGAAGAAGATTTATATTTTGCCGATATTACTGTTGTTGTTGCTGAAAAACATTATATACCTATTCACGAATAATATATCTTCTAATATATAAAATTGTCGTGTAATATTGTTTGTATCAATATTCCGAAAAGGCTTAACCGATTGTTATGAAATTTTATGTGTATATTCCGTAGCTCTAAAAATACAATGTAAACTGTTTTTTATGCCCCTGATATAATAAGAATGGTTAACTCCTAAATTTTTATTTTATTTATGGACAAAAGTTTTATTAATTTATTTCTTTCGGCATTAAAACCCAAAATTTTTGCCCTTCATCATCAGCTTCCATTTTTTAATGGCGATATTAATTGCCGAGTCAGTTAGTTAATTTATATTATTTTTCTTAAGTCAGTATACGGTCGACTTTCCGCTACGTACTAATTTTATTACCACTGTGATCGGCTCTTTGTAAAATATGCTGAGACTTATCTTTGATGTGATATACAAGGGGATTCGAAATGACTTGAAATGTAAAAGTAAGCCTTGTAGTTTGATTTGTCATTACGACATAACAAAACTGATTGAAATGAAAATGATTTGGGAAATTGAAAAAAAAACATAGCCTTCCTCCCCCGCACTTTATTTCATGACAACGTAACAAATTTTTGTATGCAGAAATAAACCCAAAATTAAACCTGTTCAAATATTTGTTCGGGATTCACTGTGTGGGTGTCGAAGAATATAAAATGAACTAGGTATATTCATTGGTAACTAATAAAAATGTGACAAAGCGAACCATGTTTTGGATGAAACTTTTTACTGCGTCGTCCGATATTTATCGAGATTTACATAATTACTATTTATAATTAATGTTGACAAAATCAACATTAAAGCCAGCGAGGCCGCGGGTTAAAGGCTAGAATTTTATAAATTATAACGTAGTAAAAATATAGTACAAAATATATATGTACTATAGTCTTTTTTTTAATTCGAATGATAACCGAGCTTGTGGCAATCGATGCCATGTTACCATGTAATCGTCGTAATAGTACTCATGTATTCCCATCATCGAGAACTTTCGTTATGCCTCCATTTACTTTAATTTAACTGCTTAACCTGAACTCTACAACTGAAATAAAGCTTACAAAGCAAGCTGCATAGTGGCTGAAATAGGTTAGAATCATGTATCCTCGCAGACAACTTTTTGCTTAGTCTATCATTTTACGAATGATTCAATTCTAAAATAAACGCTATTAATATGGCTCATTCAATCGCGCTACTGTCGCGCAACAAATGTCGCGACACCAATCAACCCTGTACTGACTTGCTCGACTAATCGTACTATTCATCTTTACCTGAGCCTACGCTACACAAACAGTCTTGATAATTATAATTATAAATAATGCAGTTATCTATTTCATTGAATTTATCCAACAAAACATACTAAACCTTATCAAAATACTGAAGGAGCAAATTTGTAATTATTTCTTGTTAATGTTTATTACCTGCTATCTGTTTTTATTAATTAATGTATTAATAATATTCAATAAATATCAATTTTGTCGTATATTATGCAATAATTGCTTTTTTCTGTTGTTAATAGATTTCTTCCGCTTGTACGGAAGAAATCACGTGCACTACGAGTACTAGTGATAATACATCAGGAGCTCATAAATAGATTTATAAAGAATCTTGACGTTAAATGTGAAGGAGATATTTCGATAATGATGAACTTCAAATGTTAATTGCCAATTCGTGGTTTATCAGCGCTGTAAATGGACTTGTCTCATTATGTACAAGATCACGTTTCAGCGCTAGTGGTCTAATCATTAAACTCTCATTGCAATAGCATTTATAGATACCGGTAAACAGTTTAAGCACGATTCTGACACCACGAGTTATCTATCTTATTTTGTTTCAATTATTTGCTGTCAACTGTTGTAGTAACTGTATAAAAACCTATAGTAATCGTTTTATAGAGGTACGTAATTGACTCAACGCTAAACTAAAACTACTGAATTCATATGTTTTGAACATATGATTCTCAAATAAAATATTTATTTATTTACATATATCAATGCAAATTTAATATATAGCAGACATATATCACGAATATATGTATCACAAGAACATACATATTTAAATTGTCTCAAAACAAAATGGAAATTAATGAATAAGAAATAAAAGTTTTTGACAAAAACAGATGAATACGCGGATAACTAGTATTTTTAATACTCTAAATAATTGTTACATACATTGTTCAACTTCACTATTATTTCTGATGTAAAATATTGCTTCATAACCACAGTTGCTTTATAATTTTCTAACATAAAGTCATTATTTTCATATCACGGCCAAGATGGACAACAATGTTGAATATTTATATATATGTTTAAATATATACCATAAACAGATTTATCTACTCATGAAATCAAATGTTTGTAACATAGTCAGGCACAATAGTAAATCGCTTAAATACTCAGGTTTGTTCTAATGTTATACGAATGTTTTCCTATATTATTATTACTAAAGTATCAAGATCAGTCAGTCATCACCATAGTAATATTATTCAATCCATTGAACACACAATCCGCTCTCGCTAGGATCCAGTGCGTGCCTGACACACGACTCAATTGTATGCGTACCAGAATCTCCTGTCTTTATCTCGACATATCTAGTACTCAGTAGTAAATTCCATTGTAGGCATACCTATTCTAATGCGGATCAGATGCGAACTCAATGTATTAGTAAAAGACGAACTCCACGGGCCCAATGATAGACACGTTGCTTGTTATTTGATTCTCAATTGACAATTTGTAAAGTAAATTTTCTATATTGACTTGGCTCAGTATGTTTTAAAATCTATTCTCGAATTTTCATTTATTTTATTGTTAGAATGCTAAACAACTGGAGTACTGATCTCGTTAAATATCGCGCTAAGGAATACAAACAAACATAAAGTAAAAACTAATATAACCCAACGACAATACTTTTACAGTCTTATAAGATTATGAAAATATAGAAGATCTAATAAATACTACTTTAGCTATTGAACTGCTTTGTCTTTTCATTGATGCAACTTTTTAATTTGAAGGAAACTTGCAAAACTCAAAAACCTTTCTAATATATATATATATATATATCTATAAAGAAGACATTTTTTTTCTATTTATAACTAACATAGTGGCTGGTTGTGGAATAAGCTCCATACCAATATTCACTCAAGATGTTAAAACTTGCGGATCCTTAATGTAAACCTGAATATCTTCTGTATGAACCAAACGATTTCCCCGAGCTTGCCATTATGATTATAATACATACTTCAATGGTATATGATACCTGTTTAGTAAAATAAATAACCTATAACATATAAATATGGACAATTAACACAGCGCCATCTAGTCTCACGTTAAGCAGTTCTTGTGTTATGGGTACAAAGACAATTGATATCAATACTTAGATTTTTTTGTAAATATTATGTATATTTACAAAAAAATCTAAGTAAAAACACCTAGATCGATACAAACAATCATACTCATGAATACAGATATTTGCTTCATACGAGGAATCGAAGCCGCGACCATCGGAAGTGAAGCGGTTTGCTAAACTTCTAGACCACCGACGCTGTCTAAAATACTATATTCGTATTTGAATAAAAATTTCTATGCAGTCAACTCAAAGGTACATCTTTACCTGTTTGGTCGCAATGCGGGGTTAAAACACTTAACGGTTCTTTTCAAGGGATTTCCCGTGATACGTATTTTCCTTAAAACCCCTTAGAGTGCCCCTTATGGAGTCCTCTCAAATTAACTTCATTCTGTGTTTACTTAGGCCCTTATGTTCTATATCATGTATAATGTATGAGATAAAATAAACGTGTCTATCAATTAATTGGAAAGTATATATGTAGTTAGGTATATATAATCAGATTTTTTTAAAATTACTATGAATAAAAAATGCATTTACCAGTATATTTAAAAGAAATATTGTATAGTATGTATGTATATAAAAAGATTAGATTATTGTTTTTAATTAAAATGTTCAAAATGTATTATGATAAGTATGAATATAATGTATGAGTTCGGTATAACTCATAGAAACACTTAAGTACATTTTTGTAGATATAATATGTACCATATACAAATCACTCATATAAACTTTGTATCGCATGAAGAATCGAACCCACGATTATATGAAGGAAGGCGGTAAAATTAAAACCTATGTTAAAAATGGTCTCCTTATGTGTTAATGCCACAAATATAATTAGTTATAAATAGAAAAATTTATAAGATTAACTAGGCGAATTAAATGTAAATTTACACGATGCCGCTTAGAACAATTCCTATATTTTACATAATATGAATATCCCTTGCATTGTTTGTTTGGAATAATATTCCATTATTTTTTATCATATACTACTCTTTACCCGCGGCTCACTTGATCAAAGGAAAACTTATTTAGTCCGATATAAAAGATCTCTTTTATATCGGACTAAACAAGTTTTCCATCATTTTTTTAAGAAATACTTTTACAAACCGACGATAACGATATAATATAACACAAATTATTATATATGAAGGTAAGTTTGCTGAGTCACTGACTTAATTAGATTAATTGAAAATATTAATTTATTCCAGTAAAATCCAAATCATTAAATCTCCATAGACATAGGTATGCATGGAAACCAGTACGTATGCATACATTATGAATACTGTACATTTATTGACGAAATAGGAAATCCTATTATGAGTAATATAATTATATTAGCTGATGCTGTCAGATCCTGTATTGTTTTCTATTAAATAATTAAATATCGACTTCTTAGATATTAATATATCCGATATAACTGTTGCGTTTTGTCCGGTTACAATAAATAGGTAAAGAGTTCCCGACCAATCATATTTATTTATATATATATATTTTATACTATTATACATAGGTGGCAAATAAGCATACGGCCTATTTGATTGTATTACCGTACCCTATGGACGCCTGAAACACAAGGCTGTCACGTGTGCATTGCCTACACTTAAGAAACCTTAATATAACCCTTCTTGAAAAACTCCATCCTGTAGTCTCTCGAGAAAACCACGGCAAGTAGTTCATTTACAATTGAAGTGTACGCGAAAAGTAACTTCTCTGAAACCGCACTGTATTATTATTTAAATAATATCTCTATAATTTAATTAAAACAGCAGAAAAGTATGCTACGATATGATGTACTACTGACTCGATCTTGAGCACCGGACTGTCAAAAATTTATAACTAAGATATACGCAATACTCGCATTACTCACGTAAGAGCTTTTAACAATGATACATATGTACTTAAATTACAAGCATAGTAAACGTTCAGTATTTAAAGGAAGATTTTTAGAATTCCTAATGAATTTAATATGAAATGAGAGGTATGAAAAATAGGTAGTAAATAAGTACTTACTTATTAATATAACTAAGAGCGCTGTACATACGGCGTTACTCACACTACTACTATTGATGTACATCTTGGTAAATCTGTAACAAGAAACATAATATTGCATTATCTTACTAAAATTATAAACGAAAATAATCATGCAAAAACTACTGAAAGGATTTTTATGAAACTTTACAGTAATATAGCTTATACATCAGAATAACATATAGGCTATAAATTTCATGCGAGTGAAATGGCGGGCACAGCTAGTACAACATATTTATTATAGTTTAATATTACATTTAATTTGTATGATAATTATTAAGCTTATTTTAGAAGTATATTTATTCTGTATTAACCTATTTAATACTTGTAAAATTACACCGCCATACTATCTCTGATTAACGCGACGGTTGACTGATAGAGAAAGCCATCCGGCATTAAGTCCACCATGTATAGAATTTTGTGTGCAAAAAAATAAATAAATAAACATATAAAAGCAGCAGGAGGGAGGCGACAGAGAGGTACATTGTACAGATCATATGTCTGGGGATATCTGTCTCTACTATTTTAGCCGCTAAGCAGCTTACTTTATAACCTATGTTTCTGAAGAATGTAGCAAAGGGGTGTAGGTACGCCAGTGGTATTACAAATTATCGAGGTAAAACTTCTTAGTCCCAAAAAACGGCCACGCATGTGTTGGGCGCCACATGATGTCATAATGTCCATGGTCCTATACGTGTATATACTAGATGCTTACCATTTACCATCCACCTGATGGCAGTTAGCTAATTTTCCATTTCAGTTATATAAACAAGCGAAATACCACTTTAGATTTTGATGTTAACTAGTAATAACCATTTTCCTTAAGACTGACGGCATAATGTGAAACCGTAACTCGCTGTAAAATTTATTTTCCAAAGCTTTACAGACCCCTGAAGGAAAAAATATTACGTCTATATAAAGAAACATTTATAGGTGGATGCTGCATTCATAAATAATACTAACGTCCTTTTTCGTTGGAGTTTATTCTCCATTTTCCACCAAGTCACTAGCGCAGCTCAAAATAGCTATTCTAATTTAGTCGGAGTCTGTAATCAAGTAGCGAGTATGCATATGTATGTATAC
Organism: Achroia grisella; assembly: GCF_030625045.1. Taxonomy (NCBI): domain Eukaryota; kingdom Metazoa; phylum Arthropoda; class Insecta; order Lepidoptera; family Pyralidae; genus Achroia; species Achroia grisella. The sequence goes on from NW_026712999.1 coordinate 1,479,901, forward strand.
TTTTGCAAAAAAAGGACTCTACCAAAATCGAATAAAATTCTTTTGTCCACACAAAGTAGCAATAGGACCGCTTTTTCCAGCTATCCTTTATATTTTTTTTTATTGTCTTCTGTTTTGAATTTTTTTATTACTACCATTCTATGTATAATATTTATCAGGATAATTTTATTTTTGTGGTCAATATTTAGTTGTGATATGCTGTAGTACAGCATATCACACACAACTGACACTAAATAAAAATAAAGCTTAAAGTACTTTAGTTTAAAGTCTGACTTTATCTCTGTATAAACTATAAACTAAGAAAATCCAGTTAATAAAGAGTTTTTTTTTTATTTTTCCCGACAATTTTACAAGCAGGTGACATAATTGAATGAATTCACATAACTAGGTAGGCATATAATACCGTAAATCTTTTAGGATACCGAATCATCATTATCATTGTCTTGCCTTTATCCTATTATTTAGTCTCCGCGCAGAATACCATCTTTTATCCGAACATAAACAAAAAATAGGTATAATCCTAAAATATTACAAAATTAAAAATAAAGTAATGGATGAGATAAGGTATTCTGTAATGTACAGGGAAGCATGGAAACTCAGTCATCAGATATCGTAACACATAAAAGACTCTACAGGGATCAGTCTATTATATATTTCTAGTGTTGCTACTATTCATCAAGTAGTAAATCTGTTTGGTTATTATTATTGATAATAATAGAATGTTACATCCGCTAGAGCTAATGGTTTACGAGTTAGCGAGTTGGCGAGTCACTAGTGAAGGTTGATAAAATGAACATGAGATCAGGTTAGTTAATCCACCGTAGTAAATTATCAGGAATATATCACAATGGTTTCCGGGGGGAACCGCGTGGAGGTAACCTGATGTGGCGCATAGTTAGCATTGGGTTTATTACTCCACATTAGTAGCAAACCCCTTTCCTGCTTGCTATTGATAAAGGTATATTGAAGATGTCTTATCGTAGAGAACTACATTTAGCAAGTCTTATACCTAAAGTCGTACACAAAGGAATACCGGAATATTTGTATGATAAAATTACGTGGATGAAAGATGAGCATAGTCGGAACAATAGAAGCAAACATACAGACAAAATGGCATTGACTGCGCATAAAACTGTATTTTTTAGAGGAGGTTTCAGATTCTCTGCAGCAAAGATCTGGAATGATCTCCCCCCACTACTTCGTCTTAAAAAATCCCAATTTAGTTTCAAATGTAAATTGAAAAGAGTTTTAATGGAAAAACAAATTTTAAGTAATTGAGAAACTGAATATTAACATAACATACGGGTATCATAGTCTCATGGGTGTCTATGGGCTTATACTCGTATATATTATTACATACTGTGATTATGAGCGGTGACACGGATTGGTTTTTCTTTTTATTTTGTATTTTTTTTTTTCTTTTTGATACTGTTATTGTAACTGATTTTGGTTTTTGTGAGCATTGAATATTGTAGTTCATTTTATATATATTTATATTTGTGTATCCTAGATCTTATTTAATATATATTTTTGGTGTTTAAATTATATGTATCTAGTAAAAAACCCGCATCTTAGTTTTTTTTTATGAGTAATGGGGCCTGTAATTCCTGAAAACCAGAGCTGTATAGGTGTACCTCATTAAGGTTGTGCTTATATCAGCAACAGGTGAGGCAGCTCCTATTGCCAACTTCTATATTATTATTTATTTCTTATTTTGTGTCTTATTGTAAATCGTATTATTTGTGTTATGTTGGCAATAAATCAATTATCTATCTATCTACTCCATTTATATAAAAAGGAAATGAATTCACATTATAGATTACACAAATACATTTATATATTAATTCTTTTAAGGATTAAGCTATGTATCCTGTAATTTTAGATATCATAGCAAAACAAAGGCGACCGTTTTAGACATTCCTGGGTATATTAAAATTCCACTCGATCGAAGATACTCACTAAATTAGTTAATGACTAATTGAGGAAAATATTTCTCATATCCATTTAAAGATTGTAGTGTTGGACATCAAATAACGGAGACAATTCCATAAGTAGTTATAGTTGTTTTACAGTCTGTAATTCCCCATAATGTTGACTAATATTTTATTTAAGAATCTATATAAATAATAAGTAGGTGTTGACCATAAAACATTTTGTTAACTAATTCATATGCGTCAGTACTCTATAGTACCGTGTTCAGGCCACGAAAAAAACTACTTCAATCGTATTGTTAAAGATAACTCGAAAACTACTCGTGAGATATTTATTAAAGCTATATGGGACCAAATGGGAAGTACCTCCCTTCAAATAAAAAAGAATCATTGAAATCAGCTTACGTAGTAAAAAGTTCTGAGATAACAAACACTTCACGTTTGTTTGGTTGTAAAATTTATGTTTACGGTTTGAATTTCACTTACTGGTAGTTTCTAAACGTTCAGTAGACCAAGATTGATTAAAAATATAGAGTGAATTCGGTGCCGTATCTACTATCGGTGCCGTATATACGTATCTACACTAATCACAACAATAGCCGTCTAGGCTATTGTTGTGATTAGTGTTAGATCCTGCCATTTAAATAGTAGTAGAGTTTATATGTAGAGTATCAATATCAGTAGAGTTTATGGTCTAAACAGTAACGTGCTTCCTTGCAGAATTATATGCATACATTAATATTTACCCCTAATTATTTTTTTGTATGTTATTACATGAATACCGTTTTTTACTATAACATATAGTGGAACTAGAACCCTTATAACTAGAACCCTATACATATCGTGTAAAAAATAAACTCCTTATGTATTGTCTATGTATAATCTTTTTTTGTTTGTTTCTTTTCATGTTGATAAAATCAATCTTGTTTCTATAGACTCATGTTTTGTTACATTTATTAATAATATAAAGATTTTTATCTTTCATAATTTATTATTGTTTTAATTCCCTAGCGGTTTCGTTCGCCATTTAAGGTATGAAAGATATAATTTATATTACTAATCTGCATGCCATCAATTGATAAAAAGTTCCACTGTTTTTTATTCGGGCCATAATAAACAACAACGGTGATATTCCTTTATATGTATAATTTACAACTATATCCCTAACTTAGCGGGATTCCCTTAAACCAAGAAATAAAAGAGGCAATAAAAAATAACACGATTAGCAATCAGTTCATAATATGGTAAGAACAGATGTATAACCGGTCACGTGATTTAGATGACACGAAAAGTACCTATTTGTGACGTAAGTTCGAGTTCCGCTAAACGGCCAGTTAGTCTACATTGGAATCAAATTTCAGTACTAAACGGCCCAATCTAATGGGCCGTTTAGTACTGAAATTTGATAGTATCTTTGATAGTACCTTTTTATTCTCTTTAATTTTATATTGAGAAATTATTAATTGCATCTTTCGCGGTCAATGAGAGAATTAACCGACATTGTTGTCGATTTATTCGGTTGGAGTTGATTACGTTTCACGAGAACAGTAAAAACTTGTTTCGATTGAAATCGATATTAATATTAAACCTGCCAGATTCGTATTCTAGAATTTGTATTCAATTAATAATATTCTACGTATAATGTAATAACATGTACCTTATAACTTTGATAACCCTGCGAACAAAAATTTTTTTTTATGGAACGTTTGATATTTTATTGTTACTTTTTTATTTAACTGAAGGAAATCAATATTTAAACATTTGATAGAATTAAATTTCGTGAAGAATATAAAAGTATAATTTAATAATATAATATTCTTTTGCCAATTAATTAAAAATATTATACTTTCTCTTAGGCCTTTAAGCCATAGTCGCTCTACTAGCTATAACAAAAACACTTCACAGAACATTGGGCGGGTTACTTTTTATTGTATTTTCAAACAAGAAAAAAATTGTTTATTTTTATTATTATTATATTTTAACTTCATATAATATTTCTAATTTAAGTCCCCAAAGACTACAATGATTATGTTTCATTATCCGCAATCATTTTATAGACTACTACCTATATTTAAAAGAAATTGTGATATCATCGTAAAGATAAATTAAGGTACTAAATCATGAAAACGTTGTAAGCAAACTAACTTCAACATTTGTAATATTAGTCACCATAGAATCTATTATCACTTTCCTGTTTTTATTTATTAGAATATTTAAGCTATCGCCAGGTGTTATAGACCTGTTGAACTGCAACCTTGGAAGATCTATTGCGCTCGCCCTATATTTACTTGTTCTCGTACGATTGTAAACCCCACAATACTAGAACATGTAAAATTTATTGCTCTACTGTTGTGACATATTTAATTTTATAGTCCGTGTTAACTACACCTACTTATCTTTCAATTTATAACATTACAAGATGTAGAAAGACTAACAATGTTATAATTATCTGTAACATCTTCATTGACAAATTGATAAGTGTTTACGTGTATTTTATTATAGTATTTCTTCTTTCTAGAAAAATATTTGTAACTACATATGTCATATTACCTTGTAATATATATTCTGGTAAAACTTGAAGTATTACTTATAAATTATTTAATATTAATTTACAATATTAAAGAAACAAATTAAAACTCTCGTATACTCGTCGTTACTTACGTGGTTTTGTCTATTTTTTATAACAAAATGTGGTCCTTTTGTTATAAAAAAATGTACAACAAGGACGGTCCTTGTTATATGTATGGATTATTCGTAACAAAAAAAATAATATATAGTAAAATTTGATTTGAAGATTTTTATATTTTTTTCAAATAAATTCGTGTCAATTTATTTATATTTCTTTTAAAAGAATAACTCTATACTGAGGACCCATTTGAAAATCAGTATTACGTTACCTGCTATATTAAAGTCCGGCCGCTCAGAGTATGCGTTTCTGACAGGTCGGGATTGAATCCAAAAATTTTATCACTACAAAAACAAACAGTTGATATAACCTTGAAACAGCGCAGTTTTATGTAGGTTAACTTTTAAAACTATTGTTTTTATATTTATTAAGTAGTTAACAGTTAATAATTTTTGCCCAAAATCGTTTATTCAAACTTGGAATAATTAATATTTTTTTATTATTATCACTCGTTATAAGGCAAATAAAACATATTGAAAACTTTGTCAAATCGTATTCCAGTTCCTTAGAACTTCATCGTCCATTCGATACCGACCTATCAGAAACGCAAACTCTGAGCGGCCGGACTGTACGTTACCTGCTATATTATTCTGTCAAAGAGCGTAACACTACCGTTACATCAAATGATAACATAATGTATGTCAATGACGTTCACAGTTTGAACATGCACGATCAGCTGGCGATGATAATGACAGCTTGATGAAAGTGAATCTGCGGCATTGAATTTTTTATTCATGTATTTGAACTTTAATAGTGTATGTAGATAAATAAACTCTTGTATGTAATGTATTTATATATTTATCCATTGATATTTACACTCGTACGCACACTTGTATTTATGGGTATATCTGTTTGTATTAGTCTGGATATTTTTCTATTTATGTACGTATTTACAATTCAAAATGTACTTAAATATTTCTGTCAGTTGTCTTAAATACAGGCTCTGCTTTGCTTGGGACTAAGACGCTATCTTACATGAATTGTCCAGAGATTTAATTATTATTATTAATTAACCAAAACATAGCTTATAAAGAAGCTACTTTGGATAGCTAAAATGGTCCTTCCAGAGCAGACATAAACGGCAAATATCATTGTGTTTTTTTATTCTTCCATTCTATAATAATAGTTGGGAGTTTCTCATATCCTCTGAACAGTCTTAACGTCTTATCCTCTCTTGAGTCAATAATCTAGCACGTCCTTCTTTGTTACTATTCGTATTATGTACCTGCGTCCTCTAATACTAAAGGCAAATGACATAAATGTAGGTCACGGACGTACATTATGTTGCAACTGTGACAACCACTAAACTAGTTGAATTTGTTGTAAACAAACTAACTATCTGTATCTATATATATATATCTAAAGTTATGTTTAACTGAGTTAAACTTTGTTCAATGTTGTCTGCGTTTCTTATTTCCATCTAGTACTTTGTAAGATTTATTTCGATTGAATATTTGTTGAGATGCAGTAATGAAATTATGAGGTATGGAGGAAATTAGTCCAGTCGGAGCTTATTCAATGCAAATATACACACTAATACATTATTCGTTACAAACTTACACAAACAGAAATATTTGCTCTTTATAATATTACTCTTAATTCAAAACTTAACTTGGCACAGGCACAATTATTGTATATTTATAAATATAGGTATATATATTATAAAAAAATGTTACTCGCAAACAATGCTTTGAATAGGTAAAAAGTTTTTAAAAATGAGTCGCAAATTTTTGGATTATATTCTTTAGAAACAAACTATAAAAAAATCCTCTATGTAATAACACCATTATATTACTGTGTAATTTTCATCCAACACATATTACTGCACTGTCACCACTTCTTTTCATCCACTGGAGATTATAAAAGGTGATAACAAAAACAAAGCACAAATACAGATACTAGTACAATGTGCTTTTGCTTTGAGAAACAAAGGAAAATTTGAAATAAAACCATGCACTTGACCGGTGTGATATCTGTAGACTAATAATGTCTTATCAAGAGTTAACTGTGACAAGAAAATAAAGGAAAATAATGGCTAATAAAAAAATAAAAACGGATTTCTATCATACATATATTAATAAAAAAAGTAATAATGACTTCAAATATAGGTAATAATTTAAAAAGAAATAGAAATGACAAAAATATTACTACAGCGTTGGACCGCACCTACATTTTTACATTCTGATTCTTTTAACATAATCTCATTCTACTCTAAGGCTGCTGATATACAATCGGATACGATAACTACTTATATATCCCTAATTATATTTCTTAAATTTGGTATCGTCATTGCCTGCTAACAGCTAACATGCAGTGATCACAAGAAGGTGTCTACTTAATTTTATGATAAACTATCTACTCGCCCCGGCTTCGCACGGGTGTACATGTATTATGCATATATATATATCATACATGTAAACCTTCCTCTTGAAACACTGTATCTATTAAGAAAAACGGCATCAAAATTCATTGCGTACTTTTAAAGATTTAAGCTTACAAGGGGCGGACAGACAGCGACAGCGACTATGTAATGATAGTGGCATTTCCTCTTAGATAAGAATCTGCCATCATATGCCACAAATAAATAATTAATGCATCATAAAATACATTTAATCTGAATGAACGTGTACATTAAGAATTTCCTGTTAACAATTTATTCTGCACAGAACAAATATGAGATTTTTGCTATCAAAGCTGAATTACACTTTAGTTGCTTCACATAATTAATTTCGCCGTAATAACACAAAAATCCAGTAATTAATTTGGATAATGCACGACGTAGTCTTATTTACGTCTGACTTTTACCGAGATAGATTTTGTAAGTAGATGCTTGCGTGCGTACCTCAGTGTCACCTGTTTTTTATTTCAACTACTAAGCTTTGACTTTGTAGTGTTTCGGTTATAGGGTGTGATAAAGCAGGGAAATTATTAAGTACTGACTACTTTCCTCGGTTTCCACGGGTGTACATGTATTATATATATAAACCTTCCTCTTGAATCACTCTATCTATTTAAAAAAACCGCTTCAAAATCCGTTGCGTAGTTTTAAAGATTTAAGCATACGTAGGGACGGAGAGACAGCGACAGCGACTTTATTTTATACTATGTAATGAAGAGTAATGACATATTAGTTCTCCGGATTGGCAGAGCAGAAATGTTATCACAGACGGAATAAGGTGAGGTATCATACTACTCATGTAGGTATATATCTACCACTTACCATCACGTGAGGCGTTAGCTTTCTTGCCATTGCAATCGTATAAAAGATCCATTTTATTTTTAATAATATCAACATCCTGTCTTCAAATATTACAACTCTTTACAGCGCACTGAAAATAATAACTACAACAATAACATTTTGTATGAATGTGTTTTATAAAAGGCCGTCATATTGCTAAATGCAATCTCTTACAAAGAAGCTGGCATTGTTACTTTAGATCTAATAAAATGTAACGTCAGGCCAGCGACCAGAGCCATCTTGTAGTTTTTTATAAAATTAAAATGTTGGAAAAATTTATGATTTATTAGTTTATTGTCAAACGTTTGTGTTTACGGAATGTTCTGGGACCCACACAGCGCTTACTGTCTTCTCCGATCGATCCCCCGTCCAATTCAAACGGAGATCGAACAAATCGGTGCCCTCAGACTAAAGTCGTATCTATCAGGCGGGAGTTGACTTCAGCCGCTCCATAAATCCTTCCGCGGGTTTGGAGTACCATCAGCAGTCACCCCCTATCGTCCGATGAAGAGAAAAGACCAGCTGCGGCCAACAGCATTATAGTAGTCCCAAAAAAAAACCGCTTGCTGTGTCACGTTGTCTTAGGAAAAGATCTCTTTTAAAGATAACTACTCCTTTGCTAACAATATTTCTAATATCTACTTCATCTTGTACTTAAAAGTGCAATAAAGAATATTTATAAATTCTCAAAGAAAATGACTGCGAAGCTGCGGTATGCAGTTAGTATATTATAAAACTATTCACTATCACATTCACACTTGATCTCCTTGAATGTTTAATAGCCGTCTTTATTGTTTAATTAACAATGATGTAATTGATTTTGTAATTAATGTTTACGTATCTATTCGTCATAAAATACCACATCAGAATGACTTCGAGGTCGGTATTGCCAAATGTTATTGATGATGATATCAATCAAGGCTATATCTATATATAGATAAGAATTTCTCAAGCTATTGAACGCTCATATGCTATAATAAGCAAATAAAAATACAGCAATTATTTATTCATTTTATTAAGTCTCCAGCAAAATTTTATATTGCAAGCAGATCTTTTGCCTTTTTATGGCTAGTACCCATAAAAAAAGATCTATATAACTATTTTTATTATACATACACAGTTTGCACCATGCGAGGAATCGAACCCGCGACCATCGGAATTAAAGCGGTGTGCTAAACGCTAGACCAACGAGGCCGTCAATAATACTTCTTGCAGGTACATATTTATTTTAATCTATTTAGACTACATAATATTATAAAGTGAAGTTCATGCATTCTGATATTTCAGGTAATTTTCAGTACTACAAATCCATTTCCAAAAATCCTTTAATGTTAGATAGCTATTTTATCCAACAGTACTATATACTATACAACATCACGCTACGACCAATAGGAGCGGAGTTGCAATGAAAAATGTTGCAATACGGTTAAAATGGGACGCTGACAAAAAGGCGCGGGTCGGCTTGTTGATAATATACTTTCGAGGTTATAATCCCAGATAGGGAATAAGATAGATAGATTATTATGTGAAAGATTGATATGTATAAAAGGAGCGTAAGCTCAGATACGATGACTGATAGGGATCAGTGGTATGACATATTGATCCGATGCCAAATAATGGAATAAGGACATGAGAATGAATCCCAGATAGATTATATTGGCTAATTTATAGAATTTCCAAATGCATTAAAATCATACACTGTTATTTATTTCGCGTACTAAGCGCGATTTAGCATGATTACTTAATATATATTTTTTTTCATAACCCTGGATAATTATAAACTCAGCGCCATCTAATCCAACTGTAAGCAGAGCTTGTGTTATGGGTAACTAGACTACTGATTAACATCCAGACCGATACAAACTGTCATACAAATGTTTACCCCATGCGAGGAATCGAACCCGCGACCATCGGAAGTAAAGCGGTGTGCTAAACCGCTAGACCACCAAGGTCGAGGCTTTACTTCCGATGGTCGCGGGTATGTACAAATTTAGTCACTTTATACATATATAAAGTCTAATTCGCACTGTGATTTTTTCCATGAGATTACTAGCTCGCCAATTTGTTCCGGTGTATAGAAAAGCGAGCATTATTTTCGCGCGGTTTTTGACCTCGGTGTGTATTGTTTATACAGTTTCCGTATCAGCTTATAATTATTACGCGGGAAAAATCTCGAAACTCAGATTCGCAATTTTGAGTAATGCTACATGGAGGTTGATTATTACCAATTATTTATCTGTGTTGTATATGTACAAGTAAAATAAATTTTAAACGAATCTTAAAATCTATTTACGAACATTAATTCAATATTTATATACTAAATATGAAAATATCCGATAATATTTGCTACTTAGTATAATACAATAACTAATTTAAAAATATTAATATTAACTTATTATTAGGCTCTGACTTTTGTAAATACTTAAAGATTTAATTAGTCATTGGTTAACTTGGTAATCACCGGTTTCATGAAAAAGCATGTAGTTTTTTTAAGCATAAAAGTTTAAGGATAAAAGATTAAGTACTAGTTTTTTACAACATATTGTCAGCTAAATGGTGTATCCGGAAAAACAAAATGGTCACAGCTTAATGTGACGCACCTTATCTGTCAGGCCTTAATACAAAACAATGACTCATTAAATTTCACGCACCATCGCCCTATCCTTTTCCAATGTCTCTAACAAGGCCATCGAATGGCCAAGGCTGTGGTCATAGACATAGAAGCAGATAGACAATGTATGTACTTAAATTTTCTTGAAGAAAGAGATAATTACTTCTTTTGTTTTTTTAATCGATTAAGTAAAAAAACCAGTGTTTTTTTACGTATAAATAAGTAAATTATCATCAAATTTAAAATATATTTCATGCAAACAATACCGGGAGACACAGCTATTTTAATGTAAAACAATTTCGTAAGCACTAAATATTATTTATAATTTTAACTAAGTAGCTAACAACCCACACGATGGTAACCATCATCTATCTCATACCATCTATCTCATACTTCATATATGAAAAGCATAGTCTTATATTGAGGTATGCAACAACCCGTATCTATTTAAATTTATGTCTATGGCCCTGGCTGTTCATTTAGGTTTTCTTTTGTTTCTTTTATATTTTGTGGAAGGGAGTCAACCGTACATAAAAGCGAATGGCGAATAACAAATTGCAGGCAATCAAGGATAATTAGGACACATACATCTTTAACGTCGCTAATGGAAGGCTTGCGGGTTAGTTACACCTAGTTGTTCAATCGTAAGGTTAAGTAACGCAAGCTGAGTGAGGTTATTTAAAGTTTAATGTACCTATATAATCGTATGATGTATGATCGAATAGTTTTGACCATCACGCCGTCAATCACAGTGTTGTCGTTATATTACAATTAAGGTTATTGATAATGACGATGTAAGGACGGAGCGTCATCAAAGTGAACCGACTTCCAATAGGAGGTACTCAATTCGACTATATGATTTTTTTAGGTAATGTTATACTAAACATAAAATAGAATTAACTTATTTAAAAAAATATAGCATTGTTTTATTATTTTATACTCGTTGCGCCAGTTGCTTCATTCGAATAGAATAATAATAATAACCATAGACAATTTGTGAATTGTCTAGGGTACGGTATGGTACAATGCCATTTAGTCCCAAGCTAAGCAGAGCTTGTATTGTGTAGGTACATACTTTATGATATTTGTCGACTCGACGCGTTTGATTGAAATGTACAAAAACATAACAAACAAAATTCTCAATGACAAGTCAGTAATTGGCTGTAATAGATGCTAGACAATTGCATATATGACTTTATGTCGACATTGAGACATCTTGAAAAGGCTAAATTATATATTTATCAATAGTTTTTGTTATATCAGAAAAATACAGTAATAATATTTTTTTTAAATTGATGATAATGCAATGGTGCCCCCGCCTGCGTTAACAGTTTGCGTCGACTGGTCACCAGTGAAGGATGATAATATGAGCATGAAGTAAGGTCAGTTAGCCCATTGTGAAAAATTCACCAGGAACTTATCATGATGATATGATATCCGCGTGGATGTCATCTTCCATCGTCAGCAATGGATTCATCAGTCCACTTTACTAATAATTCCATTACCGACAGTAATTTATTAATTAATTATTGAAACTTCAATGCACAAGTACACATATAAAGGTGCAAATGGCGGACTTAACACCTAGAAGCATTATAGGTAATATTAAATAAAGACAATGCGAGCAGAGGTGGACATATCTCTAAAAAAGATCTATTCAATTCTACCCAATACGACATGGCATACAAAGGAATGAATGGGTAAGAATATAGCCAATGATAATTGAAACAAATGTGGAATTTAAATTATAAATTAACAATTAATACTAAAATATTATGTTATTTGAGATACTACTAACTTCCTATATAATAATAACAAATAATAAGAAAATATGGAAACACTTATATACAAAAGAAAATAATTCGAGAGACGGCTGTTGGCTTACCCTTGCCATGTTGAATTCAAATATACCGAGCGAAATGTGGGCACGTCAAGTGCTGCGTTCACCACGACGTCGACGGTTGACAATGCTTTTAACTACTCTATCTCGGATAACAATCGTAAAAATATATCTACAATATTATAAAGAGGTAAAGTTTGTGAGAAACTCACATCACTCGCTTGTATGGGGTATTGCTGGATCTAATCTAAATTATTTTACCAATATAAAGCTAGATTATTTATGAGAGTCATAAATTCGAAATAAAAATATGATCTCGAAAAAAGATAAGACTTTTCATGGTAATCGGAAATGTTTGCCAACCTATGAAGTGGGTCGCCTAGTATAATATAAGTATAATCAATTATATACATATAATATAATAGTAAGCAATCTGTGTAAGCCATTAAATATTATAGCATAAAATGCGATTTGTACATATGTAACCAAGTATCAAAATATAGGTTTTAGAATTTTTGTCCATTAGTCTATTTTTACATTAATACTTTTACTAATTTCATAAACAGCTTAACAGCTAAGATTTGAATGCACTTTTCACAAATACAGATGAGTTTTCCTTAACTATATGTAATCAATTCATAAAAAAAAAGTTATAAACCATTATTACTCCGAATACTGATAGAGAGTTGCGGGTTTAACTAGAAAATAAATAAGATTTGTCCTCACCAACTGATCGACTTATCACATCAACCCAATTACATCACTTTCTACAAATCCGACCGTGGCCCGGTCACGCTCCTGTTTATATAAAATACGTTTAGTTTTGTATGCACACATCGCAGTGTCCTTGTGAAGCCAGCCGTGTGATAATGCCGTAATCCTTAGTTACCACTATTTATAAAAAAACATATTTCCACAACAATATGTTTTGATCAAATCTGCTACTAAATTTTGGGCCGGTTTCTTAATAATATCTTTTTGAACAGAATTTTAAAATGCCAGACTTTGTACAAAGTCGCCTGCCTTTAGCCATCCTGCAAGCAAACTCATAACGTTTGTTTAAATTGACAGAAGGCAAGTTTCTTTTTTTATGATTATTATTCTTATCTGAATTAGTAGTCCGACTGCAGTAATACGAAAAAAATACTATTTAAGAAAAGCAAATTTTGTTGACTTTATGGATAAAAATTAATTGTGTTCTGGTCTGTAACTAAAAATGAATTTCAATTTACAAATTCAGTCTTCAAAGTTTTCTATTATAATTTAATCTTATTCATATGCAGATTCATATGCAGTCGACAAGATTTCATTTCGTCTCTAGAGTAGTCTGTGTTAGCATATGTACTAATAAATTCTAGGACGTAAACTCAGGAAGCTCAGTTACATCTAAATATATCCGTAGAAACATACATCACCCAATTTCTAAATGAAAATTCAAGTAGATACATATGAAGATAGAAAGTATGTTTTGTGTTAACACTAAGGGAGTTAAATTATTATTATGTTTATTTAGAATTATAAGATTTATTCATTTTAATCCTGTTATTGTGGCATTAACTACCGGGTTTAATAAGTAAGAGTCCTTTTTACGCGATATATTCAGGAATGACTCTTTCTCTAGTAGTTTTTAGTTTCAAATGTTATATCGATATTTATTTTTTATACAACAAAATCTTTAATTATGCAGTGTTACCATTTATCCTCGACTTCATCTATATTTTTTATTAATAAAAGATACGAGATGACGTTCTCGTAATACAATCTGTCTTCATGTCACATTTCATTAAGATCCTTTCATCTTTAGACGCAAAAGGTAACAATCAAACATACACATCGCATTGCTATTAGTATGGAATATACAACTCGTTCATAGCCATTGTATGCATGCATGGTTTGTGCATTTACGCTACATGCATTTACGCAGGTGTGAATCCGCCATTAAATTTACGATGGACGTGAGGGGATTTTTTGCCAACTACTTTATAAACTCTAATTAATTAAGTGCATAAAGAACCGTTAGTTACCAGGAAATACTGTATTATAATTTTTTATCGTGCAAGTTATCATGGTGTTCTGGGCACTGGGTATAGTCTTGCGAATGGTAGTCCGCGATTGGGATCGGTTTGGGACTTATTAAGAGTTATCAAACGAACTAAAGAGTGAGAAATCTGTGAACTAGTTTCTATAGTTCATCTTTGGGAGGGCTCCTCAGAACTAGTTCGTTCGTAAACTACGCAAGCCTACTAACAGTGTACATTAGCGGGGCACTAGTTGAGGTTGGTAGAATGAGTATTAGGTCAGCTCAGTTAGCTCATCATTCACCAGGATTCAACCAGATTCCAGGGCAGACTGCGTGAAAATCAACCTGATAGGTGCATTGCTAGAAAAGAGGTCCGAATGTCATCTTACTCATCGAATGGTAATTAGTAACTATCGCGTATATACGAGAAAAGTACGTATATATAAGTATGAAGAACTCCAGTAACCGTGACGCATTCTGGATTACTAAGATGTCTTACTTCTTATCGTGTCATTTCACTGCACCCTTCAACCAAAACAGTTTACATATCAAGTTGCTCGGCGGCTGAAATTGGTGAGACTGAGGTACCTACGCAGACGACACTTTTTATAGTATACCTCTTATTACTTATCAGATACACCTAGATGTATGATGACCGAGATTCTTTGGTAAAAAAAACTTAGTCTAGTATAATGAACTTAAAACTTATATCGTTAACATACAAGGTGAACCTCATAACTTAGTATATTTATGTATATAGTTTACGATCTGTGCATACAAAGTGGTGCTGTATCCGATTGGGGAAACACAAGCTCATTAATGAATGCGGTCTCTCTGTAGGATGTAGTGACGGATCTCTATGTTGGTATGCTTCATATAATTTAATATGCTTTGTTCCGTCTTTCATCTTGTGTTTAATATATCTATAGATTATTGTATATGTCTAGTATATTATTAAAATATTATATGTAAATACTTTACTCTATATATACATACATTTTTTTATATAATCGTAATGATAGAGACGCTAACATAATCTTAGATATTGCTATTTCTGAGGACTAAGGTGGCATGCTTCCCTACCATGTACGTAATTTCACTGCCATTTTCTCTTCTTTCTCACTTGGCAACAAAAATAGGCGAGGCAGATGGATCTATGCAGACTTCTTTGTACAATAGAAACTCTACCTCTGTCAAATTAAATGTAATAAATAAATATTAAAGTCATGACTATTATTATATTTCATTTAGATTTATTTTACTTGGATGGAGGACGACTAAAAAAATGATGGATGTATTGTGTGAAAGTTGATATGTATAAAAGAAGAGTAAGCTCAGATAAAACGGGTGATAAGAATCAGTGTAAGAAAAAAACTGCGCCGACCTCAAACAGTAAAAAAAACTTAAAACATTGTATACATTAATATTTTATTATTTAAATGTTAGTATTATTTGTTAATTGTAAATTTATTAGTCGATATATATATATATATATATATATATATGTATAAATTATCAATATCAACCTTATTAAAAGTTACAATATTTAGTCTAATCGTTATAATATTTTCATTAATAACATTAATAGAATTAATAATTTTCTCTATACTACCCATGGTTGCCTAGTAGAAAACATATCAAAGTAATACATATGCACTATAGTTTATTTATTTTCTTGATTCACTATTAATAAATAAATGCAACTCTAAATTTGTACCCTTCTTCAATCAATCCATATTTTTAACAATGATATTAATTTACATGGCAATACAACGTTTTTCCAAGACTGCTAATAATATATAATGATACTATACAAATATTGGTAAGTATACTAAACAAAGTTATCGATAATTTAAGGAGCCTTCGGTCAAGGAGAGCTTAGCAAACTACATGCGCTTGAGCAATATCGCAAACCGGATCTCTACAGGGTTTGATGTTTGTGCCTATTAACTTTGTGTCCCGTGTAATTGACTAACACCATATTTAGACAAGCAATCTTATTATAGCATGAATTCCTCTCATTTTCTTAATCGACTTCAAAAACAGGACGTACTCGATACTCTGTATACTTTGGCTCGTTTTGTATAATTTAATTTAAAGACTGATAATCTAACGATGATAAATAGTAAATATCACCTATATATTTATTTATATATAACTTTAATGCTCATAATTTCAAAGAACATATGGCAGACTTAACATCATGCGGAATTATCGCCCAATCAACCATGGGTGGTGTAGAGCAGTGATTCCCTAAGTGGTCTATATCGACTTCCAGGGGTCTACTACACAAACAAAAAAGTTTAGGAACCTCTGGTGTAGAGCATAATTGAAATAATACACATACATAATCCACTCGTAAATACATATCTAAATATCTGACAACGAATATCGTGTAATCCAAAAATTAAGACAAAAAAAAATAAATACAAAAAAAAGAGACAGTACCCAATAGAAAGGTTATAGTTCAGATAATGTTCCCGTAATTTACGTTTGAAGGAAAATTTAATATACTCATATACATACATGAAGAGCACCACAGAAATTGCACATTAATTTTGGCACCACTGATGGTTTGTCATTCCGAAAGACTAAGATGACCTCTTGTTCTCTAAACTATATCTCACCCTTCAACCGAAACGCATCTTACAAAGCAAGCTTGGTCTTAACAGAATTAGATGAGATAGAGGTAGTTAATCAAATGACTTTGAATAAAGTCTAACTCAGTCAATACCTTTTTTAAATTGAGCTAATTACAATATACTAATTTTGTCTTGTAATATAATGATTTGATTTCTTACGATATGTTTATGTACATATACTAGTATATCACAGGCATAGTATATCCTGGATTACCTAAAAAGAATTTGGAATACTACTTCAAAATGTTAATCTTAAAATCGAATTTACAAGAATTCTTTTATTATTTAATACAGTTGTCATCCTTGAATAATGCAATCTACAGATTAACATAGAGGACTAGTAATAAGTAATAATTTGATTATTGTCTATTCGTAAAGATAATAAGGATGATCGTTTATAATATTAGACTATAGAAATAGAAATAATTATTCCCTGATGTATTCTATTTTTTACAAACATAGAGATCAGACATAGAGGATTCTGTCTTAGTATTTAAACGTAGTCCTATACCAATCTGATGCATATAAACGCCCCTACCAACCGACCGTGGAATTAGGTCGAGCTAAACGCACCACTGTGTCTAGTATAAGTTAACAAGTTAACCAAGATCTAATGTTACTTTAATTTAAATTATAATTAGAAAAATACAGGCAAATCGCGTGTCAGAAATGCATACATAGCGCTCCGTATACACATCTGCTTAGGTTACAATAATTATTACGTTATAGTAAACACTATAAACCAATCAAATTCTATCCAATTTCATTCATGTATAGTTTAAACTGACTCAATATCTTTTACAAATAATAGAATATTTGGAAAAATCTAATGTTAGCCATAGCGGAGACTTTGTATACTGGAGGTAGTTGTATAATTTAGACAACTATTTTAACATCTATTCTAATATAAAAAAAAATATTAATAAACATATCTCACAACATCGGTTACATTATGATATCATTACTATTATGTTTTACGTTACCTACAAGGGTCATTATTTATGCATCTAAATAAAATTTATATAATGTATAACAATAACAAGTAAATATAATAATTAAAAATAATAAATAATATTTGACCGTAGATTTGACATATCATAAGAGTCTGTAATAGACCTACATGAATAAAGATATTTAGATTTTTTTTTAATTTAGAAAAAAAAATTTTGACCGATACAAAACCCAAAAGTAAATAAACACTCTGTAGTAAACTATCACTATGAAACAAGAATAATAAATAAATTCATACTAAAAAAAAGAAGAACCATCAACAGTTGTAGAGAATGCACTAATATATACACATACACGTATAAATGAAAAAAGCGTAGTCAAAATTTAAGAAACACAATTTTTACAAGATCGTTTAAATAAAAATAAAAAATATATGAATGTTCAATAACCAGATAATTATTCGAGATAACTATTGCCCTATTATACTCATAACACACTGGTCATACAGCGATGCCACTGTGTGAATAATGATCATACCACCATAAACAAACCACTAATTAGTTCTACGTGTGATACTTAATGTGCATCGCAACAATAAACCAATAAAAGTTAAGCGTCTAACGTTGTTAACTTCGATATATCTATGACACTATAGCATTAACATTTATATTAGGATTAAAGTTTTACTTTATAGATACTTTATTGTACATAAATTTAAGACTTGCTTTTTTCGCATTTCCTTTTAATATATGACATTTTATCATTTTAAAAATAAAGAAATAAAGATGTAAAGAAAAAAGGCAGGCTTAACACCACACTATAATCGCCAAAAGAAGGATACCCCTAACTGAAGCCTTTTACTAGAATGCCTGATAAGCATAAATACTCTTATTTATAAAAACTAACACAATAGAGAGATAAAAACGATGTTATGGCTGTAACTCTTGCTTCATTTTAATGTAAAGGTAATTGATACATTATTTTTTTGTGATACTTATTATAATATAATTAAAAAAAAATTATAAAAGAAATTAAGAAAGTTATAAAGTGTTAATAAATATTGTAAAATCACAGGGAAAGAACGTTATCGATTGCAAAAATAATCATCAAAATCCGTAAAGAAAATATAGGCAAATTAAAAGTAATAAATTTAACCTTGTAACGTTCTTGATAAATTTAAAAAAACAAACGCAGATCACACTGCACGCTTATATGTAACTCTCGTAACATAATAACATAAAAATCAGAAATTAATTAAATATTTAATATTCGACACACTTAGATTAATTAAATATGTTAAACAAGAAAAAATACTCAAATGTAATGTATAACGTGTTTAATAACGAATAAGTGTGCCTACATACCCTAATAAAAAAAAACAACCCTGTATAATTCAAAATAACTTACCCCTAAAATTATTATCGAAATTCAAAATGTATCACTAAATAATATCACATATCAGTCGTAACACTCACTTCGAATATCGTTCACTGTTAGATCGTAAAAAAATTGTCTATTGTTATTCACTTTGCACATAGAGAATAAAAAAATTACAAACTTTTCAAATTCATATATCGAACGTTCTGTTTTCGAACCGCGGCGAACACTGCATGTGGTTGGTGGCGTGGACGGTAAATGACCATGGTGCGGTTGTCTCCACCTGTTAATAGACGCAGGCGCATCTATACTAATAATATTAAACAGGTAAAGAATTCGTTTGTTTATCCTGCATATAGGTACTAGAAAATACCAATTTAGCAAAATTTTCCTACGTGGCGACTTTTCTTTTTCTTAAATGCCGAATTTTGATATACGACTTTTTATTACACAACTTAAAAAAAAAAAGAAATTCCTCAGTATTTTCTTTATGTATATTACACATTAAGTGCGTAAAGAATGATTATTCTATTACATTCAAAAGTCATATGGCTTCGTAAATAATTTAAAATTAAATTATATTGCGAAACAAAATACTTTATTAATAAAATAAAATAAAGTGTACATAGTTTAACCGCACTTTAACTGTTTTAGTTTAGTAAAAAAATGTTCCAGTATTGAAAAATAATTGACTCTATATATATGTATTTACTTATAAACGAAGCCTCTAATTACTGATTTTAACAAATATTACACAGACAGACAAACTCGCGATGAAATATTACCTACTGTGCGTACTACAAACCAACGACCTTGCATTACCGTGAGAGGCAACCTGACGGCGTCAACCAAATACTGCACGTAAAGAAATGCATAAATTGTACATTAATTTGCATATTACAAGAAATAAGAATATTATGGCAGTAATTAAAAAAGCCTGTCATTTTGACACCTGCAGTATATCACAATGTTACAATACTTTCGTTGCGTAGTGGCCTAGCTTATAACCCGTACTACTAGGGACTGATTGCTAGCGACTTATGTAACTTTAAAGCATAAATCGCTCGTCGGTAGTCGATAAGATTATTTTTTTACATTAAAACCCTGTGTATAGGAATTTAATGTAAAAAATAAACGATTAATTAGAAATGACGATTATTATTAAATCCTAATCGTTTTTTATTTAAATAAATATTCAAAAATATTTTCTTTGTTCCTACATTACTTTTATATGAATTATAAAAATGTGGAATGATCGATTATGATAATATATTTTTTTTATTTAAATAAATATTCATTAATCAATAATTATTTTTCCTTGTTCCTACGCTACTTTATTGTAAATTATAAAATGTGCAAATTAATCGATTGTAGAACTATCACTTATTTTGCATTTAATTAATCGATTATTATGGTAATAGAAATAATCGATCGTGTTGACAAATTTAGACAATACCAAAAACTTTGTATGCCAATTTATATCCTAACTGTTTCTCCTAATAGAATAAAAATGTTATGGCACCAATAAAAAAAACTGGTCATTTTGACACCTACAGTATATTATATAGTTACAATACTTATGTAGCCTCGCGCCATAGTGGTTTATTACCTCAGGTGCATGTATCTGGGTGATAGCAAAAAACTGTGTGCCAATTTATATCCCAAAATGATTCTACTAAAAGTATAAGCAAATTTTTTTAATACATTTCATGTATGTACTATTTTAAGTTTCATAGGCAATAAAGTGTATATATATATCAAAGATGAAGATGAAAATATATGTATATTATGTTCAATTGTATGAAATATATATTTGTATAAAATATATATACAATATTACTATACTTTTCTAAGGTCATGATAGGCCATGACCTTACAAAAGTATAGTAATTACTCAATTGCTACGACATACACACCAAAGGACGTGCATACGAATCTGATATAAAGTTACCTGAATATTATGACTCGAATCGAAGATGAAAATAAAGAATCGAATCAGACTCGGAAAATCAGAAGAGAGCAAACATCACCGTAGATGAAAATTACGTCAGTCAATTATTATTCGGCCGGCCTCCATAGCCTAACGTTCTAATACACTACTTACTCCTGATGTTCGCGGCTCAATTCTCTCACAAAAATTTGTATTAATTAGTATGATTGTTTGTCTTTGTCTGGGCTTTGTTGATATTATTATTATTATGTATCGAAACATATGCATGTAATAATTTCAACAAGTTGTTGAGTACCCATAGTAGTAGTTCTGTACAAGTTCTCGCTGTGTATTTTTCCTAGATTATTATCAAAATTAATACACTCATTAAAACGTGGTCATATTAAGTATTGCATTAACCAGGATATCAACAGTTCAGAGTAGCTCTGATTGCCCCGACTGAGATTACAGTCATTATAGTAATCATTATATCAATACGTGAAGCAAAAATTTTGTACACCTTTTTACAAAAATTACGGGAACAGAGGAGTCTGAAACTTTCCACACTTATGGTTTATATGATTATACTTATTACTTAAATACTTATTAAAAGGAGCACAGAAAGTTAATTTTTAATTATGCTTATAAAATACATAAAATCAATAAAAAAGACATTACACAGTATTATAGTCTGTGATAATAGAACCTTAATAATTTTCAAACTTATAATTTAAATTAATTATAGCTATTATATATAGCGATATATTCGATCTTTGGGCCACCACTAATTTTTATAATGAAGTAATTTCAATATCGTAGTTTCAGTACCTTTGAATAGAATATCTTTATTCATTGTTTATAAAACATTAGCCACCCAACCTAATATCACATGGTTGTAATTATTGAAAGGACTTTTTTTCTATTTTAAAATAGAGCCCATATTACACTATTTATAATACTACTATTACATTTATACACTATCCAAAACGACAATTTCAGAATCAATTTAATATGTACTTGATTAAGAAATAAACAGTAACATTAAAAGTACCTAATACTTTTATACCCGAAATTCGTGCCAAAGCCGTGGATTTCAAATCACACATTGTTAAGTTGAATTTTGTTCTTTCTCTTGAATGATTAAGCTGATAAGCTGCGTTTCCGTCGTCTGTCAAGGAGTTTAAAAATTAAAAAGTAAGTGGTATTAGATTTTCATGCAGGAGAGTGAGAGAGAGCATTGTACATGTACCTATAGCAAACCCTAACGGGAATTTATAATTAATTTTTATATTTAATGTTTTTTTAGCCTGATAACAAAAGTTTGGTGTTCTACTTTTATAGAAGGAAACATTTGATAGTGTAAATCAAATTATGTTATTATATTTTGCCTGCTATTATACCTGTATAAGTTGTAGAAATGTGTATATTAATATAGAAATATCTCACATGTATTTTCATTAAAAACATTGTATTTAAATATATGCTAAAAACATGTAATGTTTACAATTTGTTTTTAATGGAAACAAAACGTTATGTATTTCCTTCCTGGTTTACCTATAATATTACTTTTATGTTAAAATGTTTTAGAAAAGAATTCCTTTGAATCCTCTTGGTAAGAAAAATAAAATTATACTTTATTACGTTGTTATTACAATTATGTTTTAATAGCCAACATTAGTTTTTTACCATTCTAAATTGAGCTTTTTAATCACGGTAACTGAGTATAATTTCATTTGTTTAGTTTAAAGGAATTCTTCATAAAACACACTTTATGATGCAAATAAAGCTATTATCTGTATATTTAAGTAAGTCATAGTTCTGCGCAGAAGGTAAGTATGCGAAAATTTTGGCACATTTCTCCATTTGTTAATAATAGTATAGGATATTTTTTGTACAAAGCCAAGCTGAAAAACACCTGAAGTTAAGTGGTAATTCGACGCAATAGTAGTAAGAGTAATCATAAAGTTTGTTTTGTTTTACAAATACTATAAAACAGATCATTAATTATAACTAATTTACTATTTATAAGAACTTTGCAATTATTTACATAATTGCAAAGTTCTTAGTAGTTCTTTCGAACTACTTGATATTTACAGTTGAAATCTACTCAACGTGTATCTGCAGCTATAAAATATGTCATTTAAATCAGTTTCAAATTTGAAATCCTTGTTTTTGTTCAATTTGAATTCGAGGGAAATTACAGATATATTATTTCATTGTTCATGCAACTGGAGTTAGGTACATGCGGGCTAACGGCCCGCCTGATGGTAGGCGACAATATATTATTGTCACGTGTTGTAATTCTAAAAGATCAAGTTGTCTTGCCTTCCTGTCCTGCAATTTTACTATCATATCTCATCGCCCAATCGAAACATGTTCATAGCTATGTATACAAACCTGCTGGGAGGCAGAAATGTATGAAATAGAGATATCCAGATAGAAGACTAGTACTAAGTTTACCTTGGTGAAGTATCTATATATCTAATATCTATTTGGTGCAGGTTGGTCTTTGTATTCACACGTCTAACTTTACTTAAAAATGTAAAGTTAGAACTACATTATTTAAAAGAGCAACACGCAAGTATTTTGCTCATTCTCCTTGTGATGAGACAGCTTTTAGAACGAGCCGTAGATTAAAAAGAAGTGATGACTATTCAAAAGTGCTTCTGTGTAAGTTTATTTGAATAAATAATTTTCTATTCTATTCTAATAAAAGTCTAGATTATAATTTAAAATGGTATTACCATCTTAAATTATAGTCTAGACTTTTATACATAGTTCAAATTTCTCAATTATATAAAACAGTTGATTATGTTTCACTATTCATTCAGCAAATGACTTTCTCTTTTAATAATCTGGTTTTATACATATTTTATCAATTGACACCTACAACACTTTCAATTATAAAATGACGTAATTTTATACTACTTCAAAAAAAGACTACGTTCTTACTTTATTTATAGCAACATTACAGGATATCTTCACAAGTTTTAAGGCTATTATTTAGGCACAGTATCACTTTACACTAATAGAAGGGAAGAAAACGAAAAAATATGGCCTTACAATTTTGCTTATTATAATATTATAGAAAACAAATTAAAGTCCAATGACTTTATATTCTTGGAAAGTATATACCTTAAAGTTGATTCTACGTAAACATGAAAACATCTCGCTCGTTGATTTTTTCTACATAATTTGATGTACATAGGTAGTCGAATTCCAGACCTATACATATTTACCTATAATTTTTTATACCTATAATTTTTTATTAACCTGGATTTTCGTAGAATGGCAATAAATTATTTGTGTTATATATAAACTTCAAATCGTTTTTCTTTTAATTATTGTACTCGTATATGTATATGTAACATTCCTAAGTGAGCGTATTGGGAAAATGTAAAGTTTACTTAGTATGATATGAATAAGGAAATAAATGTAGGTATATAGAAGAAAATGGGGTAATTTATGTTTTTCACTTACAAACGAATTCTATTCAAATCTTTGTTTTTTTTCTACATGGGGTTGTGTATTCGTGTGTGATTGGTATATTTTTTTTATAAATGACATAGAAGCGAAGTTTTACCAAAACTTATCTGTCTGAACGACATGTTTTTACATACATCGTCAAGGCGAGGCTTGAAACTTTCTTCCGTAACAACTTTTGCATAAAAATAAGACCTAGTATTCATTTGTTGCATTTTCTAAAGATTTTTTTTGTTTGTAATGTATAAACTAAGATATTTAAAATTAAATTAATTTATTTTTAATATAGAAAGATGTATGCTGGTAGCAAGTAATAAAGTCTAAATTGTTACATCTTATACATATTTTAATACGTGCATAGATAGTAATGGCGGTTTCGGTGGTCTAACGGTTTAGCACACCGCTTTACTGGGGATGGTCACAGGTTGAATTCCTCGCACGACACAAACATTTGTATTCATGAGTAAGATTGTGTAAGTCTGGGTGTTTTGTATGTATAATATGTATGTATAGTATTTACGAATAAAATCTATATATTTGTATCAGTTATCTAGTACCCATAACACAAGCTTGAGCTAGATTAACTTAGGTCTAGATGGCGCTGTGTGAATTGTACTGAGATTATTATTATTATAGCAAGCCTTTAGTCGTGATACCTATGTATTGTAGATATATCTGTTACGAATTGTAACGTACACTGGGTGTATTTGCGGAACGAAACGTATTAGATACGGTATCAATATTAACATGTACAGCATTCTGAGTCGTATTCATTGATATTACTGTGTAATTAAATCTTACTAATTATGAGGATATCTGAAGTGAAGAGTGCGAATTGACCACACACTAAACCGTCATTACTGGCAAATAAAAAAACAGACTTGGTGGTGTTTCCCATTCCATTTAGAAAGGTGTATACTCTTTTCATAGTGGTTTTAATATTGAATCAGTAGGATGAAGGGGGTTGTTAATAAGGGGAGATAAATCTGGCAAATACGCCACAATAAGATAAATGTATTTCATACCATGACTTTATCCAAGTTTGGACATTATGATAGCGTAATGTACGCTGGTAACTATTCAATTTAGAACACAAAAATTATAATACACATTATTATAATAATATAATTTACATAATGATGTAAAATATCTGCATAAAATTTATATAAAATAACATTCGCAGGTTTTGTTTGTTTTGATATGCAAATTCCACTTGCCTACCTCAATGTAAAAGTTGAGGGATTATAATATGAACAAGTTCGGCATTTACTAACATATATATATAATATGTATGTTTTGGGTTATGCCTGAAATTATATTATTGTCGGTGAAACTTAAATACCTATCCTCTTTACTTATGTAATTATAATAATGTGTGAAAATATAGATTTAGTAACTACTAAATCATCTACATATGTATTTATAATCTACAACTGTAGATTATAAGATTTGTATCAAAAAGTTGTTGTTTTTTGTAATGGACAATCTCAATAAAATACTTAAGTGTAATTTAAAAATTCTTTCAAGAATAAAAAAAAATTAAAATAGTGTTTTATATATTCTCTAATGCTGTTAGCCGTAGCAGAGCGTTATAGCTAAACTGGATAAAAACAGTGGCGAATGCAGAAGGCACTTAAACCCGCGTTTGTATAGAGCGACTGATGGCTAACTCCTGCCTGACGGATTCGGCTTTAATCTGAATGTACCGCAGTTTGCAGCAGATTCTAGTCTTCGTAATCACGAATTCAGCGAGGCAAAAGAGTACAATAGGAGATGCCTACAAAGCCTTAGTTGCTGGGAAGGTTAAATGACTAGTAAATTATATAGAAGATGGCAAATAAACACAAATTTTATAAGAAAAATATGGTACCATATGAAAAATGTTCATATTTAAATAAATCAAGATGCTACAAATGTGAACCCGACCTAATGAACTCGACCTTCACAGAGCTTCGCCCTAAAACTTCGTATAAATATTGAACACTTATTCAATTCCAATTCCAATGTGGATACTATTTTTATATAAGAATAAAATATGATACACAGATAGATCACATTCTAAATTAACATTTAGGATAATATGAATCCGATCCGGCCCAATAAAAAGACAGGTTTTTATTTTGACGTATATTTTTTATTAAAGTGTTTGGGCTATTTCTAAGTGTTTTAGAACTATAGAGATCGAACGTTTAGCCTTTCAAGGACAAGAATTGAAGGGTATTCTTAGGAGAGATGGTTTTTATCTCCTCAGTAAAAATATACTTCTTGCATTTGTTGATAAGCAAATACATACAAATCTTTAGCAAACCGTATTTTCTGCCATATAGGTAAATATGACGATACAAACATATCTTTATTATTTATGTACACGAACACAGTAAAGTAATAAAAGTTCATTATGTTTTGTTAAACAAACGGATAACCTGCTTCCATAAAAATGTAATATCTACTTACGAAGGTCACGAATACGTGACAGACTGTGACAAATAATGTATTACATACCTACCACCTGAGAGCGTCAATGGGATTTTATGTTATTTAATTACTATGAGTGACGTATACTGTTTATCCCATCTGGCATAATAGTCGTGTGTATATAGATGTTAAAACGTAAGCAGCAATAAATATTCATGTCATATATAAAACCTATAACCGCATACAAATCTATTTTAACTATAAAACTGTATCGTGCCTTAGTAGTTTACTGCACTGAAAGTTCAGTTTCAAACCGGCCGACACCAGAAACTGTATATCAGTTTATATTACTGACTACACTCCAGTGATGGAAACTCTAATATAAAACAAAAAATAATACAGATGATAAGTTTGTCACTGGTGCGGTGGGATCCAAATGTAGTCAACAAACTGTTGGCATGTAAAATTTTGTGTTTATCACGACGTTGGCACTTAAGGCTGCCTCAGACTACCCCGTCTGAGATAATCGTCAAGTAATATTATTAGTAATTAAGTCAGTAAGGAAACATTATGCAATGGAAACACTTTTGCGCAATATGACTGACATAGTAAATGCAACGCTACAAAATACGTTGCGAAGTGGCACATGTATGCCTTCACGTATTTATATATGTATATACAACTAAATTTATAGCGTAAATCCTAAATAAATCCAGTTTATTCTTTATTATGAATTAATAATAAAATATTAGAAACAAATTTCTATAAAAAAAATCTATTATATTTTGATATTTGATATTTGAATTTAAACTTGAGTATTTTACTAATAATTCATTATTTTTCTTTTGTAATTTTATTTTGTGGTATACAATTTTAATGTTACCATATTATTATATAACAATATTTCGCCATATTGTGTACATTATCAACTCTATAAGCTGCCATTTTTCAATCTATCTAGCTAATTTAGGTATTTACTAAATATCATTTGGTATTTTGCAATATCAATGCTAAATAATATGCAAATTTATTCGATGAAGGATTACTAAAGTACCAAAACCAAAAAAGCACAAATATTCTTAACTGATAAAGTTTATCAAATACCTAATCGATAATAAATTCAATATATATTGATTTTTCGGACAACTTATATATTTAAGATTTAAATCACTAAACAGAGTTTAGGTGATATCGCAAAACAAACGCCCCAATTGCGTTAGTGTTACCGACTCGCAGGTATAGCACATACGTGCGAGGCATCTTTATAATACATTGCAATTGCAATATGTAAGATTTGTTTAAATATTTATTTCCTTATATTTTCACTGGCCCTGAATAGCAACTAGTTCAAATTAAGTAATCTACTCATGTGCCAAATAGACAGTTTATTTTCAAACTATGTATTTATCAACTGGCTTTATAAAAAAAAAGTTGTTGCCCATTGAATTATATTGTTTAAATGGATATACTACTATGTAGATCTTATAATTTATTCAATATTATTCCAATTGTGTTTTTATTTGGAACAAAGTATCCCGTATTAATATTGTTTCCACATTCATTCCTCTAATCACATATATAGTTATTTTTATTATTAAAAGTACTAACAGAAGATTTTCCATTTACCTCCATAAGCATAATAACAATATACGTGAAATAAACCTAATTTGTAATAATAAAAGTAATTGTTCATACTCAATATTTCTCTCTATAAAATACCAAAATACAGCATAAGGAAATAAATTACAGATTTACTGTAGATATATACCAATCTCAATAGAATCAATGCAAAATTATCAAATTGGTTTTTGCGGCGGTCTGCAATGCATGATCATTTTATTGACTCGCTTTATGAAGCCGGTATTTTTCCCAGAAGATTCTCATTAGAACGCCCACACAGAGCAATGTTTTACATTAATAGTTAAGGAAAATGTTAATATTAAAGGAAAATATGAGATTTGAGAATGTAAAAAATATATGGTTAATTGGCATAAAAACTTACACCCATGTACTCCGTATAAAAAGTTAACGATTATAATAAAATGAACAAAAGCAATAAAATCTCCATATTCATTATATATGTTATTCAAATTGAAATAAATTATGCAATCATAATTAAAGTTTATTTAATTCTTTTGTTCCGCACAAAAATATCTCCAATGAAGACAATTAAATGGGATTTAGAAATATATTATGTGTATAAACTAATATTATGATGAGAAGGAAGGAAAAAAATTTGGTTTGTTGTGAATAAACAATAATACCTATATGATTTAAATAATTTATTATCAGTGATTATCGGAATAAGATAGATACCCTGTTGTATCTATTTTGTTTAAAAAATTAAAGTATCCGTACGATATCAGGGGATTCCAGACTACATACTGGTAGTATATAGTGAACTGGCTGGCTATTAGCGTTTGTAATACAGAATCGCCAAGCAGTTGAGTTTAGCTATATACTACCTGGAAAATAAGAGTTTATGATTCGCTCCCAGTTATAACAGTTATGCATTGAAATTGTTGTTCACGCACGGGATTTTCATTTAATATTAGACATAGACATCTACATAAGTACTCTATGTATCCTTAAAATAGTAAAATTGCTTTTAATAAAAAAGAAATTCAGTTGAGTTTCTTGCTAGTTCTTCTCAATTGAATCTTTATATTGAACTGATTGGCAGAGAAAAAATATGAATACAAAATAATTTACGTTCATAAGCGGCTAAAATGTTCTATATGAATAAATATTTCTTCATTTGTTTTGATATAAAAAAAAGTTACAAAAGTTTAACGCACCTTTATACAGTTCCCTCTGCCGCTCTGCTAACTTTATCACATAGCCTTACAACATATAACCATATACGATAACACTCACGTACTGTGAACTAAGTACGTGAGTAATTTGACTTTTAAAACGAACCATGTACTCATTTAAAGAGAAGCTATGTATGAAATAGTATATAGACAAATTTAAAACTACATAATATTATAAATTTATAAGTCTGACTGTCTCCTTCTTACCTGCTCAGGACTAAATCAATGAACAGATCTTAATTATATTTAAAATGAAGATAGACAGTATCATAATAATGGGAATACACTGTGTTTTATACAAAAACATAGTTTCTGTGATTTAGCAATTTAGCACACTTTCTTCCGATGGTCGCGGGTTCGATATCGATGAGATGATGTATATATTCTCTATACATTTGTATTCGTGAGTAAAATTATTTCATTGGATCCGGAATATTGTACATTTTTTTTAAATATGCAAGATTTTAAGTTCTATGAAAACATGCCGCTGGTTTTCAGTGGCATGCAACTTAAACTAAAAATAATAAGCAATAAATAAAATAACAGATAAACAACCAAAAAACCAGAAATAAATGCAATACAATTAAAGTCTTCGCATAAATTACAGTATTATATTATTTCAGGGATTGCGTTAATTCAGTTACACGTTGGATTAGATATGGAGTAAGGAAAGTTACTGAACCCAAAATAATTACTACATAAATTTGTTATCTTCCAACGAACCTAGAGGGCCCTGTACAAGGAAGGGGGAAAGTCATAGACCTCTATTATAAAGTTTGTGGTATAATTATCCCCGGCCAGGGGTTGGGTACTTTTTATAACAGCAACGAAAAGAAAATGTATGTTCATGATATATTCTACTAGCTTAAATAAAGATTTCCTATTTCGTTGGTTTATTGTATTTGTGTGATTTATTATTTCATTATAAAATTACTTTAAGTATAGAATCAACGCCATAAATCTTTACAAGTAAGTATAAAACAAAGTCGCAACTGTATGTTCGCTGACATGTTTTAAATTAGCCAACGGGTTTTAAAGCAGTTTACAGCAATAGATAGAGTGATCCAAGAGGAACGTATATATATATATATATATAATACATGCATGTAATAGTATAGAACAAGCTTAAAAATTTCAAATATTTGTAAGGCATACGCGCGAAGCCGGAACGGGTCGCTAATAATTTTACAATTATAAAAATTTTAATGCAATTTTAAAGATAATAATCAAAATTTATTCCCATTGGATGAATTTGAATAGGAGATAGCTCGATATATACCTATTTAAATACTTCTCAACTTCGAAAAATAAGTAGTTATGTTTAAGTATATTATGCGATGTCTGGTAATCAATTAATTATAATGTACCGTATGTATTTTATGAGAAGAGTTGAAATTCAGTAATAGTATTGCAAATAGTGTATTTTCATTTCTTTTTTTTTTTTTATGGCTTGGCACGTTTGTGTATTCGCTAAATATAATTTAGGAACCGGTAATGCAATATTATTTTTAATTTAATAGGGAAGATAATATGGGTAAGGATTTTTATAACGTTCCTCAGGAGTAAAAATGAGAACCATGGCTTTTATTCTGAATTCTATAATGTTTATGGCATATTTAATATCCATAGGCAATGATTACCGCTTTCTGTCATATAAAAACCATGATCTTGGTTGTCATTCTAAGTGTCATAAAAAATCGCTTTTTGTTCACCGAAAAAACTTAATGATAATTATGATTGCCTAGAAGAATGATAATTTTTTGTGATAATAATACAATAAATTTTCTCACACTTCTGCGAATACACTGATTTAATTTTTTTTATGTAAATTCGACCTTGACTTGTTCGTGACCTGCGTCTTAAAGATTTAAAACAAAAAACGGACGGCATTTTTATCAATGGGGGATACAATTTCGTTACTCCTAAAGTACATTTGTATGGAGTTAAAAAATATTTGTATCTTACTATACTTTTGAATCTTACTATACGTGAACGGAACCTGCTGTACCTGGGTCACATAATGCGGAATGAAAAATGCAGTCTTCTGCAATTAATCATACAGAAAAATTCAGGGTTCCCTGTGGTATAATAGATACTTTTTATAGACCAACGTCATATTTATTATTTATCTAGCTGTTGATTGACATTGTAGAAAAACACGAAACTATGTCACTATATTCGTAACATATTAAATATATTCCTCAATTACTATATTTTAATACAACATAAATTTGGCGACGAGATGTCGTTGGAACGTTTTCATTTTAATATATTTGACAACAATACAGAAGACTGGGATTACTATATACAAAGATTTGAGATCGAGTTACAACTTCATGGGCTTGACGGAACAACATCAGATAGTAATAATAAGAGAAAACAATTACTTCTCTCCCGAATCGGTCCAACATCATTCAAGGTACTTGTGGATTATTTTCGACCGACTCCCGTGACATCGAAAACTTACGAGGAACTTATTAAAGTACTACATGAATATTATGGCAAGAAGACCTACGTTCTCTCCGAACGGTTATCTTTTGCTACAAGATATAGAAACGAAAATGAGACAATTTCACAATTTATACTACAACTTCGTTCACTCGCTGGATACTGTGAATTCGGAAATACACTAGAAGAACGAATTCGAGATCAACTAGTAATCGGCATTAATAACATTACATGGCAACAGGAACTCATCAAAGAACATCCAACGAATGATTCGAAACTTGCTGATATTATCGCTACACTGAACAAACTGGAACAAGCAGAAATACAGAGTCAACGTTTAACAAACAACAATTATACTACTATGGAAACTACTAATGAATCACCGCAAGCTGTAAACAAACTTAACATCAACAACAATAGAAAACCCGGAAAGAAAACAAACATTCCCTCAAAAAAATGTATATTTTGTGGAGGAAAATACCACCAAAATTTGAACGACTGTCCTGCAAAGGGGAAAAGATGCAATGCTTGCAATAAAATGAACCATTTCTCGAGCGTTTGTATAGGTAGTGGTCATTTAAAAATAAACAAGTATAATACAAGACAAGTTTCAATAAAGAAACATCGTACTGATAGCGAAAATGAAGATTCTGATGCTGAGAGCACACACACTCGTGCGGTTGGTTTTCGTAATCCTGCCAGCAAAATTATGATATCGACGAAACTTAACAGTATAGAAGTTGATATGTTATATGACCCTGGGGCAGTACACTCAGTTATTGGCAAATTGTTATGGAAAGCAATTGGTCGACCAACACTAAAAAAATGTAAGAATCTTGTTGCCTACACAGACGTCAAGATCGAGACTCTGGGAATCTGCGACATAACCGTAATGGCCTTTAATAGTGTGAAGATATTGTCAGCCTATGTAACAAAACATAATGACTTACCTTTATTTGGATTAAATTGGTGTTTACAATTCAACCTACCTATGCCACCGGGGGCTCGGCTCTGTAACATAAAAGAACCCATAACAAAAACAATTCCCCCTATAACAGGACAACATAATAAGGATGAGGTTGAATGTTTACTAAAGGACTTTAAAACACTATTTGATGGGAAATTAGGTACAATTAACTGTCATACTGCCAAGATCCATATTCCTAACAATGTACGTCCTAAGGCTTTCAGACCACGACCAGTTCCATTGGCCCTACAGGACCAAGTCAACGACGAATTACAGCGTTTAGTAAGAGAGGGGTTCTAGAACATATTGATACAATGGTAACGCCGATTGAGTGGGCATCACCTATAGTCATTGCAATTAAATCTAATGGAAACGTACGTATTTGTGCTGATTTCAAAGTAACGATCAACCAGCATGTACAAGTTGATGACTACCCCTTACCAAGGTTTGAGGAAATTACATCCAAATTAGCTGGGGGTCAATTGTTTACAAAAATAGACCTTAAAGACGCCTACCTTCAATTATTGGTACACCCGGACTCCAGGAAGTACTTAACGATCTCAACACACAAGGGTTACTTCCAGTATAAAAGATTACCCTTTGGTATATCTTTTGCACCAGCAGTTTTTCAAAGAACCATGCATCAAATCCTAAGTGGGCTGGATGGTGTTGTATGTTACCTCGATGACATTTTGATAACGGCGGAAAACCGACATGAGCACATAAAACGAGTCAGAACAGTCTTACAAAGGCTACAAGAAGCAGGTATTAAAAGTCAGATAACTAAATGTTTCTGGTTACAGGAGAGTGTAACTTTCCTTGGTCATAAGATTGATAAAAACGGTTTACACCCAACATCGGAGCGAGTTGAAGCTATCAAAAAAATGCCAACTCCAATGAACGTGGCCGAATTATGATCCTTTTTGGGTTCCATTACATACTATGGTAGATTTATAGACAATTTACATGTTAGATGTGCACCGTTGTATCGTCATTTGAAGAAGAACCAAAAATGGGATTGGACCAGCGAGGATACCCAAATAACAAACGATCTGAAAAACATTTTAACATCGAACGAAACACTTGTCCACTATGATGAGAAACAGCCTATCTACGTCAGTAGCGATGCCTCTGATAAAGGAATTGGAGCAGTGTTATTTCATAAAATTAATAACATCATGCGTCCAGTCGCATTCGCCTCCAGAAATCTTTCCGAAACAGAACGTCGATACTCAACAATCGACAAAGAGGCATTAGGGATTGTTTATTCAGTAACAAAGTTCCATCAATACCTTTATGGACGAAAATTTACTTTGCTAACAGATCATAAGCCTCTTGAACGTATTTTTAGTCAAGAAAGAGAAACACCCAAAGTCGCAAGCAACCGATTACTTAGATGGGCCATGATCTTAAACAGTTACGAGTACACCATAAATTACCACACGGCTAAGGAGAATACTCCAGCAGATGCACTTTCAAGATTACCGCTGCCAAACTCTGATTTAACTATAGAAGAACGAACAGGGTTACCCCAATTTGCCCATCTCTTACATCTTAGACTGAGTAATATACCCGTAACAAAACAAAAACTTAGAAAAGAGACACTTAACGATATAAACCTTAACAAAATCAAAAACTTCATAACAAATTATTGGCCGGAAAAAAAAGAACTACCGATAGAAATGCATACTTACTTCGAGAAACGAGAACAATTGTCATTTGAAGATGGAATTATCCTGTGGAACGGAAGACTATGTATACCAAAAAAATTACAATCAGCCATACTAGAAATGTTACATGACGGACATAATGGGGTAAATGCTATGCAGTCACTGGCAAGATTGCATGTGTACTGGTCAAACATAGACAAAGATATTCAAAATTTTTCGAAACATTGCAAATTATGCCAATCTTCAAAAACCAACACTAACTCTGCACCGGTGTACCCTTGGGGAGTGCCGCCGGAACCATGGCATAGATTACATATAGATTTTGCGGGACCATTTCTCGGGTACATGTGGCTTATAGCAATAGATGCTTATACAAAATGGCTGGAAGTTATACCAATGAAATCAACAACATCAGGAGCAACAATAAGTCGTCTAGACAACATATTCGCCACATTCGGTATTCCGAAATATATAGTTACAGATAATGGCCCTCAATTCATATCAAGCGAATTTAGAAGCTACTGTCAGAGTATCGGCACAACACACATAAAAACAACACCATATCACCCTAGAACTAATGGGTTAGCTGAACGTGCTGTCCGAACATTCAAAGAACGTATGCTTGCCTCGGATAAGAATATTGACATACATGGACGCCTTAACAGAATTCTTCAGGCATACCGGAACACAACCCGACGTTCAACGAACAGAACCCCTTACGAAGCGATGTTTGGAAGAACAATGCGTACTACCTTCGATTTATTGAAACCTAACATCCGAGACGATCTAGAAAGAACGCGATTATATAAGGAGTTGAGACCAACAAACAAAGAAGTTGTCCCACCAACATATAAACTTGGAGATAAGGTTTGGGTAAATAAGCCCTTGACAAAGGGATCAGATCCTGCAATAATAACGAAATGTAACGGACCATACTCTTACGAGGTGGAGTTTTCAAATGGAATTCGTAGCCGTAAGCATTCCGATCAATTACGTCCAAGATTGAGCGGCAGTCAGGATGATGACCCTACAAGTGCTTACACCCACTACTATAAACGTATAGACACAGAGGATCAATTACAACATGGTGATTATAGAAACCAGCTATCACCGATACCCTCTACGAGCGCGCAACATCCTGAGGGTCCAATAGTGTTTCAAGATGAGGATGCAACTTTTCCGTCGACATCACGTGGCGCCACTGCCACTACCACAACACCGCAGCTGCAAGTGCCACGTCGTTCGCAACGCCAGCGGAAACTACCAGCACGATTAGGTTTATAGAGACTAGAAGCTTTGTTTTCCATTGGGAGGGAGTAATGTGGTATAATAGATACTTTTTATAGACCAACGTCATATTTATTATTTATCTAGCTGTTGATTGACATTGTAGAAAAACACGAAACTATGTCACTATATTCGTAACATATTAAATATATTCCTCAATTACTATATTTTAATACAACATTCCCGAAGACCAGACTGACGCTGTACTCGTGGTTGTAAAACCTCAGGCAGTGGTTTCGGATGAGCACCAGGTCTCTTTTCAGGACCGCCGTGGACAAAATAAAGTTTGCCATAATATTCGGCCACCTCCTATAGGAGATAGCACCTACAGAAGATATATTTGTACGTTAACTTCTACAGTAACTAGATACAATAAAGATCATAGAATTGTCCTTAATTATTCAAATTTATTTTAAAAGTGTTTAAGCTTAAATCCGTGGTGAATTCAGCGCATCTGTTTGAATATCTCATTTGGTTACGGCAATTAAAATTTTACTGCACTCTTGTTATTTTACCGTGTCAAATTAACTCTATTTAACAAGTAAGAATGCATCAAATAACAAGCAGTAAAACATAACTAGTTTTTACTAATAATTAGTGTCACAAAAGTAACTGACCCAATGACACAAATTTGAACAAAATTCGACATACCTATAATAAACATAATATCTCAGGAAAATTCACACAGCGCCATTTATTCCCAAGCTAAGCTGTACTCGTTTTA
Organism: Achroia grisella; assembly: GCF_030625045.1. Classification (NCBI taxonomy): domain Eukaryota; kingdom Metazoa; phylum Arthropoda; class Insecta; order Lepidoptera; family Pyralidae; genus Achroia; species Achroia grisella. The sequence continues at coordinate 1,516,937 of NW_026712999.1, forward strand.
AGTGTACTGGGCAAATTGATATAAATACTTAGAAAACACCCAGACAGATAAAAAGAATCATACTCATAAATACAAAATTTTGGACCATGCTAGGAGTCGAACGCGCGATCAGAAGTAAGGTGGTGTCCATTACACCACAGAGGCCGCCTACGTATATTTATTTATTGAATTGAAAAACTATCTTTTGGGGTATAGTAATAGGGAACAGTGAGCCTATTGCTATCAAAATAGAGTTTCAGATTGATCTCCACGTTGAGCTGATTAACATTTCTTCATCGTCATTATCATCCACAATTGGTGCTTCTATAGTGGCACGGCCGGCATTAACGGTATATTAGCGCAGGCGAGCACACCTTCTATAGTCCATATTCCATGTATATTAAATTAATACATATAATAAATTATTATTAGCTACGAAGTGATGGTGCTGCACTGCCCTGTAAGTTGTGTTTCGATTGACGGCTCACAATATGTCAGTAATTACATAGTAAGGGGCATAACATCTTAGTCCTCGGGAGTAGCAATGTATGAATGGTTCTACGGCTGTCACAGAATGAGTTTTCTATAGTGCTGTTCATTTGTTTAAGTAGCACATACTAGTAGGGCATTTCAGTGATATAAGAAAGCCTATAAATAAATAATTACAATATTTATCTATGTAGTTGTAGATAATAAATAGCCGATGACACTGAATAATATAACAATGCAATCAAACAGAAAATAGAAGTACATACTATCAATCTCTTTGTTGCCGGAACCTTAACTTGCTAACCTCGACCTAAAGTCCATATTGAGACCGTATCACAAATATCACTATCAATTCACACGTCAGGATATAACGTAGGTGTCCCGGCATTGTCATCCAATCACTGTTCTGAGCAATTGCTTTAATGGGATCTACCTACATCTGGTTTAGACTTCTCTAATAGTCTCTAACTAGGAAATGCCTATCGTGCTTTATCACCAGGTGGTAAAGTTTAATTTTGTAGTTATATTTGCGTAAGAGATATGCGTCCCTGGTATGCCGAGTGTGGCATAACTCCGATATTGTGATAGCAATGTTGCCGGTAAATTGGATTACCCCTTTTCTAAGCATTCTTGTAATGGACGTATCATTAAAAATATGAAGTATTAAATAAAAACATGTGTTATAGACGTTAAATAACATCAGTTTTTATATGAGCGACACTATAAAAATGTGGCAATATATACTTCTGTCTTATACTCCAGTACAGAAACAATGGTAAAAAATTCAAGATATGACAGGTTCCCTGTCGGTAACGTCCAAATATATACGGGGAAATTAAAGTTGCTTTTACCACGATGTACGATGTTGATAATATCTCTGACTACCCATTCATGATTAGACCCATAAAGATACATTTATAAGACTATAATTGTGTGTGCATGTAAGCTCGTAGGAATACTTAGTACTTATACTTAAGGTTACTTAGGGAATACTAACGAGTTTTTGCTAAGAAAGAATGGATTTAATCTGAACCAGAAGTTATTCAGCCCGAGAGACTAAGTCAGAAATTATATAATATTCAATATTGTAAGCTCTGTATGTTTTGCAGAAGCAAAACATATGCTAAATGTAAATGGATTTTTTTAGTGTAGCTAACACCAAAAAAATCTATTTTCTATATTTTATATATTTCTACTAAACCAATAGGGATTGACGCTCTCTATTCTCTATATTTATATAAGTAGCTATATTTACTATACAATCTCTCGTAGTAGATTTAAAAGACATTGTAGTCTATTTTATCTATTTGTCATAAGATAACATCAACAAGTAAAGTATAAAAGGAGACATATAAATTTTAAATATTGAATTTTCCCTTCATAAATACTCATTTGTAAATGGTTTTAAATACATTTCTGAGTGAAGGGTCATCTGCCCCAGCGTAGCCGTAATATGATGTTAAATAGTGGTTTTTAGCAACTAATCCTGAGTGTCGTTATAGTAGCAAAGAATGGCCAACTAGAAGTTAGTCTATTCGAGTACATTTTATTTATAAATAGCTACAGGGTGTACATGTATTATACATATAAACCTCCCTCTTGAATCACTCTATCTATTGCAAAAACTGCAATAAAACTCGTCGCATAGTTTAAAAGATACTAAAGATGAAGCAGTGGGTAGGAGAGTATTCAATTTCCTTAGGCCATTATTTGATAAACTTAAAAGTGAAGATTTGCTATTAAAATATAAATCTTCGCGAATTATTATAGTCATATCTGAGATACTAATTTGTAAATCACTAGCTCTTATCAATCTGGTTTTCGAGATGAAAGTTAGACTATGGCGATCCTTGCGATACAATTTATATTTACATGAAATTTGATTAAGAACCAATTTAGTGAAAATGTTACAAACATAAATAGACGCTTAGCGGATGATACAGATAAGACAAGGATAAAACCTTAACATAATTATTATAATTTATCTACCGCAATTTAAAAGATGAAAGATGAATACTAATATATCTTATATTAGTCAATATTTTTTTATTCGTTTTGTCTATCAACATTATTAGCTAGACCAAGTTATAAGATCTTATAAGATCAATTTTCAAGGTTCAGAGTCCAAGGTTAAATGGCTAAAATATATGCAAAAACTCCTTCATCTATGTATCTCATAACATCTCAAGTATGTAATTTATTACTGCATTATCAAGGTTAGAAATAGTAATTAGAAGTACGTACAATTGCAGTATTACCATGTAATTATTGTTTTTTGTTTTTGAAAAGTCTGGCATACTTTAATAAATTAAATTATAACATACGAATTCAGAAGCATTTAAATATATGTTTTTATCATTTTCATTAAAAATATCGAGAGAGCCTTTTCTTTTTAATTTGTTAGCAGTCTTTTCACCGTAAAGGTAGTCAGAAATATACTTATTTATACACACAAGTTTTTTAATATGTCATTAATTGTCTACGTCATGGTGAAGAGTCCAACGTGGCAGTGGGTAAGCCTTACAGCCTTTTCCATTTTGGTTTGTTATCGGTGTCTCTTTTCACCCATGAAGTAGATATTTATTTATATTAACACACAAAGTTTTTTTTAATATCGGCAATATTTGAAGTCACGACCTTTTAGGTCAGTCGGAGTATTACTACTACTAGACTACGATAATTTCAATCTAATTGGCTACAATTATTTCTTGGTTAGTAATTAAATGTTGAATCTATAATGAATTTATTTATATCAAAGGAATATGACCTTATTGGTATCTCACTGGTTTCCCCACGAACAGGAATCGCTTTACTGCATCTGTTTAAAAGCACAGAATAAATAGATTACATCTATAAGGAAAGTGCCGTGCATTGATTGTGGCATTAAGTTTTGCGCACAAAGGTATTACCCAAAGTAAACCCATTCTCTTTTTAAAATATAAAACAAGTAAAAAATATCTTTGTCTAAAACACTATAAGGTTAAAAAAAAGAGTTTTTTAATATATATTGAAGTCCCAACGAAAAAGTATAATCATAACATAAGGTTGCCAAGCAAAGTGACTTAATCGAGATATTTTTATGACATCAAAACAAAAAGATTTAGTTGATAAACTTCAGACATTCAAATTCTACAACTATCAACGCATTTTTAAGTTGAGGAAGGGACTTCACCAACAATTTATCTTGGCGGTTCTTTTGTTTTAATTATTATAACCTTTTGTCATTTTCATCTGTTTTTCGATTATTCTATTTATAGCTATTCTTTTGGTAATTCCTAATATTAAAAGAATATGCATTATTATAATTTAGTACTGCTATTTCATTTTAATGTCAGAGCAGCCATAATACACTAACTTGCCCTCCAGTTAAGGTTTCATAATTAATTATTCAGCATGGGCCTCTTAGTACACTGCCATAAGACAACCGCAACGATTATCTTCTTACATTTGTGACCGACGGTCACAATAATATAGAGGTCCATTTAGTAAGATAAACTTACATCTCGAAAACCTTTCTTCCCCATTAAATGGACCTGAGGTTAGACTATCTAAAAAGTCGTCTGCGTGGGTCTCATGCCAAGCAACTTATTTTGTGAACTGTAGGATATAATTCAGCAGTAAAATCACAGGTAGAGTCACGACATTTTAGTCCTTTATGCCATTCTAAAGGTATAAAGTACCTGTCTTGCCTACACTACGCGACCAAGGAACAGGACATTGTCGACTACATCCGGACCAAGACTAACCTAAACTTGAGGATGACACAGCTAAAACGAGTCACAACGCGAGCTTCAAAGCGTTTATGGCACGAGTCTACCAACATGCTGTCCATCTTCATGAAAGAAGACTACTCGCCGAAGGGATACCGTACCGGCGCTACCGTGGCAGATTGTTATAGTGAATGTGGTGACTACAAAAACAATAATACTATTAGTCCGCGCAAGGTATATATAATATGGGTTTGGTATTGTTATGTAAATAATATAATATATATAAGTTGCCTGAAGCTAATAAATAAAAAAGTGGTATTTCATGATAAGGTTACATTCATGTATATAAAAGATGTTTAGCACTCACCATCAAGTGTGGCGTCAGCTTGTTTACGATTATAATTAAATAAAAAAAATCGGTTCCTTTGTTTTTACTATGTCATAAAAATATAATCGGCCTAAGAACTACATTTCCAGAAAACATTTGAAAGTAGCGCTCATTAGGACATAGTAGTAGATGCGAACATCAAATTCAGTTTAACCCGAATAGGATCTAAAAAAATGTAGATCTATAACGTAGCATTAATGAAAGCCACTAGTAGCAATGGCGTTGTGCGCAATCACCCCATAACCATTACACATAATAGCACTAGTAAATCTGTATGTACACTCGGCTTCAAAAATACATACATATATTAGGTGACACAGTGGTAAATATACTCCAAAAGATTTGAAACATAGCATGCAAAGTATCTGATGTAGACTTCTTCTCGATAATTGTATTGAAAAGAATTAGGCAGATACTCGTTCTTGTGCATTATTTAAAATTGGAATGTTTTCCAATCTTTTTTTTCTCTTTCTGGCTCCGGCGATTTTACAAACTTGTTAGTGAAGATAATTTGTGCTGAATTATTTGAAATTGGAATATGTTTTAAAAATAATTATAGTGCTAAAGGTTGCCACAGAGTATTATAAATTATGAGAATTGAACCAAATTTTAATTTATGTTTTTACATAGATTTGTTGGAATTTAAAATCTGTGATGGTTCTAAAAATTACTTTTACAATACGAATTCTTCTTCTACGAAATTCTTACGAATGAGGCGAACCTATATGCCTATAAAATCTCCAAAATTACTATATGCACAATTTGTATACATAAAACAATTTGTACCATAATTTTGTACAAAAATAATGTTTGTTCTAGACACAAGCCCGTTCAGTACTTTTTAAATATTCTTAAGAAGACTTCCGGATGAAGTCGAAACAAGTGTCGCGAAACATGAAAACGGGGTAAATACGTTTTAAGTTATACTTGTATATATTGTAGTTATAAAATGTTAGTGCCACATGATCATTTTAAATAACTGATCGCCTTGCTAATATGTATTACAAACGCGAATGTTTATGAGTATAGATGGATAGATGGATGGATGAACGTTTGTTACTCTTTCACACAAAAACTACTAAATGGAATTTGATGAAACTTTACAGTAATGTAGCTTATACATTAAAATTGCAGTAAGCTATAATTTTAAAAGGTATTATGGAAATTGGGCGAAATATAATGATAAATATCAATGAAGTTTAATGCAAACCATTTTGCGCGGGTTGGATAGTAGTTATAATAAAATGATCATTCGGATAGTGTCCATTATTATTGAATTTGTGTCCCCCAAGATAATATTGGCAGTTCCTGATACTACGTACGTATGGAGTTGATTATACATAGGTACCTGCCGGTTAGATCAAAGGCGGAGTATCCTAGCATGTTCACGATAGATTAAGATCGACATGAAAGCATCTATAATCATAATGTCACATCACTAGCATTTATTGCTTGATGGCCTTAGGGGAGTATTCCATTATCAAGTACGTTGTATCAGTGCTATATGAATTTGTCAATTTATGACGGGTACTATAATAAGATTTTGAGAACGGTCTAGCCAAGAGGTTTACTCTCTGAATTACTCTCTAAATTTGCCTGATTAAATTTATATTTCTGACTGACATTCGCCATTTATTGCAACACCCATAACAAATAAAAAATAACGAGACGACACGACGAGAGACGGCAGTAAGTTTTCCAATTGATATACAAAAATGAGCGAGTTAATGAAATCAAAATTAAATTAAAATATATTCACTCATGTAGGTCCATTACAGACTCTTATGATATGTCAAATCTACCGTCAGTTCGGAGTACTTTCGAGCTAGGAAGAACTGACAAGAAACTTTGCTCTCATTATTTTCTTGAGCTTCTACTAACATGTTTAGAAAAATGTAGATTCATTTTTAAATTACTAATTAGGGATAAAAGAGTGATCACCAGCATATGCTATCGCAATTTTTTGAAAATATTCAAATCAGTGGCCGTAACTCAAAAAGACCAGTTTCCACAAACACCACCCTTTCACGACTATGACGGATGAGTCAGCTATCATTACACTCAACCATACTAAAGATACACAACAATTCATAATTACTTTTATCTAGGGTAACAGTAGGTTTCTGATTGTCAGTATGGCTTTCGCCAGTGTAATATAACTGAAAAAATGGTTATTTGTCGAAAAAGCCTATTTTCATGCTTAGACCCATAAAGATACATTTATAAGACTATAATTGTGTGTGCATGTACGCTCGTAGGAATACTTAGTACATATACTTAAGGTTACTTAGGGAATACTTACGAGTTTTTGCTAAAAAAAAAATGGATTAATCTGAACAAGAAGTTATTCAGCCCGAGAGACTAAGTCAGAAATTACATAATCTTTAGCTCATTCGTATGAACAATTCAAGACAGTATAAATATTATTAACGAATACCTACATCGTAATCTTAGTGCGCGCACACACTCTTCTTAATAAATGTAGTTCCTTTCTAAACAACTCCACCGTCTATGTCACCGGAAAAAAATACGAACTTAAAACAATATAATCCAGAGTCGTTACCTACTCATTAAATTAACAAACAATTAGGTTTCACATATTAGTATTTTTTTCTCTTGGTATTTTTTTTTTTTGCACCCTGGCGTAGCACCAGTGGATGATGATCGAAGAAGTCAAGTCAGATAGCCTGTCGTGGCGAATTAACCATAAAGGAAAACCATTATGGTTAGGAGTCCCTCTCGTTGATCTATATTAAAGATACCTTTTATATTCGCTAGAATTTATGCACATATCCGTCTCAAAACATGCCCGTCTGCCCTTAATAAACAATGATTCCTAGAATTCAACCATCTCCGGTTACATCTGCGATGACCTTTTAAAGATCTAGGTGATTTAACACCCAACATTCTGATAGACACGGGTTCGATACCCACAATATGTAAACAGGTAGGCGAGTGAAAATATATTTGCAAATTTTTAATTAGCCTATAAATTTTTGCCTATTACTGCATCTGTCATCCATTGACCGAAATACAACTTAGAAATTAAGCAGAAATACATGAACCAGAGGTGCAGACGACTTTGTGCGAAGTCTAACTTATTTTTGAGTGGTTTGGGCTTTAGAGCTTTAGCACTGCGATCTACATAGACCCGTCAAGCACAAGAATTGAAGGATACCCTTAGGGAGCGATGGTTGTATCAGGATAGAGTGTATATTTTCCAACGGAGATATTTCTTTTATGCATGTGTGGCTACAACTAACCTTTAGGATCTCTCTAAATCTAACTTGGTAGAACATATTAGAAATATATAATATGTAGAAGGATATAGGTTGTATTTATTCTGGGTAATCAAAAAAATGTCTGCATAGATGTGCAAACCCACGTATAAAGCCTACTATATAAATTAATAAAAAAAGCAAGAAAATGGATGCTAGTGTTCTCTTTAAATATGTACATAAATAAATAAATATAGATAATACAGCACACACATACATTATCATATCCTTACCTTCAATTTCAAATATAGGTGATATTTGCAGTCGCTGCTGATATGTGAGATTGAATAAATGTCTGCCACAGATTATAGTATATTCACACTTCATACATAATTCGAATCTATCGAGAAACGGAGCTTCTTTTTGAAAATTTTCATTTTTCTTTTCACAAAAGGATCCACTGTGATAGTTTTTATTATTAACGTCAGGCTCACAACTTACTAAGCGACATAATTGCTACTAGCTGAATATTCAACAACCGTGATAACCATCAAAAAAGCCATTTGCTTTTTGTTTAAAAGGAAAACTCGGAAGCGAAAATTACGCGGGAAAATTTCAAAAATAGAACGCGATATACGTCACACAGGAAGAGCGGGGCCGCACCTCGACTGCTAGAACACGCGTTTGGTCAGTATTTTGACCGTTCCTGAGCTGTATTATTTATTTTTATTGGAAAATTAGTCTATAACTGGTCGTAACCTCTCTACAGGAGCTGAGCCCACGCGAACTCCGTACGCGACTGAACTCGAGCAATCCTGTCTTCAAATTCTGTTTAATAATTTAAGACGATTGTACACAATGGTTCAATATATACGGCATATCTCTGGTGTCACTTTATGTATCGTGATAATGACGCAGAAGCATTCACAGAGAGTAGATAATACCGTATCACGTGGATTAAAGTAATAAAAAATCAAATTTAAGAAGTCTATGAATGTATAATCTAGATAAAAATATAGACTGAATGATTAGTCTCCTCCATTTTTTAAGATCTGATAAAAAATTTATGATTCAAACTTCTTTCTTTTCTCTACCAATTTACCTCTCTACTACTAATAATATCAGTTATTAGTAACTTAGTACTACTACTTATAACAGATTAATATTATAAAGAAAACGGATTTTTTTGTGAAAAAAATTAAATCTGGGACCACTACACCGATATCAGAAATTATTTTACCGTTTAAAATATAAATGTATCTATGTAATTGTACATTTGAGATTCGGTGGTCTAGCACTGTAGCAGACGACCTTGCTTCCTATGGTCGCGGGTTGGATTCCTCGAACAGTGCAAACCTATATTTATGAGTATGATTACTTTGTATTTATAAAAAATATTTTTGAGTATTTATAACAGTAGTCTATTACCCATAACATGAGCAAGCTGGATAATTTTAAACGAAACTTAGTACATAGATAGACCACATCACAAATTAATACATAGCATATATTTTATCGTAATCCAAGTAAGTAAAGTATATGATATCACTAATGTATATTATACTAATTGTTGTCTGTTATTAAATATCATAGTGCAGAACGAATATCACGCTATAAGTATGTAAGTCTGTGATCTATGGTTTTATGTTGATATAATTTCTGATTTCAAATGAAATTTACAATTGTGTTCATTATTTAAAAGAATGACTTACATGTATTAACAGCTCCAGCAATATCAGAGTACGTAAGGCGTGTAGAGTTACTATTTCAATAAATTATTGTGCACTTACTCTGGACCGCCTACGAGAGTCTTTGTTTTGCAGCCATAAAACACATATTAAGCATAACAAACATACAAAGTCTTGGATAATTCTTTTATTACATAATCTGATACTAAAAAAGGTGCTTAATTGGTGCTTTTATTAATCTTTGTAAATGATTATACAGGGAATCTTTGTAAGAAATCGTGTCTCACACGACTTTTTACAAAGACTCTATATTGGAAGGAACTTGACAAATTAGCAGAATGTAGGTCAGTTAGGCCAGACGGTAGTTGAGTCAGCCCCAAGTCTGGAGATTGACCTAACAAATCACCGCGTCAGTAACATATCCCTATATTATACTATTGGATGGTATTACTACAAACTTTATAGAGGAACACCTTTATCAAGATTCAAATTCAAAATATCTTTATTCATTAAGCTCTATTACAGACTCAAAAAGATATATCAAATCTACCGTCAGTTCGAGATGAGAAGAATTGACAAAAAACTCAGCTCGTTTTCTTTTCAAATTCAAGCTGCGATTTGATTCACTTAATTAAGGTAGCAGCTTGAAGCTATACTTTAGTTGATAAGATAGGAATTATACGGTACTTTTTTTAAGTGTTTGTCGTTGAATTTTAAGCGCCTCGATCTCGCTATTTGTTACGGGTAACAAGACCTGTATTCAAAGAACAGTGGGTTGTATATGAAACTAAATGACAGACAGTTAACACTCCAATTGTAAAAGAAACCCGGACGAAGAGCCTAGTTGAATAGCCACGCGAGTTTTCAATACCTAAAGTGCTGAGAATACGAGAAGCAGCGACCGATAACTGAAAACAAGCGAAATATTGGTCGTCCTTCGAATGGGCAATCTTACGTACTTCACATGATATCTTAACCCTCAAGAATGAGAATCCATATAGGGTAGTACAGGACATCACGTGATGACGTATTCATTTTGCTGTATAATATACATTGGCTACATACCAACAGGGAGGCGAACGGCTTGTATACAATTTAGTTAAGTATATAAAAAAGCTGAACAATTTTAGTTATATAAATAGATTACAAATTGACACATAAAAATTATAGTCAGAATGGCGTCACAACACAGGGAATCCCTTGAACATAAATAGTCACATACAGTGCGGTCTTAAAGGCTCATAAGACAAAACCAGATTGTGTTATGAGCTACCTGTTGAGGTTTTCCCTAGAGATAGCATGGGGTTTTTCAAAAAATGTTAATAAGCTTTTCTAAGGGTCGACCACTTGAACGTGACCGGTGACAAGTCTTGCAAGCATGCATCTATAGGCTATTACAGTCATTAAAACAGAACAGCAATATTTTGTTTGAAGTTATAATAAACTTTAAAAACACCAAACCCTTTCAATAACAACATCTACATTAACTATCTTCTGCCAATTTAAAAATGTATCATTATTAATATTTCTAATTTACATATTTGTGTTTCATTTGAAAAGAAAATAATTGTAAATACTTTTAATCCTAATAATATCAAAGAATATCAGCCAGTAAAGTGTGTCAAGAATAGTATTTAATAATTAACTGATAAAGCAAGCATTTTGAGAATTTAAAAAGTTGTCTCTAATTTTGTGTTATTGTTAATTTCTTATACAGTAATGTAACCTGAGTATCGGTCCTTATATTTCGTTGTGTAAGGCTTGACGAGTTCATGATCCATTTCTGATGTTATCAGGTGTATCATAAATGGTATCAGGCGGCGTACAAGTCTATATTGAGAAAAGGAAGATGAGGGCGGACAAATCTCGATGCGATAACAAACGTTCGCTCCCTCCATTATGTACATACTAGTGTTGTGTCTGATAACCGTAATAATATCCGTATATCCGAGATAGAAAAAAGATCCGTATTTTTTTGGTATTGTATATTAGTAAATGTCATTACATATATTAAATTTAATACAAAATATGCTTCAATATTAAATTTCATTTAAATTATTACCACATATTTCGAATACTTAAAATGGAAAATTTATATGTTCAATTGTTGTCGGTGGTCAGTTACTAGTACCCATATGACTATAGGTAATGTTTTAATGATGTTAGTAATAAAATGTCAACTGTTTTTTACGGTAACACTCACCGTCACTATGTAATAATATCTTATCTGTGCCGTTACTAACAGAATAAAAAGCTAAAAGACCATTTGGTTTTCGTATGAGAGTTTGCCAGTTTAAACCCTGAGTAGGAGGTAAGTCAGATTTGGTTCTGGCCAGAGTAGGTTGTAAGGTTTTAATAATGTATTGTAATGCTTATAATTTTCAAGCGGTGGGGGACAGCTCCTCCAGAATTTCCACTTATTCCGATCATTGAAACGAAATATCACGTACATACTGCTTTTCCTATTGTATTTTATCGCTGTGCATAGTAAAGATTTATTATTTATAGTCCTATCCGTGGACATACATTCTTAACTATCTGGCACATCACTAGTACATACATACTGTTAATAATATCGTATAATCTGCACACCTTTGCAGCTATAAATTCAAATTTTCATGAATAATATAAGATAGGAATTTTTAACATCGTCATAAGAATCCATTACTTTTCTGCTGGCTACGAGTCTTTACTCATAAGAAAAGGATTTAGCATTCTATTACCACAGCTCGTACATGGCTGTAAACTATAAAGCAGTAAGAAGCCAATTAAGTGGCTTTTTATTATTTACCAGCTTTAAATATGATGTTTTGTGACTTTACTGTTACAGTATTTCTATTTCACACATTTTAAATTATGTTTTATGATTGTTTGTCGTTAGAAACTGACTAAGTGACTCTAATAACGTTATATCGTCATGTGACTTTCATAGTAGGTACCTCTCATGGTTGCTATTCCGGACTACATCCGGAACACATTCAAAAATAAGAAGTCTTCCTTTACATATAATCATCATCATTATCATCATTATTTCAGCCCGGAGGACATCTTCCGGGCTCCTGAACAATGCCCTACCCCAAAAATCTCCACGACCATCGGTCCTGCGCTGCTCGCATCCAATGCTTTCCAGCGATCTTGACCAGATCGTCGATCCTCTTGACTAACTACCAAAATCTCAATATTTTGATCTTTTTACATTGTCATATTCACTTCCATTAATATTATCACAAACAGACAGACCCCTACAGCATATTAAAATAGAGCATCCGCCTGTGTGTACGTCACTGATTTATCTGAACAAGCGGAACCGCATATAAATCTAACACCCACATGAATATACCAACATTGCCAACGCGTATTCTCTTAGACATTGCAATTTTCAAGTTTTATCAAGCATATGCGTCCTGTATCATGCTCTCTTTGTAATAAAGCTAGTAATTACTTAAATAAATTAGCTATGTCATTTCATACGTCATTCTGCTTTATGCTTCCCACAATATTTGGTCCCATGTTGGTTATTCGTGATATTTCTCTAAGTAGGTAACCTAATACTTTTATTATATATCTGAAATAGAAAATAAGCTGACATACATGATGGTAAACAATGACGTCACAAAATACCTATATATGTGGCATAAACCATATATACATTTGACATATACTCAACCGACGACTTTTTTTAAATTTAGGAAATCAGACTTCATGAAATTTTGCTATATACCTATCAAACAGAAACATGGCATAAATAATGCGGCTAAAATAGTTTGTTTACTAAGCAAATAAATAAAAACGTGTCGGCACAGTGTCCATTTCGCGTACAAAATTGAATACTATTCGTCTTTGTCTATAATTAGTGCTAGAATTTTGGCGCCAACTCCTGGACGTGACATTTTGTAAGTAAAATCGACTAACATATACACTTAGAATTTTCTAAAAAAAATGTATGCTTTTATAAATGTTTATTGTGCCCCTCGACATATTTTTTTAGGACAACACTTGGTCTTGGTCTTTTGTGCCGTGAACAATTATTGGTCTTGTTTTTTATTAAAATATCGTCTGGAAAGAAATACAAACAGTATTTTTTATTAAATCTAAATAATCGGCTTTTTCTATAATAGATTATTTTGTCACATCCCTATAATAACAGTATGGTGGTACGCTAATGCCTTTTAACGATTTAATTCTCATACAGTTTACAAACTACACATTATTAAAGATTATTCTCGGATTGTTTGAATGTCCGGAGGAAATGAGTCGTTACATTTTGGAAATATTTACCATCAATTGGCAATCGCGACGTAGCTTTTAAAAATATATAAGTATAAGAACAATGTTTTAGTAATTTGGCAGGTATAATTCATCTAACAATATGTATTTTTATGACTATAAGTCATAATCGTCGCTTATATACTTAAACAGTAACATAAACATCACGTTATCATGGAAAGTTCCTATAAAGTACCACTACTACGTTCCCATTCCGAAAGACTAAAATGTCATGTTTCGTTATCTTGTACCTAGTTTCACTTTTCAACTGAAACACATTTTACAAAGCAAGATGAGTGGCGGGTACAATAGGTGAGATACACGAGCCCCCGCAGTCAACTTTGAACAAAGTCAATCTTTTGGGGGCTAAAATAGGTGAGATACAGGTGCCTATGCCAACTTTGAAGAAAGTAATTTTGGTAAAAAGTAAAAACAATAATAATATTACAGGCCGTTTACACTTGTAAGTTTTAGTTATATATATAATGCTAACTAATACCTATATGTATAATTGCGAAAGTATTTTTTTTATTATTTATTACGCTTTCACACCCTATCGGTTTAGCCTAAAATCATAACATTTGGTAGAGATTGGAGATAGGTTGTTAGTAATCGAACCTACTGGCTCCATCGCAACAATTAAAGTAATGTAGGTAGGTACTGTACCTTGAACTCCGAGTTATCAATTCAATTTTTAGACCAATGACGTGATTTCCTTCTTAATAAAAAATTATCACGCCTAAAAATGGGAGATATTTAGCACTAGTGACGAAAAAGACTAGGCTTCAGGTGGATTGTACAACTATTAAGACCACAGTCAATTAAGTTATTTCGATCACACGTACAAAGAAGCGAGTATAGATTAATTAGTCTAGTAGTAGGTACTACTAGTTCATTAATAAATATGTCCTTCACCTACAAACCACACATTTATATTAAAAAGGTACTTACCTACATACTTTCCTTTTGTTAAACACATCTAACATCTAACACAAAAATACCATTGCTAGCACATTAAGAAAAATAACTGAGACGTAGATATACAGATCATCCCATTTCGCTCATTATCTGAGATAAACATGATAATATTTATATCTAATCTTAAATTTAATGACATGTCGATTTAGCTATAAACATGCTGTTGAAGAAATTCGTCATTATTCGGTAGTAATATTTTCCCGCGAGTTCGGAGAGAACTCTTAATACAAAATACGGTCAGTACACAGTATGTCTAGCCAAGTTAGTAAGTCATTTATTTTTTACATGTTTGCCAATGAGTGTGGGTGCTGCTCCTCTACCCACCTTCGGAACCGCAACTGACTTTCAGTAGGCTTCATAACAACCACAACTTCACAATTGTCTTAATAATTTTAAAAGTTTTGTGAAAGAAGATATAATTGACGTTTGGCTGGAATTGAAATGAATGATTTTTTCTGGACTGTCTATGAATTAAGTGTATGAGTACATGATTAGTTGCAAAGAGTATACCAAGTTAAAAATGAGGTAGGATACTCATGAAAGGTGGGTAATAATGCCATATACCCCCTTGTTACTGTTGTAGTTTTTTGATTTTATTTCCACACGAAAAAAAAGATACTAACTTCGAAAAACTTCAAAAAGCCTTTGCAACATTGAACGACTTATAATGGAAGCTTTAAGAGCGTTATTTGCTTGCTATATTTCTAACAAACTTCATGAAGTGAATACTTAATTCAACAGATACATGGTTAGTTCGTCCCCCCCCCCCCCCATCCATCCCCCGTTCTCATTCAAATCAGGACAACGGCCTGAGGTAAGGTTCTAACCCCTATCGATGCCCTCATACAGAAGTTGTATCCGTCAGGCAGGAGTTGAAGTCCTTCCACGCATTTAGAATGCCGTCTGCACTTGCCCTCTTTTGTCTGGTAAAGATGTAAAGGCCAGTATCATAAGAATAATTTAAATAAATATATGGATAATACCTTACTCAAATTTCGAAGCTTTACACGACTTTATACCAGATTATGGAAAGTTTTCTTTTTCCGTAATTATAAGCGCATAGCTATTTAGATATAATTACGAAATAAAATTATACCTAAGTATATTTATATCGCAATTATAAATATGTATCTATTATTATACATATTCGCTTATAGCCACTCCAGTCTTTTTCATTTAATGTAATTATTTCGAAATCAATTCCTTAAGTAAACAAGTTTGGCAGAACTCAATTGCAGAAACTCGCGTAAAGTGGTACAAATATAGCTTTAGGAAACGAAAAAAGCTGTTAATGGACTTCTTGTTAAATTAAGTGGACTCTCTAAACTAGAAGCAATTAGTGTCACAAGGAGGCGAATCTAAAGAGAAAAATGTAACGGAATAGCCAAAGCTTTTATTGTCGAGATGGAAATAATGAGCGCGGACACGCAGAGCTTTTATGTCACGCTGTTGAGTTTGTAATACATTAGTAAATTTTCAACTGAAAGAAGTATGTTTTGTGAAATTTGAATGGCAAACTAGTTAATGGAAAGTAGTGACCACTTGACATGAACAGAACAGTAATAGGTATAAGTAGGTAGAACCATATTTCATTTATGCGTTTAAGAAATGAAATTGCAGAAGAATAGGTATGTCTGATTTAATTTTTATGGGGACAACCAATTGATAATTAGCAGTGGCGCGATCGGCTTCGCATGCATGATGACTACACAACGTATAATAGGGGATAAATCTCCAGAGAGATATACCTTAGTATATTAAAATTTGTATTATTTATATTAATACAGCCATGTGGAATCATTCATGCGTTGCCCTCAATTCTGTCAGTTTTTACGTAACTGGAATGCCAAACTGGCATACATTAAAAAACTATATTTTTTATGTATGCCACTACATTCTTAATTCAAAATGAAAATACTGAAGAATATTTTTTTTTATAAATTAGTGCCTAATTGATTGGTAACCTTCCTACTAAGCATCCTACTAAGGTCACACACGACTAAAATAAAATTAGCAAACAAATCATCGTAAATCCTGGTAAATTTAGCTAAAAGACACATTACTCTAAATTGCGTCGTCGCGTGACGGAATTCATCAAGCGACCCGCCTCCGCGTCATTTCAATAAAGAATAATTTTTAAATACTAAGTTTGTGCCGTAGTTTGTTACGACATCTAATCGTTTTACGCTCATGCAAGTTAATTATTTATTTTTAATATCATTAAAAAAATGTATTATAAAAGATAATGGTCTAAAAATAATATTTTGTTAAAAATAGAACTTAAAAAAAAAGTAAAGAAGTAATTATTTATGTGAAAATTTTTAATAGCCACCTACTATTTTGTTTATACTGTAAATGTTAAATAAATTTAATGAAAAGCCGATATGTAGGTGTGAACACTCCCATATTATCCAGTGAAGCTGTAGATTAAAATAGTTATAATAAAAAATAACCTACGACTCGTCTGGGCTGTAAACTGTAAAAATACAAACCACGGAGACTTGGCTCTGCCGCGCCACCAGGCGACTTGATTTGCGCACGATGTAGCGACCGCAAAATTCTCAGTAGTGTTTAGCTTAATAAAATAATAGATGGCGTCATATAGATTAAAGTAAAAATGTTATTAATTTGAATGGAAAAAAGAAGATAAACCTTTTGGTATATTTACTTTACTCTTTGAGATAAACAAATAGTAACAAATAAAATAATATCAATGCAAAAAAAAGTATAATTAAAATAAATGCACAGCTGTAAAAGGCTGTCAAAATTGCAATTTTCTTAACTTACTCTGTGGAGTAGAGTTGCCAACCATTTTTTTTCTAGTACAAATTTTTTTATTAATAAAATATTCTAATTGTATAATTTACTGTTTTCATTGGCTTCAATAGTTTATCAAAAGATTTGGGTGTTAGCGAATTTTACCACGGTTATCATTAGTGACAGCAGATTTTTATTAATACTTAAACTGCTGAAAGATAGCGTCGAATTTAGCAATGAAAATTTTCTTGATTTATTTATATTTGCTTTATATATTTCCTAATTATATTCAACTAATTTAAGAACTTTACAAATTACATCGTGTTAAATTTAATTATTATTGCATTAATTAAAATTAAAAAACGTAAATGTTAGGTAGGAAAAACCGAGGAAAAAATGCCAAGAAAACATTTTTTTCAGTGACTCTTTTATTTTTGACAGCGCTATCAAGGCCGTCACTCCGGCAGTCAGTTTACTATGTCAAATTGTTACATGTCACTTAACTAAAAATATTTTTTTTATATTACCAACGTTTACCTTTTAAAACTATTGTAATTTATATATGTAATGTCTTTATTCGATACCGCTATATTTAATACAACCCTTTACGAAGCTCTGTATCTTCAGATTGAGGATACTTTCGCTTTCGCAAAGGATTTCGTAAAGTCGTCATTATCGTCAATTCCAGGTGAAAATATTTCCCAATCCATTGCAATTTTGTCTGAACTATCATTCTACGGTGGTTTTGCTGAAGTATTCTTCTTCAACGAGTTCCAGTTTCTTCTTTTGAAGACGTTTGCTCTTATTTTACTGTTCACTTTGTTATTGATTTTCATATCGTGGCGAGTGTACGGTAAACGCATATCGGAGCGATTTATGAAACCAGGTGAGTCACTGTTTATTACATTTCATTGTCATTTTAAGCTCAAAATCTGTTTTTTGGCAATTCGTTGTCTATTATGCAAAGTTGATATTAAAAAAAAAGATAAGTCCAATTACAGCACCATCATCATTAACACACCATCCTACTGATAGAGAGCTCTCTAAATAAAAATAGAGTTTAATTTTTTTTATGACTTCATTTAGGTATACAGGCAACAATAACATAATAGATTTTACACATATTTATAGCATTGTCACCAAGACTGTTTACCACAGTAATAATATATTTATTTTTTATGTTGAAATAGTAATTATAAGGCTAGACAATCTTAGTATTACCAATGTAAGACAATCTTAGTATTACCAATCATGTGGTAGGAAAACTTCAAGCAGACTTGTGATTCACTATTCTTCCTGTCAACCTACATCTGTAAACGTGTATATTGTGTGATTCTGTAAATATATATTTTTTTATCTCTTTATATACAGATTGTGACATTCCCATCATACCTTTACTAAGTAAATAACAAATGTGATACAATGTGATGAATGAATGAATGAATGTGATACCAGCCAGAACAATAACTTGGCTGCATTGGATGCTGGCTCTGCCAACTATGTAAATATTTATTAATGAGGCCATTAAGTTTACATATTATATCATAAGTGTGAATCTTTGTGATGATGGTTCATTGTTTCATGTAAAAACTGAGACAGAACAAACATTTATTTATATGACATAGATATAAGATACAGCATAATACAATAAGATAATGACAATCAAGTAAGACAACTTTATCACACTTAAGAAACACAAAATAAATTACAGGGTATATGTTGTTTGTTTTAAATAAATAAATTTTTACATTTTTAAGATAAAATGTTTGTTTACATTTTCTGTAAGTTCTATTGAAAGGCAGTATAGTATGTATGGGTATTTTTTTTATGATGATCTTATTATAAATAAATAAAATTGGAGTGTCTGTTTGTAATTTCAAATTAACAGCTTAAAGCTGTTAATTTAAAATTACAAACAGCATATAGCAGCAATAATGCATATGAAAGTATATATGGTACTAAAATTGTTCTCCGTCTGTTTGTTCTTTCTAATCTCTGAAACAGCTAGATTGATTTTGATAGGAAATTAACATAGTTTACATAGTTACTACTTATATTTTAGAAATTTTATTTATTTAATGTAATAATAATATAATAATATAATAATAATCTCAGGACAATTCACACAACGCCATCTAGTCCCAAGTTAAGCTAGCTAAAGCTTGTGTTATTTTAACTAGATAACTTACATAGATAATTTTTTTTTCGTAAATACATACATATTATACAAGAGACAACACCCAGACCGATACAAACAATTATACTCATGAATACAAAATGTTTGTGCCGTGCTAGGAATCGAACCCGCGACCATCGGACGTAAAGCGGTGTGCTAGACCACTAGACCACCGAGGTCGTCAATTTAATGCTTCTCCACTTAATATAATAAAGGCTGTGTGTCACATGGACTTAGAATGTGCAAGTGATCTACTGCAAATTACTGGTATATATACACAGGTAGACAGTATTTTCTTAAAAAATAAACCTTTTTTTATTTTTCTATTCCTAAGCTATCTAACCTACCTTGGTATAAATTAAAACCTAACAAAATGTTATTATTTGCAGCTACATCAGCAACAATAGAACAACTAAAGGAAAGTGTATCCAAACTAAAATTGCCCAAAGAGCATACACCCAGAATATAATAAAAAATGGCAGATAAAATAAAAAACTTTTTTAAAAAGAAAAAAGTAGATGCGAAATTTAAATTGGCCGGACCTGGACATAAATTGAGTGAGTCAACAATCCGTTCTCAGGGTTCAGATTCGTCTAGGAAGGATGTTCCAGCTGTTAAAAGATCAGGCTTGTCAGTGGAGAGTAAAGTTGCTGCAGATGCAGCCTTGGCTAGATTACAACAGAAGAGAGAGAACCCAGCATTTAATACTTCCCTTGCTGCTATACAGGTAATCATAATCTATTATAATATTTTTATTAATTTTTTTTTTCTTTTTGAATACTGCTAATTGGCAATTTGATTTTTTATACACAAAAGTCCAATCTGATGGGTCATTTTCTTTCATTGTTTGCATTCCTTTTAAAATTCATGATGCTGCTCTAATGAGTCAGCCCTCAGGAGCTGAGCTGAGCTGAGCTAAGCTAAGCTAATACTATATATTCTACATATTTACATATTATTTATACATATTTATGGGGCCCACCAAAAATTTTGAAATTTTAATTACCCCGTTGATGAAAAAGGTTGCTCACCCCTGTTGTACATTAATAGATATGCTGAAAATGGGTAGTATGCCCAGTGAATCGCAAGAATACTGATTTTCCTATTAATATTATGATATCAGACATTATTTGTTGAGTCTGTCCTTAACTTTACCAGAAAATATGAGAATTATATGTATCCTAATGTTCACGTCAGTGGGCTCTAAATTTAGAAGAACAGGCGTTCTCACTCACCTCTAATAGAAAACCAGGCTGGAAATACCAGTTTCCAAATACTTAGGGTATTTGAAAACTGGTATTTCCAGCCTGGGACTACAATATATGAGAAATATAAGTTATGTATAAGTTATTTTTTATTTCAGGCTCAGGTAAAAAAGGAATTGGAGAATGAGAAAGCATCCACATCAGCTGTTATAACACCATCCCAGTCAGATACAGGGAAGGTAGTGGAAGTAGACTTACCTGCAAATTTAGCTGCATCGGGAGTATTTTTCAAGTAATTCCTTACTGCTATTTCCACTCAATTACAGTCATTCTAAAGATATAATTGGATTATTTACTTATTAAATATATTAATAGTATTTTGTAATACTATTATTCTTATGCCTCTGTATCATATAATTACTCTTAATTACTGGTGCTACTCAGCTTGCTTTGCTAAAATAAGGTAATGAAATTACTGGATAGTAATTTCAATCTAACATATCTTCATTATCATCTGCCGAATGCAGTCCACAGCTGGACATAGGCCTATCTCTTTCCCAAGACATGCCACTGGGCACGGTTTTCAGCCTTTCTCTTCCCAGTTACTAGCCGCAACCCTATGTATATCGTCACTCCACCTAGCTGCAGGGAGTCATACCTTCATTTGCCAATTCACAGTCTCCACTCTAGAACATATCTTACAAAGCAGCAATTGGAGGTGTCATGCTTCTTCTCTATCTTAATTCTCTGGAATGGCACATAAGTGGTACCATGATTGTCTAATAACGAAGAGTTAGGCATGAGGATATGTCGATATTAAGTCAAGCAATTCTGGAAATAAGTGTTCAACCTAATGAATGTGCTGATGATTTCAGTATGTCTGTCTTCTTCTTCTTCAGCATATATTAGTCCACTGCAGGACATATACATCTTGGATAATTTTCCACTTCAGTCTGCGCCGCATGTTGTCCAGGTCGATCCTGCCATCATTTTGATGATTCCCATGCTAGGTCAGCTACATTAGAGATCTATGTGTCCGTCTATCATCTGTGCTTCAATATACGTGGCCGTCCCAACACCGCTTTAACTGTTGTGAAGGGGTGAGAAATGTTACATTGTGCAATTCTTTTAATGATGTTGGCAACTCTAGTGTGTCTTCGTTGTATATGTCCATTAATTATAAATTGGTCTCATTTTATCCCTATTCTAATTATACCCGTATTTATTATTTTGTTGACCATAATCTAATTATTATACTATTTTAGGTGTCCACTGATCAGTAATGATATATTACCACGGGATGAATGGAAGGCAAATATCAAAACATTCCTATATGAACAATTAGAGGAAGAGAGAGGTCTAACAGCCTGTCTTATGATACAATCTTGCAATAGCAGAGATAAGGTATACCCTTAATGAAGTTAAGAATATTATATATGTGCACTGTTCCTTTACTTATTATATTTATGTTTAGTTATATGTATATATATATTATTTACCTATGAATGAACTATGGAATGCCACATGCTAGCATAATAAGTAAGTGGCATTAAAAAGATACAAATAATATGATATAGACTGAAAATGTCTCTGCTTGGGCACCTCGTTCTCATCTATTTCAGCTGCTAAGCAGATTGCTTTTAAGGCTGTGTTTTGCAATATCACTGCTTAATATAATAATAATACCAATGACTGTCAGTCGCTTGGGCTCAGAACGATCTAGCAGTATTTTAGATGGTTGTCTCTAGTATTTTATTAGTATTTTCTTAAAAAAATACACCTTTTTCTTTGATTAGGTATCTTCTGTTTTACTTTTATTCCTTTAATTAAACCTGTTCTTAAGTACCACGCCGACAAAGGCTACGGTTACCGTATTACCGGTTAACTATTGGTTGGCCCAAACAAATGTTAACCTATTAGCCATCCCAAATACTTAAAAAAGGTCATATTTGTACAATTTTATTATTATTGTAAATGTAAATATTTGTATATAATAAATTACCATGACATATATTTAATAACCCTATCAGTGTGTTCTATAATAATTTTAGGTTGCTCCCTGTGTAGAAACACTTTGCAAATATTTGGAAAACATAGTCACATATCCTGACGAAGAGAAATATCAGAAAATTAGAATGTCCAACAGGTAAGATCCTATTACTTGATATATACGTCACAATCTGGTCGCCGAACAGTCAACACTAGACTTCCAAGCTATATCTAAACTCTATTCATTGCCTGCCAACCGTACCACAGACGTCACATGATGCTGTTCATGTATATAGGCGACAGTTGTGACTTACCATCACCATCACATATAAACTTCATTGCCAAAAAAAAGAGTTGTTATATATAAAAAATATTTTATTCTAGAGCATTCTGTGAACGCGTTCAACCAATAGAAGGAGCACTGGACTTACTGCTAGCAGCTGGGTTTGCGCAGCAGAAAGTGACCAATTCTGATGGCGTGGAAGAAGACTATCTTATATTCAGTAAAGATAATGTGCCCTCGGTTGAAATGTTAACTGTGAGTTGATTAATTTCATTTCAGATTTTAATTCTTTATTAGCTGTAAATCTGCCACTTCGTCGTTCTTTATAGAAATAGAAATAGAAATAATCTTTATTCAAATAAACTTAATATAAGCACTTTTGAATAGTCAAGTTTTTTTATTCTACCGCTTTCGCATTCGGAATGCAGATTCATCACAAGAAGAATAAGCAAGAAACTTGTGTGTTGCTAGAGATAAAAAAGCCTTATGATACTATCTGTACTTATGTCAATTTTTTTTTTTTTTTTCTCTTATCTGCAATCAGTCCCGGAACTATGAGCAGATTTTTTGGGTGTGGGATCTAAGAATGGAGTGTCCACCCCAGCGGGCGAATCTACTCCTTAAGCATACTGCAAACATTACACAATGTCGCTTCTTTTTAGTCGCTTGGGGTAAAGTATTTGTAGTAATTGAGCAACCAGTTGATTCGGGTGGTCACATAGTCGCTTTTTATATTTTTCTTTACAATTGAGGATCTCCTCCTTTACTGTCAGTACGCCAAGTTCCTTGTGAATTTCGTTGTTGGTGATGTACCAAGGGACACCCGATATTGTTCTCAGTATAATATTTTGGGCCCTTTGAATGATGTTAACATTTGACTTTGACGCACTTCCCCAAAGTTGTAAGCCGTATGTCCATACAGGTTTTAGAATGGACTTATAAATCAGTAGTTTATTGTCAATAGACAGTTTTGTATTTCGACCCATAAGCCAGTAAAGGTTTTTAAAGCGAATCATTAAGCATTCTCTCTTGGTTTTAATATGTTCCCTCCAATTCAAACGGCGGGCAAGGTGTACTCCAAGATACTTAACATTGTCCTTATGTGGTAGAGCATAATCTCCCAATCGTACTGGTGGACAATTTCCACGTTTTAGAGTAAAGGTGACTTGGACAGATTTTGTAATGCTGGTCTTGACTTTCCATCTTTGCAACCACCTGTGATCCAGGCCATTCTGGAGAATGGTTGAAGCCATGTCAGGTGTTTTATTACTAGCTAGCAATGCAGTATCATCCGCAAAGGTGGCTATAGTGACACCTTTCACTTCCGGAATGTCCGCTGTATATATGAGGTATAACATAGGACCGAGAATTGACCCCTGTGGCACTCCAGCTTTGATCTCATAGAATGATGATGTTTCTCCAGATTCCCTTACCTGAAAGAGTCTTTGTAGCAGGTAAGATCTTAGTAGGAGGTAATAACTGTGTGACAGGTTATTCCTGATTTTATATAGTAGTCCCCATGCCATACCCGATCGAACGCTTGCTGTATGTCAAGAAAAGCAGCCGAACAGTATTCTTTGTTTTCGAGAGTCATTCGAATTCTATCACAGACCCTGTGAACCTGTTCCACAGTTGAGTGTTGATGCCGGAAACCGAACTGGTGATCAGGAATAATTTTTTTTTGTGCAAGTTGAGAATGGATTCTTCGCAGAAGTATCTTCTCAAAAAGCTTGGACAAGATTGGAAGGAGGCTAATGGGTCTATAGGATGCGGCTTCCTGAGAAGGTTTTCCAGGTTTGTGTATCATGGTGATGGTTGAGACCTTCCATAGCTCTGGAAAGTGCTGAACTCTTATAATACCATTAAACAGAATGGTTAGGAAAATTACAGCTTTTTTTGGCAATTGGCATAGCACTTCTTTGGTGAGAAGATCAAAACCAGGAGCCTTTTTATCTTTAAGATACTTTATGGTCCTCCAAAGCTCTCGTACTGTTACAGGCATTGGTGGAAGGTCTAATTGTAGATCTTGGTTTAGGACTGAATTCACATTGTTCTCAAATTCCTCATTAGGTACGTGATTCGGGATGAATACCTCAGATAGGTGTTTGGCAAAAATATTGGCCTTTTCTTTACTTGTTCTAGCCCAGATATTGTTTTCTGTTCTTATGGGAGGCTTGGTTTGTTGTGGTCTTTTAAATGATTTCGTATATTTCCATAATGAGTAATCTGTAGAAACAGTAGGCGTCAGTGCCTCTAATTTTCGCTGTAATGTGTAGTTTTTGTGCTCCTGTATCATTGTTCTTAGTTCCACAATAGCTCTATTTAAAATAGTTTTATCTTCAGCACATCTGCTTCGATGCCACGTACGACGTAAACGACGTTTCTCGAGAATTTTATTTTTATTTCGAGTGGCCAGTTTGTAAATGCTTCCTGGTATTTTAGATGTGGGGTACTTCTCCAGCAAGCTTCCTGGATCATAGTTGTTATATATTTAGTAGCTTCTTCGATTTCGTTGATAGTCTTTAATGAAATATTCAGCATTAAGTTTTTCTCTATATGTTCTCTGAATGAGTCCCAGTCTGTATTTTTATTACAGATGATTTCTGGTCTTTCCCGAACTATTATGTTAACACTAACAGTTAAGATAACAGGGCTGTGATCAGATGAACTGTCCAGACATGTCTCCGCTTTAAAGTAATGCTGAGACATTCCTTTAATCATAAAAAAATCCAGCAAGTCCGGCATTTTGTGTGGATCAGATTTTAGTATGTTGGTTGTAGAGATGGATGTTAAGTTATTTTTTTCTGCACTTGATTTAAATTGTCTACCTCTTGTGGTAGTTAATCGAGAGCCCCAGTGTGTATTGCATTATAATCACCTCCTGCAATAAATCTTCCTCCAAGAGTGCTGTAGAATTGGGAGAAGATCTCCTCATCTATTTTATGTCTGGGTGGGCAGTATATAGAAGAGATGTTAAAGAAGCCATGTTTGTCTTCCACTGCTACTGTAGTTGCCTGAATATGTTCAGTTTCGTAATTTGCCATTACATGGTGTTTAATAGTTTCTCGGATTACAATTGCAGTTCCACCATGAGAGGTACCATCTGGGTGGTTAGTCAAGTAAGTGCAGTAGCCTTTAAATTTTAAATTGCTAAAGTTTGTGCAGTGAGTCTCAGTGATCAGAATTATGTCAAGCTTGTATTCGTTCAGCAGTATAGCTACGTCGTGTTGGTTTGGAGTCAATCCATTGATGTTCTAGGTTGCTAATCGAAAGACAGTCACTTTGTGAGTTTTTCGACAAGTTTGGCTATAGCCCCATAAGGGTAGTCATTTATTGTAAGATTATTTCAAATCGCTCGGCTTGTTTTACGAGTAATTGCTGTATAGTATCATTTATGTGTTTTGGAGGAGAGGATTTAAAAGATTCAGTTATATGTTGAATATCAGTCTTCAATATATCTGCATAAGTTCGTTTAGTATAGTCAACATTAGCTTGTGGTAGTTTGTGGTCGTCTCTGTGGTCAGTTGTGGCTTTTTGTTTCACTCCTTCACTTACTTGTCTTCTTAATGTTTTTCTAGCAAGGATTTCCTTATATACTTCACACCCCTTGTAATTTGCAGGATGTGGTCCTTGGCAGAGAGCACATAGTGCGGGTATATTTCGATCCTTTTTGGTACATTCGGAAGTTTTGTGTTGTTGTCCACATTTTACGCATCTGAATGGCCTCATACAATAATTTTTTGTGTGACCATATTGTTGGCATCTCTGACATTGTGTCATCGACCTTCTTTTTTTTGGATCCTCAATTATAACAGATTGGTGGTAAATGTGTTTTATTTCTTTGGCAGCCTTATTTTGTGGTCCAGGTTTGAGATTTACGAAGTAAATCGTAGTAAGAATGTCAAATTTTTGAATTAAAATTTATCAATTGTCTAGTTATATATCATAGAATAAGCTCTGTTTAGTTTGAGGATAGATGGCACTTGCGAATTGTCTAGGTTTATATGATTAATCCAGAAGCAGTTTTAGACAAAGTTGTCTACATAAGGACCTCTATCTCAACTACTTCAGCCAGCCGCAACTTGTTTCATTGTAAGCTGGGTTTTCGGTTAGAGGGTGGGATACGGCAGTAAAATTATAAGCTATAGATCTATAATATCTAAGCCTACGGTTCCCACTTACTAACAAGTGGGCAATCAGCTTGTTCTACCACTGCAATTACTTAAACAATTTTAGTATATACTTATTTTCGTATACTTTTATTATTTATGTTGTTAACCGGGGCTTAACACGAATATTTTTATGGTAAATAAAGTTATTTACCAGATTTGTGGTCACAAGCTGACTGGAGTAACCCCAGTCAGCTCTGAGTGTTATTGCTAACGGCCTTACCGTTAACAATAAAAATATAGTATATTAAACAAGATATTTAAGATTTTTACTATTATTTCAGACGTTAATTGATGCACTTCATACAGCTGAACCAATCCAATTAGAATTGGATAGGAATCTTCAAGTACTATTGCCATCGCAAGCGGCCACTAAAGTACAACTACCCGCATCGTTTTATGCTCTCACTCCTGAAGAATTGAAGAGGGAACATCAACTAAGGTACCTTTTGCACTACTAGTTATAACCCGCGACTTTTTCCGTAGTCCTTTTATTACAAGATAGACAGATAACCTATATCTGTCTATCTAGCATATCTATATCTCAAATTTCATTAAGATCCGTTCAATTTAGTTGTGATATGTAAGAAACAGATGAACTAACATATTTGCATTTTAAATATGACTTTAGTAGTATTCTACAAAGGCAGACTATATAAAATTGTGTAAAAATAGGGGACTTATCCACATAATTTCAATTATTTCTGCTGATAAGTAATTTGCTGTATAACTTGTATTTTGATTTGCATATTATATGGATGTGTAATTAAAGGGTACCGAGCATGATATCTTAGGCTTCAGAAATGGCAACTCAGGATTAAGTTACGTTATGACGTCCATGATGGTTACCTCTCACCATCAGGCATTTCGTCGTCAGCTTGTTTGTCATTCAAATTACATATTTATGTAAGTAAAGCAGCTCATTGCTTAATTAAAATAAATATTTGATTGTACTAATGAAATAAAATAATTTTTAGAACTGAAGCAATAGAAAGAAGCCAAATGTTACGCACTAAAGCAATGAGGGAGAAAGATGAACTACGTGAAATGAGAAAGTACAAATTCGCCATAATTAGAATACGGTTTCCAGATGGCATTTTATTACAAGTAAGTTTGTTTTTTTATGAGAATTCTACTGCTCAGATGAGAGGCTAAATGCGAAGAATAGAGTCCAATTTAATTTTATATTTATATGAAAATTAGTGAATGTAACGGCTCGTCTAGGTGTTGATTGTGATTGATGATGATGGAGGAAGTGTCATGATATGTTGACCTTAAGTGAAGGTCTACCAGAAATTGCTAGCGATGAGGTCACTAATGTTTTTTGCAATCCTCCTCCCCATCACTGATTTGACCCTAGTAGTAATTGTAAATTGATCCCCCTAGCAGCCATTGTGTTTCATTCCTGGTGAATTTGTCACGATGTGATTCCTGTTTGCTTGCTTATTATGACCGCTTCATGCTTATCCAATATACTATAATAATAATTCTGGTTAATTCACATAGATCCAAGCTAAGCAGAGCTCAACTGATAGAAATACTTGAATACTTTTTTTACGTCAACGCACATATAGACCAATACAAACAATCACTCATGAATGTTAATGTTTGCACCGTGCGAGGAAACGAACCCGCGACCATTGGAAGTAAAGTAGTGTACTAAACCGCTAGACCTATGATTTTTGTATTAAAATATCATAATTTTCAGGGAACGTTCTCAGTATACGAACGCTACAATGAAATATATGAATTTGTTCAAGAAAACCTTGAACACAGCGGTCTTCCTTTCGTCTTGAACACGCCAACTGGCCACAAGTTAAACATAGAAGAGGATGCAAATAAAACCCTTATTGACTTACGATTAGTACCAGCCACAGTGCTCACATTCGCTTGGCACCAGAGTATAATTGAAGAAATCCATAATAGTCCTAATAGCAATGTTTATTTAAGGCCAGAAATTATGGTTCTTGTACAAGAGGTGTAATGGCTTAAACTATATTTATATATATACGTACTGATTACTAAAACATAGAAAATAATAAGTTATTAATTTATTATTTATTTTATTCATCTTTACATGAAATCGTATAATCGTAAGAGGCGATAACTATCTTGTCTGTTATTAAGTTTTCACGTAAAAATAAGGGGGCGTTTTGGAATGAAATCTTCACAGAATACATGGGTCAACATAGTTGAGAAAAATGCTTCTTATTTATTATTAATATTTTCAATACCTAATTTACTATTTTATTAATTCACACGTAATTAAATATTACTAAACGTATAAATAGGGCCGATTTATATATGTTCTTTAAAGTAGTGTATATGTTTATTTTTAACTTTACAGTGATGGATTGGTATTAGATATAAAAAAAGTCAGCGAAAAGTGATTAGACGTATAGCACACAAATCAAAATTTATCGTTCAATACATATTACTAGTATTACATCCTTTCTTCTAACCTGATATTAACGAATTTTTTATTTGACTATTTAAGCCAGACACTTGACCTATATAAAAATGTGTTAATCTTGAATAAAGTATATGTGTTAGGGTTCCCACCATAGTAAGTCAAAATATCTATATACACCACTTTTAAACTACAACGAAATGCGTGGATTAAAAAAGGCGAAAAAAAAACATGTTCATTCACATTACTGGCTTAAGGTCGAAAGACCGATAATTATATTATTTTATGTACAAAGGTATGATCGTCCTGCCACATTAGATTCAAAATATGAAAAATGTGGACAAGTCTTTAGTTCACCAAGACATCAATATTTGACAATGTTACCTGAAACATTGTCAAATAGTTATACGAGGTAATTTGTTTACAAGTCGTAAAGATACTTTAATATTATGATAAACATGTATTGATAAAATCGTGAGCATCCACGGTAATACCGACAGACAATTAGAAAGGATAAATTCAATACAATGTGATATTGAAATAAAATCTGAAATGAAGCTTTTAAAGCACTTGTTTACTATGTACAGGGAAAATAATGCAGTAACTGCGCAAAGGCGATGGCAAGTAAATGTATATATTTGGAATTGGTATTATAAATATATGTATATTTAGAATATTGGCCCAATGTTATCGTCTTGTTCGGTAAAGTTGTATGCCATTAAGGCAATGTTACACTATTAACTTATATAACGTTACATGTATCTTAGGGTAATATTATATTATGAATCACATTGTGTCATACCACCTTTATATAATCTTTTTCAATTAACCTTATATAAGCACTTTTAAATATCGTTTTTTATATCATACTCATTCGCAATTGCAAATTTGAGTAACAAACTTGCTTGTTGCTTTTGTAAGCAATATAGCTAATATTTTGAATTTATTATGAAGTTCTACAATAGCTTATTAAATATGTACTGAAATAATTTTTCAAATCTGTCTTTATAACTAAACGAAAAACTTGTATGTGATTATTGATAATGTAATATGCCACAGTGTGTAACGTGACTTATTTATATAATGTAATGAGCATGTATCAAATATATTAAAATAACGTTAATTATTTATTTGTTTTATTTCTTATAAAATATTACAATTTTATTATACATTAAATGGATTTTTTATGTGAGATTCGACACCAAATCTCTCAGCGTTGGAATTAACTAGAAATTAATTCCGATCCGATCATTAGATTGAATATTTTCTCGCGTCTTTTTACAATCTTGAATGATGCATTAGCACTACAGTAATCATTTTCCTGGTCCAATGGAAGAACTGTCATTATTAGCGATTTAATTGGTTTACGATTATGCTTCATGTTGATACTGGATTGGAATGAAATGCATATTGAAATTACTATGATTATTAACATCTATCCATATGACATGCTGCTAGTAGCTCCTATATTTTGGCTAATAGATACTGGTTCGAATTCATCAGATCTAGCTACTGGAAGATTTTACAATCTCATATATTTATGATGCATTTCAAAAATATTAGAACATTTCAAATATGACAGTGTACCTTAAAGGTGTACTCATTTAAGTACTGGTAAATAACTTGAGCACGATTTCAATACCACGTGACCTGCACAGTAACAATTTATGTACAAATTACAGAGTACGGAGACTTCACATATTAACACATTGCGGGAAACGAGTACTGTTCGTACTCGTTCTGTTATGCGAAGTGGTACCAAGTCGAAGGAAATTTGTAAACAAAAATATTAAGTAGATATATACAGAAAGTAATGTTGATACGAAAATTAAAAAAACACTTTCGGTATGCAGCCATTTGGAGGAAAAATGCCCGACTACATAGCGTTAGTAATCTGAATGAGAACGCTTGAGTGGTACGACGAACATTTCACGTGTAATGTTTACGTATATACATATATAAGGGCCACTTACCATCACGCGCCATCAGCTTGTTATACCAGTTACATATATGTAAAAAAGCATCATTCAAGTTATTTACCGCGAACTGTAGAAAATGTATTATAAAAATAAAAATACTACTGATGTATACTTCAAGCGACATCGCGGCCGATTTGTTCAGGCACTTTATTCTCGATGGTGACAGATTTCGTACAATCTTCCGTCTTGTAAATGCCTACCAGTCGATTGGATACCTCGAACATGTTGTACCTTAGGGAGATTATTATGAACTGCGCGTTTTTGGTGCGGTCCTGTGGAAAAATGAGAAGAATTCATTGCTTGATAAATTTTTACGTTTCTTTTACTTTCTATATTACAGTAAAGTGACATCATAATAATCATTTCACTATTTTTTGCGTGAATAAAGTTTGTGAATATGGATGGATGTTTATTAGTCTTTCACGCAAAAACTACTGAAAAGATTTTGATGAAACTTTACAGGAATATAGCTTACACATCAGAATAACATATATATATATATAATATACATAAATTTCACGGGGGTTAAAACGCGGCCACAGCTAGTCTTATATATATATATTATTATTAAGATAACGAAGCAGGAAGGCCCACATTATTTTTTATCCAACTTTCTTACTAAAAATGAAGCTTGTCTATTGAAGTTTAAATTTTCGCTTAAATAATTATAATCATATCTGAGATACTAATTTATAAATGTCTAGCTGTTATCTGTCTGCTATCTATACTCACAATTTTTCGCGTTTATAATATTGGTAAGATAAGTTACATAAAATCTTGTTACTGTACTTTACCTTAATATAATTAGCAACGATGGATACATTCTTGAAGTCCAACGCTGCGTCTATTTCGTCCATCACGTAAAGTGGAGTTGGCTTATAGTAATGTAACGCGAATACTAGCGCCAACGAAGATAGTGTTTTCTCTCCGCCTGATAGATTTGATATGTTCTTCCACGACTTGTTTGGTGGCCGTACACTGTAATAATAACATCATACATAATAGGGGCCGTGTATTTATTTGTGCATTATATATAACAGTGGTAAGTAACATGTCTATCCATTTGTGTGTAAGGTTTCACAATGAAAGGGCTGCAGGAATTAGTGTAAAATAATGGTTCTATTAAAGACCTTGTTCATTTGAATATTTTCGATACGTCAAAAATATGTTAAATTACTTAATCTATAAATAAAATACTAGATGATGTCATATGGATATTTCATATATAGTTATCGCTTGATTATTCATCGAATAATGGTTCTTAAGGTTCATTTGTAAGTGCACGAAGTTGCGGTCGCAAGTTGTTAATATTTTCCGAGATGTATTCCATCAGATGCTTTAAAATTAGTTAATTTTGTTACTTTAGTGAATATATTAAAAATATATTAAAAAGTAAGTATTGACCCCATTAAAATATTATAACACATTTCAGTAGTTTTTTTAAACAATTTTTTACCTCTATGAAAATTGTAAAATATTACTTTTGTCATTTTATTACTTACGTAAATGGCTGAAAAGTAAAGGACGAAATATCTTAATAGTTATAAGGGATGGATTTATTTATTTGATGTTCAAAACCTTCTAAAAAAAAAAGATTAAAATTTGTTTAGTAGTTTATATATTAAATAAAAATAATTATAATTTTTTATAAAGTCTTTTACCTATATAAAAATATTATCAACAAGTTTTAAGTGCTATTATATCTAAAAGAAATTTGAGATTTCTACAATAATTGCATCCCTGAACGTTACTAATTTTAGAAATAGTGTCTGTTTGTCCCTCTTTTAATTTTTACGATTAAACAGCTCGACGGATTTTAATGAAATTTGCCGTGAAGAGAAGAGCTAGATATGGTATTCCCTCATGCTCATCCTATCATCCTCCACTGGTGCCCCGCCAGCGTAAACCGTTAGCGCAGGCGAGTGCACCATTCCATTATCATCCACAAAAAAAAAAAACGAGGACGGCCATATTTTATCTCAAAAAAAGATCATAACAGTTAATGTCAAAATCTTACAAAGCTTCGGTCACTTATGTATCTCATATAAAAAGAGCAAATCGTTAAAACTCTACCTGAATATAATGCCCTCTGTGAATGGATCCAAGGAATCCACCAGCTCGAGTTCCGCATCACCACCCAAAGTTATCATCTGATACATTTCTTTTAGTTTCGTTGTTATAGTGTTGAAACCTAAAACCAAAATTATTCTACTTGACATACTAACTACACATTTTTTTTTACAACAACCGTTTGTCCTGATGACATCACATGATGACGTGATGCACTCTTCATTTAAGTTGGTTATGGTTCTCACGCATCACCAGGTAGGTCGTCAGATTGTTATACTTTCTAGTGCATCATCAACAATCTTTCTTTGCACTACTCATGGTTGACTGTGCCACAAGAATTTTAACCTTTGTTTTATGTACACTATAGTTAAATAAATATCACTGTCTATTGCTACAATATACTACTACTACTACTACAATATCCCAGAGAAAACTTTATTTAAATCAGTAACGATCTTAATGAGATTAATGTGTAAAAACAAATATAAAATAATATAAGTAAAAATAAAAAAAATATTCTTTTCACACCTGATAAGAAGTCCGTAGTGCGTTTCTTCCTTAACTGATCATAGAGAGCTCTCATTTCGTTACGTTTGGTTGTGATTTCATCCAGTTCGGCCGCTCTCTTCAAATATAACTCCTCTTTTGTTCGGTAATCCTACGTAAGATAAATACGAGTAAGGTATGGAATATGTTTATTACGGTTCTCTAAGATGGGGATAGTTGACTAATATTTGATGCACTACAAATAATAGACAACTAATAGAATTATTTAATACGTTTTAGTGAAAAAATCTACCTTATTCAAATTCAAATTCAAAAATCATTTATTCATGTAGGACATATTAGCCGCTTATGAACGTCAAATTTTTTACATTATAATTTTATTTTTTCCCTACCGTCCAGTTTTCCCATTCGTGACATTTTAGCCACATATGTATCAAGATTTTTGTGTTAATAGTTTTACATCGTCCAGTACACTCTACACATTCAATTGAGGAGAACAGGCAAGAAACTCAACTAATTTCATTTTTAGGACAGTTTGATATTATTGTTTGCTCATAGGTGTATATATTTAATATTAAATGAAAATCCCATGCATAAATTACTATTGCCATGCACATTTGTCGTTCATGTAATCATTTACTGACTAATAGGGTTCGCTCAATAAATATGATATAACAGAAGTTTTTAATTTATTTAAAGGTACAATAATTCCAGAATATTCTTTGGTACGTTATTGTAAAATTTTATAAAGTACCTATTGACTTTTATTAAGCGATATTTAGTCTTTAAAAAATATTGTCTTCAAATCTAATATTAATATTTTGCCTATTTAGCCTTACTCTTGAATATAATTTATTTTCCTGAAAGCAACCATCAATTAAAAAAAGAATATTGTCAAAAAAAATTAAGTTCACCTGTATAGCTTGTATATTAGGTTTGGCATCTCCCAGCCTGGCTTTTTGTGCTGAGAGTCTGTTCCTTAACTCGTCAACTGCCACATTCTCCAATTCCTCAGCAGTGTGCCGCTCTAAAGGTTCCGGTCTCTCTATACCGGGGATATTGTCCAAACCTGGATCCTCTAGTTTTAACGTCGTTAACTGAAAAATAATAGGAAGTAATAAGACAAATAGGGTAAGAGTTATAATAATACTCTTTATTGCACTTCTATAATAATCATGTAAAAAATAATCACACTTATTATTACAAATGTTTATATGGTGTGAGAATCGGTATGCTAACCCCTTAGAACTTAGGACGTTATAAAAATATCTTAACATATAAGAAATATTCTTTATAAATATATAAGAAATATGATGAGAGCAGCGTTTATAAATGAATAATACTTGCTATTAAAATTTATTAAACGGCTATTACTAAATTACTAATTGAGACGAAATTTTAACATAAATTATTGTTAAATCTATATCAACATATAAAGTAAAGAAAGCTGAAAAAATCTGCTAATGCGATGATTTTTTTAAAATATTTATTAATAAGATAACAGATGGCGCTGTATAGTTGCTTCATTTATTGTTATCGTGTGGTACCAATGTATTACGGTAATAAGGTACACGATAATAAAATCCTGAGTAGAGCTAATACATAATAAAAAGTACCTCTTTCTCCCACATTGGTGTTTTGCTTTTGCAATCCTGTATAGATTTCTCCACTTTATTAACAGCATTATTGGCCTCGAGTCGTTCGCCCTTTATCTTGTTCTCTTTGCTCTGAAGCTTTGATATCTCTTGTTTCAATTCTGTAAACTCGCCGGAACCATCGCTTATTTGTTCTTCTAACTACAATAGTAATGATAAATTATCAACTAAGCTTCAGACCACTCAAGGTTTTTTTTATGTATGATAAGGAAATGGTGCACCCGGCTGCGCAAACGGTTTACGCTGGCGGGACACTAGTGGAGGATGACAAGATGACCATGAGGTCAGGTCAATTAGCCCATAGTGGTAAATTCTGTTTCTATCTATTAAAAAATATAATTAACTAGCTGTGCTCGTGGTTTCCTCAGCGTTAGATCTATGTGTTATTCTGATGTATAAGCTATATTACTGTAAAGTTTCATCAAAATCCGTTCAGTAGGTTTTGCGTGAAAGTGAAAGAGTAACAAACATCCATCCATCCATCTATCCATACTAACAAAGTTTCGCATTTATAACATTAGTAAGATATACATAGTTACCTCTTCCATTTCCTTCTGCAGTCTAGAACTTTCCAGAGTTAGCTCCTTTTTCTGATTACTTAAGCTTTCTAAATTCTTCTCTGTTTCCTTTTGATCACCCTCCATTTGATTTATTTTGTCTTTTGATTTTTTTGCATTTCTAAAATAAAAATTTAGTCACTTATTACATGAAATCGCCGACACTGTCGTTTTGAACTATTTTGATCATTGGATATAAAGCTACAAAACATTGTAATAGTCAAAATTTTTTATTAAATGATTGTAGAATATTAGTTTACATTTAATTAAATAAATACGAACCTTATGCTAGTATTAATAGCGACCTTCAACTTAGTAATCTCTGTAGACACTTTGTCTATTTTCTTAGCGAGTTCATCTACTGTCTTTTGTAAGTCCTTCACCTTCCCACCTGCTACAGCTGTTATTTGGGCATCGACACCGTGAACTTCTTTTTCTACCTGTTTCATATCATTAATGTAATATATTTTTTTAATCAAGTTGTAAAAAAATGTTAAATGTTATATGTATTTAATTTTTCTTATTTCATCTAAAGCTGTGAAATATTAGTTAAATTAGATATAACATGTTTTCTTTTAGTTTAAATTAGTATTTTTTTGAGTCATTCTATAATATGTAATGATTTTTTTTTGCAGTGTGCTAATAAAAAAATACTATATGTATTTGTTGACATCCATGTGAGTAAGGAGAAATATATATATGTTATTTTTTTATTATATGTATGATATCTATTTTTTTATTATTATTGCGCCTTAAAAATACAAAATAAAACGAATGTACAAAAGGCGGTTTATCGCTTATTATTTATTGTATGTTGTAAGCAAAAAATAGAGTCTTTATTGTTTAACACATGGTTTGTTATAAAAAAATAATGTAGACAAATTTCTATATTAATTTTTAAAACAAACCATGTAAATTATTTAATGAATTTAGATTGTCATGTAAATTATTTATAGAATTTTATTTATTAAGTTTAGTCAAAAATATAAAAACATATTTTTTTAAGTAATAGGTACAGTTATTTTGGTGTGTCATCCACATTATTCGATATGAGTAACAAGACAAGACACTGATATTTGTGTAAGAATTTGTTAACATTGTCACTCAAATATCAATTAATGGGAAATGCTATAATAGAATTATAATATTATTAAAAGTCTTAATTGTGCTTACCTCTCCCGCATCATGTTTAGCTTTCTCAAGCTTCTCTTCAGCTGTTTTCAGCGTGGCTTCTAATTTCGCTTTCTGTCTTGCGTCTACTTTGCTGGACGCCGCTTTATTTTCTTGTTGTTTTATTTGATTCTATTAATATGTTAAGACATAATTAAGACATTATCATTAAGAATATTAGGTACACTTTTACAAAGTCGTTTTGAGTGGGCGTCTTGGCTTTGCCACTAATCAATTCGAATTGTTAGTTGTGTTTTGGTAGGCGGTTTGACAACTCCGTAATGCAAAAGCAAGTATTTAGTAATTATTATTATGATATATTTTTGTTTACAGATAGCAATCTGTTACATTTTATACATAATG
Source organism: Achroia grisella (assembly GCF_030625045.1). Classification (NCBI taxonomy): domain Eukaryota; kingdom Metazoa; phylum Arthropoda; class Insecta; order Lepidoptera; family Pyralidae; genus Achroia; species Achroia grisella. The sequence goes on from NW_026712999.1 coordinate 1,554,943, forward strand.
ATAGTTTTAATAATATTACCTTTAATAAAGGCACTTGTTCAGTTAAACTTCTCAACTCTATACTCAGTTTGTTGAGTGTAGTCTTGCCCTCGCGCGCACTGCGTTGTACTGTCACCATGGAGTCTTCTAATTCTACTTGTTCATTGCGTAATTCAGTTAACCTAATAACATTAGAAATATACAATTATAGTTATTTGAAAATATATTGTTATATTATACTAGCTGACCCGGCAATCGTTTTGTTATATAAAATCAGTTATCTACCGCAGTGAGTAGAATATTATTAAAGTAGATACTAATATCCATTGTAAAAATTTAAATATACAAAAATACATAAATTGTCTGTAAAAATGCATCTGATAGATATATATTGACTTTATTAGACACTTGGATACCTGGAGGTATCTAAATACATAAACTAGATGAATCTCATTTATGTGTTTAGCTTTATTTATTGTTTTATAGTGATTATTTTATGTTCAAATACATAAGTATTGTGGAATATTGAACAAAATTCTTATGGTTTTACACTGGAACCTTTCTAGTATTTCAATATTGCTGTTGCTGGCTAAAGTTAGAGGTACAGGATACCATGTCTATTGTTACGTACATAAAGTATTCTGTCAAAGTCAATGTCGATAATAAATGTCAGATGTCATACAGGTTACCTACACAGTTCAGTTCTATGTTATTGAGAAATGCAGTGTAATGATATCCATGTTAATTAGTTAATAAATACATATATATAATAATATACTTTTCCGATAAGAACCTACATATACAACATCTATATACAGTAGTGTAATATTGACAATATTGACCTCTGATCGAGTGTAGCCAGTTTGTTCTCGCTGGCTTCTAAGGCTCTAGGATCTTGTTCGCTGGTGTCCTGTTGTACGGAACTCGACATGCGGCCGCGCATCGTCGTCTTGCCACCGCCCGACATTGTACCTTTCAAAATTATATAAAATTAGTCAAATTCGGAAACGACAGTCGGTTATATTGAATGGTAATTCAATAAAAAAAAATCCGTTAGAAAATCAATATACCAGCAATCTCGATGACGTCACCCTTTAAAGTGACCACCCTATATCTCGTTTGGCCGTAAGCTATCCGTGAAGCTTGCTCCAGGTCGGTAGCAACCAGAGTGTCCCGTAGTGCGAAGTAAAAGGCGGGCAACACACGCTCATCTTTCACTTTCACGAGGTCAAATAAACGTGGCACGTTTTCTGGGCTGTGATAAAAAATAATGGAACAAATTTAAATAATCTCATTCATAATTTAAGAGCTACGCTCTTGTCGGTGGAGTTTTTTAAATTAACTATGTATAGAGTTAAATAATCTATACATAGTTAATTTAAATCACTTTGTAATGAGCTACATTTAAATTATTCTTTACATTTACAGTGTTGAATAATAGAAGGAAACTCAGCATTACCTCAGTTATAAGTTATTTTAATGTAGTCTACATAGTAAAAACTAGTGGTTTGCCTTCCAGAGCAGACAATGCACCACATTTGCATCATTGCGGTACATATATAAAGAAAGAAGGAAGGAAGGAAATAATTTATTACTCATTAGGTAACCCTTCTCTCGTAGTATTGAATTAAATGCTGTTGCTTGTCAAGCGCTATGGATGTCCCTCGGCCGACATTATACAACTTGAAAGATCTATCTCTATCTATACACGCGTCTCAAGTATTTTCAAACGTAATAAAATTATATTGATTGTTCATTTATTACTCACTAGGTAACCCTTCTCTCGTAGTTTTGAATTAAATGTTGTTGCTTGTCGAGCGCTATGAATGTCGCTCGGCCGACATTATGCCGCTTGAGATGTTCGAGACACGCTTGGCCTGCTTCCACACTTTCCACCACTATGTTGTCGAGCGCACCACAGCATGTCGATATCGCTACGTCGTACTTCGCATCAATGCCACCCAAGTCGCCCTATATAAAACAAATAGAAGTATATACATATAATAAAAAAATATTCGTTTGCGCCAAATGAATATACAAATGTAACAGAACAACTAAATGTTGAAGTTATATGAATTTTGCCTTCATAATGGCATTTTACAAGTTATTCGGTTGGAAGAAGATAGTGAAATTACAAGGTAAGGGATATAACACATTAGTCCTTAAGGAAAAGCAATACATTAGAGGTGCCACTACGTAGTAGACAAAAAATAAGGACGAGACATTTTATTGCATCATCGGCTCCAAGGAAAGAAAAATAGAAAATTATTATTTAAATAAATTTAATATAAGCACAGAGAAATAAGGTTTTGAGACAGAGAAATAAGGTAGAATTTACAATAACTAACCAATCTCCCAAATATTCCAGACAACCGTCCACTTCTTTTCTCCTTCATGAGCGAGTCCAACACTCTTCCTCGAGACCTGTTCGCGCTCATTGCTTGCCTCGACTCTTCTAATTGTGCCCTAGCAACATAAAGTCAAACATAAAATTAATTCAGGCAGTTTTTTTTTATACCAAAAAGGTAGGAATCAAGATTCGAGTACTCATGAATGAGTCGATAGGTATGCATGAATCTAAAGTGAAAAGTGCATTATTCCATATTATCATATACTATGTGCCACACGTCGCTACCACAAAGCCTTAAGACCAAGGGTTATAACCAGTGCGTCCTACCCGTTATGACATACGGTGCCGAAACGTGGCACTGACGATACGTCTGGTCCACCAACTCAAAGTAGCTCAACGAGCTATGGAAAGGGCTATGCTTGGTGTTTCTCTGAGGGATTAAATCCGTAACGAAGTAATTAACGCCAGAGAACTAGGGTCACCGACATAGCTCTTCGTATTTGCAAGTTGAAGTGGCAGTGGGCTGGTCATATATGTCGTAGAACCGATGCTCGCTGGAGTAGGCGTGTTCTAGAGTGGAGACCGCGAATTGGCAAACGTGGTGTAGGACGCCCCGCAGCTAGGTGGAGAGACGACATACGTAGGGTTGCGGGTAAAAAATGGAAGAGAAGGGCTGAAGATCGTGCCCAGTGGCGTGTCTTGGGAGAGGCCTATGTCCAGCAGTGGACTGCAGTGGGCTGATGATGATGATGATATACTAAGTATGTATGTATGTATATAAATAGAACTAATTAAGTTATAAGTATATGGGCAGAGTTATGGTGCGGACTACTAAAAAGTTATATTCTTACCTCAAATTTCTAACTTCTCTTGACACCGTCGACTCTTCAGATTTCAACCATTGTAATTGGGTTTTCATTTCTTGCAGTTGCTTTTCATTTGAAGGCACAGTTGTTGATAATTCTTCTTGTAAGCTGTATGATACATGAAACCCAGATTGAGTTATTATTTATAAAAAAATAGATAAAGAAAAGTATCAGATATATTTTAAATTAAATCGAGACCTGCCAAGCCATTGAACCAATTCAGTTAACGAGTTTAAGAATTTTCAGTGTGTACAATGCAAATAAAATATAAATTTCAATGAAGTATACTTTGTAAGAGAGACAAATTTCTTAATAGTCCATGGATTCAACGTGCGAGTACCGAGTCCATCGTGTGGTAAAGAGCGAAATTCCAAACAGTTCCCGAGATTTTAAAACCCGGGTATAGATTTAAGGAGATTCTTGCCGACGAACGTCAACACTCACCACTCGTGTTTCTCTCCCTACCCAAATAAATCTGATAGGACCACTCATCAATGAGTCACCTATTTCAGCCGTACGGAATTTTTACTGGGGTGTTTAAGTTGTTTAAGTTATAGGTGTTTAAGTTGTAGAGTGAGATTAGACAGTGAAAGTACAGTTTGTGTTGCATGATATCTTAGTCCTGCGAATGGTAACAGATGTGGAGTATTACAGTGGTCATATGATAATGTGATGTCTGTAGTGCTGTTCATGTATATAGGAGACGCGACGGTTACCTCTTACCATCGAGTGGACCATTACCAGCTTATTGGCCATACCAATAACATAAAAGAGCTATATAATAGTTATATATACGAAAATGTTTATTTCTTTTTAATATCCTTTTTCAAAGTTGAAAAGAACAGATGTATAAATTTGTATGTTACACAACGCAAATACAACGGGACAAAGGGATAGAAAATATACTGCTCTCTCTATCCCGCTCAGAGGAAGAGAATATAAACCTACTATTACAATGTTGACTGGGTGAATTGGCATTAGTTTAACTTTAAAAATTACTTACCCTTTCTTCTCTTGTAAATCATTGGCCGCCTTTTCATATGCTTCTTTCATCTTCTCCAACCTCTCTGTTTCCTTCTGCTCTGTGCTGACATAGATCTTGAGTTCGGATTCTGTTAACTTGTACTCTTTATTGGCCTCGTCTACTATCTTCTTGAGATCCATGAGCTTGGCTTGTAACCTGTCTTTGGTTTCTTGTAAACCTTGAGTTTTTGATCTATAACAAATGCAAGATACAACATAAACTTTGATGACGGCGTAATCGATTTTGATGATATTTTATATGTATACTTGGCAGATTATCTATTTTTATATCCCTAAGTGATAAGGGTAGCCCACCTCATAATTTTGTTTATATTTTTTTGTCAATTTTTTAACTTGTATTTTTTTACGATGTGACATTAAAAATACAAAAGGTATTAAATTTTCAACCTTATAGGACCAATTTTTTGACACCGACATTAATTCAATAGGTAAAACAACGTTTACCGGGTCAGATAGTCTTATATATAAAATTCTCGTGTCACAGTTTTCGTTCCCAAACTCCTCCGAAACGGCTTGACCGATTCTCATGAAATTTTGTGAGCGTATTGAGTAGGTCTGTGAATCGGCCAACATCTATTTTTCATCCCCCTAAATGTACCCTTAACATTTAGGGGGATGACAAATAGATATTCATTCCACCCCTAATTTTTTTTTTCATTTTAAGGCAAAACAACGTTTCCCGGAACAGCTAGTATAATATAAAATTCATAAACTAAAATTTTAGTCATAAGTAAATATGTTTAAGTCAGAATTAACTATAGGTAGTTTTTATTACATAGAATATTTATTCACCTGACACCAGCCATAACTGTTTGTAACTCCTCTTCTGATTGTTTCTTGCTCTCTTTATGCTTTACAAGCAATTTCTCGCAATCTTCAATCTCCCTTTTATTTTTATCTGGAATCTGAAATAGACATAGACAATTAATATCTCTGTATTATATTATTGTCTACATACTCCTTACGCAATGACGTGGTAATAAACATTTTTATATTGTACCGCAAACAGCATTCATTTTCGGTAGTATAAATCACCTTCATATTTATTTGTGCAGACATTCTTATCCTATTATTATGGGTTGTAAATCTATAGCATTGTGTACAAATATATACCGCGACATATACATAATATATACTGCGACTTCTTCTGCACAATCATACCCTATTTTAGCCTCTACCAAATTTTTTTTTTAAATATCAGCCTATGTCATCGTGATACAATCTATATTCATATCAAATGTCATAAAGATCAATTCAGTTTAGTCGCAGGAAGGTAACAAAGATACATACGCTTATAATATTAGTAGGGATATATATTAGACTTCTTACCAACTCTAAATCAATAAGTTTCCCTTTCTCCTGCTCTAACAGTTGTTCTAGATTCTTCTTTTTCTTATTGGACTGTGTCGTATCTGCTACTACAGACACCATCTTCTTTTTGCAAGCTTGTAACTTCTCTGATACTCCTTCTTTTTGTTTCTGTAGTTGGTCATATTTTCTGAAAACAAATATATAGTATGTTTTTGAAAAATATTGTCAAACAATTAAAATCCTAATACTATTTGCTAGCGCCATAGTACAATAACTATTGTAACTTCTAAGGCAACTTACGGTACATCACATATTTTTAAATTTTGTTACTTGCTATTTGCCATCAGCCAATTAGCTTTTACATACATTTTGCTTTTCAGGCTTTAAATGCTTACATACATTTTAGTGAATAAGAATCACATCCATTCAACAAGATTCTAATAACCCCAAGATCTTGTTATAGATATACACGCTAAAACCGTAATCTTAAGTGATCTAGAAATCAAGTGTGTGTGTATCTGAGGTATCATAGCTCCAAAACGAACGGGTCACTCGGCTCAACGGGTCAGATGTCGATAACAAGATGGTTGATCGTTACGATCGGTTCAGGTGTCTCAAGGCCATCAGCTCGTATATTTAACTTTTTGGAGGTTTTGTGTCTGGAGTTATTTAAAACAATTAATTTTACACTTGAGAACTTGCTTGTTCATTAAATGTATAAATATTATTTAAAAATAATATAAACTTGTAATACTACTCACTGGGTACCATTTTTAAGAACAGTTGTTTTTTCTTGCAGTTCCTCTTTTAGTTTTGTTAATTTCTCGTCAATTTGGGACAACTTTTCCTTGACTTCTTCCATTTCTTTCTCTTTGGATTGTATAATTTTGTTGGTTTCGTGTCTGAAAAAGTAATATTAGTTGCTGTCGCGAACAATTTTTTATACCTATTTTATTGTCTACGTTTTTTATAATAACTATATTATTTTACATATATGACATTAGTGAATAAATTTAAAACTAATATTTTGCGACTATACCGGTGCCTTTTCTTTGCTCATCTTGTCCTTAATCTCGTTCCTTTACAGTTGCATAAAATCTAGGCTATACAACTATAATCTTGCTTAATTAAGGACATTCACCAAATCCAGTGGTATTAGGAATACGTATATATAATTCAACTTTCCGCAATACAATTAAATATTTTATTGAAGTTGATCATTCATCAATTAATAAATCGTGCACTAGGCCACAAGTTTGTCTTGTCTAACAATAGTTTTTATGATAATGTTTACATACATATATTTCTGTAGTAACATATTCCTTGAGCGCAGCGCTGTATTGGTTAAGTTCATTTGCTCAACGGCCTCCCTCATAGGCTGCTCCAACTTCTGTTTCTCTTGTTCCACCAAACGGACCCTGTTCAGTTTCTCTTTACGCATCTCTGTGTATTCCTCCACTTTGACTGACAGCTTTTCTATAGGTTCCTGAAAGTTTTTTTAAACTTGTAAAGTATGATTTTGTATGACAAGGCCGTAAAGTAAAGTACCCGGTCTACTGATTCGTTTTTGGATTTTTTTAGTAGGATTGACTATTTACGTAGGATATGACTATATAACAAAATATAATATGTTGCAAAAAAGTGAGCCAGACGAAGTTCGAATAATCAGAAATAAATATTGCAAAAATGTATATCAGTACCTTATATCTAGATGTTCCTATAATATCCTCCAGATACTCCAGCATGCCGGATTCGTGTTCTGTCTGAGCTTTAGGCTTCATCATGGCGATCTGCTCTACTTCACCCTAAATCAAATATAATCATATTTTATTCACTAACATATCAGCATAATGTCATACATTTAGCACTGGTTTTCGAAATAGGTATACCTGTCCACAAAAGCCAGTTCCCTCCAATATACTATAAACATTTAATTTGTAGATATCGATAATACAAAAACAATTGTGAATATATATATGATTATTTACAAATTAAAAAAAAAGGTAATTAGTAATGTACCAACTTGTAAAATAAGAAATCTATTGTGATCCAAATCAATTCCGTGTGATCTTAACATTTTGGCGACTTCCTTGAACTGCACTCTTCGACCATTGAGGTTGTAATATGAGGAATTATCCTTAAACGCTGTACGGGACACCACAATCTCACTGTTTGGGACCACAGTGTAGTCTTCGCCTTCCTGTACAATGAAAGAAACTTTTATAAATTTCTAAGTTATTACTTGTTGGTTTATCTTAGTTTCCTATATTTTTTTATTGAAGGGTTTGGACTATTGTCTGGTGCTTGATCCTGTAGCACTGCGACCTACATAGATCTGTTGCGCTCGCCCTTTTTCAGAGTTCGCTACCTAGACCCGTCAAGCAGTTATATAAACTATAGTTTCCTATAGTCGCGGGTTCATTTCCCGTACAATATAGGTAAACAATTGTGTTCATAAAGGTGTTATTTTATACTAGCTAAGCCAACGACTTCATACCCGTGCACCATTACATTTGGAATAATAATAGTTCATAACTTCGAGATTCGAACCTAGGAATTAATCGTAAAAAGCATCGTAATTTCAATCCCAAATCGAACAGGGAATCGATCGTATGGGCCGACATACATACATACATATTTATAATGCAAAAATCAATGTATATAAGATGATTCGATATTGGTAATATTTCATGTTATGGAATTTAATTATCTACATATCGTCTAATATTCAAATATACTTTCAAATGAAAACAATTCGATATGCTTTGATTAATGCCACAGTATAGTGATGTACTAGTTGTTTTAAAATAAAGAAAAAAATTAAAGTAGTAATATGAATATGTAAATAGAAATAGAAATGAGCAAAATATAAAAAATCAAATTATTCCTCATTATAACATTAGGAGATGTAAATAACAATCGATTCAATCGATTCGATTCCCTCTCAACACGTTTGTAGTCATGATTGTTTCTAGTAATCAGTGTTATTTGGGTAATTTATGTATATGTTTATAAAGAATAAATATTTCTGTCAGTTGTTTAGTACTAATAATATAAAATCGGCTTAGTTTGGGACTTCAGCGATGTGTTTCTCATTATTAAAAAATATGTTTCTCGAAAAGTCATATGTCTATGGAACATCACTACGAAGAAATTATTTTCAGACCGTTGCTAAAATATGATGCCATATAAACAGAAATGTGAGGAGGTCGTTAGTCAATAACTAAATAAGGAGACTGGGCAACATGAACTTCCTCTTATTTTTGTGTAAGTATTTTTTATTGATTTTAGTTATTTTTATTAGGTAAATGGTATTTAGCACCCGCCTGTGAAAGGTAGACAGAGGTATCCATGGAGACGACTGTTTATAAAAAAAAAACCTCGTTGAAAATATGATTTCATCCTCATACCCTGCTACTCCGTCGGTTAACCCATCACGGCGAATTCATCAGGAATAAACCATAATAGTTTCTAGGTGACCGTGTGGAATTCCACCTGATATTGTACCTAAATGATTCCCACTATTAGACTATTTTCCTTCCTTCTTATATCATATATTTTTATTTAAATAAAACTTATATCAGTATTTCTATCATTTGTCTAGTAACATTAGTACAAGCCCTGCTTACTTTGGTTACTAGATGGCGCTGTGTGAGTTCTCACAGTTACAATAACAACTCTTTATTGCATACACTGAACAAATACAAAGAGAAAAACAGTATGTTGGAAAGTACATAAACAAAAACTATCTTGCCACTAAAGACATTTATTTAAACAATTACTATTTCAGTTACTATATTGGGACTAGCTGCGATGGGACACTGCATGCAGAACCACTGGGTGTGCGCCAGTAACTTGAAGACATACGAGGGCACATGCAACATGCGTTGTGATGATCCTACAGCATATGTATTGTACCACGGCAGATGCGAAGTTCCGCCCGGTCTCGGCCGTCCGCTTGTGAAACCAATAAATCCCACCTATATTTAGGTGAACTAATCAATAAAATTTTAAATGAGAAATTTTAGTTTTAATTATGAACCTTATATAGAGTAAGGCTCACATTTTCGATAAGAGTCGGACGAACTGCACCGACGACGACGTACGATTGGCTCTCTTTGGAACTATGCCAATTGAGCGGATACGTCAGCACGTGTCGTCCGATCTGATGTGCGCTTTAAGTCATTGTCGAAAAGGGATATTTTGTCGAACTATACTAATGTCATTGGTAGCTGGCCTTTACAGCTTCTTGAGGCGTAAATCAATTACACTATTTCATACGTTTTGTAAAGCTTTATCTGTTCTGGTAATCCTGGAGTTGTATTACCATATACCACACAAATTATAAAAACAGAAAATAGTTGCTACATTTCTTTATACACTTAAATATTTTTTCTTTACATCATTAATTGCATCATCCTTACATTTACGCCACATAGGTCCGTCAAAAGATCTTACACTTAAATTTTATTATTATAGACATTACAGAATAATTTACTAACAATTGTATTGATAATTAATAGCATAATAATTTGTATAGGAGTTGTTGCTTCAGGTTTGCACAATTGGTAATAAATATTAGTTTTATTACAAATCCTATACAAATGTATAACAAATAGATCAATGTTTATTATAAATACAGGAGAATGTAATATAATTTGACTGTTATTTTAAAACCTTAAATAGTTAAAGGCACTTTTGCAATGAAGACCATATCGAAACTATGTGAGTACCAGTAAGTTATCTATCTCTTAAAGTATTGATGATTATAGATATTTATAAAAAATATATATACTTCAAATGTGGTCTTCAAACCGAAAAAGTCGTGTGGTAAATTATATTATTATAAGCTTAAAAGAATAATCAATATTTGTTCCAATCTTATTCAAAATTGATGTCAATAAATCTAATGAACATAATGATATAGACAATAAACATAGGATATATTGATTTTAAAAAGAAAAGTAGATGATATCAAACAGGTAACAGCTAGTTTATTATTGTAGGAACAAAAAAGATATTCTTTTTTCTGTAAAGACATAAACGTAATTTATTCTCCTTTCATTGTAAAGCCAATCAATTATATCTTTATCAGTATATTTATAACATAACAAATCCATAGACAAGATTTCTTCATTCACTCATTACTCTTTTTTAACTTTTTATGTTTTTTTTTCTAGTCTATATTCTGGTGCTGTTAGGATCAACAATAGGTAGTTACAATTGCAACTGTCCACCTACAGATGTTTGGCTGTGAGCAAGCAACTTGCAATCTTACAATGGCGTATGTGACATGTTATGTTACGATGAGAACCTATATGTATTGTTCTATAGCAGATGTGAGGTTGGTAATCCGAAACCTAAAGTATTACCAATTGGAGCATCAAATTATGGAGGATAAGGGTAATATTTAAATGTAATAATGTTAATTCTTTTATAAAATGTATTAAATGCATACAATAAATATATTTAAACAATTCTCACAGTTGTTTTGATTTAATTTTCAGCTCAGTTCAGTTTCTTCAATTCCAAACTAGATGGCCCAAGGTAATGTTATTATTATTATGTTTAATAATAGACATTACAAAAAGGACATAGAGTGGATACCTTTGTCTCATTTGTTTCAGCCAAGAGGGACTTTTTATGGAAGTTGTATTTGCATTGACGGGTGAAATTAAGCAGTTAGTTAAATGCAGTTAGTTGCGTGTATTGCACATATTCGGGCACCTACTGAAAATCAGCTTTCTGCTTGTTCGGCAAATTAATCACTCAGTCGCAACTCAATCATAACACAGGCAAATGTTACAGGCATTTTATATTTAGAATTTAAAGTGTATCATTATTACTACATTTTTGTATTTATTTGTTATATGAAATGTGTTTCAGTTGATATTAATAAACATTTGATCTATCTATAATCACACCCATATACATACCCCATCAATGATCTGACAGAAGTGTACAGCTACACTGGCGCTGGTTATGTTCGGAAACTTGCTGGAGGAGTGAATCAGTACCGAGATCTTCTTGGACCGTATCTTTGTTGCTCGGTATCCAAACACAAACAGCATAGAATCAATAACATTGCTTTTTCCACTCCCATTTGGACCTATTATGGCTGTGAAACTCTGAAATTAAGAATAAATTTCAGTTACAGAAAAAGAGAAATAAATATTATGTTTTAATTGTCAATCACAGAAAAATTGTATTTAAATATGTATATTTAAGCATATTATAAGTTTAGGGTACTAAACTGCAAAATAAAACTAAAATACAAGTTCTGCATAATTAAGAATTATATGGCACTGTGTGGATTGTACAAAATATATATCTTTTAAAGTAGTAATTATAATCCAGAAATAGTTATAATTACTATTTAAAAGATTAATTTAGATTTGTAACTCAAGTCTGTCCATAGTGGACATAACTCAAATCTAAATTATTCAATTAGTCTTTCATAATTTATATTAATTAATATTAATTCATTAAATTTATTCTTAAGAAAAAAACAATAATTAAAATATACAATTTACCTTATGAAAAGGACCCAATGTTTGTACTCCAGCATAACTTTTGAAGTTTTCATTGACAATATGTGTGATCAACAATCTTGGTCCCGTAGCATCAAAGGTCAATGCAGGTTTTGGGGCCGGAGGTATGTAAATATCACCGATACGCATACCACCTTCTTCATCATCTGATATGTGGTCGATTTCGTCGTTAACGTTTTCATCACAGTTCTGTGATGATGTGGGATTTTCGTCAACTTCCATCGGTTCCTCATCACCCTTTTTCTTTTTTGTTTTCTGCATTATAACCACCAAAATAACACTTTTATGTTAACACTGAGTGACGACGTTAATAATAAAGAAATTAAATAAACTATAAAGTAAATATACTAAGATAAAGTTACTAAAATTAGTAAACAGAAAGAAAAATGAATTGGCGCGATCGTTGAATTCGGCAATTCATAATTGACATTGACAACATACTATTACTGTCAATTTTGATATTACATAGCGACTGTTGTTACTGTATTGTAAAAATTTTAAATTAATTCTCTATAATAATCGCCGTCTCAAATTTCTGACAAATGAAAACTAATTTTAAGAGACTAATTAATACGGAATTAAGTATGTTGTATAATTGTCAAAACATAACAAAGTAAATTTTTAAACAGGAAATTTAATTTAATTTGCTTATCTGTGGTTGACTCTTTAATCAATGCAACCAAATTGATGTTATGGAGAGCAGACTAACCATGGTAACAGATATGACAGATTACAGAGAACGCGAACTAAACAAAAAAAATGGCTAACCGTACCGTAAAAGACGCCAAATCGATTCGAGGCACGAATCCTCAATATTTAATTGAAAAAATCATTAGATCTCGTATTTACGATTCGAAATACTGGAAAGAAGAATGTTTTGCTTTAACAGCGGAATTACTTGTCGACAAAGCCATGGAATTGCGATATGTAGGAGGCGTGCATGGGGGTTTTATTTATCCAACACCTTTTCTGTGTCTTGTATTAAAAATGCTGCAAATACAACCTGAAAAAGATATTGTAGTGGAATTTATAAAGAACGAAGAGTTCAAGTATGTTCGTGCACTTGGAGCTTTTTATATGAGACTTACAGGATCTTCCGTTGATTGTTATAAATACCTCGAACCTTTATACAATGATAATAGAAAATTAAGGCGGCAGAACCGAGAAGGACAATATGCTATTGTACATATGGACGAGTTTATCGACGAATTACTCCGAGAAGAGAGATTGTGCGACGTAATATTACCACGAATTCAGAAACGTCATGTGCTCGAGGAAAACAATGAATTGGATCAGAAAGTGTCTGCTTTGGACGATGATTTAGATGACGATATGCCTTCTGATGAAGATAATCCTGAACTAGATGCCAAAGAAAACAAAAGAGATAAAGATCGAAGAGATAGAGACAGGAGAAGAGAGAGGTTTGTTGATATTACTACTATTAAATTAGCTACAAAAGCTCATGATCCTATTATATAGTCTTGTCTTATTATCATACTGTATAATTTAAACATAACTTATCATACAATTTATTTCACAGAGTTTTTGCAAACTAGTAGTAGTAGTTAGTAGTTTGCTTGGATATCAAAAAGGCAGTAGTAGGCTGGCAAATTTTTAGTTTATTAACATGTTAATCGCCATGTCAGTCATATGTGTCTGATGCTAAGTTCTACATGAGCCATGTCAGACATATATGTCTGATGTACGCAATTTGGTAGAAGATGCTGTGTTCAAAACAACAGGTTAATATTTGTTGTATCTTGTTTGGATGCGTTAGACATATAAGACTGACACAGCTTGTTGAGAAAAAGTGATAATATAGGGCCATTTCAGAAATATGTGCGACATAAAAAAAATGCATTTCTGGGAATATTGGCAAAAAAATTGTTAACTAAATGAACTAATAAAGTTATCTCTACTCTTAAATCTAAGAATGCAGAGAGCTGTCCAAGATTTCGTATTTTTTTTACTAGGTGTTGATGAAGTCTCGGACTTACTATCCTAAATACTTGTAATATTTTTCTTTGACTGGAGTTAGGTTGTATAATAAATTTGAAATTTATTTAATTATCATGCAGCAGATAAATTTATAATTATTCTAACAAATTTCAATTTCAGATCTAGAGATCGCGATAGAAGAGAAAAGGATAGGAAACGAGAACGCTCAAGAAGCAGAGACCGCGAACGAAGAAGAGAAAGGGAAAGAGAACGTGATAAAGAGCGAGAGCGTGAAAAAGAGAGGGAGAGAGAAAGAAGAGAGATGCGTGATAGAGATAGAGAAAAAGAGAGAAGAGATCGGGATAGGCATGAACCTGACAGAAGGAGAGAAAGGGGTGGTAGATATTAGATTAGTATAGGACATGAATAAACATTTTAAATTTATATATGTTTTAGTTTTATAAAATCAGTTGATATATATCCATTTATATCCTTCCATCAACAAATTCAAAATATCTCTTGCTAAAATACTTAGAAAATTCATAATTTTTTTACGAATTCAGGATAAGGCTTCTTTGTTCAATGTTTCTACTTTTCCTTACTAAATAAGAAATTATTATTAAGGAAATTATTAAGGTGTAATTTAAATATTTATTTAAAAACTTGGAAAAGTAAATTAAACATATACATCTATTGGGACCAACAATTTAATAAACATGTGATCTATTTACATAGAACAATCAATTTGTATTAGTTTCAATAACAATTTACAGCAATACTGAACAGATTGTGAGCAGATTTATCTTATAAATATTATATCCTAAGTTTTAAGCATAAATTACATTTATATTAATGGAAGTATGTAATGACTTTAAAATAATTTGAATGTTTTATGGTTAATAGATTGTTCATAAGTATCAATATAATTATTAATAGTGTGATACAAAACATAAGCATGGAATGAGATCTTTACGTAAATAATTATTACATTTAATTCCTATTTTTTATTTGTAGAACACATTACTACTCCACATACAAGCAGTTTTGTTCTCTTGTTGAGAGACTTAATTGGCTTAATAAAAAAAAAATCTCTGATTACAAGTTGTATAAACTATGTATTCTATATATACCTGGGTTACAAACAAGATTCACTCTCCACATGATACTTTAAATAAAATTAACTCTCATACAATAACAATATAGCTGGCATGACATCTAGCAGCATCAGAAATTTATGTGAATATGTTATCTCAGTAGCGTGGTTATTTTTACTATGTTTTGGGACCTCCAGGCCCCATAACCTAAACCTGCGCAATTGCGATCAATACAGGGTAACAGAAGACTACAACTAATAATATAAGATTAAATGATTCGACTATTATCTGTATTGATGACGCATGAAGATCCCATACATAATTACAGCAACTATTTTATATTGATGAAAAACAGTAGGTATTGCTATTTTACCCTATAACCAGATGGATTCCATACTAATCTCGTCAAACATAATAATCATAAGTATAAATGAATCACTATATGGATTCGCGGCATAAGATTTAACAATGTACCGACGCATGAGTGTGCTTAGCTTCTTGTTCAGGTGCGAGCGAGTCTACTTCTAGCCCAGTAGAGGTGGGGAAAGGAGAGCAAGTTACTTATTAGCATGGAGCACTGTTTTTTTTCATCATTCAACTTCTTAGTTATATGTGTAGCTAGTCTCCACGCTTATATATAGATATAATTTCCTATGAATTCATAATTTTAGAAATTTATGATCGATAACATAAATAATGAATGATACAATGCACTTATATGTTGAAATGTAATATATTCTCTTTAAGTATTATAATCTTTACCCATCACTACGATATTAACTACAAAGTTCAATATCAGGTACAGAGTAATTACGCTAGATGGTTACCAAATTTCATATTTAATTTATATACTATATTAACGGAGAGACACTAATATAGCGCTTTCTGTGTCGTATAATCGCCTGCCCACGCAGATAACTTCGTATAACGTCTCCCTTAGTAACAAAATTAGGTATATATCATATATACGTATAATTAGCCATAAGTCTCAGATGGTATAGTTACGTCACCGTTGGCAATAAAAAAATTCCTCATATTTTCTCACCTCTTAATCCTCTGTTTGTTCTCGAGTTTTATCGAGACTAATAAAAGTCATTTTGACAGGTATGATAAAATAAACAAAATTTGATATACTTTAAAAACAAGTATATCAAATTTTATCTGTCTAAGAACAGACTAATATGTACTCATACTGTGTACACAGCCTGTGTTTATAGCGACCAATCTATACCAATATTAAAGTAGTTTGTTTAGTTGAAGGCGCTAATCTGAGGAACTACTAGTTCGAATTTGAAAAATTCTTTAGTGACGGTTATGCAAGCCTATTTATCGAAGGCGATGTAAAATCACGTTATGACCAATAGGTGACGAGGACAAAGTTGCGTGGGCAGTTCATCATATAATGCTAATTTATATTTGCCTATTAGGTCTTGTTCCGTGAAAATAGTATAAGATAAAAGCACGTAAGAAATATACGAGTACAAACCCTGATTGACTAACGACGACATGTAGCATACTTATAAACAGAAGAAATTAGTAACGATAATTTGCAAAATGGTGAGTTTTTATCTTCCAGTATGGGCAACAAATATTAAACCTTTTAGCAGATTGTAAGCTATTTCATATTCTTATATATAAAAATCTACATTCGTTTTTATGTGCTTCCAAATCGTTCATCCCATTGCGATAATAATTTGTCAACGTAAGGCTCGCATTTTGAGAAGTTTGCTAATTAACTTACTGTAGATGGCGCTTGTGTCGTACAAGAAAAAGTATTTGGAAGAACATTTCTGTTATCTATATGTTAACATATAAAGCTGCAGAATTTGGTTGACCGATCTCAATCTCAAGAACTTTATTGAGGAAGTTTACATATCATCATCCCAATGAACAATTGCAGTAGAGATTATCTGTGATGATATCTATGATTATGTATTTAACATTACATATTGGCATCCCATAAGTTCTTATCAGCTTCTAATAACACTATATAGTAGATGAGTGAATCACAGATCTTAAGATAAATAAATTAATGATTATGATGTAATTGTACTAACTTCAGTCAGTGTAAGGAGAAAATTAGTAAATGACTTGTCAAAAAGACAATAGGAACTTCAATATATTAGAATTTTTATTCCATCCTTCAAATAAAGTCAAAATATAGGCTATGGAAGATTTAAATTATATAATTAGGTACAATCTTTCATATTGCTACGTTCCTGACTGAAGTAAACAAATATTGTTTATAAATTATTTTATACAATTAATTAATCATAGTATTTACACTATAAGCCACTCATCATCTAACACTATAGAGAAACATTGGCAAATATTTTAATTTACAAAAACGTTTATTTAAAACATCTTACACTATACAGCTTTAAATATATTCCTATGCAATTTCATAAGGAACAAGACAGACGATCACCATTATCTTAGGGAATGGTCACATGATACATTTATTTGTGTCATTAGACAGTGTCTACAGTATAACTATCGTAAATGTGTCAGTATATAATCCTGTTACTTAATGGTCTTTGACACGGTTGCCTTTCATGTGAACATACCTTATTAAGAATAGTAAAGTCTCTCCCATACGTTTAAAAACATTTGCACACTAGATAAAATTTTGCTAAACACTGCAATTTCAATGTATTTACATTGAAATTTTGGATGTTTGTGGGGTACTATTTATGCTATTCTCACAAAGTTCAATTATAAAAATATGTGATTTATATATAAAGTTTATATTGCTTACTCCTCATTAGAGCTATAACTTCATAATGCCAGTTAATGAAGGCACCAAAGATTTTAGCTAGAAAGTGGGCGCGTTCATAATGAAGATCCGATGTTCTTCTTTCTTTATCCATTGTATTAGTCGGTCTACAGCCCTGATGGCGTGGTCTTTCTCCATTAACGGGTCAAACGTTACATATAGTTCGAAACCGTTTGTCACCTGTAATTTAAGTATGTATTAATATTTATTCTATATAATATTCTATTAAATACAAAGACCTATACACAGGTTACAAGTCCTAGAGACTGCTTCGAGTTTAATTCCCTGGCCTACAATGGATCCGGCTCCCGTACTGTGAATCCATGGTATCACAAGCAGTTCGCCTCATGACTTTCTTTTCATTTCTTTATATTTACATACAGTTATATAAGCTTAGGCCTTTAAGCATGATAATTTATCAGATACTACACAACAAAATTCAACATAACTCAAACAGCGCCAATTCAACTCAGAAAAAGATAACTGAACAAATGACTGAAATGTTTAAGTATACTTTTTTTTAATACACCCATTTTTATAATGCATACCATTTATAAGTATGATTTCTATATCCATTATGGGATTTCTATATCCATTATGGGTATTTCTATACCCATAATGGATATATAACACTTATAAATACAAATATCTGAAAATTGCGAGAATTGAACTTGTGACGACCTTTACAAGTGAATGAAGATATAACATATAACCATTAGAAACACTAATTTATACTTACCCAAGCTAACACAGTATCATGTGAATTGGATCTAAATATTAATTTAGCCGGTATTGATGTACAATGTATTTGACTGCAGAATTTCCTGTAATTCCTTACATAATCTATGTCTGACAACTTTTCAATTTTCTTCACTGTGACGTCACCACTTTCTTTATGCCTTATCCTGTAATCTTGCAATCTATCTAGACTTATGGGGTCCGAGGTGAACAGTTGCGCGGTTGACTTAGATTTGTACATAAAATGTCTTATTTCGGCTATACCAATATGTTTCAGTGGATTTGTGGTTGGTAATTCCTCGTTTCTATTCAGAGCATCGTTTATAGCGACTAAGCAGTTTGCCCGTCTTAATTTCTCGGCTATTGTGTGTTTGGCTTGAGATAGAGTGAAGAAAGCATCGTGCCGTACGGTTAGAAGCAGTAGACACGCCTGGCAGTCATCTGATATATACGACACGTGACCGTGTAGGAAGCCTCTGCAATTACAGCATACAGTTGTTTTTATAACATGTGCAGAACAATATTTTTGTACTGGACAAACTTTTCTTTATAAAATTCTAAATTTGTATTTATTGCTGTATTATAAAAATATAAAGTGTGATAAAGTTGTTACAATTAATTTGTGGCATCTTGAAAGAGCATGGCACAGGGTCTCACAATATTTCAATTTGATATGTTAATAACTTTAAATTATTATACTAATAATTATTTATATATAATCAAAATGCTATAAAGATACATATAATAATATACATGTATATTATTATATATATTTATAAATGTATATTATAATAACTGATCTGGCAAACATTGTTTTGCTATATAAATTAACATCGCTATTAAAAAATAGGGGTTGGTGATAGAAGGGTGAAAACTTAGGTTTGTGTGTATTTTTTAATGCCACATAATAAAAACATAAAAATTAAATTACACTTACAATTAGAGGTAAAAAAATTAGTTATAAATCTATTCTCAATATACATATAAAATTTCATGAAAAACGGTCAAGGCGTTTTGGAAAAGTATAAACACGAAACCTGTGACACGAGAATTTTATATATTAGATTAGTCATAATACGAAAGTACATGCAATCTTTAAGATAAGACAAGAAACCTGTAGTTTACCTATATAAATATAATTCTTCAATGACATTATGATAATTGTACTAAGGAAAAATTGTTTTTGCTATTTTCTTTTTTTTTACTGGTCTACCACGACCGTATACCGTTAGCGCACCATACCACTATCATACATTAAAAAAATAGTAGTATATCATATAACTTACGTAGCATCAAATTTGGGCAAGCATATCGGCGTCCAACTCTCAGCCGTTTTGAATGACTCCGAGCTCCGCACCAAGTTGAATAGCAGATGTATGTCTGATGGATGTAGTGTGTATTTTTTCATCCTGACTAGAGTTATTAATTGATTGCCAGCAATCATTATAGCGAAAACAAGATCCCGTATCTTATTACATGTTGATATTATTGCATTTGTTATGTTCTCTCTTGCTTTTTCTGGTAATGGTAAACATCTTACAGCACCTGGAATACAGAAGTCGCTATAAGTAATCATTCCATTAGAAAATAGATTACTCTGAAGAAAGCAAACATAACAAACACAGTCCCCTGTGTTATAAAAAAAATACTATAAAGTTCCAAATTATATTCCATTACCCAGGACAATTCACAGTGTCATCTAGACCCATGTTAAGCAGGGCTTGTGTTATAGATACTAGGCCACTGATATAAATATGTCCGTTACAATTTTTTGTAAATGCATACATATTATACATAGAAAACATCCAGACCAATACATACAATACATACTCATCATTATAAATGTTTGCATTGTGTGAGAAATAGAACCTGTGACCATTTAAATAAGTGGTGTGCTAAACCGCTATACCACCGAGTTTGTCAAAGTAAATAGAGTTTTTACAATAGATAGATCTAATTATATCAGTTTTATTTTCTATAATTACAGATTGTGTAAAACCACCAACATGTTCTACATAGTCTTATGCAGAACATAACATTCAGAGTTACCATCATGTAGGCCAATGGGTTGTATGCCATTTCAGTTTAAAATAAATAGCGTCACCTAATAAAAATGCAGGATCTTTCTCCATAAATATTAATAAGTTGTCAATCAATCTCTCTGCACCAGCCAGTAATCTCCGCAGGTCATAGTTCCTTCTTTGTTCAAATATCCTATTTAACTGGGTCAATGTTAATACTGACACTATTTGGTTGAATGCATATCTGTAACATAGTTATCAATAATTACTAATATTTATATATGCCTATGTTTATGTTCTTCATTAAATATCATTATATTAATGCATGAAGTAAATACTTTGTATCCTTTTGTAAAAAAAATTGCGCAGATGGAGAAGTATATAATTTTGCACACTTATAGTTTATACAGAGGAGTGCAGCATGCTAATATTTTTTTAATTATGGATAAAAATACATAAATTCAATTAAAAAATATTACACATACTATCATGTATTTGAATCACACATAGAAGTATATAGCCTTTGATAATAGAACCTTAATAATCTTCAAACTTATAATTTAAATTAATTATGGTCGAAGGTGGACCATTAGGCGACCACTAGTTATTATGAAAATACTACATATAATTATTATATATATATGCTGTACATATAATCATACATATATGTATAGTGTTAAACTCTATGTATATGTATATATCAAAATCCATGTTTGATTAAGGCAAAAATTAATTGAATCATACTCATTTTTGCTATTATCATATTAGTAGATTTTTTTATGCACAGGTTCTTTACGATTTTAGTTACAAAATAGTTTCCACTGCTTTATAAGAATTTTGTATTTCTATTTAGGTTTTAACCTAAGCTGACCTAAAGACCTTGATTGTTCTATAAAATAATTAATTTAGATTCTGATTCTCTATTTAATAAGATTACTTGAAATGGGACAATATATGAGTGTTAATAAAGTTTAAAATATCTTTTTATTTGACTGGCATGCCAAACTATCATACTATCACACTATCACTTATAAGATGAACAGCCATGTATGCCATACCTGAAGTCTATAGACATGCAACTTTGTGTGTTTTTATTCATAATACACACCTATGGGTCATAGCATAATGTTATATAGCTTCTAGTCTTCCTCAATAAATGGACTGTCTAACATTAAGAGTATTTTTTAATTTAAACCAGTAGTTCCTGATATTAGTGCATTAATCCATACTAACAAACACTTCAATGATTGGACTCTGTGCCTATTGTAAAAAAAATGTATAAGCAGTACTTACGTTAATTGTAAAACCAACTGTGTCTCACTCTCGTTAGACTTTGACATCGCAACCAGTATTAAAGGACCCTTGACCAAGAACACTGCCTTACAGTCTTTAGTGTTGATAGATCTTAAAATATCTTGATTCTGTTCTTCTACAACACTGACCAGAGCTTGTATAAGCCCACACAAACCAGCTAATTTGTCTTCATTTCCATATCTGGAAGTTTTAAGCTTTAGTCATAAAAAATAAAAATATACTGTGCTTCCCCCTCATCCTAATTACCATTTCATTCAAATTGAAAGATCCTTTATTAATGTAATACATTTTAGCCCCTTATGACATCCAAGTTTTTTGTAATTAATATTTTTTTATGTTTGTTTGTTAATATTTATGCTTATATAGGTATCCATGTCTAATATTAAATGAAAATAATGCATTTTTGTAATCATTTAGTGAGTAATAAATAGGCATTGTTTAATAAATATGATTTTATTATTAAAACTATGTAATATATATTATGTATATAATAAACAGCTGTTGCCATTGGTGTAATAAATAAAATAAACTCTGTGTGTTAACATAGAAATAAAAGTTCATTGGTAAAAAATCTCTCCGAACTACTCATTCATATTTTTAACAATAACTGATTTATTGTATGCTTATGAAGTAACATGGTAAGGATACTTTGCAACATATTTTTTATAGCAACTTTATTTGAGCTATGATTATAATCCATAGTAAAGATATTTGTATATGCAATACCCCATTGTTGTCTATAAAAAAAAACCTGAAGAATACTATACCTTGAATAAATAGGTTTTCCAGCAGAACTGAGTATGAATACATGCTTCTCCTTATTTACCAACTCTGGTGATTGTAAATAATCATCTTTATCATTATCACCATCTTCATCAACACCATTCTGTTCTGTTAAATTAGAACTGCTAGCTGATGCTGACACTGTCTGAAATTAAAAAAAAAGAATAATAACCCTGGACTATTCAGATGTCGCCATGTAATCTCAAGCTAGCATAGCATGTCTTGTAGGTAGAAAACTGTAATATATACTTCTTTTTTTGTTCCTTGTATATCCGCAATCAGTAAGTGTGCTATAAGCGGATTGGTTGGTAAATGACTGAGGTACTTATATAGTTAATATTATTAAATACTTTTAATAATAAATAAAATGTAAACACTTGTCTATACAGAAGGCAATGTTAGACTGTATGTTACTGTATTATTTCATATAGGCTTATAGGTAAGTAAAATTGAAAGATAGTATCACTTATAGATCTAATTATGAATCCAAAAGTATTGCTAATAATATGGTGCTAAAGTCTTGGATTTGTAGTAGCTTCTAAGAAAAAAATATATATGGTGTATTATCTTAACAATAGATTTGAATAGTGTCAATTTTAGAGGGAGATTAAATACTCAAGTCAAACTTACAGCTTTATTTTGTAAATCATCACTTGATTTTGTATTTTTCATTTGTACATTCTCTTTAGAACTTTCACCAATTTCACTTTGAATTTCACTTATAGTGCTACATTTTGCTGTTAAAGAATTGTCTCTATCCTGAAGGCTCGAACTCATCTCCGACGCAAATTCCTCAAAAGAGTCCGTGGGATTCAGAATGCTTTCAGGACACGCTCCAGGCTCCAAGTTATCAGTTGAATTATTATGCGCTATAGTACAATTAGTACTATCTTTGGATGTAGATGCCATTTTGATGGGTTCTACACAAATAAATAAACAGTGTACAAAAATAAATAATTATATGAACTAACATAGGTATAAAGAGGAAAAGTATATAAAATTATGAATCGGCCGAATGTCACTACACAATTGTCAATCAGAAATCTGTCACTCAGAGATGTTTCTTTGACAGCATGGCTTTATGGGTGTGATTCCCTTTGCCTTTCCTGTAAAGAAAAAACAGAACAAAAAAAAACATTGACAGTATGTAGACTTTTTATTAATTATGTTATATGGCTTTGGATATAGATCCATATGGCCATATTATAATAGAAAATATAGCCAGTTTTTATAATTTTTATATAATGAAAACCACCGCCGCGTCTAAACGTTTTAGGAGATATCATTTGCAAGACTTGTGTCAAGTGGCATTGTATCACATGTGATTTACAGATTGTTGCATATACACTTTTTGTATATCCTGTTAGATACTCTTTGTGCCTAACCAACCGCATAGTGTGATGCACAGATAAAATTTATATTCAGCATTCGAGTTTTCGTCGACATTTTTAAGACGAGTAACTTTCCCAATTATTGTATTTGATAGTTTTGATTAGTGAGAGCGTTGTGGTCTAGTGGTTTACATATTATATCGACTTGTTCAAATGTGGCTGCATTCAATTTTCTGGCTAATTTTCCGGTAATGGTAACACCGATAACAAGTCAAACGAATCAGAAGTTACATTCAAATGTAAAAAGCTAAATGTTCAGATATCGGCAAATGACAATTGCTTTGACTATCTATTATGGGGATCGATGGCAATATTTTTATATAGCTCTATGATTTGAAAGACACTTTCGTTGGTTGTAACTGATTAGCGAATCTACCTCTAATAATTCTAAATCTGTTATTGACATGGGAACAAATCGTACTGCCTTTGGCCGCTAGAATAAAAGTAATTCGGTAAATTGCGGTCATTTAATACAGCTCATAAGGTATGGACAAGTGCGAAGTGCAAAGTTATCGGCGTATTCCGCTCGACTGCTCGCGAGACGCATGGCTGTGTCGACTTGAGCGCACTCTACAATCGAATATTATAACTCGAATTTGGCTGCATGTTGGACATTGATTTGATCTATATCGTAATATTATGGGCGCCAGATATGGGCGTGAGGGTCACAGGGTTTTTAAAGTTAAAGGCCCTTATGGAAACCTATTTTATTTTGTAAAATACACAAAACTTTATGCCGAGCAAACTGCGTGTGTCTTAACTAACTGCAAGGAATATACTACTTATCCTTTTGGTATAGTCCACATATTTATAAAATAGCGAGCTGGCCGCTGGCCGCGTGTGCCCCGGGTTGGTCAGCCTGTTCCTACAATGGTGACAATATTTGTAGTGATTGCCACAATATCTGTTTTGCAGAGTAATAAATACAAACATTATTTATTTTGTATCTATTTATCTCTAAGCTAAAATAAATATATTGCTAAATAGGAAGTACACCAAATAAAATTAGGATGCAATCTTTGCGTTGGACTCGAATTATTTTATGCTGTTGGATGTAGCATCTGTTAAAAATCTATTATTTAATTATACATACACATATATTTTTATATATTGACGACGGCGAGATATAATAATAATGCGGCACTCACTAATTTAAAGATTATTTTTATTATCATATTTTTTGACACATCTTATTTATTTTTCTATAATTTTAGTGTAGGCTGCCAGTAACTACTAACTTGCAACATCATCTTTACATGAAGAAAATGAGAATAGGGAGTGTAGGATGCATTTTAAGATATTAGGAGCGACTGAAAGCAACAAAGGAGACGGATTAAACTTGTCCTTATCAGTTTAATTCTTTGCCAGCCTTACTCAGAAGTCGGAATTAAAAAAAACATATATTAGCATGTATTACTCGTATACATATAGGTGTAGATCATAATTCCAATTTCAAATTATTTTCTTAGGTTGTTTATTTTTGGCTGTATAACAAAGTTTTTTAATAACACGCTTTTATATTTCACACGCGAAAAAGCTCACAAAGAGATCGTAAATTGCTATACAAAATACGGTTTAGTAAAAGCAATAGAAGTCCAGCTTCTATGTATACCCATACAAATAGAAATCAATCATCATGGTTTCCTATTACCTGTTAGTGGAGACTGTAAAGTGTTGGATAAATAACTATTTATATAATATTAGTAGTATTGAAGTTAAACGTTATTGCTCGATGTGAAGATACATTTTTACCAAAATAGACTATGTACTTCTGTCTAATTTATATCAATTGCCACGCAGTTTGCTTTTAATCTGGGTTTCGGTTTTATGATGAGATATGACAGTGAAATTTTATTAAATGATTTTTCTTACTTTTTAAATAAGAGTTGAATTATTCGCACTAACTGTGCAGTCACTCGATAGAGGTTTGTCATTAGTGGAGCCTAAACGTCCAATGTACAAGTCAGATCGACCTTCAGCGGTCTTATTGGAAATCATTATGGTTAATTTCTGCTGAATTCTTCATGATCATCTAAATAATATCAATTTTTAATTTATACCTTTCGATCTATCGTGTTTACGACATATTTTTTATCACTATCCCTACTATCCGGCTAGCTACTACAGTTGGCAGCACGAACTGGCAATAAACTCGACTAATACATTTTTTCATATCTTTCTACTGGACTGGTACTGGAATGAAAGGGATTGTTAGTTATATGGACTGCTCACCACATTGCTAACAATGTACCATGTCAGGTAGATTTCCACGCAATTCCCCCTGGAAACTATCGTGATAAATTCCTGGTGATTTTGTCGTGATGGGCTAACTGACCTGACCAAATCTTCATCTTATCGTCCTCCACTGGTGCCTTATCAGCGTAAAACGTTAGCGCATGCGAGGGTACTATTATTATTCATATCTGTTAAAAAACCAGACTGGTACGCACGCGTGCTCTTATAAGGGTATACTCACAGTATTAAATATTTACAATTATGTTTTTTCATTAATTGGTGGCTTGTCGACGTCATTTATTTTTTCTTTATCCCATTCATTTGGGGTCGACGTAATATGTTTTAAATACCTATTTGTTGACGTGGAGTAGGTAATTAAAATTAAAAAATCTTACCCTACTGAAGAATCCATGAAAATTTCCGAGTAAAAAACTACGTACCTACCTTTCATTTAATGACTGTGGACCCTTTTCATAAAATTGGCTTTTATGTTTAGTACAAAACCGCGAAAATTGGTTTCCGGGGCAGGCCTCGTATAACAAGGACCTATTGCCGAGTGGTGCCGCCTATTTTGTTCGCAATATAAATACATAGGTGTGATTTATTGATCATATCAATCATTTCACCAGCTACGATCACGGAAAATGAACAGAAAATTTATTTTTTATTGCGCTTTATTTAAGAACATTACATTTAGGACAAAGCACAGAACAAACGACACTATGTTTTTAAGAGTTGGTACTATGTGACAATTGAAACACAATCGAATCTATGTGTCTTGAATGGTTTTAAAAAATAAGAGCTTGTGATGAGATAAAAAACCAAATATGAAAAAAGAGCTAATAGTCATAAAGTACTGAAGATAGACTACATTTTAATATCAAACCACAAGCGATAATCACAAGAGCTTTAGAATACTCTCATAAAATTGCTATCGGAAAATATCATTTGAAAGGTGCTTTAAAACGAATCCCTCCCAAGTGTGGGGGTTCGGTTTAATAAAAATTTAGGCTCGTTTAAACAACGCAATTCATATTCATGAATAGCAATTCTTCACTCGGAGAAAGAATAAATTACAGTCTCCGCAAGAGAGATACTTGGTGAAATTTTCGTTTGCATCTCACGTACCTACCTATTATGACGGAATTGCTGCAAATAAGACAGTTACTACACAAAAGGACTGAAAGATGTGTGTGTTTCAGTAGAGAGTTGAATATGAATATATCAAAATTATGACCTTAATAAATTTGACACAAGGTTGTATTTCCTCTGTTTGGTTATATCTGGCGAAGGTTCGGTGTTATTGGCTTTATACCTACTTTTCCAAAAACAACGTTCTGGAAGGGTGAAACTCTGACATTTATTTTTGAGGTATAAATTATATATATATATGTGTGTATTAACATTTAGGCATATAACTAGAAGTAGACTTTTTACAAAGTCGTCTGTATGAGTATCGCCATTTCATCTAATTCTGCCTACACGCCGCCTGGAAGGGATATGGCACACTGTAGATACTAAGTACATAAGTAGTATAAAAGTATTGGTTAAAACAATATTCGAACAATATACACTCAAATGTGCTTATCAATTGCTTATCGAGTACCATCCTTATATGGCGACCCTGCTGCTGTATTAATAAATGTATCTTAATTAAAAATCAATAGTACATGTACATATTCCTGCAATAAAATATAAATTAAATATTACAATGGGAAGAAGTCAATCAAAAGTGCTAAGATCATCACATTGGGTTCCTCATTATAATTTACAAAATATACAATACGTACATACGTGTCTATCATTCGGCTATAGCGTACCTACCACCCTTATAACAGTATTATGTACAGTGTCTTCAGGAATGACAACGTATGAAAAGTTCATAGGCAGTACAATAAATTTCATGTCAATCCAATGAAAATAAAGGAATTACATCGTATTTTTCATACGTATATTATACAATTCGCTAATTGATGTATCCGTTCATTTTGGAACCAAGAGTTTATTCCCGTGTTAGATTGGTATTGATTCTGTAACAATTGAGGCATGTTTTTTGTGTAGTAAAATATGAAATTGTTACATTCAGGCACAAAAAAAAACTATGCATCGAATTATAGCTCTACGGTGATTGAAATACTGATGACAAATTAATCAGAGACATGGCTGTAAGTTCGCTGTTACTTTTTTTTATGGATGATTATGGAATGGTGCACTCGCCTACGGCTTACGTTGGCGGGGCACCAGTGGAGGATGATAACATAAGCATGAGGTCCGGTCAGTTAGCCCATCGTGACAAATTCAACAAGAATTTATCACGATGGTTTCCAGGGGGAAACGCGAGGAGGTCAACCTGACATGATACATTGTTAGCAATGAGATCACCACTCCACATTATTAACAAATCCTTTCCCTCCTTCGCTGTTACTTTTTTTTTGAGGATGATAATGGAATGGTGCACCCGCCTGCGCTAACGGTTTACGCTAGCGGTGCACCAGTGGAAGATGATAAGATGAGCATGAGGTCAGATCAGTTAGCCCATCGTGATAAATTCACAGGGAATTTATCACGATGGTTTCCAGGAGGAACCGCGTAGAGGTCAATCTGACATGGTACATTGCTAGCAATGGGATCATTATTACTTCACATTACTAACAATCCCGTTCTCTCTGTTACTTGTATTATAGGTACTCTACGAAATATAGACATATCTAGTGTTACACTCACTACATCAACAGTAGATGTCTCTGACCATTCGGGATTATAACATGAACTATATATTATACATTGAGATGTAAAACCTTTTCTTTTTTGCTCTTCTTTTATAGCATCTGTGACAACCGAGTTTCAGTTACACCTGATGATAAGTGTAAAGTTGTTACCGCTGCCTAATGAGCACCCACAAGGCACGGGAATTGCAGGTGTTAAGTATGAATTAGTTCTTTTCTTGTAGATTTCAATATCGTGTCGGTAATATTCGAAACGATCAATGCAAGGAAAGTGATTCCACAATGTGTAAATCTATGGTGAGTTGTGGGATGATGGTATTTCAACAGGTGCTAACAATGTGAATAAATTCCACTTGATGATACATATCATCACGGCAGAAAATGCGCAGAGATGCAATGTTTCAATTTTACAGTGGTGATGCTATAAAAATAAAAAAAAAAGAAATTATATCGAAACTGCGGTGTACTGTTTGTTTGAAGAACAGTGAGTCGAGCTACTTAATCACAGAGACGTCGCAACAAGACGGCTGACGCCTAACTCTGTCACGGGGTTTTCAAAACTCACTCAGTGACACATAAGTTGGGACAACTCTCTAAAAGGGTCTTACCACGGGCAAAGTATTTACATAGAAGTGTAATTACATGAACATTGGATACTGAATAAATAATGATAATAATACTTTTATTTATATATACGGTCTAGTTTCAAAGGGATCTAGGAGGTGTCTGAGTATTTGAAGCAATACAATCTGTCCGTTCCCACAGATAAATAACAGTCTTCACAGAATATCGAATACTTACAAATTTCGTTAGTAGCGATTCGAACTTACAAAAACCTGTTTAATGGCAACATTTTCCACAAAACACCGTTTACAGTTTTTACTTTTTGAATGTTTGGAGAATGAACTACCTGCCGAGGATTTTTCGAGAGACGACAGGCCATGCTGTCCGTTTTTTATGAATGGTATATTAAGGTTTCTAAAGAGCCGGCGACGCGCACGTGACATCTAGGTGTTTTGGGTGTACATAGGCTACGGTAACCGTTTATTATTAGGTGGGCTACATACACGTTTGCCAACGTTGTAGTTTAAAAAGATTGAGAGAATTATTACTAGAAGCTGTACCTTAAGTAAGTTGGTCATACACAGTATATTGGCTGCTAACAATGGTATTACCCAAAAAGTATCATAAACAAACGCCGCCACAAGTCGCGACTCGAACTTACAAATGTCTGTTCAATTGCAGAATTTTTTTTAATAGTACCTACGTTGCGTAAAACTTAAATAATAATAATAATAATACACTTGGAAAATTCACACAAATCCATCTAATCCCAAGGTAAGCAGAAATATGCAGGTAGCTTGTGTTATGGGTACTAGACAACTTTTTGTAAATACATGCTATAATAATGTATTATTAAATATTAATAGAATACACCAGACCGACACAAACAATCATACTCATGAATACAACAAATAAGTGTATGATGCCGTGCGAGGAATCTAACTCGCGACTAGACCACCGACACCGACATTGAACCAGTGATAACCACAAGTTCTTCAGACACAAAGTTATCGACTGCGTACCGATGGTAGTGGCTACAAAATCTCGAATACAAACTTCACTCTCACAAGTCGCGACTCGAACTTACAAATGTCTGTTTTATTGCCGACACTTTTTATATAGAACGCCGTGTAAAACTTGCCGCGAGACAAATTTACGTTACGTGATGCGTTTACGTTATTATGGGTAATGTTTGGACAAGGAGAGAATGATAGCACGACCTCAAACGAATGCCGTCGATCTTTGAATGACTTTGTAATAGGGAAATTTTATATTTCAGTAGAAATATCCATTATAGGTAGTTCTTTCTATGTATCCATATCTATGTATTTCTCTACTACTCAATTTTAGATGATTCTATTTTATATGTGTGAAGTAATACATCTACGGACAGCATGCGCTATTATAATTAAATATACAAGTTTTTCAATTACATTATGAAAAATTCTGACTCCTAAAATACAGATATTTATTTCTTACTGACATGGGACATCATAAACTATTGTGTATAATATGTAAAATAAAAAGTACATACTTAGTAAGTATATTTTTTTTTCAGGAGAATAGTTTGTGTCATTGGTATCTTAAGAATTGAATAATGAGAAATATATGCAGTCAATAAAGAATTCAAATTATTTATTATATTTTCTCCTTTTTTGAATGGTAGTCGAGGATCGAACTTCGAACCTCATATAGATATATCAACGTAAATGCGGAGGTCGATATTGTAATGATATAACAATATTGTCTGAATTGTTCACGTCAGTAGCTTATGAGCGTGAAAGTAACTCCAAGTGCCTAATGTTTTCTGAACAAAAGTGTCGATTTGGCAGTTCCGCGTCACTAAACTATCTCCCCTTCAATCTGACTGTAATGGCGGCAATCTGATGAACGACGCCAAATGTTTCCATCTTGAAAACAATGGAAATTCTAGTTCAAAGATTTCTGACATACTGTGAATATTTATCACGGTTTATAAATGTTATAATTAGATAATAAATTTGTTTTCTTAAATAATTCAAATAATCAAAACAACATATCTTTATTTATTTATGTCTGTTACATGCATGTATAATAAGATAGATCATTTTGAATGAAAAAGAACTGACAAGAAACTCTGTCCTATTTTCAAATGCATGACAACTTTATACTAATACCATACTACATACTAAGCGATTTTTTTTTATGAAATTTCTTATATGCGTAATAGTTAAATGCAGCAGGACTGATACTATTCTTATACTGGTTCTAATAGCAATAACTAATTCCGTAGTTCGTACGATGTTACAGATAATTAAAATGAAAAGATAATTTTAATACGAGTTGTATAAAAATTATCTTTTCATCTTAATTAGATTAATTCTTTATCGTATCCTCGTGATACGATAAAAGATTAATCTGAATAAATGTTTCATATGTCACTAATTAATTGAGTTTGTATTAAAATTATCCTTTCTTCTTAATTATCTGTAACATCGTAATACAGTTTAGTGTGAACAATGTGTGTACATATTTCATGAAAACAATTGTGATTATGAAGCCGCATCAAATATCTGCAAAACTCGGGATAGAATAAATAAAAATTTTTAACCGATTTTGAAAATTCTTCTACATATAGAAAGCCATATTATTAGCGAATAACTTAGACTGTAAGTTATTGAATATTTTCTAAAATGACAAATATTTCTCTACGTTGTATCGTACCGGGAAAGTTTGCTTGCATCAGCAAAAGTGAAAACATGGCGCTCTATTACAAAATATAAAATAGTTTATATAAAACACAATTTACAAATTCACAATACAAGTGGTTCTCATCCTTTTACGTTTATACAAACCTGTATTAAGATGAGATAGCTCATCTTCATATTCTTATACCGTAATATTGATAGTAATATTACGATAATAATTTTGTATGGTTTTATTTCCTGGAAGTCCAGACGTTAATAAAAACGTCCCTAAAAGAAATCAGTCGAAAGTCGAACGCAACAAGTTTCAAAATAAGTGGGTAACATTATAAAGTACAAAGAAGTTCTCATACACGTTTGCGTTTCTTTTGTTCTGAAGAGTCACTCATCCATGATCTAGGAGCTCAGATGTTTGCACTTGTCTCACAAGTGTAACAGGCTCGGTACATCAAAAGATATTTGAAAGGTCGGCTGCTTATGTTAGTGAGGGTTTAGTACTTTTATCCTGCAGACATTTGATGGAAATTGAATAACGGCGTCCTATATTACCTGGGTATAGGAAAGCCGTTTTGATTTTGGATGTTCAGTAAGTTATGTTTAATATTAACTGACATGCGCAACTTCGTCTGCGTCACGTATTGGTCGTAGCATGATGTTACAATATACTTTTATGTATACATACTAGCTGTCCCGGCAAACATTGTTTTGCCTTAAAATAAAAAAATAAATTTAGGGGTGGACTACCCCTAACATTTAGGGGGATGAAAAATAGATGTTGGCCGATTCTCAGACCTACTCAATACGCTCACAAAATTTCATGAGAATCGGTCAAGCCGTTTCGGAGGAATATGGGAACAAAAACTGTGACACGAGAATTTTATATATGAGATAACCTGCTATGATACATGGACTATCCAATGCTTAGTATTATTTCAATTCGAACAAACAGTCTCACATTAGCGTTTTCCATCAAACAAATAAATAAACTTTTATAAAATTAAAAATCAACATTTATAGGCATGTGATGAAATATAAATTATTCCATTAATTACTAATTGCAAGAATAATGAAAAAAGTAAGATATTTAAGAACTTAGTTCTAGTCTTAGATAGCAAACTCAGAGGTAAAATAAAATATTATTATATATATAAATATATTGATATTCATATTTTTCTTATGAAATTTCAGAAAATACTGACCAAATGTATTTGTCATCTCTTAAGGTTGACAGACATTTTTTAGATGACAAAAGATTTGAACTCAATTAACTTACTCTATATACTTTTGAACGAATTTCTCGTTATTTAAATAACATCCGTAATCGAGTTGTTACAATTTTTTGTGTTAGGAGTAAAAACAAGTTTTAGGTATTTGTAATATCTGTGGTGCTATTCATATGGATATGGAGCCTACAGATGTTGCCACATTGTTACTACTTGATAAATTATAATGGACGGCCTCGGTGGTCTAGCAGTTTAGCAAATCGCTTTGTATCCGATAATCACGGGTTTGATTACTCGCACAATACAAACATTTGTATTCTAATATCTCAGTGATTTGTATATATATTATGTATGTATTTACAAAAAATAAACTATGTATTAATATCAGTTGTCTAGTACCCATAACCCAAACTCTGCTTACCCTTGGATTGGATGATGTTGTGTGATTCGTACATTATTATTATTATTTATTATAATTTGGTTTGAATCTATTAATGAATATATTTACAGTTGTTATATCTTTGCATGTCAAGTTTATATTTTCCATGAATATTGTGGAGTACATTGTGTGAAATTGTAATGAAATTTCATACATCTGTGTTTATGTCAGGTCGTGAAGTATTTACCATGACAATGGAACCTATCTTTTTCTAAGACCCCTCGAGGCAACGGTGCGAAAATGACAATTTCATTAGATTCACTCATATATACAACCTGCTCAAGTAAACATGCTTTTTTCATTTAAACTAAGTGTTTTTATTTGTTTTATGGATATTTATCTTTAAACGTACGCTTGTTTGCCACTATCGTAGTATAAAAAAAGGTTATTAGAGGATTATATAGTCAAAAATTTGGAGTTTATCTTTGACTACCGACCCGTCCCGCCTTCGCACGGATGCTTTACAAATTTTTAAATTTCTCGACTTGTTCTATAGTATATTACGCACATATAAATACATATAAACTTTTTATACAATTGTCTCTAGACTCTCTAGAATCTTTCTCTATGGCTGAAAACTGCATTAAAATCCGTTGAGTTAAAAGATATAAGCGAACAAACAGCGGCGGCGCCGCGGCGATTTTGTTTTTTACTACGTAAAGATATAATGTCAGTTTTTTATTTGTTAACATTTAGCTTTCGGTAAACAAAAATAAATTTATTTTACTTAACGAGTATATAATTAACACATTTATAAAATAGTTGTACAAAAATGATATCTATGGTAAATGAAAAGTTCTAAGCTCTAGAAATATCGATGACTCGTCTATATAATTTTATCTTAAATGTGACATCGGTTATGTGCTAGTAAATGAATAAATTTGTTGAATAATAGTCTGCATAAAATTATTATATAAAATTGTATTTAGGAAACTTGTGAAAAATAACAATTATATAAACGAATGTAATGGAAAATAACATGTTATAATATAGTTAGCATCAGTTCAAGTAGGCATATTTTATATTTACAATACTTAATCTCATATCACTATCTAATCTTTTATACATATAATAACAGTATAAGATTTGGTAATCTAATTCTTAGTAAACTTGGTAGTCTCTAAATTTGAAAAAGCAATAAAACTTAAAAGTTTGGTTTATAATGTAAAATTATAACAGATACAAGTTAATTTTGAAGTGTTAAATGCAGAACTATGAACGTATTCAGATCAGAGTGTCATAGCATTAAAAATAGTGTTGTGTCATTAAAGAGTACAATTTACAATGTGTTGGTAATTACAAGATACAGATTGTTGGTCCCAAACGAGGTTACCTGGACATTGAAATCTTTTAGGTTCTAAAACACCGTTGACGTCAACGCAGATAAAGAATGATGTACAACTTTCTGGATCTGCAGCGAAGCCTTCACTTTTGCAAACTGAAGTATTTGGTGCTGTAAAGAAAGTTATGATCATTAATTTAGATTAAAACTTAGATAATAAATTGTTTCTTATTTGTATTATATTATTGTTAAGTTATTGTAAACAAAGCACCCAGATTTCATGATATCCTTGAGTATATTCTTATATACATATATATTTTGATACAATTAAATCTTAAATTAATTGACGGCCACTCTGGCAACAACTGTAGGCTCCATATATGAACAGCACCACAGACATTACAAAATACAGTCTGATCCCCATACATTGACACTAACTAACACTAACTACGGTGACATGCCACTATCTACACTAATATTATAAAAAGGTGAAGTTTGTGAAGTTGTAGTGGGTCTCTAGATCTACTGAACTATAAGATACATAATATCACGGTACGACCAATAGTAGCGGAGTTAGAATGAAAAATGTAGCAAAAACGGGGGATAAATGTGACGCAGACGAAGTTGCGTGGGTCAGCTAGTAACATATGTATAATTTCAATGCAATATCGCACCCTTCACATCTTGCAAAGTTACGACAGAATTGAATAAGATAGATGTACCGACAAAGTATATCTGCAAACTCCTTATGTATTCGAATAAAACGATATTTGAATATAACAGTTACCAGTTACCATTTCAGTTAATTACGATGATGATAAGGTTATTTTAGTTAAGGTTTAAAAAGTGAGATATTACTAATTGCTCTAGATATATTAAAAATTACCTGTAGTAGTTGTTGACCTAGTAGTTGTAGTGCTAGTATATGATACCGTAGTAGACGGAGAGGGACTAGTAGGTATGGTTGAAGGAGTAGTAGATGTGGCTGGTGTACTAGAAGAAGCTGAAGTAGAAGACAGAGCTGGTGTAGACGGCGGAGATGTTGTTGATGTGTTTTCCGGTGTAATATCTTCAGCACTAGCTAGTGCTTTATTAATAGCTCTCAGTAAAGGTAATTCTCCATCTCCACAAACTCCATGACGATCGTCCGTGTCGATACTCCAGACCATGACACCAGCCAGATTTAAGTCTAATGCATATTCGACCTTTGTAGTTAAAGAATCAGCATTGTCGAAAGATAACCAGTTTCTGCCCTGAATAGCATAAGGGACTTTGGCAAGACTATCGTATCTAACATCCCATGGTTGTGTTTGGTGTAAAATACAGTACTGAAACAATTAATAAAAATATTTTATAATTATAGACATTTTAGCAAATTAAAAAAAAATTTAGCTAATTAAAAGTTTGGTTAAAAGCGTCAGAAAAAACCTATTAGCTAAAAACTAAAGCAAGCAAAATATTGCAGTTTGTCTATCTAAAAAAATAATATTCCTGATTTGATTCATGTTGACATGATCCAAATGGTTTTATACTGAATTCACAATTTTCCTGTGTACTTGACAATTACTGCATATGCATGTTTCACCGTAATATTTGTGTTATTTCCTAGCCTTTATTATTATTCAGTTAGTGATTTTTCGATCACATTACTTTTACTTACAGATTTTTATCGATAGATTTGGATTTGACGAAAAAATAGTCATGAAAACTATGGCTAGTTTTTGAGCTATTTTGCAATTCCGTTATCAATATTATAAAATAATAATTACGATAACTTATGAAACATAACACGTGAAAACACTAACTACTCGCCTCGCTTTTTTTTATACTACTATGGTGGCAAACAAACATACGGCCCATCTGATGGTAAATGGTTACCGTAGCTTATGGACGTCTGAAACACCAGGGGTGTCACGTGTGCGTTGCCGACCCTTAATAAACCTTAACATACCCTTCGCTAAACCTCGCTAAAATTTTTGATATGGGAAATTTTATTTTACGATATAAATAATAATTGAAATTATTTTTCAGCGCATAAAAGAAGGAAGTATTTTTGAACAATTTACAATTTGTTATGAATGAATTATGATATTAATCAAAATAACAACAATTACCTCATTGTAACCCATGAAGCCGCTGGTAACTGTGAAAGGTCCACCAATACCGGGTCCAACAGAAGGGGCTCTAACTGAGTTTACATTTGCATTTGCTAGTGTGAAAGTTCGTCCATATAACGGCAGACCAAGTACTAATTTCTCACGTGGACATCCTTAAACATAAAAAGAAAATATATGAAGACAGCGCGTTAAACAACATTGCAGTTGGGGAGAGACAGTTCTACAGACACTTGTGCTATCTGACATGATAAGCATATTTTCAAAATATGTAACTTATAAATTATTATAAGATTTATTTAGGCATGGGCCTGGCATGTGTATGGACACATCACACGTCTTCGTGTGTCACAGCTTCATATGCCATTTTCGATATAAGGTGCACCTTAGTCCTCTTAAACGCATGATAAATACTATGGGCAACAGAATTAGATACGAAAAGATATTCTAAAATAACATTTTAATAAAAAAACAAATTTAAAACCTGATTTACTGAGCAAAGCCAATTACTCTACATTTAGCTGCCATTCTTGACGACTATAATACTACTACCATATTTTAATCATAAATGCAAACCTGATGGATGGCCTTCGGAGTCTGACGGTTTAGCGCACCGCCTTACTTCCGATATCATATGTTCAATTCATCGCAATATATAAACATTTATATTTATGAGTATGATTGTTTTTGCTAGTCTGGGTATTTTCTACACACATATATCACTTTTTTAGTACTCATAACACAAGAGCTGCTTAACTCGGGACTAGATGGCACTATTGCTGGATGGGTTGTTATTATTAATGCTAACCTTCTCGTAGCCAATACTCGATAGCCACGTCGACAGTGAATAGGGTTTCTTTAACAGCGCCTTCATCGCCTTCTCCTTTATGTAAAGGCGCGTTGTGTCCTGTCACTGTATTCCAGGCTCCATACATATCGTATGTCATAACACTTACTATGTCTAAATATCTAGAATAGAGCGGAGAGCATTATTAGTAATGTTATCATTATGTTGACCTTCCACTCTACGCCACGCGGAAACTATCGGGATAAATTTCCGGTAAATTCAATACGATAGGCTGACTGACTTTACTTCATCGTCCATTGATTTAATATCATCCACATTAGGGACATGTATCTTTAGAACTGATCGATGCACCATTCCACATTAACATCCAAAAATATTTTTTCTCCTAATAAAACTAAAATAATGAATATTATCTGACTGTTCACCTGATAGAAAGTGACAACCCTCAACTAATTTGTGCAGGCGTTTTTGCGTTT
Organism: Achroia grisella; assembly: GCF_030625045.1. Classification (NCBI taxonomy): domain Eukaryota; kingdom Metazoa; phylum Arthropoda; class Insecta; order Lepidoptera; family Pyralidae; genus Achroia; species Achroia grisella. The sequence goes on from NW_026712999.1 coordinate 1,593,650, forward strand.
AATATCTAGTATTAGGTTATCTTATAATTTCTATCAAGTTGATTGTATGAATGGTAAAGTTATTCAATGGTTCTATATATGATTATATCATTAGAATCATAAATCATTAGTTATTATTAACAACTATTATTCCTTTTTAATCTATATAATAAATTATTTCAAATGCTTAGACTTAGAGATTATTTCATATTTATTGTTACCTAAAACGTCAATTGACTCGATTAAATTACTTCGCTCGTATTCAATTTCTATTGAATAGAAACTGAATTAGATTATTAAAATGGGCAACAAAGGTTTAGAATTATCTTAATCTGCTAAAATTCCATTATGGATTATCTAATAAAATAGTTTCATAGATATCTTTGTTTGAGCTAATTTCTAATCGAATATTAAAGAATCTATTAGGATTGTTCTAGTATGTATAAGTAGGTATCGAATTGTGGTAGACACTAAAAGAAATTAATATTAAATGTTGTTTGAGAGTGTTGTGACCTAGAACTAGTTACTACTCCGTTTTACACCCAGAAGGTCGTGAGTTCATATCTGGCAGACATAAAAAATCATGTGTAATTATATGTTATATGTCTGACTAATTCCAATAAAGAAAACAACGACAACAAAAGCAAAAATTAATCTAAGAAACGATCCTGCAACCGAAACAAAGCTTATAAAGCAGGCACCGGGCTGTAATTGGTGTGAGAGATGTATCGACTCGAAGATTTTGTGTACTATACTGTGTCTAGCTTTTACTTACTGTGAAATAGCTGGTATATCATACGAAAGTACTGCCATATGTCCCACTGAAGATACAGCGGCCGTCACAAGGAGACCATACTGAATAAACACCTCTTTTATCTCTTTTAACAGCTGAGTGAAATTGTTGATATCTGCCCGACCATTCACTGTGTCACGCCGGTTAGGATATTCCCAATCGATATCAAAACCATCAAAGCCGTAATCTAGCACAAGTTTAAGTGCACTCTCTATAAAGTTCCGTCGAAAATTAGGACTTGCAGCCATCTGAAAAACACGTTATGCATCTTTGATGTCAAAACATTAAGTACTAAAAGGTCTAGAAAGAATAAATATTACATGACACGAAAATAATTGGAGTGAAACCAACCCTATTGATAGCAAACAAAACATTGAGTCATTGGGAATAGCATTATCACACATATTTATAATAGAAAGTTCGGTACAATAACGGCAATTATAAAAAATGGGAAAACATGAAATTATATTAAATGCATGAAATTGTATGATTAAAAATAATTTTGTGTAAATGAGGTTGAATTACTAATTAATTATTATATTAATTAATAATTAATATAAGAATATACTATGTTATATTATTAATTATTCAACTTTCGCGTTTAGTACATAGGTACATACTATTATTAAAATAGTAAAAAGTCAGCTCGTAAACACGTGTAGTGTAACACGAGAGAGGTAAATACCTTTATTTATCATAAAATTATTCGTGTTAAAACCCCTTTAATTATATTCATATTTTTTTTTGTTTATAATAAATACTACTTACAGATAATTTTTTTTGTCGTTTCTTACTTGATAATTTTAATGATATATGTAATTAGGCATATTTTAAAATAATACATTGTGAAATATTAAATATAATTACTGATGTATTTGATTGAATCAGTGTTGTAATACATAATAAGTGCAATGTTATATTGCGGAAATATAAGGAAATATAAGATAGATATCTTCCTATCTGCCGGATTAGTGTTATCTGCCAATTAGTCGATCAGAGCCTAGACGTTTCTTTTTATTTACTCTGAGATAATAATAAATTCTTGCGAAAAACCCTACTAATGTTTTAGTAGTTTTTACCCGTGACTACGACTGCATGGATCGGATAATGCGTTGACTTGATGAAAAACTACAATATATCTTATTCTATCTTAAGTAATATCTATATTTATTTAAATTATATAACAATTGCTTGAGTCGCCAAGTTTCTTAAAGAAGAAACAACTGCATTCATAATCTCATTTATAATATATAACATACTCTATGTTAGATTACATATTATAAGGATGATGTTAGTAAAATGTTAAAAATTGTAAAAATATTTAGAAATTTCGGTATTACAATATTTGCTAATCAATAAGACTTAAACAATTGGATGGGTTTGAATGAATTTTTTATATATACATACGTATATGGTATAATTAGAAAATAAAGCCCCAGATTTATGAAGATTATTTATAATCTTGATAAATAATTGGTTTAAATATAGACATTGTAGACTATTTAATGAATAATGAAGATTATTGCAATTAGGCCTTCTACATTAGCGGTAATATATTTATCTCTAATTGGAATAGCAAATAAGCTAACGGCCCACCTGACGTTAATTTGTTTTAATGGATGATAACGGAATGGTGCACTCGCCTGCATTAACCAATTACGTTGGCTGGGACACCAGTGGAGGATGAGAAAATGAGCATGCATCAAGTCCCTCATGCGTCCGTACGTCAAGTCAGTTCGTCGTGACAAATTTATGAATTTATCCGAGGTTTTCAAGGTATCCAGGGGGAACTGCATAGAGGTTAACCTGACATGGTACACTGCTATAAGGTCATCAGTCCACATTACTAACAATTCTTTCCCCCCTCTGATAGTAATTGGTAACCGCCGCTTAGAACAGCACTACGACTGATTATTGTGTGACTCCAATATTGCCACTCATTAGGTTTTATTCCATAGGACTAAGATGTCATGCCTCTAATCCTGTAATTTTCTATAAACTATCCATGCATTGGAGCATAGATTTGTAAAACAGAGTGCCTTAAGTATCGGCAAAGCGCACAATACCTTTAGTAATTGAAAGTTATGTTATTATGGTAACTGTTCACCATCAGATTTCTCACTATTGTGGTATAAATATGTTAGCATGTGGATGTTTAAGTGTTGATGTATTTAAAAGCTAATTAATATATATAGTATTTATGTAAATAATGTTTTCTTAATTATTAGTGTTTCAGGTAAATTTTGAAATTTACGTAAATACTTACTATAGAATATTTAGCAGAACCTTCACTCCAGCCGCCGACCGCTAAAATAGTTTTTAATTTAGGATTCCTTAGTTTTAAGGCGTTAAATCTTCTGAAGTTGTCTGTAAATAATTTTAACTTATTTATTTAACTTTAATGTTCACAATACAAGCTAATATTTTATTTTGCGAACTTAACTTCATGGTGCATTCTCTGGGATACCTATGGTCACTGACCATAAGTGAAGAGAGAGAATTATTGAATAACAAAGTTTCAGTAAAATATAAACAAAACTTACAATATATGTGTGCCTATAAGACATGTAATATGTATACTACAAAAATAGATAAACAAATTTATATTATACATATACAAGTACATAAAATACAGAAATGTGTATAAAATAGTCTGACAGTCACGTATAGAGAGTAAAAGAGAAAAATGATCAAAAGAGAAGAAATTAAAAGCATTTCAGTAATTAATTCTATAGAAACAATAAAAAAGCAAAATTTTTCAGGTAGTTTATTTTTTCTATAAGTACAAATTTATTGAAACAGGATAGTCTAAATCTAAATAGGATTAGCATTAAATTAAAAAAAAAACAGTTTTTAAGAAATTGTAAATAATACCGATTTTTTTTAAACTTTAAGGAACGACTTAGTAATAATAACAATTTACGATGGATATATTTTCAACTTTATTTGTATTGTTCTCTTACCTCTTCCATTATTTTCTGCATAGTCGAGCCGAGGATCCAAGGAGATGACAGTGCCTTGGTTGTTTATTCCAACAAATGAATATATCAAGTGTGTACATAACTCTGTATTTATGTCCTCTACCTCAAGCTTGCCCAGACCACTACTGTAACTTGCCCATGACCCGTAATAACATAGAAATAGTTCTGAAAATAATTTTTACTTGATAAATCAGATTGATACAATGAGGGTAACACTGTTATGACATAATTAGAAAGGGTCGTAGTCCATTTATATAAACAACACTTAATGTATTATGTGGTTGTGCGTATATGTAACATATAAATATATGTATAGCCGTTTTTTTTTTTGTAAAAAACATGTTTTGTTATAATATAAGATAAGTTTCTACATTTAGTGGTCGCACTTGCAAGTATCTATGCACCGATTGTAGTTGGACCATACGATGTGACGCATTCATTGCCTCAACGATACGATTTATTTTATTTTTAAGTATACCCTACATTTGTCTTATTTTTTCGTTCACCTCTAAAGAATCGTATAGCATGTTATCTTTAGGTGGGCAATGGTGTCTGAGATACAGGCTAGGCCTAGTTTAGACACTACTGCACTGGACTTGATATTAAATAGTTAAGAACTATTGTATATATATGAATTAATATAGATATATAACCTTAGTTAAGTCCCTTTTGTATTTGTTTTTTTGCACAATAAAGTTATTATTATTATTATTATTATTATTATTATTATTTATTTACTACCGCTGTTGAGACGGAATGGATGTGGGATCAAATGTTACCGACACAAAAAAATATTGTGTTGATACACAATTTTTTTTATATCTACCTATCCGATGATGTAAACACAAATAACAATCCATATTAATCTGAGAGACGGCGGTAGGTTTACCGCCTGTCACTGTTAATTGTTTACATATGTAGAAATATAAAAAACTAAATTAAATTTCATAAAAGAATAAACAAAGCTTAAAACCTACATAGCTGGCCATATATGTGCTTATATTATTTAATATAACATTTAATACTGCATTACATTTAATACTGATTATATGCAAATTTTGATTGAATTTCAATTCAATAATCACTATCACAAGTCACTATATAAATTCGAAATTTATGTCGACCATCACAAAAATTAAAACGAAATTTTAACAAATAATCACTTACTTTCACTGAACACAACGTTATTTGCGCTAAAAGCAAATAGCAATAATATTATAATATTATTTTTATTCATTGTTTATTAATCACAACAATACTTTGGAATAGAATAGTTGTAAACATTCACTGCCTCATAATAAATAGTTACACGTTTATAAAGGAAATGTTATCAGCCATAGACATATTCTGAATCTTAGCAATATTGATAACAGTTTCAAATACTCGTTAGGATTAACACTAGGAACGTAATATGGGTTCTGTCAGTATGTAAACATTATTTAAATATTAAATAACAGATTTAAATGATTCATTCTTATTTAACCACTGTTTAATGTTTTTTATACTACAATGGTGGTAAACAAGTATATGGTGTTTCTAGTAGTAAAAGATTACAGTTTCCTGTGGACGCCTGAAACACCAGGAGTGTCACGTGTATTTTGCCTACTTTTAAAGTTTTCCTCGACACGTGCTACTATGAAATAACTAATTAAAATCGATTAAATTTGACCAGAAAGTAATAATATCAACGATTCAATAAAATTTCTTTAAGCTTGTTTTTGATTACACGTAACTGAAAATCTCGATTTTCACCAAATACGGACATATATTTAGCTTATCTGTATGAAACAAAATAGTATCCAAAATAGCAAGCAAGCAAGCAGTATAAGAAAATATAAGACATTGAAATAATATTAAATTTTCATATTTATATTTATTGCCCTAATAGAGTAAGCGAAACCAAAATATTTACGGCAAAAACTCGATTGAACGTATTGCTATAGCGCTTTGATGAAAGGAGACGCAAGGTCTCTAAATAGAGATGGAACGAAGACTGATGAATACCTCGTTAATTTATTATATGAACATGTGTGTTTGTTAAGAGGACTCTCTTGATAAACCTTAATATATTCTTCCTGAAAATCCAAAAGCTTCCCAAAACCTCGGCAGGTAATTCATTTCACTTCAATAGTGCTACGTTTAAGTCTGCTTCAGGAACTCGTCTTCAGCTTTAGGCACAGTAGCGTATCTGGAAAATATAAATAAATTAATTTAATCCTCTATTAAATATTCGATTGGTCATAATTTAACCGGAAACTTAATGTAAAATCGTTCGCGTACTTGATGACTGTTTCACCTTCCAGTCTCTAAACCCATTGCTGCGTTTCTATTGAGGAATGCGATATGGTGGTTATGGGGTACATGACGTTAGGCTTCGGGAATGACAACGCATGAGGAGTAACGCGGAAATTACGTTACCTTTGGTGCTGTTTATATATGCTTTTACTCAATTTGTTCTTAATTCAAGTTTTAATTTATTGAATAAAGGTAGATATAAAATGTCTTTCAGTATCTTGTTGTAGGATAGCTAGACAATAGGCCTATAAGTAAGTTATATTAAAAAGATATAGTAGATTTAGGTAACATCATATAGAGGCCCTTTTCTACTAGAATGCGTTCATTATATCGTAATGAATAGTAATCTATAAGCGGCTTATAATAGATTAATTGGGGCATGAATGAATTATTTTTTGTATATAAATTTAATTGACATCATTAAGCCTTTTGTTCTGGTGTTATCGAATAATAGAGATAGTTTTGCAATATTTACAGTATGATGATGATAGTATATGTTCTAAATAATGTCTGCTAAGGAGCACCCCCTGTGTTACTGTAGGTTCCAGAAGTAAATCTTGAAACAATTGTGAAAATGTTATCAAATTTACATTGCGTAGTTATAAAATAAGCGGATAAACATATTACGAAAATGAGCACTTATTTAATTTTAGTAATTAATGTTAATTTAGGTAAATAGATTATCTTCATCGCCAAATCTATCTAGAACCTAGTTTTTATATATGTGTATATAGCATTTGTTTTTTTAATAATATTGTCCTGTTTTTGTTCATATTTTTTGTGTCATACAGATAAACGTAATAATAATAATGATTCCTCCATAAATCGAATGTTCGCAGATATATATTATTACACCTATTTAATAATCAGATAAGTTGTTACGCAATTTCTTAAAATTATAACAGTATTGATATATATATGAGTAAATTACAGGTAATGTTTTATTATGAAAATATTTTCTGTTACACTAGCAATAAAATGTTAAACATTAATTAATACCCGCCTCGGTTTCGGACGGATGCGTAAATAAAGAAATTGGGACAATGATTTCATCTCAATCTTCATTACATAGTTAAATAATATATAAGTAAAATAATGTTAATAAAACAAAGTTGCTGTCGCTGTCTGTCCCTGTATGCTTAAATCTTTAAAAATAAGCAACGGATTTTGAAGAGATTTTTTTTAATAGATAGAAAAGAAGAAGTTTTCAAAGTGTCAAGAAGAAGGTTTATATATATAATACATGTACGTACGCCCATGCGAAGCCGGCTTCGCACGGGTGTCATTATTAATATTATAAACGCGAAAGTTTGTGTATGGATGTTTGTTACTCTTATAAGCAAAAACTACTGAACGGAGTTTGATGAAACTTTACAGTATACATCAGAATAACATATATGCTATAAATTTCGCGCGGGCGAAGCCGCGGGCACAGCTAGTTTATTCATATATATATTTCCTAATTTTCATAACTTGTTTTGACAATTACAAACACAACTATAAAATAATAAGTCAAATATGTAGATGCAGCCGTTCTTTAGTTGCTTTTATATATATTAGGCAACTAGTTTTATCGAGGTAGAATCCTCACCCTATTATTATTAGTAATAAAAACAAGTGGATCCATTGCTAGCAATGGATCTTGTCAGATTGATCATGCGGTTATCCACATCCGGTGAGGTAACTGAACTCAATTTGTCCTCGTCATAACATCCGTCGCTGCTGCTCCGCCGGCGCATATCGCTAACGCAGGCGGGTGCACCATTCCATCATCATACAAAAGAAAACAGTTGCAGCCAGTCAGCAGTCGTACTCTAACATACATATTCGGCAATTGAATTTTATTTACATAAATCTACATACAAAATTCGTATAAATTAATCCAACAAAAAACGGAGTTTTATCTAAGTGTATATTACAAAACTTTTTGTTTACAAGAATACAGTTATCATAATCTCTTTATTTTAGGGTCGTGCCGAAATAAAGTTTACTTAACATGACAGCATGACAGTCTTATTTAGGCCGCCTTATATATATATCTACGGCAAACAATGAAATGAGATATTTCGTAACAAAGGGTTTTTTATTCATATGTAAGTATAAATTAGTTAATATAGAGGTACTCAGGTTTCCGCACAATATTTGAGGTCTCACACGTGCTAATAGTATACAGAATTGAACAAAATAATATAAATCCATTCAATAAACATAATTATTATTATATTCACAGATACAAATATATATTTTTAACAAAATTAAACTAAAAATATCATGGTACAAATCTGATATGAAGATATAAGTAGATAGAAATCATACTTTAATATACCTACTAAAATTTGCATGCTTACAGTGCTGAGTGGTATTTCACTAATTAAGTATCTCGATGCATATAGTGTTGCGAGCAGCTTGTCCATTAAATACATGTATTACTTTGATTGATAGCCACAATTATATGTCAGTTTTGATTGTCTTACGAGCCCTCTTGGGAAAAATTACATGTTCAATTATTCCTGTTTTTTATTCAATGATCGTGTTGTGATCCCTATTCAGATATATAGTTTAATTATAAAATAAAGCTAACATCTAATTACGGTATGCTAGAATGCGTAGCTGTACTTCACTAATATTAAAAGTATAAGGTACGGAGATGCATGCTCAATTCCTGTGGTACAATAATAATAATAAATTTGGGTAATTCACAAAGTGCCATCTAGACTCAAGATATGCAGAGTTAGTGTTATGGGTACTAGACAACTTTTAGAAACACTTAAATACATACATAATGTGTTGCGGTCTATCCTGTACGAGTATATTCTATTTTCAAATACATTTAAGTATTTGAAAATAGAACTTCGATAAACTCAAAGTGCAAGCTGCCAGATTTAAATTTCGTCCCGTAATCCAGATGTGTTTTCGGATGAGAGAAAATTGAATTTTTAAACTCATACAGGCTTTCATGTTGGGTACATGTTCTAGTTTTATTTGCGTAAACACTTCGGTAATAATTTAGCCGGTCCGACGTTATACGGCGGCCGTTCAAATAAAAGTCGAAAAAATATTTCCCTGTACTCGCCACATGCGTTTTTCCAGCCTATGAAGTGGATGGTCAGAACTATCGGCACTACTATATAATAATATTATTCTCGCAAAACCATCAACATAGAAAGTTTTCTAACCTTTATTGAGAAGAATAACTACAAAGTTTCTTGCCATATGAAAGGAAAAACAGACATTGTGCTATGTATGTAACTATTTAGTTTGTTAATAAAGAGTGCTGCGCCGTGCATCATTCTTTAGCTCTCCGATCGATTCCACGTCCAATTCAAATAGAGATCGAAATTACGACGGCCTGAGCCGAGGTTCGAACCCCTAGCGGTAACCCCTCCATAAGTCCTTCCGTGAGTTTGGAGTGCCATCTGCACTCGCCTCCTATCATCCATTGAAGCTGTAAAGGCCAGCTGCGGTCAACAACATAATACTTTCTGTAATAAAACAGCTTCATTACAGTGAAGTCATTTACGTTACCTTCCAGTACTTAGCCATAGACATAACACATTGATTCTTTCCTTTGAATCTTATCTCAAAAGATTGTTTGCTTTTTTTTTCAAGAATTACTGTAAAAGTCTTGAAGTATTCACCTTCAGTCTCTGCTATTTCAGCCGCTAAGAAAGTTGCTTTTGCTTAGAGTCGCATCTAGGTATGCTTAGGTCGTACTTAAACAGTGAAATTACAGAATAAGAGACATGACATCTTAGCCCTCTGGTATGACAATGCATGAGTGGTACGGATGTAATATGATCAAGTGATGTCAATGGCATTGTTCTTTCATATAAGCAACGGTTATCGCTTACCATCAGGTAAGTCATCATCTTGTTTGTCATTCCAAGTACATAAAAAATGTGTAAGCATCATCTATATCTACTATTGGTCGTAGCGTAATATTATATAGACTTTCTTGATAAATGGCCAGGCCAGTAACACTAAAAAAAAAATAATTCTAAACAGGAGCTCCTGAGATTAGCGCGTTCAACCAAACAAACAAACTCGTCTACTTTATAATATTGGTATAGATGTTATCTCGGTTTGTTGAGTTGTTTAATCGCTATAAAGAAAAAGATCAACAAACTTATGTTGATTTTGGCGGTTTTCGTTTATAATATTCGTATTTCTAGCAAAACACAATAAAAACATAAAAAATATCATGATGCTAATTATGTCACTAACTATGAATGTATTTCTTATCTCGAAGTTTATTATTTTCCTGCTTTCTTGCTTGTTGCATATACAAATAGGTAGGTAGGTATTTCACAATATTTATTTTGTTTAACAATAACAAACAAGACTCATCTTCTGTCTCTAAATCTTTAATTTGATCTGTTTACGCTTATTTATATTTAAATCTATTAGGATCTTTATCAGTTTTTATAACATGTGTATTGAGGTCATTAAAATAGAAAGTAGATGTAAATAATTTTACCTGGTTCTCTGTAAGATTTAGTTATATCGATAACACAACCTTTTGTATTTGCGTTCTAAAATTAGATATGTTAGAAAATAGAGTACCTACTCTATGTTTTTAGTGCGTAGTAAATAGTTATTAATGTTGTTTATGATGTGTTGTTGTATGATGTATGTGTACCATTATGTTATACATCAGTCATCATTATAAACGTGAATATGTAATTTGTAATCATGTAGGTATAATCTCATTTGACAGAGTTACAATTGGGTTCTCATGGCATTTTCAAATGAGAATGAGTCAAAAGAGACTTTCATTTCAGTTCTTCTTAGCTCAAACTACATCAGGAACTGATAGCAATTACTTTACCAGACCTGTCTATAGTACGAGGAATCCTATCATACTCTACTGGTGTCTGTCCCGTCAGTATTTATTTATTTAATTTATTCTGAATTGCACAAATAAACTTTTACAAATGGCGAGCTTCTCCACCAAGCTCGCCATTTGTATAACTTTTGAGTATAAACAGAAAGTGTTGCAGGCAATCATGGCGAAAAATAGTGATATACTGTTAGCGCAGTCGGGTACAGCTTGACGACGAGTAACGAGTTTTTTAATCTCGTCACTCACTAAATATTTAAAATAAAATGAAACATTTTGGTTGTGGACTGTACTTTTGTGGCAGTTCTTGTTATTTTTCTTATCTAGAATGTGGTAACTGCCAAATGGATTTTGCGTAGGCATCCAAGTTTAGATCTTTTTGTAGGTATTACCATGGTTTATTAGGCTAACAAGCATATATTTTTTGATTTTTTTTTCAAAATAGAAGTTAAATTCTTTTCATGGAGAAAAATTGTTCGAAATGTACATATGTTGAATAGAGTCCTACTTTACATCAATATTAACTAGAGAACCATTAAAGAGAGAATATGAGAGGATTTCGGATTTCTATTTCTATTTTTTTTATATGAAATACACATATTATGCTCTAGTAACGTAGTCCTAAAAAAGGCAGAATTAAAAAATAGATCAAGTATTTTTTAATTTAATTTTAATTTTAGTATATACTTTTTATTACTTACGTCACGTACGTACTTAAATATAGTAAAATAAGTAATTCTAAATTTGAAACAAATATATATATTTTAGATATAGGTATTAGTTGCTCATTTAAAATAATTAAGTACTTCAATAGTGTTGATGATGCAACAGAAGCCGATGGGCAAACGGCCCTTCCGCGTCCATGAAAAGTGGCACTCAACTTGTACATACAACCATTTACCATATGTTTGTTTGCCGACGTCGTAGTATAAAAAAAATAAAGGAGAATGACATGGACATATTTACTGTACATATTGTCACGCCTTTACCTCTCATGCTTTCTATGCACCAAAGATCCATTCCTTGTAATTCCATACCTCATTTTTTATTTAAATTTGGACATATCAGTTAGTATGTTGGCATCAGAAAGGCGTTGTTAAATTGTGACACCTATACTGAAGAAGGTTTTTTGGAGAACCGCCAAAACGTACTCTGTTTTGGAGAACCGAACAGTCACGTTATGCGGCGATCACAGAGCATATGACAAGAACAGTACTTGACTTGAGTACCCAGCCCAGAAGAGCAGCAGACCCTGTCTCACAAGAATGTCTGTTATTAATAGGGACTAAAAGAACGCCGAATTAACACCCCAAACAACCTAGGCCAGACCGTACTGGTGAAGATTGACAAAACGGGCTGTCCACAAATAAATGGGACTAAGCAAAAGAAGAAGGTGGGCTGTCTGCTTGTTTGCCGTTTCAATTACATAAAAAAACGTACGAAATTTCCCTGTGGTGTAATTTTGATAGTAAAGGTGTTAAAATAATTAAAAAAGTATTGTTAGATAAAAAAACCACAGTTAATAATTTCAGATGAGAATATTTATATATTTCATATTTTTTAGAACGTAGGTATTTAGTAGTCGGTTTTTTTATACTTCTTTATTATAAAATTATATAAAACAGTAAATATACATATTTACAGAATCTAGTACAGAAAATAAACTATGCATGTAATTAGGTAGATGTATATTATGTAGCTTCTTTAATAGTTACTGAACATTTGTATCACACACAGCACATACATATAAATTTATACCAACTTTTGTTTGTAACTACAGAAATAACGAAAAAAATATTAATATTTATAATCATTGAAAAGATATGATATTTAATTATTCTTTTACTATCAAAATTAGGTATAGTGCTAATTTTTATATTAGATTAAACTTGGAAAGTTATCTAATTAAAGATTTATGGAGGAAAAAAGTTGTGAAGAATGTATCAGATTATGACATACCGTATATATAGTCTAGATATACATTTATACTTACATATTCTAGATAAGATTCATATTAGTATTAATAATAAAACGTCTTCAATGATCAAATATGTTATAATAACGTTATATGTATTTTAGCAGAATTTAATCTACTTCATTAATATGTTATTGTACTAGCCGCTTCATAAATTATATATTTGGCATTGTTCATCATCTATTGTCGGTGGAATGTATCTAAATGAGTCGATTATCAGTAAACTTTCGTCATATATCATAGGCATTAGTATAATCTGAAACAAAATGGCAATATTAAAGATTTTTTTTTATAACTTATGATAAGGATTGGAACATTTTTGTAGCTTAACTTTAGGAAAGATAAATAAATTAGAGAAAAGTACCACGAATGCAATAGTATGCCAATATATTTTTTAGGTGATTGGAAAGATAAAAAATCTGTAGGGCCACAAGGTGGTAAGTAGTAACTTCGCCTAGATTAAGGTGTCATGTCAATTCATCAAACTATATTCAACCCTTCTACTGAAAGCAGTTTAAAAATGATGGGTACGATTTAATTTCAATATGTGATAATCAACATCATTTAGCAAAATCATACGATTATTTTAACTGCAACAAGGATGGCATCTTAGTCGTTTTGTCTGAATAAAGTCTCGGGTTTGAAATTGTTCGAGTTAATTTGAGAAATAAAATATATGCTTGAATTGGTTCAGAATTGGATTATACTATTTGTATTCTCAGAATTGGTCTGACTTTAGGTATGATAGTTTCAATTGCAGTAAATATGTTAATATCGATGATCCAATATTATATAATTTATTGATACTTACATTACAAGAATTACATGATGGCCCCGACCAGTAGAACCTAACTGCTGACCATCCACTTGAAAGTCCTGATAACATGGCGCCAAATTGTAGATTAACTCCATCATAAGTTAGAATAGTTAAAATATTACGACCTTGTTCGATGTAGACGTTTATTTCTACAGTGCCATTTTCTACCATATCAAAAGCAAACGTTGATATACAGTTCACAGCTGGTAACAAGGATTCTATTGAATGTGTTAAGTAGGTGTTACTGGCTGGATGTGGTCTGGTTATTAACACTGAGTTATAATTACCCAACGTCCAGTTAGTACCACTGCCATAACACGCTGGATGATCCAAAATGAAGTCTTCAAATCCTTCCTCAAAGTCATGTGTAATGCAAATGTCTGGATGTTCTGTGCATGGTATATCAGTGGTTGTGACAGTTTCTTCAGTTGTGGTGGGCTCTTCAGTTGTAGTATATAATGCTTCAGTGGTGCTAGCTCCAGTTGAAGAAGTACCTACTATTTCTGTTGTGGTAGGTTCCTCGGTCGTTAAAGTGGTTTCCGCTTCAGTTGTGGATGGCTCTTCTGTTGTTGTAGTATATATTACTGGAGTTGTAGTAGGTTCCTCAGATGTAGTAGTGTCAATTGAAGTGGTAATACTAGGTTCCACAGTCGGTAAAGTGGTTTCTGCTTCAGTTGTGGATGGCTCTTCTGTTGTTGTAGTATATATTACTGGAGTTGTAGTAGGTTCCTCAGACGTAGTAATATCAATTGAAGTGGTAGTGCTAGGTGCCACAGTCGGTAAAGTGGTCTCTGCTTCAGTTGTGGATGGCTCTTCTGTTGTTGTAGTATATATTGCTGGAGTTGTAGTAGGTTCCTCAGATGTAGTAGTATCGATTGAAGGGGTAGTACTAGGTTCCTCGGTCGTTAAAGTGGTTTCCGCTTCAGTTGTGGATGGCTCTTCTGTTGTTGTAGTATATATTACTGGAGTTGTAGTAGGTTCCTCAGATGTAGTAGTATCAATTGAAGTGGTAGTGCTATGTTCCACAGTCGGTAAAGTGGTTTCTGCTTCAGTTGTGGATGGCTCTTCTGTTGTTGTAGTATATATTACTGGAGTTGTAGTAGGTTCCTCAGATGTAGTAGTATCAATTGAGGTGGTAGTACTAGGTTCCTCGGTCGTTAAAGTGGTTTCTGCTTCAGTTGTGGATGGCTCTTCTGTTGTTGTAGTATATATTACTGGGGTTGTAGTAGGTTCCAGATGTAGTAGTATCAGATGTAGTAGTATCAATTGAGGTGGTAGTACTAGGTTCCTCGGTCGTTACAGTGGTTTCCGATTCAGTTGTGGATGGCTCTTCTGTTGTTGTAGTATATATCACTGGAGTTGTAGTAGATTCTTCAGATGTAGTAGTATCAATTGAGGTGGTAGTACTAGGTTCCTCGGTCGTTAAAGTGGTTTCCACATCAGTTGTGGATGGCTCTTCTGTTGTTGTAGTATATATTACTGGAGTTGTAGTAGATTCTTCAGATGTAGTAGTATCGATTGAAGTGGTAGTACTAGGTTCCTCGGTCGTTAAAGTGGTTTCTGCTTCAGTTGTGGATGGCTCTTCTGTTGTTGTAGTATATATCACTGGAGTTGTAGTAGATTCTTCAGATGTAGTAGTATCGATTGAAGTGGTAGTACTAGGTTCCTCGGTCGTTAAAGTGGTTTCCATTTCAGTTGTGGATGGCTCTTCTGTTGTTGTAGTATATATCACTGGAGTTGTAGTAGATTCTTCAGATGTAGTAGTATCGATTGAAGTGGTAGTACTAGGTTCCTCGGTCGTTAAAGTGGTTTCTGCTTCAGTTGTGGATGGCTCTTCTGTTGTTGTAGTATATATCACTGGAGTTGTAGTAGATTCTTCAGCTGTAGTAGTATCGATTGATGTGGTAGTACTAGGTTCCTCGGTCGTTAAAGTGGTTTCTGCTTCAGTTGTGGATGGCTCTTCTGTTGTAGTATATATTACTGTAGTTGTAGTAGGTTCCTCAGATGTAGTAGTATCAATTGAAGTGGTAGTACTAGGTTCCTCGGTCGTTAAAGTGGTTTCCACTTCAGTTGTGGATGGCTCTTCTGTTGTTGTAGTATATATCACTGGAGTTGAAGTAGATTCTTCAGATGTAGTAGTATCAATTGAAGTGGTAGTACTAGATTCCTCGGTCGTTACAGTGGTTTCCGCTTCAGTTGTGGATGGCTCTTCTGTTGTTGTAGTATATATCACTGGAGTTGTAGTAGATTCTTCAGATGTAGTAGTATCGAATGAAGTGGTAGTACTAGGTTCCTCGGTCGTTAAAGTGGTTTCTGCTTCAGTTGTGGATGGCTCTTCTGTTGTTGTAGTATATATTACTGGAGTTGTAGTAGGTTCCTCAGATGTAGTAGTGTCAAATGAAGTGGTAGATTCTTCAGTGGATGTACGGCTCGTCTGTTGTAGTATATATTACTGTAGTTGTAGTAGATTCTTCAGATGTAGTACTATCAATTGAAGTGGTAGTACTAGGTTCCTCGGTCGTTACAGTGGTTTCCGCTTCAGTTGTGGATGGCTCTTCTGTTGTTGTAGTATATATCACTGGAGTTGTAGTAGATTCTTCAGATGTAGTAGTATCGATTGAAGTGGTAGTACTAGGTTCCTCGGTCGTTAAAGTGGTTTCTGCTTCAGTTGTGGATGGCTCTTCTGTTGTTGTAGTATATATTACTGGAGTTGTAGTAGGTTCCTCAGATGTAGTAGTATCAATTGAAGTGGTAGTACTAGGTTCCTCAGATGTAGTAGTGTCAATTGAAGTCGTAGTACTTGGTTCCTCGGTTGTTACAGTGGTTTCCGCCTCAGTTGTGGATGGCTCTTCTGTTGTTGTAGTATATATCACTGGAGTTGAAGTAGATTCTTCAGATGTAGTAGTATCAATTGAAGTGGTAGTACTAGGTTCCTCGGTCGTTAAAGTGGTTTCCACTTCAGTTGTGGATGGCTCTTCTGTTGTTGTAGTATATATTACTGGAGTTGTAGTAGGTTCCTCAGATGTAGTAGTATCAATTGAAGTGGTAGTACTAGGTTCCTCGGTCGTTAAAGTGGTTTCCACTTCAGTTGTGGTTGGCTCTTCTGTTGTTGTAGTATATATTACTGGAGTTGTAGTAGGTTCCTCAGATGTAGTAGTATCAATTGAGGTGGTAGTACTAGGTTCTTCGGTCGTTAAAGTGGTTTCCACTTCAGTTGTGGATGGCTCTTCTGTTGTTGTAGTGTATATTACTGGAGTTGTAGTAGGTTCCTCAGATGTAGTAGTATCAATTGAAGTGGTAGTACTAGGTTCCTCAGATGTAGTAGTATCAATTGAGGTAGTAGTACTAGGTTCCTCGGTCGTTAAAGTGGTTTCCACTTCAGTTGTGGATGGCACTTCTGTTGTTGTGGTATATATCACTGGAGTTGAAGTAGATTCTTCAGATGTAGTAGTATCAATTGAAGTGGTAGTACTAGGTTCCTCGGTCGTTAAAGTGGTTTCCACTTCAGTTGTAGATGGCTCTTCTGTTGTTGTAGTATATATTACTGGAGTTGTAGTAGGTTCCTCAGATGTAGTAGTATCAATTGAGGTGGTAGTACTAGGTTCCTCGGTCGTTAAAGTGGTTTCCACTTCAGTTGTGGATGGCTCTTCTGTTGTTGTAGTATATATTACTGGAGTTGTAGTAGGTTCCTCAGATATAGTAGTGTCAATTGAAGTGGTAGTACTAGGTTCCTCGGTCTTTAAAGTGGTTTCCGCTTCAGTTGTGGATAGCTCTTCTGTTGTTGTAGTATATATTACTGGAGTTGTAGTAGATTCTTCAGATGTAGTGGTATCGATTGAAGTGGTAGTACTAGGTTCCTCGGTCGTTAAAGTGGTTTCCACTTCAGTTGTGGATGGCTCTTCTGTTGTTGTAGTATATATTACTGGAGTTGTAGTAGGTTCCTCAGATGTAGTAGTGTCAAATGAAGTGGTAGTACTAGGTTCCTCGGTCGTTAAAGTGGTTTCCACTTCAGTTGTGGACGGCTCGTCTGTTGTAGTATATATTACTGTAGTTGTAGTAGATTCTTCAGATGTAGTAGTATATATTACTGGAGTTGTAGTAGGTTCCTCAGATGTAGTAGTATCAATTGAAGTGGTAGTACTAGGTTCCTCGGCCGTTAAAGTGGTTTCCACTTCAGTTGTGGACGGCTCTTCTGTTGTTGTAGTATATATTACTGGAGTTGTAGTAGGTTCCTCAGATGTAGTAGTATCAATTGAAGTGGTAGTGCTAGGTTCCACAGTCGGTGATGTGGTTTCTGGTTCAGTTGTGGATGGCTCTTCTGTTGTTGTAGTATATATTACTGGAGTTGTAGTAGGTTCCTCAGATATAGTAGTATCAATTGAAGTGGTGGTACTAGATTCCTCGGTCGTTAAAGTAGTTTCAGCTTCAGTTGTGGATGGCTCTTCTGTTGTTGTAGTATATATTACTGGAGTTGTAGTAGGTTCCTCAGATGTAGTTGTGTCAATTGAAGTGGTAGTACTAGGTTCCTCGGTCGTTAAAGTGGTTTCCACTTCAGTTGTGGATGGCTCTTCTGTTGTTGTAGTATATATTACTGGAGTTGTAGTAGATTCTTCAGATGTAGTAGTATATATATTAGGTTCCTCGGTCGTTAAAGTGGAGTTGTGGTTGGCTCTTCTGTTGTTGTAGTATATATTACTGGAGTTGTAGTAGGTTCCTCAGATGTAGTAGTATCAATTGAAGTGGTGGTACTAGATTCCTCGGTCGTTAAAGTGGTTTCCACTTCAGTTGTGGATGGCTCTTCTGTTGTTGTAGTATATATTACTGGAGTTGTAGTAGGTCAGATGTAGTAGTATCAATTGAAGTGGTAGTACTATTCTTCGTTAAAGTGGTTTCCACTTCAGTTGTGGTTGGCTCTTCTGTTGTTGTAGTATATATTACTGGAGTTGTAGTAGGTTCCTCAGATGTAGTAGTATCAATTGAGGTGGTAGTACTAGGTTCCTCGGTCGTTAAAGTGGTTTCCACTTCAGTTGTGGATGGCTCTTCTGTTGTTGTAGTATATATTACTGGAGTTGTAGTAGGTTCCTCAGATGTAGTAGTATCAATTGAAGTGGTAGTACTAGGCTCCTCAGTCGTTAAAGTAGTTTCTGCTTCAGTTGTGGATGGCTCTTCTGTTGTTGTAGTATATATCACTGGAGTTGTAGTAGATTCTTCAGCTGTAGTAGTATCAATTGAAGTGGTAGTACTAGGTTCCTCGGTCGTTAAAGTGGTTTCCACTTCAGTTGTAGATGGCTCTTCTGTTGTTGTAGTATATATTACTGGAGTTGTAGTAGGTTCCTCAGATATAGTAGTGTCAATTGAAGTGGTAGTACTAGGTTCCTCGGTCTTTAAAGTGGTTTCCGCTTCAGTTGTGGATGGCTCTTCTGTTGTTGTAGTATATATTACTGGAGTTGTAGTAGATTCTTCAGATGTAGTGGTATCGATTGAAGTGGTAGTACTAGGTTCCTCGGTCGTTAAAGTGGTTTCCACTTCAGTTGTGGATGGCTCTTCTGTTGTTGTAGTATATATTACTGGAGTTGTAGTAGGTTCCTCAGATGTAGTAGTGTCAAACGAAGTGGTAGTACTAGGTTCCTCGGTCGTTAAAGTGGTTTCCACTTCAGTTGTGGACGGCTCGTCTGTTGTAGTATATATTACTGTAGTTGTAGTAGATTCTTCAGATGTAGTAGTATATATTACTGGAGTTGTAGTAGGTTCCTCAGATGTAGTAGTATCAATTGAAGTGGTAGTACTAGGCTCCTCAGTCGTTAAAGTAGTTTCTGCTTCAGTTGTGGATGGCTCTTCTGTTGTTGTAGTATATATTACTGGAGTTGTAGTAGGTTCCTCAGATGTAGTAGTATCAATTGAAGTGGTAGTGCTAGGTTCCACAGTCGGTGATGTGGTTTCTGCTACAGTTGTGGATGGCTCTTCTGTTGTTGTAGTATATATTACTGGAGTTGTAGTAGGTTCCTCAGATGTAGTAGTATCAATTGAAGTGGTGGTACTAGATTCCTCGGTCGTTAAAGTAGTTTCAGCTTCAGTTGTGGATGGCTCTTCTGTTGTTGTAGTATATATTACTGGATATATCTCAGATGTAGTTGTGTCAATTGAAGTGGTAGTACTAGGTTCCTCGGTCGTTAAAGTGGTTTCCACTTCAGTTGTGGATGGCTCTTCTGTTGTTGTAGTATATATTACTGGAGTTGTAGTAGGTTCCTCAGATGTAGTAGTATCAATTGAAGTGGTGGTAGTAGGTTCCTCGGTCGTTAAAGTGGTTTCCACTTCAGTTGTGGATGGCACTTCTGTTGTTGTAGTATATATTACTGGAGTTGTAGTAGAATCGTAAATGTTACATTCATCATCATTTATTGTTGGTGCTATATATCTAAACGAGTCTATTAACACAGCATTATCTTCCCATATCGTACTCAAGAATATGATCTGTGGTAATAGAAAGGAAATGTATTATTAATTTAGTAAATTTATCTTTGTACTGGCAAAATAAGTGGTCAAAATTTGTGATTACAACTCTTAGAAAGTATTATTACTAATTGTAATAATTATCTAAGACAATTCACACAGGTCAATAGGTAATAGATTTTATATAGATATTTAAAATATATTACATTTTAAGTATTTTTTGTAATCACATACATAATATACATAGAAAATACTCAGATCAATACAAACATTCATTCTCATTCAAACAAATGTTTATTTATACCGTGCGTGGTTTCGAACCTGGGACCATCAGAAATAAAGCAGTGTTCCGTGTACGGCTAGATAACCGAGGCCTTCACAGACCGGATTTGAAAAAGAAAAGAAGAATCGAAATAGAAAAGAGAAGAATTATTCTTCCGCGGTATGGATAAAGAAGACATAGTTAAGGAAAACTAGTAGTTTCTATTAGTGTGCCTATAGACATGATGAACATTCCAGATAATAACGAGTCACATACCTACTTTATTATAAACACAAATTACATTGTTAATATAATGAGATATTTGAAACAATTATATTTTAAATTAGGTGGAATACTTACGGAACATGAATTACATGGTGCATTTAATGATAGCCTAATTGATGACCAACCAGATGAGAAATTATTAAACATAGGACCATAATCCAATTGACCAATAACTTGTAAACTTTCTGTCATTGTTAAAATATGTATGGCATTATTAGCTTCTTCCAAATAAACGTTCACTTCAATAACACCACCGGTTGTAATTTCGAAGAACTTTGTCGATATGCAGTCAGCTGTCGGTATTGAGGCTGGCGAGGGTCTTAGAAAGGTGTTGCTGTATGGATGCGGTCGAGGTATTGATATGGAATCATAAATGCCCAACGTCCAATTATTGACACCGTTGCATATTGGGTGATCCCATATAAAATCATTAAGTTCATCTTCGAAATCCGATGTAATGCACTCATCTCCTTGTGTATACGAACATATCAACAGCAATATAAGGAAGTATATACTATAATGGTTAGCCATTTGCGTATATGATTGAACACTGTCAAATATGTACTAAAAATTATATCAATGTATTTTGTTTACAACAATATGTAATCTGGTATCTATTTAAAATACAATAAGATTCTATATCATAACCATATATCTTTAATCACATATAGTTTGATACAATATTACAATACTAATATATAAATTTTAGTAAACTATTTTGCATATGTTAATCAGGAACTTTATAGCTATTTATTGGAAAAAAAAAATTGAATTGACGCTAAGTGACACGAGTTTTGGTATCTGAAAATATCAGGTTGGGATTAAAAAAAAAATTTTTACATTTATATATAACCATTTTCTTGAGGAGGGTCAATTATTATTAACACACACTGTTACACTTAGGAATCCAGTAAAAAATAAAAGAAAAATGAGCGGGTCGAGAGTGAAACCGCGAGGCACAGCACGTGTCTAATAATCCGGCTTATCTATGACATATTACAAACCGATTTCCAAGAAAAGAGGTTCTGAACTTGCTTATACTGTTATAATATAATTATTTTATATGTATAATACATATAAAATAATTAATTATAATACATATAATTTTATGTTTTATTGGCCAATATAGTTTATTACTATTATTATTATATATATATATTATATCTCCGTTTTTACGGGGGTAATATATTCAAACACGCGGGCCTTAGCCAAGCATGGATGAGTTATGTGATGAAGAAAGAAATTTTCTTACTATTCGGCATGTGTTTAGTATGACGGCTTTTTGTAATAGTTCTATTGTGGAGGCCGCTCCTCCGTACATATGCAACGTGTCTAGGTGTTTGTTCAGACTTTTTGGTATAATTCCTGGTGTGTGTTTTCCATTATTTTTTTAATTCTATTGCTAGATCTGTGTACTGTATTATTATTATTATTAATAATAATATTGCTTATTCAGACTCTTACTGAAATGAAAATGCATAGTTGCATTGTGCTTAAAATACAATTATATGTGTTTAGATCATAATGAACGGAACCATACGTACATATATGTAGAAATAATGGAATCATATTGAATCACAATATAATAAGTACTGTTTGCATTGCATCTTCTATTTTTTGTTTTTGATTTGAAATTTTAGGTTACGTACAAGTACAGTAAACTTCACGTCAAATAACTTTACGGTACGGTACGGTACGGTATAACTTTACGTCAAACCTTTCATATTGTAAAAAGCGACTACAGGAAAATTCATAATAAATTAACAAAAAAAAAAATATTTAAAAAACGTATAGATCAAAAAACAATACTAGTAAACAGTATTAAGATTTTTATCAATTTATCGAAAATGATTAAGATAAAAGCATCATTAACGAATTTTAATATACTTATCTATATAAATCCTAAACAAAATGACACAAAATGATTCTACACCGGAACATCTGTTATCAACAAATTGTTGCAATTTTCAATTATACTATTATTCAAACAAGTTTTCTCTGAATAAGACTTTGTACGACGTCACCAGTAGCAGATGGCTATTTTTACAAATTATTGAAATTATTAGAAATTTATTACAAAAAATCGATTTCTAGATCTTGAATAAATACTACTCGTATTATTAACAAAAGTATTATATAACAGTATAGCAAATCTGAACTACAGCGTAGACAACAGGAATTCGTGTAACGCGTCTAGTAGACAAATGTGGTGCTTAGTGAACGAAGAAAAAATCAGCTCTCCACTGTGTTCCCACATTACTCGTTTAAGCGCCAACATTTGTTTATTTCACAAAGTTTATATAAATATTATAAAAAGAGAGAAAAATAAATTTTATTTAAATTTCACGAAGATATTTTGAATTTATTGTAGCAACGAGCGAACCTACTCCTGGATTACTTTAATTAGTCCATCAGAGAGTCATTAAGAAATATAAATTGATTGGTGATTCTTTGACTTTTTAAGTTGGAATAGATAGTAAACCAAATCAATAAAAAAGGTAGTAGCAGTAAGTAAGCAATTACTTATTTTTTCGTATATATATAATATTACGAAAAAAAATCTCACATTAGAAAATTAATAAATATATTGCAATATTGTTAGTGTAAATAGGTACTCAAGAAACATCCGCTTTTTCAAACAAGCCGGCAATTTATGAATACGTACTTTATGTACACCATTTACTTTGCTATATTTCAAAGTTTGCGGTTCTACCGACAGCCACCCGAGGCTTGAATTGTTTATTGAAAACTGAAAGGCTATTATACCTGCAAATACAAACAGACGGTCACAAATTAATTATTATGGTAGGTACGATGTAGACGACACCCAAAACAGTTATTGGAGTTGCGTGCGGAGGAGCATGAAATACTTTACAGGAGTTTTTATAAGTAATCTAAATTTTTAAAATGTTTAATAATAATATTATTATTATATAATACGTAAGACTTATCAGTTAGTTTCTCGGCTATCTTATTAGCAATGGAATAGTATTTCGATATCTTATTCAATTCAATGAAACTTACATTTTTAAACATTCGGTTTAAAATAGGAAAAAAAATGCAGCAATTAAATAATAAAATCTACCTAGACGTAGACCTAGATTAAATAATAATATCTAGACATCTATACATATAAATAAAATTTATTAAAAGTAAAATTTATTATATAATCTCAGGACAATTCACACAGCGCCATCTAAACCCAAGTTAAGCTAACTAAAGCTTGTGTTATGGGTGCTAGATAACTGATACAAATACAGAGATTTTTTTTTTTGTAGATATATACATATTATACATAGAAAACACCCAGACCGATACTCATGAATACAAATGTTTGTACCGAGCGAGGAATCGAACCCGTGACCATCGGAAGTAAGCCGGTGTGCTACACTGCCAGGTCACCGACCCTGTGAAATAAGGTTTTACGTCACGGAATGTAGCTAGTTAGTAATTGTTATCTAGATACATGAATAAGA
Source organism: Achroia grisella (assembly GCF_030625045.1). NCBI lineage: Eukaryota > Metazoa > Arthropoda > Insecta > Lepidoptera > Pyralidae > Achroia > Achroia grisella. Next base: position 1,617,803 of record NW_026712999.1, read on the forward strand.
CCACATCACGTTATCATGTGACGACTTTTGTAGATATTCTATTATCTGTAGGTTTCACTTATACGTTACCATTCCTAAGGATTAAGATGTCATTCTTTCCAATCCTGTAATTTCACTACCTTATCTCAACTTAACGAAGTGGAACACATTTAACAGAGTAACATGTTTGCAGTTATTTTTATAAACTTATAGGGAGTTTTTTTTATAAACTTTCTACATCTGTGTAGTCGTCCTTGACTAAAAATTTTAATTATGTGTAAATATTTAATATTAAATATGCCTATATTTGTAATTAAATAATGGTGCAAGCCAATAGCGCTGTTTTCTATGGGATATCCTATTAATGTTCTAGCGTGAAGAATTATTTTTGACTTATATGAAATAATCTTTATTTCTTATTTGTACATTACTTCTTATCGTATTCAATGGAAATGGTATCTAAATGTATCTACTTGTTCACATAAATCTCACGAAGTAATGATAACGGTAAAATAAGAGGGCAACTTTGTATGTCATATTATGTTTTTATTTATTTAAAATGTTAGAAATGAATGTGGATGGTTATAAGGGCAGAGGAAGGCCAAAAAAGAGATGGATGGACTGTGTGAAAGATCATATGGTAAGAAAGGAAGTAAATGATGCAATGACTGCAAACAGAGATGAATGGAAGCGAAAAACATATTACGCCGACCCCAAATAAATGGGATAAGGAAGAAGCAGATGATGATGATTATTTATATATATTCAAATATCATACATACATTTATATACATTCAGAAAAGTCAAACCATTTGTTTTTGACAGTACCTATATCATGTCATCTCTCTCCCCGTTACAATAAAACACATGCGTGTACTTTTTAAATCGAACCACGAATTGCAAGAAAAATGCGAAATGTTCACGAGATGGCAGGCACGCACTGCCGTGCCATCAAAGAAGCGTGATTGCCTCGTTACGTAGATATTGGGATTGTGAACACAAATCTAAAACATGGTGAAACAGACACGATATAATGAATAAACAACACTGGACATTTAACACAGATTCATATAGTCCCATGATAGGTAGAGCTTGTGTCTTGAGTACTAAATAACTGATAAATACTTTTACATACTTTTTTAAAAATACATACTAAACACACAGACCGTTTGCTCCATGTGAGGAATCGAACCCGCGACCATCAAAAGTAAAGGGGTGTGCTAGACCACCGAGGCCGTCTGGGGTTGGAAAATAAGCAAACAGATTATGGATCTAATTGAAATCACATAAAAATTAGAGCCGTTACACATATAATTGTTATTTATACAATAACTGCAAAATAGTCATACCCACGCGTTGCAGCCCCTAAGATTAAAGTTATATTTTCGATACTTGAGAAGACTCCGAATTAATATTGTACAGTATTAATTTTATGCTAAAACTGAGTACTTTAGTTTTATAAAGAATATCTATTAGTTTTTACTGAGGTTTTCGTATTGCCATTAGGTTTTGTTTCAAAATGTATATAATATATATGTACATTCGTTCTAGTTGAAGTTTTGTATATTTAAGTAGCAAAATTATTCTATGTATTGATTAATAGTAATAAAAATCTAACAAGTATCCATCTACACGTCATTTGATAACTCGTTAAGGTGGCAGAACGTAACAAACTACCATACTCACATTTAGAATATAAGTAAAACTCCAAGCCAATACTTGATAAGAATGCCATACAAACCAAACGAATAAAGTTGAGCAATAAAGTACAAGAAATCACCAGGTCGCCGGGGAAATCTTCTGCTGAAATATCAAATGCAGGTAATTAATCAGAAGAAATAATTGGGAGGCCGGAAATGAGGAGCCTCTTTGGCAAAGTCAAGGATATCTTTGTATTTCTAAAGATATATAGAACATCTTACTAACTACTTTGTGCTTATAACTATGATTGAGGTTATTAATACATAATATTCAGTTGACGAAAAGCATAAAAAAACTTAATTTACAGAGTAATACTTTAGATAAATATTTTATTATGATTATTTTACAAATACTAATTTCAATATTAACTCTACTGGATTAGTAGTACACCTAATTTTATCTTTGCCTTTTAACCTGTGTTCCGGTTTGATTTCTAGGATCAGGAATGGATGCATCCAAATAGATAATGTAGTGGATAAAATAATTCGATTGCACTATACAAGAGGGGATCTAGGATCCAGGCCTCTCCCTAACACTGTTCTGATATTGCCCCTGAGTTTGGAGTCGTGTGGAAATATAATGGGCATCATAACATAATCTATTATGTAACCTCTTTATATTAGAACTGTTTGTATCCTTATATTGCTGGCCGTTACCACTTACCAATACATAGGCCGTCTCTATATTTGCAATCCCAAATGTATAAAAAAATTGTGGATATTAGGTATGTATGTACACGTAACAAGGAGAGTTATCTCCCCTGCAGAGTGATTATCAATTTACATTAAACATCTATCTATTATTTTAATAATAATAAAATGTCAAGAAATAATCTTTCCTCAATTACGTGCGATAACATTTATCACTACGGCTACTATGCTTATCTACATTATCTTCCATATCTAAATAATGTCTTTGTCCATTTAATCAGACTATTAATTCAAATGATAATGGATAATTACGTAATATTTCAGTAAAGAGCATTCACTGTTGAAATATCGCAATCTTGTCAAGAAAAAATAATTATATACAGTGACTCACAAAAATGCCCCAATGTTTGACCATTTCGCATTCCATCGCCTGTTATGATATGAGGATAGAATTAATAAACCTGAACTGCTAGTATGTGATAGCCCTGCTTCTTGGCTTTCGAATAAGCCGCCAATGATGAATTACTATTGGCTGGCTATGAACTTATGCCACTGTGAAATATAAAAACTATTGGGGCATTTTTGACCGTTTAGGACAATCTCGCGATATAAGTGATATTCCGTTCGATCTACCTATCCACTGAAGATAAAAACACTCGAATAGCTAACTGGAAATATATCTACTTCCTCCCTCTCTCATCCAATACTTTTCATACAACTTGCTGACCATGAAGCCTATTTCTCCTGCCCTCAAATCCGAAGTTATCAAGCGAATTAACGAAGGCGTATCCACCCGTAGGGTGGCCCAAGAACTTTCCGTGAGTAAGTCTACTGTTGCTAGGATACGAAAAGAACACTGCGCCGCTGTTGCCCCACCCTCAAAAGGGCGCCCAAGGAAGTTATCAGAGTCCAGTGCCCGGTATGTGGTGAGGCTTATCACTTCGGGGGCCATGGATACTGCCGTAGAGGTCCAACGACACCTTACCAATGCCATGGACGTCTCCACAAGTCCCGAAACTATACGTCGGACACTCAAGAAGGCCAAGCTTCGATCTGGTAACAAAATCCGCAAGCCGCTTTTAACGAAGCGTCTTCGGCAAATACGGCTAGCATGGGCTAAGATGTACCGCCATTAGACGGTGGAGGATTGGCGTAGGGTCATCTTCTCTGACGAGACGAAGGTCAATCTGTGGGCTCTGATGGCCGCAAGTGGTGCTGGAAACGACCAGGTAAAACGCTAGAGACCCGCATCATTGAGTCGACGCTGAAGCATGGCGGAGGAAATATCATGGTATGGGGCTGTATCACTGCCGATGGCCCCGGATATATTACTAGGATCATTGGAAATATGATAAAATAGGAGCTCTCTCAAGGCATCCTTAAAGAGGAACTTCTCCAGACCATTGAATGGTATGGCTTTGAAAAGTCACGCGTCATCTTTCAGCACGATAAGGACCCAAAGCATACAGCTTTGGCGACCCAAAAATGTCTCCGAGACCTGCGTCTAAAGGTTCTGGCATGGCCCCCGCAATCTCCAGACATGAATCCAATCGAGCACATGTGGCAGAAGGTCAAGATTCGTCTTGCAATTGACCCAAGACGACCGAAAAAGAAAGACCAGATGTGGGCTAAGTTTCAGAGAATCTGGAATGAGGTAAGCAAGGAAGATTGCAGTAAACTGATCGACAGTATGCCAGAGAGGGTGCAGGTGCTTCTCCGAGCTCGTGGGGAACATGCAAAATACTGAAATGAGGAAATAAAATGAGATGTTGTGAAATTTGATCAAACGGTCAAAAATGCCCCAATGCGTTTTTAACTTTGTAATCATTGTAATGTCATAACTAGTTTAGTAATAATCATGCAACTTATATTGTTTAATAGCTCAATGGGAGCACTAACACATACTAAAGTATCAGCTGTGCATCTATTGAATTTATTGAGTTTGACTACTTTTTGTGTCGAGTTACACATCATTGGGGCATTTTTGTGAGTCACTGTATAGATCATTTTGCTCAAAAACTTCATATTTTGCGTTTAAATAACTTTGTACCACAGACGGACTTTGTACATACGACTGCGAGCGAGCCGTATTACTGGGTATGAAAATAGAACATCATAGTCTTCAGGAATGAGTCGAACCGAAGCTGTCAATCCGTATATAAGCATCGATTATCGCTTTTCATCTAAAAATAACTATAGCTTATTCCCCATTTCAAATTTCTAGCAAAACAAAATGACATTAGTCTTTAGTCGTATCAAAGTGTACAAAGACAGTATAATGAGGGAAAATATATAAATTACATAAATTCAAAATTATGCTTATATCGGTGGTCTAGTAGTTTAGTACACTGCTTTATATTCGACGGTCGCGGGTTCGATTCCTCGCACAGTACACATTGGTATTCATGAGTATGATTGTTTGTATCAGTCTGATTATTTCTATGTATATTATGTATGTATTTACTATAGAAAAAGTATCTATGTATTTATATCAGTAGTCTAGTGCCCATAACATAAGCTCAGCTTAACTTGGGAGTTATTCTGCCATTTCCAGCAAGTAAAGGTTTATATCAAATAGCACGATTTACTCCAATTTGAGTGAAAGCTTTCGTGTGGAATATGTTTGAGTGGAAAACCAATTGTGTATTAGATTCTCATTAATTTAAATGTTCATTTATTTTGCTGCGGAGTTTCCCAATAAACGTTGTGACTGTCTCTAACGAGCGTTTATATTTGATTTCAATTATGAGAAATTATATTAAGGACCTACATTCACTTAAGATCCAGATTACGTAGTAAGAAACTATGTATCAAAAGCTTCTATACCTTAATATTGGTACCTTTAAAAATAAAACAGGAAAAGTGCATTAGTAAGATCAAAGATTTAACTGACACTAAAAATATGTAATATATATTTATTCCGCGATTTTTAGGAGTCAATTGTATAATACACTTAAATAAAGATATTCTTAAAGAAACGCAGAACAAAAATATTTATATTAAGTATAATGTCATGTTGCCGAGCTATTGATAGAAGGATAGTTGAATAAAAAAAATATACAATATGAGGATATATTAATAGCGGTAATATACAGAGTTTAATAAGATATAACAATAAAATTTTATTACACTATTTAATTTTTAATACATATTAACAATGAAAAGAATTACTTTTTATCAATTTATTTTTTCCATGAAAATGTATTGTATCATGTATTTGAAGTGAATAAAAGGAGTAGGTACTCTATAAATATTGAGTTAGATTATTTTATATTAGTTGCACTGGCATTTCTCCTCGTCTATATTTATCACTTCACTTATCTCATGTCTATGAAAACAATTTAAAATATTTAAGTAATGCAAGTTAATAAATTACAGTAAATTGTAATGAATACATAAAGAATAAATAGTTAAAATATTTTGTCAATTATTTATAAGGATAATACAATACTTAGTATAGATACAACACTAAAGTTATATTGTGTATCTACTACACTTTCAATTATTGCAATTAGTTCTCCAATAGTAGTACACTAAATACAATTTTACCTTAGGTAGACATTGTCAAAAGTCGTCTCCATGGATCTTACCTGCTTCAACAGTTAGGCACCTTGCTTTATAAGCTGTGGTTCATTACATCTTAGTCCTCTAGAATGGCAATGTATGAGTGATCTGACGGTCGTCACATTATGCTGATCTTGGTGCTGTTCATTTATACAAGTAACCGTTACCACCATCAGGTGGGATGTTAGCGTTGTTGATATTCTTATTACATTAAAAATATGATTTAATTTACGACACTTTCGGATAACTAATATTCGAAACAGTTCATCGAATTTTAAAAGTGTAACGTCAGCATTACTGTGAATACTGTTATGTATACAAAGAATAATAGTTTATCTAACGCTTCGGCCAATTCTGCAGGTTGACAAAACGTGCTGACGTGTGTAACATTGGGGTTCTCAGATTGCATTTCTTCTAAGTTACCGTTTCTTGGAGTTACAATAGCAGCATCAGCATCATCATGACTATATGCATCGTTCATTACACTGTAGTTCCTGCACATCTGAAATTTTATGTCAAATTAGACACCAATTTATCCACTATGGTGTAGAGATATACAACACTGTCTAACTTCCGATGGTCTCGGGTTCAATTCTTTGGTCGTTACAAAGGTTGTTGTATTCATGGGTATGATGGTTTGTTTATTCTGGATGTTTTCTATGCATATGATGTATAAATTTACAAAAGAAAGTATTTCTATCGGTTATCTAATACCCATAACATAAGCTCTGCTTAGCTTGAGACTAGATGGCACTGTGTGAATTGTCCTGGGTTGTTATTATTAATAAATAAATGTAATAGGACTAAAAAATGATTAACTAAATTAGTCTAGTTACTAAACTTTACATTAAGGTAATATTAATAAAGTTTAGCTTAATAAACAGTCAGACTATTTCAGTTTTTAGTATAACTAATTTGACCATCACTATTTTTCAGTACACACTAATCAATATTTTTGTGTTTATTACATATTTAGTATATTTTTTTTAGTGTATATTTTCTTATATAATATATTCTTACCGTCATTGTAGGTAAACAAAATATGAATCTGAAATACGCTGAAGAGAGTGTCGTGTGAATTGGTCGTGTATCGCAGATAGACTTTGCGAGTTTTGTCATCAAAGCAACTTGCAGTAACAGGGCAATTAGTACTCCCACTAAAACTGTTATGTAGAGTACCACTGAAAAAGATTTTTTAACATATTTATATAATGGTGATATCGGTAATATATAGAATGGTGATACCGCTTGCACTATGAGTGACAACTGGATGAATATGAAATTAGGTTATTTAACATATCGTGGCCTTATTTACATGGCTTTCCACTACCAGGGAATACACAGCGAGAACAGCGACTTTTATGTATGTGTTTCCATAACTTTACATTAAAAAATTTAATATGTAGATTAATTATATTGGTGTAATCAGTTGGAATTTAAATTCTAAATTGTACTAATATAAATGTGAAAGTATATCTGTCTATCTGTCCGTTCATTATCTTTTTACGACTAAATAGATTTTAACGAAATTTAATTGAAGATATATCGTATATGAAGCCGGAGATGGATAATGTTTTATCATTATATTGTTTATATCATAACGTGATAACTATATTTTGCCATTCCGGAGAACTAAAATGTTATGCCTCTTGTCCCATAATTTTGCTACCTTATCTCACCATTCAACCGAAACATAATAATGTAATTATTGTTCCCATTCTTGATATAATTGGATTTGACTGTATAGATAGCAACGTGACCACCACTTGCGAACGCATCGATATATTTATATTATCATATAATTTAAAATTTTCACATCTCGTCGAAATTTTGTGAAAGCCATCCAATGAGGTTATTAATGACGTATTGAAATTCAATACATCGGACAAAATAAATGTGATTGCTAAATTATAGCTATCGGTTAATAATATAATACAATATAACTAATAATATAACTATATAAGCTTTTTAAAAAACAATTTAGTATTAATCCCAAGAAAGAAAATGTAATAAAATACGTTATAATTAACTTAAATAATATAGCCTAACCTCTTTCATAATAAAAACCATGGAAAAGGTTCTGGACCAACACATTAGAGCTACAATCCTCGAAAATGCTCCCCTGCACAGGAATCAACATGCCTACCGCAAGGGACATTCCACAGAGACCGCCTTGCTCGAACTCACCGACAAGGTCGAGAAGGCCTTTGAGGACAAACAAATAGCTCTATGTGCATTTCTCGATATTGAGGGTGCTTTTGATAACACGCCCATAGAGACCATCTCACAGGGACTCATCCGCAAGAAAGTGGATGAAACCACCACTCAATGGATCAAAGCAATGCTCTCAAATCGAACCATTAAAACTACTCTTCACAACAGTACGTTAGAAATCCGACCTACCAAAGGATGCCCTCAAGGAGGCGTTTTATCGCCACTGCTGTGGCTACTAACGGTACACCAGCTCTTAGATGTTATGACCAAAAACCAATTTGAGGTACAAGGCTACGCAGACGATTTAGTAGTCATGGTCAGAGGGTTCTGTGCAACAACAATATCAGACCGCATCCAAAGAGCACTAAACATCATAGTTAAATGGTGTAAGGAAAATGAATTATCAGTAAATCCTGATAAAACAGTAATTGTTCCGTTTACAAAAAGGAAGAAACTTGACAAACTTGTCATGCCTAAAGTAAATGGAAGAATATTAGAGTGCTCCAAAGAAGTCAAGTACCTGGGCGTAACCTTCGACCAAAAACTGACATGGAACACACACATAGACAACATAACTCAAAAGGCGAAAACATCCCTAGGTATAAGCCGACGGGTAGCGGGGCCCAGATGGGGAATCAACCCCAAAATTGCCCTATGGCTTTATACAGCAGTGGTGAGACCGCTTACCACCTATGCCTGCGCAATCTGGTGGAGGAAAACCCTCCAATCCACAGCTGCCACCAAGCTAAACAGCCTACAGAGAATTGCTTGTCTGATTATTACAGGAGCCATGAGCACCACGCCGGGAGCAGCTCTAGACGCATTATTGGACTTGACGCCCCTTCCTCTATTCATACAGGAAAAGGCGAAAGCCAATATGCTCAGAATAAGTTCCCAAAGGAGGATATCTTGGCATTCCCTGGCCATAAAAACTATACAAGACTCGATTATGAGTGATCCTATTCTGGGAATGCCTGAAGACAACATGGCACCAGAGTGTAACTTTGTACAATATTACAAAATCGAAATATCTGGAAGAGACGAATGGCAAAATAACCATACACCGTCTCACTCAGAGCATGACCTAGTCTGGTTTACAGACGGGTCCAAAATAGGAGATGATGTAGGATGTGGAATATGTGGTGTAAAACCCAAAATCTACAACTATATAGGCTTAGGAAAATACGCCTCAATCTTTCAGGCAGAGACTTACGCCTTAATTAGATGTCTGGAAGTAATCCTAAGCCTCAACTACATCAATCAGAACATATACATTTATTCGGACAGTCAAGCTGCTCTACTAGCACTTAACTCGTACGAAATCCGTTCTAAACTTATTAGAAACTGTATCCTGCTACTAAATGAAGTAGGAAGCAGAAATAATATCATACTGAGATGGGTCCCCGGGCATTCAAATATTGAAGGCAATGAGAATGCCGACCATCTGGCAAAGTTAGGGGCAAAAACCGTCCAACTGGGCCCCGAACCCTTCTGTGGTGTGCCTCGTTGCCTAAAACTGGGACATCTCAAATTAATAACCAAACGAGAAGCACTGAATCACTGGCAAGAAATGCCAGGATTAATACATTCAAAAGACCTTATATCGGGCTTCTCGACCAAATACTCCAATAGATTACTGCAATTGAGTAAAAACAACATATGCATGATGACTAGGGCCCTCACAGGACACTGCAAATTGAACAAGCATATGGCTAAGCTAGGCCTATGCACGACAAGTATCTGCAGATTCTGCCAAACTGAAGAGAAAACGCCGCTTCACATCCTATGTGGTTGTAGCCCACTCATGCATAAACGAAATATCTCCTTTGGAAAGTTTACACTCTTTCCCGAGGAGATAAAAACGATCGCTCCTAAGAATATCCTTCAATTCTTGTCCCTGACGGGTCTAGGTAGCGAACTCTGAAAAGGGCGAGCACAATAGATCTATGTAGGTCGCAGTGTTACAGGTGCTACACATCTGACAATAGCCCAAACCCAATAAAAAATAAAAAAAATAAATAATAATAATATAGTTCTAAAGTAAATTTTCGCAAAATGCTGGCAGCTACTTCGTTGAATGGCCAATATTCATACACATAGGGATCAATATTCCTATGTACCATGAAATACATATACAATAGCACCATGAATTGTCTTAAAATAAAACCTATTATAGTATAGGTTTTATTTAAAGTTAATTGTAACTACTATAGTAACCTTTCTTTGTGATAAATTTCATTATGTAATAACAGTACCCCTCACGTGTTGTCCTTCTGGAGGACTCCGATAACCTATCTCTTTATCCTGAAATTTCACTGCCATCTCTCATACCGTAACACTGCTTACAATGTAAGCTCCTTGGCGGCAAACATAAGTGAGATAGATGCATCTAGGCTGACAACTTTGTACATAGTCCCCCTTAGTACCAAACAAAGTATACTTCATAAATTTGCACATTTGAAAATAATATTTTTTTTGTCGGTTTTTCGGTTTAGGTTGTAAGAACTCCGAACTGACGATGGATTTTTTCAGGAGTCCACTCGTCTGCGCTAACGGTATACGCTAGCAGCGTGCCAGTGGAGGACTATAAGATGAACACGAGGTTAGGTAAGATAGTCCACCGTGACCAATTCATCAGGAATTTTAAACTTAAACTTGATATTTCTAGCAATATGGTTATTAATCTACATTACTAAAAATCTCTATCCCCACTGACGGTGGATTTGACTTATCATAAGAGTCTGTAATAGAGCTACATGAATAAAGATATTTAGATTTGATTTGATTTGACATATATTAGTACTTACGTATTGAAGGCACAGTATGACATGGAATCAAATAATCAACATAACATAATCCCATGCATACGACAATGATGCAGCCAATGTAGAACCATATTCGAGACATATTCAATGGCTCGCTCCAGAATGACAGCAATACGAAAGTAACTAGCACTGCAATCGATTAAAGACTGTTTAATATAATTATAATCGCAAACAAGGTGGTAAGTGGTAACCGTCGCATATACACATGAAGTCATCCACAAGTCATCATGTGTCGCCAGTAATCGTCATGCGTTAACATTCCGAAGGACTGAGATGTTATTTAGTGTTTTAAATTTAACGTACTCATTATTCGTTCCAGGGAACTTAATAAAAATAAAACGTGGTAAGATCCCATGATTTGCTAATTATTCGTAGGATGTTATTCCTTCTAATTCCGTAATTTCACTGCCAAACACAGTTTACAAAGTGCTTTGCGGTTTCTAATCATCGTAGGTTCAATTCATGGAAAGTTGTATGTACAAGTAGTAATAAAATATGTCTATCAGTTAATTAGCATGTCTGAATATTACAAGGTCTGTATATTTTGAGACTAGACTGCACTATGTCATATATACAGCGTAATTTAATAATGGATATTCAATTTTTCAATGTTACTTACCAATTAAGGAAACAAAATAATGGACTATTAGAGAATTTGATATGTCCTTTCCATACGTTATTTTATACTAATGTAACTAACTCTCCCGTGATTGAACCCAGGAACTATCGCAATACTTGGCTTATTTGCTTACTTATTTTTCTAGATGTGAGTCCACAGTCTACATTTTTTATTATTTCTCACATTTCACTGAGTATATTTGATCTAGCGTATCAATTGACGAGCGCATCAGCATGATTAGTATTAATTTGCTTTATTATCTACCGATAACAACAAACAAGTAACAGTACCTTGTTACCTAATAATTTTAAATGAAGTTCTTACCTAACAATGGAGTATAAAACACAATGTTATACGAAGTTGCTTTTCGTTTAAGACTAAGGGTAATGAGGAATCTGTCGCTTTGGTTCGTATCATTGTTTGAATTTGGATACATTTTATTCCATTGGAATGCGGGAACAATTTTTTGGTTCCAGCTTACTTCCCATTCGTTTCTCACGATTGCATCTATGTCTGAAAACTGTGGCAATTATATAGCATGAAATTAAAGGCGAATAATTATTGTTCCGTAATTTAAACTCTTCGTTAGTATTAACAAGCTGTATCACCGGTTAGTGTACTAGAGCAAAGAACTTTCGATAGTACTGGCTACCAAATAAATGACACAACTCCTTAAATTTAGAAGAATAAAAATTATTTTAAAATAGGAACTCATCCACATTACTAACAATCACCTTCCCCCATATATACAGTATAGGTTAGGTGTTTATGACTAACTCTATATATTATGACTTAATTATGTATTATTATATATATAAATAAATCTTTATCATTAAGTTCATCTATAAATAAGACAAAGATAAAACTTCTTTCTACCTATCCTTTATACTTACGATTTGCATTTTCAAATCTATCGGTTCAAGTAGTCCCATTGTAATTTGTTCATGCGAGTCCCATGGTTGTATCACTATTACACATACATATTCATCGTGGGGCCATCTGAAATTAATATTACAGAATTTGTTCCATGTAGAACCATCTATACTAATATTAATTCATAATATTAGTATAGATGGTTTTACATGGAAGTATGTCTGTCCATCTGTTTGTTATTTTTTCACAACTAAATGGCTGAACTGATGTTAATGTCATTTGAAGAATAAAAATATAGATAGATCGTATCACAAGGAAAGGATACACATAAATAGATAAGTAATAAATGATCCTGGGCAATTTACACAGCGCCATTTAAACAGAACTTGTGTTATGGGTACTAGACAACTGATATAAATACATAGTTTTTTTATAATACATATATAATATACATAACAAACACTCAGACCGATATAAACAATAATACTCATGAATACAAATGTTTGTACCGTGCGAGGAATCGAACTCGCGACTATTGAAAGTAAAGCGGTGTGCTAAACCGCAAGACACCGAGGCCGAGAAATAACTACTATAATATTAAGTAAGTAAGTATGTCTGTTTATAGTTCTTCACAACTAAACGGCTGAACGGCTTAACAGCGAACAATTAATAACATTTGTTACATACAGTATACATGTAACAAATGTTGTTACATATAGTATCTGTATATAACATATAGATATATTGTATTACAACGGCAAGGATATACTTGTTTGTCATTCAACTGATATAAAAATATATGTAGAAACATACCTATGTATAGTTGATGGCTCTGCTCCGTCAGCAGAGGCGTAAGCTGTGCTCATCGCCTTTACACATGAACAGCACTAGGCACATCATTGTATAATATCACACCTCGTTACCATTTCAGATGACTAAGATGAAATGCTTCTTATACTATAAATTCACCTAATCAACCTAACTATAAATTGCCTAATCTGCAGCTTACAACCGAAATTAAACTGCTTAACTAGGTGAGACTGAGAGGGCCACGCAAATAACTTGTGAAAGTCCTATGGTCCTTAATTTCATATTGATGGTGGTCCAGCGATTTGACACACTGTTTTACTTTCTATGGTCGCAGGTTTTTTTTTTGTATTCATAAGTATTATTGTACGTATTGATCTGGGTATTTACAAAAAAAGTAAGTGTAATTATTATACAGTTACTTAGTATTTACAATACTCTACTTAGCTTGGGACCAGATGGCGCTCTATGAATTGCCCAATAATATTATATTACAAACAAGTAGCGGCGCAGTATAAAGTTAGCCGACTATATAAATATAATATTTTTAAAATGTTTGTGAACAAAAAAAGATGCAACGACCTACTTATTGAAGCTTGCTGTGTACATAACACACCAAGACTCGACGGTGGATTTGAAGTGGAATGTTGCTTCGCCTTTGTTGTTCATTGATATAAATCCTGGATTTTTGGCGTCTAAAGGATTGACATCATCAGAACTGCAAGAAAAAGGCACAAAAATTTTACAAATGTCATAAAGTTGAAAAGTTTGTTGATTTAGTTGAATGCGCGAATTTCAACTACCGGTTCTATATGAATAATTCAGAGTTCGATAGCTTATTTATCTAGGAAAGCAATAGTCTAAATAACAGCTACTACCAAATATATTTTCATTGATGCTCCATCAATTATAAATATCCAAAAATGAGGAAAATGTTACGTAGACGAAGTCGCGCAAGTATGTATACTCGTAGAATATTAGCTGTCTCTCTCCATTTAAACTATGTAGACGAAATCATAATTATGCCCGCTAGATCTGTTGATGGATTTTAATACAATTTTCGGAAGGAATACTACATGTAATATATAATAGAAATCATTCTTACTTGAATACAAGAAACGTTGGTCTCCATATTTGATTGGAACGGAAATACAATTTAGTGATGTTTGCGGCCTCAGTTTTATTTGGATCCCAAGTCATGCTTTTGTCGGTCCAACTCTAGAAATTATTTCAGTTAATTATTTATAATAATAATGAATCACTAGCTATAATGTTTTAATGTGGAATACATGGAATATTGTAAAATGTACATATAAATAAAATAAGGTTTTTTTCCATTTGTTAAAAAAAATTGTACATAAAGTCTTCTACTTTATGTACAATAAACATATGTAGTTAAACTACATAGTCTGGCTGTAAATACCGGTATAATTAAAAATAAACAAAATATTACATTTGAATTTGGAATCTGTTATTCTTTTATGAATGTTCATTAAGTTTTCTCGTTTTCGTGCAAATCCGTTGTCAAATATTTTTATGATATTAAAATGGAGAACCGAATCGCTGTGATTGCAATACACAAAGTAGGTATGGAAAGGTAGAATAAAGAATTTACTCTGTAACAATATTTGTGACTAGACTAGGTGTAATTTTATGCTGATGTTCCACCCTCTACGTCGTGTTCAACACATACCTACAAAGTATTTGTGTTATCGCAAATAGAACGATTATAGCTTAATGACATAGACAGATAATACTTTCAATTTATAGATAGGATACTTATTAATATAGTTCAACGGGTCTTGAGACGAATAATATTATGGATATATAAATAAGGATTTAACCTCTTTTGAAATTTAATTACATTAATAACGTGTATGTAAGTTTGAAATTTTTGTGCAAGTTTCAAAACAACGTAGGATATTGCATGTGGCATCCGCCTATGCTAACGGTATACATTGGCTAGGCATTATTAGAGGTTAGAAGAGCCGTATCAGTTAGCACAATGTGGTGAATTAGTTCAGGTCAACCTGAGAGTGTATACTGATAAGAAATGAATGATTAGTCTCCACTACTTAATCATTTGTATGGGTGAGTGCAAATAGTAAACACTGTGGTGGGCTGAATGACCTTATTTAGATAAAAATAAAGCTATTACTCTAAATGACAGGAATAAAAAGAATAAAGAAATAGAATAAGAAAATAAATATAGCTAAACCTAAAAAGAAGGAGCAGAGATAGATTTTTTCCAAGGTTTGGTGAGCGATTATTATTTCTCTATATTATTTCTAGCACGGACAGTATATATTAAATTTGTAAATACACGCACACATGATAAGAATATTTACAAATATTTTATAATTAATTGAAAAAACCCAATGCAGCAATGCCCTTCAATACCCGCGTGATGAAGTTAATTTAATTAAAAGAACTTACTGTCACAAAAGATAATCCCGCGATAAGTTTGGATTCAAAGGCATCATATCTCGCATTGGTAACTACTACGCCCATTTGTATATCCACTTTTGTTTCTGGTTCTAAATTGGCCGCACGGCCAAGGAGTAAGGTCTTCTTAATCTGCTCGGATGGTGTTAGATTACGAGCCACTTCCTTGGAGTTTGTAGCTATGGTAACTTGAATAGAAATAATTTTATTAAAAATGTCAGATGAAGAAAATACATTACTGAACATTATCAGTTATTGAAATTTTGGAGAATGCATAATTTCACATACTACTGAGTTTGTTGAAATTTAACGTATTTCGTTTAAATGTAATTGGGAGTGGAGTTACGTCTTTTGCATTATTTTTTAATATCGGTGTTTCTATCATCGAAGTATTAGTCAAATATGAAAATTATCAATTTCAATTAGTATTGGATAGATTCCAACTCACTACGTTTGTCTAAGTCTGGGTAGTAAACCACGACGCTTTCGAGTATACGTTAAGTTATAAAGGAAAGAGGAATTAATAAGAGGAAGCTATTAAGGGCCTATTATGAAAATAAAATTAATAATTTTAATAATAGAATACCAGACGTTGCGTTGCTCCATTGTTTATTTTTTTCATATGTAAAAGATCATATTAATCTATATCTTAAGGCACCATCAATTTGGCAATTCAGTGCATCTACACATGATCCCAAAAACATTTAGGTAATCTATTGTAATATTAACCCTTTAAAAGAGATCCTAAAATATAAAGTAAGCAAGTATTACATGCTACAGGAATGTTAAAAATGAGTCGCGAGTTCTATACATTTGTTTTTATGTACACGACGGACTGCATAGTTTTAATAAATCATCACAGAGAAGGATGCATCAAGGATGCAGAATTGATGGAAAAGGAATAGAAAAACTTACCATCACTATCATTTGTTTCCCCTCCTGGCAATGGACAGTCGTACAAAAACTTGGCTTCCACACCAGCCCAAGAAGCAAAACTCAAATATTTTATATCAAGCGGGTCCACATCGTAGAAGCTTATAATTGGTAATATTTCACCTTCTCTACCAAATGAAATTAGACCATCTGTAAAAGAAGTGAGAAGAACAAAATATTTTTATTATGATCATCATTTTGAAACAGAGAAAAAGAAACTCATATTTAAAACTAAATTTTTGTTTATATTACATATTGGAACCTTTCGGCCTCTTGTATATACCTATTATATTTTTGTCATTATCCTTACCGAAAAGGTTAAAAAATAAGGTAATATTTGGAAATATATTTTAATATTTTAAATTTAAAGTCGAATTTTTAAACGTATTTTAGTTAATCCTGTTAGTTATAAAGCATGCAAGGTTTCCATATTTCATAACTATTATTCCAAGCGGAATAGTAACTGACATTTTTAACTGCCGATATTATCAGTAATTATATATAGATTGGTTTAAAAAAAATGAATTTGAGAAAGTTGAATTGGGCGGTACTGTTAATAATAATAATAAAAATTGATACGCCTAAATAATTAAAAAGTGACGTGAAATGTCTTATATAAATATATTTTTTATTATCATACATATTCTTTATTGCACTTAAATGCATTTATAGTCTGTCTGTTCATTAACAATAGTGTTCACAAAGGAAGAGTTATCTCTAAAAGACATTTCTACAGTCAACTCAATACAGCGTAGCGTAAAAAGTGTTGAGTGAGTCAATGTGCAAATAATAATTTAATAATAATGTTATTAAAAGAAAATACCCTTTGATATTGTTATATAAAATCCCCTAAGTTCCATATTGGAGAGTACGCCGTGTGTTTTGGATGAGACCTTTGCATTTCTTCTCAACTGACGTCGGAGTTCTGTAAACGTGTTTCCTCCACCGCCAACCACTGGTAAAAGATTACAACACGATTTTAGTACTTAAGTCCATCTAATTGGGCATATATTTAATATTTGGCTAAAGTAATGAACCTCTGTCATTTTACAAATGACTCACTTTTTTATGGACATTCAGGATGAAAGATGACTGATGACTAATGCAAAGCAGCAGACCCATATAATGCCTTTCGTGTATTTGTGGGAATAATTTTTATATAAATAAACGTAAAAAAAGCACTTTTGAATTGTCACACTTATTCTAATACTCATTCGGAAAGCGGGGTCCTCACAGAAAGGTCGAGCAATAAACGTAAGTTTGTCCTTGAAAACTAAATTGAATAATTAACTAAAACGTAGTACACAAATTACTTTTTAATTTCAATTATAATATGAGTATAGTTGTAAATAACAGTAGAAAAATATGAGTATATATACATATATATACCTATTTCATAAACAGGGTCAGTAGCGCTGGGCCGCTTGACTGGAGAAAGTAATATGTGGCCATTACTGGTTGCTTGTATAGCTAGGTGCATTTCAAACATTTTGTTAGGGTCTGAGCTAGCTCTCATGTCTGATTGAATCTGATAAAACGTATCATAGCTGTACCCATGTTGCGAGATGTGTTCTTTGCAACGCGTCGCCGCTGAAATAAAAAAATTACTTAAATCTACACTAATAATATCTATGGTCTTGTAACGAATATACTCAGAAATCCTGGACCGATTTCAGACATAGGATAAAGACAATTACAATACGGCAGTGTTGCCATAATATTAATGTTGGTTACCAACAAAAACCATTACAATACAACTTTATATTAACAACAAATTTTTATAAACAAAATATAGCTCAGATTATTGATACTGATAATGAAGCTACTGATTATATATGTGAAAGTTTTTTTTAAACTGGTGTCGATCTTTTTGAGCTTATTAATTTTAATTATAGTATAGATCTATGGTAATGTTAATAATTATAATTTTGCTCTAATTACTTATTACATAATTTTAAACTAGATCTTTTCGCAAAATGTCAATAAGAGATCAAATAATACCATCAAACTTGTATTTTAAACTCGTAAAAACTTCCGACAAGTTTCAAGAGAGATCGAGCGCCCGTTTAATATTTAATATGCCAGATATCTTTTAACTATATAGGGATTGTAGATTTAAAGTAGGAAATAATGGGACAAGGAAGTAGATTTTTTTTTTTCATCAAATTATATGCAAAGATTTGTTATTTTTATATGATTATTAAGTCCAATGCGCAGTGCAGAACGATCTTAGAGATTACATTTGCACTATTTGTAACTAAAACGATACTCCCCCGAATAACAGTAATATAATATTAACATCTCACTTTATCTACTGCATATGTCTTTCAGTAAAAACTTACGAACGATACGACAGCTATTTAATATTGCTCATTTTTGCAATGTGATATATGTATTCTGTTATAGATATAATTATATTATTGTCTACGGGGCGCTGGAATTGTGGTAGAAAGTTAACGCCACCCATTGGTAATGATATTATGTTCCTTGGCGGGTGGATAGTCATGGTTAAAATTTGTCCCATGTTTATAAAGAAGATATATTTGTGCTTTATTTCTCTAGTCGCCTTTCTATGTGAAATGGGAATGAAAACAAAGTATCGTTTCAATTCGCCCTCGTACACCCTAGTATTCTTTTAATTAAATACTTTTTTAATAGTCGGTTGCAAAATCGGGACAAAGTACAAATAAAAATAAAACGTGGTTACCATACGACTAGATCTACTTAATTATTCAGCTTAATGACTGGTGAGTTTGATGTAAATACTTCGTTAAACTCAAAGCAATAATTTTAAGTAATTCAATATTCCTTCAGTTTGTATGAATACGGTTATGCACTTCCGAAGAAAAACGTCGACACGTAATAAAGTCTTAGTAACCCCCAAGTAAATACAAAACTAATAAATTAAAAATACAAAGAAGCCAAGATCACATAGCGCCATTTATTCCCAAGCTGTGCAGATCGTGTATTAATGGTACTAAACAGCTAATATAAATACTTAGATATTTTTTAAATACGTATCTAATATAGATAGTAATCATCTAGACCAATAAAAACAATATTCATATTTGCATAGTGCTAGGAAGCGCGACCATCGGAAATAAAGCGGTGTGTTAAACCGTTAGACCACCGAGACTTTATATTTATAGGAACTAATTTGTAACTTAAAACTATTTTTAATATGTCAGCTATACAAAAAATTTCATGAAAATCGGTCCATTGGTTTAGAAACTGCAATGGCATAGACATACACACAGATATTCACATACTTCAAACTGATATCAACTCTCTTTTTCTGTCAGCTGGTTAAAGTAGTGACACTAAAATTACTTACTGCTTCTTGTATATACGAAATTTGCATCGGCATTTTTTAACCAAACACACAGTAATATAACTACTTTAGTCCAATCCATACTTAATAATAATGAGATAATACGTTAAAAATAAAAATAAATATCAACAAAGCTGTGGTTATACAGTATTAAGCACAGTTTTTAACTGAAGCAAATAAATTATACGATATAAACTTGTTATGTGGGCGGAGGTAGTATTGCCACTTGAAATTTTATAATACACTACCATCCTTTCCCGTTCTCGTCTGCTTTACTCCTAATAGATAGTTTATGTTTAACTAAATTAAACTAAATTAATATGTTTAACAAATAGTTTCTGGATTTGTGTAACCAACATAAATACATAAAAAATTAAAAAAGATGCCAAAAAGACTATAGGATTATGATATCATAGACACGTGTTCTTGCATGTTGATTTTCGTCGATAATTTCAAGCGGGAAAGTACACTTTCTACTTATCTTGACTCAGCTATTTTTAAAGATAAAATAAACGAAGGATTATCTTGTAAGTACATAATACATATATATATATTTACACTATCTCCAAGCGAACACATGAAAAAATAGAAATTTACATAGTTATAATATAATGTACATCAGGAGAAATTAACTAAAAATTTATTAAGATGGTTTCCATTGCTAGCTAGTCATCATTGCCCATCCTCCTAGACAATAGTATTAATGCAGATGACTTTGTACAAAGTCTATCTCAGTAAAAACATTAAATCAAATAGCTTTATTCTTGTAGGTCTATTACAGACTCTTACAATATGTCAAATCTACCGTCAGTTCGGATTGCTTTCGAGACGAGAAGGACTGACAAGAAACTCAGGTCGTATTCTTTTCAAATATTGTTTATAATAGTACAAATTTATTATAAAATTCAAATTTGGGAGAATAGAGTGATCACCAGCATAAGCTATTACAATTTTGTCAAAAGTTAGTGGAATCAGTGTTCGTAACCCGATCGACCAGTCAGCACCCGTTCACAAGTATGACGGATGAGCCAGCCGTCATTGCACTTAACCATATTAGAGGGAGCATGTTGACTTGGCCTACCACGCCGCCACATGTTTGAACTTTATAGCGAACATGTCTGCTTTGAGTTACTCCACTACGTCATTTATAGTATTTACATTTACAGTATAGGCTGTAACAATCACAGTTTTCACCTATTACAATATTTAATTTAATAATATTTTGTTATTTAATTCATTATTATACAGTATTAATATAAATATTATACATGGCCGGGATCACTTAACTGTAATTATCTGAGAGGAAACTATAGTGGAACTATCGGAGCGGACGCGAGATAACTGTATTGAGTTTGTCATTTAATGGAATGTTTTTGATACCACCCATAAATTTAAGTTTGTTTTACAATGAATAAAATAATAATAATCGGTTATTTATATTTAAAGATCTTTATTTATAATAATAACCTTGTAGAATTCACACAGCGCCATCCAATCCAAAATTAAGTAGAGCTTGTGTTGTGGTTACAAAACTAATATACCTGCATACTTAAATATATTTTTGTAAATACATACATAAGATAGATAAAAAATATCCAGACAAATACAAATACAATCGTGCGAGGAATCAAACCCACAGCTATCAGACGTATATTAGTGTGCTAAACAGCTAGGCCCTGACTAACAAACTCATTTAATGCGTTGTTTTGTCACGTTTTATAAAATGAAGAAAATAGTTTTAAAGGAAAAAAGCTTGACTGCATTTTCTATGAGGAGAACAAAAAAGAGTATATATTCATTCATTAATTTACAACATCACAGTACTTAAAATAAGATGTTAGACCTTTTTATGAATGAAGGGCTAGTTCAAAACTTGTATAATAATAATAATAATATAATATATAAACTTTATTGGGCAATAAAATACTTTTACATTTAATACACATTACGGCGAACCACACACTAGACATGCAAGTCTGTATCGTGTGTATACCATAGTAACATTTAATTTTTCCAATATATCACTGTTATAAATGCAATACTATGTATGTATGTAAATATGTTTGTTTGTTGTTTGTTTCTTATGTTTTCACAACGGAATGTAATGAACGGAAAAAAGATTCAAATGTCGTATAAAACATTTTCTCTGTAAAAATGCTTATAATAAATTTTAAGTTAGTAAATGACAATGTGTTTTTTGAACAAAAAACTTAAAATTAATATCGCTAACAATATTTTCTGATTGCACTAAGTATGAGTGCTTGTTATTAAGTAATTAGTTATTAAAAAAAACATTTATTCAAAAGAGCAACACACAAAGTTTCTTGCTCATCCTTCTTGTAATGACTCTACGTTCCGAATGAGTGGTAGAGTAAAAATATGATTCAAAAGTGCTTGTATTGAGTTTATTTGAATAAGGAGTATTTCTATTTCACTAAACCGCTGAACGGATCTTAATATTTGACATGGAGTATGAATCACGAGTACATGGGCTATCTTTTATCCCTAAAAAAATATTATTATATAGCGGATGAAAGCTCATGCAGACAAAATCGCCGGTAACAGCTAGTGGATAACACGATTACAAGAAATCGACAGCCAATTTCGATTCGAGGGAATTAGTTAATAGGTTCTCAATTTTAAACGAGGTTCGGTCCCTTGTCAGGCCTTAGATATATAAAACACGTCGATTTAATTACCATAATATTACGGTCGAAATTACCATCAAATGCTAATAATACTGGTACAATTCCAAGATCCAACGCGATTTGGAATGATCTTAGTGAAATGTAAATTGCGCGGCGTTAACGTACTGCGGTTGTTACTGGCAAATGACTATTATTGATGGTGATTCACTGTAGATTTATCTATAAGTAATAATAATATAATAATGACGCCCTTGGTGCTCTAGCGGTTTAGCACACCGCTATACTTCCGATGGTCGCCGGTTCGATTCCTCGCACGGTGCAAACATTTGTTTTCATAAGTATGACTATCTATATAAAATATATATCTATGTATTTATATCAGTTGTCTAGTACCCATAACACAAGCTCTGCTTACAGTGGGACTAGATGGCGCTGTGTTAATTGTCCAGGGTTATTTATTATTCAATTATCCAGGACAATTTATACAGCGCAATCTTATCCCAAACTTTTTTTAAATATATGCATAATGTGTATAGAAAATAATCAGACTATTTTTTTTTATAAAACTATGGTAGCGATCAAGCATAAGGCCATACCGTAAGCGGTTACCGTAGCCTATAGACGCCTAAAACACGAGGGGTGTCACATACAGTTTCTTAGGTGTCGGCCAGATTGAAATTCACGATTTTTGAGGTCTATGGCGCTGTGTAAAACACTAAGAAAGACTTAACATGACGCTCTTATTATCGTATGTACAAAATCTATTATAAATTTATAGTTTTCTTTGTTTCTTCGTTTGTATTTTATGTATTGTCACATTATTTGGTATACAATTATTCTTACGGGAAAGTAGAAAGAGAGTCATAGTACAATTAGCTTTTAATAAATAGATGGTCGGCAGATATACCGGAAAATATATTCGAAAGAATACTTCTGTATTTGTTCGGCGGCAGAAACATTTAGGTAGGTAGGTATAGCAACCGCTTTGTCGGGATATCTTAGTTTTTAGTGAGTTAGTCTCACAGTTCTTCCTTGCCTCCCCCAGGGCGGGGCGTTACGAGGGATGTTCTATAAGTAGAAAAAGGTAAGTGCCAGCCTACAGTACAAGTTTTTGTCTAAGAATATAATCGACATATGTTACGATAATTCGTAAGATATGTCGATTATATTCTTAGAGAATTTACCAAAATTTATTCACAGTGCTTAAATAATTAATTTTCGTATTTCTACTTCCGTATAACCACCTATAATAAGGATGAGATGCTGAAACCGGTAATGACAAAATACCTACTAAATCCCAACATTAACCAGTAATTAGCGTCAATCATAAAAGTAACGACTAAGCCGCGAGACAGGCCGTAAACTGTGTGCTTATTGCCTCCACTACCGGCGTCCGTTTTTACCCTACTTCAAGAAAGGAGGTTCTTATTTCGGCTGTATTTTTTATTTTATTGTATAATAAGTAAAATTAGTTAATACGTACTGTATAAAGTTTCGAATGTGTACATATAACACACTTTTAGTATCCACGATCCTACCTCCCAAGATGCCGTATCTATCTAACCTGGTTTCAAGACTACTGTTATTACAAATTCAATTCAAGTTCAAGTTCAAAACCTTTATTAATTGACACAAAATTATACAAACTAACAGAAAAATTTAATTAAAAGTTTAAAAGATAAAAGAAATGTTAGTTATATACAATGTTACCTTTAATTCTGCACATCAGTCTCAGAGTCAACGTGTCTTTTAGACACAAAGGCCTCCTCCAAATTAAAATAAAATTTAGCAAATAACTAGTGTAAACAATAACTAACTTATTCAAATAATGTATAAAAACTAGGGCAATATTAGAACAGTTATTGTAAGGTTAAGTCTAAATCTGTGTGTGACTAAATCGGTCGCTACACAAAAAAAGATTTTTTATTTCTGTTTCTAGCCTTTTAAATGTTATTTCATATTGTAGCACTAACATAAACTAATATTTAAATTTAAATTTAGAATGAATACAGTGTCCACCAATATATGCTTTTAAACTAATATCCTGAATAAAATAGTTTAAATAGAATAGGTCAATCTCATTAGCAACACTAAAGTATACCCCATTGCTGAGGTCGCGGGAGTGAGTTGCTATACCTACCTAATAACCTTAATAAATTAGTGCCCTCACAAGCAGCGCCCGTTCACACATTTACATAAACGATTACAATTCGGCAACTAAGTGAGAGAGCTCTCTAAGTGTAGAATTGTGACTGTTATTTTATGACATGTAAAGATTTAAAACCTTGGAGCAGTGCAATATAATCGTAAATAAGACTCACGTCGCGTGTCCCGGCGATATAAAATTCTCGGTTTTACGAGCACGATCTCGCATTGAATGTTAGGCGAATGCTGCCTTATTCCTTTGTGATGCACCATTACCTGGTCACAATTGTATTGTACCTATTATCTAGAATATAAATAATATTCTGCAATGATAACTAACGATATATGCGTGTATATTTGTAATAATATATGTCAGCTATGTTAGAAGGGGCTGTATTATAGTCAGGTTAGTGCGTTATGGCTGTATGGCGATGTTAATTCTAGTATATGTATTAAAATATAATATTCTATTTCATCCACTATCTAAGAAGGCATATGAAAGTGAAATTACAGGATAAGAGGCATGATATCGTAGTCTTCCGGAATGACAACGCATGAACGGTATACGGGCGTCAAGCTATAACGTGATGGTTGTGCTCATATATATAAACAAGGCAACGGCCTGTCTGATGGTAAATAGTAATTGTGGGTAAAAATATATACCTAATATATATAGAAAACATCCAGAGATATAAACAATCATACTCAGGTATATAAATGTTTGTACCGTACCAGACCACTAGAATATGATGCAATGAAGGCAGATCAGGTACAACGATACGAATATTTGTATTATATACATATAGAAAAAATATGCATTTAGTATGTATTTTTGGTATTGGTCTGGTAAATAATATATATTAGGTATATTTACAAAACAATAATGTGTATAAGTATTTCAACAAGCTCTGTTTAGTTGTTGTGAATTGGATTGTGTTATTATTATAATATCATATTTGAAGACTGACAAATGCCTATTGCCTATTGTAGACGTTGTGCGACTTCGGTATGCTGTAAATGTATATATATGTATTTAGACGATATAACTCTATAATCGGCTAATTTAGAGTGGATTCTCGTGACACGCGACCAATGCGAGTATCACAGTCGCTGTTCGCGCGGCCGTCGCGCGGCTGTAACGAATTTTTTTTCTCTCAAATCGGGATGCTTGCATACTAAAAGAACATTATATTAAAATAATTTATTTACCATTATCTTCCCATGACATTTTTATGTTTACTGACACTTAAGTAATGAATCTAACTAATATGAATGGAAGGAATATGTGTAATAAATTATCCTTTGCAAAGCTTGATTCTTTTTCGACTGGGGATTTGTGTTATATACGAAAATACTACTAAAATGAACTAAATTGACACTAGAAAGTCAATACAAATGAGAAAAAAACCTGTCTGTGTCTTTCTTTAAAGATATTTTCTTCATTTGAATGTGTCGCAATATTAGTTAAAACGTATGCCATCTATCTGCCACATGTGGAGAGAATAGGATTGTTAGTAATGAGGACTAATAACCCTATTGCTAGCAATGTACCATGTCAGATTGATATCCACGCGGTTCCCCATGGAAGCCATCGTGATAAATTACGATGGTGAATTTGCCACGAAAGGGTAACTGACCTGACCTCATGTTTAACGGATCCAATAAAATAATACCACTTCCTTTCATCCACTAGTGTTTAATATTAATTAATTTACAAAATAAAAAATGAATTATTAATACGCCATGTTATTGTATCAAACTTTTGTTACAATAATTTTCAAATTTCGAATTTCGAATCATTACGTAAATAAAAAGTAAAATATACTTAGATGGCCAAGGAGGTTTTATATTCTTATTTAATCATACCGCCCACCAAGGACAATATGGCAATATTATCCTTAATTCCGCCCACCATGAGTATATATGGGACCATAACTACATAACAATAATATGATGTAACTTAGAATTAGGTTAAATTATCATAAAATATCTTAACAATAGCTAAACAAATAACAATAAAAGTTACAAGTAGTTCAAATCAAAAAGTTTTAGTACACTTATTTAAGACAGTTAAACTATATTACAATATTTATTTAGTCAATGGTAGGAAACAAAGTTTTGAGACAGTCCTTTTTATTATATTATTTTTACATCGTAAACTGACTACTCGAGTAATACCGTCCAATCCAGGATGCTTTTGAACAACAATACCATAAAGCCATTTTGCAGGAGGAAGATCACTCTCCATTACTAACACAATATCACCTATTGAAGGTTCTGGTGTCTTATGAATCCATTTGTAGCGATGATGAAACTGAGTTAAATATTCACGAGACCATCGTCTCCAGAAATCTTGAACTAATCTCTGAGTAAATTGCCATCTTTTTAACATAGTAATTGATGATTTTTCATAATTAGCATCTGCAGGAAGCAACAAAGGCTCCATTACTAAGAAATGTCCAGGTGTTAGCGGCATCGGATCTTCTATGTTATTAGTAATTTGAGAGATTGGTCTAGAATTGAGGCATGCCTCAATTTGTGTCAGGACAGTGGCCATCTCTTCATATGTCAGTGTTGTGTTGCCGATAATTCTTCTTAAATGATGTTTTGTAGACCTTACTCCTGATTCCCATAACCCGCCAAAGTGAGGGGTATGCGGAGGGATAAAGTGCCAATTGGTTCCATTGTTGGCCAATGCATTTGCAATTTCACTTGTCATGGATGACATTTCCTTGCCATACAGTGTCTTTAGTTCCCGTGATGCCCCAACAAAATTCGTACCATTATCGCTCCACACATCAGCACAATGACCGCGACGAGACACAAAACGTTTGAAAGCAGCTAGAAATCCTTCTGTCGATAAATCGCTCACTGCTTCCAAGTGTATTGCTCTAGTAGACATACATATAAATAAGCATATGTAGCCCTTATAAGAACGATGTCCTCTACCTTTAGAAACACGAAGATTGATTGGACCCGCATAATCTACACCACTTTGATAAAAAGCACGATTGACTGCAGTACGACTTGATGGTAATTGTCCCATGAAAGGATTTTTAATTCGACTTGAAAATCTCACACAACGTACACATTTATGAACATACTGTTTAATTAATCTTTTGGCACCCATAATCCAGAATTTTGAGCGTAAATAATTGAGCATCAACTGAGGACCTCCGTGTAAAGTTTTTTCATGAGTATCTCTCAACAATAATTCGGTAAAATGCGATTTTTGTGGTATAATGTAAGGATGTTTTATATCTTCACTAATCTTAGTACACTGCAACCGACCTCCTACTCTTAAAATTCCTTCTGAATCAATCCATGGACTCAAGGAGGTAAGTACACTTTTTTTATTAATCTTTCCCTTTTCTTTCAGATTTTTCAATTCATCGTAAAGGTAAGTCTCCTGAATTATTTTTATGCATGTTTTTAAACTAATTTCCTTTTCAGTTCTTGATATAAATTCTATTAACACATTTTGTTTACGACAACGATATAAAAATCTTCTACATAGTGCAACAACACGCAACAATCTATTCAATGAAGAAAATCGCAGTATCATTTCATTTTCAACTCTGTTTTCATTTTTATTTGTACAAATATGTGTTAAATGTGTTTTCATCTTCTTTTCTTCTAACTTAGTTTCTCCTACAGGTCTATCAAAATTTATAATTTTATCTTTTAGCCAAGAGGGACCATATTTCCACAGACCTTGATTTTCTAAATCCATCACACCACGAGATGCGCAATCAGCAGGATTATACTTTGAACTAACATGAGCCCATTGACTTGGTTCCAATGAAGTGATTATCTCTGATACACGATTCGCTACAAATGTTTTCCACCTAGTAGGTCTGCTATTAAGCCATGCTAGTACGATGGTTGAATCCGTCCAAGCATATGTGTTTGTCTTATTTAACTTCATAATCTCTGCTACTTCAATTAGTAGACGTGTTAGAAGCACTGCTCCACACAATTCTAAACGCGGAATAGAAATTTGTTTTAAGGGCGCTACTTTGGTTTTTGATGCAATTAACATAACTTTTATTTCACCTTGTCTATTGACTACACGCAGGTATACTACAGCTGCATATGCTTCATTGGATGCGTCGCAGAAACCATGCAGTTCTTGAAGTAGATCATCGCTGTGAGTGTTAATCCATCGTTCAAACTTAATGTCGGTAAGTTTGTGTAGATTTTCTCTGTACAATAGCCACTCATTTAACAGGTGTGTAGGTAATTCATCATCCCAGTTTATACCAGAAAGCCATAATTTTTGAATAAATATTTTTGCTCTGATAACCACTGGAGCTAACCATCCAAGTGGATCAAAAATACGAGAGATGTCAGATATAACATTTCTTTTGGTTACTGGTATCTTCAGTTGAGGTAACTGTACAACATATTCGAATTCATCACTACTTCGATTCCAAGTAAGTCCAAGAATTTTCATTATACTATCTACATTTAACTGTATATTTCCTTTCAAAGCTATATTTTCTTCACTAATTTCTTTCAATAATTCTTCACTGTTACTACTCCATTTCTGTAATTCAAATCCTCCTCGCTGTAATAATTCATTCATCTGCTTATAGATTTGTTTGCCTTCTTCGACAGATTCACAACCAGTTAGCATATCATCCATATAAAAATGATTTAGAACTCTTTCTGTAGCTAGAGGATAATTAGCGCCATCATCATATGCTACTTGATGTAAACATCGAACAGCAAGATAAGGTGCGCATGCTGTACCAAAAGTTACTCGTAGTAGTTTTAGATGCTTTAAATCACTGTCCGGATCATCGCGCCAGACTAAACGTTGAAAATTAGTGTGTTTTTTCTCCACCTTTATTTGTCTATACATTTTTACTATGTCAGATACAAGACATATTGGATAATAACGCCAACGCATTAAGAGATGACGCAATTCTGGCTGAAGAGTTGGCCCAATTAATAAATCTTGATTTAATGAGATGCCATTGGTACCAGGACAACTCGCATCGAAGACAACTCTTACCTTTGTGGTAGTTCTATTTTCCCGCACTACTGCTTGGTGTGGTAAATAGACTGCTTCAGGATCGTTATATTGATCTATAGGTATTTCCTCCATATGTCCTAACTCTATATATTCTGATATAACATCAGCATATTTCATTTTTAAATCAGAATCTCTCAGTAATCTTTTTTCCAGATACAAAAACCTTTTTATTGCTATATCTTTAGAATTTCCATATTTACAACTAGGATCATCACTACGGAAAGGCAGATTTACTATGTATCTACCTGAATCATCGCGCTTCGTAGTGTTTGTAAATATCTCCTCACATTTCTTATCTTCGTCAGTTAAATGCTTGTTTGAATCTAAACAAGTATCAGCTTCTAATTCCCAAAATCTCTTTAATAACTCATCTTCATTTACATGAGAAATGTGCATACTTATTGGATTTTTTGTCATTGATGAACCTATATTTACAGAGCCAGAAATTATCCAGCCAAGAGAAGTTCGCTGAGCCATAGGTACACCTGGAGGTCCTTTAATTACACCATCTAACAAAATCTGACTGTAAACATCAGCTCCAAGAAGAATGTCGATTTTGTTTGGTTTCCGAAATGATGGATCTGCTAGTTCTATGTTTGAGAACTCCGACCATAAATCTACAATAATTTGCTTTTCAGGAAGGAATGAAGTTACTTTACTCAAAACAAAAGCCTGTACTTTAAATGTAAAGTTGGAATCAAGAAGTGACTGTAGTGTAACCGAAACCATAGACTTAGAGGTCAACGAATGACCTTGATCACTCCCTAATCCTGTAATAATGCTTTTGTGTGGTACCTTCCTTATATTAAGCAATTGTACTGCAGATTCTGTAATAAAACTAGCTTGAGAACCTGGATCTATTAAACACCGAAGTGTGATACCATTACCTGATTTCGACTGTGCGCTTACTAATGCTGTTGCAAGTAATACTTGACAGTTTGAGGTCGAAAAACAGGCTGTGACACTAGTGGCTTCATCTTGAGATGATGATGATGTGGACGCGTGTGCTACGACGTCTTGTTCAACCGATTGATTAGCAATACCTGTAGTGTCGGTTGAATTATGATTGGTAATATTTTTTGGATGTAGCAACGAATGATGCTTCCGCCTGCATAAACGACAACGAGAAATCTGACGACATGCAAATACCGAGTGCCCTAAACCTAAACAATTAAAACATAAACCCTGAGATTGAACGAAATTACGCCTAGTATCTGTTTCATCCTTAGAGAACTTTTTACAATGTGACAAACGATGATTTTCAGAACAGTAAGGACAAATAAGTGTGGCTGTATGATATACTTTAGGATTACTATGAACAATATTACTCTTATGTACTACATTGGACTTAGACAATTTTGGATCTATAAACTCAAATGCTCTAAATCTAGTTTCTATGAAGGCTTGAAATTGTTTCAAAGTAGGTAACTCTTCAGAGAACTCGCTGATTTTTAACTCCCATTGTTTCCGAGATTCTCCGTCTAGTTTTTGGCATAATATATAAATTACAAGCACATCCCAGGTACTAGTGTCTATACCCAAATTGTTAAGACCATGAAGACATTCGTTAGTAGTGTCTAGCAACTCTTTTAATGCACTGGCTGACTCAGTACCGATGATTTTCTGACTCATAAATCGTTTCATAATACAGTTCGATAAATATTTTTTGTTGTTATATCTTCTCTCCAACTGTTCCCAACAATTTTTATAATTATCATGTGTGATCGGTACATGTCGAAGCAGTTGCTCAGCTTCCCCAATTAATAATCCCTTTAGGTAGTGTAGTTTTTGTACTTCATCTAAACGTTTATTGTTGTGTACTAACGATATAAAGAGGTCTTTGAAGCTAAACCATTCAGAATACTTGCCCGAAAATGGTAAAATAGAAATTTTAGGTAAATTAAAACTACAATCAATATCTTTACTGTCATTATTTTGTCCGGAACAACTTGCATTTTCAATACTATTCTGCTTTAATTTACTCAAACATTCTTTTAGTAGAAATTTATACTCTATATACAACTCTTCAGTGGACTCATAGATGCTATTACTGACATAAGAGCTAGAATTTAAAACTTTTGTGTCTGTACTTTCAATAAGTTGTATATGTTTTGAAGTAAAAGTTTGCCATAATTCTTCTAAAGCTTCTAATCTAGTGTTAATATAATCCAAAGAACGAAGTCTCTCCTTTGGTGACTTTTTAAAATTAGACTTTGCTTTGTTAATTCTCTCATTTAAATCAAGTTGTACTTTTATATATGAATCCATTGCAAATGTAAGAAAGTCACAAAATAATTTTATGTAGTATAAATTTCGTACTTGTATTAATTAATAATTATAATAAATCTGTATTCTTCTATAATTAAGTAGGTATAATGTACTCACAGTTCAGCAGCACTTATTACTCACAACAATAATTCCAATACTGTTCCGATATCTTTACGGCACAATTACAATGGCGTCGCTATTTACTCTTTACAAAAAAGGTTTACTTTTGTCGTCAGTCCTCGATACTCCGACTCGTAGGACCAATATGTTTAACGGATCCAATAAAATAATACCACTTCCTTTCATCCACTAGTGTTTAATATTAA
The DNA here is from genome assembly GCF_030625045.1 of Achroia grisella. Classification (NCBI taxonomy): domain Eukaryota; kingdom Metazoa; phylum Arthropoda; class Insecta; order Lepidoptera; family Pyralidae; genus Achroia; species Achroia grisella. Next base: position 1,650,172 of record NW_026712999.1, read on the forward strand.
TTAATTTACAAAATAAAAAATGAATTATTAATACGCCATGTTATTGTATCAAACTTTTGTTACAATAATTTTCAAATTTCGAATTTCGAATCATTACGTAAATAAAAAGTAAAATATACTTAGATGGCCAAGGAGGTTTTATATTCTTATTTAATCACCTCATGCTCATCTTATCATCCTCCACTGGCGTTCTGCCAGTGTAAACCGTTTGCGCAGACGGGTGCACAATTCTTTTTTTCATAAACAAATATCTGCCACATATGTCAGCAGCAACAGTCGCGAGGCATGGAAGTCTACCTTTAGAGGTACGTGTATCATAAATTACGTCATTAAACACCATAACATGGCCGCGATGTGTGCTGTTAACCAGCAATTAAATATCAATTTCATGTACATTAATCATCTGATGAATTGTTTTGGATACAGTGGCAACGCGACGCCTTGATAATTTCGTAAGTGACATACAGATATTGCAGACAAGCAACGTAGTAGTTTCGTAACTATCTTTACTCATAAAACCTCTAAATATGATAAAATCGTAAAATTACACGAAAATTGTCTGTATGTCTTTTTATGTATTCATATTTCACGTGAAAACGTCTGTAGGTAATTTTCACAGATTATACTGTTTTTTATTAAAAAAAGATTCTTCCATATTGATCTCATGTTAATTTTGTAGAGATATTATTCTCTTTTTTTTCTTGAAAAATATTAATAACTGTAATCGAGATGTTACACATTTTGTGTTGGCTGTATGTCACGTCACTTTGAAGGTGCTTTGTTTCAAATACTATAGTGATTGATGGATCTCATATATTTAGTACTGGTATAATATTCAAAATAGCAGTAATTTTTATTTGTATAAACATATTTTATGGTTTAATCTATAAATATCTATTATAAAGGTGGGGTGTTCATCGACCTTTTGGTCATTACCTCTTTGCATGGCTTCGAATGACTGTACAGTATATATATTATCATAACAGACTTTTATTAATAGTCGTAGTTTATAAACTTACTCGTATATACGTATATATATACCTATATATTTCCGTAAGAAATTTCCAAAATAATAGTGAAATGGGTGGAGAAATAGATGCGAAAGTGTTTTTACTTTATACTTTTTATGTAGTAGATGAATTGTTAAAAGAGAAATATATTTATTTATATACTATTATTATTAATGCTAAAATATGATGGTCTCTCTGTCTGTTTGATTAGATAAAAGATGGACATAGGCGATTGTTCCCTGGTGGACATGAATAATAATCTGACTCCAATTTTAAATGATTATATTTCAGATTTTGACTTTTAGTTAAAAAAAGGAGTCGAAGGCGTGGGTAACAACTAGTTATAGTATGTCGATACTGATATTAGCAATGGAAAATATATATGTCTGTCTGGATCATCAAACAAAATTTGTCATCAGTATTGAGGACGTACATGGGCTAATTTTTATTTCAAAATATATATGATCGCGGGTACAAAACGAAACAACCTATATCTTTATAATTATTAACTCTAGGGAAAAAAAATAAGATGTGTATAGTAATCTTTTATTCTCAATGCATCAATATTTGATGTTGCTTGTGAGAAAAGTACTGCACGCTTGGAGGTACTGAATAAATTATATTACCCGTTCCTTTATATAGGACGCTGTGCAGTCAGGATGAATCTTGTGGTTTTAGTATCGTGTTATTTGGATTTATTCATCTATTTATCATTTAGCCAGTTATTACTCGACCGCAAAAGGAAAGAGTGTATTGTGTTTCAGAGAGAAACGAGTATGAATCTCTTGCTTCACATTTATAACTCAGTGCAACATCGCATTTTTTGTATAGACTGATGGAACTGCTTTTTCTTAGTGTATTCGATATTCAAACTCACTTACTTTGTCTACCAGTTGGTGTTGTACGCCACTAAGCTTTGGCGTTTTCTTTGGTATTAATACTTAATTCCCCAGAGCACTTATTATCAATATTGAAAGGAATATTAGTAACATCTGACCCTTCCAATCCTACTGAGCAATATTGGTAACGTAATACCAGTAGCTTGACCTTAATACAGTTTAGTATATGGAAAGATTATGTAACAGCTTTTTATCCCTGTCACTAGCTACGCCCTGTGATTTCCTTCGTAATTTCATTTAACATAAGCTATGGTTCCATAGCATAGGTTGTCAGTTGCAGCAGTTGCAGTTGTCTAGTACCCATAACACAGGCCTTGCTTATCGTGAGACTAGATGGCGCTGTGTTAATTGTCCAGGGGTATTTATAGATTATTATTTTCCTTTAGTGCATATTTTTACTTTTTGTTCTTTTCCTCGACTTCTAATAGTTTAATCGTAATGTTTGATAGTTATAACCTTCCCTAAGAATTGGGCTGAGAAATCCAAGAAGTTATTATCAAATCAAACTGTTAGTTCAGTTCAGAGAAAAGAGTGTACAGACAAACTCTAAAACTGTGTATATTAATGTAGTGTAATACACACCCGTAATATTCAGTTGTCAAGAACGGCGTAGAGTGACAAAGATGGGTGACAAGACAGAAGAGGCAAGTAGACGATTATCGAGTGCGTATCTTGTCAGTTTCCTTAATAGGATTTCAGGGAGTGGTACTCAATTATCTAGAGAGGTTATTACCAATATTCGGTGCGTGCCTTCGTATACTATGTCTCTATTAGAAATTCTCTGAAATCGGATATTTATTTTTATTTGTTTAGGTATTTATACATATAAGGCCTAATATATATATATTTACTAACAGAACCGTTGGTTTGGCTAAGGTTTTTGAATAAAATAATATTGCGACTATAAATTGAGACATAAGCTATCCTATCTTTCAAATTCGGTCAAATTGCACACAATGTACAAATCAAATTTACAATCGGTTCAGTAGTTCAGGAGTACATCGCGGACAAACAGCGTGACACGTAATTTTTTTATATATAGTCCTCGCTTCGGTCTTGCGGTTTAACACACCACTTTACTTCCGTTGTTCGTTGATCGATTCCTCGAACTCTACAAATATATATTTATGAGTATGATTTTATAATGAGATAAATATTTTAATGGTATTATGGTGGTATTAATATTATTATCAAAAGAGTTTCTCAACAACTATTTATGTATTTACAAAAATAAAATACCATAACACAGGCTCTGTTTAGCTTGGGACTAGATGACACTGTGTGAAATTTCCTAAGATGTTATTATTATTATATGCTATATATCTTTTACTTAAGATTTATTCCCTTATTTGTATAAACGTAATATTTTTTCCTAACTATAGTGCCACAGCTGACCTTTATAACTTCACCGGATGCAAAGTGCAGAGAGCACTTCAATCTTGCGGAAGGACTTATGGAACGGCTGAAGACTAAATCCTACCTGACGGATACGACTTCAGTCTAGAAGCACCGCTAAGAGATTGAACTTCGTGCTAAGCCCGTGATAATTTTGATCCCCATTTGAATGGTACAATAAAAATATTTTTATAGATATATAAATATATACATGTAGGATAGATAGATATACATCCATGTTCGCGCTGGTCTTTGCCTCATACTGGGAGTCTATAGCCGTGCACTTAAAAAAAAAAAAGAAAGGCGGATCACTTGTTCGCATTGCCGCCATTTGTCGCAAGGTCGCATCAAATCATTAATTCAATATTAAAATATATCTGTTATAATTTTCAAATAAAATACAACAAAACAAGAAAAGACTGTATGTGTATCATAACGAGTTCATGAAAAGCAGTGCAGTGTGGTAATTCTGCCGAAAATTCCCGGGAACGAAGATTGTGCAAGTTTGGCGACAAGGTCAGTGTGCATTTTTGATTCCCAGTACCTATTATTGGAAGTTAATGTTAAAAATATATCATTATTCGAACAATCCATATCGCTACTTAATTAATTATAGAGTGAACGTAGCTAAGTATGAAAGAATGAGTGAATGACATAAGAGTGTGGAGTGGAAAGGAGTGATTGGGAGAATGGAAGATTATTAAGACGATTGTGAAAAGAAACTACGTGTTACTATTATAAATTATTTTTCTGTCAATGAAGGACGTAGAACGAGCTATCGGATGTAATTAAAAAAACAAAACCCAACACGTACATATATAACATAAACAAATACATTTAACATATTAAACACAATAAACAAATTAATAAAAAATATAGGTATATATATACCCTGAAATAATGGTTACCCTATTCGTACATCAAATCTAACTTCAATCGAATATAGGTTAATGTTACAAGTATTATGAAATATAACGGATTTGGTTTCAGAATTATATTCATCACAAATTAGAACCTATATAATGTATTGAAGAAAATTCTTTAAACCGTATATTTTTTTAGTATATATTTCATATTGTCAATGGAAGTAAATATTTAAAATCTATTTAAAAGGCATTTAATAAAACTCTTTTCTTATTCCTGAGATTGTATGGCTTTAGTTCTCTCCAAGTGGTGCTACTCTCACATTTCCTCTGAAGTATTCATTTTTCATTTTGTTTATCCTTGTCGCACCAAATATTCATCACAATATTCGGAGTGAGTAACAAAACAAATGTTTGTAATTAATAAAGTCCATTATGACGAATCACAATCAACCCTAATGTCTCAATTGGACCTTTCAATAATGCCAGGGTACCGAAACGCAATTTTACATCACAGATTTGTACGAGCCGAGTTCTCATACATTATTCCTTCAATTAGAACGCAACGCTGTGATTGGTCAGTCGAGAATTGAGATGGATACAGTCTCGTTGACTTAGTGAGGAATGGACTTTATATATTTCTATTCACTTTTTTTTAACTAATCACTGCAAATGTTAACAAAATATAACAAACACTTAAGTCATCATCATCATCATTTCAGTCCGGAACACGTCCACAGCTGATCAAAGGCCTACCCGAAAAATCATACCCAAAAATAACACTTAAGTACTTTATGTGTATATATTATACATACATATATTACGAATTATAAAGTTTGTCTATCTGTTTGCTACCTTTACAAGAATGAATGGCTCAATTTAATCTGACATTAAGATTAAGAACACGGATACAGGTTAACTTTAATCTCAAAAAATAATCTGGAAATAGGAGACCCAAGTTTGTGCGAACGAAGTCGTGGGTCATAGCTAGTAATTACATATACCTATACACAGACTCCATTAACTTAGAATGTACTAAAAATTAGTAAGCATCTTAATAACTTATTTTGCAGTATTTAGTATGGCTCATATATTTTCATTTCGTTACTGTGCTAAAATACATATTCTCTAACAATTAACTTGTTAATTGTATTCTTGTGTCGTTAATTGTATTGTTTTCGTACAGCGGTACCAATTATTATTAGTCTATGTACAAAAATAAACCTAAGCAGGTGTCATTAATACATTTTTAAAAAATCCTATAATATTATTAACTATGTTTGATAAATAACGTATATTTTATATGCACTCAATAATGTATTCGAAAATATCTGTATACAATTAAATAACTTCATTCCATCATGATTATCTTTTAAAAAAAAGTAGAATCATAAAAACTTCTAGCAATGTATTATTTCTAACTGCGTTGTAGATGTACAATATTTAAATTTTCCTAATTGAAAAAAATAAAATAACAATAAAATTAGTTCACTAAGTTTATCGACCGATGTAAAGTCATGTCCACATTAGCCCTATTGCGTCTTCGGCCCATTAGACACATTCGAGTAATCCTAACGTGACACCCAATGCATTGTAATGTGACATTACTCGCTCCAGCAATTTTATCTCAGCTCGACATTGTGGACAAGGAATTTAGTTTGTGCCTTTCCTTTTATATATATATACATATTCAAACAGAGCAACTAATTTACTGTATCCAGACTTTATCCAAAGTCTAGATACTTCTGGTTCACTTATTACTTAGTAAGAAACTCTTTTAATATTTATATTTAAAGTTTTCTTTTTGTTTACTCTAATCATAGCAATAAAATAAATTCTATATATATATACATATATATATACGTATATCACTTCACTGTCTCTACCATAACCAATAAAATAATTATTCCATTATAAATAGTTTTATTACATATTTTTACAACAGTTATCTCCTCACCCTTTAAAGGTATGGTAAAAGTAAAGATATGTTATAAAGCAAACTGGTTGGCGGCAAAAATATGTAAGATAGATACTATGGGTAGGTAGAAAAATATCAGAACGGAAATCACAAAGTTAAAAGAAAACAAAGTCTATAGGTACCTTTTATTTTATCTTTCAGTTCTCTCTATAAAATCCTACCCTGTGACCTGGTGTTAAGATACATAAAACAATCATCATAACGGAAGTCTCAAAGTAAAAAGTTAGAAAGACAGAACTGCAATACATTAGCTGAAGCAATGCCGCCATTGTCCCATTTGCTGGCAGTTTCCAAGTGACCCATTTTCCCGAGTTCACCTTATAGTTTGTATTTTTAAACACCTGTAAATAAAGAAGCTTCCGGTCTAATATATGGTTGTATGCGAGTATAAAATGTTAAGTGTAGTCACTTGTCTTTTTGGCCGACTGTGGACAAAAGGATAACGGGTCATTCACGTGTTAGTATAACTCTAATTTAAAAGTAAGTAATAACTAAATTAATTTAGTTTTTATAACATTACCTATTGATAAAATTAGAAAGATATGACTAATAGTATTATTACAGATGTGCATGGCAATAGTTGTTCATGCACCGGTTTTTAATATAATGTTAGACTTAGACACCTATAGAAATACAGATTCTAAATATTCTGGCTTAAAAAAATGAAATTCAGTTCAAATTCTTGCCAGTTTTTTATTTATTTATTAAATCTGTATACTGAACTGGATGGTAGGTAAAAATATTTATACAATAATTTTACGTTCATAAGCGGCTAAAATGACCCACATGAATGAATGATATTTGATTTGATTTGATTATACATATGTATTATTTTAAGCAGTGGCGCCTTAACTAATTATCATTATAATCCTCCATCATAAGCGCTTCATGTGTTTAACAGACGCTCTAGCATTTGGGATAAATTGCATAGATTACTATTATCCTAGACAATCATGATCACGTGGACTATATATTAGAGAGAAGCTAATTATATTATAATCTCTGTTGGGAAAGATAAATAGGAAGCTAAATACTCGTATATGTGAATAAACTCTCACATAACCTAACCTATGATCTGCTATCCTAAAAATATTTGTAATCAACTATTAGGTGACCTAAATCAATTCCATATGTTATACTAACTAAAAACAAGATACCACTGATCAGTAAAGAAGAATATATAACAAAAACTATTATTTTCTACATTTCTTTCTATACAAAAAAAACCTCAAATCACATCACATAGAGCAAACATAGCAAAATCTAAAAGAACACACGAGAAAAACCTTTAACGAAGTCAATAAGGAAACATTGACAAATGGGTACGAACTATCGGCATTATTCTTTGTAACAATATAAAGACGTTTCCTAATTATTGTTATATTGACATCCATTGCGGAAATAACGAGCTACAAATAACCAATCCGTAGCACAATGTTAGTGAATTTATTTTTGAAAATATTAGGTCAGCGATGTGGACTATTGTGGTTTACTAGGCTTAGACTTCAAGGATTTGTATTAATTATGAATGTTTAAGGTTATACCTATTCGTGACAGCTGACTTTGTATTAATTGTAGCTCTCTTCTACTACTTCTTTGTGATTCCTTAAGGGTCGCGACCACCAGGAATGCTTCTTCCAACCAATATTCTCCAGGCCAAGTGCCTCGATCTAATTCTGGTATAATATAATATAATAATATTATTATCAGAATGTTGTGACGTTTGTCGTGCATCTGTAATGCATCCACAAAGTTTGCAGTAGCATCTACTGATGACCTGTATACCATCAGACGCAAACGCATCGCCTCTCTATTGCACAGAGAGTGTGGCAGTAGTAACAGCATTCTGAAAATGCTGTGGAATAAATTGGACAGCCGAATGTGGAATAAATTTACAGATATATTTTTTGTTAATAATAATAACATCAAATTACAAACAAATATGGATCTGAGTAATCTGAATAAATGAAATTATTATTATCTTACCTAATATATAAAATTCTCGTGTCACAATGTTAGTTACCATACTCGTCCGAAGCGACTTAACAGATTTTTATGAATATTTATATGCATGTTCAGTAGTTTAGAATCGGCTACTATCTATGTTTCACACCCCTAAGTGATAAGGGTTGTTCATCTCTAACATTTTTTTTTAATTTTTGGACATTGTTTTATAATTTTCATTCTATTTTTTAATATTGTGTTAAAAATACATACAACTCTAAATTTTCACTCTCTTACTATCAATATCTGTTTTTTAATAGCGATTTTAATTTATATGACAAAACAGCGTTTGCGGGGTCAGATATAACCTAAATAAAAACGAAATACAATAAGTCGCTCCACTTAGCATTCTCGTTGCCTGTGATCTTATTATATTCAGGTATACTATCACGTAATAAATTCGACTTTTCGCGGGAAGAAATTGGATGTTGTGAAAAATAGCGGACCTATTCGGTACACGTAGAAATTGGAATGTCTTGAAGAGTTATTGAATGATTGTAACTTACGATGCATATATATACATTATCATCATTTCATATGCACTTATTAATTCCTCATATGTATCTTATTGATGTATTTTTGAGAAAGAAAGTATAAAAATGGTAGCGAATTTCAATCGTCAATATTCATACGTTTCACGTCTAGAGGTTTAACACAACACTTTACTTCCGTGGTCGCGGGTTCGATTCCTCGCACGCTATAAACATTTGTATTCATACTCATATGATTGTTTGTATTGGTTTGGGTGTTATCTGTGCCTATTGTGTTATATCTATTAGTTGAATAGTAACCATATTACAAGCTCTGTTTAGCTTGGTCTAAGATATTGTAGTGTGGGTTGTCAGGAAAAAAATAATTATAATTACAACGCTTGAGAGTTACTACTGTAATTGTAGTTTTTTTTTCAGTCGTGAGATAGCAATGTATTGCTTTACATGCATGGTATATATGTAGATATTGGTTACCATTGTTGTACCGTTAGCTTGTTATTCCGATTAAAATGTATACATGTATCTTAAAATTGAAATAAACCTTCGTAATATCATTCGAGTGATTTAACTTTGAAAAGAAGATACATGTTTTTTCATTCGTCAGATTCACTATTGTATTGGTCTGGATACATTGTATATAGTTATCTAATTACACATTAGTGTATCTATCTATAAAAGTAAATACTCGTATGTATGTAGGTGTGTATAAAATGTTATACGGTCTTCTTATACACAAAAGCAGTCAGTATACGAAGCTCTACTCTTAAGTGTAATCTAAATATCGATATCAATCGAATACAGTTTTATACCGATTAATCGATAACAATGTCAGTTATTTCTATCATTGATAATGAAGTAGCAGCTTAGTATGTTGGTTGTATTTAATTTGAAAGTCTAAAATCGCGCATTAAAATACCATTAGATCAAAATTAGTGTTTAGAGTATAACTGAAGATTTGCATAGTTTACGACGCAATTTCAGTTAAAGTTATAAAAAGTTGAAGTCGAATTAAGTAAATATGAGTATTTAAATTAATTAATCCAAGTTCTAAAACGTAAAATTGAGACCTTATATCATAATTTTATATTTGAATTATCACTAGGCTTTATTAGGTTCAATCACGGAATTCCTAACATTCCATCACGAGCGTCATCTCGCGTTTTCACCCAATAAACCATTTTATCTGGCACTTAACAAATAAAGCGTACGTGCGCATTCACGTTCATCCCTAAATGGGGCAAGGGTCCAAGTAGCCCTGAATCTGAGCCCAAGGGTCGAGATTGTCTCTACAATAGCTGCCCAATAATAAGCCGGCTACAGAATACGTAGGAAAGATGCCGAATAGGTGATTCAGTCGAAAACGTTTCAAACGATTTCTGTTTAATAGAACGACACTTCTATACTTTTTAGGTTAGTTTTTATTTAAATGTTTATTTTTGTTTTTTATAAAAATGTACCTAATAATGTATCTAAATTTATTACATATAAGACGAACAATAAAGAGATATGCAACAAAAAAGAGTTTCTATTCTTAATAAAACTATATAACAATAAATTATTTTCTATGTTTTAGTTTAAGTCGTAAAAAATAAACAATTTTATAACGACTTTTCTTCTTAAAAGCCGTTTTCCATAAATAAATATTTATAACAAAAGTAAAATTTATTATAAATAGAAGATGGCACGAGAGAAATTGAATAAGTTGTATTAAAACCTTTTAATTCTTATAATAAATATTATATTTTCCAATACTGAAATTTTTGCGAAGTTTTTAATGAAAAAGGATTTTTCTAAAGGCTTGTAAAATGAACGAAGGCGCAATTTAATTGATTAGTTTTCTATTTGAATAAGTACCAGCAGATTTATATTTCTATGGCAACAGTTTTTATTTAACAAAGTACTTGTAGCTTATATAGCTCTTTGATTAGTAGATCTGCATAGTTGATTTAAAAAAAAACGGCATTGTACTCGTACATGGTTACTATAACTATGTAATATTATCTTATCTGTGCTATAACTGAAGAGTTCGTCAGTCTAATAGCACACTGTTTTAGTGCGTATATATGTGTGTATACAGCTAAATACCTACGACTATACATGTATATAGTATAGTCGTAGGTATTTAGGTGTATACTTATATATAGGTCTGGGTGTTTTTGCAAAATTGCAAAATTTATTCAAACTTTAAAGTACATATGTTAGATTTTAAATAATTATGATACATAAATATTTAGTCCCAGTAGGTACCAATAGTACAGGTTCTGCTTTATTTAGTACTTAATACTGCATGTGTATTTCCTAGGATTATTTAATATTATAGTTATTTTTTTCTGTTTGTAGGTGAGAGAGAATAAATAAATATAAATAGTTAAGTATTAATGATTACAGGCAACGCTGCTAGTATCGTAGTCTCTAATGAGGCATTTTGAAGCAGAGAAGAGTCACAGAGTTATAGTGAGCAACAATATCACACTCCTTTTTAGTCCTCTCGAATGGCAACGATTGCGTATTGTGGGAATCTCGGGTAATTATATGATAACGTGATGTCCGTAGTGCTGGTTATGTAGGTGACGATTATCGCTTACCATCATGTGGACCATCAGGTTCTTTCGCATTCTAATTATATAAAATAAAACACCCAAAATAAAAAATGGGGTTGTTCAAAAGGAGAGTGTACATTAAACTGAAATAAAAATTACTCTTGCACAATAACCGGTGACTTTTGCCGTTTCTTTTTTTATAATTTTTCTTACTTAAAACTGAAAGTATTTCTCAGGAAACATTCTAATACTTATGCTGATAAGTTTTATTTTTTCAACTCTTAAGCCTTTAATCGGGTAAAAGAGGATCTACACGGAAAAAAGCTCGTCTAAACTTTATAACAAGCTGTCTACACAGGCGGGATCAGACATAATCTTTATTGATAAGCTCGCAGGCTTATCTTCAAATTCTGGTACCTACTTAGTATCTTAATTGAGAGGAATACTATTTAATTAATTATTTTTTTATGTAACTTAATTAGCGAAAAGCTTACGACCACTTTATGGTAAATGACTACGGTCACCTATATACACGACGCGACGGTTACGCACAAGGTCTACTTCGCTAAAATAAGTAATTAGTAATGAATCAGTTTTCGAAAAGGAAGACGCTTAGTAACCTTTTTAAAAGTTGACACAAATGAACATAGAAATATACTGATTAGATAAAATAATAAATAACTATAATAAGTTTAGAATTTAAAAATATGTATCGTAACATATATACAATAAAGAACGAATACAAAGAACAGGTCTGTTCCTTCATAATTGCGAAACTTATAGTTACAATCTTTTTAAAATAAAACAAATGCAATAACGGTACCTAATAAGGTTCCTAAATTTGTTTCAAATGTTATACAATACGACAATAAACAATTTACACTCCAATAAACTAATAATACCTAATATTGTATCCTAGTAGCACCTCTATACATCTTTACGGAATAAAATCGCCAAGACAACTCCATTGCCACAAAATAAATACAGACGCGTGGAAATAAAAATAACGAGCTACTCACCACAGCCATGATTGCCTTATGGAATGAACGGAGACGAAAAACAATTTAATCTTAATAATATTATAAACGCGTAAGCTTGTGAGTATGGATGGATATTTGTTACTCTTTCGTTCAGTAGAACGAATTTATATGAAACTTTACTGTTATATAGCTTATTCATGAGAATAACACATAGGCTATAATTTACGAAGATATTAAGTAAATTGGGCGAAATAAATGTGAAGTAAGTGTAATGTAGACGAAATTGCGTGGAACAGATAGTGTTAAATAAATTATAAATAAATAAAAAGAAACAACATCATATATAAATACATAATAATAATTGGACTACTTTTAAAAGCAAACCCAATAAGTCAAATTCTCTTTTAATATCAGCAGCTACTTATTCGCTTTATATATTTCACTGGAAGGCATTGGATCGAGCAGCGCAGGACCAATCGTCGTGGAGATCTTTGGAGGAGGACTTTGTTCAGCAGTGGACGTCTTACGAGCTGAGATGATGATGATGATAAACCATGTACTTATTACGGATAAGTATAATAAATTTCTTTTTAAAATTTCAAATGTACAGCTTAAGTAAGCTACCTGCTAACTGCGTGACGCTTAATAATAACAATCATAATATTTTATAGGGAATAAAACACAACAATTTTACATATCATATATTCATTACCATGTGTTTTAACTGTGTGGTAATCTAGGAATTATACTATCTAATATTTATTTATAATATTTGTTATTATATTACATTAATTTTTGGCACATTGCTACTAAATATGTTAAACTTATTAGCAGCTTGCATTTGCTAACAGATATCTTATCATTTTTGAATAGTCCTATTATTTTTTTCTACCGCCCAGTTGGAACGCAGACTCATCACAAGAAGCATGAATGTGAAATTTACGTGTTGGTAGTTATAATGAAAATTATATACAATAGTAATATATTTTTTGCAATTTGCTTAATGTGAGAAATTTATGTAAGTAAGAGGTAAACATTTTAAAGAAATTTTACATCTATTTTTAATCTCAGTTCTTATTATTACAGCATTTGGATCTGCCCTTTTATTCGATAATCTGATCGCAAGTTGTCTAAAGCAAATATTAATTTCGTCGCTAACAGGTGACATACAGGATTGTCAGGGTTTCCTGGAATTAAACTCTTCTAACTCTCAACTCTAGTCTTAAATTTATTTTTATTTCTTTACTAGCTGACCAGCGCAACTTCGTCTACATACATTTAGCATTATATTTCGCCCAATTTATCCATACTCATAAACTTTCGCGTTTATAATATTAGTAAAATTTAGGGACATAAAATAAATAAATAATCTTATCATAACATACAATACAAGAACTTGTAATAATAAAAGTCGTCCAGTATTGTGAGGATTTATATATTATTACACTTTGTATTTTATATATCAAACCTAGTTTTAATAATACATATATTATTAATTTTCTTAAGTAATATTATATATGCATGGAATTCAACATGAATTCTATTTTAATAACATATTACTTTGAGCTAAAAAACACAAATTAATATTTATAAATGTTTTGAAATGAATGTCTAAGTAAAGTAAATTTATTATATTAGAGAAAAAAGCGGCGAGGTTTCAGTTGGCGAAAGGAAAATGAGAATTTAAAATAATTATTTTATATTAGCAAGATTCATTTGTGTCGAGCTAAATGGAGGACCACATTTAACTAATCCACTTAGTGATAATTTGATAAATTTGTCTCTGAGATGTCATCGAGTGGGTGTGTTAAATATTTTAAATTTTGCATTATTAGGATTTACGAGTATGGACCCCTGATATTGGCATGAGGATCTCATGGTTTGTATGGTGTGAGTTAAAGACTCTCTTATAGAAAGTTGTTTTATTTTGTAAAATACACAAAATCGAACGGTCATCTTTATACAAACCAAATTGTGTGTGTCTTAAGTAACTGCATGGAACATACTACTTAACCTATTAGTACATACTTACAAAATAGTTGACATATTTATAAAATAGCGAGCGGGAGGCCGGCCGCGAGTGTCTCGGATTGGTCGGTAGTAAAAGTACATATGTATATGGCATTATCAAGCAGTCAATCAAGGGTAGTGTAGAGATAAGTTATTGACGGTGCAAATACTATTAAAGTTATAATTTTCATATCATAGTATATACAAGCAGTGATACGGACATCTCGTCATCATGTAACGTTCGTGATACCATTCCGGACGACTACGATATCTTTCCTCACTACTTTGTCTCACTTTCTAGCGAAATATAAATTACAAAACAAGCTCTTTGGCATCTAAAATTGGTGAGACTGAGGTACCCATGTTGAAATGTTTCAAAAAGTTTACTTCGGTAAGCTTTAGAGTTTTAGATCTTACTTTCGATCATAGTGTTGGAATACTAAAATGTTAGAACCCATGTATGTGATAACCCTTAATTGGCCTTATACTTAACAACATTATTGTTATTTTCTATTTTATCACTGTTAGTTTTTAAAATAAATGACAATTAAAAAGACTGTTTCCACTCGCCATCAAGTGTACCGTTAACTTGTTTGCGATTCCAATTATACAAAGAAACCGCTACACTACAATGTCTACTGTTGTAAAAGTGTCAAGTGTTCTATTCTAAATTGTGTACGCGGTGTATTCAATACACGTCGCTGTTCTACAATCCAGAAAGTCTCGCGACATGGTGCGAACTGTTCGCGGAATATTTTCCTGGAAGCCATGTTTGCCACTCGGGCCGACTGATTTGATTTGCGCACGTCTGCCGACACGGTTCCTTTCCCTAGTTATCAGAATCAACAGCGACCGAATCTGGATGCGGTCCCTTGCGAACCTTTTAGCATGTTTTGGAAGCAATGGAGCGGTTCGATTATGCTAGTGCTACAAACAAAATAAATTCATCTTTTTAATGCTTATTAATTTTCAACTGATCTGAAAAAGAAGAGATTTAGTATAATTTGAACTGAATATGAATTCATCATATTAAAAATTAATCAGTTACTGATAATTTTTATTTAAATTTAAACAAGTTAGAAATATAATTTATATAAATAAACCAACTATATTTGAATAGCCATTTTTATTATTTTATCGCCATATGGAATGGAATACAGCTTTAACCAAGAAACATTATAAAAATATACGATTTTATATTTCTAAGATTTTATGTGAATTTAAAGTACTAAAAACCAGGAGTTAGTCCATTAAATACAGTCTGTAGTGAATACATTACAGATGATATAGTCAAAGATATAAGTCATATATCCCTATTATGTCCTGGTTATACCTGTCTATTTTTGCCATCAAGCAGCTTGTTTTGTAATCTGAGTTTTTGTAGAATCGTAAGATATGGCAGTAAAATTGAAGATGGGGTGAATGTATATAATATATAATACCTAAGTCCTCCTGAAAGGCTATGCAAGAGGGGTCTCCTATTGCGTTGAAAGAGAGCTCTAAGGGTAATATCCGCTGTCCATATATATAGGCTAAGGTTGCAACTTACCATCAAGATGGGTCGTTAACTTTAAATAAACAAATCCTTATATTTTTAATATCGTTATATAAAATTCTTTTTTAAGGAAGAACTTATATTTTTATTATAAGTAGTGGATAGTATTTAGACGCGAGTTTTTATTTTTAAACTACTACTGCCCCTACTACACGCTGTACCCAACGACATGACGGAAAACTTATTTATTTCTAGCATAGAAATGGAAACGAACTTGCCTTTTATAGTAGTATAAGTAAACAATTTGACCAAATAGTTATACTTGTATATTGTGTTTATGCAAAAAAATACTAAATTTGATTGAAATAAATAATTTATTTTTACAAAACAAAACTTTTAAAATATAATGTTTGGTAAATTCCCAATAGGAATGAAATTTTCAGGCACCTTTGACTTAGAAACAAGGCGAAAGGGTCTAAAACGTAAAAGTGAGGGCAAAGATGCCTATCCCCGTAATTATTCATGTAAATGTGCAAACTTCGCGACAAATTTGTGAAACGGAGTATAATACTCGGGTGACTGAGAGTTCGTGCCTTTTTAAATGTGAATAATTTAAATGAGCACGGATTTGAACAATTTGATTGCGTTCGAATGGGTTTTCCGATTCGTTTATATATATTTAAAATTTTGTAAAACAGAAAGTACCTTTGTAATTATCGTAGAGTTGGAGTTTTCATGCGACTTGATTTTTATTTAGTTAGTAATGTAATAGGACAATTTTCTTAGTATATGTGTCTATATCTGGAAACGTGTATCTCTATATATATGTTATTAAATAAGATATATCATTAATTTGCACTAATTAAAGTTTAATGCTTTTTGAACAGAGAATACTTAAGATGTCGCATGGTTCCACCTAGCCCTATACCAAGTAGTTATATTATGCTATATATATATTATATGATCTCGACTTTATCATATACATTTTTAATTTAATTTTTAACTAGCTGTTGTCTATGTTTTTTGAAATAAAACGTATTATATAATTTTATCGTCAAATTTCTATAAAATATGTTTAGCAGTTGAAACTTGAAAATGTAACAAAAAAACATATTTTCGAATTTGGTATATTAGTTTGTATTCTATATTTTTTAAGTTTCTTCCATCTTGTTTAGACGATCATTATTATAATATCGTTTACAAATTTTAGTTCTAAACTGTGTAGTTTAACTTGTGTAAGTTAGATGTCTCGCAAATATCGTATATATCAGCGTTAGATACTAAATTTTGAACGTATAAAACTTTTGAAGGAGCACTAAGTACACCATAAATTTTGTGCTACGAGGGAATGGAGTATGTGAGATACTATTATTAAAATTGATTATGTTGGGTCATTGCAATAACTCCAAAGGACTTGGCCAGTGTGCGTGTCGTTTGTCACGTGATTTAGTGGATTTAAATCGTCGCTGTCAGTTTTACATCTCGTATAGCAGTTTGTTTGGCATGTTCTCGGTCGTAAATTGAGATGGTCGTGAGTTATGGTCTCAGTTGTAGTTGTCGTGTGCAAGCGTATGAGGTTTAAAGGTTAGTATTTTTTATAATACCGGTATGCCTTCACGACTTTTTTCCCCGATAGGGTAGTCAGAAGCGACTTTTAATTGGTTGGTTAAGTTTCATTCATTTAGTAGATTCATTGATTTAGGAGATACAAATTGTCGCTGTCAATTTTACATCTTGTAAGGCAGTTTATTTAGCATGCACCCGGCCGCAAATTGAGAAATGTTGTAAGTTATGATGTCGTCTGTAGTTGTCATGTGTATTTCTTATAATAATAACATTGTACCTTCACTACTGTTATTTTAGATGAGATCGTCAGAAGTTTTGTGACTTTCTAATTAAATATATTCTTTCATATTTAATATAGTATAGTGGTCTGTAACTGAACTTTTGTGTTTTGACTCCTTGAGAACGTAAAGAAATCTCCGTTCAACAAATATTTTTTTTTATTACCGTTTAAAGTTACAAAAAGAAACTTTTTTTATGTGATGGACAATGGTCGTTTGTTACGTAACTTGGTGTATTTAAATTGTCGTTGTTTCATATCTTCTATAGTAGATGGAAATGTTCTCAGTGTAACTGACCTACATTCATCCTCACGTTATTATTTACCGCTGGTGTGCCCTCTCCCAGTATGTACCATTATAGCTGGTGCTATATTTTTAATCAATATTAATGATATAGTACAAATACCATAAATATAGATTAAAAATAATATCACCAAGCTATAAAATATCAAAGATTCAGAACCATAATATTTTATATACCACATCAAAAAATATATAAGAGGAAAAAATAAGAACCAACACAGAAACGTAAACAAGATCATAATCGTTGCTTCTACAAATTGATGTATAAATCTACACACAATATTTCATACTAGCAACATAAAAAAATTGTAATCAGCAGTGTGTTATCATACAACACAATTTCCAGTAGCATGTAAGGCCATTTAAGACAGCGCTTACCATTCACGCCACACAATGAACACATAAAAATGGCGTCACAACATTTTTATTTCCTTGTAAATATCTCTCTGGCGCTTAATATTCGTCTCATAAGAGACAAGAACGAGACGTGGTATGTGTGTAATGCCTCCTTATAAGATCAGAGACACAAGATATTTAGAAATGACGTAGTGGAGTAACTAAAAACCCTCATGCTTGTTATAAAGTTCAAAACTTGTGACAGTATGGTGGTTTGGATCGTTGTTCTCCTTCTAAAATTGTTGATATTACAGAGAGCTCAACGACAATGGCTATGTCATACCGTTATACTCCTGTACGGGTGTTTGTATAGACTGACAAATTCATGTTACGGCTGCTAATTGTATTATTTTTGTTTTTTATCAAAAAATAATAGCATATGCAATTTAAATATGAATATGTTTTTCTTGTCAGTACAAACCGATGAAAGATTTGATATATCATAAATGTGTGTTATAGATGAATAAATAAAATATAGCTACATGAATATAAATATTTTACTTGAATTTGATTTCATTTAACAACATAAATTCTCTATCAATTCTAAACAGATTAGAGACAAAGGAATCTATCTATTAATGGAATTCCGCTGTTGCACGGATGAGATTTTAATTAAAAGCATTTAGTACCGACGTCTGCAATGGCATCTTTATGTGTTAATTTTAAATAATAATTAAACGACTTTCAATATTTATGTATAGCTAACTTTTTGTGTAGAAATATTACTATGTTTTTTAGAGTTTGTACTACATATTTATTTATAAATATCATAAATTCAATTCGAATTGATCCAATAGTCTTTGTTAACAATAGTAACATACACCAAATATTATAATCTAGCGTTTTTAATATTAATAGGATTTACTTTAATTGTGTTGTGACGGTGGACTAAAAAGTTAAACATACAAAATTTTTTAGCCAAGTCTGCTGCTAAAATACATCTGTACTACTAACATTCTTCTTAATTTTTTGTATTTAAAATTTCCAAATACTTTATTATACATAGATTCATAAGAATATTATCACATGACTTACATTCTAATTAAGCAATTAAGTATCGTTGAAAAGTTAAAATATTTATAAGTTTAAAAAGTGATTGAAAATTGTAAAAGAAATTGAGTCTATCTAATCAAGATATGTAGGTCGTTATCTTTACTTATTTTATTATTGAAGTGAAAAAGAAGGTGGTTGTTGTAGCAGTCACCGATATACGTAAATATACGTAGCAACACGGAGGTCATCTCATCCCCTGATTCGTTGTAATTTCGGAGGTCTATCAGTTTTTTAACACGACCCTGACCACTGTCAAATCTTACTCTAAAACCAAAACACTACTTATAAAGATGCTCCGCTGGTAATTAAAATGGGCGAGACAGAGTTATCCACATAAACGACTTCGTATAAAGTCTATTTATTCTTCGTATGTACTGTATTTATGTAGAATACAGTTAATGTCAAAGTAAATTAAGCCTAAGAGAGCCTCTTCTGATATATTTAAGTCTACAAATAAGGAGATTGCACGTACAATATAAGATGAAATGCGGTTAATCAAAATCCTAATATACTTATATAATATTACTCCTATTACTGTTATCGACATTTTAGAAGACATCTAACGTTAATCAATCAGATATATATAGTGTAAAATAATTTTAGATGAGAACGTTGTGACATAGTGGTTATTTTAACTCGAAAAGTCATCAGTTGGTATTCTGCTGACACAGAAAGAAAGTTTGTCGATTCGATTTTGAATAATTTTGACCATTTCTTAGGTAATGAAATCGATAATAAACCTATTTAATTTCAGAGACGCCAGTCGCCTTCTACGTTGAATTTCATATGCTCTGTGAAATGTAGGTATGTCAAGTGTTGCGTTCACATGTGTTATTGGGTCTAATCTAAGTATTACTAAAGTACTACTAAATATAAGTAAGAAATGCATATTTAGTAAATTTCTATTTTTTTTTCTCCTATATATATTTTACATTCTCAACTGTATTGATCTGGGTGTTATTTATATATCAGTTGTAATATATCATAATACAAGCTGTGCTTAGCTTAGGTCTATATGAGGTATCATACAAAGCTAAAAACATAGCAGTAAGTACATTTACATGGGAACTGTCACAATTATTGATGAATACTCTTGTGTTTAATTTCGAACTATTCTAACGCTGTTAGTCGTTAAGGGTACTCCAAACCCGCTTAGGGACTTATGGAGAGGCCGAAGAACAATTCCTGTCTGACAGATACGATACATTAACATAATTTTTGTCTTAAGTTTAGTAAGATTTATTTGTAGTTGACTGATACCTTGTAAGAATGTACGGAGTACCTATATGTCTCTTGTTTATGTCATAAAAAATAATCCGGTTAATATATAATACTGCTTATTTTTGAAATTGGTTGAAATTCATAGTATTGCCAAAATCCCACCTTATCTAACACCGTAGCAACACTTGTTCTTTGTCATGATAATTTTATTACACTAATGCCTACATTAGACCCCACAGCTTTTAATGGATGGCGTGAACACCCCGCTATGGGATCTTCCCTTAAAATTGCGTTGAGTAATAAAATATTATCATTGTTTTATGGGAACCTAAATATTCTGAGTCATCAACATAAAAGACGAAATCATTGGATGATACGTGTACAAATTGTATACAAATTGTATACGTATCATCCAATGATTTCGTCATAGGTCAACAATTATATGTATAATTGTTAACGTTTAAAAAGAAAAGTCGACTTTATTGACAGTTCTTCTCTCAATAAAGTCGACTTTTCTTTTCAAATTTGTATTCTGAACTGGATGATGGGTAGAAAAAATATTAATACAAAAAATGTCTTACATGAATAAAAGTTATTTTGTAATTTTTGACTTTATAAAGTGACAAATTAAATAGAACATTTATTTACAGATTGTGAATCTTTTTGTGGAAAATAGATTATATCAATATAGAAACCTATCTTTCTAAAAAAGGTACATAATTATGTTGAGTATAACCTTATGGCATTGCTTACTATAAAACTAGATATTATATAGTTAACAAGCAGAATGTTAAATTTCTAGTCGCTAATTCATTTCTTATTTATAATTAAGCGTCAACAAAGTATGTATATACATACGTAAACATATATTATTTTTAAAACAGGCAATTAATTATTAATTGGAATAAATATTGATATGTAATTTTAATTAAATTTATCTACAACTTGTTTCGACGTCGCGATGCGTGACGCAGGGTGTCAGGTGGCAGGGCTCCAAAACATCGGAACGCGACACCCTTCACCCAAAATTCGCCCTTTGTGAAGGTCGACAGACGTTCAGCCGGCTTTTCAGCACTATAAGGAATTCAAATTGAAATCGTGGCTGGACTTTAAACGCTCCACCCTGACAATAAGATTGTTTTTTCTCGGATATATTTTAGAATCTGCTTTTTCTTTTTAGAATAATGAATAGTTAATGAAATTTTTTTCTGTATGTAGCTAAAAACGTTATATATGAATAAGTGATTATGAATTTGACTTTCAATGACTTCTAGACGTACACACACTAACGCCCAATAATATGTACACAACTGAGAACCAGACTACTTGACTAAAGACTAATTTCGTTATATAGTTCATTTTTTTTATGAACCAGTTTATGCATTACGCATTCTTCTCTACAAATGGGACCTATATACTAGGCGCTAATAGTCAATGATGGGATCAGTATGAACTCAGACAAGTAAGTAACAGGAATTAACCAAGATGACTTTTAGAAAAGGATTTTTAGTAGCTTTTTAATGATGATAATGTAATGGTTAATCCGCTTGAGCTAATGTTATACGCTGGCGGGGTACCAGTGAAGGGTGATAGGATGAGCGGGAAGTCAGGTCTGTTTGGCCATCGTGGCAAATTTACCAATATTGACCACGATGGCTTTCGTGGAATGGATCTCGTGGAGTTCGACCTGATGAGGAGTGTGTTAGTAATATGTATTATTTATTTTATTAATATAATAATTACAATGTATGGTACATTGTAATTATTATACTAATAAAATAAATAATACATATTAGTAACACTCTCCTTCCCCCAAATCAAGCACAGTTTACCTTGCTCAAATACTATGTACTTCTCACTTATGATTAATATAAAAAGATAAAAAAGAAAATGTCATTATTAATGAAATTAATTAAGATAGATTGTACCATGAGGACGGACATATTTTATCTCAAAAAGCAGATAAAGATGGTACGACAGATATTAATAAATTCTGATTATAGTCATACTATTATTGTATTTTATATTATACTAAACATAATATATCAAGTTACAATAAACAGCTTTAATGATTTCGACGAAATGACTGAATGGTTTCGTGTGCAAAGGTTTAGGGGCGTGAAAAGTCGTAATCTCGTTGGTATCATTTCGGGGTCTCAAAAATCTAATTTATTTAAAGAGATACAATTTTGGGAATACATGACTTTTGCTCAGAATTTATAAGTAATGTAATATATGTAATATTAACATAATCAGTAAATTGATCAAGGTTATATATATAAATCTATTTACAAAGATGTATTAAAAAAAATAATGGATGAAGTCAGAATTTCATCTACCGCTTGAGGATTTGTACAAAATAATCTGTATTAGTACTTTTGTACCTGCTTCTCCCATCCAATAATTTATCTTGCAAGCTGCCTTCCTATAATGAAAGGCTTCCTATAACATATAGCTTTGAAATATCATGGCAAGGTGACTATCGTTACCAGAGGTCAGAGGTACTGGCAGCCAATATTATTTTTATAAATAAGATGTATGTATCAATAAATTTTACAATAAAAAAGATGTCATATGTTAAAAACTGCATAAAGCATTATTAAATAAATTACTTTGCTTTTACAAAAATATAATATGTTAATAAATAATAAAATGGTAATAATGAAATGATGTCAACACGTCCATAGTGTTGACATCGTTAAGACACTATGTACATTAAAAAAAAAAAATTGCCATATCCGTGGTGCTAATTGTATCTATATATCCGTTGCTGTTGATGGTTAACCTTATTTGCCATTATAGTCACATAAACAATTTGATCTATAGGCCTGAAACAGACTTTAAGTAGTGATCTGCGTGTGTACTTTAGTATCTATTTTAGCCGTCGAGCAGCTGGCCTTGTAAAATGTGTTTGGGTTGTGGGGTGCAGATTAGGCAGTAAATTTACTGGAGCTGAGGCATGACTTCTTATTCATCGCGTTGCCATTAAGATAAGGATGATGTTGGTAGAACTCATGTCCATAGTGCTGTTCATGTATATAGACAAAGGTTGAGTATTATCTAGTGGTCAGTTTGACTGCCATTCAAATTTAATCATCATTGCTTTGCCTTTAGCAAGGCAATGATGATTAAAGCAGTCAAAATTCCATTATTTGGGGTCGGCGCAGTATGTCATTCTCTTTCACTGCTCTCTATCGGTCGTCATATCTGAACATACTCTTCTTTTATTCATATCATCTTTCACACAATCTATTCTTAGGGCGTTCCCTCCCTTTACATCCATTCACATTCAAATTTAATAAAAATAAAATTAGACTAGATATTAAATGCATTCCAATATTGACACTACTGAACATTCTATTCTTTAGTAATGTCAACATTCTCGTAACTTACTACATAAACTTCTGAGGAGTCCAAGTCTTGAAGTGACAAAAGTCAAAATAGAAAGTTCCGCAAAACAAAGGGGTACGTTCCGTGAAGTTAGACTTTGTCCTTTCAAACTCTGACGAAATGACAACACTGTCATTTATTTGAAGCTAGTTTCTCTATTTCATTTCAGATTATTCTGATTCTTTGGCTGATCTTTTATAACTGGTGTTGTATGTTTTATTACTGTATACGTGAATTATTTTTCGTATTTCTGGCAATCAAAAGGATATTAAATTGACAAGATGTTTTTTTATATACTATGTATTATATTTTTATGTAATATTATTTTATCTGTGCTGGATATTAACTCTATGTAATCAATTCTTTCAGTCAGTTTTTATAGTTATTATTAAAAGATGTTACTAAAATGTACCGTCAAACTAATATCATAATTGTATGTATTTTATAATTATGTGTGTATATTCTAAATATGTAATTTGTATATATAGTTATTTTAACTTCATAACACTTCTCACTCTCGTATTATTTATTATTGTTTCACCTCGACCAGACTCAAGTCTATCAATAAGGTTTAGGATGATGAATACGAAAGTGAGCGGTATGTCTGTCTGTTTATTACCTTTTTACGATTAAGCAACGTATCTTAATGAAATTTCTCAGGAAGATTGTATCATGACTAAGAGGACATATGTTATACCTATATTTTTCTGAAAGTTTATCCGAAAACAAAATACCATACTTTTTTATATTATATCCGCATAAACGACTCGTAGGTACAAGTTTTTATTTTAGCCACAGAGTAAGGTTTTATTTAATCCACTAGGAGGCAAGTTACTCTTGTTCTAGAGTTTAATTAATTTATCTACTCGGTATCACATGAACAAGTTTGAGAATGTACAAACTTGCTCCTACACTTAGTTCGCCGAAGTGTTTTATAAAGTCAGTCACTTGGGAATTGTCTTGTATGAAGCTTGACAGGTTAACCATAATTCATAGAGGCTTTACGAACCAAAACAGAGTAACCTACTTATGCAATTATATATTTATAATAATTCTGCACTTGTTAATCTATTACATATTATAAAACTATATCTTCTGACGTATGTATCTGTATGCTCACGGTAATCTCAAACTACTGAACGGATTTTTCATGCGGTTTTCATATAGCGACAAAGTGATTTCTGGGGAAGGTTTACGTGATAATTTAATACCTTAGAGCTTTGTGTAAAATAATTTAAATACACGTACAAACCCGGAGCGCATCGCTAGTTATTCAATAAAGCTGATTTGCTATTACTTCTATTGACGTTTTGAAGTTAGATCTTTACTTTTCAACAAATTTTAAAAACACAAAAAAAATTTATATAACTAAGTAATCTTTATTTTTTTATTTCTAATACCATGAGTGTGATCGTAATATGATTTTATTCTCACGGCAGTTTCTAGAATTTGAAATCATCCATTCAGACGATATTCATAATTCGAGATGCAAAGTGTCACCCTTCAAACTTACTTGATAACCGAGTTCTAACGTATTCCCGTAAACTGGAAGTAAATAATCAAACAGAAATCTGGAAAGACAAACAACGTAGAATGGCAAATTTCGGCTTGAGAATCAAGTCATTACGCATTCACATCCTCTGTTGAAGCTCACGCATATTGGTTTTAGAAAATAAACGAATATCTAAGGGAATGTTTACCTGCCAAATACTACGCGTGATTTTCAGTACCCATAACAGAGATTAAATGTTATTACTGATGTGGTGTAGGCTCTTTAATGGGATAAAGGGTCTGCAGAACTGAATATCGAGAACGAGTATTTATCAGACGTGCGGTAACATATAAGAAAACAGGATTAATATCTAAAGTGCAGAATGTAAACACCAAAATCTATTACAAAATTTTCATTGCCTAATTTTAGCGTAAAATAATTCTAAATTTATTTGTTTCTTTGGTTGGTTCGTACTTTGTTTACTACTAATTTCGTCCGTTTAGAAGACATCTATTGATGATAATGAAACGACAACAACAAATATGGCGCCATCTATTATATAACACTTTGGGGTGTGCTATTTTTTAATTTTTTTTAGCTTATATCGGCCCATATTACATTAAAAATAAATTCTGTAAAATTTTCACCTCTGATTACTTTTACCCATTTTTACCATATTAGTCTCTAATAGAGACTCGAACAGTGTTTCGATTTTAAATATGGAATCCTGTAGACAGTTATATTTGGCTAGTCTATTGTTCGGTATAATAAGGTTAAAACAGATCGAAATTATTATTCCAAGTGCGTAGAACTGTGACATTTACTGCCAGGTTTCGCTACCAAGCAACAAAGTATTGGAACAATATTTCGATGACTCCTTATACACCTAATCAATATCCAAATATAAAGGTTTAAAAAATGACAAATGAAACAGTTAATACAGAAACTAATAATAAAAACCTCAAATAAGTTTAGTTCTCTAAGTATATTCTTTAAGTTCTATATGTTTTTAAATATTGTTTTTTATTATATTTGTAATAAATTTCATACCTCTTCACATCTCTTCCTCTTTAACTTATCACCTGTCATCTTAATGACAGATTGAGATAATTTTCCTCTAGTCACCATTAAACGATTTTATTATATGTATATATAATAATGATTCTATTTCTAATCTTCGCTATATCGTATTATGACTCAATATCCTACAATTACTACGACAATATAAAAGTGACAGTGTCGCATGGTCAACTGTAAATAATGTATAAGAATTTCATGATATAGCCAATATGGAATTAATACTTGACTTCTATTTCGAAACAAAAGATTCTATTTAAGACGTTATAATATACGCTCTTTGTTACATTGTAGTATATTAAAAAAAATACAACACAATTCCTTTATAATAGAACAAAATATTCTAATTTATGTAACTAAGCAGTTTGTATTTTAAATATTAAATGTCACGGCAATACAGTTTTGAATTCTACAATAATTTATCATTTTACTGAGTTACAATTATTATAATTTTTATAACTAGTAATCATTACAAGTTAATCAGCGAGTAATCTTTTTTAATGTTACAAAACATAATAAATTATTGTAAATATTAAAAAACATGCTGTTACTTTGATATACGCCATAAGCAATTGACACTGTTATTTACTTGTTTAATTAATATAAATTCTTCTGACGTAAAGCCATCACGACATAAATCAAAGACTGAGTGTTACCATTCCATCTAATTAACACAAGAACCTCCAAAGTTTGCTTGAGTCGACGCGAACCAAAAGTCTTGTATCAAGTTATGATTGCCGCTAGCGTACAGCACTGCGCCTTAATTTGTGGCCATAAAGTTTGCATATGAGACTGGTAAGAGCTTTGTAACATTAGATCAGTATTTATGCCATTTAGGTTATGAGATTCCTATACTGAATTACGAGATGAAAATAAGTCTATATGTCCGAAATAATGTTATAATATATGAAAATCTATTATAATATCTCATCCGTCATACTCGTGAACGAGTGGTGCTTGTAGGGAGTGGTTTGCTTTCAACACTACGACTGGTTTACTCTTATTTAGTTACTCAACCAGTTGGTTGTATTAATATTTTCTCTGTTTGAGTATTTAATTGAAATAGTGCTAGTTGGTAGTTTGTATTCACATACTTTAATTTAAAAATGTAAAGTAACAACAATTTTTTTTAAAAGAGCAACACGCAATTTATTAGTTCATTCTTCTTTTGATAAGACAGCTATCCGAATGACCGGTAGAATAAAAAAAATGTGTTGACTATTAAAAAGTGCTACAATGCAACTTTATTTGAATAAATGATTTTAATTCTAATATTATTAAAATAGAGAGCGAGAGAGAGAGAGAGAGATTTGGTAACTGGGGTAGACTACTGGTATCTCTGTAATAAAATATATGCCTATCAGTATTGGCACATACTCGTAATTAAAGAAACACTAAAAAGTCGTCTGTGAGGATACCTGTACCGTGGTCTCAACTGTGTTAGCCGTCAAGCAGCTTGCTTGCTTTATAAGCTGTGTTTCGGTTGTAGTGATTTCCTGCCTTTACACATACACTCTTTCACGAAATCCTCTTTCTTGCATGCAAGAATGTTTATGTATAAGTAGAACAAAGAGAACGAGAAAGACTGTGCGCACCGCCACCTCGCACATTCCCGTACTCTTCAATCGTAAGTGAATTTGCAACTTTTGTACCAACGGTTTTAAAGAATTTATTGTGGTAAGCTTCATTAAAAATGTAATGTTTGTTTTAATTTTAAAACCAATTACTTTAAAAATAAAATCTCGGGCTCTCTTAGTATGAAAAATCATGTACTTTTTTTGACACTGTTGCACTTCAAAACTTTAGTCGAGAACTGGCGGCAACATTGAACTGGATACTTTTTTAAATCAGTTTATGTTTGCTTACTGTATTGAATACCTTCATACATTGCTATGAGATATAAAATATATAAAAAAACAAATGGTACGAAAAGTATTATAAAATTGTTTACAGTAGTGCATAATACCAGACGCTTAATACTCTTGTTTAATGGTTGCGCGTTTATAAATTAGAATGTCTAGAGAGAGCTCGTTGTTTGTAATGCCTTTGTGTCGGTAATGGCTTGTTGCGAGCGTTCGGAGACGATTCTAACATTAGTGAACAAGATGATAAATCCTCGAACCAAACTTACTATCGACTACAATGAAACATTCTAGAATTTACTATTTCTGTATTAAGGTCCAAATTTATTTGCAGTGTTGACGCTTTACAAAACCTATCTGTGAATATTTGTGGTTCTAGACTTCGGGCAATTTAAACGTTATCATTATTTGATCTGCTCGTATGTTTCGTATCATATTATCTTAAGTCGTAGTTGTTTTAAGTAAACGTATATTGGTTTATGTTGTAAATAATTCTATGCATACAGATAGATAAATTTGCCAATAATATATGTACCTAGTTGTTAGAATTTGATATTTTGTCTGTTAATTAAAATGTTTATTCTTTAAGTAATTGTGATCCGAACTGTGTAACTAGAATATATATATGTCTGTATGTGTAACTATAGGTACTCTGTGCAAGATCGACTGTGTGGGCCACTCTGTCTCTCTTATTTCTGCTGCTAGTCAGATTGCTGTGTAAGCTTTGTTTCAGTAAAAGGGCATACCTCAGTTCTCTGAAATTTGATTCCATTAGGGATAAGACGGACATTGCAAGATTAAATGATGTTCAAAATGATGTTCACGTATAGGTGATGAACTATGAGGTGACTAGTCAGATTTTACAGTTAAATAAAAAAATAACAACTTAATATTATTTTCAGCTAGAATAGTTAGGTATATCAGCAGATCAACAGCTGACAATGTGATCGATGGATACGATATTGCAGACAGATTACTAAGCAAATGAGACATCTTTGTTTGTGATTAGTCATGGTGAGTTTGTATTCAGACACAGATTAATCGATGTAGCAGTTAAATGGTCCCCTTGTTCCACGCTAACAATAACTGGACGGAACTGAATTAGATTGCAAAATTCCAAGGGTCTGTCACATGTTTATCTCGAAGCTACAACCTCAAACAATTTAAGATACTGATATGAAATTGCTAGCTGTAACCCTCGACGTTACTTGGGTAATATATCATACCCAGTAAATTCACTGCCTATCTTAACCTACAAACATATACATAGCTGTGTTTCAGTTGGAGTGTAAGATATACTAGTGATTCGACACAACACTGAGACATAATATCTTAGTCCACCAGAATAGTAGTGCAACTGTAGCACTGTTCATGTATATAAAGGACGATTTTTCTTTTCTTTCGGTTGATAAATGATTCTGCGCTAACGGTATACGCTGACGAGACTTCATTAGAAGATGATTCTCCGGACCTGACCTCATGTCAGGTCAATTAGCTAAATCATAACAAATTCAACAGGAATTTGTCATGATGGTTTCCAGGGGGAACAGCGTGGTTAACCTGATATACTGATGACCCTATTGCTAGCAATGTACCATATATTACTAGCTTGTTAAACGACTAAGGACAGTTACCGCTTACCATCAGATGGTCCGCCATCTTTTTTGCCTTTACAATTGCATAAAAAATTGTATAAGCTTTATTTGGATAGGCACTGACACACACATTATACACCTACTCATCTCTTGTAGCAAGCCTTTCTCATACATAGATTAACTATGCAATTAATTACCATAGACAACCACATATGAGTAGAATATGTCGAATAATTATATTAATAAACAGTAATTAATAGGCTGTATTGATGGTGGCCCAAGTATTAACATTGTAGCGATTTAATTAATGAGGACACGCATTGCGGTATCAATTTTATGTACACAAAATTTGGTACGATGTACAAACATACGAATAATAATTTTGTATATTTTTTAAATGTCACCACTGGTTATTTATAATAGGGCACAATTTCGTAGGCATCACAAATACTATAATTGATATTTAGTACAGTACATTGAAATCGAGGTGGTTGAAAATTTAGCCGTATAATTATTAATATTTAGATGAATAAAAATAGGATTACTATTTTTCATTTATATAATCGGAATAACAAGAAAGTAAAGAGTTCATATGATGAAAAGCGGTAACGGTTGGCTAGGGCCATGAACGGTACCATGTACAAAACATTACGTTACTGTCTGATTGCTGTACTGTGAATTACTGTCTAAGAACAGAATATAATTTACAGCCTGGTAGCTATGTCGTTGCCGACATAGAAATCATAAAATGAGAATAAAATGAACTTTATAAAAATTTTCTCTCGGGAATTTTCCATTAAATTAATTGACGCAGGTTTGATACGCTACCGCTTGTGATTTAAAGATTGTTTTAAGTGCCTCTAATTGCATTATTCGTGGCAAAATCCTATAATATTCTATTTTAGATACATAATCTTTTGCTTTTATATGTAGCTTTTGCTTAAAGATTATATAGCCCTGCTCTATAAATTACTACCATGTTGACAAGCAAAATAGAATTACTATTAAGTCCTCGGATAAGATATGATTTAGTTTCTACATAATGTAGCACAATTTTAATATTTTTGTCTACAATATTATAAGTGTAATGACAAATATTTGTAAATGTACATATAGTAGATTTACAATAATCTATACTAATATAGTGTACATTCGTTATTATTACATACGTATATATGTTACATGAGTTATTTTGTTTGTTTCGTTGAAAGCGCTAATCTGAGACTCTATCTGTTCAAATTGTGAAGTTATTCCACTGTTGGATAGCGCATTTATCGAGGATAACTGTAGGTTACCAAACATCATCATCATCATTAATAAGAGCGGAGCAGCAGTGAACAATATTGCAAAAACGGGTAAGTATTACACGGCTTACAAAAATATGTTTTAAAATTGCTTCTTTCCTTATTGTTAGGTGGCTCGTGATACCGAGTTTCACTTGGTTCCATAAAATGCCAGAAATCGATGCTTCTTGGTCATAACTTTTGTCGATACATGTATCACAACAAAGGAATTGGAATTGAAATTGCGGTTCGATTCAAACGCTCGAATTGCCCCTCAGTTGCATACACTCTACAATTTCCTCGACCCTTGGAGAGTAAATACTATCAGTAAACATATCAATGTCGTAGGCATGGCTAAACGTATTTACAGAATATAGAAGTTCTGTTTGTATTATGTAGAAAAGGTTAAGGTTAAAGCGAACTGAACATTGACCTAAAATTAGACCAAGATTAATAATTCATACCAATATTGTTAATGCTAAAGTATGCCTGTCATGCCATGTTGTTACATTTAGTTAATGTAGAGAATGCCATTTGGCATTAAGCTCGCCTTTTGTACACATGATTTTGTACAATAAAGAATAAAAAAAAAAATACATAGGTATGTATTTAATATTATAATTTATGCCAAGTTTTAAAATTTGTATCGCAATTTTTTTCTAAGTTGTTTGTTTATCTGTCATTTTTTTAAATTATTGTTATGAGTGGTGCCCTTTTTCTTATTCATATTAGAGCCAATGAAAGCCAGTAGCATAGCCGTATAGAATATTTCATTCATACGTACTTCGGCAGAAATTGTATTTATACATCGACTGAAATTTTCATATTAAGTAATTTTGAGTACTTAAATCTAGCAACAAGGTTTTATATCATATTAATTATTTAATAACGTTATAAGTTGATAGCAGTAGTCTAAAATGTAGACTTGTTTTAAAAAAGAATTTCACTATTAATATTTTTATGAAGCACACTGTATTCATTACGATCCTGTATAAGTAGGTAATTGTACAAATAGAGAAACATTAGTTAAGACTCGAAATCGCCCTTTCATTTCCATACAAGGCTGGTTTAATCCGCGTCCCAACCCTATGTCATACCATTACTTTATTATTAGTCGGAGTATCATAAAATGCCTGCTCATGAACGTCACGGGTCTACCGATTCAAGATATATGAGGTGCCTACTCAAGTATTCTATTTCCGACGCATGCCCGAGATATGTAGTTCCACTAAATTATTACTAAATGGATTCTCTTTGTAAGAACTAGAGATAATAGAAGTATGTATCTTTATGGAATTATATAAAGTCTAGTTTAGTGTCTAATGTCACTTATATTCAGTGTTGCCAGATGAGAATTCGGTATTCCTTCCAAATTTTGTCCAAAAGTCTCCAATAAAAACATCTATATCCCGACTAGACGATGTTTCGGCTGCAGTCTGTGAAACATGAGATCTTAGCCCTCAGGAATAACAGCGCATGAATTGTGCTACGGATGTTAAATAACGAAACAATGACCGTGGTATTCGTTTTGGAAGTCAATATACTATGAAGTAAATGGTTACAGAGCCAAATATATGATAGAGATTAGATTTTTTTTCGTAACAGGCTAAGTGTTCTAATATTGGCAACCCTGACCGAACAGATTATGATGGCGGCGTTGTCATAGCAACCGCAACAAGATGTACGCCGATCCGACTGCGACAACCAATTAGTCTGTGGATGCAATGCACCTGCTTTACTCATTTGCTTTTCGAGCAAGCCACCTCAATGTCTTAATATTAATATCCTCTTTTGAATTAATTTACATTTATATCTTCAGTAAACACAATATTAGAATAATTTATATTCTGAAAATTTATAATAAACGACCTTGACGTATGATAATAATGGCGATATAATAAAAAAATATCAATCGCATATTTTTTTACATGAAGTTTATTCTTAACTACCTACCCACCGGGGCTTCACACAGATGTAAATATATGCATGTATATAAACCTTCCTTTTAAATCACTCTATCTACTACTATTAAAATCAGTTGCGTAGTTTAAAAGATCTAAGCGAACAGACAGCGGAAGTGACTTCATTTTATTATATTATTAAAGATTATTATTTATACTATTAAAAACTAGCTTTTACTCGCGACTGTGCTTTTTTTATAATAAATGGTTATATCAGTCCTCGTAATATTGTTTATCTTCATGTAATTGAAACGTTGTTTATTGCCGTTTGTATTTTAAGTTATATAAAAAATATATTTAGACAGAATAACAAAAGTATTGTTTAAGGTAAGAATTTCATAAATGAATAATAATGACAAAATTGGTATGAAATTGAAAGAGGAAAAAAACGCATTCCAATGGAAATAAAACAAATTAAGTCTGCTCAAATATTAAAATTATATCGTAACAATAGAGTCCAATTGAAAATTTCCTGTGTTTTTGTAACCGACGAGAAAAGAAATAACGAAATTTTTGACGTGAAAGACTTCCTAGTACGAGGGGCCTTTTAAACTTTATTCCAAGGAAATAAAACTTTTAACAGGAACTCCCGTTTGGTAAGACACTGGTTACTCCTATGGGACAGCTTTCTTTTAGTGGCAACATATTACACTTGAAGACAAATAAACTCAATATCATATTATACTTTAATTTATCTGAATGTAGCTGAAAATGACGTGATTTTTGCGATAATTTTCTAGAAAATGATATAACTGAATACAATCTATACATTTTGTATGTATATGTTTTGTTGCTAGAATGAAATGAAATGTCTGTACATAAAAGACATACGATAGAAACTACTATCGAGATATCGACGTAAAATAACTTCAAAATTTGGATTAATAGTTTTTGTTGCAAATTTCACGAAAATATTATGGTTCGCTTAATATTTCGTGTTTGTTTTATTCCAATACCTTATAAAGAAAAAAATATATGGGTAAGAATTGTAGGCTTAGCTAGTAGTGAATAAAATTTACAAAATCTACACATTTACATATAACTATGTAGTACAATTATGTTGTAAAGCAACTTGTACTTGGACAAATATTTTTATGGTAAAGTAGATATAGTCACTGCTATACTATAAATATAAAAAAATGTTTTAATATCTTTAAAAAGTATTTCTCTTATCAATTGATTAGAGAAATAAATTTTAAAGATATTAATATTGCAAATGTTTCGCTTATTTATTATAATTTTATTCTATTTCTTTCTTATTATACAGTAAATATAAATTTTGGAAGATCGTTTCTAAAATTTGTATATTTTTTAAGAACATTATTAAATACTGGTTTTAAAATGAGGTAACCAAATAATTTGGCCCCAAGTTGAAGTACTCATGCATCCAACTTGCTTCGCCACGTACGACTGAGAGTCAGCGATGTTTTCCTTTCATACACAGGAAGTTTCGCCTTTAAAATCGTCCCAACCCTTTCATGTGGAAGACTGAAATATCCTTTTTGGGGTTGAATGAAATCTGTTTTACTTCAATTAATTTAATGTCACGTACGGGCAGCTTTAAGGTTTTTCATAAATGGAAACATTTCTTGTAAACTTGAATAAAGTTAGCGTATATTTGTATTCATTATGTAATTAATTTTATACTTCTCATCATTTGTTGATACTCTTTATAAATTTCTACTTTAATTAAAATTTAATATAAATTAAAATTACATTGCTGAAATGTTCTACATGTTTACAATAATACAGATTCATTATAAATTCAAATTTGGAAGAATAGAGTGACTACCAGCATATGCTATTACAAAAGAAAAAAGTCTAATCAGTGTTCGTAACCTGAACAGACCAGTCCCATAAGCTGCTGCTTCACGCGTATGACGAATTTTAAAATAAAATAGTTAAACTCTTGGTATTAAGTAAGTTGTATATACAAAAGGTAGGCCGCGCTTCACGCCACATCATATGATGACGTGATGACCATTGTGCTCTTCATGTATGTAGGCAATGGTTACCACTCACCATCAGGTAGACCAACAGCTTCCAATTACATAAAAAAATATAAACATCCAAGAGATCCTAGCAATATTGCGCTTATTTATTTAGAAGCAGGGATGTGCACTTACACAAACAAAAACAGGATCCGATTAATGAAATACCAACTTTATCAGAATAGGGTAGGGTATAGAACAGTTTGTTATTAGTTTCTTTTATTCACTTTGTGGAGATAGACGGCGAATGGGTGTGCGGAACCACGCGTGGTCCCGAGGAAATCGCTATGTTTTATTCTATTTGCAACAAGCTTATCGGTAGATAGGAAATATTGTGAGGGATTTCTGAAGATCTTTAATATGAAGGCTACAGAAATGGAGTACGTGATCACTTGGGAACAATGTTGTGAGAAACATCGTATGCGTGAATGTATTGTACATATATACATATATAACGAGTCTGATATCGAAGAGATTGCAAGGCGTCGTTTAGTCATTTATTTGTATTTAAATGAAATTGACATTATTTTGGCATATCCTTGTAATTATAAAAAAAACAAATACTTCAGTAGAATAAATAAATGTTAAAATAAATACATACATATATTTTTTTTCTATTCAATACTGTAAATGTAAATATTGTGTCATTGTTTCTTTACATAAATATTAAAAAAGCAGTATGGCATTATTTTTATTAACTGTGAAAAAATAAAAAATATAGCATTTAGTTCTTGATAGTTGTTTTCAAATAAAGTAACTAGCCGAACTATAATAGTTTTAATGGATAAAAAAAATACGTGAATTTGAGCAACAAAAAATATTCTAAAGAAATTAAGTGATCTGCGTCACAATTTCCTTGTTTTGATCGTAGCGTAACGTTATATAGCATATAGCTTTTCTCAATAGATGGTCTATACGAAACTATTTTTTTTTTAATTCGAATAGTAGGTTTATGAAATTAGCGCGCTTAGTCATCAAACAAAGTCTTCAGCTTTATATTTAATTTGACTCAGGGTTATCTGTGTGTATAGATTGCAACTGGAAGATTGTCTGAAAAGAAAACAGACAAAATTGAGTAATGTCTCCAAATTGTGTATTAGCTTAATTTCATCTTCATATGTCCGCTGTCTGTTCGCTTACATCTTTTAAATTACTCTGTCGAGTATTCAAAAGATTGACTCTATTGAGTGATTCAAGAGGAAGTTTTATATAATACATGCGTGTTATGATATATAACAAGCCGAGAATTTCAAAGATTTGTAATGCATCCGGGTAAAGCCGGGTTGGGTCATTTGTTAAGTCATAAATAGTTTTCACCTGCAACCCGATTATGTTAGGTTTATTTTATTAAGTCACATGTGGGTACAGTTACGCCGTGGGTATGCGATAATTGCGACATAAACAGAGGCTTATGTTATTAACACTGCGTAAATGTTTACGTTTGCGATTATTCACCAAACAATATGCTTTACAATCTCATTACAGAGGAGATTAAATTTTCAAATTATCTCGTATCAGAGCGCAGGTGTTTTGATATTCAAAATCATGTGATGAGCAAACTTTAGATTTATCTTAAAAAATTATAGTGATCGAAATTTGTCGATGTAATAAATGTAATATATTTTTTGACTGAGAGTTTCTACGAAATCGTCTGAGTGGGCACCTCTGGGCAAACTGATTTAAAGACTAAGCAGCTTGCTTTGTAAGCTGTGTTTCCGATGAAGGATTTTTATTTATTTTGTTGTTTTTACAACTAAATATAAAATAAAAATGAAGAGTTTGTTTGTAATTACAAATTAACAGCTTTTCACTAAATACTACTGCTACTTACACAAAAATAAATTTTATAAATTATTGGCAGTCTGTCTATTCTTGCTATTCTTTCAAGTAGCAGGACTGATTTTGACGGAACTTTCAATTACAGATAGCTAATGTTATAAGGAGTAAATTAGGGTATTTTTATTTTATAAATGTTATTTAAAATAAAAGAAAAAGAAAGTTAAATTCCGTGCAGACAATGTCATGAAACAATCGTGAAAATAGTATTACCAATATACATAAAAAATATTACAATTATGCAAATATGGATCATTACATCCTTGCAAGCTAATAATTCTATAAACAAGTAGAGATTAGCGAACTCGACTTCCATAGAGCGTCGGTTAATACTCGTAAAATGGAAATTGGATCATAACAATATTACCATAAATAAGCTTTAACTTTGTAATAGTTATTCTAACTAGCAATTATGTCTCTCACGCAAAAGTTATCTACAAAATACTGGCACAAAACAACTGTACATAAATCTGGCCACTCGACTCGCTACAGTTTAGTGTCTATGCCAGGATAATATTGCAAGATGCATATAATGACTGCCATTGTATCGTGGATGTGGCTGCTTAATTAACGTTACCACATTTTATGTAAAAAGATCTATTTATTCACATATCTATATAGTGACCTTGATTAATTGAGATTAAAAGTAGCCATGTTTGCTATTCTAATTGCATAAAAGACAAAATAAAAATTTAAATAAAATATAATGAAAAACATGTTTTTTATGCAATTAGAAATTTATATATTTATAAAAAAACCATATTACTAATTAGGAAAGTAATAAGTAGTTAAATTAGTTCCAGTCTATTAATTAGTTTTGTCGATACTACGAAATAAAAGACATAGGTTCCTGTAAGAAAAAATATGTAAATAAAATAAAATAGTAAAGATGTGTTCTAATCGATAAGTGACACAAAACAATATATATAAGATATAATAATTTCAATTTATTATCAAAAAATCTATTCGGAAACACCAGGTAATAGACTTTAAACGAAAAGGCCATCTTTTGCACATCTGTACATTTAGTTCTTTTGGACTTATAATTTCAGTAGGTAATAAAACAATTTTCTTACTTACTTATAAAAAAACTTATACAAAATTCTTAGCAATTTTTCTAGGAAATTTATCATAGCAATGTTCTAATATACAAAACATAGAACTTATAGATACGAGTTAAAAGTTCAGATTGATGGGAGTATAAAATAATATTAATATAAAGTTAGTAATAATAAAGAAGTAGATTCATGTAACTGAACTTTGTAGCTTTATATACACAGTTATGTT
The DNA here is from genome assembly GCF_030625045.1 of Achroia grisella. Classification (NCBI taxonomy): domain Eukaryota; kingdom Metazoa; phylum Arthropoda; class Insecta; order Lepidoptera; family Pyralidae; genus Achroia; species Achroia grisella. The sequence goes on from NW_026712999.1 coordinate 1,688,428, forward strand.
CAAAAACAATATTCTTCATTATTGTCTAAGACAATTTGCATATTTTGCAGATATCTTGAGAATAATATTGATATTATTGTTGCATAACTAAGGCAAGTTGAAATGAAACTACACTAACTAAACTACTTGCCTTAGTTATGGAACAATAAACTGCTTGAACTGTACTTTACAATTATTATGACTAAATAGTATCCCGCCCCGGCATCGGACGGGCTCAATAATCCATTTTGAAACTGCGTTGATATGTCAGTCAGTAATGTTCTTCTTTTATTAAAACGAATGAAACGAAAAGATATCTTATAAAGTGCTCGTTAAAATCAAATGTAGTGAAGGACAAATTTGTTCAAAATTAAGTACTTATAATAAAAAAAGTATTTAATTAGGATTAATATCATGTTTACAAAAACACCTACGCAAATAATATATTATTTTAAAACAAATTTGATTATCATAATGCTAAATGCTGCATACATGCTATAGATATGTTGTCGCCGAATTTTACCGTAGTTTTCATTTCACATTCTTTACTCTTACGCAGCAAGCTGCTTGGAGTCCTAAATAGGTAGATAATAAGAGACAGAGGTGCTTTTTGTCCACCTATTTCTGCCGCCACACACAGACGACTTTTCACAAAGTCTACCTCGATGAAATTTAATACTTTTATTACTTCATACTATTTAATTATAAGTTAAAGTAATAAAATAGACTAATGTGTTGCGTATTTTTGCATTCTCGCTCAGAGATGAAATACGAAAATAAGCCTTAAAGTGATCTAATATCGCAAAACGCGGGCCTTCTGGCAATTATTTATTAACTTGGCAAATTCGCAGTGGATGCTCACCCTTAGTGGGTTATTTATTCCATTAACTGCCGTTGTGCCGGTTTGTGATGCAATAATATTTGCATTGCGGACTTGCTTCTGTTTTGTTACACTTATGCCAACGGGATGCTGGCGCGATTTTGTTAATTTTGTAGAATCTTTTTATGAGTAGACGGGTTTCTGTTACGTCAAATTCTGTTCTGAGCTAGGTTGGCCAACTTTGATAATTCTTTTTTCCGGATTTATTCGATGAAAAATAGGGACGTACAAATAATATTAATATAAATAGTTGCATATCAACAATATAGGATTTATAAACTGTACCATATGTATTTAAATTAGAGACTACACATCGTACATATGTACATATAGCATATTAGTACTATCTTACCAGTACTTGTACTAAATTAAACTAAACATTATACGGCCTTTATTTGCTTATTGTACATATAAATCATTAATGAATGTATATTTCCAGATTCGGAACATTTATAATTTTTCGAATATGTAATAAAAAAAATATATATTCCTCATACATATTTTTTATTAAAATTCATGAGACATTTTACTAAAATTAATCAGCATTATTTTCGCAAGTTGCCTTGTAAGCGCTGTCAACAACTTATGTTATATAACAGGGTTCAATTAATAATAAATACATATATATGTCAAATAAAGGACAATAATGGGAACTTCATCGGGACACGGGACTACGATCTGTAATCGAGACATTCCGTTTACATTAGGACTGTTGGCTACCCTATCTGTTGGGATTAATAAAGTTAGGTACGCAATGTAAAACATACTTAGTTTGTTTTTGTAATCGAAACCGATATTTAGTTATGAATGAGTATTTATTATTCGTTATATTTACTTAATAAAGATAGTATTTCTATCATCCCCTGTGGCGCTAAGATTCTAGAAATGAAATGGAGATGTAACATCAATAAAGAGTTCAATATACATAAGACAGATACCTATTAGTTTCTCAGTAATGTTAAGTTCAGTATCTACACGCTTATAGTTGCTAAGATTAATAAATTATATCATCGCAATCTGCGAATGATGAAGAGGTGGTACAGAAAGACCGTGGGGCGACGACTGCAGACTGACGATTATTTTCGCTTATCGATTTGACGTGATAACTACAAATAAAATTTATTCTTTTTATTAAATTATTTAGGTACCTTTCAAACGTAAAAATTCAATTCTTTTATATATTCCAATAAAATCATTGAATAGAATCTAGTATTTCTCCAAGATATCTGACCAGAGAATATATACGAACATATTTTGAACCATAATAATAACAACCAATACATCGATCAGGCTAGTTAATTTCTATTACTAATCCTATTCATAGTGCTTATATCTTGATGTTATCTTGTGCTATAATTGTGTTCTTTTACTTGTAAATTCTAGTGTTTGGTTTAATATTGTGTTCGATATGTTACAGCAAGTTCTAGAATTTTTAGCACTTATTTGTTTTGTGTTAACTTATGTTTTGTTAGATACTGAAAATCATGGCAATGTTATACACGACTTATTAAATAAAAGAGGCGCTATTATAACTAAATTTACTTTGTTTAGAAAATAATTTATACAATTTGTAGTTGTAATAGCTACAATTGATTTGTGTGATAGTTTTCAAAAATCTCAACTGTTATTTGATCAGTTTTAAAATGTTAAGAATTGGTTAATCGAAATTAGTCTGAACTTTGGACGATTATTACTATGATTTCATAGATGATGATGGAACGATGATAATAATCATCTATGGTCTATGACAAGGGTTTTAATAAAATTCATAAAAATAAGTAACTTCCTCATTATGGCAAATTAGTCATAAATTAGCTAATCTTTAGAATTCTATATCTGCTCTTTACAAATAAATATCAAACGAATGAAGACTTTAGCGCTGTAACGTAAAATCGTCAAACAGGAGTTGGCTTTTAAGCAAATTTCTAAGGTTCATTGTTAGCACTCTGCAAAACAACGCCTCTCTAATCAAATATTAACAAACAAAAAAATCTGCCAGAAAGAGTGACGTCAGATTAATCTTAAAGCTAATATGATATGCGCATCTTTGAGTACAAGAATCTCTTCTACAAAAGGGCCGTCGTAAAAGGTGGACATAAACAAAATTCTTTACCATGCCATGATCATACGGTTATAGTGAATGGGGAATATATATTATGATATATTATTTATGTCACTAGACAGGTAAATGCGTGACTTCCTCGGTAGTCTAGCGGTTTAGCATATCGCCTTATTTCTGATGGTCGCGGGTTCTATTCCTTGCACAATGTAAATTTGTATGATTTTGAGAATGAATATGATTGTGTGTATTAGTTTGGGTGTTTTCTATGTATATTATGTATGTAGGTATTTTTAGGTATTTGCTATATATAAAATTATCTAGTGCCTATTATCTAATACAATCTCTTATATTTTGGTACTAGATGGACCTGTGTGAATTGTACAGGGTAAAAAAAAACACGCTGACCGTCGACTTAATGAAAGAAGTAAAAAGTTTACGAGTGCGGACTAGTAACGTAATATAATAATAATAATAAATAACCCTGGACAATTACAACAGCGCCATCTAGTGCCATGGTAAGCAGAGCTCGTGTTATGAGTACTAGACAACTAACTTGTAAATACATAGAAAACACCTAGACCAATACAAACAATCATACTCATGTATAGAAATGTTTGAACCGTGCGAGGAATCGAACCCGCGACCATAGGAAGTAAAGCGGTGTGCTAAATCGCTGGACCACCGAGGCTGTCAATAATATAATATTAGTCATTAAATTGGTTAAGCCTTACGATAACGTTAATACTGAGAAGTGATACAGGTGTTATGTTAACTAATTCGTGGAATACAATATCTATACGTATAGTGAAGTGATTCAGCTCGTATATGTATAAATATATTTACAGGGTTTCATTATTACATATCCTTCAATGTCAAGATCGTTTATATCGATTAAATATGAAACATTAATAATTGAATTAGAGAAGTGTTACTTAGACGAGGTCATATTCATATCCAATCGGTTACAGGTAAATACCAAATAAAATGGTTCGTTTTTAATTTGTGTATACATACGTAAGAGTAAGAAAATCAGGAGATCTTCATTTATTGTTATTCATCACCTTTCATTTATTGTTATTGAGTTCCTGATATTTCGGCACTGTTACAATTGTCATGATCATGGGTAAACTGATTGTGTTTTTAAAGTTCTACCCGCGGTTGTTCAAGTAATTGTGATTGACTGGAATAAAAAGAGTAGTTTATTAGATATCTTTGTTCAAATAGGTAGATGTACTATTATAATTACCATTGAACAATACACATACAATAATAACTTACATTACATTAATTAATTTTTAATTTTATCATCTATTTCATTTTCTAATCAATCATTAATTTACATTAACTACTAATAGCACTTTATCCATAGATAAATCTATATTAATATGTCTGACTTTTGTTTGTGTGTGTCTTATTCCAACTTAACTGAAATTTGACCTAAAATATAGATTATATTTTGAGAATAGACATAGATAGTCTGTGTCCGTCCTCAAAATATATTTAATGTACAATTCATCTTAAAGAAAGCAGAGAAAGTCGCGAGTAATAGCTAATAAGATTTAAAGAAAATAGGTAAATATAAAACGTGATCTTATCGCTAATACAATCTCGTCCAGAGGTTGTATGTTTTCCCCATCCCAAGCACTACGTATTAACCTAATTTTGTATAGTCTGGTTAAGCCTTTAAGGCGAGGCTGCGTAACAGAGAAACAAACTAAAAAATAGTTTTGTTTAGCATCCATTGACGCCGTACATCACATCATGCACACATAAAACACACGATCCAAATTCATCTCAGTGAGTAATCGCATAAAATGTATTATCAAGAATAAATCCAACCCCTCACCAATTCCATGATGTTAAGTGACCCCGTTTTATGGTCTATAAACTTTTCTTTTGAATACGTGGCGATATTTGCCTCGACTGAATTTTGTATGACTCTCAAGTCGACGCATTACGTTATGAATGTTATGACGAATAAAATATAGCAAAGTGTTATAATATATCTTTTATAAGAGACGTAGCCGTGTCTGTATTATAAATAATAAAAATTTGTACACGTAGTACCTACTTGTACCGAAAAAGTATTTTTTATAATTTTTATTTGTTTTAAAGGCATCTTAAACTATATATGTTGTAGTAAATAGTTATCATGCCCAGGCTATTATTATAATTTTACATCTAGAAATAATAGCAACTTTAAATTTATTATACAACTATATATAAATGTAATGGGGTAAAAAAACAGTTTACCACATTGTGTTATAAATGAGTATTTATTCAAATAGAAACGTTACCTGTGAAATATACGGATACAGAAGAAGTTTCTGGAAATATACTCTTCAAATATGACATTATGAAAAGAGGTTGTTCATAATGATGTGGTTATATCACACAGGTAACTTATTTAAAGTGCGCCCTAAGAAGGGTTTTTAGGATATTCAAGAGGTTTGAAGCAGGGAAGGTCACGAAGCAGTTATTTACCTAATAAAAATTATTGATTGACCTTACAAGTAGGTATAGGCATATGAAAATTTGCTACAAAATAAGTAATGGGTAACATATTTCTGTATCATTTTCCTTATATGTAGTGAAACCATTAAATTAATTGGTTTCCCTTGGCACTGGAACTACTAAAAGCCGAAGTCTTGAATTGATTAAAACTCCAAACTGTCGGTGGATAAATTTATGTTGAAACTTTTAGTTTATAGTGTTTTGGCACTAGCAGGCCAATACAATGGCATAGTTGCGACGATATATACTAAGATTGGTGCTGCCTTTAGATAATATTATCTATCTATCTATATATCTTCATTCTAAGTATATTTCGGGATATAGAAGAACCGACCATTAAAAGCCTTTTTTTTATTCTTTTATAATATTTTATTGTTCCAACATTGTAAGAACATGAATAAAATTAAAAGATATAATATTAAAATAAGTACAAGTGGGCATCTTATCGCTAATGCAATCTTTTGCCATACAACCTTAGGAAAGAGAGTAGGACTAGTTATAAAAGACTATTTTTAACACATAAAGTAGATGACGTCTAAGTGAAAAAAGATAATAAAATAGAGTGTAAATAAAATTGTCTTAAAACATATAATAAATATTTATTTTTTCGTTTTTACTCACAGTTTTATATACAACTTTTTATTCATTAATTTTATTTATTTTTTACGAATATATTGCGATTTTGGAAACTGCTATATTTACTGGCTTTTGATGTTCCATTAGTTAGAGCCAATTTAAATTGCATGAAAATACTAATAAAGTTATTATTTTTATATCTTTTAGGTTCTTTTATATTTTTTACTTTTTATTTCGATTTCTTTAGCATTTGAGTTTAAATTGACCGTACTCGATATTACCAATTGATAATGTTACAATTATATTACGACTCATTTCACACGAAATAGTCTGCTGATAATAATAGTCTAGTCAGTAAGGTATTACATATATGTAGGTAGTCAATACGTAGTAGGTATGTTATTAAATAAACTTAAAATAAAATTATATACTAACGTATGCATAGTGCTGTTTATGCATAAAGACCACGGATACCACATACCACCTGTAAACGACGCGCGCCGACCTTTTTTAAATATTATTTATGTTTTTATTTTATTTCGTACGAAGAGGTAAAAAATATCGTATCAATTTGCACTCACAATCAAGTATAAATATAATAATGATATCTTATTCTTAAATTGTTTCAACAAAAAATAATCATTAAATAGATTAATCAGATAAAATCTTATATGACTTAACTTACAGATACAATAACAGAATCACATTAACAAACAAAAGACTTATTTTCTTTAAAGATAGTTAAAAATATAAGAAGCCAGAATTTACCTTGGTCTACTAATATTTCATAATAGCTGATGTTGACAACAAAACAACAAAACTAACCGTTAGACAAGCTGTTCACACAACAGGAAGGGAATACACCGACATTTGTAAAGTTATTATTGATTTTATTCAGTACAGTAAAAGTTTTCTGTGCTGTAAGAGAATAGCAGCTTTTGTAGCTAACTTGTCCATTCCACTCGGTTGCAGAGTATATTGCAAGACAAATTGTGAGTCCGCCAAGAGCGATTTGTTAAATTCGCATGAATGTATACACATTTGATCCAGGAATATTTGAAATATTTTATTTGTATCCTATATATACATGTGAGTGAGTGACGACCACGGACCGGAACACGCACCGTGGGAAGGCCTCCGACGAAGTGGACCAATGATCTGGTCAAGATCGCTGGAAAGCGTTGCGAGCGGTGCTGGACCGATGGTTGTGGAGATTTTTGGGGTAGACCTTTATTCAGCAGTGAACGTATTCCAGGATGAAATAATTATGATGATTTTTTTATGTGACTGGTAAGTCAAATTAGTTGATATTTATAAATAGAAATTATAATATTTTAGCTATAGTATCGTAGGAATTAGTCAAAAGAAATTTAAAGGCACGTAGTACAAAATTAGAAACTAAATAACAACATTTCAAACAGTAAATTGAAGAACGAAATCACGACTTGTTCTACAAGTCGTGACTTCGTTCTTCAATGTATTCAAGAATTTTGTTTTTTAGTGAGATTTGCTTTTCCGTATTATTAATATATTACTTAAAGTGTACCTAATAAGTAAAACAGTATACTTTTCATAGTTTAGAACTAAATGGAGCGCAGATAATTTTTATTTAATTTATTTATACTAAATTGATTATATTATCTTGTTATTTCCCTGTAAACGAATTAAATGTTAAATACATTATTCGACAGCTACTTTACTTTTAACCGTATATTAATTCTATATAGGGTATTAATAAGTATTGAATTCATTGATATTAATGGAACTACTCACTAAGTATCTTGGACAGCAATTTATATATAATCTTGTATAACCACAAAATAATAGTCATAAGCAAAGATAACATAAGCGGGTAATTGAATAACTTATATATTTATTTATTGTACAAAGTCTATAGTCACATACTTTAGTTACAATACAGAATTCAGTGTTATTGCAATCGTAGTTTCGTAAAATAAAAATGAAATGAAATGATTGCATATCTCTTAAACTTTATTTAAATTGATTCAAGTTCTTATATGTAGTATTAGTATTACTTATCGAAATATCCGAATAATTTTAACAACGTAAAACTTATAAGCATTATTATTAAACTTTGCCAGTGTGACAATATTAGTAAGAAGTTGTTTTGTTATTTTTTTCTTATATTATTATTTCCAGCTTGTCTACATTTCTTTTATTTAATTCGGTTTCAGACCTCGTTTCAGTTGATCTCAGTTGTCTCATTTGATCCAGAGAGTTGATGCATTTTTAAAACAAAAAGAGCTCTATTTACATCTGCCCAAGTCAAGTGTGTTCTTAAGAGCCGGGCTCAGCTAAATCTCCTCAAATTAAATTTTAGGCATGATAAATCTAACAACATTAAAATATTCAAATCTTGTTCATAACTGCTTTGAGCTGTCTTAATGTGAATCGTTAAATCGGCAGCGGCTTCTTTACTTTTGTAATCCAAATGATTGGGGTTTATTAGGCAAAGGAATAAAGCAACGATTGATTTGAATAATTTTGAATATGGAACCGGTTTGCGATCGGGATAGGGTTAAGTCTTTGGATTTTACGCTTTACGCCTATTGTATTAAAGCGATTGCAATATCTAGGGCAAGATGTTATATATATATATATACTTTATTACACTTTTAAATACAAGATTTTACATATTTTGTTAGCTATGAATCGAATATTTGCAAAGAAATAGCTTTCATTATGATCATAGATATTTACTATTAAAGGCAATAGAATAGTGATATTTACCTATTAGAAATATTACCTACCTAACTTTCAGAAGTCCAGTCATTGAACTTGTGTACGAACTGAATATAAAGCGAAATAGAAACTTAGTCCTATTGATGAAATAGAACGCTGACCATATTATATAGAAATTCCTTGAAAGGATGAACAGTATTCATGGAAACGTTTTACAACAAAGTGTTTCCAATACTCCAGGAAATTAGTTGGTTTCTGATACTTACAATAGAATATAATATAAAATGGATTTTTTTTCGCATTCAGCCTTTATTTAGGTTAATAACCTTTATGTTCGAGCTTTCAACCTCGACTGGTGTCCCGACAGCATATACCGTTTTCACAAGTAGGTGCACCATTTCCTAAGAGTGCTCCATAATAATGGTATTTAGTATATATGTATTTTAGAACAACGAGAAGGATATATGCTTTAGGAGGGACAATCATGATCAACAAAATATAAATAAAATATTCTGAGACAAGCGCAAAAGAAAATAGAGAGTAATGGCAATTAATAATCCATTGCAACCACTTCCACTTCCACGCGGTCTACCCCGGAAATCATCATGGTTAATGCCTGATGAATTCGCTACGATAGTTGAACTGAAATGACTTCATACTGATATAGAATGAGTCCTCCATCCTCCACTTATAGACCGATTGCGCAGGTGGAAGCATCACTCAATTGTCGTCCATATAAAAAATCTGTGACAAAGTAAAGTACATGTTTTGAAAGTATAATAATTCATTTTTACAATAACAATAATGAGTTATTCGTAATGAAAATTGCTTACAAGTAAGTTTAGGAAAGTGAGTCAAAAGGGACTAAATCTCGCAATTACGTTGTAGCATTCTAACAATAACTGTTGTCGACAATTCGCAAAGTTGCTATTTGGGTGAAGCTGTTTTAAGGGTAGCGAACAAAACAGGCTATTGTTTTTAGATACAATGGGGAGGGGTAAATTGTGTGCTTGTCAAGGTTCTAAAAGGGTCACATTAAGGTATTAAGAGGTAAAATAAGCTATGGCAGTTTAAACTGATTCATTTGTAAATTGTTTAATGTTATCATAAAATCTACACATTTATATACTACACATAGAAACTATTATCAAAATAATAGTTATATCTTCGTGTATAGGTTTTACATGAATATAGTCCTGAAAATTTTCATTATAATAATATCTTCTATCTATCTATTTGTTCTGGTTTCTCAAATATGCAGTTATTATGGGGATCTCAAATTATGCTCCTATTTTTAAATCACAGTGGTGGCAATCATATAAGTATTATTAAATTAGAGATAATTTTTAAAATCGTTTTGGTTCGAATTAAACTATTCAGCCTCTCCTATTTTAGCTAGCAACTTGCTTAGTAGCCTCTTATCGGCGAAGGAGCCAATTAATGGAGTCGGATACTGTAGTCCCATTTATGAGAGGTCTTATAATTGTCTCTCTCACAGATGGGGCGTTAATGTTATGATGATAGCTAACAGTTAAAAGACTAGGATATATGTATTTCTGTTGGTGGTCTGCGGTGGTAAATATGTATAGTTACTAGCTGTACCCGCGACTTCGTCCGTGTGGAATTTAACTTTATTTTTCTAAAATAAAAGTAGCCTCAGTTACTCCTTATTACATCAGCTACCTGCCAATAACAGTCCATTTAAAATCGGTCCAGCGATTTCAGAGATTAGCCGAAATAAACAAAAAGACAGACAGACAGACAAAAATTGTAAAAAAAATGTTTATTTTGGTGTATGTACCGTATGTATATTCATATGCGTGTAGTAAAAAACTAACCGAAGATAATATAGGGTACGGAAGCTTGACATATTTGTACTCCGGAATGGTAACACGTGAGTTGTATAGGCATTACGTGATATCCGTAGTGCAGTTCATGTATATAGGTTACCACTTACCTTCAGGTTGACCGTCATCTCATTTGCAATTTCTGTCGCATAAAAAAAATTGTTTATCTGTTACAAAGAAAAAATGAAATGTATTTATACCATTATGTGAAACTGTATAATATTAGTCAAAATATTATTTTATTCTCTTAGTATTTGTTAAATGACATATCTGAGGTATATAGAATATATACCATATCCAAGTTTGCGTGAATTGTGGTACGTAAGTAAATAAGTATATTTTTATAAACTAGAAAGTGGTTTAGAAAAGGATACATAAAACTAGTAGAACATTTTCACGCAAACGAACCAGAACAGCTTTTTACATAAAGAAACCCGTGTAAATTGCATAGGTAATTACCGGTTTAACAAAGAGGATAACCCGGTAAAATCCAACTTTAGTAAACTGCTTCAATAAAATGTTGTGTGGAATTAAAATATCTCAATACAAAAGTTTTCATTAGTTTTATCTAAGGTCGCTTAAAACCACGTCTAGTATAACCTAGTCGAAACTAACTTTACCTTTAACTCTATTTATAGCTCGGGCGGCAAACGCACCTGAGGCATTCCTAATGTTAACTGATTAAAGTTTAAGTGAAAATAATTTATTCATATTATTAAGGATTAGACATTTTTATTTTTTGCAAAATATAGTTAATTTTAATTGATGAAACAGTATATATTTTTTACACTATAATATAATCTTCTATCATAATTTCTACTATAGAGTTTGATTAGCTTCTTAATTTATCTTATATACAAGGACTCGCACCATCAGCAAATTGCAGGAGCGTTGTCGGCTATTTAAGGAAGAAAACGCACGGTGGAGTCCATATAAGTCATCAAGGAGGTTCATCCAGGGGATCATAGTTATAATTATCGTTAATTTATATTTTAGTGAGTTGTACAATGATGGAATTTAGCAGATGGTATGTAACCAAACAGTTCCTCAATATATTTCTTGTAATACCATTTAATTATTCGTGTTACATCGTGCTAACTCTCCTTAATTTTCATTTAAATTACACAAAAAATTATCGCTGAAAATGTAGACAGGTGCGGAGAGGGTCATTCTTTTATAATTCCCTATATTTTCTAATAATTATCTACTAATAATAGATCCAATATAGTTTTGAGGAAAGTAAGCTTCGGAACGACTGCACTGATTTGGGAAATGAGTGAACTTATTGTTTTAAAACTAAATTTTACGAGAGGTTCATCAGTTTTATTATATTATTATATACAAATCACATAAATATACATAATATATTATAACCCGGGTAAAATCAGGACATTCCTCTACATACTATAAAAGCAACAGTCGTTATATAATATTCAACGAGCTCATAACCAGTTCTGTAATCCGCCATATCGCCAATATGTTGCCTACATTCGTAAAATAGGCTGGACACGTGCGTTTGCATACAAAAACAGCCGATATCCGTCGACACAGGCCGTCGAGACCCTTTGATATAACGTCAATAGTGTTCACACCATGTGAAATTTATGTTTACTTGTTGTTCTGAACGGTGGCTTGTTACTACAACCAACAACTAGGTGATGACACTCTCAAACATATACGTATATTACGTAACATACGCAAGATATTAACATTTAGACTTCTGATAATTGAAATCTAAATTATAATTTATACTATCTATACTAATATAATATAGGGCTGAAGATTTTATATTTTGTTTGATTAGCAATCTAAGAAAACACTAGTAAGTATTGAAAAATTCTTTTCGTATTTATATAATCCTATAACTAGATGAAGACTATATAACACCCGCATTGTGGAGATTGTTTAAATTTATGGGAATGAGCATTAAATTATTAAAAAATAATAAATATCTTTATTAATAAATTCTTATTTTGCGCAGCAAAAATTTCTTAATGAAAATTGTAAGTTTATTGAAAGGCTTTGATCACCTATTAAAAAGGATTACTTAGGTGAAGACTGTGTATATGCACACATATGATCCTTACTTATAATCTTGTTACTTGTTCAGGCACAGGATTTTCATTATCAAATAATTTGGACATTTTGAGAACTATATATGTTAAAAGTCTGATATAAAAATACCAATTGAGACTCTAGAACAGACTTGCTTGCATAAAACATGGGTTTACGAAAAACTAGATAAACTTAGATAGGCTTTTTAAAATATAAAGGATTTGCACAGGAGATAATGCGGTAAGCATCAAGTTTATAATAAAAAATGAAGCGATCAATCTCTATATGGTATTTACTTGTTTTTCCTCATCGCCATGTCTCATGATGAATTATAACAAACAACCCATCACTGATGATGTATGCGCAGATTATGTGGCATCAATCTACTAGCTAGCTACAGAATTGTCAGGAGCTATGCACAAATATCAAGATGAAATGAGTTATTTTTATCGTATTTTATGTTAGAATTCCGCGAAAACGTCTTTTGTTAGATCATGTAAATTTTTTAAAAAGCATTCTAGCTTACAATCTTAAAGTAAAGACATCAATGTTCGCATTGACTTGAATCTGGTTAATACAAAAAATAACCATGTGGAAACGTCTGTAACAGTAATAAAGTATTATTTGTACTAGTAATAGTACTGTACGCTCCATCGACAAGAGCGCAGCTCTTAAATTATTAATGAATGAATAGTGCTGTTAAATATAAAAATAGCTTCTGTATTAAAATATAATAAAAATGTAACTGATAACTGAAATTGATTGCGGTACAGAAAATATATATATTTTTATTTATTTCTGTTGGTCCATGTATAGTCAACAATGTCCTGCTCCTTAATCCCTGATATACGAGGAAACTTCATCAGCATAATAGAAATAAATATAAATATTGGCAAAATGTTAATAGATTTCGATGGAGTTATCACTATATTATTCTAGTAATCTTCAATTGAAATTCAGTGTTCGTTATCGGTTTACAGACAAAAGTGGCGGGGTCAGCTAGTCTTTTAAATAAATAAGTTAAAAAGTTGACGGCCGCGGTGATCTAGCGGTTGAGCACACCGCTTTACGTCCGTTGGTCGGGGGTTGGATTCCACGCACGGTGCACATTCATGAGTATGATGACCTATGGATGTTTTCTATGTATATTATGTATTTACAAAATAATATATCCAAGTATTTATATCGGTTGTCTAGTACCCTCAACAGTGAACATAAGCTCTGCTTAGCGTGAGATGGCGTTGAGTTACATAATTGTCCAGGGTTATTTATTATGAACAAGATCAGCAAATATAATATATTCAGAATTAACGGAAACATTGCTTAAAATACATAAGATTATATTCAAGTCAAAAACCATTCTTCTTCTATTCCATCCGTTGAAAATGAACACTTGAATAAAAAGGTGCTTTACATTGCCATATGGCAGAACAGAACGGTAACTTTGAAAAAGCATTTCCGCGGAATTCCAAGGCAAAATATTATTCTTTAGTCGAATTGAGCACGCTTCGTCGCGCAAGACGGATGCACCGGCAGCGAGATCGTATAACAGACAACAAATGCACATTTAATATTTTCAATTTCAGTATTCACATTGTACTGTAATGTGAACCTTATTATATGAAGTTTAAGAATCCAAGTTTGCATGTATACTTGTTAGAAGACCAACTACGACAGAGCAGTTTGTTAAAGTAGCTCAGTAATGTGAAAATAATAATTTTGATTCACTGCCTGCGAAAGGTGATAATATATATACACGCAATATTTGGTTCAATAGACTAATTTCTATGACTTATTTATGGTTTTAAAATGTTAAATAATTGCTTATAGACATCATTAATACAAGTACATGAAAAAATAGATTGATAATTATAATATCTATAATACTTTGTATTTCTAAATAATATTATACGTGTTTATTTACCTTTTTTTTTAGATTAGAAAGGCAAATAAGCTGACGGTGTACTCAATGGAAAGTTATAATTATTGGTTCTATGTATATAAGAACAGGATTCCTGTCATAGCGTTGTAATTCTGTGTAGGCCTCAAGTGATCATACGGATAGCAAATGACCGTAATATTAACCAGAGGGGGGATTGTTAGTAATGTGAATATATGATCTTATTGCTAGCAATGTACCATATTGACCAGATAAATTCTTGGTGAATTAAAATATCCTCCGCTGGTTAAAATAACAGTTTATAGCACCATTCGATTGTCATACAAAAAAATCTTAACCAGAAAAAATATACACAGGTACCAATAAATCAGGTATAATAAATGTAAAATTACCTGTCTCAGTAAATTACAGTCAGGATTATAACATATTCTAATCTAAATTTGTAACATTCAGACAAATTTAGGTGAGACTTTAAAACACTAGGTGGGAGCGGTGCACCGGCATGTAAATTTTATTACTATAAATGAAAATTTATATGGCGTGAATAGGATTTAATAACTTTGAATAATGCAAAGTGAATAAAATAAGTGAATAATTTTGTTTTAAATAAGTTTTATGATAATAAAGTCTTATTTAAAGTTTTCTACCACTATGGTAAGTTTTTTGCGATTTCAGCTATATAGGTATATATATTTCTAGGCGAGGCACGGAAAGGACTAGAGGAAGTGAAATTACTGGCTATGAATTACAGACGGATGAGTGTCTTTAGTTTTTTTGCTGGAAATATTCTTTATATAGCAAATGACATGAAAAAAGAATACATATGATAATATGGCTATTCCAAGCCGCTTGGCCAGACTGGCTATACCTACTACGCTAAATCCTCGTATTATAAATTATTGGGACGCAGTACTAAGGGTATATGTCTTTATTGTTAGTATTCTGGAAATAGTTTTCATATAGTAAGTAACATGAGAAAGTAAAAATACCATAAAATGCTATGCCAAGCCGCTTGGCCAATCTCGCTAAACTACACTAAATCCTCGTATTATGAATTACTGGATACGAATTACTATGAATCGTTCTCTTTTAAATGTTTTCTGTAAACATTCTTCATGTAGTGTAAGATAATAATCGACACGAAAAAAATATCAATGATAATATGCTTTACCAAGATCGCAATAATACGCTAAATCCTCGTATCTGTGCACTGTGTAAGATTATGTATAATGAAAGCCACAAAGTTTTCACTTAAAATTATACTTTACATGTATGGTTAAACAGTGTTCCTATTGTTTCCACAAAATCACGGTACATAAAAAGCACGAAAAATAATTATTATTGTTAAGGAAAATTTGAATATCGACGAGTTATAAAATTCAGTATTTTCCTTGCTTCTATTCGTTGAGATTATCATTAGCTTACGTATACACCATTGAGATTATCACGTACAATCATACTAATCTTCTGTTAATGGTTAATACCGCTTAGGACGAGCGGTCGGCTAAAAAAATAATTAACTTTCCTTGTTAATTTGAATGGGGTCAGCTTTGACTCGGTTTTACACAAAAAAATATTATATTTTCACGGATTTAGAGGCCTTGTTAAATATAATAACATTAATTTAAAAATACATTAAATCGAGCATACGTTTCGCTCATTTGCAAGGATTATTGTACATACATCAGGTATTAGTAAAGATATAACTTTTTAATTTCTAGATATATGAGAATAGAACTAACACAGAATTTAACAGGAATCTTACGACTATATGTTACTGAAAACAATACCTACATCGGTTTTGACATTTCTGAGATTAGCGCATGTAAACTCACAAACAAATAGATAAAACTTCAAAATATCATAGTTTGGGTTGCAAGATTTGTTGAACTGTGGGTATGTATGGTATGTTGAATTGTAGTATTGCGTTGGATTACTCCATCTATGTCTATTGGCAGTTATAAACTTATAATGATCTTAGCCTGTTTATAACTACTTTAATTTCTATACTGGAACATATATCTAAAGCTACGTTAGCAGGCTCCTACCAGATTTAGTTGGACATGGAGAGAGACAAGAGCTGTTAAACGTACACCCGGGTCCATTCCCAAGAACTGCTTGAAGTTTTTCTTTTTGCCACATGAAATTTACCTCTTATAAAAACAGTGAACCCTAAAAAATAATAATGAAACCATTTGAAGTAGGAAATTAGATACTAAATAATTATAAAGTGGAAACTTGGTAACATGAAACCGAAATTAGAATAATCCTAAATAAAGGTAAGGGGAAATACAAAGAAAAGTTCCAAATCTTAATTAGGAAAGGGAAATTCTGCGAAAGACATGTTATAATAAAGTTATTGCCTAACATTGTTCGTATTTTCATCAAAAACTGTGTAACTGAAATTTTCTGAAATAATATTTTCATTGTGTGATAACCAAATGTTAGATTTATTTACTTATGGAGGGTGAGATAAGGCAGTGAAATTGCAGTATATGGAATTCCTGATATCTTAGTCTTCCGGTGTACTGGAATGTAACATAAGACAAGTGCTACAGGCATCACATAATGAGTTAATTTTTATAGTGTTGTTCATGTTTATAGGCGATGGTTATCACATTCGCTTTTTGCCATTCTAATTACACAAATATATTTTGATTACTATGAATTTGTTCTATTTAAATATAGTGTGTTTATATACATTTCAACTTGAAATATGGACTTTTACGTACATTATTTGTTGAAAAGGAATAATAGACTAGTTTCTTGCTCATACTAATTGACTCAATTTGAATTTCGATTGAGCGATAGAATAAAACAAAATAAAATATATTCAAAAGTTCTCACAATTAGGTTAATTCGAAAAAAAATTATATCTATTTCAGAAAGTTGAATATGTATAAATACATACATGTAGTTATGACATTATCACATTAATGATAGTATCTCGGTATAAAATATGAGTATAAAGACGAGGTGAGATACCTTTATACATTTAAAACAATATCATGTGCCATCAGCTTCAAAATCAAGCAATAAGACATTCGTTTATGACCAATCCAGTTTCCGTTATCACGTACCCGAGAAAACTACTCGAAAATTGTAAAGGCGTTTCTATATCAACAAAAAGCCGATAAGCTTCGGGTTCCTGAGTTATAGCCCCTTCGTCTACGATATACCGGTAGATTGTTTTACCCTTCCTTTGATATATACTCTTTTATATTGGGACGAGATTTTCCCTTTGATTTATTGCCCCGAGCGTACGCCCTATGGGATCTTTTTGAGTAGTCAAAAACTGGCTTTAATTTTGTTTGGCCCGAAGGTAAGGCTAGGCTAGGAAACGTTTGTGGGCTTATGGTTGAGAAGAATCAAAAACTATCTGTGTATACCTTCCTTTGAGTATGATTTCGTTTGAAAATGTTAATAATTGGAAACGTACAGAAGAATGCAATTTATATGAGGAGAGCTGTTAGCATGTTTTTTATTCTAATTACTTAAAAAATGTCGTTATTGAATTCATATAATAATCTTAGCTATGTTTCTTTCTTCTTTCATTCACTTTTATGGTACATTCTTCATTCCAAATACTATTTAATGACGAGTTTCATTCGTTAAAGTATACATTCTAATCAATAAAAATATAATAATAATATTATCGCAGGACAATTCACACAGCGCCATTTAGTCCCAAGCTAAGCAGAGCTTGTGTTATGGTTACTAGACAACTAATGTAAATGTGTAGATAATTTTTGTTACATAGAAGGCATTGAACCGCTTCATAAACATATTAAGATAAGGAAATTATTTTATTATATAATTTTATTGTTATGCGTTTTCCTTGTCTTGTTGTATTTTTTACATTTTTTACTGTGGAATGATATCTATAGTAATATATATAACAGTGTAATTTTAAAAACGTAGCTGTCTGCCTGTTTGTTACATTTTCACGACTAAACGTTTGAATGGATTGATAGAGTATCCCGAGAGGGATATATCCTTTATCTTAAAAAATCGTACAAAGTTGCGGGTGACAGCTAGTCATGTATAAATAGACATTAGTATTATAAACATTTTAATTCAACAGACCACATCCACGTGTAAACCTTTTTGGTTTATTCGTCAAAGTTGACGCTTTTCAACTTTGACGAATTGCTTTTCGTTTTGAAAGCGGCTTTTTTTATTGTTTAACACAAAGCATTTTTGTTGGGGTTTTCACGGTGATTGACATTTACACCTGGGAGGTTTTTGTACTATTTTATTACGGGGGCGCGCATGGCTTTTCATCGGCGAAAGGTATATTTTGAAAAATGATGGATGGTGTAACTGTGAAACGGCGATTTATCGGATTTTCATTACGGGGCTGACGTATTTTTTATTCAAATGACAAATATCGATGTTTTTGGTAGGCTGCGGTAAAACGTTTCTTGTGTAGCGATATTTCTTCAAGATTTACCACTGTTATACTGTTACTTTAAGGCGAGCTGGTTAAATAAGACTATTAGGAACGGACTTAGTTAATGAATTTAGTTTATTAAGTTGTGTTAATATTATTAATACAAAAGTCTCTATGTAAGTTTTCTATGTGTGAATATAGGACATAGTCTATCTGTGTACCAAATTGATGCACCGGATGTTTTAATTAATTTAATAATTTGGTACATAGATAGACTATGTCCTATATTTACACTTACAAAACTTTTCTGGATTCACAGTCTCCAGTCACTGTATCCAGTAATGCACCCATACTGGATACAGTGAGTAATTAATAATTGATTGGTGAATAGCCTTCGTGATTTATAATAACTATAAAAAAGTAACCGTTAAAAGTGACACCGGTGAAAACTTAGGTAATAGGTCACTTTTTTATAATTAAAATATAGAAATTGAAAAAAATGTAACAGAAATAAACATTTAATATTTAAACAAAATAATTTTATATAATCGTGCATGGATGAATAATAATGGGCAATGCCCGAGTAAAGCATTTTTATAAACAGAGAATATAAAGTCTTTAATACTAATATTTCAGTTTGAGGGGAATAGTTGTTAAAATATCGTAATATTTAATAACAGCATACATAAAAAAAAGGCGAAATAGAATGAAAGTTAAATTCCAAGTGTAACAGAATATTTTTTTAACTCCTATTTCAGTCACTGCAAAAGTATAAACTCCTTAAATTCTGTATCAGTAGTAAAAAGCAAGTAGTCCTTAGATTACATTCTTTTACAACTTTGTACTATGTATTTCATAAATGTAGTTAAGGTTTTAAATATTAAAAAGCAGAAATATTGGAATAGAAACAGACATTCGAATTTTAAACAAAATAACTTTTTAAAATCATAACCCAGTGGATTGTAGCAAAAGTACGCACTAAGTCCTTAAATTCTGAAATAGGACAATATAAAGTTCCGCCCGCCGCCGCCGTCGGCGCGTTCCCTTTCATTATCTTGGCAAATTAAATTCTCACAAAGATAAATATGATAACATTAAAATATTCATGGACGGGTAAAAGTTGCAAATTTTTCGTACTTTATTTTAATTTGTGACTTTGTGAGATTAACATTATTAAGTATTATTAGTATTGTTATTATAACATTATTAGTATTGTTCATCGCTTTAGAACACCTGTTCAAAAGCGACGAACAATACTGGTATTTATTTTTATTTATACTTTTTATTGCACCATATACAGAAATTAATTAATAAATCTACATGAAATAATACATAATATTGTTTTGACAAAATTAAAGAAAAATCACTTTCATTAGTTTTCATTAATCATTATCATTTTTAGGACCAAAAAAGCAAATAAAATATATATAATGTATTCTATATTTTTTATATAGAATTGTTACATGTGTAGAATCATTCTATTACAATTCCGAAAATTATTTCCAACAACGCATAAAACGACGAGTTCTTATTAGACGAAATTCTATCGAAGAAGTCTTTGGCCTAGTTATCTATATGATATAGTGAGTAGAGCGTAAAATTATCTAAACTAAACTTTCCATAATTTGCTTAAACACCGTGAAATGACGGATTTCTTTATATGGAAATTCTTCGGGTTGTGTGTAGTTTAATACGACATACTACGTTGCTAGTAGTGGAGCCTCTACTTTCCATTACTAACAATTTTTCCCCCACACCAAACCCCACTTATAATTTCTCTAAATAAATCTCGCAATGATAGGATTGAAAGGCATTTAAATCCATCCAAAACGAATGTGGTTAGCTCTTGTGCATCATCATATAAAATAAATGTGATTTAAAAAGTTTATAACGACCTAAAAAGGAATGTACCTCGAAGTTAGCGGTTTTAATGTGAGCCATGAAACATAACGAGAGTTGAAAAAAAAATCTGTTTTATGAAACAGAGTTTTTGGATTTGCGTGGCGTGATTTTTACAACTGAATTAATAGAGTCCTTTTTGTATCTAACATCTAAATTTAAATAAATGCATATTTGTTTATTCTTTTTAATATTGGCTACCAACTCGCTTTGTCTATGCGATGTTAAAATTGTCTAAAATAATATCTACATGTATTTTGTATAAATAAAACTTTGAAGGAATTATCTAAATTACAATGAAGGTCACGGAGGATCGTTCAATATATTAAATCTAATTAGGAACAATAATCTTTATGATTATGGTCCTAGTAATGGTGTTTCTTTGTTTTTCTATAAAAAGAATAACAATGTTTTAACCTCTTTAAACTAAATGCCGAGAATTCATATAACTGAACGAGCCTACATAAATAATTTTTTTTTGATTTGTTTTGTTATTCAGGACGATTAAAAAACGCAATTTACATGAATTGTTAAGCATTCATTTCGTATAACCCACCAATAAAATAATACTAGACCGGCAATATTATACTTTCAGTATGAGAGACCTATTAAAACTTTGCAGGTTATACGACGTGGATCATATTATGAATCATGAAAAGAGTATTGCTATATTCGAGAATCATTATTAATTTTATTTTCATATCAGATCATTGACCTTCTTTTGAAACTACCTTATTAAAATAATAACAATAACCTTGGATAATTCACGCAGCACTAGTCCCGAGTTAAGGATTAGCGAAAATATATTTAAAAAAAAAGTTTAGCAGCTAAAATATCCTTACTTAACTTAATGATTTTTTATTTGATTTGATTTCAAACAAAGCTTATATTATGGGCAAATATTAAATAACTGATAGACACTATATTCGATACATATATAATATACATAATAAATGCTCAGATTAAAGCAAACAATCATATTATTGAATACACATGTGTGGTCCCGTGATGTAACGAACCGGCGATCATAAGAAGTAGAACGGTGTTCTAAATCACTGGACCAACGTGGCCGTCAAAAAAGTTAATACAAATCTTTTACCTTTTTTTGAAACTATCTTACTTAAGTATATGCGACTATAAAATAAGTATATCCATGAAAGCAAACATATAGATAATAAGAACAAAGTTTGTTTTTAACAAAATCCTGGATGATACGTCTCGTAGCGTCATATAACTTTGTCCCAAGTGAATGAAATGTCTCTTCATTAGATTATAAAGTCAAAAGCTCCGTTTTGTCTCCAAACAAAGGAGCTGCGAACCCCGATTTAAATTTGAATGCAGGCTTATTGCCTTAAAATAATTGTCTCTAAACATTTAAGTCAAGCATTTTCACTTCTCACTCGTATTATGTTACCAGTTGCCTTATTGTTTGCTGTGTTTATTATACTGATTCTGTTGACATGACGGTTTCGGTGGTTTAGCGTTTTAACACACTGCTTTACTTCCGATGGTTCGATTCCTCGCATGTCTAGATGTTTTCAATACGTTTTTAATTATTTATTGAAATTAATATAAGATGTAAATATAAATTGTCTGTGGTCACGGCTGCTGACGGCAATCTACCATGGTAGCGCGGCTACACCGCACTCTTCGGCCAGTAGTCCTTCTTCTTGAAGGTGAGCTGCATGTTGATGGGGACACGAGCCATAAATACCTTGAAACTCACGTTGTGACTCGACTCCAGCTGCGTCACTCTCAAAATCCAATTACTCCTGGTCCATATGTAGTCAAAAATATCCTGCTCTTATTCTTATATAATAGGTTTGTAAAAAAAGAAGAAAAACTTGCAGTTGAAGAAAAACTGCTGGCAAATATCTACATTGAAATCGCTGTTACTCCAGTCAGCTCGTGACCAGTGCAACTTAGTCGAAACGTAGAGGTAGAATTTAAAGTTAATCTTTAGTTGCTATAAAATTATTCGTGTTAAAACCTGGTTAATAATGTAAATTATGTGTATTACACACGAAAGTTTAAAAATAACTAAGTTTTAATTTGTGTGTCCTTTTCAATACAACTTGCAAATTTATAGAGAGACTGCGTTTGTTTAAGTTTGTAACTATGCAAACCGACCGAGGTGAATTGTTTCAGAGTTTTAAACAGACCAATCGCAATATTCAGTTATAGATATTTCATTCTGATGAATTGAATAAAGTTAATATTAAATTTTATACCTATTGCTTTTTATATAAATAAGAAAATAATATAAATAGATTTTTTTATTACAACATAATAAATCGTTCAATAAGATTTTTTATATTACTGGGATGGGAGATGAGTTGACAGCTTACTTAATGGGGAGAGTTAAAGTTCTCGCCTATATATTTGAACGGCATTACTGGCATCACGTTATCATGTTAAGTCCGTTTTACCGGCAGCTGAAATAGCAATCACATATAATTCAGGTAACGACTTTTTACAAAGTCTGGTCATTAAAAACCTTATTTCTATTAAAAAAGACATTATATTAAAATTATATTATATACGTATAGTAATTATTAAACTTTATACATACAAAAAAATATCCAGTACTTCTTCCACTCTGAAGTCAGTTCATAATGTACTATTAATAGCTAGTTTAAATATTAAAATTGTTTTAAAACGCACACATTTTTAGTCAAATAATTAGACTGAACATGATGTTATTTGAGATTTAATACACAGTAGAAAATTTAGAATTTAAGGCCATCCCCATAGTGAAAACCAAACAAACTTCGACACGGCAACTTCTAACATTAGCCAAGTTGCCCAAAGTTAGCGTAGACCTTGGCAACTTGACAACTTGCTAATTACTGGATACCAAGTGTTTGACAGAAGTGTAATGGAAAGAGACAACGATATTAGTTTCCGCACAAGTTTGCACGTAATGAAACTAACGGCTTATAATTAGTTCATATTACCTCAAGTAGAAAATACAAACAAATATATATCATATATTTACTTTGAGTGTTCAAACTAGTCAGGAATCCATTTAAATAATCACACAATATTTTATTTAATTCGGTTAAGCAGTTTAGGAGGAGTTAGGTGACAAAAAAATATATAATACAGTATTATTGTTATATGATATCTCAAATAACTTTATCTTAAATAGCCTGCTTTAAACTTTTAAAAAAACGTTAAAAACGCTATAATTGACTTGAATAAACTGAAATGTATTTGTTCGTTATAACACGAACGATAAATTATTCGGCCACGATTAAAACAAGTTGCAATTTGTTCTGTGGTTTCTCTAAGAGGAAAATATTTTATTTATCTCTTCTCTGAAGCACTTTGATATAATTGTCTTTTAGAGTAATATAAATTTCTTTGTCTATTCAATCAACTTTAAAAAAGAGAAGTTTCTCAACTGGATTAATATTTATCATGTCTGTGGTTATGGGTTACCTTTATATTTTTTTTAGGTTCCTATCTATCTGAAGTAAATATCTATTTATTTTTTAAAACAGTCCCCTCTCTTCTAGGAATGCTTGTTTTCAAAACTGATGTTAACGACTTCTAATGTTAGTGGTACCTGGGTAGACATTACACAAAATATATGTGGGTACCTCTGCCTTATCAATATCAGCCGCCAAGTAGCTTACTTTGTCAGCTATATAGGTATTTCGATTGAAGAATGAGATCTGGCAGTAAAATTACAGCGTATAGGAGCATGATATATTAGACCTCTATAATGGTAATGAAGAACACGTGAATCACATAAGGACATGATGATTGTGGAATTATTTCTATACGTAGTCGACAGTTGCCACTATCAGGTGGTCCGTCAGTTTGTTTGCCATTCCAGTTAAATAAACAAAAAATAAAGTCTAGTTACAAAAAAGTTAAAAAATAAAAAGCGTGGATGGTTTATAAAATTCTTCTCTACCTTTTAGCGTCACGTCGGTCAATAAATAAGATTTAAATGGCTTAAGTGAACGTTACACGCGCGAGTATGGGACTTTGATAGTATTAAGAGCAATTGACATTGAATAAGCGAGTATTCGTTACATTGTATATGGTTGGATTAAGTGGGTTTTACATTATAGTTAACTAGCTACTCGCCCCGGCTTCCTACGGTTGTACATATAAGTCCTTCTCTTGAATCACTCTATCTTCTGCTAAAAATTACTTTAAAATCCATTTAAAACATTTTAGCGAATAGATACCGTAAGCGACCTCAGTTTATACTATGTAAAGATTAATTATTGGCACGTATGTATGTGACGAAATTGCTGTATAATATCTTATTAATCTTATCTATAATTAAGAAATTTCATATTTTTATCAATGAGAGCGTAGAGTAGCACAATTACAGGGTTCTCGGAAATTTCGCATGAAGAATTGACAAATTAATTTTGGGATGTCCGTGGTATTTATATTGAATACTTTCTCTTCAAAAATATGGATACTAATTAGTTCTTATATTAAAATACTTAAAACAAAATATTTGGCCTAGTAGACATACAAATATATTTATATCTTGACGAGAATCTGACACGTTTCATGCATATATAATTTGTTTATTTACAAAATATACCTGTATATTATACAATATTTTTAAAATAATTTCTAATAACTAATTTTCTTATATGCTTCATTGTAGTTCTTTAAATTTTGGTATATATTTTTTCCATTATGATGTAACATTTTTTTTCATATAGTGTCTCTTCTACGTGACGTCAACAATAAAGGTATAAATAATGGATATATTGTGCATACGACTATAGGCAGGTTCAATCAGGGAGCTTGTCTCTTTGTGTTAATTATAAAAAAAAAACAATTTAATCGGTGAGTAACAGGAGATCTTTTAAATTTTTTTATTAAAGAATTAAAAAATGAGAGATACCACAATTATAACAACCATACGTTGTCGAAGCTTTCGTAGTCGTTACTTATAGATATACGGAACCACAAATTCTGTCATCTGGCAGTTCGTCCTGCTTTGACACTAAGAATTTTTCTTATGAAACTCATACTGCTGCAATAACTTAATAAGTTATAACAGAGACGGGTTTTGTGCAACACTGTATTAATGTACAGCCGGAAAAAACAGTTGACAAAAAGCGAACTAATATTAAGCTGAAAATTTTATGACGGATGAATGGATTCTAGCTAGTGGACAAAATCGAATATTGATAGTTGAGTGAGTGTGTAACTGCCAATTTTTTTTACAAATTTTTCCTTTTATAATATTAGTAGAATGCAATAAGTGCCAAGACCCTAATGGTTTCTCTTGCAATGTAAATAAAAATAAATTTTAAGACAAAATACAGACACCTACCTACAGATATCTGGTTGGATAATCTAGCGACGGTAGTTGAAATAACTGCTGGTGCCTACATTGACAACGCTGTACTAAAGTCAGCTTGTGGTCATGGCTACTTAAACTTGACAGACACAAATAAATATCTTTATTTTTTAAAAAAATATTCTTTTACAACTCCAACGGACGATAGGGGGCGAGTGCAGATGGCACTCTAAACCCGCCGAAGGAATTATGGAGCGGCTGAAGTCCAACTCGCGCTTTTCGTTAATAATTACTTTTAATAATTTCAATCACTTTCATTTTAATAATCACTTTCAATGAAATGAACCGATACTAAGTTTTTTAAAAATTATAAAATAATTATTAAATATTTTTTTGCCAACCTTACACAATGAGATCTTCCATTCGCGACGAAAACTCCATTTTCGACGCTGGCAAAGTTTTTTTTCTGTTATAAAACTGATTTATGTAAGTATGTAATACATTTTGCATATTTTCGCGCGGGCGACTACGTACTTTTAACTTCCGCGGTTCAAATAACTTTTGGGGTTAATATTCACTTTTGAAGTGGATTTTCGTGAAAGTCAGAAACATTTATTCCAGTTTCTTAATTTGACGGGAAATATAAAATTAACATTGAGCCGACTTTATTGAGATTAATGTAGGGATAGAGTAATAATTACAAGAGCTGAGTTTCTGTCGGTTATCAAACAAAAATTATATAGAAACATTATTAATTTTCATAATAATTTCATTCATAATTTATTATTTGAAATTTAATATCATTTTGAATATTAGCATTTGATAAATTGTCAATACTGTAGTTGGCATCTGGTACCTATTTATATTTTTTCTTATTGTTTAACCGATACGTATATTGATGCGTATTAATACTCATAATTTTTTTGTTTTTTTGATTAAAAATTGATTGGAATTAAAATATATATATTTATATATATATCTTATAGCATATTGTCAACAATTCGGTTTGTTTTTTTTTGTGGTCAGACTAACTTCTTTTTCAAATATATTAAACGGTATGTATTAAACTTTTCTGTTCTCTATACTAACAAAGCAATATTTATTGGGACTCACGGGGATTTTAATTATGTTTGACATTTTTGGTGAAACCGCATCTGCAGAATAGTTACATTATACAATAGGTGAGAAGTGCATAACAAGAGCTCGGTGAATGTATTCACATTTACCCCTGATTATGTGTGAATACATAAAATTTACTACTTTAGGGTGATTCAAAAGTAAGATTGCGTATGTATTTTATTACGTCCATACCAAATTTAATTCAAATGAATTCAACTGTTTATTAGTCTTAAAATCTAAGCAGATCTAGAGTAATTTCATATATTATTAAATGACTTTAATATTACGTGAAATGTAAAACAACTTCCTCTTTCTTGGGTGTATTTTACGTGATTTTTTTACAGTTACTGAAAGGATTTTTATGCTATACAGCAGATAAAATATATTCTATTTTATTCTAGTTTTAATACGTTTTCGTTCATTTTTTTATATTGAATAGAAATATAGTAATATTTTTATACTGGTATTTGTTACATAAATTATGTGGGTTAAATTTTTCCAGCAAATTTCCTCAATAAAGCACAGTCATCTATAAAACTCAACCAAATATTACCCATATCTTCAGATTTGAAAATTTATTGGTATTCAAAATTTTATACTTTATATACTTTGTTTTTTATAACAAGCAAAATTGTATACTTACGTCAGTATTGAAATGTGATAAAAAAATATTGCCATCAATTTTCTGTTCACTGGGAATTAATAAAAAGTGTACGAATAATTAAATATTTTACTTTCAAATATGTATTTAAGTATTTTTATTCGTTGTTTACTATCTATGGTACAAGCTCAGCTTAAGTTGGAACCACATCGTTCAGTGTGAATTGTTCTGAGTTAATTAAATAATAATAAATACATAACTGTGGACAAGTAACACAGCACTCCCTAGTCGCACGGTAAGTAGAGAGCTTGTGTTATGGATACTAAATAACTAATATAAATACTTAGATTTTTTTATAAATACATTGAAAACTCCCAGACCGACAAACAGTCATACTCATGAATACAAATGTTTGCATAGTTTAAAAATCGAACCCGCGACCACCAGAAGTAAAGCGGTGTGCTAAACCGCAAGACCATCGAGGCCATCATTATTATAAAAAAAAATATAATAGATAAATTTAAAGAAGATACGTTTCTGTAACACTTTTAGTTAAATTTATATACGCTTGTACAAGGGTACAATCAGTGTGTACAATCCATCAGTGTTCCACTCAATAAAATATTAAGGCAAATTTGGTACATTTATAATTCACAACAAAGTTCTCGGTCAGTCCTTAATTCATTTTAAATCGAGGTCGTGGATTATGGAGGTTATGAAAACTTCGTGTTCCATTTCGGCCTCACTTCCCCATATTTGTTTCAAAGAATTTTTAAATCGAGGATAAAATACGTGAACAAAATAAACTTCTTAAGTAGACTACGCTAATGATATGTTGATATTAATTAAATATTTAATTATAATTTTACAAGAAATTAATTGTAGGAAGAAATAATACAATATAATCATTGGATTGTTTTGAAAAGTTCAAATAATACTTAACATATTTAAATAATTATAACGTTCTAAGGAAACTAAAATTAATTTTAAATTGAAATATAAATAATGTTACTCATTGTTATGATAGTTTTTTTCTTGCGAAGGAATTATCATACTCCTATTACTATTTGCCTCGTTACATTTGGAATCAGCCTACCCGACGCTTTTTCGGCACTCTTCGCAGTTTTTCAGATGTCAACTCCATCGTCAAATTCTATTATTTTCGGCTGAATCTGTATTCTAAATGTGAAAGTTGAAGAAATAAATAAATGATAATTCAAAAGTGAAACATTATGTTACTGAATAAAGTATATTTCTATTTCTTAAATTTATTTTCTTTCGCACTGAATCTACTAACTTTCCAAGAAGTGAAGTCAATAACTCAATAGCCCAATAAGGGATCGAGATGCGGTGGCTTTAAAAACTTTAAAACTTCGTAAACAAGATGCATTGCGGTTTTAACAACTCTGTTTTCTTTAGTTTACTGACTTGTTTGCTATTTCTTTTTTATGTTTGTAAGTTTATCTCTATATAAGATCTAATAGAGATAGATAAATAGGAATTCAAAATATAAAGATATCTATTTGTATTTAATTTATACTTGGCTTCTTAGAGGTAGCCAGAGTAAACCAACCATGTAAAAATACTAGTGTATAATATTTCGCTTTTTTTAACATAACCTTTATTTTATTTTGTAAAAGAATTTTATGTCAATCTTTCGTGTCATTGATGAATATAAATTTACAGTTCAGTAAATTTATATTCATAGTCACAATAAGTGTTAAATGTGATAATCTTATGAGTAAGTAATCTTATTATTACAATAAACGCGAAAGTTTGTGAGTATGAATGGATAGACGGATGTTTGTTACTCTTTCACCCAAAAACCACTGAACGATTCTTTATGAAACTTTACAATAATATACAATTACTAATAATAATAGATTCAATAATAATCTTACTAATATTATATAAACGTAAGTTTGTGACTGTGGATAGATGGACGGATGAAGGAATGTTTGTTATTCTTGCACACAAAAACTACTAAACGGTAAAACATTAAAATAATATAGCTTATACATCAGAATAATACATAGGCTATAATATTATGCGGGTGAAACTGCGGGCACAGCTAGTAAGTCAGTAAAATGTATTTTTATTCCAATTGAAGTAGAATAGTACTATAAAAGTCTTGCTCGTGGTATCATAAATTTATTAACCTAGTTAAGAATTGTAATCAATTAATTTATTGATATTTCAAAGTAAACACCCCATTAGCATCTGTAAAAGCAAATTGTTAAACCCTCTTACATCCTATTAGATGCTTAATTGGAAAGCAACCGGGTAAAAACAGCTGGCAACGGATTATCCGCTGTCCACCGACCGCCGCAAACTATGAAACTAAAATGGGCGTAAAAGGGTTTTCGAATACTATGTAATTAGGAGAACTGATATAAAAAGATATAGTTATAACGCGTCTTTATTTAGATCTAGAATTTAAAAAAAAACATTATTTAAGAAAAAAAATATATATAAGAAATTAAAATTTAGCTTTTTACCCCATTTTAATTGTCATTCTAAGAACGGCTACACAGCCGTCCATTGTACAATGTTCTTGTGAAGCCAAAAACGTACCAAGTGGAGGCAAATTGCAAGGAGCTCTGTCGCTAAGGACCACAACTATACCATACCACAAGATATACCATTATGAAAGCCACGACGACTGTGCCACGAGTGAACGACTGAAGAAGATGAATTGATTTATAGGGTCAAAGAGGCGATTATGGCCATAATTATGATCTCGTTGCTAACCTGCAACCTAATTTTGGTATATTCTTTTATAATTTCATTGATAATAATTATCTTTCAAGTGTTTTGAATGATTTAATTGCATTTATAGACAACTTTCAGTCTACGCTCGTATCAAGTTATGAGTTTCGTAAGTACATATTAACATAGAATATTGTATACCCTGCAATTATGTATCTTTCAAACAGTGCAACAATTTCTGAAATTGGTTCATAATGAAATTCGCTCTCTCTCTCTCTTCATTATATTTGTGTATTATTAGTATTCTTATTAAGAATTGTCTATCGTATATTTTTAAAATCTAACTTCTTTACGTAGTATAAAATGAAGTCGCTTCTGCTGCCTAGTTTAATTGCGTAGTTTAAAAGATCTAACTACACGATAGTTAGATCTTTTAAACTACGCAATGGATTTTAATTCAGTTTTTAGCAACAGATAAATTGATTCAAGATGAAGGTTTATATATATAGTGCATGTATATCCGTGTGAATCCGGGGTGGATAACTAGTATATTATAAATGTGAAAGTGTCTATTCACTACCCTTATACAATTAAAGCTCTGCACAGAACATAATGAGATTTGATATGAAGATAAATAGTGTATGGATATAGGCTGTTTTAAATACGCAAAAGAAATCGAGAGACATAGTGTATACATAAATATGATACAAACGTTATTTAAAACAAACGTCTGGATTGGCATTCAACTGGGCTACGTAGTCGCATCACGTAATGCACTAATACCTTTAGAATACAACTTAGTTTCATGTCAGGGTTGGATACACTGCACTAACTTTAGTTTTGTCTCCAGTTACCACAACTGCAACTGAACCTAATCAGTCAGTGGACAACTACATACTAGCACTGCAAACTATTGAGGTCTGTAATCTCAATAGCTGACGCAAGAGTATGAAATTTCGCACACACATAGTTTTTATAGAGAACTAGCTACTCGCCCCCGCTTCGCCCGGGTGTACATGTATTATACATATAAACCTTCCTCTTGAGTCACTCTATTGGCTAAAAAAAAACGCTTCAAAATCCGTTGCATAGTTTTAAAGATTTAAGCACCCTACCTATGTAGTACGGACAGACAGCGACTGCGACTTTGTTTTATACTATGTAATGAAGAGTGCCAAATTGCAATTTTTTTTTAATTATGCATTAAAAGGTACATTAAATCATTAAAATAAGTATTACACACACTACTATATATTTGACACATACTCAGACTCATATATACTCTTTGGTTTATTGTTAAAGTCTGTAGTCAAATTGAGAATAGATTAATATAGTTTGTCTTTGAGACAGTAGGTCTTACTGAACGTCAAATTAATTATGAATTTCTATCACTGGGAGACCACCAGCGTATATTCATACATACAAAACTAATATTTTGAATTAGCGGATTCGAAGCGGGCCAATAAATAATAGATTTACTCTTTGCCTAAAATACCACATAGTTCACAAATATTGCCTTTAAAATTTCCACATTGCACATAAATCCGCAGGATTGTAAATAAAACAAATTGTATTATGTAAATTTGCGACGACCATGTCCTTACTTCAATTCCATACAATTTTCTGGAGTGACTCGTAAGTGCGCTATCAATAAACATAGTTGTTATTGCGATGAATAATAGAACATGTTGTTTTTCTTTTCAAAGTAGGTATCTGCCTACCTAAAATTGGTTTGTTTATTTTTATCTAATCTAATATTATAAATTAGTAGGTAGCGTGTTTATATGGTTGTTTTTTGTCTAAATTGTACCTAATGAAACATAATATGAAGATACTTTGTATTATTAGGCTGGCAGGTTCATAATAATCTGTTCAGTTATTGGTACTAAATAACTTAAAAATTGTTTTTTTTTGCAAATACATACTAAATGTACATAAAACAAGTTTCAGTTTCAGATAAATGTAAATCAAACCAAAACTAATATAGAAAAGTCTCATGACTTTTCTATATTGGTTTTGTTTGATTTACAACAAACCGTATTAAAATAAAATATTCTTTAATCTATCTGTCTATCTATTAAACAAAAGACTTAAAAATAAAAAGTAACAATTACGTTTCTTAACTTCACGAAACTTTAGGAATTATATAATAGAGATAATGATGATATATTTTACGTGGTTAAGTGGCTTAATAAGTCGTATTTTCGTATACGACTTATTAATAGTTACATTTCAATTTTGACTATTTATCTTGGTCGATGTTATAGGTCTGCTGCAAATAACAGCTGGCAACATTAATGGATGGATTATTATTCAAACGCAGTATGTTGGTTTACGTACATTACCAACTACTCACACATTAATAGTTAATGCGACACTATGTTTACTTATGCTTTCACACATATTATATGTATATTACGAACAGAATGTCTTAAGTGGTCGACTTAATAAGTAATTTTACATTAGTATTTAATTAACTATGATTTACACAAAGTAGGCGAACTACGAAAGATATTATGAAACTGCTGAAATATCTCTAAACAACTAAATGTCAATTCTATTGATATGTTTCAATATATTATACTAATATTGAAACATATCAACAGAATTATAATTTAATTTAATGTCTCAGAACAAATCACACAGCACCATTTACTCCTAAGCTAAGCAGATACAAACACACATACTCGTGAGAACAAATGTTGCTAAAGTGCGAGAAATAGAACCCGTCACCATCGGAAGCAAGGCCCTGTGCTAAACCGTTAGACCATTGAGGCTGTAAATATTGTAATCTATATAAATTTTATATATATATATTATCTATGTAGTTTTTTAACACAAATATTTCACTTTTCCGTACGATTTTTTAAAAACTTTTTTATAAAACTTGTATTGACAAGTTATTTCATGTTGATAACTGAAATAGAAATAGAAATAGAAATAGAAATAATCTTTATTCAAATAAACTCATTACAAGCACTTTTGAATAGTCATATTTTGATTCTACCACTCATTCGGAATGCAGATTCATCACAAGAAGAATGAGCAAGAAACTTGTGTGTTGCTCTTTTTAATAGATGTTTTTTTTATATAAATAATTACAGTATAACAAGTAAGAGGCATGCGATAATCAACATAGAAGTCGCTACGCACTCATTACTAATGTAATCAGATAATATTGTCAGTGCTATAGATTTAAAGTTTTTCTATAAAAACATTATTATCGTTAACGAATTCTTCAATTTTATAGTAAGCTTTTTTGCAAAGGAACTGTTTTATTTGACATTTAAATCTTTTTTCTGGCAGATTTATAACAGACTCTGGTATTTTATTGTAAAACCTTACGCAATTGCCATAAAACGAATTACTAACTTTAGCCAAACGACATTTAGGTAAAATCAGTTTGTTATTGTTACGTAAGCTTTTATTAGTGCAATCACTAATTCTTTTGAAACTGTCTATATTCCTTCTGGCATAGATGATATTTTCATAAATGTATTGAGAAGCGGTAAGGATATTTGATTCCTTAAAACACTCTCGCAATGACTCCCTGGAACCCATACCATAAATGGAGCGAATGGCCCTCTTTTGTAAAGTAAATATTGTATTTATATCAGCTGCTTTGCCCCATAACAAAATACCATACGACATAATGCTATGGAAATAGCTAAAATAGACAAGTTTAGCCGTTGCCACGTCTGTTAATTGTCTAATTCTTCTTACCGCATAAGCGGCAGAACTAAGTCGACTCGCCAATTTAGTAATATGAGCACCCCATTGCAACTTGGAATCTAATGTGATACCTAGAAATACAGTATCGTCAACAAAATTAATAGATTTATTGTCCAATACGATTTTTGAATCTACCGGCCTTACATTGGGGAGAGTAAATTTGATACATTTAGTTTTATTTGCATTTAGTAGCATATTATTTGCCGTAAACCATTTTAAAACATAAGAGAAAGAACCGTTTACTTCGTCCATATCATCAATATGTCGATTGACTTTGAATACTAATGAAGTATCATCAGCAAACAGAACTATGTCAGCTATCTTTTCTACCATATAAGGAAGATCGTTTATGTAAACTAAAAATAAGAAAGGACCTAGAATAGAGCCCTGAGGAACACCCATTTTAATATTAGTTCCCTCAGACTTTACACCATTTATTTCAACAACTTGCATTCTATTATTTAGATAGGATTTCATCATGCATAGTGCTTCATATCTAATACCGTAATGTTCTAATTTGAGTAAGAGTGTTTCATGATCAACGCAATCAAATGCTTTTGAGAGGTCACAGAATACACCGATAGCATCCTGTGACCTCTCCCAACAGTCAAAAATGTGTTTCATTAAAGCTACACCAGCGTCAGTAGTTGATTTACCGGCTGTGAAACCAAATTGCCGACTGTAAAGCAGTCTATTTATTTTAAAGTGGTGAAGCATCTGATTGAGCATAATTTTTTCAAACACTTTACTTAGTACTGGTAAGATAGAAATGGGCCTATAATTACCTACTTCAGTTTTATCCCCTAACTTAAAAAGTGGAGTTATTTTACTATGTTTCATTAAATTGGGAAAAACACCGTCAAAAATACATTTATTGAAGATAGTTACTAAATATGGAGCAATAACATCTATAGCGGTAGAAATTGTAAACAAGTGACTGTTTGCCATTGCAGTTATATTTTTAAAAATCGTACGAAAATGTGATGATTACTTGATGGTAATTAGTAACCCCTACTTATATACCACTACGTCCTCAGGATGCTGCCATGGTACTAGAGGTATACAAGAGAGATAGTAGGTTGGTTGGTAATTACACTGCCATATCTCATCTGTTGCTGGCAGCTTGTCCATCATTCTTTTTATAAATCGCTTATTGACTTCTTCGATGTGTTCCCGCTCTAGTCACATCATCCTTTAACTGAAACAGTTTACAAAGTAAGGTGTTTGATGAATCTGAATTAAGTGAATCAGAGATATCTATGATATACGCCATGGACTTTGTACTTTTTTTTAATTCCACTTCCTTTTTTGATTATTACATTACACGCACTACAATGTACTTGACATACACGTATATAAACTCTTTTCTTTATTATTAAAGTAACACAAACTCTACTTATCGTGGAACTAGAATGCGCTGTGTTAATTGGACAGGGCCCATTGGTCGAAATAATAATAACAATTTATTATTATTTCGACCAATGGGCGACCATCAGTTGTAATTAAATGCCAATAATTATAGGCTTATAGATAAGACAATAAGGTCAGTATCAGAAATGCCAGCAGTATGCAGCTTATGTACAAAGTAGCATCATTACTCAGCATCATAGCGTGCATAAATTACACGCCCAATTAGTTACATCGACGGTCGACAGTCGATTACAGATATCTAGATCACGTACTATGAGAATATACAAACCAATATTCTCACCTGAAACGATACAGTAAAATTATATGAATTTTGTGTTTGTCATTAATGATTATTATGAATATTGATTGTCGCATGCCCAATACTTGTTAATGTGTATTTAATTAAATACAGAACAGAACAGCATTAATTTAAAAGAACAACACGCAAATTTTTTGCTTGTTATTCTTGTGATGAGTCTACGTCGTACCGAATAAGTTATAGACTAAAAAAATTAGACTATTCAAAAGTGCTTATATTACATATAAGTAAATAAACCTAATAAAGATTATTTCTATTTCTAATGTTTTTCTTGTATTCACCAGACAGTTGGCCTTCAGCCCTTCTTTAAATCTATCCGCGGATTTGGAGCGTCTGCTACACTCGGCCCTTTTTTTCGTCCGGTAAAGCTGCACAGGCCAGCTGCGGCCAACAGCATTAGAGTAGTCCGAAAAAAATAAAACTAACTTTCGCGTTTATAATATTATTAAGATAGTGAGATTGTTATTAAATTTAATAATGTACGATAAAGCAACGTATGATTTCAGTGACCATGATATATTGCCAGGTGCTACGTCATCACAGTAATATAGATAAACCGGCACATTATAGATAATATACAATATGTTTTAGTACATACATTAGTAACTTTCTGTTTATTATTGTTTAATACGCATTGTCACAATTATTTACGGAGTTGACATATAGTAGTAAGTCTGTCCCATAGATTAACATGAATATTTGTATTAATGAGTATGATTGTTTGTATCGGTCTGGTTGGTGGTGTTTTCTTTGTATATTATGTTTATATTTACACAACACCTGCTTTGCTTGGGACTTGATGGCTCTGTTTGAATTGTCCAGGGTTGTTATTACAATTAATATTATTTTAATTTTGAATTTGGA
Organism: Achroia grisella; assembly: GCF_030625045.1. Classification (NCBI taxonomy): domain Eukaryota; kingdom Metazoa; phylum Arthropoda; class Insecta; order Lepidoptera; family Pyralidae; genus Achroia; species Achroia grisella. Next base: position 1,725,277 of record NW_026712999.1, read on the forward strand.
TCCAATTTTTGTATAGTAATGTATGTCATATAGCTCTCATTTTTATGCTTTACAGACATGCAAATATATGTTTGAACTATTCTATATATAATATAATAAAAGTTACATATTAAAAATTTATTATTATTATTAAAAAAATCTATTTAGATATTTATAAAACTAATACGTTCATTATGAATGTTAAAATTATGTCAAGTTATTATTGTCAATATATTTATGTTTTCAAATAATTATAGTTCAGCATCATTTATATAACTATCAATAAATGAAATAATTGTATTTTAAATTGTGTCGATGGAAATTCATTGAAAGCGTTCCATTCTCATAAAATATTTAAATAAGATGTGATAGAAGGCACCACATGTAAAATCAAGTGAGATATAAAATTATATTTATACTGGCTAACTTACTAGTAGAACTTACAGTTATCTGTGAAATAAATTGTGCTGAAGATTTCAGTGGTCGTTTAAATTTTTGGACCATTAAGTAAGGAATTTCATTGGGGCGACGTGGTTTGAATTTTAATGAACGCGATATTATGAAATAAAAGAATACACTTTATATCTTTTATGTCGATCGGTGTATTATAAGAGATTAATGTAATAGTTATGACAGAGCTGTCTATCCCTGTGTCATGGATCTCTCACTGATTCAAAATGAAAACCAGACAATAAATTGTTCAAGTGATTGAAGAGAATAATTTGATACTCATCCATCCAGCCGCAAAAGTACCTATGGAGTCTATGTTTTAGTTAATCTTAGTCCTAATGTATAGTACAATTGAATGTTTGTAGTTATTTCTCTATAACCTACGCAGAAAAATAGTAAGTAGGTAGGTTATTTACTTTAGTTTGTATAGTTACTTAATTATGTATATCGATATGCTATTTATGCGCCCATTTAATATTTAATTTATTCGTAAGTGTGAAGTTAAATGAGTTTAAACTTACATATTAAAATTATTTAATACTGAAATTATTTTTTTTACTTTAGTATTTCATACACAGTGGTCGTCAACGTTTTTTGAACAAGAGCCAAAATAAAATTTGTATAGCGAGCCATGCGAAGGTCCGAATAAAAAATGTGGTTCGCCCATGTCGTATATTTTTACCGGAAATTTTCAACGATAACATTTTTTGTTGCTTTCATAGGTGATCGGTTGTTCCTTTATTATACGATTTACTATTATATGCGGTTTTACGGTCAAATAAAACAAATTAAATTTAAAATATAAATTATAAGCTAAGTTATTTTAACATTTCTTATACCGACGATTTTTTTTTATTTGACTGACTGATGGAAAAGAAGCAGACGGCCATGGTAGTGCACAAGTTATGTTATTCTGTTGATATGAGATGGAATAAAAAGTCATGCTTTTGTACCCTGTAATGCCACTAATGTCTCTGCCATAGCTAACCCTTCAAACTGAAACAAAGCGTATAATGCCAGCTGTTTGGGGGATGAAATAAGTGATACAATAGTACCCAAGTAAAGCATGATACGTAAACAAAGTCTGTTGAATAGCAAATAGCTAATAATGAAACGAAACACAAAGACACTGCAATTCGGAGTCGTTTTCGAGGAAATAGTAAATAAAAAACGTACTTTATACGACCTGAGAATATTCAAGTTTTCCTTCTGTGGTGAAATAGAGCTGCCCCCAAAATACGGTTGCTTTTGAAATGTCGAAACGGTTGTTTTTGGTGAGTTCAGTACAATTCTGTACACAATGCAGCTTTTGTGAATGCAACGGAGGGAGTTGTTAATTTTGTGATATTCACGTATACACTTGTTCTTTTGTTGTAGTATTTCGCCTATTTATTATATTATAAAACTAAACAAATAAGAATAAAATCAGTCCAACTTCTCATGCCCAAGCATGATTAGTTGAGCTGATTTTTTTCCAAGGCATGTCCTGCCATATCAGTGTAAATAATAGGCATATACTAATAATTTGCTTTATATGCAAAATTCCCGTTTCTGGGTATGATACGGGTTTTCTCTATCTGAATCACAAGTGAGTAGACTGCTTTATGAAATTAAAAACACCACTTGTGACACAAAAACAGTAACTCATATCTCAAATCGTAATTAATTTAATATACAAATTCACGCAAAGAGGATAAAGCCCCTCAAAAATACGATAGCTACATGAAATATCGGAATTGGTGATGTGAAACATTTTTGACAAAAAACATCGCCGCATCGACAATTAACGCTTTGATGTATTGTTTATTCAAGTGTTGTGGATGAGTTATGCGGGTTTTTATTATAAAAATCTCGCTATAAATAAGAATAAAATTAATTTTAAAAGCACGACGCCGAGAAATGCACGGCACACGGGATTTACTAGATAATCCAAATTAATTCCGCTCCCACTTTTTACTTCTCGACGGTGGCTCGTCCGTTTTATTTAGTTACGTCTAAATGACATTCTTGGAAAAAAATATACTAAGCTGAGAATACTTATACTATGTAAATTTGCCTGGTGTTTTATATGTAAAATATGCATACTCTGTTTTATCGTGAAATTCAGTCTAGAACAAGTGATTCTATAAATTTTAGGTTTTAAATACTGGGCTTGAATCAAGAATGAAGAAGAGAAATAATTCTTATTGAGCTGAACCTAATGTTAAGCACTTATAAATGTACATTTTATATTCTACAACCACTTTCACAATGTAGATTTCACCGAGAAGAGTTATCTGAAGAATAGCTCTTGAGTTGAATGAGTTGAATTGAATAGTTGAGGCATTTTTGGTCAGTGTATTAGTTTGGCTAAACAGTATCATAGGGAAAGCAGCCTTGTATTTTAGATATTTTTAGTACTAAGATTGACTATAGGTTTTGACCCAAGTTATTGTCGTGGGTTTCTCTGTCTCACCTACTTCAGTCGCCAAGCAGTTTAGTTTGCACGTGGTGTCTCAGATATGGCAATGAAATTACAGGAGTAGAAAATCTTAGTATAGGATAAGGATTATCAGCTATAGGAATAGTAACGCATGATGTTACAACAGGCAGAATATGATTACCTAATGTTTGTGGTGGTAATCAATGTATGTACATTATTTATGTATATTGGCGATGGTTGCCACTTACAATCAGTTGAATAATGGAATTCTTAGTGAAATATAAGTACAAGTTAAAATATAAAAAGTGATATGTAAATGTATTATAATTTTGTACTTAAAACAATTGCTATCAACTTATTATATTCTGTACTGAAACCACCTATTTACATAAAATGTTTACGGAGTTTTCAGAACTTTCTGTATTTTTAACACTACATTTCTCTTGCGAAACTTTTCCTTTTCGAATGACTGAAGCTGAAAACTTGTGATTATTTCTATGCAAAGTATTATGTAAATTAGTTAAATTAAAACAGGTACTACCATCCATTCGAGATGTTAGGACAGTGGGGCTCTTGAACCATATACCATATAACTATAAGATTTTTTTCTAACAAAAACGAATTTAGTAAGAATTTGTTTTCGAATTCAATAATGAGAATTCGAAAACACATTCCAACTAAATTCATTTTTGTTAAACTACCATATTTCTTACTAAATTTTTAAACATCAGAAGTATGAAATACAAATTCTGATTGGTTTGTGACTTGTTAACCAGTCACAAACCAATCAGAATTTGTATTTCAAGTACTAAAAAATATGATAAAAAAATCGACGGTACGATAATGAACAAGATGATGATATTATGTCCATGGTGGTTTCGACTCACTCTATCTTATGGACCGTCAGGTTATTTACTATTATTATATCTGCAGATTTTTATTTAATTATTTTAAAAAGAACAGTTATTATTTATTTTAGCTATTTTTTTTTGTTATATATATATTTTTAAAAGTAATATTAGAACATTTGGGAATATCATTATATTTCCTAGTAAAGGTAAGTTACCTTTAAGATGATAGTCAAACGAAATCTCCAGAACACATTTTGTATAAGCTTTCGCAGAAGTAAATGGTTTTAACAAAAGATAAACCACATAAAAGCCGAGTTCGGTCGCGTTTTATTCTGTTTAAATGTAAAAAAAATACTAACGAAGGGAAATTTAATTAGTATAAATACTCCCCTGACGCAAATTGTAGGTTGGAATCTCAACAAGAAATGCCATCATGTTTATTTAGGACGAAGGAGAATCGTGTTTAATCGTCTTATTGTATGAATTGATTTATTCTTACATCAAATGTAAGATATTAATTATACCTACTTATCTAATACGTACTAACATTATAAATTCGAAAGTGAAGGTATCATTTATTTATGATTCACGATATTTATAGAATTTATTGAAATTTTACGTAAAGATTGATTACATCACGAGTATGAATATCTTGCAAATTAATATGTAAACAGATGAAATAGGGCAAAAAAGGTTGTATAAACGAAGTCGTGTGTAGGAACTAGTATAAATATACAAAGTCCTGTTCTGATAAAATAATCTATTGCGACTGACAACGTAGAGGCAAAACCAATGTGTAGGGAAAACTGATCCACCTAAAAAGTGATTATGAAAATTTAGCACAATGACACTATACGAGCATAGCAATCAAGCAGTCGATAGCAATAACTGATGCCATATAACAAATTTGGAATTTATTATATTGTGCAGCTTTTTATTTGTCTTAATGATATACTTTGACGACCCAGATGGAAAATGATAATATAATAATGACCCTGGACAATTTACATAGCCAATTAGCCTCTAGTACTCATAAAACAATCTCTGCTTTGCTTGGGAAATTACCTGTTCCCAAACAAAGCAGAGATTGTTTTATGAGTACTAGAGAAATAATTGAAATACTTATACAGATATTTTTTTAAATATATATTTAAGAAATACCTAGACTAATACAAATAATCATGTATTTGCATCACTTGAGGAATCCGCCGCTATTCACAGAGGACGAGCACGCAATCAGATGAATCAAGAAAGTAGAGAATTGAGGAATAAAATTCAAGTTTCTTACCTGAAAAACATATTTCACGGTTGTTGTTGTTAAGAAATATTTTCAATTGAGTAACTTAAAATTCAATGGAACTCCATTTTAAACAATTTCCCATGAAAGTTGGCTAGGTTTCTGAGATAATATCGTAACATACCGTGACATGGGTTCCAGCGATGCGTTATTTTACACGCGACAATTTTTGGCAAAACAACAGTCGTGCGACATAAATATTCGTAGCCAGCGACGGAAAACTTCGGAGGAACTTTCAACTGAACCCATAAATCACTTAGCCCTGTGCAGTTTTTGAGAGAAACGAATAACGCAGATTTGCTTGCGGTATGTGTACAAATTGTAATAAATGTTTCTTTTGTTCTACAAGGGATTGCAAAAAAGTACTAAGTATGAATGAACGGGACTAAACGCTCACGGAACTCTTCCACTAAACCAATATGAACCATGTACCATACCAAATAAAACGGAAAATTATTTTTTAACATAATAATCTCATCGTTGCCGATATCGTCATCACGTGGTATAAAAAATCGATAATAAATCAAGTTAATTAACTAAATTAAAGTGAAACAAACAAACAAACAAAAAAACACCTGAATCTATCGCGGGTGTTTTTTTATTATATGTATTATTATACGTATTTTTTGTATAAAAAATACGTATAATAATACGTATTTTTATATTCTCGTTCGTATTACGCCGAGAATATATATAAGAATATATATTCTCGGCGTAATACGAACGCCAATTTTAATATTTCATTCACCACTAGTTTATTTTTTATAGCGCCACTGACTACCCCAGCTGGAATTCTAGTTGAATGAGTCAACGTCCTGATCATTCTCTTGTTTTATAATCATTATTACGTTATCAAATATAATTTAGGTAACACAATTACTTAATTGAAAATTGAGAGATAATTAGTATTCGAAATTACATTCGTATTTTCTTTTAATTATCTCAACATTTGTACTACCATATCTTTATATAGTAATTATCTACTTCATAATGGTATTGATATTAAATTATAATCAAAATACTGAAATGTAGCAATTTTGTAAGTATTTTTAGCCTACCAATATAATGATATTTCTTCTTTATATCAAAATCCATACATGTAGATAATAGCGCACAACATATAAGAATAAGACTCACAAAGTTGATATGGTGCATTACAAAAGAAAAAGATAAAAATACATTATAAGTAAATTAGAAAATTTACTCTTTGGTCATTGGACTCTTTAGTCATCATTAATGCATTCGATGTGTTATTGATTCATTATGCAGAAATAAATTTCTATATACGTATTTAAACGGTTAATGCAATTTTTATTATATGTTTAAAAACTTTAGCTTTTTCATGCAACTAAAATGGCAAACTAGACGGCTATCTACCTAATGAAGAGTGGGATCCATTACCTATGTAGTGATATCGTTATATAAAATCAGGGATATCCCAAATTGTCACTTCTAAGATATCATGCCATCAAACTCTATAATATCTCGGCTAAACTTTACTTCAAACCGAAATACAGCTTACTAATCGGCCTAATTTGCGACAGAATAATGTGAGACAGATGTCCCATGTACAAAGTTTGTACAAAATCTGTAACAGTAAAAATAATAATAATAATAGGAATAAAATCTTTAGATTGTACAACCGACTCATCGTAGAATCAATTCCCGCTGGAGTAGATTTATACTGCAACCGAAAATTAAACTTTTCCAGATGAAACATATAGCCAAGTTTTCCACACTCAAGATCGCTTGGGAAAACTTTTAACTTCACAAATTACGGAACTACCGCACGAGTGTGAGGTGGAATATATGTGTACATATATACTTCTTACAACAAAACAAAACATATCTGTTATGAATATATACGAAAATGAACTTCGCTAAAAGTATTACTCTTATTTCAACTTAGTCGGACAAATTGTTAAAGCCGATATTTCTACTATGTTTTGAAAGATAAATATAGAAGATATAGGAGAGTATATATTTTTCTTTCTTCTTCATAGATATCTTAAGCATGAGTTAACAAAAATAATAAATACAAATAGATACTTTTTTCATTCATGTTAAAAAAAATCATAGTATTTCTTCTAATGTCAAGCATTAGAAGAAATACTATGATTATTAAGTATACATTACATTCAAATTAAAAATTTCTATAAAAAAATTCGCAAATTAACGCAAATAAGCATATTGTTGTTGCACTATACTAGTGTTTAAAATTTCGTTCTAATTTCAGTTTCTCGGAAGTATTACATCGTACCTACCTGTTTTTTTAATAGTTGACAATGAAATGGTTTGTCCAGTATATGATGGCGAGACCCCAATGGAGCATGATAGGATTAGCAGGAGGTTAGGTTAGTTAGCTCATTGTGATAAATTCATTAGACGAAAGAAGAAGAACGAAGATGTCCATGTGGAGGTTGATCTGACGTGGTACACTTCTAGCAATACAGTTACTAGTTTCATCTACATAAGACGTGTTTAAGTAATCACTTAATTGACCCATGAGTTTCCGAGGCGTTTAACTAACTAGATAAAACTTAAACTTTCCATCTTTAATCGGAAAATTTATCGGTGGAAGTTGAAGAGGGCAGTTATTGCAAATTTACTCGCAAATGAAGTCGCAATAAATTCTAAATACAAATTTCTACTTATAATCTTATTAGGGCCTGTGTACATTTATATTTATCTATTTTTTACAAAAAGAATCTTTTCGTTTAATTAATAAGAACTGTATTATTATAATAGTGGAATTTAGAAATCGTTTTGGTAATCGATTACTCAAGATATTTTGATTTATCAAACATTAGACTTTGATTACCAATACCATATATGTGAATAGCAGAAGGGATTTCTGCTCGGTTCTGAATGCGTTCAAATGGAAGTAACTGGTATTGCTATGCTTCCGCCCAAAGATGAGAACAGAATTCCGTATGTGGCCGGATCTGTGATTCGTATCACTATCTTATATCCTCCCTTCCATAGAAACAGATGTTGCAAAGCAAGTTGTTTGGCGTCAGAAATAGACGGGACTGAATGACCCAGTCAGACCCGTCTATTTCGGACGCCAAAACACAGACGATTTTTGTGCTATCTATATTTGTATGTAATTAATATATATTATGTATTTACTAGAGCTAAAGTAAACAGATAAGAAGGTAAACAAATAACATTAATAAATAACTCATTAATGGTTCATCGAGTGTTCAGTCAAGTGAATAGTCAACCTAACAAGTTTCTGAAGCAATGTGTCTAAAAAGTTTTTCAATAAGAGCCGGCCAAAAGGTAAATAGAAAGGTTGGTATTCAAACAAGTTCCATTCCACTTCGCGTGGCTGCTGCGGGGTTAGGGAGGAAAGGTTGTTGGGGGGCGCGTAATTATTTCAGTAAATGTGAAAACTTGGAACTGAGGAGTTAACCCGTAACGATTAGCAGTTGAAGACAGGAATTTTGGAGATAATTGCCGATTTCGTTGAAACTTTCGAACCGATTTCAATAAAAGAAGGATGGTCTGAGGTCGACGGTATATTTTTGCATTTGTACGTTCCTAAGTTATATCGTATTAAAAGCAATAGAACTAATAAACTCATTTATATTTTTTTGGATAGTTTCTAAAATTCTTTAAAATTTAATTTCAGAATATAGCCTATAATTTTGATTTTATATTTATTTACGTACTTTTATCATAATATGACAATCTCAGTCCCATCGTACCTTATATTTAGTCTTGTCGTCTACTATATAATGAAAATAAAAATTAGGCTATTTTAATTGTACTGTAATAATATTATTTTACGTATTAAGTTTAGCCGTTAGTCATAATTAGGTAAAAAACACACTTTCTCATTTATAATATTAACATGGATATAGTAAAATAAATATCTCTGATATAGTCCAAAATTAAGTAGATATTTTCTACAGTTATGTGTTTATAATATTATGTAGTATCTCATTTCAGATTAATATTTAATAATAGGCATAACAAATCATAGCCAATGTAATGTGCTATTTGAACAGAGTGATATTTTGTGTGGCTCAAGTGAGAAGCGTGAACCGGGAGAAGTTTTTTAAATTATTGATACATCTAGTATACTGTGATGTGTACAACTAATAATAGTTATGATCGAGTTTGTTATTTAAAGGCTTATGAAAATAGGATACACTATTGTCAATATTTTTTATTTTTATAAAACTAATGAATGAAGAAGTGAATGTCCTAACAAATGCAGGAGAGTTTGTACAAAGTACGTAAATATTTACAGATTAAGAAGTTTAATATTTTAGGTACTTATCATTAATTATAAATATAATTTTTAAAAATTTTTTACTATACATTTTTTTGTGTTTTTACCTTGTATCTAATATATAAATCAACAAATTAATACTGTAAATATTAATTAAGTTCATGAATTATTTCTTGTAACTTAGGACACACATTACACATCTCCTACAGGTAATCATTATGGGTTCCAGTAACAAAATCGTTCTGTATCACGTGAATGCAACATTACCGAAGAATTATGTGATTATTAAATTCGTAACATATGTCCAATAAAGTTTCTACCTATCTTTAAATAACTTCTTATGTTTACTACGATAAGACAATTTTAATGTTTAATTTTAACCCCTGCGTAACTCAATTTCTACGCTGTGGTTGAAATTAAACTTAAAATCCTACATCAAAATTCTTGATTATTTTATTTGACAATCTCGGTGGTATAGCTGTTTATCATACAGCCTTAATTGCAATGGTCGCGGGATCAATACCTTGCCTGGTACAAACATTTGTATTCATTAGTATGACTGTTTGTATCGGCCTGGGTGTTTTTTATGTATATTGTATATGTGTTTACAAAATATACTTTATTTTTATAAGTAGTCGACATATAGTAGTACCCATAAGACAAGCTTTGCTTACCTTGGAACTAGATGGCGTTGTGTGAATTGTCCAGAGGATACTATTATTATACACTGATAGCATATCAAACAAATAAATTAATACGGTTAGTCTAGATGTTAATAGATTTTTAAATGAAAACTGTAATTAACAATATTGGAAATATCTTTAACAATGACTCCGCTGTGTTACTAAATCATAGCGTAGCTAATTAAACGCATTGATTGTCGGTTTATTACACCAATAATATCCATTCAAATGTATGGGAGCTGTAATCTAAATGCAAACTTAATCACCGTTTGTTACTAACCATATTGCGGAGATAATTAATACGGTAATCATTATTTATAATACTGATAAGTAGTGCATTTTAGCATTAAGTAAGTACGGTAATCAGTTTTCAAGATTTGTAATCTTTACATAGTATAAAATGAAGCCGCTTCCGATGTCTATTCGGTTAGATCTTTTAAACTGTGTAACGGATTTTAATGCAGTTTACAGCGATAGATAGAGTGATTCAAGAGGAAGGTTTATATATATAATAGATGTACTCCCGTGCGAGTCGTGGACAGTACCTGGCGTTAGTGTATTTGGATACCTGTATGTCATGAAGTCTAGCAATAGATCCGTGGGCGGGATATTTTTGTTTTCTTTTAGGTGTAACTTGTGTAATGTATGGTACTGTAGTGATGACTGTTACTATATAAGATCAGCTTGTTTGCTATTAAAATTCTATAAAACAATGTCCTATGCAGATGGACGAAGTCCGCACCAAAAACTAATATATTTCATTACAATACTCATAGATAAAGGATAAATACACTACAGTTATAGCAAATAGAAAAAAAACATTTGCATATTTACACAGTCTATATGCAATGTTTACTAAAATACACATATGCTTTTTATACGAGTATACAATGTATTTTTTGTTACCCTTTGTACTCGGTTGTGATGTGTTTTAATCAAATCAATTAGCGAGTTACCAGCGTAGATTTTTTTTATTTTTATTGAACTCCAGAATTAAGCTAAAAAAAGAATAATATGTAAAGTTTGTCACAGTGTTATTTGATAGAATTGGAAAATATAAATATATCATTAAAATAAAGGATTGTGTATAAAAAAATACACTGATAATGCAATTTACTTTTTCTCAAACGTCACATGTCTTTTATGATGATTGATTGAAGTCTAGAATTCTAAAGCTTTTGTTAACATAAAAGATAAATGAATTCACTTTTACATATATAATATTATAATATTGAGGCCACGAGAGACCGACTTCAGTCACATTATTAAAGATAACTGAAAAATACTTGTCAATTTCGATCAAGTTCATAAGGGATCACATACGAGGTGCCAGCTTTAGAATGGAGTTCTGAGGTACACATAAAAAGAAACAAATTATACCTTGTCGAATTGTGTGTGTTTTCATTTTGAAGTCTCTTAATAATATTAGCTTCTCTCCGCGAGTAAAATGACATAACTTTTTTATGCCAAATATTATTTATCACACACTTCACATTCAGACAGATATTACATTCTTCAGATGAGGTACCAATCTCGCATCGCCATTCAGGTGGCTTATAATGCTATGCCTATACCTTGTAATTTCACTGCTTTATTCAAACAAAATAGTAAAGTAAGCTGTTTGGTCGAGACAGAAGTAGACTGCGTCGAACCTCCTAGACAGCTAAATATTTCCTGTCATATATTAAATAATGCCAGAAATCCTATTGTTCTGTAAAAGGATATTTAGACAAATAAATAAAATAATAATAATATACAATAATTGTAAATTGCATGTAATTTTTATTTAGTTATTAATTATTTTATTTTATTTTTTATAATTACGCCTGCCACATATGCAATATTCCTTAAAGGAATAACAAATTCAATATTTAAAAATTATGACTATGTAATTACAACTATGTAATTTAGGTACTAATAAATGAATTGAATTGATCTCATATATTATATTTGACATTTTACTCCTATAGAGTATTCCTATTCTCTCGTTGTTGTAATATACATTATAACATTAACCCAGTGTAATGGAGTTATCAGCTATCTCGTTGTTAAGTGCATTGTGAATTAATAGTTAATGATAAACCAATATTAAACACATTAGCTGTATATCATCCACTGATAAATGATAAATTTACTTAATAAAGTATTCTTATGGTTATAATTCTACATGAGGTAGTTAGAAGTGTCGACGGCGACACGTTTATATTTGGCTGAAAATATTGTTACCTGTTTGTCTTGCTAATATATCTTTTTATAAATAACTAGCGGCCCGTCCCGGCTTCGCACGGGTGGATATTTTTACATTTTTATCTGATCTTCTAGCAAACGTCTATCTTCGCAAGCAGCTTTGTAAGTTTCTTTAACAATTCCATCAACTGTTTTTAAGTCCAGAAACGATGTTGGTCCACGTACATGATTAAGTGTATCCTGAGAAAAAAACATTCTGACTGTGAAGGATGAATACTGTATACTCTTCCCAATGCTTATTTTTTTATAATTATATTTTTAATAATTAATAATTGCCCAATATTTTTTTATACCGGGGTGTCCAACTACGTCTTGCCCACGTTTCCTTCTTAAATACCACTGTTTCACCTATATATTTATTTTACTATGTAACATACTGTACAGTATAAACTAGTATTTATTAAAGCATAAAACAAACTACTGCTTGCTTTGTATGTTGTGTCTCGTTTTAAAAATATTATAGCAGTAAAAATTCAGCGTACATTAGTCCTCAAAAGTGGTAATGGAGAGTACCATAGGTTTCAGATGATGACATGATGTCTGTGGTGCTTTTCATGTATATAGGTGACGGTTGTTTCTTAACATCACTTTGTTTGTTATTTAAGTTACAAACGCCACCATATTATTACATTTACAAACAGTTACATTTGGTCTTTACGATCTCTGTGGTCCCTGTAGTAAACTACTAGACTACCATGCTCTCAATTTCAATAGTCATATAAGTCTTATTGGGTCGTTGTTTTTTTTTTATACCACGATGGTGGCAAACATGCCTGCGGTCCATCTGATGGTAAACGGTTACCGTAGCCTATGGATGCCTGAAAAACAAGAGGTGTCAAGTGTGCGTTAAGAAACCATAATATACCATATACCGTTGTTTACTACATCCAGTGTTATTTGTTATTATTACTAAGTACCTGCCTAATTATAATATTTATTTCGATTATCCAATAAACAAATATAACCTAAACAAATAATACAGTAATTAAGCTTGTAACTGCTTGCAATGGCCATATCCAGCGTTAATTAGACCAAAAATTTCATATTCCAGCCATTAAATCATAAAAGTGTCTGCTTACAAAGTATGGTTAGAAAAAAAAATGTATAGTTATTTGAATTTTAATAAATTATGTGATTTAATAAATATGCAGCAATAGTGTAGTATATGATTTAAGAAATAAAAAAACTCAGATATAAGAATATTGTTTATGTTCGGGTAATAGTCTCACAGATCTTATTCTATAATAAATGTTTAACAAAGTCTGTTAAATTATAGATGAAAAATAGAGTAAATGAAGATCAGTATGAATAAAAAAAACTTGTAGTGTGTATCAAAATTTAACATATAATCTTGACAGAAATCAACTGCAAGTTGAACACTGAAACGAATAATTTAAAATAAAAAGGACAAATAAAGAGATGATATACAACACACTTTGGCTCAACAACTAATTATACTTGCTGCTTCCTACTCGAGATTAATATTCAAAATACATGCAGTAACACATACGGTTACGGCCTGTCCGATAACATTTGTAGGGTTAGGTACTTCTCTACAAACTTTTGTAAGGTACTTGAGTCCTTATTATTAAGCGAGTTAGTAGTATATCTATGTATCCTACATATTCTAGTCCGCAAAGTAGCAGTGTTTTTATAAATAAATAAAATATTACTATTTGAGAATGTATTTCTAGGTCAGAATCGTCCAATCTTGACAATATTCACAATCTCGCTACTTGTATAAAAGCAATTGTTTTCCATAAAATTATAATAAATTCCACTCATGTCGGCCTTTCTGTCGGTACATGGCAAAATAACAGTTCATATAGATTGGCTCGGCTCCAGGATTTGTGCTTTGTTGCGGACATTTCACTAACTAATTCCATGTAGTAAATGATGAGTGGTTAGCGTAATAAGTACTCAACAGTAATACACAATTTAGAAATTCAATAGGTATTTATTTACGTGTAAGTTTTTACTTACAACTTCCTGTACGTGACTTTGATTTACTAATAACGTAATTTTGATTACGTTATTAGTCACTCAGTTATTAGTAGACTCAAAGCTTAAGTCTAATATTTCAGGACATTTTTTGCCACTTATGTAGTTAAACGAAATTTAATAATCATCTCTACCATCCATTTCGTCTAACTACTTCAGTTAAAAGAAATTGATATAATACTCAACTGTTATATTTTGTATTATATCCAAGCCTGTGCCTAAACCACGCTTTATTTAAAAATATATAAAAGGAATTGTTAAAAAAGTATCTGGAATGGGAAACAAGTCGATCGCAATAATGGTAGGTGTTATCCATATACAAGAACAGCACCACGAATACGTCATCAGACGTCAGTTGTAATCGTCAATCGTTGCTGAAGGATATGGATGTTATGTTTACCTTCGTATCTGCCCTGTTTATCTTGCAATACTAAAGAGTTATGATACGGATTTAAAAGCATTGTATGTGATTTAGGTAATCATTGATGCTATCAATGAGGTTTTTTCATCAAGTCTAACAACTAACTTAACTAGGTATATTTAGTCGAAATATGAAAGCAATTCGAATTGAAAGCACAATCTGTTTGTACATAAATGGTTAATAGTGTAAATAGCAAAATTATTAATTGTAAATACATATATGGTAGTCGAAAGTATTTTATTATTAACATCTTACAATATACATAAAAAAAAATATAATATAATACAGTACTACTTGTAGAAAATGACGAGGATTTGATTTCGGAATATGTATAGATAAATATAGTCTCCTTAAAATAATTAAACATTGTAAATACAGGCAATTTTTGATCCTTTGTCACATCAAATTGTTTTATCAATAAACTACGCAACGTTGAATATCGAACATTGTTTTCGTCGTAGCTTATACTATATAGAATTGTTTAAAAATAAACAACACAGAGCAATTATCTGCACTGGGATTTATCAAAGCTTTTAACGAACGTCAGCGGCAGGTTTCGTGTAGTACTTATTTCCAATGCCTGAGGTGTTTCCCAGTAGATTTGTATTAGCAGTTGAAAAACGGGTTGATACGAGAAAATGAAAATAATGATCACGCAACAAAAGGAAAAGAAATGTAATTGGACCTTTAAGAATTTAAAGAGTTTATGATTTGTTCGAGGCAAAAATAACGAATTCAGTTCAAGTATAATAATTTGGGAGATGTTTCGTCAATGGAAGAACTGTGTGTCTGTATTTGGAAGTAGATGATGAGATAAAAGTATAGATTACAAATATTTTTTTAAGCTTAATTTGAAGTTAATCTTATAGGTATTATTGTATGTAGGTTATTTTAGGCTTGCATTTATAGGATTGTATACATTATGCCATAGGAGATAAGTGGATTGTTAGGTATGTGGTTTATAAAACATCATAACTAGCAATGTACTATGTCAGATTGATTTCCACGCGGTTCTCCTTGAAACTACCATGATAAATTCCTGTGAATTTGTCACTACGGGCTAATCGACTATTGAGGTCGCTCATGTTATGTACTATCATCCTTCACTGGTGCTCCTCCAGCGTAAACTGTTACTATATCATGACATTATAAATATGATAACTTCGTCGAATATTTGTTTCATATAGCCTATATATATATAAAATCCATACCATGCTAGCTGCCCCGGCAAACGTTGTTGTGCTATATAAATTGATATAAAAAATAGGATTTGTTGATTTTTAATGTTAAAAGTAAAAATAAAGGTTTTGTCCAATAAATAAATTAAGAAATACTTTTTGGGGTTACCACTTAGTAGTACAAAAAATAGCTAATAAACTATTTTCAAATCTTCAGAATATACATATAAAATAACATCAAAATTAGATAAGCCGTTTCGGAAAAGTATGGCAACTAACACTGAGATGAGAATTGTAAATATATAATAGATTTGTTTCAACTGATTCGAATCGCGATCGAACGTGACAGCTTCTAGCGGATTTGTTTCGTACTAAATTGATATTATTATTCGTAGATCCCTTTGCACGAAGGTTATACTAGGAGACGTTATAGAAACGTTCTAATATTAAAGGGGTCACATTACTTACATTTCTTCTACACATAAAACAAAAAACATACCATATTTACTGTTATCTCAGACGGGGTAATCAAGGGGATTCCCAACTCTCCTATTGTGGTGAACGCAATAGTTGTTATGCCCACCTTTCGTTGGGTATAATTCAATATGATACGAGGTTAGCTTACTCATCATCAGCTTCTTTCTTATCCCATTTATTTAGGATCGGCGTAAAGTGTTCTTATCTTCCATTCATTCCCTTTCTTACCATCTTTCATACAGTCTATTCATCTCTTTTTCGGCCTTCTTCTACCCTTATACACTACATGTGTGTGTCTATCTATATATAAAATTCTAGCGCAAAGGGAAATAACTTATCGTATATCAGCGGTTACGTTACGTGACGGTTGTGAAATAAAGCTGATGATTTGCAAATCACTTATCCAAGCATTTATGTAACGGAACATGATCGCACCCATTTTTATCATTTATTGGATTGTATATTTATTGTACGTGTCGCATCTTTTTCCATACACAAATGCCTTGTTTCTATGAGGGTTTTTCTACAATTTTTTCCGAGGTAGACATTGTAAAAAGTAAATTGCGTGTGTACCTCAGTATCACCTATTTCAGCCACCATATAGTTTGCTTAGTAATTAAAGGATGATTAATATGAGGGAAGCAATTCCTCTGTGATTTTCTGACGGCTTCGGCGGTCTAGCGGTCTAGCACACCGCTTTACGACCGAGGGTCGCGGGTTCGATTCCTCGCACGGCACAAACATTTGTATTCATGAGTATGATTGTTTGTATCGGTCTGGGTGTTTACTATATATAATATGTATTTATTTACAAAAAAAAATATCTATGTATATGTATCAGTTGTCTAGTACTCATAACACAAGCTTTAGTTAGCTTAACTTGGGTCTAGATGGTGCTGTGTAAATTGTCCTGAGATTATTATTATTATTATTAACATAATTGTTTGTATTGGTCTGGGTGTTTTCTATGTATATTATGTATATATATAAAAATGGATCTAAGTATTTATCAGCTATCTAGTACTCATAACACAAGCTCTACTTAGCTTGAGACTAGGTGGTGCTGTGTGAACTATTTGGGGATACTAAAGTCATAGAACCTATTCTGTAAATTCTAATATCTCTGGACAGTTATCTTATTCTTATCATTATTATTATAGAATAAAAGCTGATGAATATGTATATATATATGATAATATATATGTATATGATAATATATTATACATGAATCACTCTAATAAAGTAATAATACTATAATATATACTTTTTTAATTTTATTGTAACAATGATTCTGTAATATCACAGATAAAATAATATTACATAGAAATTAAATTCAAAATATGTAAGTATTTTAAAAATAATAGGTCCTTCCATTAATATATCACGATATCATGGTAGTCATTATGTAAGATACGCAATCAAGTAAAGTACGTGAATCTGTCTGTTTCAATCTCAAAAGCAGGGAGAAAATGCGTCGAAATCTGTTTTACAGTTTCAATTTGGCAGAGTGAAAGAGTTTGGGGGCGGGCACTGCTAGTGGGTATTACGCTTTCTGTCAAATAGAGGGAAGACGGTGGGATGTGGAATAGATGCATTACTGTTTGTGCAAAACTTTTTATTTACTACCTAGTTCAAGAATACATATTTAATTTGGGTAAGTTTTACTAAGACAAAGGTAATAAAGACAGCAGAATAGCCAGAGAAATCGACAGTAATGAAATATTTATTTATTCTTTTGTACACAAAATTGCATTCAGGGCGGGCTTAACGCCTGATAGTCGATCACAGACAGTCTCTGCTAGTTGATCACAGACAATAAGGCGGTTCAATTTAAATAATTGTAAGGGTATACTTTTACAAAACTACAAATTAAAAATAACTAATACTCACATATTCCTATGCGTGGTGACTTTTTCTAATATAACTGAAATAACAAATAATCTGACGGCCCACCTGGTAATACTATACTACGATTAAGGCAAACGGGTTGTATATTACAGTAAACGGTTACTATTTTCCTTTTAACTAACCTAACACTAAAAGGGAAGCCTGGCATATATACATCAGTAGAAAATATTCAAATCACTTAAGCTGTTTTTGAGAATAGCATCGAAACGCATAGACAAATAGTGAATATAAAAGATGTATATTCGCGATCAATTTAACTTACTGTATAGACACTTTACCATTTTATTATATACTAGCTACCAGCCTCGACTTCGCACGGATCTACATGTGTTATACATACAAACCTTCCGCTACAATCACTCTATCTATTGTTAAGTTGTTGAGTTTAAAAGATCTAAGCGAACAGACAGCTAAAGCTACTTTATTTTGCACTATTTAAAGATATAAATATTATATCACGAGTATTTTATCGGTTGACAGAATGTTTGATGTGGACTGTTAGCTGTCTCACCTGATATTAGTTCTTTACCTACATAAATTTTGTTCTATTATAGTTTATTTGTTTCATTCATTTTGCATACTATAAATTTTAATGCAGTAAATCATTTAATTGTATACCAAAACTTATTCCATTTGCAAAATAAAACAAAGCAATAAATATCACAGAAACACATTTGCTCTAAAAAATAAAAATACATATTAGATAACTGTTAGAATTTTTTTGTAAATACATTTACATGCATATAGAATACATTCAGAACAATGTAAATTCTACTAATAAATATAAATGTATGTAATGTATAACAATAACGCGACCACAGTCCCTTAAGCAAACACTAGCACACAATAGGTGCTACAGACAGTTCCCTTTGTCGGGGCTGCTTTGAAGCTGAAGAAACGGCCGCTCAAGTAATCCTGGAGTGCGTAGCAGTATCCACACAACGAACACAAATCTTTCGAACGGTGAGGTCGCTCCGTGAAGCCTATGAACATACTAGGAACCTTCTGTGCTTCTGGGAGGAATTTTGGTGGCTACTTTAGTAGTCCCGGCTCTACACGCACAACGGCCTAGATGAGAGGCTAAATACGGAGAATAGAGCCCATATTACATGAAATTACATTTGAATACATTCAGGCCAATGTAAATTATACTAATGAATAAAAATAAATGTACCGTGCGAGAATTTAACCTACGACCATCGTGATTATGTCGACGTGCTAACCTCTAAATTACCGAAACCGTCTTGCATTCAAATCTTTGAGTCCTAAGGTATATTATCCATGTGTTTTTCCGTATTTTGAATTTTTGATATGTAGAGTCCATTCTACATATGAATCTCAGTGACACATTTAATACAAACATTCGGAGCACGGTCACAGTTGGGTAAACAGGAGTTCTGTATTAACATTCAATACATCGTACAGTTTTCGTGTCACGTAAGTATTGCTTGTTCAGTATACTCACTCAGATTTGTATTGAAATGGTCATTGGTTTATTTTATTGAATTATGAATATACGATTTTGTGTTGTGTTTATTTTCAAGTGACTTACAAAGATCACCATTTGTTTATCGATTTCGTGTTTGGTTAACAATTCCACTGTGTTTTCAGAAGGTTTAATATCTGACTTGCTGCTTTAATCATAAATCGAATCGACTCGATCGACATTATTCTATGAAATGTACACTAGCAATGTATTAATTCGGTATTCCATGGTTATTGAAGGAGCAAACACACATCTGTGTATAGTCGATTTATTTGGTTTAATATTATTTACATTACAAATAACTACATGAAACTCGAAAAAATAGGAATCGAAATTGAGATTACACTCAGACTCTTTCATCTTGAATACCTCAGTAGGTATATTATGAAAATGATTGAAGGAAAAAAGATATTCAGCACTTTTTATTTATTTCCAATAGAAAAAAAACAAAAAGATAAAATAAAATATATTATATATATAATTAATTACTGAATAATTAAAATGTTTATTTTATTCAACTGAATTAGAATTGTTTTTTAATTTTAGGGTTTGCATACGTACGTACAGACGAGTAGAGTTTGCAATTGTTTCATTACGATTTCTTTTTGAACCGACCCCAAATATTGTGAATTCTATGTCAAATCTAAGATTTGAACCTATAGTTTAGTTTTTTTTTGGCACAAAACGTAATATGTAGAAAATGTAGTATACAATATATATATAAAGTAGAAAAACAAGTCCAATTTATGTCAGTTGGGAATTTGTCAGGTTTTCATAGCATTTGCGCTTGTGTTTAATGGATGCGGTGTTGTGACCCCAGCTAATAGGTGCCAGGAATGGTCCGTAAGGGCTCTCTCACACTGGGTCAGTACACAGTTGTTTTGTACTTCTTAAATAAATATCACAACGTTAATATGGACATGAATCTCATATTTTTAATTTAACATAATTTTAACGCTACTACTTTCAGCTCGTGATATATACGTACCAGTATATACTGCTAAGTTTATTGTAGTTTATATACGACTTAGTACGCAATATTTAAAATAGTTACTTATATAGTATACCCTTCTATTTCGTTGGACAATCTAGTGTCAGTATTTGAAAAAAGCTGGCACCTGCTGACTTTTACATCACTGTACTTCAGTCATCTCCTCACAACAGCTAGTGCAACCTAGTCGAAACATTAAGAGAAGTAACCTCTATTTATCATTAATTATTCTTATTAAGATCCGATTTCTTATAGTAATAATGTGTACAAAATTACGAAAATTTATGAAAAGGTACAACTTTTCTGAGAATTGTAATGAATTCTCCCTATACCAACCCATTATTGTTCCAGTCGTAGCACGGGGCGCCCCTCCTAAGAGAACAATTTAAGTTATTAATTTTATGAATAATTTTATTGCGATATATCACTTTTTAAATCAGAATATAATTATGTAGCTGCAATGTGATAGACAGAGGCATCCATGCAGACACTTACCTGATATATCGTCCGTTATTATATACATTTTTCATTTAATTAGTGTATAATTATTATTCACTGAACAGTGAATAGAGGGCCTTATACTATTTTGTTTCAGGAATTTTCTTGTTGAAAACGAGGGACGGAAATCGTGCATGTTTCACATGCCGGCCATACACGGGAATCGCTGACGTAAACGGTTCTTTATCACATTTGCGAAGGTACACCGAACACAACAAGAACGTTTAACGCTTTATTTATCTTATACCCGGGTGACAGAGCTTCAATCTGCTATTTATTTTAAATTACATATATTGTTTCTATAATATTTTAACAAGATTTCGTAGGCATTTATCTTAATAATATAATCCAATAACATCAAATGGAGTACATCAAAATTTCACAATATATAGTTCACAAGATTTTTTTGTTTATTTTTTTTTACTAATGTCTTTTTGTTCTTAAAATACTATATATTGGTAAAGTTATACAGCAAATTCTATTCAAAATTTAATCCAAATCATATTTTACCCAATGGTTGACTAAGAGAAAATACCTCATACTACTTCTTTTTAGTTCAGTTCAGTTTAATTTAGTATTTTGTTTCTTTAAGTGCATACTTGTACTTGAGAAGTTCCTTAACCTCAACTCAATTTGTTTGTTTACCTTCATTTTTTCGGTCCCTTGTGAAAATGTTTTCATTGACGCAAACAGAAATATTATGCTGACATCTCCATGCAATATGCAGTTTGTAGACACTTGTATAGCACAGACGGTTTTATATTAGTTCCACAGTGAAATATTATATTGAGAAAAGGTTTGCTTCAAGAAATAATACACCCATCTAGAAGATAGAAGCAAATAAAGCTTTTTATATATTATTTCATTATATTCGAGTAATCTATAGTAAGAGTTTAATAGAGTAGTATATAAAAAAAGTATTCATTTTTAATAACCTATTTTGATTTTAAAAGCTTAATGTTAGAGTTCACTTCACTTCAACATTGTAGAAAAATCCGATATTTTAAATAGATATTAAAAGAAGGTAGTCTGTGTTTACTAATTTACAGACCGAACTAAGTTAATTGTCATAAGATAACCATTACCCCCGCTTCTCTCTCTACTGCACTAACTTCGATCTATAAATGCGGAGGTCGGTAGTTGAATAATCCTCTTTCGTTGAGTGAGCCGCGGCATTCAGTCGACGAATACAGAACGAGCCGGTTGTATTTTAGATACCAAAGTGTATTGTATTAGAAATGGGTTTATCCCGGACTTAGTTGGGCCTGGGGGAAAGCTACAAGTAGTGAAGGTGAGTGTTAATACATTCTAAAAGGGCCTTTTAAATCTCCACCCGTGTCACAAGTCATGGGCGCTGCTTGGGGTTTCCCTTCCGGTAGCCGGCTTCAAAGCCTGGGTCGTCATCATTATTAGTGCTTCTTACATTAGTGACTGGTAATGAGTGTAAAGTAATTTAGTCATGATACTAAATTTACATAATTTAATACATTTGTATTCGTACTACCTTTCACAGATTTCATACGTGCAAATCTATTACCGTATGATGTATATGTGTACTATATTCTCTACTTTTATCTGAGCTATCTACATCAAGTAACTTGCTTTGTAAGTATTAATTAAAGGAGTAGATACAATAGTGAAATTATAGGATACTGTGAACTGACACTTTAGTTCTCCGAGCGTCGTTGTATCCATGGTGGTTGCTAAATATATATAGCTTTAGAAAAAATATATAGGTACACCTAAGTTAAAAAATATATTTAAGAACTAGCTGTGCTCGCGACTTCGTTCGCGTGGTTATCAAAAACTATCGCGATTATCTTTTGATTGCCCACGAATTCGTCCACAACTATTTTAATTTCGATTTACATTAGACTAGTTTTACAAAAAATGTATATATAGGTAGGTGTACCTATACATTTTTAAAAAATCTAGAATATATTTAAGAATAACAATAAGCCTGAACAAGAAAATATATATAATTGTGAGGGAAGGGACTGTATCATAATTATGCTGGTGAAAATAATTATGGAAAATTGGCGGTTTTTTTAAATAAATAGTATATTTAATATGTATAAAAAAGAAAATTATATAAAAGTTGAATGACCATACAATATTTTTTTATATATGAAATAATAGACAATAAAAACATAAATATAAAAGGTGCATCGTACACAACAATATTTACCTTCTACTTACTTTTATATCCTAACTAAATACAATCAACTGTAATATATCTAAAGATAAACCTTAATAACATCCACAGAATCGATTTAAAACACAGATCAAGTAAATGGTTTTAGGTAAGATCCCGGTTTCTATTGAAAATAGAGAAATATCGCAGAGGAGATATGGAGTTACTTAAATTTATGTCTTGGTCACTCTTCGTATAGGTACTGTAGGTCCAGTCGAATGCGGTGCAGTACGAATAAAATGGAAGGATAATCTTTCAGATAGGACTGGTTAGAAATATAAAAGATGTACGTATAGACAAAGTAGTAGTAATTAATTTAATTTATATTAGGACTCTTGATATGGCACTATGTAATTATGAAAGTTATTATAGAGAGAAAGAAGACCAAGGCACAGCTACATCAAGCCAATTAAAGACAAAATTGGAGTCGTGACGTATCACGGTTTAAAGAATATGATGGAAGATCGTGGAAAGTGGTAAGACCTCCACCGACAAAAGCGTCGCTTTTAAATTACGAATATATGAATACAATTTAAGACCTCAATATATGAATACTGATGCTCGCGGTTTCGATTTATGTATGACTGCTTGTATTTGTCTCGGTGTTTTCTATATGTATTTGGAAAAAGGAAATGCATCTCACTACTTCTATTGGACGTCTAGTACTAAAACTCTATTTAAATTGGGACTAAATAGCACTGAGTTAATTACTCAGGGTTAACACTCGCCCCGGCTTCGCGTACATGTATTATATATATATAAACCTTCCTCTTGAATCACTCTATCTATTAAAAAAACCGCTTCACAATCCGTTGTGAAGTTTTAAAGATTTAAGCTTACATAGGGACGGACAGACATCGAGAGCGACTTTGTTTTATACTATGTAATGATTAATTCGAAATTGAGTGTTTTAATTTACTTAAAAAGAAATAGTTTTTTAACTTGACTGTATTCATAAGTACAATTAGGAAAAATCACGGGATCTTCTAGATCTTATTTATTTTTATTGAGTTCCCGATATTTTTGAGTATAAATATTCTGTCACAATATATTTTCCAATTTTAATTTTAATGTTAAATAAGTCCAGATAAGAAACTCTTTCTTTTTTAAATTGGTTTAAATATATTTACTTCAGGCCCATACAGGATAATTGAGAAAGAAAGAAATTATAACAATCTTTTTTACTGAGAAGAAACGGAAAATATCTCTCTTTTTCTCTATTAACTTTTGACAGATTTCAATCGAGACTAAATTGAAATCGCATTCAATGGATGACATTTATTAGACAGATTTACCTTTTCAGGGCACTAAAGTATTATTTTTAGATTTATAGGTTATATTGATATAACAATTGATTTTTAATCGACAGTAGGTAATCTAAAATACCATAGGGTTGACTGAAATAGTTAACGAATTTTTTTTATTTTTATTTTTGTATTTTTTGACATTAGTTTAGTATACAATAATATTTTATAACGAAAAAACCGTCTTATATATTATTCATTGCAGGCACTAAATCGCATTTAATTTGCGATTATTATGTTATCATTAAGACGTTTTGTTAGAATAATTATAATAGAAACGGAAAACAGATTTCTCCATTAAAAGATTAAAACCATATTAAGCTATCCTTTACAAAAAGGCCGCTTGCAAATGTCCAACATTGAAAAAAAACCTCTGAAAGTTCGCTACGAGATCATTACCGAGGCCTTTCAAGCGTAAAATGAAGTAATAAAGCGACGGAGCGAACGAGAGATCTCAAGATTATGTGTTTACTTTACAGTAAACGTTTTAGCCACATCAGATCCTATTTATTTATTCGCTTTTATTCGTGATGCGGTTTGTTTTAGCCGATTTCAAGTAAATGATATGGAAGGGTCTTTTTGACTAATTTAACGGTTATAATATCGTTTAATTGGTTAAGAATGCATATAGTACATGAAAAAGTTATTCTAAATTATATAGTTAAAATACGATAATACTTTACTATAGCGTAAGAAATTACAAGAGTCAGTCAAGAAATATCCATCCGTTCCATATATAAAAATTTTACTCGTTTAAATCTAAATCAAAAGTTTTTTTTATATTGTTATTCTAAATTACATATATACATATTTTTTGAAATGCACCACGCACTTAAATCTCTTTTTGGCCAATGGTTGACTGAGAGAAAATACATCAAAATTTTAAGTCCGCCATATGCCGTATTTGTGTATTTGTGCATTAAAGTAAATAAATAAACAGTATAATAATTTTACTGTACTGGAGCATATTAATTAATGCATGATGTTTAAATAAGTCAAATTTGTTTTCTACCACATGCATTAAAGTTCAATAAGTAAATAAACATAGCTTAAGTGCGTGTTGGCAGAAATACGGTGGAAAAAGATTGGTTAGTAACAAGTACCTAGCGCCCAAATTATACAAAATCTATCTCCGCAATCCCATACCGATAAAGTAGTATTTTATTAGTTGACATTATATAATATATATATAATTACCTATACTAATATCGAAGACGAATCCTGAATTATAATGATGTTCATACTTGACGTAATAAGATGCTGATAGATATCGGAGATGTTGATATATTCGGCGGTACGAGCGTTTGAAGTCGTTAAAATGTCGTCTGTTTTATGACTTTATATCAACCCAATCCATATTTCGAAACGATAATAACGCCTTTTGACATGAGTGTAGTAAAAACAGTATCTAAAGAGAAAGAAAAATATTTTATTCATGATCAATAATAAGTATAAAATATACAAGAAATGTATGAATTAAGGTTTAAAACAAAAATAATTGAAGAAAGTTTAAGTTTCAAAATCAAAAATATATTTGATATAAAAAATACAATGAATAAAAAAAGGATGTAAGGACTGTGTGAAGAATGATATGAGAAGAAAGGAAGTGAATATTGATATTATTATGAATAGAGATGAATGGAAAGTAAAACGTATTACGCCTACAAATACCGCAATAATATGGAATAAGGAACAGCAGATAATAATATTGATGATGATACTCCATCCCATCTACTCCAAGTTCATACAAGAATTACACAAATCAATGCAAGGTTTATACTTAGGTACCTTATAAACCTCAGATTTAAAATATAATGAAAATAAATTAATAATATTAATTTATTAGTGTACTCATCCGTTGCGTTATATCATGCTAAATATATTTTACGACCGCGTAAAAAAATCCAATTTTCATAGTGGCCATACTGCCAAAACACCATAGCCTCAATATACGGAGCAGTGAAGTGCCAAGTTTATTGTTTGATCCGTAAGTTAAAGCAAGTTTCATATCTATATACATATAATACAAATGAAATAGATCGCTGTCTGTACATGAAAGATACACGATAAAAACTATTATCAGGGGACTTCATCAATGTGATTGAAACCAAAAGAATGACTGTTAGAATTTTTGTCTGTTTCTTTGTCTTTTTCTTGTCTACCCTGAACAATTAACGCCAACTAGTTAGCGCCAACTAGTCCCACAGTAAGCAGTGTTTGTGTTATGGTACTAGACAACTGTTATAAATACTTGGATTGTTTTTTAATAATAAATACATAATATACATAGAACATGTTTGCCTGTGTGGCTTGGTTTTCATTCATGTACTGTGGTATGTTTTACTACTCAAAATATTGTTTGTATTATTACAATCAGTTTACAAACAAAAAATATATAAAATACTAGTAATATTTTTCTGGAAACCTCGAGTACAAAGTCGCGGGCTCAGCTAGTTACTATATCTATTTTATAAACCCATAAAATCTTTGGGTGTTTTTACGAGTTTTATCTTTTGTTGGGTTATTGAGAAGGTTAGATTTATAGGTATTATGAAGTGGATTGTGGTTGTTTCCGGGAAGTTTTAAGAATATCGATGGGTATACAGATTCAGTTTTTACCACTTATCTTTACGTGACTGAAATACTAAACGAATTTCAATAAAATTTGGTATAAAAATAGAATGTATTATGAGGACATAGATATAAATTTATTTTTATTTAATGAAATTTTGCACATTTATAATTTATTGGCTATGCCCGCGACTTCTTCCGCGTGTTATAGTGACCTTAACTAAATAAAGAAAAAATATTAAATAATCTAACTCAAAAAAGGAAAAGAAAATGTTTTATAGTTCTAGCTTCAAAAATGTTAAATTTCCATACAAATCTTCATCCCCTATTTCATTTTACTCCCTAAAGGGTAACATTTTTACTAACATCGAATGTCATATTTATTTAAACTTAATCAACAATTTAAAAAATAAGTTGGTTGATTCTTCTCTTCTTTTATTATAATAATATTAATAAATAAACATTAAATCAATAAAAAGAAAATATTGCACACAATACCATGTACATATTTAACATACACAAGCATATATACTCTTTTGTTGATTATTAAAATTGACAATACATTAATATTGTTTGTTTTTAATTTAATTTTTCTATAGACTTCCTGAATGCTAATTTAATTGTGATCGAATTTCGACCACTAGTCAAAATAAATCTATATTCATTACTTAACACGATTATTAACATTCTGCTATAACTATTGTATGAATAATTAATCACAAGTAGGTTCCAATATATTAAACTTTACTAATGTCGTTAATACAAGAACTTTGTAGTATACTACATAATATTGCATCACGCGTAAAGTTATCTCGCCATGCGTAAAGTCAACTTGTGTTATACACTTTGTGTGAGATACCGCAAGTAATTTAAAATCCTCTGCAATTTCAAACTGCAATATATCTTCTTCCAGCAGTGATAACTTGAAAGGTATTGCGCTCTTTCAGTGTTATGTGTGTGAGATTAAAGTTAATCTTAATTTATGTACATACAATACCTAAAATATTTTTTAATTTTTCTGATATTAGAGTTTATACACTTTTCTAACTGCATTCCAGCTATATACATTAATCTTACTAATATTACAAATGCGGATATGGATGTATAGATGGTCAACAACTTCAACTTAAAATTTATATGATAGTTACAGAACAGGAAATCAAACAACAGATTAATAATCGAATGTCACAATATCATGGATAAAGTGGCAGAGCACAACGGTGTAACCATCCAGTATCAGTGGATCATATGGAAAACGGACGAATTGGCGAGAAGAGGATCAGGCGCGACGGTAGCAGGCCCCCTCCCGCTTCTGCCAATACCATTCTCACAATTTCGATTCTGGATTCGCCAAAGATCCACTGAGATACAAAACCAAAGATGGAAACAAACCACCGATTGTAAACAATCAAAAGTGGCAATTCCCAGAACAAATCAACGAATAACAAAACGCCTAATAAATCTGGACAGGCATAACATAAAAACAATGATCGGGACAATGACGGGCCACTTTAAACAGACATTTTAAATGACATTATTTTTTAGCCGAGGAAACGGCCGCTCACGTAATCCTGGAGTGCGAAGCAGTGACCACACAACGAAATCAAATCCTCGGAACGGTGAGGTCGCTCCGAGAAGCCTGCGAAGACACCAGGAGACTTCTGCGCTTCTGGGAACAAATCTAGTAGCCTGGCTCTACACGCACAACGGCCCGAATGAGAGGCTTGCGGAAAATAAACCGACATTGACATTGACATTGACATGGATGTATAGATGGATGATAGTTTCACGAAACTTATTGATGAAACTTTACAGTAATATCAGAATAACACATAGGCTGTAAATTTCATATTGGTCAAACCGCGGGCACAGCTAGTCTATAATACGATCAAGACATCTGTATGGGTACTTCGTATCTTTAATTTAAATGCATTATTTTTTAAGCGTAATTAGGAAAAAACACCCAAACAAAAATAAACCAAACAAATCACACTTATTTCTTTAAAACTTATAGACGATTTATTAGACTCCGATTCTGTGAATCGCATATTCATTGACCAATTTATGTCACTGCTATTTGAATGGAATCTTATTTTATTTTCTTCCGCAGTAAGTGAATATTATTTATTAAATCTATACTTATATTACTTTATAATAGATTTATTAGAGATTGAGTTTACAATTTACAAGTTGAACTTTGGTTCTTATTAATCATCGTTTTTTTTTATTTTAACTAGATACCACGTTATTATATAGTGAATTGCATAGATTAAATTTAAAATTTAATGTAACTGATAATGCCACTTTGTTCACACAATTCGATAAATTAATGAGGGTGATGTTATTGGTTTTACTAACTATATAATAATAAATAATGTATATATATTGTTTAAATTGTTTGTTGTCTAAATAAATAAAATAATAAGGTTGGATATTTGGGATAATCTCGGATAGTACTACTATTGATGTGATTTCGAAAAATATTTTAATGTTTTTAGCCCATCTTTAAGAAAGATCTCTCAGTTATCAGGCTAAAACATCATACATAGGCTATAAAACATCACGCTAAGACAAGTAAGAGCAGAGCTGCAATGGAAAATCTTGCAAAAGTGAGAAATAAGTGACACTGACGGAGTTCAGCGGGTCTATTTATATAGATGATTACTAAAAAGGTTTAGGTAGTAGTAGGTTAAATTAGAATTATTAATAAAAAGTGATTATAGAATACAAGAACCGAGGATAGACTACAAATGCGGGTGTTATAATACAAGAGAAAATTTCAATAGTGAACGACAGAGGCGATCACTTCTATAAATGATGCCCATTATGTTGCCGGGTCGCGACCTGTTTGAGAAATAACCTTTTGGATGCAGCTGGAGACGTTG
This sequence comes from Achroia grisella, assembly GCF_030625045.1. Lineage (NCBI taxonomy): Eukaryota > Metazoa > Arthropoda > Insecta > Lepidoptera > Pyralidae > Achroia > Achroia grisella. The sequence goes on from NW_026712999.1 coordinate 1,755,363, forward strand.
AACAGGAAATGCTGCTACGGAGCATACAAACCGAAAGTTTGTGAAACAGTTTTAACCCATTTCAACTTCCAAGCAGTTTGCTTTAAAAGCTGTGGGTCGCAAAAAATGAGGCGTAATGGTACGGATAAATTTGGAAGCATAATTATATTAATTAATGAAGAATTGCGAAACTGAAATAGCAATGGGCAGGGCACATAGGCCGTAAGACAGATGGTCGTTGGGGCAGTAAAGTCCTCGAGTGACGGTCGACACTCGACTCGGAAGACGCAGCGTGGAAAGGCCTCCGACAAGGTGAACCGACGATCTGGTCAAGGTTGCTGGAAAGCTTTGGTTGCGAGCAGTGGAGGACCGATCGTTGTGGAGATTTTTAAGGGAGATTTCTATTCAGCAGTGAGTATTTTCCGGGCTGAAGTGATGATAATGATGACTATATTAATCGTTACTTTACTGATTATTTTTATAGGTACAAAGAGAAACAAACACAATATTTTCATTTATTATATAAAAATAGGTCTTCAAAATCTGATTCAAAGTATCATGCTATGTTATATTTGTTACGTTTAATGCTAAAATTAATGTTAAAAGTTATACACCTATCATTATTATTAGTTATACGAATTTGTTCATCGTTCTTAGAGCATGTATATCACAGTAAACTATTACAGTACGCAGCTGAGCGGTGCTTGGAATTGTTGCTAATGTAGAACTACATCCGTTCATTGTACTTGCCGTCGCGGGGAAACGGAGCAAATGGAGTTTATAGGATTTTCCATATTTCATTAAGAATTCTTACATTTTTAGGGTCCATATTTCATAAGTATGTTTTCGGCCTCTCCTCATAGTATGGTAGCGTAAACAACGTGTTTTACTCTGGATGCATTTTGACGTAACTAGTAAATCAAACGAAAGTTGTATTTGTACGCCAAGATATCATGTAAAAACGACAGAAGATATTACAATAAAATTTTAACAGAATAGGTTGTTAATATAAATCAAACAGATAGGTAAAAAAAAATATATTCAAACCATTGAAATAATTATCTATGTAAAATAATACAACTAGGCCACAACGCTCTTAACACATGTGCAGTAAATAAACTCAGATATATTGAGTACAGTGGTAACAGTTTTAAAGTAATTGGAATTGGAAACAAGCCGACTGGTCATCTAATGGAAAGTAGGAATCGTCTTTTTTTTCTACATATTTATCTGCTGTTGAGTTAAATTTCACATTCGATATATAAATATTCTTAAACTTCATCCGTGATAACTCCGTCCGTTAAGACTGTAAAAGTTTTATTTGTTTAATGGGTTTTTACGGAAGGAATGACTAAGTTACTTGTACATATACATATTTATATGTATATATTTATCTTTAGAAAAATATACACAGTGAGGGAGATAAAGTGACGCAGTCATCAAGTCATCATGTGGGCTCCCGCGCTACATTTCATGTATTGTCTAACTGAGGACTGAGGTCCTACCTCCGTACCATTATTACACAGCTAATTGTAATAATAGTACTGCTACTATTAACCGCATTATATTCAACCGCATAACAAAATTGTCATAAATAGCTGACAAAGCTATTTGGGCTTTGTGTAAAGTTTATTGTGGCAAAAAAATATCATTGAAACAAAAACAAAAATATAAAAAACTTCAATAGCATAAATCACTAACACGACCTTACATATGAATCCAAACATACATGAATAAAATATTTTTTATTTTCGTATTATTTTTATTTTATACTAATAGATAAAACCAAATACTTAATCAGTGAAAAGATTAGATAATTAGGGTAGTCTATTATATTGCCATACCTGAGTCCCACTATAACTCAAGGTCAACAATTTTATCTACAATATTCTATATCAGGTTGTAGATATGTTTGAACATTCGAGTTTACAAGAAGAGATCAGTAATGCGTTTTCATACAGTTTTAATGTAAAGGTTCCATATAGATTACAGATGCATCTGACTACTACATTTGGGACAATAGTTGAGAATATATGTATATTGTCTTATATGAAGTGTTTCCAAATTTACATTCTATAGAAATAGATACATTTATATTATACCTTGTAGAAATTGTGAATGTATGTTGGAAACGGCAAGCATAAGGCACATCTGATGGTAAATGAATAATAAAATAACCGTTTACTATATTAGGTAGGAAACACTTGGGGAGTTACGTGTGCATTGTCAACCCATATTGTCATCATATTTCATTTTATCGTTGCTACTATTTTCATTTTAACAATTTCATTAATTTGACATTTTTATAATGACTCTATCACTCCATACACGTCGTATAGAGTGGTGGACTCGCTCGCGTAATAAGGTCAGTCAGCCTATCTGGCAAATTTACTAGGAATTAACAATGATGATTTCGGGACCGCGATGAAACCCGGTTTCATCGCGGTCCCGATTACTAGCAATGGCGCCTCCATTCCCTATTACCACAGATAACATAATATTACTAACAAATCGGGGAGGAGCTCTGAATCAGTTTTACTTATTACAACGGCTTTAAGTCATTTTGTAAGGAATTAAAATTAGTCTTGAAGTACTGTCGCCTTCGTTTTTGCCGAGCTACTATAGGTCAACTTTGGGCAGCCGCGAGTTGAATTATTTCGTACCCCGTAGGGGTTCAACCCGCCGGGTCCTGTGGTTTAACGATACTATTATGTACACTAGTTATGGTCATACATATTTTATGTTTCCAGCCTTTACGAACAACTTTGGATAAAGTCTCGTCTACATCTCATTTAGAAGTTTGTTTTGGGTACAACTTGGTGTGGCTTGAATTTTTAGTGGGCTGTGCTTTGAGATACCTTTATTTCATTTTGATTAGGTTGACACAGTGTACAAAGTATAATTTAAGCGACCAGCATCTGGTTTTCATAATATAATTTAATATTTAGGCAATATTAATTGCGTACAATTATGATGAACAAATTAAATTGTTCATTATAAAACGAATTAATTAATAGAGTGTAATTAAGGTATCCCCATATATAGTATTCATTATTATGATATTACAATAATAAAACATAAAATTTCAATTGTTAAATTTAAATAAACAGACTAGGTGTCTGTTAATTATTTAAATTTTTTTTCTTTTTACTGACAGTGTTGGCAATTGAATTTAGTTTTAGATTCTCTTACCATATGTCCTGACATATGTGTTCGTAACTAACATCTTATTGATGATGTTGATACTGTTTCCGCTTAGGACAATCTTACTAATATTATAAATGCGAAAGTTTGTGAGTATAGATGGATGTTTGTTACTCGTTCATGCAAAAACTTCTGAACGGATTTTGATGAAACTACAGTAATATAGCTTATACATCAGAATAACACATAGGCTATTATTGGCGGTTACAGCTAGTAGTAATTATGCATCAGAAGATACAATTGGAAGATGACATCAAAAGTGTGATCCATTAGTGTCTAATCTACAGTACTAACAATCCCCACTTGGCCGAAACGTCCAAGTTTAATTGCCTCATTACTATGTAAAAAAGAATTTCAGAACCATAACTAAAGTCATAACAACAATAATTGGAGTGGATAAGATAGATTAATCCACAAACAAGGGCTGAGACAATAAATAGTTCGAGGCATATTGTGGACGATGCCAGGGAATCTGTTACTCGGTTAGTTTCAATAAAAACTTTTCATATAAACTCCCCGCAAATATCCTATTTACTAGCGGAGTACCGGTTTTATGACCTCTCTTTGAAGATTATGTCGCACAATGTTACAGCATTGTAATATGCATAACTGATTTATAGATATAAGCATAAAATATTACAAATAATAAAATCAGAAAACGAATGGAATAATTTCATCGCAAACTATAGCTATATATACCCACATATTCATAAAATACCAAATATCTTATAAAACTACTAGACAAAGTGTTTTGATTTTTCAGTTTTAGCTATTCTATATATTTTAAAGAAATTGGCATCGTATTACAATAGGAAAATTCAGTTTTCATTAATAAATAAGCTGACGGAAAACCTGATGATAAGTGATATTCTTCACTTGTATATATCCTGAGAAGATGGGAAGACCATTCTAAGGAGAATGCTCTTCTCATTTACGCTTGTATTAACATAACAACATATGTTATATACTGGTCACTGCGTGCTCTTCTCACTTCAAACTATAATCCGAAATGAAGGTAAATACGACTTACCATAAGTGTTTGTGACAGACCCAAATGCATAACGATTTAGTAGGCTAGATCATAAATTAGTACAACTTTTTGTACTATTTCTTCAAGTAGGTACAAAGAACTAAAAAATCTTTTTAAATGCTATTAAAAAGCGTTGAAACTTTATAAAATTCCTTTAAATCTGGAACTTAATTAGCTGCCTTATTTTTACTTGTTGCATACTTTTATTCAGTGGAACAATTTTCATTCATTTCAGACAGACACGATGCTAAAATTTTCATTGGAAATTCCTTCATCTGTATGTTAGCTATTTGTTGTTGAAAACTGACCTCTCGAAATACCTGTAGGTTATTTATTTTCAAATTTCAGTCAAATTCGGTTAATGTTCCTGATCTTCCTACAATAGTTTAGAAGTTACAGCTTCACATCTGTCTAATGAGCCATTGCTCTATAATTTACTTGTATAAGTTCGCCTTTTAAGAGACGTTTTACTTGTCATTCGAGTAGTGACTGGTATAATCGAATCTACTGACATTATTATCGCATACGATTACGTTGTTTCATATTGTAAGCTTATTTAGACTTATTTAGTTCTTATATAAGGTCCTTTTTGTAGAATAAGATCTTAATTTATTGTAAAATCAATTAATAATAATAAGAATATGAAATTGTTTTAGAAAATAGAAAAATTTACATTCGAAATGTAAGGAAATCATTTAAAGTATTGTCTACATTCCGGTCTGTTCCAATCAAACGTTTCATTTCGTTAAAACTTCTCTAGTAAAACTTAACTCACCAAGTTTCCATTGGTTTTGCGACCTGCATGTTACATTCTCTAGAAAATATATGAACGACTGTGTAGCAGAAGCCATTTCATTTAATTAAATTTATTACAGCTCTGCAGTCTTCAAGTAAGAAATATTTTTGCTAAACGTGAATTTATGCTTTCATAAATCTCTGCGACTCAACTGTCACTAACTATGAGTCATGGTTTTTATGATTTATAGTATTGTCTAGTATGAACATTACAACATTCCAAGTGATATATATATGTGGCTGTAAAGAAGTCATATTTTTATGTAATTGGAATGGTAAACAAACTGACGGGTCCTTCTGATGGAACGGTGTAACGTGGTTACGTTATACCATTCCATCAGAAGGACCGTCTATTTAAATGAACAGCCTCATTAATACTCGTTCCTCTCATATGTTGTTATTACTGAGGACTAAGGTTTTAAGGTAAGATCTGTAGGTAGATCCTGTAATACAACGACATGACGGCGATTTTCGATCGATTCCTTTTTTTATATTGACTGTATACGATAATTGTTTTTTTTAACTTGTGACGAAAAAGTCAGTCAATCAGTAAAGTCATTGTTGCCTATTAAAAAATTCATTATAAAGTAATAATGCTATTTTGAAAATAAATAAATAACCCTGTACATTTAACACAACCCCATCTAGACCCACGGTAAGCAGAGCTTGTATTATGGGTTCTAGACAACTGATTTACTTAGATTTTATTTTTTTATAAATACACATATAATACATAGACAACACCGAGACCGACCATCGGAAGTAAAGTGGTGTGCTAAACCGCTAAATCACCGAAGCCGAATGTTATTATAACTTGGACTTAAAGCGTGGAACTTTTAATATAGTTTTTCTGTTATATCCGCGATTTTTATTTTCACTATACACTGAAGCATAGAGTGATTGAAAGCTAAAATTGGTAGTTTAATTAGTTTTAGCGTTTACGAATTCTTTACCAAAACTGACAACAAAGTATACAGCAAACTTCTTGATGGCTTCTGTTGCAAAATTGGTGTTCTTATGTTACAGGGTTATCCGCTGGAAGATATAGTAGTGGAGCGGTGATAAATTTTGATATAGAAACCTACTCTTACCTGTCATACATTGTGAGTTTCAATACATGTAACTATTTCCTAGTTTTTTGAATAAATTGTAGTACGAGTATATTTCTAAAATGAACATCATAAGTTCACAATTTCGGTGTCAATGTACATAATAATTTTGTTTTTGATATTTGAAAAATGATATGTATTTCTTACTTGAAAAATTATGTTAGTACTTCCATGAAATTCATCACAAATAGGTCCTCAGCAACCGTATTCGCATTCCGTAATATCTTCTTCAATTCTAAAGGGATTTATTACAGTTGATAGGGTTTAGTTCAGTTTTATTTGTTTAGTATTTGTGGGACAAAGTTCTTTGTGTGTCTGAAGGAAATAGTTACCTATAAATCCTTGTCTATTGAACAGTAAAGTTAATATTAAATCAAACTCAAATTTGGTAAGTAATATTATAAATGTCAGTGTATTTATCCGTCTCTTTATTACATTTTATGACAAATAACCTACATTATTACTTATAACATCAGCTATCTGTGAATGAAAGTCTCGTCAATATTGGTCCAGCCATTTCAGAGATTAGGACGAACGAACAGACAGACAAAATTTTTTGATAAATTTTTTTGATGTAAATGACTATTCTCCGCTATTGGTCAAATAAATACCATATATACTTTCATATGCAATAAAAGAAATCTATTAATTTGAAATGACTAACAGGCCCTTCTATTTCCTTTAGACTATGAAATAAATTAGTACAATAGCGGACTTATCCCATCTTCTTCTTTATCTTACTAAATTTACAGCTATTGATCGGTGATTTTGTTACTAATATAATTTCTAGTACTCGATACAATTAATATAATAATATCATCTATAATATTTATCAATCTATAATATCAATAATATTTATCTATATTACTATCTTTAATGCGAAAAATTTTACAGTCTCTCTTTTTTACCCTTTCATAATTACACGGTTTGACATGGCGATGGACTGTTCTTTGACTACGACGAACTTTAATCTCAAAGAAGCAAACAGAGCTGTATGTGATAGCTAGTTAAAGTTATATCTATAAATATTATACGATGACGTATCCACTATGAAGTGCACTTATCAGGTTATGGATCAAGTAACTATGTAGTTTCGTTCCGATACTTGACTGTTAGTATGCGTCGCCTGCTAGCTTATTTACCAACACGATAAAGTTTATCTCGTCGAATTAAACTTGTAGCAATTTAACTTGTATGTTTGTTGGGTTGTCACTAATTTCGCTGCGTAGTATATCTTATAGGTATATGACTTCAGGTAATTGTTGTTCAATGTTATTGTGCTGCTTCAAACATTAATTTGAATAAATACGGAGTATTTTAGTGTATTAATACAAAACTTACTGGATAGTGATGACGAGTCTTGGATTACGATCCAAATTCTAAGCATCTATCATCTAAGCTGGTATACCACTGTTTGTTTACCACAACTCATCACCGAATTTCGAAAAAACAATCTAGACGTTGCGTCGTATGATACTACAACATGACAATGCAAATTCGCTCACTGCTCGCCAAACAATGATGTTTTTGAGCATCCAAAATGTCGAAATTTTAGATCATTCGCCTTACAACCCTAACAATTTTTTAAGGTCCCCAAAATTAAGGAATGTCTTCGTAGTCAACGTTTCAGTTTACCCGAAGAAGCTGAAGAAGACGCATATAAATCGACCATTTTGACTACACCCAATTCGGAGAAGAATAAATATTTTAACTGCTTTGAATGCTTGGAAAAGTGTGTTAAATATCGCGGAGAATTCTTTGAAAAACAATAAATGGCAATTATCTATTAGTCTATTCAATCTATTAGATTGTCTATACTATTTCAAAACGACATAACTTAAAAGGCAGCGCTCTTACTTGAAACAGAACTCCTTGGCACGAAGATTCCTTTTTGTACTCTGGTATATCGTCTTTTTTAATAGAGTCGATTAATCAATCAATTTTCCATACATACAGTTACAGAACTCGTTGAACTGTAAATATTATAGTTAATATTTTTTTTATGATAGCGTGTCTCTGTGCAAAAATTATTCATAGATATAAAATTCATACAAATTTTATAACATTTTTTTCAGTAATTCCTTTCAGATGTTTAGTAACCCGTCAAAATAATTAGGTCCTACGTTGCCTTAACTTTTCTGAACGGTGGTGACCTTTAGAACAAAAGCCAATTTGGCTGTAAGCTGAAACCTCGTTTGAACTTCCAAAACATTGAATCTCTGTAAAACTCTATATTTCTTGAAAAGGGTAAAGAAATAAAAGAGAATAATCGTTTCAGTTTAACAGAGAGTGAAACTTCTAACGGGTAATTATAATGTTCCTCCTGTAACAAATTGTTGGGATATTTTTCTTTAATCATCTCAATTTGTGAAGAGCGTCTGTATTTAATTGTTTCTAACGATATTTTTATCTGTTATCTACTAGTTTTTGTTAGCGATTTCGTCTGTGTAATCGAGGTAGACTTTATTAAAGTTGTCACCTCAGTCTCTCACCTATTTCAGCCGCCAAGCTCCTTGTTATGTAAGTTGTGTTTGGGTTAAACGGTGAGATAAAACAGTGAAATTACAGGACAAAATATATGATATTTTAGACTTCTGCAATGAGTAGTATTACGGCTATCACATAATACTTTATATCCGTACTATTGATATCATTCATGGCCCCATTCGTACTGCACAACCACGCGTGGTCATACAGTGTGCACTTAAATATATGAAAAAATGCGAGATCTATGTGTTATTAATTCAATCAAGTTTAATCCTTGAATAATCATCGCTGATCATAATAGTGGTCTACGATATCATAATACAAATATTGTATATGGTGCAAATCTCCGATCATCTAAAGTAGAATCAGTATATTATGTATGTGTACACTGTTATGCCACTAAAGTAAATGATAAAGGAATGTACTCGTTAAATAAATCTGTTATTTAAATTGCTGGGGCTAACTTTTGTGTAAACAGGAACGTAACACGATTTTTTTATGAGTACACAACAAAAATTGGCCCGCACAATGGCCTCCGTTTCTAGATGTCACTCCGCGTGACATAGTGTCGTGGGACGCTTAAACTGAGATAGTACTTCCGCAGTAGTGCACACCAAATTTATAGTTGTTTGCCCACTCGCTGTCAAGGGGACTGTGTTGCCATTTAACAATTTCGATCAACGATACCCAAACAAAGGACTTTGTGTTGCCCACTGATGTCATACTAGCGTTCTTTTTTCAAGTTTATATTTGACTTGCGTCATGTAAATATTTTCTTTTCTGTTAACTTAGCAAGAATATCTATCAGCGTTCTTAAAAAATAGATTAATGAATGATTAATAGATAATTGAATTATGAAAATACTTTATAGTCTGTCCCGGTGAACAGGTGTTATATGTTTAATATGGGGACATATATACATTCTTTATTGCACTTTTAAACAAACTAGAAAACTTAATTATATACAAGGTGGGCAAAGGTGGACTTATCTCTAAAAGAGATCTATACCAGTTAATCTAACAGTGTGGCATAGCTATTAGTGAGTGGGTAACACTAGTGTAACTAACAAAATAATGTTAAAATGTTCAATATTAAAAAAAAAACATTTAAAACTGAACGAATTAAGTAATGTTCTAATATATCATTATAATATAATACATACATAAATATTACATAATCACATATACAATTATTATAAATACCTATATATATTACACAAAATACAAATAATAAAATACATAATGAAACTAATTATTCTAAGATCATTAAATAGTGCAACTTTAACCTTTTCTTAAAGCAACCAATTCATGGACTTTCCTGTACCTTTAAAGGTAGTTTGTTCCATAACTGAGGAGCGCGAAATGAAAAGGAATTTCCCAAGAATTGAGACTTGCCATGTGGAAGTTTTAACATTTTGTAGTGGTTTAGAGTATTAAAGATCTCCTGCAGGTGGTGCCATTGCTAGCGAGGCAATGTACCATGTAAAGTCGACCTCCGCTTTGTCATCCCTTAAAACCATAAAAAGTGAGTGAGGCCGAATAGTTCTTAGATAATTTTATGATATATATGATAATAAATGATCAGCCCTGTACAAAAACATACTTCTACATACTCTATTTACGGCTATATATGTATATATATGGCTAAATTATATTTTTGTAACTTTTTAATGGGTTTTCAAAATGGAAATAAAGTTATCTTTTTTGAACATTCGTCATCTTTTCATTTCACTATCTAACAACCAATCAACAGATGACTATCATCTTTTCATTTGTGCTAACAACCAATCAAAACAGCTGCGTATGAAATATCCATCACAGAGAACAAAACCACAGAAAACATAATGTTGAAACATGACGTTGACGTTTAGCGAAAATAAAATGATAAAATCGTATATCGTGTGTAATGAAATGGCCGACGAGACGCCTGGATATCTTGAAGTTTTACAATATAAATTACAAAAATTAAAGTCAATGTCAAATTTGTTGAACTTATTAAAAAAAAAAACTATTCACATTCTATTATTTACATTTTTTAAAGAATGTTGTGGTGTGGCACTATACGAAATTAAATTATTTACCCATTTTTGTAGGTGCCGTGTTTAATCAGTTTTTGTATTAATAAATATATGGTTGTTGTAAAAATAACGTCTTTTTTATAAAATAATGACCTTTTCATTGTGCCATATATTATGGAACTATTTAAATTATAGCTGATTGTAAGAAACAAAATGTTGGTTTGTAGATTAATACTGTAAAATTATTATTTGTACGGGATAAAAATATATTTTTGTGTGATTATTATAGAAAATGGACAGATATTACATAGGCTACTTTTTAATGCGAAAAAAGGGTTGTAAGGGGTTGTGAAAGATTGTATGGAAGAATCGTTATTTTTGAAGCTAGAAGCTTGAAACTTATTTTTGAGGCTGTTGATTAAATATAAATAAAAATGACATTCAATTTTATTATTCTTAAGGGGGTAAAATAAAATAGGGGGATATTTTTTATATTTAGATATTTATGATTAAATATAAATACATATGACATTTATTGTTTGTAAAAAAATACCCTTAAGGGGGTAAAATAAAATAGTTCTCGAGGCTGTTGATTAAATATAAATAAATATGAACTATCCCAAAATAAAAAATTAATGTAAATTGAAACTGAAACTAGAACGATGAAACTATTTTCAAGATTTCCACCATAACTGTTTGTCTTTCTGTCAGTCTTACGCTCCAAAACAAAACAAAAATTTAAATGAAATTTAAAAACAAAAACATACTAACAAACACTGTATGGAGGAATCGTCATTTTTTATTAGAAGTTTGAGACTCATTTTTATTATGACCATTAGAACTGAAATAATTGTTACTGATATTATACATGTGAAAAACTTTGTCTGTCTGTTTGTCTCGCTTACACGCCAAAAATATCGATTTAAATATTTGAAACAGACATAGATAGACTAGCTGAGAACATACTTTTTATGTTCTGCATCCAAGGTTATATAGAATATATAGAATATATAGCCTATTGATTAAATATTTATTTTTATTTTTTATCATTTTTTAAGCTAAAATGATATAAACTTATTTATTTTTAATTTTGAGTTAAATATTTTTTCATTATTTACGGACGAAGTCGCGGGTGCTAGTATATGTATATATATGGCATTATATTTTAACAACGCTACAAGCTTTGAAATATTCTTGTGAAGGGAAAAAATTACATACAATATGGCCACCGCTTATCTTGAAGAAATGCCGTTTAATCATTTTGATTTGTAAAAATAAGAAAATCGATTATTATAGTAAATAGTGATAACTTGGCGAATTATTGACCTTACAATACATTATTCTTGGATATTTTTTATATTTAGATATTTATTCCTAACCTTAGTTCTCAATGTCAAAAAAATTGCTTTGTAAAGAGAATACAAAAACACACTAACAAACACTTCTTTTCGAGTTATATGACCATTAGCTGAAATAATTGTTACGAAAAGGATGAACATAGAGGGACAATGTAGTAGGGGGATTATAAACAATTTTTTTAATTTTACACTTGCACATTATTTTAACAACGTAAATTTTGTAGAAAATCGGGTGCTTGGTTACCTCTACCACAACTATTTCTGTGAGCAAGTAGCTTGCTTTGTAAAGGTAGTCTTTATTAAAGGGTGACATATGGTAGCGAATTTACTGTGTGCACACATCTTAGTACTCCAGTATGGCAATGAATAGCAATGGTGGAACCACGCATCCATCATCTATGGTTCTGTTTATGTATGTAGGATATTTAAATATGGATTTCGTACATGGATATTCATGTACGCCGAAAAATATATTGACAGTTTAAAAAAGTTAGTGCTACACTAATAAAAGCTTACGTAATAATAACAAACTGGTATTACCTAAACGCCGTTTAAGTAAAGTTAGTAATTCGTTTAATGGGAATTCCGTAAGGTTTTACAACAAACTGCCGGAATTTGTCCTAAATATGCCTGAAAAAAGATTCAATTCTCGTATAAAACATTTTCTTTATAAACACGCTTATAATGAAATTGAAGAGTTTGTAAATGATAATAAAGTTTTTGTAGAAAAATGTTAAAAATTCATAGCGCTTACAATATTATGACATGAACGACTGTGTAGCTATTTCAATGTGTATTTATTTAAAACAATATTTATTCAAAAGTGCAATACGCAAGTTTTCTGCTCATTCTTGTTATAATGAGTCTGCGTTCCAAATCAGTGGTATAATAAAAAATCATGACTATTAAATAGTGCTTATATTTTGTTTATTTCAAGAAAGATAATTCTATTTCTATGGTAGTCACTTATTGTGAATTAGCCACTGTTATTGATAGTCTGTTTGCTATTCTAGTCTTATAACAAAAAAAATACCCATATACAGTGTATTTTTAAAAACAATTGTAGTTCTCTCGAGAAACTATTACAATTACATAATTATTTGCTGAACTCACGAAGTATGATACTTCAGTCGCTTTTTGCAATTTATACAACAAACCGCATGTGCTCCGTTCGCATTAATCAATGGGTTATTGAAAAATACGCAACGAAACACGGCTTTATTCATACCTGCCGTTAGTTAGTAAACAATCGGTGAGTTATTATCAGTCGTTCGCAGGCGTCGGCACCTATTCAATGCACACAAAAAGAAAAATAATATTCACCTGTTTGTATTATTGCTTACCTACGTGAATAATGAATAATTCACAAGGCGCGCCGGCCAACCGCCGTGATTTGTTCCGACCATGTTTTGTTTCTTTGCGCGGGAAAACCGAGCGATTTTTTGAATTCAGAACGCCGGGTCTCATTGTTTTTATTTTTTTGTATTTTTTAAATGGCCAGCTATAAAAGAAGATTTTGTAAAGCTGCCAATCATGAACGTCACGAGCCGAGCGCTCGGACGCAGGATTCATTTGGGCTTATTTTTATTACTTTTGTTAAGAAAGTTAAATGGTCAAGTGCGAGACGTTCGAGTGCATTTAATTATATATATGTACATTATTGTTTAACATTAACGATTGAATGGCCGACACAAAAAATACGCTGGAGTAAGGCAAACCCATGTAAACCACCAGAAAAAAATCGGCTATACTTATTTAAAACTGTATTTGTACGTACATGTTTTCTTTATGTAATTAACACCTGATTGTAAATGGTAACCGTTGTCTATATACATGAACAACACATTGGACATCGCGTTATCATACGACGAACGTGATACACCTCATGCTTTGCTATTAAGGAGAATTAAGATTTTATTACCTCATGCTTTGCGTTATCTCTCTCTATTAAGGAAAAGTTGACCTGAAGTACCTATGCAAACGACATTTTTACGAACATAACCGTTGTAGAATTATTAGAAATAAAGTAATATATAATGGTTAATGTTTAGAATGTTTTATGTTTATATTTTATTGTTACTTAATGAATATTTGTACGCTGGAAACAGCAGAATATGATGAAGCCTATTTTTTATAATTACTACATAATATGGGATGTACAATGTACCATAATTAATTCTCGAAATTATTCGGTCAATTTAAAGTTGTCATACTAAGCTGGTCATACAAAGTAATTTTAAATGTCTTTAGTTAAGCGTTTCCTATTATATTATAAATAAAAGTTATAAAATATACATTGTTACGTATATTGTTTTAGTAATAACGGTTTTAAATATTTCGATGAAAAAAAATGTCTCACAGAGGACAAAGCACAATATAAAGTATCACTCAAAATTCATGAAAAAAGTACATTGTCTTTTGCGAGCTCTTCTAAGTACGGATTACGGGCTGATTGAATTTTTCATTGGGGCTTTCTCCAACCTGTTTCAGACTTTCTTTGGACAACCGTTTCGTGTATAAAAATAACAGTTATAGTTTCTTTATATATAAATTAAAAAAACGTATTTTTAGGGCGCTATGATCCAGTACTTTACTGCGCTGACTTACGTCAGGCGCCTTAAAGGTCGTAAGTTCAAATTTGGCAGACAGGTCTGAATTTTTTTTTGTTTAGTTATTTTCTATAAATAAACAAAGAAAAATTCTGACTGACTTTCAGGGGAAGGAAACACCGATAACAAATCAAAAAGAAATATCAGAGAGTCAGCGGTAGGCTCGCCCCCCATCACATTGATTTCAAATGAGAAATGTGCCCATATATGCCCTACATCTTTAATATAGCGTTCGCTATAACGTCGACAATTGATAACACCTCTGGTTACCCCATTCGAGGTAATATGGTATACATACAACAGATGGTATATTCTTAGATAAGGCAGTTAAATCCTTATAAACATATCTCTCAAATGAACTAAAGGAAATTATGAGAAACAACAATTCTTTTAATTCTTTCTAATATTTAGACTTCGTTAAGTTTTTGCATAAAACAAAAGAAAGATACAGAAGGAAATATGCTCAAATGGTGGAAAAATACCAATATTTATCCAACACAATTCTAGCATATTATTCAAGAAAAGATATTACTGAAAAGGCTTGGAACCAATTTTCTTCGCTCTATGAATAAGCCACAACTTTTCTTCCTTCCTTTTATGTATGAATATATTCAATTTAGTCCCGTCTTTAGCGACTAATAATAAGTTGAAATATCTCCTTTGTTGCTTGTTTATCTATAGTAATATAATTATTGTCAAAATACGTCTTTACGCTGCTTGTTACCTTTTCAGGAATAAACAGCAGAGTATATCTTAATGAAATTTGGCCTAACGACATATTGTATTAGGAGGACGGATATGGGTTATATTTTATTTCAAAAACCAAAATAAGTTTTTATATATAGGTACATCATTATTTTGGCCCATTAAAGGAGGAAGATCTCCCTCAAAAATCTCTACATCTATTTTATATACTATTGACAATTTATATAAGAAATACAAAGAAGAAAAGCGATAGATATACAGGAATATATATAGTATCTCAAAACTATTTAATTATAGGGCTACAAGAATAAATAAATTTAAAACTGCTAAACCATCTTCAAAATATCGGTTATATACTATAGTAGAAGGATGAATATTACTAAATAAATAAAACAAACCCAATTACAGACATTACCCTTTTTATTTAGTACATTACATACTAAAATCACTTTCAATTTAATGCACGATTAGGCAAACTTATTGTAGTAAGTTACAATCGAGTAATATAATTGTAGTATTGATATTATTGGACTATTACTAATCATTTGAAACAGACAACTAAACATTGAAATTTATATATAGATAATAAACTTTACACAACAAATTGTATAAATCAGCTTTAAAATTTTATTTGGCAGCTAATGTAAATACAAATATCACTTAGCACAATATAAAATCTACTTAGGTAAGATTTATGACATTTATCATAAACCTTACCTAGGTAGATTTTGTATGAAGTCGAAACAAATGTGATGCTATAGTGCTGTGTATGTATATAAACGACTGTTATTATTCATACATTGTATGTAATTTCATAAAAATATTCAATACAGCATAATTTTTATAAGATCCTATATTTTCTTACTCAAATACTTATATTATATAATATTTAAAAAAACAGGTATAAAACGTAAATATCAACTGAATACACAGTTTAAAATGTTGTCTTGTATCTGTTTCAAATTCTTAGCATCAACGAATAACTTCTGTTCTATTATTTTTGACATTACAAAGTTCAGGCTAAATTATTTACATTTATGTTTTCTATAAATAACACACAATTTTGTATAGTTTACAATTATGTATATGCACCATCACGTTCATCGTTATGACATAAGAATAAAGAACAATTTTATGGTTTCGTTTTTTTAGTAATATAATAATTATTGTAAAATTATATAGTTTTAATATATATTGAAAATGTACATTAAGCAATGTAAAATATGTATATTGTAACAATATCTTGATATTTTAAATTTTTTATCAGCTGCGGATTTCAATTAGACATCCTCATAAGGCTGGTAACATATCGTCGCCTTCCAAGTTTAAAAGGGCGGCGCGGCGTAGACTCACTGACCATTTCCAAATTCAGGTAAGTAATGATTAACCAAATGTATGTTATCAGCTTAAAATGGATTCTAAATTGAGCTACTTGATTCATTGACTCCCTGCAATACGAGTCAACTATCGATCTTTGCAAGAAGAGGAAGTATCATTCTATGTTTGCTGTCATCTAGAACACATCACCTATCTGTCAATTTTGTTGTCAGTATTGGTGATCGAATTCGCCTTATTTTTTATTCGTTATATTTGTGAAATAAAAAAATATGTTTCATTCATTTGGCATGTACTGTTATTAAATATTCAATTTCATTACAACCTCTACCTGTGGACTTCAAAGGCGTAGTTAGAATCTGGTTGATACGAATACCTTTGTATGTCACCTTAAATTTCTATCCCAGTTTCCATCTCTGGTGATAGAATACATCGATACCAAGCCAAATTAATCAGAGAGACTGCGATAACTCACCCCTGCCATGTTGAAAGCTCGTCGAAATGTGTTGAAACGCGTTGAGAATCACTCTAAACTAGGATTACAATAGTGAGTATTTGTTTTTGTAATAAGTATTAATTATTTATATTTTGTTATTGAAAAATGTTCACTATTGTAATTGTTGAGGGTATTAAATGAGTTTTTAACGTCTCATTGTTGATTATGAATAATAAATATAAACTTTAATAATATTCTACATTTATTACAAACACAGCCTCCTTCTTACAGAATTTAAATTATAATAACTAATATTAATTATATATTGTGAATTCAATAAGATTTTATATGATGGCATATTATTTTATATAATAACAATATTTGTTTAACAATTAAAATATAGTGATAAAAAATACATTTATATATTAAGAAGCGAAAAAATATAAATTTAATAAAACAGAGCATAAAAATTTGTCAGTTTATATTTATATAAAAAAACTACTAAGTAAATGTAATAAAATATTTAAACAGATCCAGATAGCTTTGAACCAGAAACGAAGTAAAAGAAATCTAATAAATTATAGTTACAACTGAATTTACATCAAAATTAATGATATTAATATTTGTAATAAAATTCAACAGTGAATAAAATTGACTAAAATAAAAAGTCTATGACTTTCATGACATTTTATTACAATTTATAATGCAGATCATTAATTTTATACCTACTATAATATTATACACGTTTCGGACTAACATTTATTAGAAAAATTTAACATTACCTATGTATTGAACATGACGTTATTTTAATATTTACAAACAAATCTAACTTTATGTACATTGTTAATTATTATTCAATATAATCAGTCTATATCAATAATAAATATGGCGTCTAATAATTATACAATAAAAAGTTTGAAATTTTAAATAATTTTTAATATTTTTTAAATAAAGTAATAGCTAATATAAATATATATAATTTTTTATGTGAATTGATGTGGACATTTCTTTATTATTGCTCAAAACATAATGTTAGACATTATTTAAATTTCACATTAAAATTCTGTATCTTTTAAAATGTTATCCATTTCTCTTTGCAAATTACAAATAAATAACAAAATAGAATATGAAAGCTAAAAGAAATATTAAATATTCCGTATTATATATTAATTTAACAATATTTAATATAATAATTACAATTTTCAAATTGCTTCGAACCCTGAGACGAATAAACTACACGTAATAATATTATTAGTATAAGTAGAATCAAGTCAGCTATCTTATTGACGTGCCAGTATAGCTTCTTAATAAAAACTGTAGTAGTATTTGTAGTAGGAGCACCATTAATGTCGGTAAACATGTTTCTGTCGCTCCTCCTAAAAAAAAAATATATAATTAATCCATGTCATGTTCATTAGTAGTGTACAACTGCTTACGATTGCCAATAATCATCAAGGCTATCAGCTTAGTTGCCAATTCAATTAAATAAAAAAAATTGCCTTCATCATTTCAGCATGGAAGACATCCACTGCTGAACAAAGGCCACCTCCAAAAATCTCCACGACGATCGGTCCTGCGCTGCTGCTGGGATCGGTGCTGATACGATCACGCAGAGAAATTCCAAACTAACTAACTACAACTATTTTAGTTGTAGTTAGTTTGGATCGAGGGATCTACTCAAACGTACACAAAAAAATATAAAAATCGGTCCACCAGTTTAAGAGTTCAGATAAATACTCGCTATGTCATACATACTCGTTTATAAAAATACGTTCTCGAATATCGCCAGTATTGCCAGTTTAATATTACATCCAAATTTTATGACAAGTAATTTAGCAGTATACAATATAAATAATACAAAATAGTTAAAATATTGTAAAAATCGATTCACCTACTTATACTATTTTTCAGAGTTTAACTACTCGTTACTTCAGCTACTAAATTTATATACATTTGATACATAATTTAACCAATGGTGTTCTTGTAACTTCGAAGTTCTCCTCTCCTATTCAAACGGGGATCGAAATTAAAACTTCCTGAATCGAGATACCAACCAATGGAGGTGTCCACACACTAAAGTTATATCCATCAGGCAGCAGTTTGCCTTTAAGTTTTTCCGCGAGTTCCTTCAGCACTCGCTATAAAACTAACAGCATTAGTATAGTTGGAAAAATAAGTTTTTACTTATAATTTACCTGTAAAACTTCTCCCTAACGCAGACGCAGGATTTGCACTTCGTTCTCGTAAAACTAGCGTATGGCTTGATGATTTCCACACATCG
The DNA here is from genome assembly GCF_030625045.1 of Achroia grisella. Lineage (NCBI taxonomy): Eukaryota > Metazoa > Arthropoda > Insecta > Lepidoptera > Pyralidae > Achroia > Achroia grisella. The sequence continues at coordinate 1,774,708 of NW_026712999.1, forward strand.
AATATCGATGCTTCACATCTGGAACAATACGGGTGTGCTATATTTATATATTAAATTCTAGGAATATAAAGTAAGAGAAAGAAATTTGAATATATAATATAATCTGAAATAATAATATAATCTGAGAATTTCTAACGTATAATTATAGAAGAGTGGTACTGATAAAATATAGAGATAGAAAGAGTGCAATAGGACACGGATAAATTGTAGATTTTTTAAGAAAGTGTATGTCTTCACATTTATTGACATAGTATCTAAAAAAGTACATAATATTCATAATATACATTAGTAGACAATCAACAATATACTAAAACTATTAGATTACTAAAATTACCATAGATTTCTGTGGCAAACAAAGGTAACGCCTCGCATATGCAGAAAGTATAATATATCAATCACTTTATGTTTCTGTAATTCTTTTTTGAAATTGTGAGATTTATATATATTATTATAATAACAGAATATATAGTCCTTGTCACTCTGGAATAATGTACCTATCAAACACTAAAAGAACGAATCAAATCGGTGCAGTTGTTCCAGAGTTTACCGTCCTTATGACAAAATCCGCTATCTCTCACTTTTTTTCAGTCACGTAGTCCCCCGTAAACCAGATAATCTGTAGTACTGTATAACGTAAAGCCAGGTGAAAAAAGAGGCAAAGGTAAAACACCTGCACGTTGGGCTGATGCTATTCAATATGCCTCCCAGTAGTATTTACCTGTACAGCTATATACAGCTACATTCATGCGCTTGAAACAAAATGTATATGCTTGGAGAGTATTAGATAGTTTTACCTAGTACTCACTTTATTAATTTTATTTACTTCAAGACAATTCACATAGAGTTATCTAGTTCCAAATTAAGCAGAGTTTGACTGTGGGTATAAACAGCTGATCGAAATCTTAAATACATTTTTTTCGTAAATACAGATACATATACATGCAGAAAAAATCTAGACTAATACAAATCGTACTCATGAATAGTTTGTATCGTGCGAGGAATCGATCTCGCGACTATTCGACGTAAGGCGGTGTGTAGCTGTTTATAGCTACACCACCGAAATCAACGTATGCGGCTTAACTGATAATATCTACATATCTATCTTATGTGCCTCTTACCGAATCATAAGTGTAGGCACAGGTGACAATGCGGCCGCCTCCAGTTCTAATGTCGCCAAACTGGAGGCATAGCCATTACTGAAGTTTAACATGTGGTTTGCAGTAAAGCCGGGGACCTGGGTGCAAACATTATCATAATACATTATTTATTTGAAACATGTAATTATAACATTAATGATGTTTGTAACGAAATAAAAAAAGGAAAAAAACATGGTATTAAATTCTCTACTTTGTTATATTTATGCTTTAGATGATATCATTATATTTATCGTTTAAAAATCCGACAAACTATATTAATAAAGTTCTTACGCACATAACATACAAATGTATATAAATATACATAAAGTTTGTGTGTTACTTCAGAATTTTTGTCTATGTCAACCGATGAATAATTATATTCTTATTCAAAAGCTTATCGTGTAGTTCCATATAAAGATAAAGATTTGGTTTAGTTTGTTGAATCAGGCCGGCACCTTAAAAAACTTTGTGTTTCAATTTATATTCCTCAATGACTGGCCAAATTAATGTTATGTAAAAAAACAACAACAACATAAAATTCTGTTGCAACAAAAACAGTGCCATGACTAAATTACATATAATAGTGCATTTTCATGTCAACCACGAATGGTGCAGAGATTAGTTATTACATTTTTATAATTATCTTAATAGCGCCATGACTTACATATAGTGATTCATGTTTGTATGTAACATTTTTATAGTAGATTTAATACCTAATAGCTCAATGATAATTTGTATACAACTGTATGAAACAAACCAGAACAACTTACCATCTGTTCGTTGACGTACCACGTAATATTGGCCGCTGGAAGTGACGGCGGTGATGAGCAATTCGCTCGTATGTGGTCGCCTCCAACGTAGGACATACGGTCTGACGTGACGTTTGGACTAATTAATGGCGGTTCTGTTGGAAGAAATAATATTTTACGTTACAAAATTTCATATAATAATTGTTTTATCCTAAACAAGGGTACGCTCGTATTCCAGTCTTCAAAACAAAATAGCAACCATTTTGTTTCATCAATGTTATTTTCTAATAGACACATGCCTGGAATTGAAAATCTTACTTTTTTTGACTGGTTAACTGCTGTAGTATAAAAGAAAAAAAAATGTAATAACTAGATGTGCCCGTGGCTTCACCCGCTTGATATCTTTAACCTATGAATTATTCTGATGCTGAATGATGAATTATTCTGAGCTATATTACTGTAAAGTTTCAACAAAATCTGTTGAGTAGTTTTTGCGTGAAAGAGTAACAAACTTTCAAGTTTATAATATTATTAAGATTAAAATTTTATTAACTGGGTTCGTAATTTTGTACTTAAAATTCGTATTTCGAATTTATATTTCATTATCAAATTTGTTTCAAGTCTGTTATTCACCTCTTCCAGCTTCACTTATTCAATCCTACAAATAACATTCGATAGTACCTTAAAAGAAGAAAATCGGTTAGGATTTCTGTTTGTGTTTATATACCCAAAAATATCCGCAAATATTTATCCAAGAATGTGTGAATCCATCGAAATTGGGAAAAAATCCGAACAAAAGATAACAATATTCCAGTTGGAGCCGAGTCAGATTGAGCTGCGTTTGTTTTTGTCGGACAAAATGCCATCTGCGCTGTGAATATGCAATATTTCACAGATCCTAATAAAAGATTCGCGGAATGAGTGGAAATATTGAAAATTGGGCAGATGGTCACCGAACAAACTCAAAGCATTTGTATAGTGATGTTTATGAAAATTTGCCTACGAATATTGCAAAATGTTTTGTTAAATATTGACAGCGACTATTAATGTTCAATCTGACTTATATAGGTATATCTATATTCGTTTCGTAAATAGTAGTCTTCAATTAGTGTTAAAAAGAAGTCCTTTTTTATTATAATATACGAACGATCTGTTATTGTAAAATAACAATCATTTTGTAATTTGTAGGTAATACGCTAGATAGATTATCAGTAACAGTTAAAAGGATTTGTCTCTCGTATACGGCTTCATACTAAACTTATAGCTACATAAAATTTCTTAAATATTTTAATAATTTATAGATTTTCACATTTAATTAATAAAAACATTGCATGACAAGTAACTACATACCTATAGAATACATATTTATTGTTTAATAATGATAAATATTTTGAACAAGAAATTAGTAATAATTTGTAAAATGAGTATTATACTTGGTCGAAAACTAGCTTGTTCACAAAAACAGGTTCACGCTTAACATGTTGCTCTATAACGAGGCTGCAGACAAATGTCTAACGATTCTATTTCTAAAAACATTTACGCCACAACCCCAGTGAGGAAAAATGAGCTTTGTATTTTTACGGCTAGAAAACAAAGTCAGTCAGTCTACCACACCCATGAAAATCCTAAGGAGACAGCACGTCCGGTGTTTCATCGCCTTAACGTGAGCAGTAAGCTGATTTTGTTTTCGAACGTAAAAAAGAGGTAATTTTATTTCGTTATGGTTGAAACGTAAATGTAGTTAGTAATAGAATTGTTTACTATTTGCCTACGTTCTATTTCACTAGTTATTTATGATTATATGCTTATTCTATAGATCTCTACGAGTGCCTCTTTAGCGTATACCATTATTCATTAAAAAATGTAAATATATAAAACAAAGAAAGAATCTATAATACAAGGTTTAGAAAACTACTTACAGTTGGCCTTAAAAAGTGTCGTAAAGTCACTACTGATGGAATTAGTATTAAGAATGTTGTTTGTAATTTCTCCCTAAATGGCTAGTAATTCAAGATTCAAATTACTTAAATTTATTTGGGCGCTGTTCCTAAGCTATAAAAAAATAAAAGTTGTAAACATCTTTTAAATACCTTATAGCTGCTGTACAAAGAAAAGTTGTAATTTAACTAAACAACATTCCAGCTATCCAAGTACATTTTGTAAACAACTGTACATAAATAAATAGGGACAGAGCAATTTAGTTTAAGAGCTAAAAGACAAGTAACCCGACAAATTAAAAGAAAGCACGAAAATTTGCTTGCACAGGTCATTAACCCCATATCTCTCAGAGAATAACCGGAGTAATTATTTATTTATGTGGATGGCCAGGAATGGAATGTGACCCCGCATTTTTCGCAATGTACCAGATTAAAATCAGTTTACAAGTTTAAATATACCTATATACCCGTTTCATTGTTCAGAACAAACTGGTCTCTGTGCGAGCAAATAATTCCTATAGCTATAGCAAGTGCCTATCTTATACTGCGGATAATAAATTTCTTGCCTACAGACTTGCCTAATTGTATTACTATTAACAACATAATACAAATTGATATCATTTCTTCTATCTAAGCTTTCGACATAAATTATTTATGGGTACTTCTATTGTTATTCTATTGTTTAGTTCAGGATGGACTGTGTAATGCTTGCTACACATGAGCCTGATAGGTTCTAGTGGCATGTCCACATTTCATTCGTTACATTCTAATCCAAACTGGCAGGTGGCGAGCTTGCCATGGATTCATTTTTTTTTAATATCTGTATTTCCGTCACTTTTTCATTCCGTTAGATGTATAAATGGACACAAATAGATTTTTTTTATCGTGTTGTCGGCTACATTTAGCAACTCACGACAAACTGGGCGTAATTCAGGATAGTAAACCACGACACTCGTTTTATTGCAATTTCAATTATATAAAAAATATGTATACTAACCAACTACAACCATCTCAGCTGACTTGATATCCGTGTGGAAGAGGGGGGCATCCGCAGACACCTCGCACTGATATTCCCCCGTCAACGTCCGGTCTACCTCTGTCAGGACTACGCGATTTTGGTCTGATGCTGCTACCTAAAGAACAGAATTAAGAAAAATAAGTTCTCTTATATCTGAAAATTCTATTTAGGAGTCTTGTCTAATTGTTGTTTTTTTTTTAATTTGTCGTTTAGTACACTTCATTAATACAGTTACCTTTGTTGATGTAATAACCTAATCTTCATTGATTTTTCAACTAGGGGTTACTATTTGTTGTTACGGCTATCATAAATTACCCGGGTGATTTCCATTTCTTTAGAAAAAATGTAATTTCGGATATTTTTTTACATTTATATTATATATAAAAATATTTGCGTTTGCTTTCCAATTCTATATTATATTTTTTACATTATAGAATTGGAAAGCAAACGCAAATATTTTTTGGACGGACTAGCTGTGAATCGCGAATACGTCTGCAAGAACTATTATCCCCTATTTCATCTCTTTCAGATATTTTTAAGATATAATAACTGCCCAGAAAAGAATACAAAAATACAAATACGTCCTATAGAATAATCACGTTTCATTCGTATTTTAGAATCCCCGATAATTCGGCGCTGTTGCAACCGCCATAATCACGGGTAAACCCGTTTACCCGTGGTAAAGCCTATAAAACGTGGTAAGATCCAGTTATACTTTAATATTACCTCTTATATTCGATTATTCTTTTGCTCACCTCTTTTAATATTCAAATTCAAATTGAAAGTTCGTTACAACGCAGAAAATTAGAACTAACATTTTATAAACCTTTCAAATTTTAAACTAAATTTAATACTATAAACTGATTAGTTCTTAAAGACGAAATGAAATCTAATGTAGATATTTCTTTCGGTGAATCTACGCTATCTAGTTGCTTGCTTAATAATGCTTTAATTTTATTAGTTAGTTAGTAGTTTAAGTTTGTGTTATAGAGTTTAGTTAAGAATATGTGTGATGATTAGAATTTGAATAAACATTATATTAGCGTTGTGGGTTGCAGTAGGTTTTTAACATTTGACATTGATCGTCACTGCACCTTTTGAATTACACTTTCACTGACGTCTATCAATTCTTGTTATTTTCCTAAAAATATTTCTCTCCAATTTTCATTACAATCCAAGCGTTAGTTATATAAACAAATAGAATATTATTTGATAGAAAAACTGACAGGTCATAAAACGTGGGCTTCATTGAAAATGCATTGGTTCGACACACATATATCACATGGGCTAGATGCTACAATAAAATCTTTATGGCGGTATATATCGGTATTTTATATGGGGCCCGACAATTTGTATTGGCAAATGTTGTATGTACACACAATATGTTTATATTATTATTTTAGATATTTACCGTCGTTATAAACCTATGTTAAAAAATGCTATCTCATGATTTAGAGTTGACATTATTATTATTTAGACAATAGATATAGGCGTTTGAAACAGAGTTGAGATATTGACAGATTCAAATATACGAATAATTGTAGTTAACTTCTTCGAACTCTTGAAACTCTTTCGAACTTATTAATAAAAAATGGGATAAAAATTAATATTTTATTAGCCCTTTAATTATTATTATAGCCCGTATAATTTGTACATAATATTATATGAAAAAAAAAACTTTTTAATATAGTAAAAATAAGTTATAAAGAGATAACAGTTTTGTTAGTTAATTTTTCATTCCATACTTTCTTATTATTATACTATATGTCTTACTATATATATCTTCCTGACTTATAATATATAATTTGTGATTTTCAACGAAATATTTGACAGTTAAAAACAAGTATAAACTTGGAGAATTGCAAACTTATTTATTTTTTTTATTTATAACTCTTTATTGCACCTTAAAAACAATCCAAAGAAAAAACAATATTCATAATATACAGAAAGGTAGGCTAGGCACAAAAGGCGGTCTTATCGCTAAAGCGATTTCTTCCAGACAACCTTTGGGTAGAGGAGAAAAGACAGAAGGTGGTGGATGGCGCAAGACAGAATGAATGGACATGAATAATAATAGTAATATGTCATATATATATCCATATATATATATATACATATATACACATAACATAAATAAATATACATACATTATACATAATATAAATATAAATATAAAATTAAAAAAGTAAATTAGTAATAATACACAGTAACTAAGCAATGTGCAAATAAGAAAGAGACAATTTAGTAGAAAGAAAAGGATAGTAGAAAGACAATTTAATGAGAGAGATAGTGTGATTTTACAGCATTTTTAAAAATAGCTAATGATTGAGCGCTACGTATAATCCACAGTCGCACGGCGTACACAGCGAAAGAATTGGTGTAGAAGGAGGAAGTATGGGAAGGAGTTTTAAGACATAACAGCCATGATTTTGTGCCTCACCGAGAAATACAAATTTTTCTTTGAGATAATAAGGAGTTGCAGGGTTAAAAAGAATTGAATAAAGAAGAGAGAGGATATGCCAGTCCCGGCGTAGACGTATAGGGAGCCACTTGAGCTGTGAACGAAACTGAGAGACATGGTCATATTTGCGTAGTCCAAATATAAACCTAATACAAATATTTTGAAGGCGCTCAAGTTTATTTAATTGGACTTCGGTGAGATCTAGGTAGCAGGTATCGGCATAATATAGGAAGAAGTAAGGTGTGTGCAAGCGAAATTTTGGTGTCTATGGGCAGGAAATTACCCAATCTTCTGAGTGAGCCTGCGGCCATGAAAATTTTCCGACTAACCTCAGCCATTTGAACTGACCATGACAATGTTCTGTCAAAGTGGATGCCGAGATTTTGATTTTGATGAGAGACTTAATTGCAACTCTGAAAAGGTCCGTGAAAACTTGCAAAATTATGGATTTTAATCTGTATCAAAATGAGAATTGTTTGCAACAGCATTATTTAGTTAACTTGATAACAAGCACAGTGTTAAATACGCAGATGAAACGAACGAGATAGCTACAAACAAAAAGATCCTACAAGTATATGCTACGAACGGCATCAAAACAAATATCTCGATGCAGTGAAATGCGATTCCGAACACATGGTTAGTTTGAAAAGCTGATCTCTGAACTTCCAAACGTGTTACGGAATTCCGTTATGTCTCTAATGGGGGAATACATTAGGAAAATTACAGCATCAAATATGATCAGATACCGTGAAAGTTAAATCAAAATTTTCCGTTCTCTGTTACGGGTAAAAAATATTGAAGATCCAATTAAATTCAGTTCCATTGTTTTGTTTATATGCACAACATGTACAATTACAATTTATGATCTAATTTCATTTTATTAAGTTATTCTATGTATAGTGAAATAAATATAATTTCTATAAATTGAAAAAAATCTATAACGTGTATATAAATATACAAAATTATTATCTGTACTTAATTATTATTTTGACGCTCAATACTTACAATATATATCTATCACTTCGTATTATCGAAGTAATTTATTTTACTCGATAAGCAGTCTAATGTTACATAGTACTAATTATATTGCAATTATCCAATGCCAATTAGTAATCGTCAGCAATATGATACAATATAATATATGCAAATAATTGAATTGGAATTATGATCAGTAGAGATAAAAAATATTACATTATAGGATATCAATAACAGAAATGAATAAGAAACTATGTATTATTCAATAATAGTAACGAAGTAACCAATGGGTAGATCTTATATTAATTTCCTACTTTCCCCTAAGAGGAGAAGATAGTTTGACGATAAGACCGCCGTTTTCTTTGCACATTCTAACAGTGTATTTTGTGTACTAGTTTTTTTATGTATAAAGAAGGGTTATATCTATATAACAATACTTACATCGACTTTTATCTCTGAAACTGGAAACACTTTGGTCGCTGGTGATTCCTTGGGCACGTATCGATAGAATTCCATCATATTTTTGTACCATCTTATGGAATACAATTGTGCACCTTCCAGCTCATATCTGCACATCAGCTCAGCATTCTGCCCCGTTAATACGGCCTTCGGTACATCTATTTGGACGGATTTCAGCGCGTTGATTGTACCTGTAAATAAAGAATAAATGTTTTAGTATCTAGAAAATCTTTATAATAAATGTTTTGTAAGGTGATAAAAATTTTATATCTTTAAAAATATACAAAAAAAAACTTTTGACACGATTTCGTTTTCCATCAGTATATAAATTAACATAGACTCCTTTAGGGATAGAGATAAAAAAAATAAGAGTATATAATTAAAAAACTAAATACCCCGAAAGTATATATGTAAAGTATATGTTTTTTTTAAGATATAGGTTAGTTTACTAGTTTCATTATGAAAGGTGACGTTATTATATATTTTAAAATAGGCTTATATATGAATTTAGATGTGAAAGAGCATTGAAATAATTGCAGTTGATATACTTTTGCATTACAGCATAATGGTTAAATCATAAAATAAAATGGTTTTACTATATCCGGTAAAGCTGTAAAAGATAGCTGTGTAGCCAGTAGCATTAGAATAGTTTTAAAACAAATCTCGATAAGTAGGTGGTACTTGGTTTACGAGTGAAGTGAATGAATATTTTTCACGAATATATTTCAATTAGCCCCTCAAACTATACTGGTTAAACCCTTCTGACTGACTTATGGCAGTGATGACTTGATAAACATTATTCTGTAGATAAGTTAGTAAACATAAATCTCTTAAATGTTAGGAATTCCTTGCACAAGATTCAACCGGATAATCTGCCAGATTATATAACCTTCATTTCTTAACACAGATTAACAGCAACAATTTTTATTGTATAATTAAAATGTATTATATCTATCTTCCTTCCTTTTATTTTAATACAATATATTGAAACTTGCCACTTTGTAGACGTGAACAATTGTAGATTGTATTTTTTCATTTCATAAATAGAGAATCTATATAACGCCGTTTATTATTTGATCAACAAATTAATATGACTAGTATGCCTGATATATACAATACAATTTATGTGGTCAGTGTTTAGAAAAGAACCATTTTTATAACAAATAAATAGTCTAATAAAATACTTCTTTATAGGTCATTCAAAAAGTAAAACTTCACGGAACCCTTCTTTTGTAGAGCCAGTAAAGGACTCGACTCTAATAGGCAATTTATTTCCAACGTCATTTCTATGACACTCTATATAAAAGTTAACAACCCGTTTTAACCTTCAGAGATACAAAAAGGATGAAAGAAAAAGAAAGCTATTAAAATTGGAAAGAAAACAATAGCGTCTTAGGTTGATCGCGCCATAACCTACCAGGAGCGCAGAGAGAGCAAGAGTTTCGTCATAAGATTTTATGGTAACACCCGTGCAGTACATTTTTACCTTGAAAGGTACCACTGAAGGTGAGGAAAGTAAATATCCAGTTTATGGCAGCTCGTTAGAAGTTGGGTCATAACGTTAAACGACGTCCCCGCTGTTATCGCTACTTTTTGCTCTTCAAATCTGAGGCTTAATACTTCTTGAACTTATGATTGCCTGGTAGGTGATACGTGTTCGGGTCGTGTTACTGATGTACTTAAATCGGTTTCTGTATGATGACCTGAGATTCGCTTTGATGTTAATGTGTTCTATGAGTCGGAATCGATATAAGCTTATTCGCGAAAAATATTTGATATTTATTGAACTGTAAGCAGAAGTAGAGATAATGTAGGTATATGTTTCTGTCAATATTTAAAAATATACTAAAGGAAATATTGTATCGAGAGTGTACAATGGCACATCAACGGTCATCGAGTAACAATCATAGTAAAGTCACTAAAGCATTGCAGTGTTTATATTTAATAATTCTAGTACTTATCATAAATATATATGCTTATAATATTCAAATAATAATTAATAATCTTTTATCATTATCAATGTAAAAAATTTAATATTGTATATCATGTATGCCTGAAGTTGTGCTAAGCTTGTTATTCGTTGTCCGCCTTACCGGATAAATCTAAATAGAGAATTTACAGTTAGTTCGACACAAACTACAAAGTTCTAGCTGACCGATATGGCCGACTTAATTTTACTTTACTAACATTAGCACGTTATATTTCTTACCTTGTGTATTTCATTAACATTTTTTGTCAAGCTTCTCTTACAGACCCAACTTTTAAAGGATCTAATTGAATATTCATTTTACACATAAGTGTAATAATCGATTTCAAAAAGAATATACTTCTATGTGAACTTAAATATAAATAAGTGTAAATTGTTATTAATTTGCACCGAACTGATTTACGTGAATACACAAAACTTATTCACATTAAATTTCCAGTATATTACTGGAAATTTAATTTAATATAATAGTTTCAAAATTATTTGACTATTACTTCTAGTGTATATTATACAGTGTTAATAGAAGACAGGACAAAATTCATGAAAATATTTATTTTTTATTATTAATTCATGTTATGAACTGAAGTCATTATTTATAAAACCCAGTAAAGAACATATAGAAAAATAATTATTATTCCAACAAATAAAACTTTTTTATTTATCAGATTCTGGTCATTACTATTACTATATGATAGTTACTAGTCTAACGGACTATACAGATATATATGTATATTCTTTTAACAAATACAACTTCCTACGAGCAGTTCAAGTGAACGTAACCTATAATACTATTTAGGAAAACTAAAATAAAACTGTTGCAACAAATTAGGCCACCAGCTTCCCAGTGGCTTCGATGACCTAGATATATGGCATATAAATTTTAATATTTTTACTTCAGAATACAGCCAGAAATAAATGCGAATACTCCACAATCGGGGTATTGAACTATGATATTTCTGTACGAATTTTATATTCAACACGATATTGCGCCAAACAACCGGGCAAACAAAGAGATAAAAGCTTTTTAAATCTCCAAATTTATGGTTTGTTTGTGCAAACGGAATACTATTTGATAAATCCTAGTGCTCGTGGACCGATATTATTTTAATACTTACCGAATGCCGGGTCATTTTATGCGAACTCACGCGTCTCAATGTGAAGTAAAGTTTACTGTTTCCTATATTTTATTCAATGTTTTTGATCTCGTAACTGCCAAAATGTAACTAGTATATTCACAAAGCGGAAAATCAGTATGTTTGATAATTATTCAAATGGTTTGGTTTGTTCAGCGGGAAGTTGGTTCTAATTAGTTGAATTTCGTTATAACCCACCCTGGTAAAATGTGTGTGTTTGTTTTAATGCAAGCGTAATATTCGTAGAGTTAGGATTTATAGCACATTTAAATGAAACGAACATTATGATCTATGTAAACTATTATATATAATACTAGCTATTCCCGCTACTTCGTCCGCGTGGTATTTAACTTTATTTTTCTAAAATAAATATAGCCTAAGTTACTCCCTATTACATAAGCTACCTGCCAAAAAAAGTCCCATCAAAATCGGTCCAGCCATTTCATATATTACTCGAAACAAACAGACAGACAGACAAAAATCGTAAAAAATGTTATTTTGGTGTATATACCATTTTTATATTCATATGTACGTAGTAAAAAATGGTAATTTTTTTCGTAAATACATTCATATTATATATATGATACACCCAGGCCGATACAAACAATCGAAATCAAATGTTTATGCCGTCCGAGGAATCGAACCCGCGACCATCGGAAGTAAGACGGTATACTATGATAAGAATTATGATAACTTATTTCTCATAATGAGGTTTAATAAGTATTCGGTTCTGCCATATTCAAACAGAAACACTGTTTTTAAGACAAACTGATGGGCGGCATAAAAAGGTTGACAAAAGAGACAAAGGTACAAAATCTACCTCTAGCAAAATAAAATTAATTATTATAAATTTTAGAAAAAATGATATATCTAATATATCATCTAATATTCCAACTAAATAAACACTAACTTATTGTTACTATGACAACGGTGTTTGGTAAAATACGTAAAAACGAAATCGAAGTTATATTTTAAATTCAATTGTTCATGTTAAAGCTCCAGCGTAACGAAATTCATCAAAATGCAAAAATACGATGTTTCGTAGAATAAGTGATTTTTAACAGAGTCTATTGAACTACGTAATTGGTTATTTTTTTTACAGAAATATTGAAATACAACAATATTTACGCAGACAATAGAAAAAAACTGGTACTAAATAATAAAATAAATCTCATAATTCTCAGATAATATGGGTAGAAAGCATTGTAGAAATTCTGGTGACTTCACATAAGAGATATTCAAATCTTTGCGCATATTTTTTAAGTAATTGGAATGTTAAATATGGTTGGTGTTAATATTATTGGTGATATTTACCCCTAAACGTCGCTTATATATGTAAATAACAAGGAGTAAGAACGTCTCGACGAAGTCCATCCGTTTACACGTGTAACAGCCGCGATACTTCGTTCTACCAATGTGTTGCTATTTCAGTAAACTAAAATGGTATCTTCTATCATCAATCCCTTATCTACCCTACAACCACCAAGTAATAGGACATTGTCTACAATTTACGGAGTAACCTGACATTTAGGGTGAAGCAGCTGGAGTCAAGTCACAACGTGCGTTTTAAGGCGTTTGTGGCCCGGGTCCCCACCAACATTCTGCCCACTTTCAAAGAGGTCTCTGATCGAAGGGGATGGTGTATCGGCGCTGCTGTTGCAGATTTACGTCGTCAGACCACAGAGATGATTTATATTTATATTGTTATAACATGTATATGTTTGACTATCATAAGGGCCATTAGTAGCTTAAAATAAAGAAATAAATAAAATAAAAAACTTATTTTACAAAGTAGGCGTTTGTTAGGCGGCTGCAATAGATGAGACTAAGTTATTATAAAATAATTCATTTCAAGGTGATTGGTAGGGTCAAACCAGTCAACGTCTATCAATATAATTTTATTTGTTATCGGTATTTAACATCACTAAGAAATAGATGAAGATTAAATTGAAATTAACAGTGTAATTGATACTCACATTCTATTTATTAATCCGAACTAATCTTATGGTTTCTGTTACCTTACTAAATATTTTTTTAATATGAAGATACACTGCATTCCATGAACGAACTTCTAAAAAACGCAGACGCTGTTGCGGTAACAAATACTAGTCTATCAAAAGAGGGCAGTAAACCATTAAGCCCCCAGACTATTGATCAGTAAATTTCGAATCATTAAGTCGATCAATGTTTAGGGCACAAAATAAAAAATGTTTAATATAAATTCATCTGAATGATAATGAATGAATCAATTACAATTTAAATGTCGAACGACCAATCGAATGTCTATAAAAGATACGATTTTAATTCCATTCAGCAAACCGGTGGCCTGATTGAAAACGTATTTAAATGTAACAGGCTGTTAGGTTTTTTTAAACTTGTGTCACAAGCGAGTCTCGTTCGAAATTGCTTTTCCACTTTTGAATGAAATGTTGACTATAGCTTTTTGATCCGTTTCGTCATTCGTTCAGACCGAATGACAACTCGCGGTTGTCAAAATTATTCGAGTAGAGAAATCGATTTGATGAACCGTCGAATTAATTTGTTCTGGTGTTTTTGAATATTCATTGAACAGGTTTGTTTTTGAACGGTACGAGAGTTTGTGGTGGGAAATCGTTTTTTGTATATTTTATACATTTTAACTTCGTTTTTCCGTTGCATTTGTTTATTAATTCGTTAACACAGTTATAAAGGTATCAGCCGAAATGATTGAATAATCACATGACAGATTTATGTTATACTTTTTTGCTTTATTATTTTTTTATTCAATATGGATTGATAAAGAAATTGATAGTAAGCGGTAACCATTGCTTACAAAGGTACTGATAAAGCCCGTAATACCACTCATGCTTTGTTATTTTGAAGGACTAAGATGACAAGACTCCATCAACAACCAGTAATTTCACTACCTTCACACCCGTACAGACGATTTTTTACAAAATATAGTTCAGATACTTATAATAACCCTGAACAATGCACACAGCCCCATCTAATCTCAAGCTATGGAGAGTTTGTGTTCTAAGTACTAGACAACCGATAGAAATATTTTTATGTGTAAATAATATACATATAAATCGTCTAAACAATACTCATATTTAAAATGTTTACATTGTGCGAGGCATCGAACTTGTGACTATAGGAAGCAAAACCGTGCTAGGTTACGTATATAAATTTTATTTTTAACATTAAACTTTCCATTGCACAGCATTTACTGTAATATAAGTTTATTCAGAAAGTATAAAACAACTCTCGCAACTTCTTTATTTTCTTCATATTATGAGAGTGTCAAGCAAAAACTTTATGAAAATATAGTGTTTAAGAAGTGCTTGCTGGAAAATGTGTGTACAATTTTTTAAGAGGTAAAAAATTAACCAACCTCTAATGTATATTGTTGTTCTAGTGAGTTCATTGTGTTTTATCGAAACCAGTTACGAGGTTCTTTTAAAAACAGATTTTATAAACCGTTTTTATTGTGTAAAATTTAACATTTCCCGTGAGGAAAAAGTAATATTAAATAGAACTATGGCATTATTATGTGAATTTAAAATGCACATTTTCCATTACTTTAAAAAACTACACAGGAAAATATGATGTATATTGCCTTCTGGTACACCGGCTATATTTACATGGAACCCGTTATACCTCAAGATTTATCATAATGTTTGCTATCATAAACTTATTTTAATCAAATTTTATATTACCTGAGTTTCATATAAATTTGAATGCTTTAATATTGTTGATGAATGCTATAAAATTTATACTACTGTAACTGAGAACGAGATGAATACACTATTATTTAAGAAAAAACAAAAATACTTGTTTTAGGAGAGATCCCAATCATCAAAGTTGTTAACAAAAGGCCATATAAAAAAAAATCAAAACAATATAAATATTTAATAGAAGTTTAGTTGAAAATTAAAATATCATGAAATATTAAAAAATACAGTCTGCATATATAACGATTACTAAAGAAATACTCGTATATGTAGGAGGGAGTGACGCTAGTTGTCGTAATTTTTAGAATATTTGAAGTATCCCTTAATGTATATAGTTTTTATTGACTTAAATATATTTAATAGTATCAGTATTTGTTCCTATACACAAGACAAACATTAAGATACTATGTTGATTTTGATATAATACATACAGGTATGTTTGTAAAACCACTCCGTTATTACAATTTGCCCCATACGTACATAAGTTATATTTATCTGTTTTAAGCTCAGTCGAACTACATGAACACAATTCACTGCATCCAGCAGGACATTGTCTCTATTTATACGATAGGCCCCGAAATAAAAGACATATATAGTGAAAATTCAGATATAAAAATTAAGTCCATTATGAGTGTTACCACTTACTCTTATTAGAACTAGTTCCTTGCACCCTTATTTGCATTACCTATTTAAAAATAAACAAATTTATATATCGATATAACCAAGTCATATGACATCCCTACCGTATATCTAGTATGACATCTTCTTTGGCCAGTTCACGACAATATTTTCACGTCACGTTAATTATGAAGCCGCAGGAAGTGTGCCTCGTTTTTGTACAATTTATTTGTTCGCTACATACTGCTGGATCATTGTTGGGGTGTTTACACGATATCTCGTATGACGGGATTATTAAATAAAATAAAAATGTATATAATTTTTATTAATAATGAAAAAATATTTTGTGTATTGTTATTATTATTATTCTTTGTATGTATATCTCCATTTGATGGTGGTAAAAGAAATGATAATGATGAAGATTGTTATGGTATATCGGACTGTTTGTAAACTAAGTTAGATTTTGCCGATTTTTATAATCACCAATATTTTCTGGAGCAATGTTGCAATGTTTAATGAATGTTCGAGAAGGAGTGCAAAAATGTATATAAAGTTAAATAAAATAACATCGATGTTCCATGCGTGACGTTCCAAATTTGAATTTTTTAATTTAATTTTTAATTGTAATTATAGGGCTAATTGCGATCTCAAACAACCAATTTATTCGCTATGTCTTCACTCCTGTGAGTAGAATAACAATTATAAACATCGCAAAATGAACATTTTATATAACGGAAAGTTTGTGATTTTATGAAAATTTTATTATTATAGTGAAACGGTGCATAGTTTAACGGGTCAATTATTTTATTAATATAATCGAAAGTATAGAGAGAAATGATTCCATTATTTATTTGTAACTCAACCCTCAAAAATATTCAACTAGATTTAAAAATTGTTTATCCTAAAATAAAGTACGTTATTAGCAAATAACATAGACAAAAATAGTTCAATAATAGTGATAGCTATGCTAATTGTAGCCTTGTGAAGCTTGTCACTCACAAGTAATGAAGAAGTTTGCTCACTTTTTAATAATAATTATTACAAAATTTTGTATGGACGATTTCTAAATATAGAATAACTACTAAATAATACTTACTGAAATTTCAATAATGTTCAATATACTATACAAAATTCAGAGGAACTAACTTAATGAAAGTTTTAATGTGTATTGTTCGGTAAATTATTAGCGTCTCTATTCTAAATTTAACCTTGCTATGTTATAATTAAGTTAATTTACAGTTATAATTGTTTATACAGGAAGTGTAATGTAATGACGTTAGCTCTACCAAGTCAAATTTACAACATTCTGCAGAGAATATTATTATCGAAACAAAGACCATAATTGTTTTTTAGATGACAAAAATAGGAAGTATTTTAAATATTACTATTATAAACTAAGTTTTACGATGATATATTCTAAATGAATTACTAACTTATTACGTCATAATGGACGCAGGACTTGACATCGCCACATTTTGGTAGCTTTATTTGAAACAAACTTTTCTCAGATTGATTTGTTATTAGTATTTTCAGCACCGTAGACTCAGTCAGAAATATATGTATATTGACATACATTTCTTTTTGTGGGTAAGATTTTAACTCACTACCATTTTGCTCTAAGTTAGAGTAGTAAACCAATCAGCTACTACGCTCTATACTGTAATTAAATACAACTTCAATTAATTAAATTTATTTAACGCCTTTTAATAATTAAAGTAGGTTTGGCCTTTTTAAGAGAACATTGAAATATAGGTATCATCTATTATGACAAAGGAATCACTAACTTTCCAGTTAGAAAATTTTATTCAAAGAGATTCGAATAAAATATATGTATTGTAAATTAATATGCAAGTTTTAGATTTCAAACCTCCTCTGTCTTCTATTTTTTTGCGTAATTAATTAATTTGAATTCAAACTTAATAATACTATCACAAATATTGTTTTATTATTTTTCTACTATTCTAGCTATTAAAAGTAGCTTTAGTTCTGCTAAATAGCTAAGAATCGTCACACATAAATTCATCAAAACGATAATAATGTGCGGAGATCAGTCTATTACTTTTGAAGCCTTAATTCCACGGACACACATGCATGTTGAAAGCTTAATACTTTTAAAAGGTTTATGTCGTAACTTAAAAAGAATGTGTACCATAAAAATCATATTCACCCTACACAAGACTGCCACAAAAGAGAAATTTCGCTGGAAGTTGTGATAAACTGCCTCGACACAGGAAGTTCCGCTACTGATTAGCGCCAAAAAGAATTTCTATCCACAACATATTTGTTCAGCACAATTTGGTCACAGAATGTTTTACAGACTACAATACCATTGTTCATTACCCGACTAGGTTAAACAAAAAGGAGGTTTACGATTTTGATCAGAATATATTTAGTCATACCAATATTCCTCTGTTCTCTCATTACTTCTAATAATTGGACAATTAAGATAATGACCTTAGCTGGTCTTATAGACCAGTGTAGTCCCACAATAAGTAGAGCTTGTGTTATGAGTATTAGACAACTGTTATAAATACTTACACATTTTGTTAGAAAATACATACATACTATACAGATAAAACACCCAGAGTGATACAATCATACTCATGAATACAAATGTACCATACGAACAATCGAACCCGCGACCATGAAAGCTTGTTTTGTCATTCCGATGATATAAAAAACCAAGCTACTTATTAGTATTATAAGGTAACGAAGTAAATGTTCAATCTGCTAATACTTTTAAGCACCTCCGTACAGAGTGTTAATTCATTGAGTTGCGTTAAATAATGTAGCAACATTTTGATCTGATCCCCTTCCGAGGGGGGACCTGATTTATCTGACTTCCACTCCGATTACTAAATGCGCCCAAATGATTCGCGCCATTAACTTCTCGTCTCCGAGTGGGAGATATTTTTTATTTAGAGCTTTTTAATACGACGGAATTATTGTTGGAGAATTTTGTTGTTGTTTCATTGCCTGTGTCGTGTATTCATTTATAAGTATCGTTGTATTGAAGCCAGATAATTTGCTGAATTGATTTTATGCGTATTCATCTGAAAGCAAATAAATAGGATTTTGTTTTCATTGAAAATGCTATTATATTTATTTGGGCAGTCTTTTGAAAACAAGAAACAATGTAGTGATATCGTGTTTACTTACTTTATAATTATATGGTTACAAGATATTTATTTTCCAACTGACTGTTGGAAAATAAATATCTTGTATTAATATTAATAATTATACCGTTATATTTAAATTTATAGAAGAATATTGCTATAGAAATGAACGAAAATTAAATAAATCTTAAATATATTTTAGTTTGAAATTAAAACTTTATATTCACATTGAATATTAGAAGCTGTATAGTATTTATAAAGAAAATATAAAGATATATGTGTATCAGAAGAAAAATATGCAGAGAGCTATATAATGAGAGAAATATGTTTTTTTTTAATAAAGAGTTTAAGTAATTTGACTAGAATTAAACTATATAACATGTTTAATAGTTATTATACCTGTGGCAAGAATTGCAATAAAAGCATTTCTGGGTTAAATTTTTCTTCTTAATTCATTGGCGAGTTAATATATAAAAATAAAAGGATGTCCTTCCTCGTGTTACAATCTATCATAGCTTTAATTTTTATTAAGAGCCTTTCAGATGTTTAGTCGTGAAAAGGTAACAATATGGTGTATAGATGGATAGATGTTCGTTACTCAATCACGTAAAAACTACTGAACGGATTTTGATAAAACTTTACAGTAATATAGCATCAGAATAGCACATAGGCTATATGTTACATGGTGAAATACATGACGCGGATAAAACCGCGGGTACAGCTGGTTTTTATTAGTAGTATGGAAGCATGTTCAACTATTTATCAAATAAGTCTTCCCTAGAATTTATTCAATCACTTAACGTCTGAGTATGTTAGTATATATGCTTATTAGATAATAACAGTGGTAAGTAAATAGCAGCTCATTTTAATATTGTTTGTAAACAACATCGAATAATATTTACGAATTATTGCAATTACGATAATGAAAAAAAATATACAGTTCCATATTTCCTTACAAGGTTATTTCTAGAATTTATTCAATCACTTAACGTCTGAGTATGTTAGTATATATGCTTATTAGATAATAACAGTGGTAAGTAAATAGCCGCTCATTTTAATATAATAAATACAGTTCCATATTTCCTTACAAGGTTATTTCTATAATAAAACCAAATAAAAGGAAAATTTTATAATGAAATTGATTATGTGATGGTGATCTTATATGTGCAAACGATAAACATTGCGAAGCAACATCAGAATATATAAATCATTTCAATATACATAATATTACAAGCAAACGAAGTAGGTATGCTTCTTTTTTAGAAAAACGATATCGTTAGCAACATACCTAGGTGAACACGTCAGTATTGCAATTGTTGTATTTGCAGACAAAGCAACACAGTAAATTATGTTATATAATTTTAACATAATTTATTTTACTACTTATATTACCAACAGACTCGAGGTTTATGATATTGATTCATAGATGGCACCGTGATAAGCGGCAATGTGAAGACAGAATTAAAATTGCAAGTTCGACTTCGTAATTCTATGTTCAAGTTACATTTCGTTCACATCTATTCAGCCGTTTAGTCGTTTAAAGGTAACAGAAAGTCAGACACATCTTCTAATTTATAATATTAGTATGAAAGTGGAAGTTATAAATCAATAAATAAATCAACCAGAGAGGTTTTTTTTTCGGACTACTCTAATGCTGAAAAAAAATTAAATCCAGAGAGGAAAGCTACTACTATGCAACGGATTTTAATGCAGTTTTTAGAACTTGATAGGAGGAAGGTTTATATGAATAATATATGTACACTCGTACGAAACCGAGGCGGATAGCTAGTTAATATAGCTATTTTTGACTTATAAATTTCAGACTGTTAATGACAAAATAATGATAAAAGTAAAATACAGATATACTATAACACATTTTCACGCACCCCTCATTTTGCTTAGACGATATCTTATTAAGTAAAACCCTTCCAACATAATTTCTCGTATCTGAAAAACAGATAATTACGCTTAGTACAAAGGAAGTTCTTACAGCCCAATATCTTTTCATTAGTCTCATATGCCACCACTTAATATTATCCTGTCATAACGCCAGTACAAAAGCCGAAAAGTCCATTCAGCGGCAACGCAGTCACAATGAGGTCCTTAACATTTGCAATTAGGGAACAAAAGTGGGTAGGTGCAAAACCTCTAATGTTTGCCGGCTGTCTCAGACAATGTGTTCGTTAGTACGCCCGTAATAAAGTTGTGCTATTATGTACTGGAGTGGATACACAGATGTTGATTACAGCCCGCTTTAATGTTCTAGACAGTTTTTTGGACAATTTATTTGTATTCCTCTACTGAAATATTTAGCTAGGTAATGGTATTAGTGAAAATTGTATGCAATAGTTTTAGCACACGACCTTATTCAAGTTTAATCGTAAGTTTTGTTTCAATTTTTCTGAATGAAATCAAATTTTAAGTCATTTTATTGATTCATATATGACAATTTTAACACATTCGCTCGCTACGTTTTTTACAATTATTCCTATCATCCAGTTTTTTCAATTAATTCTGTTATGAACAATAACTGACAAGAAACTCAATTGGTCGGTACATTTTATTAAATTTGTGAACAAAATATCTATTCATAAATAACTAATAATATAAATATATATATATATACAATAATAAATAAATACTATCATTTCCATCGATTCGGTGATATCAAAAGGAATGTAACATAATTTTACAAATCACGATTACTAAAGATACAATGAATATTCTTTCTCCCATACAGTTAAGAATAGATCGTTCTGGTACTTTCCATCTATACAACTCCCAAATGGTTAGTAAAAAATCTTAAAATTAAAAACTTACATTATTAATAACATCATTACATTATTTGTCCCATTGCACTCCATCTACGACTAACTCAGCTAATATAGAAAATTGGTAACTGAACAGATGACAACCAATTTACTATCATCTACAGTTTGCTTTTGTGTAAATTTATATTTAATCAAAACAGAATACAGTATTTTAGAAAACACGTCATTGTTATACTATTCTCTTTGCATAATGTACTTATACTTAATACGGGCGTAGTAACCTGACGGGAATATCACTGATTAATAATACGCTCTTGAATAGAACTTTGTATACAGCAAATGAAATTACGAAATGAAAACGTAACGCAACTTTGCGGAGACGTAAATTTTATAACTCCCATTCGACTTAGCGAAGAATAAAATTTGAACTTTACAACATTCATCAAGACGTCATGAGCAAAGCTTTTGAATAATAAAAATCTACGCCCGAAGCAACTCGGCGACATGCCGCCTGCTTTTTGCAACTTTTCGAGAAACATGAAGTGATTTCTTTACATTTATTATTACTGCCTAAATCTTTCACACCGTCGGTACGTATCGATGATTTTGTTATCTAAATACCCTTGATCTGATACTGTACTGTAGTATTCCATGTGTTCAAAATAACAGAATAAGATGCATAACATCGTAGTCCTCCAGAATGGTAGCGCTTGAGTCGTATATAACGGTATCACGTTATCACGGTTGTCATCTGATAACTGCTAATAAGGTAAGGTTTTTTGCCATTATAATTACTAAAGAAAACTTAATTTGTTGCTTTTCCAATGTAGGTAATAATTATTTTTCTAATTTTAGAAAAATATATTACTACTATATTTTTCAAACTGGCATAAAATTTTAGCTCCCATAGAATTTTATTATGAGGTTTTTTTTCATTACTTACATTAATATTTTAAATTCATAAGTTTATATGTCAATTTGATTGCTTCCATGAAGTTTATCATTAAGGTAGATCATTGCATCACGAGAGTGGATAAAGGCTATCGTTTCTCTCAAAATAATAGATGAAGTCATGGTAAATAAGTATTATATAAATTCACATAATGTTTTTTTGTTTCACCAATATTAAAAATCTCGACTGTTAGCCCTAAATCGCAGTTGTAAATTAATATACCACAACGTTCTCATTTATAAAAATAATAACTAAAATGTTTGTTGAAAAATCATTCCCATGTGAACAATGAAACACACTTAAAAACTGAACCTAACTAAGGAATCCTATTAAAACGCGTTCTTTCATAAATTTTATTAAATTACATGTAATACATTGTGCAGGAACTGCCGCGCCATTTCATATTGGAACATTTAAAACTAAAACTATTTAAATTTCATTTACTTCTTTTATCTTCTTAACTACTTTAATTCTTTTTACATCATTAGCTTAAACACTCGTATTTATTCCGGATATAAGGGGCAAATGAGAATAGTTTGATATTTTACGACAGTGCTCCTGGCGCCATAATATACATATACATATGTATGTATTTGACGATTGACTTTTCTGATTTAATTCAGTTTTCAGTATCTACTTACCGTATACTAGCGTGACGTATATTAGTTATGATCGTTGTTTGAGTGAATACAATCCAGTGAATTAATTTATGACTAACAATTATTCAGATATCTCTGAAGCACATACATATATTATTAATTTATACATATATATATACAAAACACTATTATTCACAATATAAGATCATTTATTTCTTCTTCAGTTTATGGTCTAAATGAATTATACGTAACTCTATTAAGTTCTTAACTTGAAAATTTTATTAATACAACTTATTTATTAAGTGAGTTATAAAATACAATTTAGATATTGTCATCGACTATAGCCTAACGCGTTTTTATATAAGCTGGCGAATTAATGGCGACACATTTTTTTAATTAAATAAGCATTGCTAATGCAACAGAATGTAATCACGTTCAATTAGCTTAACCCTAAACAGAATAAAGTCCCAATGACTCTTATATTATCTCTTTAATTCACCACATGTATATTCGACAGAATGCACACAAATAGTAATAAAAAAATAACTAAATGTACATAGACAATATGAATCCTTAAAAATTTCTATATTGTATTACATAGAACCAACTACAATAGTTGTCTAGTTTGTTTTCTAATTTGTGAAATATTTATGGAGGAGTACTTATTTCATAACTACCTATCGGTTGTAGAACACATTTAAAAACTATAAGGTAATATATAATTGTAACAACTCTATCATTTTAGCCTTTTGACAATTGACCTCAATCAGTTGATATCAAAACCGCCAATCTTATAAACGTTTTCCTCAATCCAATGCTGAATATTTTATTGGTATAAAGCATTTCCATTGTTACTTTTTTTTCATCTTACATCTTGTATTGCTTTTATTTGAAACTAAAAACTATGACAAATTACTTTATTATTGAAATAAAATAAAAACAATTTTGGACAGTTTAGATACAATATTAAACATCACAATCCACATAGAGTTGGAACAAATGGCTGTCGGCTTACCTTATGGTAAGTATTAATCGTCGTCTATATATATAACAGCACTACGGACATCATGTTATCATGTGACACTTGTGAGACCAGTCATGCGTTGCTATTCCATAGGAGTAAGTAATTTTCTTATTGTGTAATTTCACTGTCTGATTTGCACCCTACAAATGAAACAGCTTAGTCAGAAAGCTACTTGGCGTCTGAAATAGATGAGACGACTTTTTACAGCCTACCTTTATAAAACAGAGTTGGAGATGTAACCTAATTTTCACATTTTGTAATTGAAGCTCATGTAACATTAAATTTCAGCCCCCAAGCAGCTCACCCTTACTGATCGAACTGCTCCTCTGTGAAAACGGTGTAATTACCAATTGGTGTTTTAAATAGTATTTTTTTTTTGTATCACTAGAATAGCAATCAAACTGACCGCGCAATGAATAGAGCAACTGTTGTTTCATCCATAAGACGTGAACAGCATTAAGAGCGATATGAGATATCAGAATATTACATTATAGCATGTATCATCGTTCCAGAGGAATTATATTCGTTCTTGCGTTATAGACTCAATTATAATACTATGTATAATTTTCCTTAGATTATTCCTTTCTTAGGTTAGATTATTCTATTTATGTCACATTTACTACATATCGCTAGTTGACAAAAACGTTACTTCAAAAGTGTTCTGTGCTAGAACGGAAATAAAATTTCAACTTTGTAACTATGAAGCATTAATCAAGACGTCAGAATCTCATGAATAATGAAAGTTTTATGAGAAAGAATTTTATAAAAGTACCCACTAACTAAAATGCAACCGTTGCAAACAGCGTGTCTCTTTGAATTGTAAGTTATAATTATATTATATAGGTATTTCCCGTCTATGCTAAAAAGTTTTTACTGTACCTGTATTATATTTTTATTCGTTATTATATTACCAAATTTTAATATCAATAAGAAAAATGTATTACTAACGACAATCCAAATTGTAGAAGCCAGAAAAAAGCTATTATATACTTTTTTTTAAAACATACACATGTACAATGTCATTATAACGGTTATAATATTTATAACCAGCCAGGATTATTTCAGTCTACAGTTATAAATTACTATAATATCTGACAGTTTGAATAGTAGATACAAAGTTCGCTAAAATCCCTTCCAAAGTAGACGTAACCCAAATCCAATTTAAAATCCCACGCGCGATTATCTAATGGCATACACGTTTTATATTTTTATATTGTAATGAGCCGAGACTATTCCAAGCAAACAATATTATTTTCTTTTTTATACGCGGCTTATTTCGTAATAATCTCGGCATGTCTTTTTATAGAAATAACGGTTTTTATTACAACCAAATAACTGGAATAAAAAAGGTTTTCATGTTATTATGATACACTATTATTTTTAGTAGTTATTTATAATGGCAATGACTTGTGCTGTTTGATAAATGGTTTCTTGCATAATTCCTTTTTAACTATTACATGGTTAGTTCGAATATAGACCTTATTATTATGCTAGCTAAGTCCATGATTATACTCAAATTTCTTTATGTTGGATTTATATATTTTTCTTTATATTGGAAAAAATAAACACTTCATTTTATTAAGTAAATATTACCATAGTACATCAGCGAAAAACGTATCTAAATCGGTTAAGCCCTTTTTTTTAAATTAGTAAACGAATAAACAGGAAAACAGATAAAATTCTGACAATCGTTGTTTTGCGTTCAATTATGAAGTTGTTATTGATAAAGTCACAGTCATAAATAGTTTTTGTCATATATTTTTTCGGTACAGCAAGTGATTAGTTATACTTTTTATTTATATTTGGACGTTAAAGAATGTAAAAGAATCAAAAATGAATATTTCATAAACGTACAAACAAAATAAACAATATTTTCAGAAACAAAACATTTTTATTATGAACTTAGAAACCATCTAGTCCTATTATGATTGCATTATCACAAAAATACAAATGTTTTAGCTTGTGAGAAATCTAACCAAAGACCACCTGAAATAATCGGTGTCCAAAATCGCTAGACCACCTAGTAAAGGCCTCACGTACTAAAAATATTGCATCCTGGGATATGTCTTTCGCCAAATGTGGAATTAGATGTTTTATGCATGCAGATAAAAAAGCTATTAAAATGTATGCTAAAAAGTAACTGCAAGTTTTAATATTCACAAAGCATAAAGCAAAAGGAGAGAAACTTCACGAATTGTACGGTATGCGAAAGTTTTCGCTCATTTTTCAGATGGGAATTTAAAAAAATATAGTCACAAAAGGTCCGAGAATGAACTGAGAATTTGCTGACGGCGCGGCTCTATAGTGGGTAGTTCACAATACGCCAGCAATTATTGAAGCAAACTCGAATAGTGATGCCACTGTGAAATACTCGGACTACGTATCGTATCGTGTTTATTTAACTAGCTCAGCCCGCTTCATACTTGTATAACTTTTTGTTTATATAATACTAATAGTATCTAATATACATGGAAAATTCACACAACGTCATCTAGTCTCAAACTAAGTAGAGCATGTGTTATGGGTATCAGACAACTTATATATTTATAAATACATACATAATATACATAGAAAACTCCAAGATCAATACAAACAATCTTAGAAATGAATACAAATGTTTGTACCATGCGGGAAATCGAACTCGCGACCATCATAAGTAATCGGTATAGTAAACGCTAGACCCCGAGGTCGCCGTCGTTTGTAAAAAAACAAATTTTCAATTTAAAGTAAGTTTACAATAATATATAACTTTCATATCTTTAATTATTAAAATTAAAATATCGACACGGATCTCACATCCCTGGTTACAACATCAGGCGATTATAGTATCGCGAACTCGTTTCGTTTCATAATTGTGAAAATATTTACTAATTTTCAAAGTATCGTTTATAGTTGCAGCACTAGTATTAATGTAATACGATTTTCATTATGTAGTATTATTTCACGCTTTATCTCAGTAATATTCAGTATTCTGTCCGATTCGATTGTTAGTAATAACTCTAGATATACAGCGCCATATAGTTCTATAGTAAGCTGAGCTTGTGTTATGGGTACTAGACAACTGATATAAATACGTAGATACTTTTGTTATTCATACATGGTATATTTAGAAAATACTCAGACCGCTACGACCATACTCATGAATACAAATGTTTGCACTGTACGAGGAATCGAATCCGTGATCATTGGAAGTAAAGCGGTGTGTTAAACCGAAAGATCACCCAGTCCGTCAATGAATATATGCGTGGTAATAGAAGTTAAAAAGTATTGTTATGTTATTAAGATATACCTCTATTTCAATTAAATTTCGCTATACTCAATCTTTATACTAGATTCAACATATAGTAGACAAAAGGAATAATATTGTTACATATATTTTTTTTTTATTAAACCAATTTAATATTGGATTATATACAAAAAAAATATACACTTATTATTTTTAATATTACTTACTTTAATTCCGTTTTTAGTCTAGTAATACTAGTAGTTATGTATTAAAAAGTATATATTTTTTAATTCTTCATAATATTTACTTCAATACTAACGTAGTCTGTGTTAGTATTATAATTAATATTGATTTAATGTTATTAATTATTAGTGATGAAATAGATAGGTGATTTATCTCTTTGAAAATAATACTGAATTAAATACAAAAATTGATATACATAGTAAAATATTTTCATTGTTCAATAATTAGTTAAATCTTATTAACATTAGATGCTATCAAATAGGGGTATCGAAGAACATAGAAAAATCTGTTGTGAATAGAACCTCTGACGTTTTCAAGTCGGTTGATAAAATAAAAGTCCCAATACACAACAAACTACTGAAACAAGTAAAGAACCTAAGATAAACAGAACTCAAAGCAGTCCGCTAGTGTCGGCAATAAATCCGTGTAAATACCGGGGATTTGGTGTGGATACAACGAAAGAGTTTTGGCACTGTCTAATGGGAATTCGGAAGTATTACTTGCGACGGAGTAAGTATAATCGTTTCCAAATCGACGTGTTGTCAATCAGAGTGATTGAATGGTGAGTTGCCATTTTGTATAATGTTACTGAAAGCTTTATTTGATATTGAAGATTTTCCATTGTTTATACAAAAATATACGCAGCCTTGACAATTCCTTTGTGAGTGAGAGGCTTTATATTCCAAATAGATATGTCGTAGTTATAAAAAAATACGTAAATAGGTTAGACTACATTATACTAAAGGGAAACTTTGTACAAAATCAATGAGACGAGTGTTTGTAGCAATAGGCTAGGCTAAAAACTGTACCTAGTTTTTAGCCTAGCCTATTAACCTATACAACTTGCTTGCTTACATAAATTGATTTTTATTTAAAGAGTGACATATTGCGGTAAAAGTGTGTATCCAACCTTTGCTTGAAAAGAGCAACACTTTTCAAGCAAAGGTTGTACCACTTTACATTTTTAAGTCTTTGTCTGAACGAAATTATCTCGCTTCATCATCACTTTGGCTCTTAGCCAAATTAATTATTATTGGAAATACAAAACTGAACAAAGAAATTCAGTAATTAAATCCATAGATGTGAAAACACGGACGTGAGAAAGTGAATATAAGCGAGTGGAACCCAGAAGCACACTCCAACGGACTGTTTAATGAATATGCAAAATAACCACTAGCATATGACATAGCGTACTTACAGACCGCATTATAGCTCTACCTTGGCATGCTATTACACCATACTGTAATGCTATTAAACTTTAAGCCTGAAAATGTAATGACAATTATTTCCACTGAGAAGTGCTGACGTCATAGGATACTTGAAAGGAAATGTCACAACAGTCATACCACGCAATTCACTAGTAACAGTGTATAATTAAATTTAAAATATTGATTAGTCTATTCATAAAACTATGGAATATGCATGAACTTGATGGTCTCAGTGGTTTAACGGATTAGCACACTGCCTTACTTCCGATTGCCGCAAGTTCGATTCCTCGCATAGTACAAATATTTGTATACATGAGTATGATTATTGGTATAGGTCTGGGTGTTCACTATGTATGTATTTACGAAAAATATGTGCATTTGTATCAGTTATCTAGTATCTATAACACAAGCTTTAGCTATCTTAACATGGGACTAGATGGCGTGGTGATGAATTCTCCTAATAAAAAATAAACTAAGATCTTCGTGGCTGTAGTGGTTTATTATTCGATTGTAGTAGTTTAATAATCCGACTTATACCGAAAGATTCAAATTTGGCCGACACAAAACAATGCATTAATAATTTATTTCTGACTAATTATCCAACTGTAGAAACATATAATAAACCAAATAAATTCATGAGATGTTGGCAAACTCGCCTAGCGTCACGGCGAATTCAAGTGTACTGAGCGAAATGTGGGCATGTCAGTGTATTTACCACAACGTGTATATATAATTGAAGATGCCTTTGATTCTACCATCTGGAATAATGGCCATGAAGATATATTATATTCTTATTATTAAAATGTCAGAAGAATAAATAAGAGATTGAATAGAAATGTAGATAGATATAAAGGGATAGGATAATGTAAGTAAATCATTACTTTACTTTCAGTTCATCTGAACTGTGTGAAAGATATTTTTATTAATGTAAATAGAATGACAATCAAGCTAACGGCATACCTAATGGTAAGAGGTAAACATTGGCTATATATGTACACTACCAGAAATATTACGTTAGTACATGATACCTATAATACTACTCAGGCATGGATAGCCATCCTGAAGGATTAGGATAGAGTCATGAACTCTACACTTATACACTATAATTTAACTACAACAACACAACATCAACTAAAATATTTTATAACGTTGGTAAAAAAGGTAATACAGAGTAAGACTACTTTGTACAAAGTCCACCTTAGTGTAGTGATGAACATAATATAAACAAATGGAGTCTAAGCTCAGATAATAAAGAAATAATAAATAACCCTAGACAATTAACATTCCGCCATCTAGTTCCACAGTAAGCAGAGCTTGTGTTATGGGTACTAGATAACTGTTATTAATACTTAGATTTTTTTTGTTAATATACATATAACATAATATATATAGAAAACACCCAAGACGGTACAAACAATCATACTTATAAATACAAATGTCTGCACCGTGCGAGGAATTGAACCTGTGCACGCGTGAACACCACACACACACATTAACCACTAGACCACCGAGGCCGTCAAATCAAATATATCAACAGATAAAGCTCAGTGAAGGATATTCCAATTAATGACTTAAAGATAAGGCAATGATGATTTATTAAACTACTAATATATCTCAATAATTCATTAGGGTTGAATTATACACATAACACAGGCAAAATTTGCTGGTCTTTCAAATATTTCCAATCGTTGACATAATCTTTTTTTAATGCATATTTTTATATCAGTTTTATTTACCATTGGTTCCTATGGTCGCATGTTCTATATCTCGCACAATACAAACATTTATAACCATGAGTATGACTATTTGCATTAGTGGCTGTTTTCTGTACATATATATTTTCATTAAAATAATAATATATTTAAGTATTTCTATTGGTTATTTAGAACATCTGCTTAGTTTTGGACTAAGTGGCCCTGTGTTTATTGTCCTTGATTATTATTATTATTTGAATTATATATTCTATTCTCTAACGAAACATAAAATAATCTGAGAAAAGTAATATTTTAACAGGGATTACGCCTAACTTATAAATTTTTCGCTATCTCTATAAAATAAAATGTTAGTGTGGACGAACAAAAACTCTTGATAATAAAAAGGACCTAAAACTACACAGATATTCGAAGCCTTCGAATAAATTATCCACCTAAATGTCTTATAGTCATTTATCAAGCTTTAGTTACTAAGTTAGATAAAAAGACAAAGTTGCAAAGAATGAATCATTTTTACTTACTTTCTTTATATAAATTGGTATAATGGCCATATTATAACACTAATTAAGACAACAACTAGACTCTTAGTATAATACATAGTGTTGGATAATGACGTAACCTTATGGGAGGAGGTGAGTAAAGGGAACTATTGCGTCATTGCTAGCAGTGTCTGTTAGATCTCCATACGGTTGCCTTGGAAAGCTGTAATATATCGTAAATAACTGGTGAAATCACCATGATGGGGTAACTGACCTGTCTTCATTTTCATTCTGTCATCTTCCACTCGCCAGCATGTACTATTAGAATAGGTGGGTGCTTTATACCGTTATAATGAACACAAAAAATTTACCCTACTAAATGGACTTCAATGCCTTCAGGGCCCATTGGAAACCGTCATGGTGAATTTGACAGGACAAGCTTTTTTTCCTTATAAATATACAACAAAGTAAAGAAATAAATCAATGTAAAATTTGGGTGCGTTGGCACAGGTACATTGTCTCTGAGATTTTATTCTGTTTACCTATAAATATGTCAAAATTTAACATTGATTAAATTTAACATTCAGCGTTTGACGATTTATTAAAAAAAGTATCGAGTAACTTTGAGGAATTATTAGCTGCTGGGGAGATTTCTCGTCCATTGTGCTATCACCTCTCATCAACCTAGATGTTAGTACAGCATTAACATCTTTCCGCTTCCACCGCCACAATGGCTGTTGACTGGTGCTATAAAGCGACCATTTTGGAGACTTTTCTGATATGAACGAAAAATTATGCTTTAAACAACGCAAATTCAAGCTCGATATAAAGGAAGTTGTAGATGATCAACGTTGGACAATTGTTTTTGGCACAATTAGCGACGTATTCGATATCATTGCGTTATCGATATTTCCCATCAACCAAGAGGCAGGCAATCTTTTTAAATTTCTTTAATTAGTATTTTATTTTATTTTCTATTTCATTATCATATTATACAGTACTTGTATGATATTTTTAGAATATGCAAACAAGCGTACCACCCACAACTTATTGTATGCTTTTATGGTTATGAATACATCCTAACGTCCCTTCTATACTAATACCACGTGAAAAGATTATCAGATAAATACGATTTATGTAGAGATATCTTTTACACTCAATAATAGAATATGAGATTATGCAGGATTTATGTTACGTAAGCCCACAACGGAGCACGTCAATGCTATAAATATGTGTGATATTCGTTGAACACGATTTATCAGGATTTGCCCTGCCCAAATCCCCTATGTTGCTGTATATTTTGTTGTCAAATTAGTATTCTAACGCCATACAACATAACAATAGTGTCTATGGTAAAAGTGATTGAATGGAATGGAATTCCACGACTGGAGATGACTCTGGAATGTTGCTTATACAATAAACAATTTTCGAGAGTCTATGGGTCTATTTTCAGGCTAAAGAATTAATAATCAGTATAAATAATATAAAAGAAAATTGCTATCTTCGTCTCTTTATTTCTCAGATTACATCTTCTCGATAGATTTTGAGATGGTTTTCAATGTTATTAAGAAAATTTCTTCCGGAATTTATGCGATTGGATCAATCTTCGGTTGCAACGTCATAACTGTATATTCATTCAATTAGTACAAACACTCCTGATCTCCAGAATTTCGATTAATACAGTTCTACTAAAAATTTCATGGTCAATAAATTACAACATGGTATCACACATGCCATGCAAGTTTGAATAACCGGCGTGCTTTCAACCACCGATGTAGGTTAAAAGCGAGGCGCATTAAAGCTTGATACTCTAGTTACAAATGCGGATACCAGGTTTTGTCGTATAATAACCAGGTATGTTACACATATACATATAATATCTTTACACGGTTTGTGTAAGAATTTAATTTCCATACTTAATAGCGTTAAGGGCGAGGCGTAAGTATATTAGGGGTTAATGTTCTGAGGTAAAGTAATGGTGGTACGAGGTAATGGGGTTTAAGAGTACATAAGAAGTATGCAATTAAGTTATATAATAGTCGTGCTTAGAATATTTTGTTAAGAATAATGATAATTTTAAAATATATGTGTTAAGTATTGTTATTTTATTATTACATATATAGCAATGAATAGTCTAATAACTTAACATACTCATTGGAAGAAATATCTACATAACTTTTATGTAAAAAATAGCAACAGATTTGTTGTTGTTATATATTTATATCCCAAATCTTTAAAGTTACTTTTTGTAATGTATACTTCTAATATATGGCCTCAGTGATGTGGCGACGTAGCTTTACCTACAATGGTCGCGAGTTCGATTCCTCACATGGTATTTTGTTGTTTGTATTGATCTGTGTGGTTGCTATATATATATTATATATGAATATACAAAAATAATATCTTAGTATATCTATCATTTGTCTAATACCCATAACTCAAGCTACTTAAGCTTAGAGCTAAATGTCTGCGTCGATTTATTATTATTATTATATAGGTACATATTAGGAGCATTACAAAATCTTTAAATTTTGTTTTCGGTTTTATTTCTTGTGAAACGCAATACTTCGTTACCAGTAAGAAACTAAAACTTTAATAAATTATTATACAATCCGATATATATATGATAGTGCAGTAGTATAAGCACACTTTTAGATATGCGATAAACGAAGCAATTTGTAAACGTTGATTCGAGTAGGTACGGACTACCGAGATACGTGAGTGGCGACACGGTATATGTGATAAGAGAAGGCGGATAAATCGGTTTAATCGAAATTGTGATTGTGATTGAGATAAATATCATCATTCAGCCTGGAAGGCCACTACTGAACAAAGGCCTTCCCCAAAAATTTCCACGATGTCATTTTATTTCTTGCGAAAATACCAGCTAACTATTATCTATTTTGTTTCAGATATTTGACCAAAAACATTATTAATATTGTCGTTGTTAGTTGTTGTTAGTCCTAGTTGTTTATTTCCAGAGTGCTCTACTCTGGAAATAAACAACTAGGTCATGAAATAGGTCTAAAAATATTCTGTTCATTGTATTACGAATAAATTTATTCATTTAATCTACACTACATACTTTCTAATATAACAGACTGAATACACGAATAAGTTACACGATTTTTTATGTAAAGCTCTCCTTTGTATATGCTGTAATTTGTCATATACTTTGTCCTACATTTTGTATAGCCTATATCTAAGTATTCTCTATGATCTTGTATCTTTAGTCACAAATTAGGGATAAAGCCATTAATTGTAACGTGTCCTGAATATTCAGACGAGTTCTCTAATACAACATAAACAACGCTTAATCTTATAGATTAAAGAATAATCCTTTAGTGGAATGTTAGTACGAACAGCACACGGGAGAACCAGTGGGCGCTTAAACGTGATTCGTTCTTGTAAATTGCTGAAATAAGTGGTGTTACGTGTGCACTACAGAATGTAGCCTCTGGAGCACAATATCCTGTGTGTTGTACTCAAAGGGGAATATTTGTAAGCGTCGCCTTAGGAAATCTAGTTGAATGGTCACAGAGAGCAAGTATAAGTGACGACACTGTTTTAGTACTTATCTTCTGGAATTTTCTATGTATTGTGTAAGCGTATATAAATAAGACATATAATACTTTGACATATTATTATATTCTTAACATGAAATAAATTAATAAAAAATAATGTGAGATCACAGAAATTGATGTAATAATATAGCTTACGTATGCTTGCGAAACTAAACTAGTGGTGCCCTCGGACTAAAGTCGTATGCGTCAGGCAAGAGTTGACCTTCAGCCGCTCCATATGTCCTTCCGCGGGTTTAGAATGCTATCTGCAGTCGCGTTGCCCCTTTGTTAGATGATGATGCGCCCAACAGTATTAGAATAGTTCGGAAAAAAACTGTGGAGAATCTGGCTAGCTTCTCCGCAGTTTTTTCCGTGAAGTAGTGTATATTAACCAAACGGTATGGCCGATTTGCCGAATTGGACTTGCCCATTACAGAAGACTAAGATGTCATCTCTCTGTACACTGTAATTTTACTGCCATATGACTAAAACATAGATTACAAAGCACTTAAAATAGGTGAGCCAGAGCTAACTAAGCAGATGACATGGCACAACTAGGTAAAAATAAATACTTAATAAATATACTGGATTCATAAAATACATATACGATATCATCTTACTGTGCGTTACAAATAAAACTACTAACATGTCTTATGGGAGAAAGCTGGCATAATTTATAATGCGGGACATATTTTAACTAAAGTTACGCTTTATCCTTACCCCTTTGTACGTAATAATATCGGACGCAATGCCTGAGAGACTGCCTTGTGTATGGAAATGTAATTTAATTTGTATTAGTTTCTCTTGTAACTTGGTCGACGTTGTACGTAATTGAATTTAAAACTTATGTAATGAACAATAAAGTGAAAAATGGATCAATAGCGATAAACTGTCTATATTTAGATTATTAAAAAATATTACATTCAGAGTACTTGCTTATCTTATTGACTGTAATGACACTAGCATTTTTGTATATTCGTTTATGTGAAATAGAAGTGTACTTTTTTAATATTATTTTTATATATCATATCCCTTTTCTATCATTTATTATTACTCTTTTGTTTGCGGCAATAGAAACAATTGGTTTTTATTGATTTGTGTGTCTGTAGATTTACATATATTATTATGTATGTATTTATAAAGAGTAAGTATGTTTATTATTTGTTTTATTACAAGCTCTCAGTTTGAGACTAGGTCACTGCACCAGTTCTTGACAAAATAAAAAAAGTATATCAGCAGGCTTAAAGAATATAAGACTCAAGTGGAAATATAGCCCATAATCCGAGATTACGAATGCTTCGTAAAAAATAAGATGTTAAACTGAAGTTGTCATAACATAGGCGCCGAATCTATTTGAATATATTCTGTACGAAAAGTATTGCCGATTTGTTTCGGAATGACAATTCGTCCTTGAATCTACAAAGAACAAATTGTTTAGTCTGGGTCGCTTTTCAACAGAGTATACATGTATATATTATTTACCAGCTGAGTACGCGTATAACCTTTATGTTTGTAAATCATTTGTGACAAAATATATGCTAAATTTGAATTTGTGAATCTTCGCACAATAGATTAGTGAAAACTGCGTCCATATTGGTTAAGCCGTTTCTGTGATGAGCACGTAAACTCATAGACAATCAGACAAAAACTGGAACAATATAAGTTTTGATAAAGATGAGGTTCCTCAGTTTTTCATATACATTTAAGACGAACAGACAGCTTTTCAATAACATTATACATTCACAACTGTAAACAAATGAAAGTTCGATATGCAATTAATAATACTAATATGTATAGAATAAGTAATAGTAGTAAGAAAACAAAAAAAAAAAATACAATGTAATAAAAATATAAAAACAAACTAAAATAAAAACTGTATTATATAACCCAATTTTATATCATATACTACACCATGATCGTTACAAAGTACATTGAGATGCCTCTGGATAATTTCATGTATTAAGATTCCTGCAGACTAAGTATCTATAGGTATTACAACTTTTGAAACCTGTAATTTCATTGCTATATCTCAATTTACACAACGCTAGCAAACCAAGTTGTAATAAAAAATGATGAGGAAAAAGGCCCGACGCAGCTGCAGATATGTCAGTTATTTTACAGGTTTAGTCTTTCGAAATGATAAAGTATACTAGGATAGTTACATGACAATTTCATGTCCGTGGCGCTCTCCCACATATATAATATATAGACGAAAATGCCACTCACCACTTTTCTTTCATTTCAGACCTATAAGAAACTGTATAAAGTCTCCATGTAGTAAAATTGTCTATATTAAAGCATATATCGCTAAAATTGACTTCAGTATTAAGTGATCTACTAACAACGTTCGCACTCTTGATAAAGGTATTGTAACGCATAGATTTATTGATTTTGGCACGCACGTTCAGTTTTCATGTACGTACTATCTTGTTTCACATAAATTCTAGTAAATTGCTAGTGTCTCAGCCGTTCTCTGAACTTGGACATCTTGTGAGCATCTGTTTTGGTAGCACAAAAGGTATAAGGGATGTTCTCGACAGAAGATGCCTGGAAGCTAAGTAACAGTTTGCAATATGTATTTTCTTGGTAGTTCTCGACACAGATTTGGCATAACGTGTTTAATTTATTATTACTACACTACGATAAAGATGGCTAAAATGGCACTCAGTTCTGTCTGGTTGCTCTGTAAGAATGATGAGTCATTTTTATTGTAATTGAACTGGAAAATAAGCTGACTACCCACCTTATGGTAAGCAGTAACCATGGTCTATACACAAGAACAGTACTACGTATACATTATAAAGTAACACCCGTAACACTACTAATGCATTGCTATTCCGGGGCATTAAGATGTCATGCTTCTTTACTGCTTAATCCGATCCCATAACCGAAACACAGCTTATAAAGCAAACAGATCGACGGCGAAATCAGTAAGAATGAGGTACTTATGCTGACGAAATTTTAGTCTATGATGAACATATAAACTACAATAGTATGTAAAAGAAAGATTTGGGCAAATAATAATTACAAAACTAAAACACCAAACGGCTAATTGAACCTGAAATTTTAACCGAAAATAGACTATTACAAAGATGTACAGAGATGTATACGTAAATTAATCAGTATATTGTAATAATGTTAAAATTTGTAAGTCATTTTAAATAATGTCTGAAAAATATTTTATTGCCCACAAGTCCCATTTTGATATTACTGCCATATTTTCCAACGAAGCTTTAACCTTAGAGAACTTTTGCGGCTTTTAAAGCGTACATGTGGCGCTGGAAGTTTAAATAAAAGGTGGCAACTGTGTTTACTGTTGGTGTCATATGCGAGAGGCGCATCACGCTGGTGAACTTATATGTTGACAGGGAATATGTAGATATACAAATTCAAATTCAAAATATCTTTATTCATGTAGGTCTATTACAGACTCTTATGATATGTCAAATCTACCGTCAGTTCGGAATGATTTCGAGATGAGAAGAATTGACAAGTAATTCAGCTCGTATTTCTTTTTATTTAAATGTTGTACATATTTACAATAATACAATTTCATTTAAATTCAAATTTGGGAGAATAGAGTGACTACAAGCATATGCTATTGAAAAAAAAAATAATCAGAAAATCTAATCAGTGTTCGCAACCTGAACAGACCAGTCCCCACAAGCAGCACCCGTTCACGAGTATGACGGATGAGCCAGCCATCATTGCACTCAACCATATTAGAAGGAGCACATCGACCCGACCCATCACGCCGCCGCCACAAGTTTGACTTTATAGCGAGCATGACTGTTACAAGTTACTCCACTACGTCATCTCAATCACAGTTTTCACCCATTACAATATTTAAATTACAATATGTCATTACTAAATTTAGAATAAGTTTCTTTAGTGTTTATTACATTACCTATGTCAATGAAAATACCACATGCAAATATCTACATATTTGCAACATATGTATTACAAGGATTTTAAAAGAATGTTATTAGTATTAACCTGTAGACAGTACGAAGTCGTCTTCGTGAGTACTTTAATTTTGATGCCAACAAATTGACGGCCTCGGTGGTACACCGCCTTTCCGATGGTCGCCAGTTCGATTCCTACAAATATTTTTAATCATGAGTATGATTGTTTGTATCGGTCTGGGTGTTTTCTAATATATATGAATGAATGAGAAATCTGTATCTATGTATTCACATTAATTGTCTAGTACCCACAAGACAAGTTCTTAGCTTGGATCTATATAGATACTACTATGTGAATTGTCCTGAGATATTATTATTAGATTACTTTGTGTTGGAGATTCGTTAGTAAGATGTGGTTGTGAAAATACAGGGTACAGAGCCATCTTAGTCCACTGGCAACATAACAAGGGTTGAAATTTCGAAGTCATGATTGTATGTATGATTATTAGTTTTATAAGTGTAGCAAATATATTTATTTTATTTATTTATTTATTCTTTATTGTATACAAAAAATTACAAACATATAATTAATATTAAATAAATATGTATAGCAGGTGAGCTTAACTCTGTAATAGTTCTTCCAGCAAACCCTGAGTGGAAAGGAGCATTAATTACCAGCGGGCAGTGTGCGTACAATAATAGGAGTAAAACAGTATAGCTATTTCTTAAATAATAAATATGTTGACATATAAACAAAGTAAGATAAATAATCTCAGGACATCTCAGGACAATTCACACAGCGCCATCTAGTCCCAAGTTAAACTAGCTAAAAAAAACTTGTGTTACGGGTACTAGATAACTGATACAAGTATATAGATTTTTTTTCCGTAAAAACATACATATTATACATAGAAACACCCAGACTGTTACAAACAATCATACTTATGAATACAAATGTTTGTGCGTGCGAGGAATCGAACCCGCAACCATCGGACGTAAAGCGGTATACTAGACCGCTAGACCACCGAGGTCGTCTAAATTACTAATATATCAATTGTTGTTACTATATAATTTGAGTTTGATTGCTATTAGATGTATATGATTCTCATACAATATAATTACTTAGTCCACCTGCAAATTTCATTGAAAAATTCATGTGCCTCCTTTATTAACTCATAGGCATTCGATTTTAAATATCGAGGTCCTATCAAAGTTATATCGGGTATGGCAGGATGATGGATGCTAGTAATGTATCAAGAAATTTTATTAATGATTGACGGATCTGAAGGCGTAAGAGCCAGTTTTGGATGTACAAAGTTATGGCAAATATGTTAAGTTAACTATGTACTGACATACATAGATATATAATAGTGAAATAAAATGTCAAACTACGGATGTCAAATCTAGTGAGTATTTTGTTTTATTATTATGCAGTTATCTTAAACATGAACTGTTACAGTTTTACCACTTTCATACTTTGATATATATATATATATATTCGACTAATTATATTTATATACGACTTTGCCTGCATAACAAAACATATCCATTTGGTACATGTAACAAGTGTTTTTTATTTTTTTTTAATATAATAGGAATGGATATTAAGGTGTCGGCCCAACTGATGGTAAGTGATAACCGCCACCTATTTACTAGTACATCAATACAGATATCAAGTTATCATATTACATGATAACTACAGCGTTGCCATTCCAGAGGACATAGATGTCAGACCTCTTATCCTGTAATTTTACGGACTAAGTATGAAGTAATGAAACATTGTGTGTGTGTAAAAACGTTGTGCCTTCCTTTATCAAAAGGAGTCTTTGGCATAAAACGCAATATAAAACTCAGTCTTACTAAGTTCACTAAGTACTAGTACTGTTTACAATGAATATTACATATATTCATAATTTTATAAATTATATTTAGTATCCTAGGTTAATTTACTAGTAACTCAGTAATGGTCTGAGGAAAAAAATCCTAATAATAATTTTATTTTAGATAGCTACTAAGAATAAGAGAAACTTGAAAATAATTTAGATCTTTATATAAGTAAGTCCCGTGTTTAAATTTCAACTTTGTTAGTCAAGTTATTATGAAGTATGATGGATTTCAAAAGTTGAAGCGAATCAGTTTTGCTTAAAATCTTAATATCTCTTTACGTCAAATTCAGATGCTTGGAAATCAGTGAATTGTTTTATCTAACGGTATGACAATAGACAGATGAGATAAATGTTAATTGGGGATGGAGTTGTCAATTAAAATAAATCTATCACATAATTGATAAGTCTTAATAAGAAGAAAGTGCCTTATTTCAAGAGGAAATATCATGAGTCTAATACTACCTAATACCATTCCAATCTGAAATAATAAAAGCATTTAATATTGTATACACTTTTATATTAGTGGAGAATAGCTATATCAATAAATAGTGTAATGCGAAGTTGATGCTTTTTTTCTAAATGTTGCAATTTTCAGAATTTTAACAAAACATTTCATATATGTAATACGACTTACGTCACATATATGTATACTCGGTGCTCTTATTGCATAAACAATCTCTTAATTGTTCTGATTTAAGATATTGAATGTACCAATATTTTAATCAGAACAATGAAGAGTTAGCAGAGTTTCTAAAATCAATTCCGCCCATCCATGCAGTTTAGAAATGCATAATATGATCAGTCGCAGATTCATTCAGCTGTTCAATATTAGATGTCCGTTTCAGTCAGATTTGATATTATATTCAGAACTGTCATCCCTTCATCCAACAATGATATCACTTGACTACAACCATTATTTAGTTATAACTATGGATTGCAAAATATATATATTTATATATATAATATACAGTAAAGATACAAAGATAAATCGAAATGAAAGAATGAATGAAGACAATATAGATGGACTGTGTGGATGAGTTTAGTACAGCGATCTATATTACAATTCAAAAGTGCATCATCGAATTAATAATTTCACCTATTTGGCAATTTCTTTTTTATCGTCTGTAATTGTTAGTATAAAAAACTTGTTTGACAAAATAATACGGAAATTGTTGGAGTTCAAATTTTCCACATAAAATATATTGGGAAATTAATACATGATGGACTTTCTTTATTAGTCCATCAATGTAAAGACAGGATGTGCAGCTTGTTTTGAAAGTTTCTAAAATAGTATTTTTTATTCTAAAGCGCTACACAGATAAGTTTTGTTCTAAAACATTCTTTATCAAATTCGAGAGCTATACAGCTAAATAGTGCACAACAAATAGAGGTAAGCTGAATAGAGGTGTGCCTGTAAATTTCGTGAATGCTGTAAAATTCTATAAAGTTTCAAATACGTATAGGCTGTAAAAGTAAATTTAGTATGACTAGAGCTACATTTATATACGGAAAATGAAAGAAATAGGTTAATAAATATATGAAATAAATGTATAAAAACTATTAAAAGATATTGACAGAATAAACATATAAAAAGGGTATTATTATATTTAGTAATTACATATTTTTATCACTACAGACGATACAAAGCCGGAGCGGTCCACTACTCAGGAGTATTTTGTTCCGAAGAACTGAACAGTTTAGTTTGTTGTAAATCTGACTAGAGGTGAGCCCGTAAGTTCCGCGAATACTGTAAAATTCAGTAAAGTTTCAAATATCTACGGGCTGTAAAGTATATTTAGTATAAATATCGCTATATTTATATACGGAAATATAAAAGAAATAGGTTAAAAAATATATGTAATAAATGTATAAGAAATTATTGACAGAATTGA
This sequence comes from Achroia grisella, assembly GCF_030625045.1. Taxonomy (NCBI): domain Eukaryota; kingdom Metazoa; phylum Arthropoda; class Insecta; order Lepidoptera; family Pyralidae; genus Achroia; species Achroia grisella. The sequence goes on from NW_026712999.1 coordinate 1,817,470, forward strand.
CACATAAAATATAATTTTTTTATCAATACACACATACAAAGCCGGAGCGGTCCACTGCTCTCGAATATTTTGTCTCGAAGCACTGCGCAATTGAGTTTGTTCTAAAGTGTTCTCTCTCAAATTTGAGGTGTTGCTACACAGCTAAATAGCGCCACTGTTTCTCCTGAATAGAGGTGAGCCGTAAATTCCGTGAATAGCGTAAAGTTCTGTAGAGTTGCAAATGCCTACAGGCTGTGTAACTACATTAAGTATAATGTTTATTCAAGTCGCACAACTGTCTAAAACACGGGAGCGCTCTTCGATAATGGTAATGGCGTTTAAAATGATTTGAAGAAAAGTTGCGGTCCTTTCTCTGTCTAATTTTACTCCAGGATCATTAAGTATTATTATTAATCTTTATTTATATTTTATTATGATTTCATATATATGTTAATCTCTAAGATATTTGTAATATGGGCCATATAGATTGAATGAAATAAATAGATAAAAAAATATTACGGGTTAAGCATAGAGTTTAAATCAAATCAAAAATCATTTATTCATGTAGGACATTTTAGCCGCCTATGAACGTCAAGTTTTTTGTATTAATATTTTTTCCTTAATAATACGTTTTATACATATTCGACATATACAGATACTGGAGAATTGAATGTAGATAATGGTAGCAATATTAAAAGACATCCTAAACGTTGCTCTTAAGACGCCCTAAACTCTAAAGGAATTTCAGATAGACCGCAGTACCCATAACTAATTATTAAAGTGGGTATATTAGACCTCCATATAGTTAGTATCGTCAATAATTATTACGTATTCCACAAGAGCACTATCCAAGGAGTGGGATCCGGGTAAATTGGCTGACTTGCGCGAAGTGAGCCAATTCCCTCCTACCGCAAACGCCGTGCTACGTAACTTAGCCCATATTTAATTTGGCAGCGTTGGGGACTAGATAGTTTGTTATACGGTAACTACTATATGGTTCGCATATTCGATTATGATGTTTAATATACGTCACATTGCTGGGCCATTTTTGCCTCGGTGATCTAGTGGTTTAGTACACAGCCTACTTCCGATGGTCGCAGGTTCGATTCCGATTCATGACTATGTTTGTATTGAGCTGTGTGTGATCTGTGTATATTATGTATGTATTTAACAAAATGTATCTGAGTATTAATATCTTTATATACTACTCATAACACAAGTTCTGCTTAGCTTGAGACTCGATAGCGTTGTGTGAACTTTCCATGGATATTATTTTTATATATGACTGTGACATTACAGGGTACGTCTCGAAATGGCAATACATGAGGAGTACTGCGGGCATCACATGACGATGTGTTTTTCATATATACATATGCAGACGACAGATGACTAGTTGTTGTCACCATCTGATGGACTATCAGACTATTTGTATAAAATTTTACAGACATTAAAAAAAATGTCGTTATTTTCTTCGTATTATTCTAATATTAGCTGCAGTTGACCTTCACTGCTTCACCCAACGATAAGAGGCAAGTGTTCATGACACTCCAAACCTGCGGATGGATTAGAGCGGTTGAAAGCCAGCTCCTTCTTGACGGATACGAGAAAAACATGGTGTTCAATCTATATTGCTTTATTCTCCTAATATATTTTTATGTGCTGAATGGGTAATTTATGTGGTTAAGTATATGAACATTAAAAATTGCATCAGTATATAATATTTTAAATACAAGACGAATCCTAAATTTCAGAGAGAATTGAGGAGCAACGAGCTTAATTGGGACATCAGACAGGGTTATAATAGATCAGACATTAGTGAAATCTTTTGTGGCAGGTGTGAAAACTTTGTCCAACAAAAGCAGTTTAATACTCGAACTTATCTTAAAATTAATTCAACTAGTATCTGCTGAACAATCTCGACTACTTAGCTAAGTTTAGCACATTGTTAAGTTTGAATGAGTCTTAGCTTATCTTGAGATCTCTACGGGTAACCGCGTGTTAGCGGCAAACAATTTATAGTTAGAAAACAAATTGAAAACACCATTTGTACGGAATAGCCGTGGAGTTTGATCCGCGTACAGCGGATAAATACTGTAACATCCTGTATTTTTTACCAAGTATTTACAGTAAATCGATATAGTTTTTTTTATATACTCGTCTATTTATATTCTTGTGATTACTTAAGTAGTATAGACTACTTATGTAATTACAAGAGTATAAATAGACATATTAATATTTAAAAAAATATATCTTAAGTTCTATATATACGAGGTATTAAAAAAAAAAAAATTTTAAATCATTTGTAGTGTTTGCACTTATAGATGTTATCCCCTAGTCTGTTGTAGATTGGGCATTGTTCGTACAGGTATGTTTGATTAAAAATATATGAATAATAACATCATATAATTTATAGTAAGCCATATTTAATATCTTTTCTTTTTTATGTCTTACTCAAGAACAATAAATGTAACAAAAGCATATATAAAATTAAATTTATATGTATAATTGTGATGATAAATCAAACAGGTCTCGTTCAATGTACGCATATCTAAATGTATATTGTCTTGACATGACAGGGTTCTTTGTTATAATTAATGTAGACACACTCATCTAATAATACATCTGTGAAGTGGAATCATTAAGTCATGAGCCTTTTTCATCAGTTCAAGCACCATTCACAACAAAGATAGTAATTCATAGATATAGATACTTAAGTTTAATTAAAAAAATAGATAAAAGAGTTATTATCTATTTTTAAATAATTTAATAAATTTCATATACAAAAATATGAAATTTATTCGCAACAAATTTGCTTACTTAGAAGTCTTAGATTAGGTTGTAAAGTTAGAGAGTATGGAGTTATAGGCATCTTAGTACCCTGGAATTGGTAGGCATGTGAATCACGGGTATCACATGATAACGTGATATCCATGATGCTATTCGTATATATAGGTGACGGTTGACATTTACCATTAGGTGCATCAGTTTGTTAGCCATTTCAGTAATATAAATAAGCATGGTAAAAAAGAAATAAATGTAATAATAATCCAGGACAATTTACACGGGGCCATCTAAGCAGAGCTTGTGTTAAGGGTTATTTGGAAATACAGATATATCATACATAGAAAAAACCAAGCGCCATCTAAGCAGGACTTGTAATATAGTAGTATGTAAATACTTACATACTGTACATAGAAAACATCTAGATTAATAGAAATAATCACCAACACGAATGTTTGTACCGAGAGAGGAATTGAACACCCGACCATTGGAGCCAGGATATTCTGCTAAAGCATTAGGCTACTGCCAAAATGACAAATGTTACCATAAATATGTCCTAACTAGTCTTAATATTCAGGGTATTTTACAAGAAATTAAGATTAGGTAAGAAATTTATATAATACCGGATTTCTCAAAGTTGGTTCATCCAATTCAAAGTAACCCATAGTTCAAAATTACTATTCCGAGTGTTACATTTCCCACGTCTTCTGTTTACAGTCATAACTATCTCACCGGTTAGCAGAATGATTCCCAGGCCACACATTAATGCCAACATTTCATGAGTTTACATGTATAAAAATGGTTTGAAGTGAGTCAACAACTACAATATGGCTATTTTAACTACTTGAGTGACATATCACATGAATTTTATACTTTAAACAACATGGCAGTTAAACAAAATCTTTGTCGATATTGTCATGTAATTATCCACTATTTAATATATGGAACTAGAAGGTAGGAGTAAGTATATTGTAGTAGTAAAAGTAATTTAGACGTAGTGTACAGACCCACTACATGAAGTTATTATTGTTGATTAGTAAATCAAGATTTTGTTTTGTTTCGTACATTTCAAGGTACACTTCAATCACTCGTCATCAAATAACGAAAATTTACAAATTGTAAGACTACAATTATTCATGTAAAATGGTGGACTAATGTACTGACCGTACCTATAGTAGTAGATTAACACTATCATCTTTACATATGACATCATACACAACTTTAAACTTATAATATTTTATTAGTTTCAGACAAATACTGGCGTAATTTTATCGAAAGAATTATCAAAATTTGTTCACAATTGACGAAATATGACGAATCCTAATGAAATGAAATCAAACTCACAACATAATTCTTAATGAACTTAGTTGAAAAATATAGCAATATTTTTAGATTTTATTGTCAAGCATAAGAATATCTCCTAAAACATAATTAGCTTGGGCAAACTAAAAAAAATGGTAGAGTTTCTTTGAGTTCTAGCTTCAATTCAAGCTCTACGTTTCAAACGTCAAAGGAAAGCCCGCAAAAGTGCATTTCCATCAATAGGTACAAAAACCTTTTGCATCAAAACATTAAGTTAATGGATTGCTAGTTTTTTTTTATTCATTGGCACACTCGATATGTTAATGGGATTGGTTTTAATGAAATTGTTTTCTAGACCAATGTTTCTAGTTAAGTATATAAAACCATGATTGGAGAAAAAATTAAAAGTAAGAGAAGCAATATGAAGTTGTTTGCTGTTATTGACAGAATTGAAAATGTTTCTTGAGGAAATTAACGTTTTTAATAAAAAAGCGAGCATCTATTAGTAATAGTTATAGGAAACAAACCAGGACAACATAAAATTGTACTAATTATTCATATTCATACCGCTTTACTTCTGATGGTTGCGGGTTCGATTCCTTGCACAGTGCAAACATTTGTATTCATGAGTAAGATTGTTTGTATCGGTGTGGATGTTTTCTATGTATATTAAGTATCTATTGAAAAAAAATCTAAGTATTTATTTCAGTTGTCTAGTACCCATAACACAAGATCTGCTTAGCATGGGACTAAATGGCGCTGTGTTAATTGTTTAGGGATATTTGTTATTTCTTAATATAAATGTACCTTTTCTTAAGTTTTCCTTCTAAATGTATCCCATAAAATAGCCTTGGCTAACCAGCAAGACGGTTATATGTTATTAAATAATTTGAGAACCGTCACAGACAGGCATAACGTGGGTGCTCACACATAACAAATGATTTAGCATCTCTTGACCTGAATATTCTCCCTGAGTTATGACTTAATTTATATGCGGAAAATAAGACGTAGCTACAGTAATTGTGGATGAGCGGAGAGTGATGTTAATATTTCAATGGAAATTAATATAATTCAAATTTAATTAAATTCTACATGAGTACGTCTTGCTCTAGTGATTACTATCCCAAATAGGAGTGTAAATACAAATAAACATTTATATGTCCAAATAAACATTATATAAACACTTCTAAATTATTCATTTTTTATTGTATCAATGATTCAGAATGCAGATTGAAACCTTAAGAAAGATCAAGAAATGTGCCTATTGCCGTCGGAAAGATATGTTACTCAAAGTTACATTTTTATGATTATGTGTGAATATATAATGTCAAATAGTTTCCTTTAAAATATATTACACAAGTATGCATCATTTGCCTTATCTTGTTTATTTTTAGTGAATACTCAATATTTTATAGTTTTTATACAAATATTCTTTATTATCTTTACATTTGATTCTGCAATATTGGGTTTTTATTTAGTCCATTATGATAAAAAATCGCTCAGCTAATAACCAAACTCAACCCAATCAGTAGTATTACTATGGGTAAATATACGCCTTCACAATATATTCACTGTGATTTGCATTTTAACACAGCCTGTTACTGCCAAAATATTGTTCCACATAATTGATACGAAGTCCCTCTATTTGATAAGCATTTGATTGTATTTAACGGGATTGTATTTGTGAAGCTTAATTAAGTGTAGGCGATGTCAATGACAGTATGGATTTAAAGATTTAATTGCTCTTTTAATGTATCTCTCTCTCTCTCTCTCTCTTTATTCTTCTCGATTAATTTATAACGAGTGGTAGATTAAAAAAAATGTAATGACTATTCAAAAGTGCTTCAATGTAAGTTTATTTGAATAAATGATTTTCTATTCTATTCTATTCTATTCATTCTATTCTCCACCACTTTATCTTGTTCCAGACATAGTCCTCAGAGATCTTGCACTCTAGCAACTACATCGTCCTATCCGTTCCTTGGTGTGCCTCTTCCTCTTCGATCGAGGACAGAAAGCATCAGTACCAAATTACCGACGTATTCAGGCGACCTTCTTTTCATGTGCCTATACCATTACAACCTACTTTACTGCAATTTTTCAGCAATGTCGCGAATAAGTGATAACTGCCATATTTCAAATTGAAAGAAATGTTACAGCTTAGAAAAAATGCTTACTATTTAATAGCAGTTCTATTACATACTTATTTAGAGAAAGATGTTTCTATTTGGTCAATTTTCATTTTTATTACCTAGTACAAATTTTCATTTAGATAATTTTTTTAGATAATGTACCTATATGAAATAATATAATATATTGCTAATATTATTATTAGTTGAAGAGATGAAGAAATTTTCTAGAAAGTTGTATAAAGGAAAAAATATCAAATGTTTTCTTTATAGAACAACCGATTCTATACAAATAAACAATTATTATTGAATTAAAATAATTTGTTGCATTGACTAGGCACATTTCCCACCTTTCCAAAAAGCTTTATTATTCATACACCTGTAAAATATTATTCGTTGAGCCTGCTAATTCTCAGCTTCATTTGCTTTTATGAATAATTACTGCAAACAACGGTAAATCCGTCAGAAAATCTTATTATTATGTGTAAATTATGACAAACTACCGTAACGAAGCTGGGATTTTGGATGTTAATGATAATAGATGTTCCAAGTGTATTTACAAGCTCACTATTAACATATTTTACAATACAACGGCCAGGTAACTTAATAGAAAGATTTATTTCGTTTGTTTTAATTAAAACAAACAGATGTACCAGCGACCTCCTCCGGACGACCTCCCCGCGGTCCGTCCTTTTTGATTTAAAATTACATCGTGTATGACAAGACTCTACATGCTTGTTGGTGTTCGGCCAATTAGGGTCTATGAGTTAAGAAGGTCTAAGATGTGTTTTATTTGTGAAACATAAATTGTTTACAGTCTAAATGCAAGCATTTTATATGAAATGGGTATTAAATATTGCTAGCACAGTCGCGACCTGTAAGTTCAGAGCGCAACCGGACTTCCTCATTTAGAAGGCACTCGCGCCAGGCGCTGTAAACTTCACGTTGCAATGGTGAAATTTTATTATTGACTTGTATATTTTTCTATTTACCATTTATTTTTAAAAGAGAGAGAGTAGTGGCCTAGTAGTTTATTAACTTAGACCGTAAAGTTCGTGAATTCGAATCTAGGTTACCCCAAAAATCTATCTGTTTGAAATACTAATAACAAACCTAACAAATTAATTATTATCTATTACGACACACCTGGAGATATTTTTTTACTCCGTTTTAGCATATATAAAACTCTAGTACCTATTCTATTTAAAGTATTACAATTTTAATATATTATTCCTATTATAAGATAAGATAAGCTGTAATACTTTTGCGTAATTATAAAAATTAAATTAATAGAATTTCTGGAAAGTATTGGTTGAAAACTGAAAATATTGGTTTAAAGAAACATTCCTGAAGGTCACGACCTTCAGCCTTGAGTAATCGACTAAGTCCTACTTAAGAATAAGAAAAATTAAATCATGAACAAGTAAACTCTACAACCAATGCAGCGAATTGTGAAGTTCTATCACTGTTCAAAAGGTATATTTATAGTATAGATACATATATATATTATAATAATATGCTATGTGCTTATGAGGAGTTCAGCAAATACTAATATAGTATAAACGGTATAGAAATTGTAAATAGGTATTATAAATTCTAATCGTAAAAATTGTTATACTAATAGGTATTCTATTTTATACATTTATTATATAACTGAAGGACTATAAATATATTTAAGTAATCTTCGAATGATCATTTATGAGTATAATATTGTTGTATAATTTACATCTTCACGCCTTTGGTTAAAATGCTCCGAGTTCTCCAAAAAGCGGTAGCGCAAAGCTCAGGATTAGTCGCAATTTATGATTACCATGCACAGAAAGGTGCGCAAATGAAATATTCTGCTTCAGTGTACTTTGGTAATTATTTTATTTAAAAACACTATATTTTTTTCCGTTGCTTGAATGGTAAAGAAAATGGTTAGGTGGGTTGGTGGCGTAATAAAGCTGAACCGTATCTAAAACATCCACATTCTAGACAGTAATACGATAATATGATATGGATATACCTGTACTGGAGAAGGTTTTGAAGGTGTTGTGGTCACGTCATGCGACAACCATAATTCAGCATGACAAGAAAGGTACTTCACATGAGTACCCAGCCCAGAAGACGCGGCAGACATCGCCTTACATGGATGTTTATTATTATTAAAGTCTTAAAAATGTCGAACTATCACCCTAGACGACCCAGGACATACCGTACTGGCGAACATTGACCAGATGGGTCGACCTCAAATAAATCAGAGGTCTAAGAATCTAAGGTCAAGCAAAAGAAATAACTAGAATAGTAAACAAATTGATGGACTAACTTATGATATGTGACTATTGTATTGCAAAATGATATTGTATTGCCTGTGATCTCAAGCATTGTTATTCTTCAGAATTAAGGTACAATGATTTTGAATCCAGCAATTTCACTACCATATCTCACCCACAAACCGCAGCTTACAAAGCCATTTACTTGACGGCACGTGAGAGGATAGTTCACAGACCTCTTTGTACAAAGATTACCTCAATATTGATTATATATTAAGTTGATTTAGTAACAAAATAATAAGAGATACTGCAGTATTGTGATCCAAGCTTGTAACGACTGGAACGAAGTTACAGTATTCATGGAATTATTTTGCCTTGATAAAAATTTAAATAGTAAAAGAATTAAATAAAAACCGTCTCTTGTAGTCTGGTATACTGGTGAGAACACCCATTAGGTACGTTTGCATTTTAATGCCTAACGATAACTGAGAAATGCCTATGTGATATGTACGTAGATTTACATTCTATATTAATTGAATCTCTGTGATGCACGTAAAAAGGACTTTCACGTAAAGTAGATTTTATTAGCGCTACATCGGTGAGTATCTTAAATTATTTATGAAGAATAAAATTACAATAATATTTACATCATAAAAGTAAATATTTATTAATTATATATAAATATTTACCTTGCCTCCTTTAAATATTCATTTCCACGATAACTACTTATTTTCATTTTAACTAGCTCGCTTTCTCACTTTCTTCCAAAAAAAACTGTCCACAAAGTTTAACAGATATGACATTTAATTCAGCATTTTTATTAATAAGAGCAGATAGCATTTTCGGAATTGTTAAAGAACTTATTATTATTTACATCGCAGATAGATTAAATCACAAAGAAACCCAGTAAAACTTTTCCAATATTCTCCTTCTAATATTACTAGTTACCTCGTTTCTATAGGAACAAGTGACAGCTGATTTAATTTCTAAGTAAATTTACACAAAGCTCTAGCGAAGTGTTATATATTTGAAGATTTGTTCAACTTCAATTTATTTCACTTGTAGCAAAACGTAGTAGTACCGTTTAAGGAAATAATATTGTGTTATAACGTACCTATAACGAGTCTAAGATTACATTTAAATTAAAAGTATTTTTATATTATTACTTAAAATATTTTGTCACTAGAATGCTGAAAATGTTGTTTATTCAAATAACATACTCAACATTTAATATAAAGTAAATAAAATATAACACACATAAATAAAATATTACGCATTTTTAAACGACACACTGAATGTTTGTGTATATAATTCGGAGAATTAATGAAACGATCAAATAAAATAAATAAACCATCGTTCTTCAATTTGTTGTATTTTATATCAAAATACGAATAATTCGGATTCAAATTGAGGAAAGGTAGCGGAAGGGAACGTAGTAAGCCGACCCCGAACTTTGCGGAAGAGAAAATAAAAGCAATAATTAATTAAAATTATAAAAAGAGGGTATTTAAATTTATATTCATATTGGCCGTATCCATCAGGATAACTCTTTTGCACGTCTAAATTATGAATCATTAACATCTTTTTCGAAATATTTTATGTGATTCATAAATTCAGCATATTTATGACATACAATTTACAATAATTTTTCATACACAGATACAGTGTAATATAAACAGAATCAGTGGTAATCAGTGGTCGGTTTAACACTCTACCTTGTTTGATCTGCATAAAATATATATACAACACCAATAAAAAGTAGGTTTTCTTTATGTCTATAATACAAATTGTATAATGCATATAGTATACAAACTCTGCAAGTTTGGAAGTACTAGATAGTGTAAATAATCTACAGTTATATATAAAAACAATTCGATACCGCTAAAATTAAAAAAGTATCAACATACAAATTTAATTCTTAATTTAACAAAGATCCTCTTATCTTAAAAATTGTAGCGACATTCAAATACCTCTCCTTTCTAAAATCGGTTTATATATCACATTACACGAATTACTTCTTAGTACAAAACAAAGGAAATAGCTTTTTTACGGTACGTCCCAACTTCCACCATGCGTCGACAAGCCCGATCTATAGTATAATCCCTTCCCATTTTCTCAAGTGAGGTCAGACCCCATTCTTTTTTAAGTACAACATTTTGCGACATAGCGATTTCATTGTTTGCGAATGGACCTCTCCTTGAGTCCTTTTCTGTCACTTTTCTTTCTGTAGTAGTATGATTTAGGTTAAAGATTTATTTGTTTATTATCTGTCGACTTTATAACTATCTTTTCTTAATAAATGAAGTATTTGCTTCGAAACTATATGGAACAAAATATTTATTACCAAAAATTATGCTACTTTAAATTAATAATATCTTGATAACTTAATTTAAATACAACCTACTACTTTTTTAAACTTATTTCATGGTTATACATAATTAACTTTAACTTAATTTTTTTTTCGTGGTGTGCGTCCAAATATTTAAAATCATAGAGTATATCTAACTATTACAATGTGACGATGTTAATCTGCCATGCCACTGAGATCATAGATATAAAATAAAACAACCCTAAAATAGCTTTCTCAATTTGATACATAAAAAAAAACATGTTAGTTTCCCAAGATTACAGCTTAAAATTCCCTACGTATAGAAGTTTGCTCTGATATATTAGATGGGCATTGCCTTAGGCACTTTTCTACTCGTTACATGGAACTACATTTTAATGTACCCACTGTAACATGTACACTCACTAATATAAACTCAAAACAAATAATGAACTAACTTTCATGCTTATCTTTCCGCCAAAATCGTATCTAACAACTTTAATTAAAGCCCTTCAAAGCATTTGATTACATGTAGGCTAATTTCGCTATAACATTTTGTTTTAGAATACATCTAACGTTTATTGCTATATTTTGAAACTTATAACTTTTACCGCACGTCTAAAGCCGAAGGTACATTGTTCTTTTACTTTAATAATATGTAATTATGTAGAATAACCTAATAAAATTGTCTTCATTGCCGTAATTCTAGATAGAGTAGTGTTGCGGCTTCGTTGACAGACTTGCTGTCCTCTTATAAGACAATTAGCTTGTGCCTGCGGCTTCGCTCGCGTTAATTTATCTCCTTAGGGGTGGAATTTATCAAAATCCTTTCTTAGGGGATACCTACGTCGTAGTAGATTTATGAATGCAAAGTCTCAGCCCGATCGGTTTAAAATTGACAAAGTTTCATACAAACTTTTAACCCCTATTTATCCCCTTGGGGGTAGAATTAATCAAAATCCTTTCTTAGCGAATGCTACATCATAACATCTACCTGCATGCCAAATTTCAGCCCGATGCGTCCAGTGGTTTGGGCTGTGCGTTGATAGATCACTATGTCAGTCAATCACCTTTGAGTTATATATATTTAGATAAACAAGACAGACTGATAGGACAATTACGACGGACCGAGACTATATTAAAAATATTTTTCTTTATTACCCAAGATCTCGTTTCAATAAATCTAAACCGTCACGATGACCAGCAGACCGTGTAAGTAGTCAGATTACCAATTGTTGATGTCGTTATAAAAACTGCTACTATAGGCACTATATTTACGTGGGCGTCTACTATGTTTACGTCTCTAAGCGCCCTAGTAGCTTGATTTATAAGATGTTTCCCGCTTGATGGTTACGATATGGAATTGAAAATATATAATAAATACAAATACAAAATCAATGTAGTAATTCCAAAAACGTCCACTGCTGTGCACAAAGGCTGGATGTTTACCCACTAAAAACTACACAATATACTTACGAGAGCCATTGACGGAGTCGCGAGGTCGCGTTAGTATTCTACCCCCTATAATCTCATAAACTCACAAACTTTACCTCTTTACAATACTAGTATAGATAAGCAACGGTTGCCACTTACCATCAGAAGGGGCGTCAGCTTTTTTTAACATTATAGTTACATAAAAAAACTTTCAAAATTTAAATCAATAAGGGCTTGATTTTGTATTCTGTAATACTAATATAAATAGTAATGCTTTATTTATATATATCATGAAAATATAATATTAAAAAAAGAAGCAATACGTAACAGTTACAGTTGGTTCTAGGTATATAGAGAGTATCTCATTTCGTAAAAAGAATTTAAACCAAGATATCACCTTTACTTTTCCTGGTCCTTTTAAAATTTTGTTTAGTGTAAATGTACTATGAAATCGCTAAGAGCATTCTCTAGTTGTGCAATTCTCAAAGTGAGCTCCGCGGTGCTCTTGGGCTGTGCAAAGCCCCTGCAATGTATCCGAGGTAAATAGGTATAAGTTCCAACGAACAAAGGACTTCATATTTTGTATTCTATAACACAAAAATGCTGTTTGACTATCATGGACTGATTTTTGGAACATGGAACAAATTAACATATTGTTTATTACAGATTCTTTTTAACTTGGACATCTTAAGCAACATTTGTGAACAATTTTGCATGTTTCATTGAGAGCAAAGTAATCTGCATATAAAATAAATGTATATAAAATATAATATAATCTTAGCATTGAATAAATACGATAATGAAGGAATCCAAATATTCCGATTTGTATACATATGTGAATACCGTGTATTTCCGTGGCCATCAAGGCTCGTTGGACATAAAAAAATGCATAGATTTAAAAAAATATCCATCTTCAATAAGAAGTAGAAGAATCAGGCTTTAATAATACGAAATGTCATTTATTAAAACTATTCTAAAGATGAGGAATAGCGACCACCACTCCACAGACAAACGAATAAAAAAATATTTTCTCACAGGAAATGCTGAATAATAATATTTCTATTGAGATGAATGCAATTTTTATTTAAGACGCCGTCCGAGCCGGCCTCAGGCGCTGTGGAATAAAAGATTCCTTAAATAACAAGCATCTAGTCTTTTTAAAGCGTACCTTTTTTCAACCAACGTAGTTAAGCTTTTGAGGCGCTTCGAACTATCATATTTCCCTTGAGTATATTAAATTTATTTTTTATATTTTTAATAAAAACTATTTAATAGAAATAGAAATAGTTTTTATTTAAATAAACTCAATACAAGCACTTTCGAATAGTCATATTTTTTATTATACCACTCATTCGGAACGCAGATCAATTCTCATCACAAGAAGAATGAGCAAGATACTTGTGTATTGCAATATATGTATGTTATATTTCACAGTAACAATTAAAAGGCAGGTGATAATCAACATAGAAACTGCTACGCACTCATTCCTAGTACAATTAGATAATATTATCAGTTAAGTTTTTTCAAGAAACACATTATTATCGTTTACAAACTCTTCAATTTAATAATAAGCTTTTTTAAAAAGGAAGTGTCATATACGACATTTAAATCTTTTTTTAGGAAGATTTAGAACAGATTCTGATAGCAACGGAAATAATAATTCAGTACTTTAAATTACTATCAATTAAAAATCATTACCCCTGTAGTATTAATTGATTCATAGATAGAATATACTTTACTTGTAATATACAGTAAAGAAAAGACAATTAATATGAACACCTCCATAATTACAATAAGGCGGTTTTGCTATTCTGGAGGACTAAGAGAAGATAAGATGTTATGTCTTTGTAACACTTGCAAATTTCTTTAGGATGTCACCTATTTACATGAATATAACAATGGACAAATAAGCTGACAGTAATTTCCCTTTCGGAGGACTAAGATGTTATTCTTACATTATAATGACAAAGAAGCTGTGGGCCCATCTCATGATAAGTGATAACCGTCACCTCTATACATGAATAGTAGGTACTACGCATATAACGTATAGTGATGCCAGTAGTACATCTCATGCGTTGGACTATGTGATGGTGATATTACGTGGTACATATGCATTATAAAATAAAATGATATTGTCACAAAACACCTGCCTTTCATCTGAGGTAAAACGCAACTTAGTTCACTCGCATTAGCCGCAAATGACCGAAACAAGACGCCAGTTGCAGAAGCATCGCGTGCTAAACATAAAACAGGTCTGAAACACCTTTAAGGAGTATAATCAGAAAAACAATTTGTGTTAAAAAGGTACGGTAGTATCTTGTAGCATCATTTTTGCAAGGACAAACTGCCAGCCCGTGCCGCCGAATTAATGAGGTAATTTGTCTGAAGACAGGGTAAAGAGGAGACATAGCGTTCAAATTGAATGGAATTCAATTTATCGACGGAATACTGAAGCGGTAATAGGTTCAGGACTGTTTATTTGCTTTTTATGCGTATTGGCCTTTTAGTGAAATTTAGATAAATGCCAGTCGGGTATCGTTGGTTTCGAATAGACGAGCAGAAATGAATTTCAGTTCAATCAACATTTTCCGGTGACTGAACTTACAGAGACGCTATTAATTTTAGTCTAATATGTGAATTTAATCATTATTACAGTTTCAGTATAAATAGTAAGTATTATAAACAAATTTTAATTGGATTTCTAAAATATGTTAGAAGTAACGAAGTAAATAAAATTCATTAATAAGCAATATGTAGAAATATAAATTTAGGATTTCTTGTGACGGTACCTATCCATTTATATGAGTATTTTAATACATGAATTCTTGTAACATTTTATTAAGTTTACTTATAGAATAGATAAACAAATACATATTCTAAAGAAAATATAATTTCACAAAAAGATATCGCACACAGGTCGGGCGCCCATATACAGCCAGAATCTACGAATGCACACCAATAAGTACTAAAAATACTTGAAAATAATATATTTTTTTATTTGCATCAGCATTGAATGTGAAAGCATTTCCATTGTGTTTGTCACCTTTGAGCAGTCGCAGGTAACAGCCAGTTTTAATATAGCTTCAATCATGTGACCACACGATTTTCAACTAATTTCAAAAGGGCTAGTTCTACATTTATTTTTTATGTCTATCATGTCCTCATAACTATTATCTACTTATACTGATTTCGTTGATTCTTTCTTTTTTTAAACTAGTTCTTTTTGTAGTTGCTTCAAGTGTGTTCACATACAAATTTATCTGATCAGTGATTTTTGAGGAATAATTAATATTGTGACTGAGGTTTGCTTTATTCTCAGCCTTCCTCTCCCCTCCCACATAGGAAAACTTGTTAAAGTTCATAATTTCATAAATAACGAAAGCTTCGTTCAGGTTTTCTCTCGAACATTAAAGTAAGCTTACCTTTTTTAATTTGATTAGAAAAGTGTTCTCTATACCATCCAAATATGAGTCTTCTTTCCAATAGTAATACAGTCGTATATGGAATACAGAAACATCAGGATTGCATTAGACATACACGCTTCTTCGTAAATAAAAATTTACTACTTCAATTTCGTGAAAACCGGGACCCGAGTCCGCAAAAACTAATTGATCTAGGGATTTCATATGGAGTATTTTCTGGCGTACCTCCAAAACCACTTTGTTTTGGCTACAGCCACCACTTATGTAGCAGATTGATTTTGGCGACTTCGCTAAATCTCTCGGATTGTGTACAAATTTATAAAATGAAGACAGACACACAGAATTTAGTCGAAATTCTATATATGTCAATACAATTTATTATCAAAATTCAGAGAATAGTACAGTGTTTAACAATCTACACACCATACACGTTACTTTTTTAAAGAGAGTTCTGGCCCTGTGGTATACTACTCCAATATAGACTGACTGAATGGTTATGAGTTTAAACATGGTCAAAACACTAAAAAACTTTATATGTCAATTTATACCTGTAACTCTTCGGTAATGAAAATATCAACAATGCGATTCTAATGTACCGTGTAGGCAAGTGATTTAGCAAGAAGGTGCAGCTAATTTTCTCGCCTCTGATGTTCCTATCGCGTTACCAAGACATTGTATGCCAATAGGACCTAAAAATTGACCTCCAGCGGTACTTTTATATTTTTTTTGTTCTTGCTTCATTTTGTTATTTATATTAAATGTTTATTTTATACAAATTATTCTTAGTTACATTTCCTCATTTCCATAATAACTAAATATCCTTTCCTTTGTTCAACTCCTAAGGGTCGTGTATTTAATAGTCTATCACGTTCCTTGAGAATTAGATTAAATTAAATTAAAAAAGGGTTTTTATAAATCTGACTAGTCATTCCTGAGATAGGGGTGTTTAGACAAACTCTTCAGCTTTTTTTTTATACAAACTCTTCACTCGCGATAATAGGGGTAATATTTTATTTATACTTCTATGCCTACGTCATAGTAGCATTATGCATGCAAAGTAAAACAAAGGATACGGCCCATTTGATGGAAAATGGTCTTTCTTAGCGGATGCCTACGTCTTAACATCTATAGACGCCTGAAATACTATGTGAGGTGAGTTATATATATATTTAAATGGTGGTAAAACAAGGATACGGCTCATTTGATAGTAAATGGTCACCATAGCCTATAGACGCCTGAAATACCAGAGGTGTTATGTGTGTGTTGCCGATCCTTAAGAAACCTTAAAAAAAATTCTCCTCCTTGAAAAACTTTGCTGTCGTCTCGTAAGAAAACCTCGCCATGTAGTTTATTCCACAATCTATGTGTACGCGGGAGAAACCTCCTCTGAAACTGCACTGTCCGAGTCCACTTAGGTTCTAGCGTGCGGGGATAAATTCCCTGTCGATGGCGAGTGCGCTGGTAAAAGGTAGCATCATTATAGCATACATTATGTACTTGTAATACAAAATATTGTTCAAGAACCTATAAAATAACCTACCTAATATATAACAGTAAAGTGGCAATACCAGTGGCGACCACAAAGTACCCTATTATTAATACTGTGGTTCTAATTTACGATTACGATTGACGTCGTAAAATCCGTATTGGTAATAACCACCAAATTCTATTAACCCAGCGCCGTAATACCAAAGTATTGATATTGTATCGAACGATCAGTTTCGAGACAAAGAAATATATATCTACGAAAAGCGTTCAATTTTGAACTCTAGTATTGGCCGCATAAACTATCAATTATCAAAAATAAAATATTTCTGATGTGATATTATCATATATATCGTTTGATAAACGATCAGTTTCGAGACAAAGAAAACAAATATCTATTAAAAGTAGTTAAAAGAAGAAGTGACGTGTGATGACGATGTCAATTATCAAAATAATTAAATTATTTTCAAATTCCGAATGATTAATTACAAAGTGCACAATAATTAAATACATTATGAATTATATTAATAAGATTAAATTATTATATGTATATTATATAATAAGAAATATAGATGTAAAATTAAAAAAATATTGAGAAATAAATTTACATAACATATATTTAAATTAACAACGATTGCATTTAAAATAAAAATAATATATATAGTTACTGTTACTTGCTACATTTAATTATTTTAAAGACGTATTTTTTTTTTGGCATTGACTTATAAATTACTAAACTAAATAACCGATACTTTAACAGTAGAGAACCTATATATTCTTTCTTCCTTTTAAAAGCAATATATATTTTTTGTAATTATTACTACAAATAAACAAATGCTGCTTTTTGAAACATATCTAATAAATACAAAATTTTATGTTTCAAAAAGCAGCATTTCACGGATAACGTGAATTTTTAAAATGAAAAACAAAATATGCTTTTGTCTATGGATTGAGGGCAAACAGTGTAATGTTTGTCAGGAAATGAGACTGAGATTGTAATCATAATGAAGGGAAGGATCTGAATATGATATAATTTAAACGTAGAGTAAACACCATTATTAAATACTGGCGTTGCGTCCCGGCCTCGCGCGGGTGTAAATATTATAATATGTATATATTTTTTAATACAATATTAAAAAAAAAGTTTTTATACGAAAGAAAATTGGAAACATATTAAGTATTTTTATAATGTATCCATTAAATGATCGTCATTTAGTATTAAAAATAAGTATAATAAATTAATATAAGGAAGTAGTGACAATGGCGGGGACAAAATAGGTCGATGGGCACACTATGAAATTCACTACATACAAGGTGATTCAGGAAGCGATCCTAGGCGCTCCTTATCACTTTGTATTATTGTCCCTAATCTTACTACCGTATGTAGATCTTTTATGGCTATTGTTTATTTTAGCTGATAGCTAAAATCATGGCCATTTAGACAAAGTCGATGGTATAAGTTAGTCTGATATCTGATATCCTTTGTAAATCAAACATACCGAAAGTTTCAGCTACGTATTTATTTCCTGTGATAGCGGTGACACCGTCGCTATTATACCTTCAAGTTGAGTAGGAAGTCGCTCCCCAATAAATAATACACGTTTATTGCCGTTTTTATTGTTATTGGATTGGCTTGAGAGACCCAAGGGGTATTGATGTCGTATCGCCTATTTTTCTCGGCGATAAAAACTTGGTAATAGAAAATACACTTTACTTTTTATAGTTCCGCTGTCGGTACTTAGATTTAAAACTGATTCCAATTCCATAGTTCATAAAGTTCTTTGTTATTTTCGTGTCTACTTTTGTTTCCGGTTATTTCTTGATCACGCTTGACATCACTTCGCACTTTAACTTCGAATCTGTATGATTCAATTATATTTATGATTATTATGATTGTTAATTTATTTACATCATAGCAAAATTAAAAATGTAGGTACTCTTAATTTCATTTAAGGCGATAATTTCATATAGCTATGAAGGTTGGTAGTAAGTCATATGTATATATATATTTATTATTTTGATAAACTTCCCTAAATAATGCAACTTCTTACGATTCATGAAAAAATAGTAAGAAAATTTTGAATTTATAATAACAGTTAATACAGTCGTTAATCTGTTAAAAAACTGACAGCAACTGCTTGTCGTGTACAAATCCCTTATGTTAGTTCACATATCTATTTAAGTCCATTAAGATATACAAGTTGTTATATTTTCCTTGACTTGAATAACAGACTGAATAATTTTTAATTTTTAATTTAGGAAAACGGTCAGTTGACATAATATTCCAGCATCTAAAAAGTATTGTGTTATTAATTATTTTATGTATTTGGAAGGGCTAACAAGGCGATATCCCACTTCATGGTAAGCGGTTACCCTCCTCTATATAAATCTCGTTATCATGTGACACCCGTGATACCACATGTGCATTGCCATTCCAGAGCATTAAAATGATGCCTATTATCCTATAATTTCACTATCTAATATGTATACTATAACCGAAATACAGCTTTCAAAGCAAGTTCGACGACTGAAATAAGTAGGATTATGGATTGAGAGACTAAATACTTTTT
Organism: Achroia grisella; assembly: GCF_030625045.1. Lineage (NCBI taxonomy): Eukaryota > Metazoa > Arthropoda > Insecta > Lepidoptera > Pyralidae > Achroia > Achroia grisella. The sequence continues at coordinate 1,837,153 of NW_026712999.1, forward strand.
ACCTCTGGTAAATTATCCGTCCATTTGCCATCCTTAACCGTATAATTCCTCGTGGAATGGGCGACCTTAGGCGTTAATATCAAAGGGCTGAGGGAACGCGGAAAATAAGCGAAAAAATAACAAAAAAACGATCTCAACCTGCGAGAAACGTAGACCCGCGCAAATAATACAGATGTCACGTAAATAAAGAACTTTCCTTTTTCTACAAAATAAGAGGCACGTTCCCTCGTATCCACTTTCTCTATACAGTTCATGATTTGTTAGGCAACGCTAGGGATCGCTGCCTATAAAAACGTCGAAAGCTTTATAACTGTAAATAAAGATTGACAAATGACATACAACCAACGAAAAGATTTATTGATGAAAACGAAGCCATAAAGCCGTTTTCACGTCAAAGAACACGCGTAAAAGCATAATATATATATACACACCGCTATATAGTTTGGTGAACTTTTTAATTTATGATGCTATCCGTGTTGCAAGTAATTTTAAAAGTACCCGTTATGCTAATGTACACATGTTTGTGATATATTATGAGACAGATTGCTGTGACATGGGATACACTTACTTATGACATTCGATACATATGCGTATGATCTATGATACCCATATACACGTTGTTATGTTTTCTATATAACTTTTTCAATAAAGAATATTTTTACGTAGGTAGTTAATGCACACAAACCGGTAGAGGTAAACTTCTACCGGTTTTTGTTGTGATAAATCAGTCATTTCAGTCATGTCAGTTCAATCAAACCCCATGATTTTGACTAAACAATCCTTTAAATATTAATCTACAATATGTATACAATAGGGTACTAAATTTTATTTAAATACGCCCAATAGTTTTTTTCATAGCAGAGTAACAAACATAATTTTTTCCAAGCTAACATATTTTTTGGTTTTTAAAAAACAACTTTATAATTTATAAATAACAATAATATTTAATTTATGCCTTCTAACTACGTTAAAGAGATTATTATGATCGTAACAATCCATTAACATCCCACCCGTAGAGTACGGGTCTCTTTGTCCCGTCACAATATTGCATACTTATATAACAATTACCATACGCTTACTATACAATTAGGTAAATTTTTTTTTTCGAATTACTGTACTATAATACAAAGACGTCACACCTGGGCATAGTCTTACCTATTTTCGCCGCCATACAATGTGCATTGCAATATGTGTTTCGATTGTAAAGTGAGATTAAGCAGTGAAATTACAGGATACAAAGACATGACTTAGTTCTCCGGAATGGTAATGCATCGTGGTATCACGGGCATCACATGATAACATGATGTCCGTAGTGCTGTTCATCTATGTGGGTGACGGTTACATCAGATGGGGAAGCATTTTTGTCCATTGAATAAAAATAAACGATTTTTTAATAAGTTTGTCAGTCATGAGAGCTGTAGCATACATTCAGATTTGATATATTAATGTAGTCATTTCAGATACGTTTCTAAATAAGACAGGCAACACGAAATGAACAGGTCTGTAATTTCACGCGGTCAACACAATGCCAGTCATATTTTGTGTTTGTGTTATGACAGTGCTATTCTAGAATCTATTGTCGATTCATTTATAATCTATTTTTATTCGTAGATAGGTGATTATTTGAGGTTAAAAAACTGCAAATAAAATTATGTATATATGTAATTAAAATTATAATATTAAGTTTGACTAAAAGTCAAATTATTATTACAAGTTTTCTTTTTATTCTATGATGGTTGCAAACAAGGATGCGGTCCGTCTGATGGTAAATGGTTACCGTAGTCTATGGACGCCTGAGAAGCCAGGGGTATCACGTGCGCGTTGCCGACTCCTAAGAAACCCTCATATATCCTTCTTGAAAAACCCCATGCTGTAACCTTGTGAACAAACAATCAAATCTTTCTTCTTTGTAATATTATTAGATACAGAAAATATTAAGGGTAAGGATGATCGAAGTAATGAACTTCAGCGTAGAGTAAACTTATATATGACGACTAATTTATATACATACCTATGAAAGAAGAAAACATGGAGTATGTTAGTCTACAAACAATGGTATAAAAGTAAGGCATTTAAGAAGTTCTATAATATAAATAGAAATTATACGATAAAATTATTTCTAATAAATAAGGTAAACTAAATATCTAGTAGGTAGATTTCCATTTATGTTAAATTATTGGTATCGAAACAAATTTCAAACAAAAAGTCAAACTTACTACTTTATTATTAGGCGGAGGAAATAATTTAGTACTAAGTTAGATACAAATTTATATAGAAAAAACTCTGGTAAAGAAATAAAAGTAACATGTATAACTATAATAATAAGTATGCTAAATTATGTATAAACAACTACAGCTGTTACACGCCACTTCGTCTGCACATTCTCATTGTATTTCATACACTTTCAGTTATTTTTTTCGAGCTAAATGATATGTCAAGAAAAGAAGACTTATGGAGTCTGAAGGAGCGGGTGAAGGTCAACACCTACCTGATGAATACGACTTTAATCTTATAGGACTAGGGTTCGAACATCGACTTAGGCCGTCGTAATTTCGATGCTCATTTGAATGGGACAGGAGATCGATTGAAGGGGCGAATCAGCGAGCGACTGCACATCGTTTATATAGATTCTATACTACTTTGCCTTTTCACTTCTACTTTTATACTACACTATTTCATAATAATTCATAGTATATATTTATATTTGATGGCCTCAGTGTTCCAGCACACCTAGCCTTACTTCCGATGGTCGCGGGCAATGGCAACGGTAACGGCACAAACATTTGTATTCATGAGTATGATTGTTTGTATCCGTCCGGTTGTCTTCTAATTAATTTACGTATGTATTTACGAAAAATATCTATGTGTATGTATCAGTTATCTAACCACTAACACAAGCTTTAGCTAGCTTAACTTGGTTCTAGATGGCGCTGTGTGAATTGTCCTAAGATTATTATTGTTATTTAACCCTAAAAACTATTTACATAACATGGTGTGCGCAACAGCTGTCACTTAGAAGTTATCTCCACTAAAATCTTTTTCATAGGTCATTTTATATTAAGTTAACAATGCCTTTGCGTAATCAGATTATCCGAGGCATTATGAGTCCATTAAGGAAAACATCGCGATAAAATTTGTAGAAGTTAGATGATAAAATCTTTATGGGCATGCTATATTTTTTAGCATACCAACATGCTGAAGAATAAGAAGGAACATATGTCAATATTTTCCACTTAAACATCAACATGTTTAAATGGGAAATGATGAAATACGTATTAAAAGAACTGTGTATATTACTTTTAAAACTTATGTTCGATTATGCACTAATACACACACACACATACACAAACACACACACTATATTTACACACAAAATATTACACACTACATTTTCTTTATGTCTGACTAGTGGTTCAACTGGCTTTGCCCTGGTAGTCATAATTTAACATGTCGAATTTTGTATATATTAACATAGCAAATATTAGTCTTCTTCTGTCGCTTTAGAAAATGGAACGTCGAAACTATAGTGGTGATATTGTTATGTTTCTTTTTACGAGGTTATACACATTCTTCTTGAACATTCATCAACTCACAAAACTATATAATATTTTTTATTATAATTACTACACGCAATAGTCCTCCATTAGACATAGTAATAAAAGAAATCAACACCAGAGCTGGTACAAAAAGAATTAAAATCAAATAAGTACCGTCCATTTTCGCTGAAACCATGTTTTAACAGAGGTTAATGTAGAAGGGACCCACAGTAATTCACCCGATTCTGCTTAGTACCCTTCTTCAATTTAAATATTAATCGAATTAAGCGCCTCTGTTTATTTTGTCTTGAAAAACAGACCGATAAAACCCAACGCAAACACATAATCACATTAAGCAGGTAGATTAAGACAATACTTTACACAGATCCACGTTTGAAATTTATTACGCAAACAACGTAGTTGGACCCTTGTGGAAGATTAAGTGCTTTATTATCTAAGTAACAATAAAGAAAAGAAAGAGTCCACATCATCTTCTTTTTTTGGAATGGAACAATATAAACATAATGTTTACGATCTCGCATAAAAACTGTCCTTATTAACTAAAAAGCTTGGTTACATAAATACAAAAGGAAAGTATATTGCAATGTATTTATTGACGTATACACAATATTGTTGTGTAAGATTGAATTTGTCCCGGATTACGGTTCCATAGTAACGAGTTCCGGCCAAACAGAATACTTGAATAAGGAAACATAGTCGTTCTCTTTGAAGAAAATGAAATTCATAAAGAGAAACTTTATACACTAATTGGGAAAGATGTAACACGATTCGTTAAAATTATTTGTAAAGTGTATCCTAATTATAGCCTTAAATATAAGCAGATAAATACAAAACAGACAATGAATGAAGCTCTGGAACAAATCCACCCGGAAAATATTTCGTGAACTTTTTTATAATTCCAAAGTAATAAAGAAAGTAATTAAGCCGCTCATTATTATTAATCAAACATCGAATTTTTCTTATGGAATTTATTGGAATTTGAAGATAAAAAGGGACTGGAATACTTTAGGTACGATATCATCTTCATTTAAATGTGCCCGTGGGACTTTTTCATAAAAGAATGTGGAAAGAAAATACATAAACAAGGGGAGTATAAACGAATACCTTTTAACGATAATGAGATATTATGTGTTTTAGCCGTAATAGTATTCAGATAAGGACTCGGGGCCCAGGCTAATATTAAATAAATAAATATCTTATATCCGTGGCTTTATTTATTATTGGAAAATTTTATTACCTGTCACGAATACTAATTTTGTGCCTATAGATAAAGTAACTTCAATTGAAATTATTATTAGCTAGACAGTATTATTTACTATACGCCTGCCTTTTTGAAAACGACATGTAAAACCTTTTTTTATATCGCAAGAAACATACAGCTCTATGTTAGCATGTAACACTCAAACAAATCTGAAAGAAACTTATAAAATCCATCAATATCTAAAATTCTAATATCTGAAATATTTCTTTTTATAATTACAATATAATTAATTACTAGTCTTATGAATAATATAATTCATTTGAACTTTTATCAAATATGCAGTATACGGCATATAAATAACAAAATATTTTGACTTGAATAATAATAATTGGGTGACTTTTCGTTTCTCTAACCGACGCGATTCTACGACATCATATGTTATATGTATACATCATACATACCTATATTGTATTCAATTTAATATTTTTAATGAGACTTACCAATGAATATCAATGCGCAGGAAGTGACGACAGCACTGGATATCGGTGTCATAGTGATCATTTCGCTTGATCCTTCTTCTTGAATAGCCACTTTATTTCTAGCACATCATACATTTTATTTATTTACACTTTCACTTTTTACTTTGTCTTTTATTATTACAATTTATCATAAAAATTCTTTTATTCATTAATAACATTGTTATCATTGTTTCTACAAATTATATTTATTGTCAGTTAATTTATTTTGAACTTCAATTCCATGATCTTTTATTTCAGATTCAATTAAAGGCGTAATGTCATTAGAAGTATGTCCTTAATTGAATCCAGCCTTTGTTAAATTATTTGACACTTCTAACACTGCTCTATTGATCAATTTGTGTAGATTCCCAAATTGTCTGTTTCCTGCTGCTGCCTCTTCCGATGCTCCAAATTTCCTGAAACAAAGTGCCGTAATTTAATCAATGGCTGTATTTGCATACGATTTGCGTACCGGATGTGGCTGTGCGAAATTTTGGTTAGGCTCCAAATAAGATAAGCATATGTAAAGTGCAGTAAGAGTAATTTGTATAGTTTATGTTTGTAAATTTTGTTTTATAATTGTAAAATATAATTTAATTAAATTATATTTTACAATTACTTATACTCTGTAATATTAGGAGCAATGAGTATATATTGGCATAAAAATAATACGCGCAATAACTCTGTTATTAAAAAAGTGCCATGTAATCTCAGTTTAAGACAATGGATATATATATATATACACTGAACACTTAACCACTGACATCTTTAATTTTTAAAACCACATATATTATAGATATACTTATGGGCGTATGCGAACAGATATATTCATGAATAAAAAATCTAACATTTAATGCCGACAAAATCATTAACACCAGAGTTTCTTGTCTGTTCTAGGCTCAAACTACATTCTTAACTGATGATAGATTTCAATTATAATGTATGCACATGTATGCACGTATTATACTGACATAAATAAAGATGTTATGATTTATTTGATAAGATTTGTATTTCGGCATGAAATCACATCAACAAGACCTTAGATTAGAGTAAGTACCCTGACAAAAAAATAAGAAAACGATAGAACATGTTTACTAACTTTCATATGTGTAATGTTCGTATGTTATGTAATATAACACATAGAGCTCAATGCTCCAAATTGTTTGTAACCTTGATCAATCATTCTAGAATGATTGATTGTGCATTATACTCATACATTAGACGATAGGATTATTTTCAGTATTAACAGAAATATTATTTAGGTTAATGTCCAATATTAAATTATATTCTTGTTCTGTTATCACTTCCGGTTTTTCGATAGTAGTGGGGCACAAGATGGCGGCCTATGAACAGTGACTCATACAAAAAGGGCATTATAGGAGCAGCCGGCGAACGGAATGAAGTGAGTTGTGTGCATGTTTCTAATACATCTTCTACATTGAAAATATCAAAAACCATTTTCATAGATATTATTAATCATTTTATTTTAATTATTAAAACTGGTAGGCCGTTGTACCGTGGCATTAAACCGTAATTAAAAAAAAAATGTCAAAAGAATGTAAGGAGCGCTACAATAAATTCTTTTCATGAAATTGTTTGTCCTGACAGACTATCAACGCTCGGCCTAAACTTAATAGTTTAGAAAATAGATTTATTTTATAATGTAAGCCTATGGTAAGAAAGGATTTTGGAAAAGGCTCATGAGAAATTAGGCGTACTGGTAAACTAGCGGGAAACAGCAGGTCTAAATTAATTAGGCCAGTTTAGTTAAACGATAGTTTTTAACCTTTACACAGATGACAACAATGAACACTTGACATATTATCCCATATTTTACACCTATTTAAATGCTACGTAGTACGCGATGACCCCACCGGTTTCGCCAGGATTAATTTTGTTTGTTTTATCACCAATTAGTTCGTCATAAATAAAAACCACATTAAGCAGAGATTTAAAATTCGAACTCATGATGTGTTAAAAGCAGGTTGTAGCTATAGCAAACTGTTTTCAGGACATTACTTCCATGTTACTGCTGACTTTCATGACACATTTTCACTAGCTGACTGTACATTTTTACCGACATAATAGGTACTTGTAATAAAAGTAGGTCATAAATATAGGCGTCACACTCATGTGGCGTCCGGTGGAATTATTCAGGCACTATACATCAAAACCGGAGCGTATATCTTATGAGGGACCCACATGTAGGGATGACCGATATTCATAGTTGTTTAGTCGAATATCGATGTTTTGACATCGATTTACTTTTTGATAACATTGATACATCGATGACATTAAGAAACAAATCAATAACCGAAAAATGGGACGTCACAAATAAAATATTCGTGGACTAAAAATAAGTTTAACCGAGGAAGCGACATAGAAACAAGAACGCTGAGTCATTGATAGGTCAAGGAGCAACGTCGATGTATTTGCCATAAATATTTGTCATTCAATAATGATCATACATCAACACATATGGATCGATATCGACATCGATGTTTTTCTAATATTGATCATCCCTATCCACGAGTTTTTCAGTAGATAATATGTAAATATTACCCTCCAAGTTGACGCAAATATTATCCCGGGGCGAGATTTAAAAAGTTTGATGCAATGTTAATTTCCCAACATCAGAGGTAAAAAGCCTGTTTTGTATTTAAGCAGGTGTCTCTTGATTTTGTTTGAAACATTCGGAAACCTTGGCTCCATCCCGAGAACTCGTTACAAAGTTGCCCTCCAAACAAATTGAGTCAGTTGCAGACATAAAGATTTTTATTAAAAGTTTTAACCTGCGCCCGGAGGTAGCTACTTGATTGATAATTTAAATAAGGCGACCTATAGCTCTTAAACCTGTAAAGACGGGTTTATTAAAAAACTAATTGTTACATCTTCATAAACTTTCATCCCCAATTTCAAAATCATTAAAAGCCCTCCTATTAATATTAGTATGACCATGAAATACATTAAATGGATATATTTATATACAGTACTTAATCTTGCATACACATAGATAAAGCGTAATTCTGTTTAACCTTTGTAGAATGTAAAATAGTAACCAGTAAGGTAACCAAAATATAAAAATAATGATATTGATGCTTTCTTTTCCGGAACTTTTATAATATTTAAATATTATCGCGTCTATTTACATGATAGCATCTAAAGTACCAGTATACTGTTGGGATTAGACATTTCGTTTCTATGCATGCGGGTCTCTCCATATTATCACATAAAAATCGTTTGTTTTTCCCACTGCTAACATATTGTAGACACTATAATCTTGTCTCTGTAATATTCATTGTCCTACTACATAGAGTAATAGTCTCAGAGCATTTGTATCCTTTCTTTCTGTAAGGCTAGAAATTATTTTAAAGATAAATCAAAGAATGTTAAGTACAATTACATCGTCATCGCTGTTTTCTTGGAAGCTCAATACGATGCACTAACTTTACTAATTACTCCTAATTACAGCTTTTACTAATAACTAATTTTTGAAATTCTTAAGTAGAATAAAAATTACGTGATATTTCGATGAGTATTGTTGAAAGTACATTATATATATATATAATAAAAAGATATATATAAAAATTTATAAAATAAGAAAACACTTGATTTTATGTTTATAATGGATAAATTAAAAAATCTTTAATATAGACAGCTACGTTGCCTATTGCGGGCTTTGGGGTACATAGATACATAAAAAATAGAGAACCATGCGTGAATTACATGCGTGCGAAGTATAAGCTAGCTATAAAAAATGCGAAAATATATATTTTAGGGGACTTTATTTATCACATTTTTTAATTCACCAAATAATACCATTTAATTATATAATGAGTCTTTTAATTAATCAATAGTTTACTTATTAGAAAAATATGAATATATAGTATGCATGTGACACTCTAATATTCTGTGTACAGTTTTTTATTTATTTATTTATATTCCTAGTTTATTTATAAATAGACGTAGTTATTATAATTTTTGTTTGAAAACCAGACGAAGAGACGGCAGTATTAAATTCATAATTGCGGAAATGTAATTAAGGTTTCTTTTCATCGATGTTCTTTAGAAAAAAATTAATTAATACAACGGAATAAAATCGTATATTTTATAAGATTTCGTTAATTTTGTGCATGAAACTAATATATTTAATTATAAAATATTCCTAGTTATGAAATAGGTATAGAAATATATTTTTAATGAAGATTATTTCATTCATATAAAAAAAAACTTAATATCAACACTTTTGAATAGTCATATTTTTTTTATTACTATTACTCATTATGAAGATATGTCGTAGGTTGTTGTACTGTTAGCCTGTAGTATTTCATATGTAGTTGTAGTATTATTTCCAACCTTTCAGAATAGTGTCAAGTGACAGGAATGTACTCGCAATTAAAAGATTTCTTCTTTCACATTTCACACTAGTTTATTGCTATACTGAAATTAAAACAAGCGTCCATTTTTAATTTATAACTGGAATAGCACGTATGTACACCGCAGACATCATGTCATCATGTTTATTTCTGAGAACGAGGCACATGCTTTCATACTTTTACTCACATTAAGGTGAGTTGTAATCAAAATTATATTTGACTAAAATTGCTTAACGGTTGACATAGGTGAGACAGCGGTATCCACACAGACAACTTCGTGCAAAGTCTACTTTGATAAAAAATGCTTTTTGTACGACAATTAATTATCGTTTTAACTCCATAAATTCAGATTCAAAATATCTTTATTCATATAGGTCTAATACAGACTCTTATGATATATCAAATCTACCGTCAGTTCAAAATTATTTCGAGATGAGAAGAACATCGTACACAAAGAAAACATCCAGACCGACACAAACACTCATGAATACAAATGTTTGTGCTGTGCGAGGAATCGAACCCGCGACTATCGAAAGTAAGGTATGCTAAACCACTAGACCACCGATGCTGTCAAAATTTACAGCATACTCTGTAACCATCACAGTTTTCGCTCATTACAATATTTTAATAACATTATTTTAATTATAACATGTCATTACTAAATTTATAATAAGTTTCTCTAATGTTTAAAAATAATAATCCCTTGTAATAAATATCCGTATTCCATACGAGATAAAACAAAGAATTCTGTTTACGTTTACACAATTACCGGGCTAATCTAAACGTAGAAATCAGTAATCAGGCAAGCCTCATACCGAAAACACGAGCATTGATTGGTTCATTTAGTGGGGAACCGTAAGCAAACGATCAATGTACGCGTAATCAGTTCGTGTTAGTTTAGCCGATGCTTTTCAATTAAATATTCGATTGAATCCAATCATGTACTCGATTTTATTCCCGAATATTATAATTATCGTTTTAATTACGATAAAACGTAACGTAATTAGACTGGGTTCAAGTAGATAAATTTAAATTTGGAACTGATTTACCAATTATAATTTTATTCATTGTCACGCATATGTATGTGAATTTATTTTCGAGACTTTATACAATTGCAGAGTAATTATTTCATAGAATTGCAATTTATTTATATTTATAAAACGTGCGAGTTTAAGCAGACTGTAATAAAAAAAACATTCAATACATGTCGATTTGTTTATGATTCGATCGAATTCAAACGTCAAAGTTAGATTAGACTAGACAAAGATAAATAATAAATAAATAACCCTTTAGACAACGTAATCTAGTCCCACGCTAAGAGGTGCTTATGTTATAGGTACTAGACAATTGATATAAACAATCATATTCATGAATACAAATGTTTACACCGTCCTAAGAATCAAACCCACGATCATTTAAAGTAAAACTGTGTGGGTTAAACGACTATTTCACCGAGACCGTTAAAGATAGAAGAATACATCCATATAAGTAAGTAATGGTATTACAGTTACTTTAAAAAGAATAACAAACCACAAACCTTCTGTCCAGTTTTCTTCAATCGAAACTGTACTACGAGTGTATACAATCAGAACTGAACTATAGATGTAAGAAATTTACTTATGACTTTTTTCTTTTCAGAACCTAACAGACGCAGGATGAAGTACAACCAAGGAGTCCATTTTTATTTGCTTTAAATAGTTTCGTTTCTGTTTTTTCAGCTTTACATCGCAAAGAGAGATTTAGATATAAATAGATCGAGGAAAATATTATACGTGTACTTAGTGGACTTACAAAGTTGCTTAAATCTTGTTAAGAAATGAAGTTTCTATAATGGAATCTCAGATAGCGGATTAGAAATTTCGACATTTTGACAGAACAGATATCAATTGCGAATTTCAAATTCCATTATTGGTGTCGATTGACATTTTACAGATTTATGGAGATTTAGAAAATTAATTTGAAGTCAGTTCAATTCAAGATAATGTATTTGGAAATTTGATGACATTTTCTGATTGACATAAAGTGGCGTTATAATATAGGTATGTATAGCGTAGAAGGTGAATGAGTCTCTAGCACACCTGGATGGTAATTGATTACCGCCGCCAATGATCACTCGCAGTACCAGGGGAATTGCAAGTGAGTTACCGGCCTTTTAGGAATATGCAAAGGATCAGACGGCTCCCTTCACACATATTATATTAGTCTAGAATATTCGAGATTATAAGTATTATCATCAATACGGAAACAAAAACAGGAGTAGGTTAAAGAAAACAGTTAAAGTTCGTAACAACTATCAACTAACCGCGAGTAGAACACCACCGTGTAGACCGCAGGCAATAAAGTTTTAATAAAGAAATAATTAACAGCAAATTCTTTACCTTAAGTATTAAATTCATCAGCACAAATACAAAAGTACTACATAGTTCAAGTCCTATTTTTCCTAAATCTAATATTTTAAAGAGCAACTGTACTTTTGTATCTGCAACGAACTCAATAGATATTGGACCTGTTTTTTTTTAAATAATATAATAATAACAGACGTTTTCAGATCACGACAAGATCTATTTATACTATTACATTATTAAGAATAACTCTAAAACTCTTAATCAGATCTTGATCAAATTTATGTCAGACTACTTAAGTAGCACCGACTTTCAGATATTCTGAAGTGAAAGCACATAAAAAAATACACTTCTTTCACTCACTCACTTTATAAAAGGTTTGAAGTCTTAAAATATAACAGAAGCACGGATTTATTGACGTCCCTGTCTTAGAATTGTGTACAAGGAGTCCTATACTAACAAAGCCAAAGATCAACTCACTCACAAAGCGAATTATGAGATCGGTTCATGTACTGCGTTTTTCTAAAAGGATAGCAAATAAATTCTCTAGTTGAGTGATATTAGAATACAATATTAAAGACTATTGGTGCCCTACTTCATATACGCATATGAAATAGGGCATTTTGGACATTGCTATTGACTAATGGTAATCAAACGACAACTATAAATAATCAAAGTATTAGTACCACGCCATTATTATATTAAGAAATTTAATGTACAATATAGTAGGCAGTTATATTTTTAGCCTATAACATATATTTAATTAGTATAAAATTTTCACTGAATACGTTATTCAGTGAAAATTTTATACTAATTACTACAGTAGATTTTACTTGAAATCTAAAAACCACACGAGACAATTATCACGAATTTACGATTAATGTATGTGTAAGAAGATTAAATGTTCTTAAAAAACGGTTGTAAAATACTGATAAAGGTAATAATAAGACCGGCTTTTTTAATGCACTTTCAAACACACTGTGTATTCTATGCATAATAATATTCTGTTTTTATTAATATCAAAGTAAGCCTGTATTAATATTGTATAAAGCGATAATTAGAAAAAAGAAAATAACATTTTCAAGTTCAAAATTCTTTATTTAGGTATAACAATTTTTAATTTTTCCATATACATGATGAAACCTCCTTTTAAGCAGTTTATATATCTAATTTGTAAACAAACATTGAAAATAAATATATAGTATATTGACGCGACTACTATCTACTAGATGGAGTGGTCGGAAGCATTGTCAACTGTCAACATCGTGCTGAACGCAACAGTTTATAGTTCCCATTGAATGATATTTGCAACATATTGAAGAATGTGTGTATTCAATGTGATAGGTTGCCCCACTAGCACATTGGATTCTGTTAGACAGGAGAATCACTGGCAGTTGTGTATATTCGTTTATCGATATTTAAAATATGAATATTCTTTTTATATATTGTTTTGTTATACATTTCTATCACTGCGCTCTGCTTTAGTAAAACATCTAAAAAGCATATCTCTTTTTTAATATTTATTACCTAGTTTCTCAAATTAATTTGGTTTGTTATCGATGTTATTATTCTTACTAGAGCGGGATCTCTATACAATGCTTCTATAAAGCTGGAATTATTGTACATTGCAAAAGAGGACTCATATGGTCAAAAGTGACATACAAAATAAATAATATTTATAAAAGGTATGGTGGGCAAACTGCAAGCAACAATTATTAGAATAGTAATTATTTATAGTATAAAAATTTTTATTATTAAATTTAAACTAAATAAACTTTTATACATTCGAACATCTTTACTACATCTTACTAATGCGCGTTGGTTTGTATTGGTTAACACTTAGCGGCTTCTAATACAAAACTGACGACCTCGGTAGTCTAGCGGTTTAGCATATCGCTTTACTTTCAATGGTCACAGGTTCGATTTCTCGCACGGTGCAAACATTTGTATTCATAAGTATTGCTGTTTGTATTGGTCTGGGTATTTCCTATGCATATTATGTACGTATTTACAAAAAAATATATCGAAGTATTTATATCAGTTGTCTAATATCCATAACACAAGCTCTGTTTACCGTGGGACTAGATGACACTGTGTTAATTGTCCAGGGTTATTTATTTATTACTATTATTATTAGACATTTTATAATTAGACGTAAATTTTTCAAACCGGCCATTCACTAACTGTAAAACTGCGTGAAGTCGCGTGTGAAAACTAGTACGTATATTTCAACACTCTTAAATGACTGCCATCTCATTATCTAACTAATGCCTCGTATCGGCAGTACCAGTGTGGACTTGAAAATAGTCATTTCACGCTAGAACTAACCAATTGCCTATTCTCTCTATCGCCTCGTGCAGGAGCGTTTGAAACGGTAAAAAACTTGAGTGAGTTACTAAATAATTCTGTGGTAAACTTTAAATTGTATCACTCAATTAGTTAAATTTAGTATAGTTAATAATAAGTAATAGTAACCAGAAATTAAAATTAAATAAAAGAAATATATATATATATATATATATATATATTTCTGGTCGTATTCTATGTATGTACTATGTATCTTATATACATATCTATATAGTATATATAGAATACACTACAACAACAAAAATGAGTCTTAATAGTAACAAACAGATGTAATAAATATATAATTTAAGATGAGATAATACTTGATTAATTCGATAATTCCTTTCTTTATCGATTTCTGTATCGATGTTTTGATAAATTGTACAAACTATGATAAATTAAAAAAATTAAATGACTTATACCTATATTTTTTACCTTAATGAAAACAACATTAAAAGTTGCATCTCACTATATTTATCATTAACATGAACCTACATAGCTTACCATATATTTCAGATCAACGCGACGGTTAAATGCCGGTAGAGAATTCCATTAGGCATTATGTCCGCCATGTGTAGAATTTTGTTTACAAAATAAATAAATAAATAAATAAATATAAAATGCTAAGTGAACATATTTTGAACATTATTTTATATAAAAAAAAATGTAAATCCTATGAGAAAAATTCTTAGATGAGCTATTGCTGTCTTATTGGACCATATGATTCCTCAAAGCATAATAAGTAGATCATTTACTATCACGTTTGCTAAAAATACCAAACGCTCCACAAGTGATATCCAAGTCAGGTCACGAGCACTATCAGAGAGTTTCGTGCCACCGACTCCAACGCGTTTGTGAGTTTAAAACGACTCGGATGCACCCTTAGGAATTATATAATGACCTGTTCAAAAATGTATTTCCTTTCAAATATTATCCAGCTTCACTAGGAGTGGGGCACGTACAGAAGATAGTGGTTAGATTTCAACTTACAAACATTATACATTTATAGTTCTGTATATATTTCAACAAAGATTGTAATCTGTAGAATAGTTTTATAAATAATAAAATAGTACATTTTTAAGCAACGGCAATGGTAAACAAGCTGACATGACAGCGCACTTGATGGAAAGTGGCAGCTATTTGCTGTATACACAGTTAAAGGAAAGATATAGCAGAAAAAGAGCACCACGAATAGTACGTATATGAATATATATTATCAATTATGTATGTATGTATATACATGAATCGCACAACGGACATCACATTATCATATGACGCCCGAGTTACCTAGCATGCGTTGTCATTTCGGAGGACTAACAAGTCATGCTTCTGTATACAGTAATACAATAATAATCCTGCTGTATCATCCTGCAACGATGTACTCGTATATATGCGACACTTGTTACTATTTCATAAATTCAAATTCAAAAATCATTTATTCATGTAGGACATTTTAGCCGCTTATGAACGTCAAGTTTTTACATTATAATGTTTTTTCCCTACCGTCCAGTTCGGTATATAGATCCAATTGAGAAGAACTGGCAAGAAACTCTATTGACTTACTTTTTTTTTTAAAGCCAGTTTATTTACAATGTATAAGTATTTATATAGGTGTCTATATCTAACATTAAATGAAAATCCCGTACATGAAAACTATTGCCATGCACGCTCGTCATTCAAGTAATCGTTTATTGAGTAATAGGCCTTGCTCAGTAAATATGATTTAACATAAGGGTGATATAAATAAATTTGTAAAACAATTTAAATGATAATAATAAGATTTCTATTTCTGTTATTTTCAATGTATGTTAGTAATTCAGATATATGGGCCAATGTTGTTATAATATAATAATTACTGAACATTTTACAAATTAATGCTTAAAACAATGAAAATGAACTTATATTACAATGAAAAGGTAAACTTTAATTATTATGTTAGTGTATTCAATGTAACTTATATACCTATTCTGCTATAATTTTAATACGTATTATAAAATAATAGACATTAACAAGCTGACCCGATAAACGTTGTTTTGCCACATTAATTAATCAGTTACCGTAGTAAATTAAATAATAGGGGTTGATGGCAGAATGCTGATATTTTAGGGTTGATTGTATTCAAATAAAATTTCTTTGAATAACCCTAATTACTTAATAGTTAGAAAAAAATTAGGTCTTATTCATTTCATAAGAATCGGTCAAACTGTTTCGAAAGATGTTAGAAGCACTGTGATGCGACAATTTTATATAGCTAGTGTATACAGGGACATATTTCTAGTATTATGTTTGCCACACTTTAAATATCGTAAAATATAAGAGATGTTATCATCTTTTATACATTTATAGTTATCATGTTTATACATGTCTTGTCCGGAAAATAATTTAATATGAATATGAAATATTGGGAGATCGTTCTTTGTTTTTAACTGACCAATGTGTAGTTGATAGTAATTTAAAGAAGTGCTTATCTCACATAAGATAACCTCTTCTTGTTTTTTTTGGATTTTAGGTATATATGTGACTAAAATGACGAACAAACAAATAATCCGCAAGCATGGCGAATTAATAATAAATGTAAACTTTCATCTCCTTTTTCAACCTCTTATATATATTTTTTTGGGAATAAAAAAACTGTAATTGTAATATCGTACTCGTATCAAATTTCAATAAGATCCATTGTCCGTACTGTCAGGAAAAGGTAACAAACCGATAGACATATTTCGAATTTATAATATTAGTATGGATGTATTAAATCTCGGCAAAGGCACAAGCAAAACCGATACTATAAAATAGGGGCACGTAGTTTCGCCGTTAGTTGCTAATGTTTTAGCAATTATTGTCATTTGCCTGTGTTTGGAGTTTCATTTCTGAATTCGTGGGAGCAGATGTTCATAATATCTATTTATTTTATACTTTCCTAGTAACATTTAGGTTAGTCATAAAAATTAAAAATTCTGATAATGTAAACTGACGTATAAACTATTGTATAAAGTTGCCTGCGTGTCATTCCTCTGCCTCCTACAGATTGCTCTATAAGCTGTATTTGAAGAATGAAAAGTATCAGTAAAATTACTAGGTATCGAGACATGACAGCTACTAAGTTGTATTCTGGAGTACTAACTCCAGAATGGTATCACATGGAGTGTATCCTAAGCTTGACGACATGATATTCCATGGTGGTGCACATGTTAGCAATTAGTTAGTCTTCAGCATGTTTGCCATTCCAGATAATTTTAATAAAAACATTTACGACGTTATTTTGAATTATTGATATATCTTGATATTCATTATTATGATTTGCGTGCATTCGCAGTGGCTTCCAACGTTAGAATGACGTACGTCGTTTATTGAGGAAAATTTCATGAGTAATAGATTTGGTAAACATTAAAATATTAAATTCTTTTAATTTGTGAGGTAATAGCATTCTATTAGGTTTTTCTTTTCAGGTCAACTTTTATATAATATTGGTAAAGTGTTGTTATAAATATTTGGAATAATTGTTTATAGCTGTGTGTATTATAAACATATTAGTAAGGACTATTCGAAGTTACCACAATATTTTGATCATACCAGTATATTTTTATAGTCAATATAGGATACACTTTTTAATTTTCGCTAGTCTTAATTAAAATACAATTATGTTAAGTGGATTCAACAAAAACTTCATTAATATCATACCTACCAATTATTTGTAACATGAACTAACTTTAGTAAATTTGAGTGAAAATGTTTTATAGAATATTCAATTTGAAATATTAAAATAAAAATAAGGCGAGTGAAATAATTTTATTATTTCTCCCGCCGCAATATGTATTTTCGTGATAATATCAAAAAATATTGAACGGATTTTCAAACAGTTTTTATCCATTAACAGACTGATTTCTGAAGAAGGTTAAGGTGCATAACTCATTAAGTTTTTAAGCAAATTAATATAATGAACCATACAAAGTTGGGCGACACTAGCTAATTATAATTTGTATAATTATAAAATATAAAAACATAACATACATAGGACATAACTACCAATAAATACAGATTAAAAACTGTTAGACCTATAATGAGAATCACTGGCAGTCTATATATTCGTATATCTCAAATATATATATTATATTTAAAATATGAGAGTTCTTTTTATACATTTGTTTTTATATCACTTATGTCACTGCGCTTCGCTATAATAAACGTTTCTACAAGCATCTTTATAATTTTCATTCATTATTACTAAAACTAGATTTTGTACAAATCCTACCCCTGTCTAACCCATTTCTGGGGTCAAAAGGCTAGAATGGTAGTTAGAAGAGAAATTACAGTGAAATTACATAGTTTGGAGGCGCGGAACTTTAGTCATCCGAAAAAGGAACGTAAAACCCGTGCGACCACACATAATGAGGATGTCTGTGGTGATACCGGGTTGGTTCCAATAACATAAAAAATAACGTCGTTGATTTGAATTTCATTAATACTTATCTAATTTCTTACCTAATTGATGGATATTTATACATCTAATAGGATTGTATAGAAAATCTTACATGAACCAAACAATACTTCACCATTTACGATTGCGATAACAAATAGCATAGGAATGTTCGCAAATCGCCTCCTTTGTTACCTAATTCGAAGCTTATGTCTCGAACGCAGCTGTGCTCAATTTATTGCTTAACCTTTCCTTTACGGATTGAATTGAAGACAATAAATTATACTTCAAACCCAAATAAGGCCCGTAAGTTACGATCCTCGCAAATACCGGCCCTAATGGTCGATCAGTCCAGATAGATTAGATAGCTTCGCGGCGAAAAACAAATGGTGCTGTCCCTTTTGCTCGGTATGGAATAGTGTGTGTGTCTCGCTCATTTACCACCGGAATATCAGTTTCAGCGATATGTTAGCAGGGAAACTTTTAGCTAATTTCGTCGGATAGGGAGGGGAAGGGTAACTTTTATTAGTTATTTGTTAATATTAATAGTGTAGCAAAAAGAAAATTCGTTTAAACGGAAATTTGTAGGTTTCTACTATTTTGGGATTAAATCACGCCTCCTATGTTCATATGATTCTCGTTCGATCTCGTACGATACAATCATTTGTATTTTAAAGTATGAATGTTTGTATTACTGTTGGTGTTGATGTTTATTATTTACGTATTTATAAAAAATGTATTTTATTATTTCTATGTTGTCAAGTGCCCATATCAAGCTATACATAGTTTAGATCTAGATATAACTGTGTTTGTGTGTGTGTGTGTGTGGTCGTATATTGTCGAGAGACGTTTATTTAAATTTAATTATGGAATATCATTGTGTTTGTTTTTAATTATACCCGACTTACACCATGACCCTGACATATTTTTATTGTATATAAAAATTCTTTCTGATTGACTCTGTGACAGCATGGCTGGAAACACCAATAACAAATCAAAGTAATCCGAGAGAAGAAGAAACTAATCAAAAGAGCAACACGCAAGATTCTTACTCATTCTTCTTAAATAATTTTCTATTCTATTCTATTCTAATGTAAGTAGCTAAGGTGGAAATAATGCTAGCGAAATGTGGACTAGATTTGCTAATAGGTGCTGGGAGGCCGTGACATCATAAAACAACAGACGTCGCTGTTGTTATCCAATTTGACATGATTTTTCTATTAGAACCACATTGTGACGTCATCGTCTTTAGAGGGAACATGCCATTTGATTTGGAACATGTGATATATATTTTTGAAATAACTAACAATGCGTATTATGTGGAACATTAAATGAAGATTATTTGCAAGGAAACTAGTATATTCCTACGAATAAGGCAATAGTTGCCATTACTAAAAATCGCGTTCATATTTAGTTCTAATAAAATAGGGAATTTTATTAGAACTAAACAATCTTGATTTATTTCTGGTGAATTCGCCATAATAAGCTAAATAAGCTATTATAATATGAGCATGAAGTAAGGACGATGGATGAATTGTGAAATAAAAGCTAATAAAGAGAGACTGTGATTTATATAATGTTTTATTAATTAATTTATTAAAAGTTGTATGTTTAAATTAGTTGTTCAATGCGATGACGAGATACTAAAAAAAGAGAGTTTAACTCTTAGTTCCTTGTTAAACTCTATACCTTAGTTAATAACTTAATATACCTTACCTATCTTTAAGAAAATTATAATAGTTCTCAATATTTTTTTAAGTGGTTGGCAAATTGTTGATACAACTATATCTAACATAAAATAATTCTAATCCATTAAAAAAAATATACCTTGACAAAACATCTAAATATGACTGCGTTAGATCGAACACAAACGATTTATAGTACGACCCTTCTAAGTAAATAGACTTGTCCAGGACAAGTCGTGACTTCAGCACCGAAGATCAGTCCGTTCTCGATCCGTGTCAAATGGGACGAACCGTGAATGTGGACATTTGCCTTTAGATATAACATGATTGAATTGCGTTCTCGATTTCATGGTTGGTATGTAAATATAGGCTGAGCGAGATTTTACTAAAAATATCGCATTTTCTCCGTATATGCATAGATAGATAGATAAGAATTATTATTCGCATCTTAGTATACACATATAGCCTTAATTACAAATAGTATACAATACAGATTATTTAAACAATGCAATACAATATGGATAATCCTGCATATGTGTGCCACAGTAATACAAAATAATATATACATACTTAGTGTGGAGAATCACTCAAGGAGCAAATTAATTTATATAATTTCTGCTAAGTTCTCGAGGCTAAATTACTATTTAAAAATAAAGAATATTTTAAACCAAAATAAAAAAAATCTATTAAACGACAATTGATTGAAGGTAATAATAACACCTACTTTTTAATTAATGAAGTTGGTAAAAATTATCAACTGTAAAAGATTAAAATCATTAAGTTTGCGATTTAGTTTAAATGAATTGCAATATTAACTCTACATTGAAGTTAAACTAAATTATACTGTGGATCTCAAAAACAATTAACAATTAATAAGTGAAATTAGCCTTAAATAATGATAAAACTATACATTTAGAGTATTCGAATGTACATGACAGTGTATAAAATATTACCATAATCTATTTAGAAATAATTTCCTAATACTTTATTTAGGTCGTACATAATTATTCCAATAAATTTATACTGATAATAATAATATTCGTATTCATACGTAAAAAAAGTCGTATCTGCAATAAAAAATCAACAACAATAACAATGAATATGATGTAAATATAATACTCAACAAAGGAAAACGGCCAAATCATGGAAACGCCATTATCAAAGAGGGGATATCAGAAAATACATGAAACGGATATTTACAGGCACATTTGTTAATGACATTGCTTAAATCTTTCTGTTTTGTAAGCTGATGTTGGGTTTTTATTGTGACTGCTACGTGAATATAATGATATGAAGAAAATTGGTATAAAATCGTCATATTTATTTATTGAAACTTGAATGCACAAATATAATATATATGTAAATGTACATCTGGAGAACTTAACACCTAAAGGCGTTCTTTACCAGTCATAAGGCAAACTGAGAAATTAGTAAGATTTGAGTTTAGAACATGTAGTACATACTTACACATAATACATACATATATTATATATATATATATAACTTATATATTATATCGCTTGCTTTGTAACCTGTGTTTTGGTTTGAAAGTAGCAGTGAATTTTCAAGGCACGCGGGCGTGATACTTTCGTCGTCAGAAATGACAATGTTCAACAACTAAATATTTTTTTGCAGTAAGTGACATTCGCCGCTTTATGTTTTTATTTAACTGAAATGCTAAACATGTTTACCATTACAGTTAAATAAAAACATAAACTAAATGCTAAGGGTCAATCGTTAGCCATGTGTATAAAGGATTGGTTACATGATTAATAATCATTAAGCTAACTATCTAATCGAATTGGAATCGCATTGATTAAAAATCCTTACATAGATAAATGATTACTTTCTGAAAATATTTGTTTAATAGACTGGCAATCAAGCTGACGGTCAATCTAGTGGTAAGTGGCAAGTGTATGCTATACAGATCGCCACAAAAATCACCTCATCTATAAATACCATGTAATTTCACTCCTATGTCTCACATAAAATGAAACACAGCTTAAAATGAAGTTAGATAGAGATACAGGTAACTACGCAGATGTTGTACAAAGCTATTCTTGCTAAAATTGATCAACAAACGGATGAAACAGATGACATAATCATTTTAAACTTACATCATATAATGTAATAATAATTATAAACTGACTGATGTTTTACAAAAAGGTTTAATACTATGATGATGACAAGTACATGTGATGAATTATCAACAGGTTGACTGACGAGATCGATTTGGTATCATATCAAAATCACATTGAGTAAATGACATCAAATGGATGGTGCTCTTCACAAAATCATCCTTACTAATATTATAAATGCGAAAGTAACTCTGTCTGTCTGTCTTTTTTCGGCCGTTGTTGAAGATTTATACGGAAGGTGCTCTTCACAAAATCATATACATATATTTTGAACATATCATACTCAAGAAAACCATTTAACATCTTTTTTTTTTATTTAGAATCAGTTACATCAAGTATCACTTGGTGATATTTAATAATTGATGAGTTTGATTAAATTTGATCAAATACTTTACAAATCCTAGGATTGAAACTGATTAATACTATTAGGCTTTTGATGTTTGAAATTTAAGCACATAATCTTGTCAATCCGAGCACTAATAAATTAATAGAGTTCAATTTAAATTTCACTTTATATATGTAAATGGAATAGGAAATAAGCTGATGGCACATCTGTTTTTTACTCTGATTTGGATTACATTTTTATGTAAATACAAACATGCTATCTGCTCACCTGTTGATAGGTATCCTTCTATGTACACCAATAACATTAAATACACCAATCTTACATAAAAATGCAATGTTTGCTTAAGGGGGTAAAATAAAATAGGGGATGCAAATTTTTTGTAAAATCGATAATAGACTTATTTTTGAGAAAATATATATACATATTGTACTTGTACATATGTTAAATACATATATACATTAATTTATAAATATAAAATATAATTATTATAATTTTTTTATAATTATATTAAATTATAATAAAATTTGAATGTGAAAAAAGGATTTAGGGGGTTGCAATGGTACGCTGTATTCGTATTTTTTAAAACTAGAAGTTTGAGACTCATTTTTAGACATTCAACTTAGGGGGAGGGGGGTAGTAAAATAAAATAGGGAATGAAAGTTAATGGTTGTCTAGAACGATTAAACTTTTTTCTTTGTCTTTTTAGAGTTAGTTTATTAAATAACAGTAACTTTGTCTGTCTGTTTGTCTCGCTTACACGCCAAAATATTGAACCGATTTAAATTGAAATTTGAAACAGACATAGTAGACTAGATTGAGAAAGGGGTTACTTTTTAATGTGAAAAAGGGTTGCAAGAGGATTGAAAGGGTGCAGGTCATATAGATGTATCGTCATGTTTAAACTTGAAATTTATTTTTTAGCCTATTAATTAAATATTTATTCTTATTTCTTATCATTTTTGAAGCTAAAACG
Source organism: Achroia grisella (assembly GCF_030625045.1). Classification (NCBI taxonomy): domain Eukaryota; kingdom Metazoa; phylum Arthropoda; class Insecta; order Lepidoptera; family Pyralidae; genus Achroia; species Achroia grisella. The sequence goes on from NW_026712999.1 coordinate 1,861,049, forward strand.
ATGAAACTTATTTATTTGACTTATATTTGTTAATTGAGTTAAATATTTTTTCATTATTTATCCATGAACGGTATATATGAATCATTCAAGAAAACCATTTAACATCTTTTTTTTTTTTATTTGGAATCAGTTACATCAAGTATCACTTGATAATTGGTGAGTTTTATTAAATTTGTACTTTACAAAGCTAGGATTGAAAGATTAATACTATTAGGCTTTTGATGAAAGGCACATAATGTCAATCCGAGCACTAAGAAATTAATGTAGTTCTAATTTAAATTTCGCTTTATATATGTAAATGGAATAGTAAATAAGCTGATGGCACATCTGTTTTTTACTCTGATTTGGATTACATTTTTATGTAAATACAAACATGCTGCTCTGTTGATAGGTAAGTGGCGATAATTGAGAAAATATATATACATAAACTTGTACATATGATAAATACATATATACATTATTTTATAAATATAAAATATATTATAAAATTTTTATAATTATATTAAATTATAATAAAATTTAAATTTTATATTAATAGGTTGTATTAGTATTAAATTCCTTTTTAAACCCATTGTGTACATCCACGCTTAATTTTAATTTATGTTCTTAAGTGCATATAAATCAGTCTTATACCTTATTTTAAATTTCTTGGATGTGGATGTATTTATACCTATTTCTTTCTCAAATATATTTCCTTGAATTTACTTTTAATTTATGTGCAATAAATCATCAAAAAAACATTTAGTTACCTACCTACTCAGACGTCTTTGTAGAAACTCGGGAATTATATAAATTATCAAGTCAATATTAAAATTAATAAATTAAAAGGATACCTTACGTCAATATGTAATATATTATTTCCACTGCTCTCATGTTACAGTCGTGCTAAGTCGGAGGCTTTCGAGAGGCTTCAAAACTGACAATTTGTCACTACCCAACTAACATTGAGACCGAGTGGTGGATTAAAGGGGGTCCATGCAGCCACAACTACTGTTTCAGTTGTTGGTAACAATATCCATGAACGGTATATATGAATATTATAAACGCAAGAGTTTGTATCGATAGATTGATGGATGGATGTTACTCTTTGACGCAAAAACTACTCAAAGTTATTGAATTAAACTTTACAATAACTATATTATTTAAACATAAGAATGGCACAGGCATAAATTTCATGTGGATGAATTATAATCTATATATGTATACTACTATAATAAAAAGTAAAATGTTTTTTTTTGTTTTCGTATTTTTGCATTTTGCAAAATTCGCATTTATAATATCAGTAGAGTGTTCGTTATCTACCCTCGACCAAGTCAACTATATTCGAACTTGTGATACAATATATCTTTATGTAAAATTTTATATGATATATTTAGTCATGTCATTATGAAATATAGGTAATAAATGAAAATCTGGCTTAAAAAGCAATTAAATAAAGATTATATGAAAATTTTAAAATGATGAAAAATGAAATAAAAATATCTAGAAGATAAAATGTATTCTTTTAAAATATAAATAACTCTTTGTCTTTTAAAGAAATAGTTCTTAATGAAATATTGAAAATTCGCCGACGAGACTTATTGCGAAATTTTTCCAAGATACTTTACAAAAACAATTAGATGGCCCATTAGATAAAATATTATTCTATACGTTCTTGGAATACTGAGTTGTTTACCATTTTATGTACGAAGATTATACATAAAACGAACAAATTAAAATAATACATTCTCAGAACATCATTGTTAGTTACGAAAGCAAATAAAATGTTCAAAAAGTTTTAAGACTTATGAATACACTGAGAGAATAGCTCTAATCCGTTTTATGATGAGAATCTAGACAGATGTTATTATTTATCTTAATAAACTGTATTCCTTATTTCTTGCTATTTATATGTAGATCAACATCTGCCTTTACACGTTCATTCACGCGGTAAAGAATGAGCATAAAAATCTAGATGAACAGAACGAGAACGACTGTGTGCATCGGTGATTCACACATTGCCGTGTGCATGCTTGCATGGATGCTTCAGCGCCTTCTTAAAATAATTACTTATCATTGCAAATGGCGGACATCTGAATATGGAGCAAAGACATAATTATAGAGTTATTAATCATTTATGAATCTTAAAAATGCCTTCGGGTAATAAAGTATGTGTAATATATTTTTTTTAGAGAAAGTGTAACGAATGTGTTAGGAATGAGTCTTAAAAATAGATTAAAATTACGATAGGGCGCGCAGTTATTCAAGTGATAGAGAACGAACGTGCGTAGTGATAGAACGTGTCGTGTAAAGGCAGTTAATAGTTGAACATATTAAATTTTATTCTGGCTCTTGTCTATTGAAGATACTATCATCTAATTATCCATCCTAATATTATATGTATTCTATCTAAGTCTAAGTCTAATTTATTGCCTATCTAAGCCTATTTATTACCTTTTAATGATTAAATGGCTCTTCGATTGATGTGAAACGATTCTGTCTACTATGATACGAAATGAGCGAAAGTTATGAAAACAGTGACAAATATAGAGCGTAGTATTCTAAAAAAATGTATTTATTACACACATATACTCGTATGTATATTCACATGAACACACTTGATATTATACGCAGTCTTTATAAAGTTTACAATCTTCTCCACTTACGACGCCTAAGAGAATCACCTAGAACAAACTCAAAAAATAATTGGGAAATTCTCAAATTATTAATTTACAGGTTACTTTTCTGCACAAATATTTTGCCTCGCCTAATTAAACAACTTGATAAAAATAACCCTTTTTATATTAAGAAGACAAACAATACCGTAATAATTGAATCTTTCTCTTTACTGGGAAAGATTTGATGTAAGCAGTATAATAAAAACCATAAAAACATTCCGGTTTTTTTGCAATCGAGCTGACTACTCGTCAACGATTAATTTGTCTCTCTACTATCGACTATATACATACATGATCAGCTCCACTAACATTACACCAGCCTATCAACCTTGGTAAAATCTTGAGATCCTCAGAAGTTATCTTATAGATGCAGGATGCACATCGACGCGGTAGATAATACTATTTGAAGGTCTGTTAGTCTGTGGTAGAGGTAACACGTGTAATGATAGAAATTGCCTCTTCAAGGACGGCGATGATGCATAGTAACAGTTGCGGCGGAAACAAATTGTTTGCTAGCGATTACACGAGCCGTCAGAGATAAGTCTGCGAAGGACGAAAGTCCAATAGTGGCACGTGTAAGATGTACTTGTATACTGATACATACTTAACAAGTTACTTTCCGTGACTAAACACGCTATTTTTTTTCGAACTATTCTAATGCTGTTGGCCACAGTTGGCCTTTACAGCTTCACCAAACGATAGGAGGCGAGTACAGATGGAATTCCAAACCCGCGGAAATGAACTTATGGAGCAGCCGAACGCCTACTCCTGCTGACGGGTACGACTTTAGTCTGACGGCATCGCTAGAGTTTCGAACCTGGATCAGGCCGTCGTAATTTCGATCCCTGTTTGAATTTGACAAAGGATATTGGAATATAGATTTTACATTATGAAATTATTATACACATGTCCTTTCATAACGTAAAATCTATATTCCACATTTCAACTTTCTAGGATTAGCACTTTCAGTTATGCGCTGATTCAAGACTACCAGAGGTGTGAGAGAGTGTACTGCAAAACCTCATGTGCGTTGGTCTCTCCTCTTTCAATTGCTACGCAGCTTGCTTTATAAACTGAGTTTTAGTTGTAGGATCCTAATTTGAATTTACAGGATTAGAGGATTAAGATGTAATGTATGTATGTATATGTAGTGATGATACATCTTAATCCTCTGAACTGACAACGCATAAGTCACATGTTACCGTTATGTCCGTAGTGCTGTTCATGTATCCATGTGACGACGACTGCTTAATGTCAAGTAGGAAATTAGTTTGCTATTCCAATTATAATAAAAAAAAGAACTAAAGATTATATACATATAGAAAAAATCGAAAAATGTATTCTGAACTAAAAGTTAATAACATTTTGAATCAATTCACAATTAATACAAATGAACAACAAGAGAGACACCACGCTCCATTTATCAAAATATCCTTTCGGGAATAAAATGGTGAAAAGAGAATTTATGTTTTGAGTTTAATCAATTAATTATTTCCTTAATTGAAAGAGGGCTGTTTCTTTCAGATATAATTTTGTTATTTGGATTTATTTGAAGCGTTCATCCAAAGCTGATAGCAGTGACTAAATGGCTTGATGTAGTATAAAAAGTTAATATTAATAAATTGGTTATTATTTTAACTGTTATTACTGTAACGGGGTCACTTAAATATACAATAAATTTAAATATTTATAACTAAGAATAATATTTATATATGATATGACTATCACATTCATAAAAATAAGTTGTGTTCTTTTTTATAAAGCTCGACCTGATATATTATATACCTACCTATTATTTCAAAACAGGGAATAAAATCGTATCAATCCTAATACACAGTACAGTACAATACAGTACCTAATAAATAATGAGTAAATACGAGGTATAGGAGTAATGTCTAAGTATATATGAAAACCAATCACATTACAGGCATCAGAGATTTCAGGCAGTTTTTCGTCTAATTTTTGTTGCCAAAAAAGGATAATTTCATCAGAAGCCGTTTACAGTGAATGAGTATCTTCTTTTTAAAGTGAAAAAGAAGAACCAATTTTAATCTTGTTATTTTATAGAATTGAATTATTGATGTATTGGTATTGTGTTAATTTTGTTAAGCTTAAAGATGGTTTTTGTATAAATATCTTTTTGTATTTAAATACTTTTATAAATTAAAGTAATTATTATTACACGTTTATTTATTTTTAGATCAGTACTGAAAAGGGTCAATTTGATTACCTTTGATACACGTCTGTCGAATTAGATTGATGAAAACATTAAAAAAATATTTGGAAAGAAAATTAATTGAAAAAAAACTTTCAATTTTGCTATGCGAAAACATACTCTTTACTTATCTTTGTGATAACTGGAATGGAAAATTAGTTGATAACCCATATAATATTAAGTATTCAACCGACCCCTATACTAGGTACAAAAATATATGCAGATCTTTGACCGAATTATACAACTATAAGACAATAAAAGTTGGTACACAGTAAATACGCCACTAATGTCATTTGTTAGATTGAGACAATTTGAAATGGCACATTAGAGCATAGTCGCGACAAAATGTTGTAATATAAAATAATATATATGGATAACAACAACTAAACATTAAAATTAATAGTGAAACGAGTAGGAGAAAAGTTCTCAAACTACTCCCAAGGGACGCCGGACTGTTATAAATTTACAATCATGCAATTTCAGTTTCACTAAATAGTTTCAAATACTAACGTAAATACATATAATAAAAATGTAGCTGATGGTTATCTATATAGAAAAGACATTTGAGAAAAACTATTATTGAAGGACTGCATTAACGTAATATGTATACAAAGCAATTGTTTTAGATTTTTATTACACCTGTGCATTTATGCACTAATCTCTGAAAGGACTTAATTGATGTGTGTGCTATTTCCACTATATAAGTGATGGAATTCCCTTGGAATATAGTATTTGTTATATTACAAATAGTTTACAAACAAACGTGTTATAAACTATTTTTCTATATGGCATGTTTCATAAGGTACTCGCAAGCTTATGTATACATGATATAATTGATCAAAAGATATCACTGCACCACGCATTGTTGAATGGTAGAAAATCCGGCAAGGTGTTAAGTCCACCATATGTACTTTTATTACGTGCATTAAAGTTATTAACGATCAACATATTAAAATCACAAATACGTACTTATTAAACATACATTGCGTCGATAAATTTTTTTTTCTATTTAAATATTGAGGACTTGATGAATTAAATAAAGTGGGTGAACCATTGAAGTCTAATTATCAAAAAGTCGTAATTTTTAATAACAAGTCTTTCAAGAAGTATGGCGTTTGATGATCCACCTACCTTATAAGGTATTTACGTATTCGTCAAGTCCTCGTTAAATACAAGACTTTTATATCGTTTAATTAGAGCCCGATTTAATTAGAAAAATGTAAAAAATAGAGGCATTCTAAAACCCTCACCATCTAAATTATAATTTTACCATACGTCAATTCTAAGAATTATTGAAACAATTAAATGACCTTTCAGTGAATAAATAAAATAAGACAAATTAACATTAACAAGTAAATCTACTTTTTAAACAAAGAAATCTTTACTAAGACACTTCTTACCAAAATTGTTTGGATAATTAAAGTGACAAAGTTACATACATATAATAGACATACATACTCGTGGAACCACTGTATATCACGTCACTCTTAATTTAAGACTTTCATAAAGTTCGTTTAACGCGGTCTCTTAACAAAACTGACGTCGACATATTAAGTTACCCGACACGTCCCACCTTTCTTTCCGGCGCTTAGTAGCCTCCGTTAGTCTGTATGTCTTGTTTCAAGATTGTTCATATATATTTTTATTATATATCTGTAATTATATGCTGGATTTATAATATAAATGCATCGCGCCACAACCACCAAATTAATAGGTTTAAGTGATGGCAATGGGCTCGCCTTTTACCACGTTGCTTATCCCGCTAAACTTAGACTGTATTATGGATACTAAACACTTGATATAGATATTTTAAAAACTTTTTTGTTAATACATTCATAATATTACTCATGAATGTAAATGTACCCTTAAAGGGTACGAGAAATCTAATCCGGAACCATAGAAAGTAAGGGGGTATGCTATTCCGATTGCCCACCAAGTTTGTCGCATGAAAATGTGGGCATATCAAGTATTGTATCGTAAATTTCTGAAGCTAGCTGTCCCGTCTTCTGTAAGAGTTGCTTAATAAATTTTATATCCAATTTTCTATGATAAACCAGCAATAACCTATTTCTATATTATTAGATATTTTAAAAACAAAATGGAAGAAATGTTACATAGTCGTTTCTAGTAATCTTTAAATGACTAGCCTACAAACATAATTCAATCACAAGTATGCCTAAGAAGCCAGCTTTCCGATGAACCTAACAATAAAAACTACATCAGTACATCGCGCCAAAATTCATGCTAACATCACAAATCAGTGTGTAGCTACCCTACTTTCCATAAGAACACAGGCCGTGAGAAACAAACATCTGTGACCAGCGCTATGCTCAAAGAAAAATTGCCTTGGAATGAGTTATATGCAAATTTCTCGCGGCATTATCCAAGGTAACCATATGTTTGGAGTACAGCGAGAAGCAATGGAATTAAGATTTTTCATGGCGCCTCACCAATATTATGTCATGCGAAGGGTGAAATTAGATGCCTTGAAAGATTATCCTCGTTTGTTCTATGAACAAGTATGACTACTCATAACTTAATTCTTCGTTTACGTCATAGTGAAAATGGTAATGTTTAAATATAGAAACAATTCTCGGTGATGTAATAGTTTACACAGCGCTTTACTTCCGCTGATCGCGGGTTTGATTCCTAGCACGGTACAAATATTTACAGTAATGAGTATGATTGCTTGTACTGGTCTATAAAACACTTAGATGTTTTCCCGTATATTGTGTATATGTTTAATCAATTCAATTATCAATTATCTAGCACCTGTAACATAAGCTCTGTTTTGCTTGAAACTAGATGACGTTATGTAGATTGTCTAAGTATTTTATTATTATTATTAATTGTATAGAAAGACACTTGGGTATTTTATTAAGTAAAAAATGTACGGGTGATTCTCTTTCCAGTTAAAACAAATACGTTTTGATTATCTCTTATACAAATCATAATTAATACGTTAATAGAAACTGTTGCATTATTCTAAATACAGAATAATGCAACAGTTTTTATTCAACTTTATTATAACACTGTAAAAAGTCGACCGCAAAACAACTTCTTTGTTAAGCTGTGTTTCAGTTGGAGAGTGAGATATAGCTGTGAAATTACAGGTTACGAGAGCAAACATGATAGTCCTGAAAAGCTACGATGTGGTACTAGGGGCGTCACACACACATACACATGAGACGTAATATTCGTGGCCATCTTTATGTACATGGATATCAATTTCCACTTACTACCATGTAGATGGTCAGCTTATTTGCGATTCCAGTTACATAAAGTAACAAATTATAAAATTATTACTTACCTAAACTGCAGTACAAAAAAATTTATAAACTGTTTTTTATTTCCATATCCGTAAAAAAGCTGTATCACACGGCCACATTCAACCGAATTGATTCTCTATGTAGAGAGCACTGTACGTAAAAAAACAATAGAACGTTTAGAGAGCTCCCTAAAAATGTTTCAATGGGCGGTTTTTAACCTACTCTTTGAAAATTGGTCTCGACATACGCGGTTTTCATAGTACAATGAGGGTATAACAAATTCTGAAACAATTTTTTAAATAATTGACTAACTGGAAAATTGCTTTTTTATCTAATGGATAGTGGTAATTTTTAAAAATAAAAGAAACTAGCTCTATTACGTTGTTATTTATTCCTCACATCATATTGCTATTTCTGAGGACTAATGTATGCTTCCTATAATGTTTTTGTCATATCATATCCTGAACTCAGACAGCAGGATGATAAGATGCAAAAAGTAGAAAATATTTATCAATGTAATTGCCGATGGTAAACGTTAAGCGTCACTAATATACATGATAGCACTAGAGATATCAGTTCATCATGTGATACCTGTGATACCACTAACAAGTTGCCATTTCAGAGGACTAAGATATCATAACTTTTATTATGTAATTTCACAACCTAATCTGCACCCAACTGAAACTGAAACACAGCTTTCTGAGCAAGCTATTTGGCGGCCGAAATAGGCCAGACCGAAAAACCGCAGACGACTTATTATAATCTACCTGAATTTAAAATTCGAACATTAAAACAAATATTACAATATATTTTATTTGACTATAAAAAAACGTAATAAACCACAATGAAAGTGCACGTGTAGTACAAAAATAAAACGGGTTAAGTAACCGGCGTAACTCGCAGAGTCAGGACAAAAGTAATTACAAACGCTAGTACTGCCAACAGTCGTCGGGCGGCACGTCCATTCATTAATATGCTAATGCTGTTCCGGGCGCACCATCGAATTCCGGCATTACCGGAAAAAGAACCGGGCGAAAGGACCCGCAAAAAACCGGTAACTGCACTTTATTTTGATACTACTTGTACGGGCCTAATTCATTTTCTTTGTTTGAGACCACCGCTGTTGAATCGTTCTTATACACGCAAATATGTATATATGAACGAGAAGATACATAAATAGAAGTACATATTTTGCTGTAACACCAAAATAATTTATCCCAAATAGAAATAAAAATTAATACATTGCAAACCAGAAAATAAAATTATAAAAGAGATTTGAGATCTGACCCACGCCACAATTTACATAATATCTTTTTAAATTATAGCCTATAGTGTTATTCTGATGTATGATGATGTATTGTAAAGTTTCATCAAAAACCGTTTATTAGTTTTTGCATAAAACAGTAACAAACATCCATCGATATAAATAAATATCCACCCATATCCACAAACTTTATTTTTATAATATAAGATATTGTTTTATACCTATCAATAACAATAGTAACACCGTCCAAAATTGTTGAAGATTTTTACATAATATGTACATGTATAAAATAGCTTGATAACAATACTCAAAATGTAATCCTGAGAGGTATCAGCTCAAAATAATTATATTTAACAAATATCCTTATATAATATATAAATTTTACAAAATGAATTACGTTACATATGTCTATGATTACATTAAAAAGATTACGGGTAAACTGGATCCATTTTAAAACAGACAAAAAATAATAATCCTTTCACTTATCGTACCCGGAAAAAGAGTCCTTATTACATTCATTTCATACACAACAAATGATGGGGAAAATAAAGAAATTTTATTCTAATTCAGTCAATTTAAATTCCACAAAAAAAGCATCTCATATCCAGTCGCTACATTTGCACGTAAAAAATGCAAGGTATGTTATTTGAACTGGTACACAAACGAGACTGGAAATATCCATTTTCCATGAGCTTTTTTAGCCAGCCTTCATTGAAATTGCTTCAGGGTTTTCTAATTTACTATACACACACTGGAGAGCGTTGTGGCTTAGTGGTAGTATTTTACTGTGCTTACTCCACTGTAAAGAACATAATTCCATTCCTGCTAAAACAAAAAAAAATGTCAATGGGCCGCGAAGATCTAGGGGTTTAGCACACCGCCATACTTCCGATGATTACGATTTCGATTCCTCGCACGGTACGAACATTTGTATTCATGATTATGATTGTTTGTTACTGGATGTTTTCTATGTATATTATGTATGTATTTACAAAAAAATAATCGATATATTTATAGAGCTTGTTATGGGTACTAAATACAGTTGCCTAGTACACATAACACAAGCTTAGGACTAGATAAATTATGTGAATTGTCTTGAGATGATATTATTATTTATATTTCTGAATGATTGACATCTCGAGAAACGCGAATGGATTCCAAAATAACAAGCAACATGAGTGTTGCTTTTCCATCGACTAAATTCAAGACTCCAAAAATCTTAGCCAGTAAGATTCTTTTATTCTTACTAGCTAAGATTTTTGAGTTAAAATTGTTAACACTACCGAATGTCTTTATAAACCTAGTAAAACTACATGTCTCTCATGATCTTATAAAGCCTGACAAAGCAATTCAGCTAAAACATGTAAGACTAGAATTTTAACTTTACGTGACCCACTACGTTATTCTGCTCAGAAGCAGTTCTAATATTCTGTAGAATGATCGACTAGTCTCTACCTTCAATTCCTTTTTATAATTACTAACGTATGTAAAATTGTAAATTCCTGAATTATATACAAATGCGTTTATATGTAATTTCTCTGCAATACTTTACGAATATACTTGTATGTTTAGCTCATAGATGGATCAAAAGTTATTAAACTGTTTATTTATTTTAAAGAAATCGACAAAATAACACGCGTTAGGATGCTGAGCGCATAGAGTGCAATATGGAGATGTGATGCGGTGCGGTGGGTTAGGGTACGAAGGTGCCGGCCATTTCATTTAAATTAAACAGTAAGTATAACCGCACACTAATATCAATTTAAACGTATATTTAAAGTGTATGACTAAAAATAAATATTTTAATATTATTATGGTTTGTTCATAAACAATTGTTTCTGTCGAGAACCCTTTTGTAATGTTATTATGTACACTCACTGTCGTGTTCAACCCTATTAGAATATAAACAAGCACGCAGAGTAGGGACGGGACCACGTTCCCAATTATCGATAAGAGCCGATAATAACTTTTATCGATATTGGAACGCCATCTTGTTTTTAAATGCGAAAAAATCTGAAATAGATTAGAATTGAGTTTTTGTTTCGTATTTGTATATTTTGTTGATTGGATTATTTCAAGATTTTATCATTATTATGTAAATGAACATATTTCTATTTAAATCTACAGTAATAGAAACGTTATATATCAATTTAGCTTACTTAGCTGATAGGAATAGAATAATGTAATTTAATATTTTCCTACAGAATTATAACAGAATACATTTTATAAAATGTTTTTTGCTAGTTTTTCTAAATTGGAGTAGATAATAGACCAGGATGGTAGGACCTGTAATAAAAAATTAAATATTTTAACTTTAAAGAGAGGGTATATAGTCATTCATTTATAATTTACTAAGTAATAAGTTTTTGTAGTTAAATTGTAAGAATTTGCACTTTCTATTACTATAGCTATTTCATTATTGTTAATTTTTACAAATATTATGAAATTTAAAAATTTCAGGTAAAGGGCAAACGATGACATTATAAGTCTGAGCAAGACCAGGGAAAATGCAGGGACCTTTCAATAATTTTATGAAAGCCATTTTATTTTTTATACTTCTTTATGAACGGTACCTGTAATTTTACAAATACTTTCTATTTGGAATTGAGAAGAACAAGGTGTATTTTTATATCACCAATTGATGTAAGTACTACATATTATTCACGCAAACGAGAACGCTAATATTAAATAGATTTCAAGAACTTTCTTCTAATTTACAACAACTTTTATTTCTTAATACGACTGTATTCTGATAACAATCGTTTGTCACGTACTGAAATAAATTACTATCATTCATAAATTCGTCTGAAAAAATCACCGAACTTCTACTAAGCCATTACCGTCATGAAGTTTGTTCATTAGTAAAATACGTATCCACCGCAACGAATCAAAGTTTTAATCTGAGATAATTGCAATGATTACACACTGCTTTATCCTACCTAAGCCTGGTATAAGCCGGTACAATTTGGGAGATGTCGCACTACCCAATACAGGTTGGAGAAAATCTGCAACTAACTTTAGTTGTGCTATAAGCAACTTTGTTTATGTTGACCGATTTATGACTATTGTTTTAATTCTCTATATTTTTCTATACAAACTTATGTCTGTGAAAAGACAAATGAATAAAGATTTATAAATTCATTTGTCTTTTGTCAGAAATAAGTTTATTTGTTTATTGAAAGCAAGAATCTGCAATCATTATATTAATAAATAAAGCAAATTATCGGACACGCGCATATATACTCTTTTGTTTAATATAATTGCTGACTCAAAGATCATTTTGTATTTTTATTATGGTCACTTTTCGATCACTGCAACCACTAGTTTTATTAAAATTATTTTATCATGAAGGATTCCGTTCGGTCGTCGTCACAAACATGTTATTTATTTTGAATATGCGTTAAATTAGGCAAATGATACACTTTTATTTCTTTACAAAGAACGTAATTATTGTTTTCTATATTTTAAAAGTTCAGTAGTTTACGACATATGTAACAAGTTTTATACATTTTATACAATTGACGGGTTTTTCTTCCACATAAATAAAATAACTTGAAAGTATAAAACAACACATTTCAATAGGTAAACTAGATTTATTAAATGTTGAGGTATTTATATATAAAGCGAATAATCTATTTTAATCAAGCAATCAGATAGAGAAGCCACGTGATGGCTTAAGGCCTTACCCCATAGTGAATATAAACTATACAATTCTATTGGAACTTCCTGCAGCTGCCTTCAAATCCCAATATTGGTATTCATTAATATTAACATCAAAGTCAAAAGCATTTATTCGCATAGATCATTTATAGAACGTCGTAGCAGTAGTGTAGTGGTTTACTACAATTTACATCTAAGGTCGTGAGTTAAAATCCGGCCGATATAAAGAAAAATTGTATGTCAATTTAAATTACAGACAGCCTTTTTATCGGACTCCTCTAATGCTGTTCACCACAGCTGTCCTTTATTCTATTCTATTTTTTTAACTTCATCTGACAGTAGGAAGCGAGTGCAGATGGCATTTCAAACCCGCAGAAGGACTCATGGAGCGGCTGAAGGCCAACTCCCGCGTGATTACTGACAGAATCTTGTAAAGATACAACGGTATAAAAGAAAATAATCGGAGAGATAGGACAATTCTCGTCTCCTACCACGTTATATTCAAATATAGCCAGCGAAATGTCAGCATATTTCTGACTATCCAGTCGGAGTTAATAGTCGTGATAGTATATACTTGTATAATTAATTTACTATATATATATATAAGGTCCTTTGGGTGCATAAAGCTATCCTGCCTTTTCAGTACACAGTAACATAATTTTAATTGCAAATCTGTTATTTTTTATTTAGCGTATCAGTAGATTCACTCATATTATCAAACGATACTCCAATCAAAGCTCACAAATTACTAACGTCATAGTTTGTATAAGAATGAACAGATATTCCGATGCTACGTGATCATAATATCTAACCGGGTATTAATCCACTAGACTATTAATACCCAAAGAGATTTATAGGAAATTGCCATGAAGAATGGAAGAAAATTTTTACGAATCATTCTTTTTTAAGCGAACTACCCTTTGTTATTCTGAATATTCTTTATAATGGTGGCCTTAATCCGCTTAGGGGAGGAATTCTCGATGTCCGGGCTGTGAGATTGGAATGCTTTCATTAAATATTACAGTAAGTAACGAGGCGTTTAACTTTGTTATAGTACAGACGTTTTAATAATTAGTAAATTACTGGTAGTGTCTGATAGTAATTACTCTATTTATTTAGAATATAACGAAAGTTATATAATAAAAGTAATATTTTGTTGTGTTGTAAAATAAATATATTTTCGCGCCAATAATATATTTATTTATTTTAGGCTACTAATAAATTATATTAATAATTATATAATTAATTGGGATATATTCTAATTTGACATTTCTATACAAATTTTATTGAAAGTAACATAATAGAATTTAGCAAAGAGGTTTCATACATGTTTCATTCTCATTTAAATGAAAGTACCTTTTTATTTCCACTACCTTGCATTTATTTTTACGTACAATCAGATTGCCAGCTTCGTGGTATATATTAATTTACTATTAATATAATTAAATAATATACCTTCACGTCTATTGTTTGTAATGGAATAGACAGAGGCATTGTCAACTGTTAAAGTCATGGTAAATCAACGCAATCAAAAATTGCTGTTTAAATTTTTCTGGGTATAACTGAACGTAGCAGGGGGCCTATCGCCATCTCTCGAATTGATTTGTTTTGATATCGGTGTTTCCATTTTCAGTCATAAGTCAGAAATATTAAATAACGTATACTCGTATATTTTTGTAGTATGGCCAGATTTGAGTGACTATTCTAGATAGAGTCATAGTCAATGTTTCTGACTACTACGATTACTTACTAATATTTATCTATATCAAATAATAGACAATAAAAACAAATGATATAAAAAAGTACGTCGTGCACGGAAGGTTTTTGATTGTATATCATCACGCCCTTTCTTTTAGTACCTAGCAGTATCTAGTGTTTTTCCATAAGTATTCAGCGTACTCAATAATTTCTATATTAAGATGGATACCTATAAAATAATATATTAACATCAAAAAGCATAAGCTCTGCTAGTTAGATATACTGGTGGTCACCCTGTGGTCGAAATTCGATCATAATTAATTTAAATTATAAGTGTGAACATTATAAAGGATCTACTATCAAAGACAATTAGTTCTACAATTACAGGCATTTGCAGTACATAGGCAATAAAGAAAAGAGTACACCTGAGAGTGTTTGTCAAATAAATGGTAGTGTATGTGTAATGCTTTTTTTTTACTTAATATATATGCATAATTTAAAGTAAATATTAGCATTCTGCACCCCTTCTCTGTATAGACTATAAATGTGCGAAATCAATTTAAACTATATGCAAAATTTCATACGTCTCCGTCCATGCAATTTTCGGAAAAAGAGGGTACAAAGTTTTTGCGTCACGTATTAATATAAAGATAAGGATTATATAAATTTCTTTAGATAAAATCGATATAGTACTATTTGCCACACAGACAAGTCAATAGAGAATACATTAGTGACAATATTTACTAAATGTTTTTACAATATTGTCAAGTGGTTACTCTAATATCTTTACTTTTCACACTAGATATATTGTACACAAATATGAGGAAAATATATCTTTAGACTAAAGATAAATAAAATCGTATATCTTAGTTTATAAGAAAGAATACTTTAACACTCGATATTTATTATCTACCTTAGAGATCTAGAAAGATTATGAACGTGGGCGTATATTCCATTGTACAAATGTAATAATTAATGTCTACACGGAAGTCTTTGTACTCCTAATGCAATATACAATTTCCTAAAATATATCTCACGAAAAAAAAACGTAAAAACGTCCTAATAATACAACCTCCGTGTTCTCAAATAACATATTTGCTAGACATATAATGTGATAAGTGACGAGACGGAAAGACAAACGAAAAATTCTCAGTTCGTTAAATCAGTCCTACTTTTGGATGTCACATGAACGGTTCAAAGGTAATTTTTACAGCAAGACTTTGAATGTTTAATTTAAATTTGAGAATACTGAAAGCATCACTTATTGGCCTCAATGTTGGGGACTAAGCCCTGGTGCGAGATTTGTACATACTAACAAAAAAAATAGTTTACTAGCTTTTATTCGTGACGACGCTTGTGTTCTTTAAGGATAGATGACGACTTATGTCCTTCGTAGAGACGACATTTAGTTAAAATTTGATTCAAATTCATTCAGACATTGAATCGTGAAAAAGTTACAATCAGACGGACAGTCATTCGAATTTAAAATAATAGTAGGGATGTCATTCTGTCAATATATACCTTTGAAACAGTGAAAAAATTGAGAAACTACAAAACTGTCATCTGTGGTCAGGAGCACCTGGCTACCAGCTCTATTATTTTGATTAGATTCACATGACATGATGACATACAGATTGTGAAGTGAACTACCTGCCTTTCTCTGGAGACTAGAGTATAGAGTTTTTTTATAAGGGCCATACTAAGATTTCTTAAGGTTCGTCAAGGTTTTTTCGGTAAGGTTTTACCTGTTGTATTAGCAAATTATTCCCCCCATGACTTTATTTTCCTATAGCTTAGACAGTCAAAATGCTTATATAATATTATTTCATTTTATCATAAGGGCAACCCTGACGTGCTTTTAAAAAATGGCTCCCAATTTGTGCACCCTTCGCCGAAGTCTGGGAAAAAAACATTATTCCCGTAGTAGGGTTACCATTATTCTCTGTCGTGCCGGGCCACAATGAAGAGGGGATTTATAGAATTTTTTTCCTGTAATTTAATACCTTCTTTTCCGTAACGTCATGAGTTATTTTTGACTGTGATATTTCTGTTCCCAATTTAGGTATATAATTTAAAATATTCCTTAGGCTTTCGTAACCAAATGGATATACGTTCAATTTCGTTATATTTATTCACCTGTCTGTACTTTTAATGGGCCTATGGAAGTATGAGAAATAAAGCAACGCTTTATTCATCTTTTTTTTTTTTATTACACTGTATTTTATTTTATTACTCATACTTTTATACAATTTTTACTTTCAGATCTATATGCCAACTTTAATAAAATTTTATTATTTATTAGTTAAGGTTTATTATTACGATTATTGTACGGATGTTCTTCAAGAATATATTTACCCAAAATGCAATTTGAAGGAAATATAAGGAACTACTTATTAATCTTTAACAATAATAATTGTCATATTAATACAAAAACTTATAACATCAGATAAAACAATCTATACATTAAATGAGACAGATGCCCATCCTAAGTAAATAGAATCGTGTTTGGAACCTACTTTCAGCTCTTCAGAATTTGTCGTTTATTTATTGCCCGTTCCCATTGGATAAGATCGTTATTATAGCACACTCGAGACCATTTCATAAAGGTATTAAGCATTCGAATCCTGTGCCGAGGTAAATATTTGTACGGGAAAGTTTTGTTGTTGTTTCCACTTCGGATAATAATATTGTTGCGGTAGTATTTATGTTGGTCATAAGTTTATTTCCATTGCTTGCTGGAACTTTAGTTTAATGGCTCAACAATGAGTTTCTCAATGTTTCATTGTTGATAAACAAATTAATTTATATCTATCATCCAACTCTCTGAAACAAAGGAAAGAAAAGGAAGAGGCGAGTGCCTATTGGTCTGAATGTGTATAATAATTTTATTAAAAATTCATTTCAAAGGAATAACATTTAAAAAGATTTCTATACCTTAAAAACTTTCATATTCATTCGTAGAAACAATAATAACTTTATATTGTACCTATATATTTCATAAACAGCACATAACAGAGTACAATGTTATATGACTAAACAAAATTTCCGGATCTCAATTACAGCTCCTTATATCTTACTCCTTATATTTATATCCTATATATAAAATTCTCGAGTCACAATGTTATATACCATCTATCACCAAACTCTAAAGTTTTAATAGATAGCGTTTGCCCGGGGGCAGCTAGTAATATATAAAAGAAATGCAACGTATGTATATAACTGTAAAACCATCTAAACTCTGTTTCTAAATATAAAATTCTAGTTATATCTTCGTTACGTCGTTTGTTACGTCATCAAGTCCCAAGGCAATATGGATACTAGATAACTGATACAAATACTTAGATATTTTTTGTAAATACATACATAATATACACTGAAAACATATTTTATTTGAGTATATTACGATATATGTGAAAATGTATACATATATTATATATTTATCTCTAATATTAATTATTTAATAGCACCGCCTTATTACCTCTGATAAACATGACGGTTGATAGGTCGAGAATGCCATCAGGCATTAAGTCTGCCATGTGTGCAATATTGTGTGCAAAAGAATAAATAAATAACACCCAGACCAATACCAACTATCATAGTTATGAATACAAATGTTTGGACTGTACAAGGAATCAAACCCGCGACCATCGGAAACAGTGGTGCGCTAAACCGCTAGTACACCGAAGCACTCGTATTGTTCTAAAGTGGTTATTATTAAATACAGTCGACAGGAAAATCTTATTTTTGAAGCTCGTTAAAAATAAGTTCGATACTTTAAAATAATACGATTCTATTTTAAAGTACCCAACCCTAAAAACGATTAAAGTCATGAGCATTACTTATAAAAGAACCCTGATAGGCTATTATCGTAACCCGTTGACGGAGGGTCCTTATTAACAGACCCAAAAAAGGAGTTAAGTGTCTCTTTGACCCATAGCTTCGGTTCGAAGTCTGTAGATGATTAAGTGTTTCATTCCAATGGTTTTTTGTTTGATCTAGGGGTAGTAATAGTCACTTTATACGAATCATGTTATGATTTATTTCCAATTGACTCCTATAAAAAAGTCTAATGATGCTCTAAAATATAAATGTTCCTTTTTAAAATTGTCTATTTAAAGTTACATTATTGTGTATTTTATATTTTCTCCCTAATAAATTGGTGCTAGTTGGTATTTTGTATTTACATTTCGACCTAAAAATGTGAAGCTACAACGATTATTTTAAAAATATGTGATGAGAGAGCTTTCCGAATAGTAGATTAAAAAAAAAACTATGACCATTAAAAACTGCTTACTTAAATTAAGTTTATTTACATTCTATTCTACAAGATATTTTTGTGAAAATGTACTAGTGGTCCATACCGATTTCATATATGATACTAGTGGTCGACCAGTCGTCAAAATTCGACCATAATTAATTTAAAAACAAAAACAAATAATATTAAAGACAAACAATATTAATCTATAATCAATTTGACCTCAGACTTTAACCATAAATACAAGAGTACAATCAAATACGATAGTGTGGGTAATGTTCTCGATATGAGATAATGTATTTTTATGCGTAATTTAAAAAAGAAATATTAGCATTCTGCACTCCTCTGAAATCGCAAAATTTCAGACTCAGTTCGCGCAATTAGTGGCCCAACTACTTATGTATATATACATATAGGTATCTACATGTGTAAATGTCATATATTATTGATAAATAAAAGAAATGCAACGATAAACAAAAGACAAAAGTAAATAAATCATTTATATAAATAACTAACATTTCTTTTATAAATAAATTAATGATAACACAAACTATTAATAATATACTAATAACTAATTTACTTTATTTGTATTTTTTAAATATTTCTTAGACCCTCTATGTTAATACACTTTACAATGAAAATATCATACAAATTCCTGTAGCCGTTTTTACTGATGTCTATATCACAGATAAACAATAATTTATTATATGTAAAAGTAAACAAGACAAAGATTACCTGTATTCATCTCAAATAACCCTTTTATAATAGAATTTTTATAATATATGTATAATGATTAAGGAGATTACACTCCACATGCACTCAAACTGTTAAAATTCTTTTTATACTCGTAACATATGCTAACGTCGTATCGGTAGAAAACCACTGTCTGTCAGATTAATTATTATTTTCGATGTTTCCGTCCCCGGAATGATCGTTAAAAATTTAAATTACCACAGTTTTTTCTATCGGCCATAATCAAATTTGTCTTTTATGATTAGAAAATTAATACACCACCAAACTAAAAAAAAAATGGTATCTATATGTTTTTTATTACCTAAAACCGAATTGTACCTATATAATTATTATTACAATACGCAATTGTTATTTTCCTGTTTAATAGACTTATTACCCAATTCAAAAATAAGGAGAATGCAATAAATCTTTGAATTTCGTAGAGCATGCTACGCATGTAGCCTTGCTACGCCTACGGGTTTATTTTGCCTGCTAACAGGTCTAACACCTTAATAAAAAATATATTAATACTTCATGATAATTCTATTTTACTTATATATACATTATATATACAAAAAATTATAATGTAAAAATGACGTTCATAAGCGGCTAAAATGTCCTATATGAATAAGATTTTTGAATTTGAATTTGAATTTAAATTTATCTACATATTAGTCTGTAAATTATGTATTAATATCAGCTAGCCGTATATATATCATCATTCATTGTTCATGAATGAATTAAAGAACATAAAATAGTTTATATTATTAAAATAAGTATTAGGTGAGTAGAAAATAGACTACATTCATTGTTTTCATTATTGTTATATGTTAGCTTATACCTGAATTAAATGTGTATAAAAATGGTGAAAAAATTTGTTTAAAAATAATATAATCAAATAAACAATGAAATAACTAACTAAACTAATAAAAAAATATTACCACGTATTATTGTAATATGATATAAGTAACGGAGGTTTACTTTGTAACATATCTATTACAATAATAAACGGAATTAAATTATTTATACGAAGAAGTAAATGGTACTTATCGTCACCTGTATCGAATAAATTATTTTCAAATATTATTTTTTACAATCATAAAATTTCTTTGTTAAAAAAGCATGGTCTTAATCTTATTTAGAATGGTCACAAAATACTAAAGAAAATGAATAATTAATTAATAATATTTAATAGATTCTCTTTTTATAAATAGAGTTTAAATATAGTTATAATCCAAATAATTCAGTTTATATATATTTTTAGCTTAATTGTAATCATCTTGTAGGTTCCCAATATAATCCCAATCATTACATAAACGAATTATGTTTTGTCGTTTTTCTTTTATTTAACAGAACGATAACAAATTTATTAAAAATTTTAATAGCATGTATGTCGGAGATAATTTATTTTATTTACATTATAACCACAGTTAAAGAAATATTACATTGTATAACATATTATTATATTAATAAATATGTATAGGTATACTTACCGAGTCCAAAAATAACTATAACAAAACTCAAAAATAACACCAATATCTATTTATCACAAAACACATTATACAATTTACATTTTCGAATTTTACAACCAGATATTAATCCATACCGGAGTAATCTATTGATAACGATTTCTATGCAAATTATAGCTTCGATTTTAGTAACACCGTTTGAAAATCCAATTTATAAGAGAGGCACGTTTACGTCAATTAGGGGGTGAATTCGGATATCGAGCAAGTATGACGTAGACAAGCGCGAGTGTACCCGACGACGGTTCGCGGGAGACTGGGCCAAAATTTGCCAGTTGCCCGTACGATATATGACGTGTCTCAGTGCACTAGTGCAATTGCATTCAGTTTGCAAAGTATCGTTTTCTTCCAAGCTTCAATAACTTATACGTGAATATATGTATGTACTATACAGAGTATATACATATATTCCACAGAAACAACGCTGTAGTTTGTCCGAGATAGATTTGTACAAAGTCGTCTGTATGATACCTCTGTTGTATTTATTTCAACCGCCAAGTCGGTTACTTTGTAAGCACAATTTTGGTTTAGATGAGACATGGCAGTGAAATTATAGAGTATGGAGATGTAAATGACAGCCTCGGGGGTCCAGCGTTTTAGCGTACTGCCTTACTTCTGAAGATAGCAGGTTCATTCCCCGCACGGTACAAATTTTTATATTCATGAGTACGATTGTTTGTATCAGGCAACCGCCAAATCTTGGTGGTCTAGCGGTTTAGCACACCGCCTTTCGATGATTACGTTTGAAGTTATTTTATTCGCATTATATAACGTTAGAAACCGGAATATATTGTAGCTTTATTATTATTGTCTCACCAATTTTTTATAGTAATGACTTCTAGAGATTTATCACACCTGCTTAGATTTCAATGTCCATTAATTGAAATCTTATACTTGCTTTCGTATTAACGATAGGTGCGAGTTCGATTCTCTACAAATATGTTTCAATACAAATAGATAAAAAATAAATATTATATTCGTAAGTATAATTGTTTATATTAGTAGCGTCAATTTACCTATATACAAAAATGTATTTAAGTATTACTATCAGTTGTTTAGAAAAAATAGTACAAACTCTAGTAGCTTAGTTTGAGACTAGATAGGACTGTGTGAATTACTCTGTATTATTATAATTGTATTTCATTCTTCTTTTAGTTCTCAATTACCCAAAATAGCATATATATTTTAAGTAAGAAGTGCCTATTTCTTACAAATCCGTCCCAGGCTGTTTCAAAGGTTACTCTTGGCTTTTGGCTTTTGTTCACCAAAGTAACTGAGCTACAATAAGTTATTCAAATTACTTCAATTTGCATACAAAATTAAGTCGAGCTCTAAAAATACAAAGTAAATACGACACTGTTCAAATGTTCTATTGTTTTACAGTTTCGTAGAATCAAATTAATGAAATGTATAACGGAGACATTGCTGTAAAATGGTTTGCTTTCTCGCGTTTTGACTAGGTCGCAATGAAACATTAATTTACTCTATAAAACTTTATTATAATTCCAGGTTTTTAAAATGAAGTTATATTTCGTTTGGTAGTAATTATAAAAAAAAATATTGATTATATGTGAGGTATATACAATTGTGGGTGCCTTATTTTTCACTAAATTCGTATTTTTTTTATTTAGATCAATAAGTATGATATTTATATTATAAACTAGCTTTTGCCCGAGGCTTCGCTCGCGTTAATTTATCCTCTTAGGGGTGAATTTCATCAAAATCCTTTCTTAGCGGATGCCTACGTCATAACATCTATCTGCATGCCAAATTTCAGCCCGATCCGTCCAATGGTTTGGGCTGTGTGTTGATAGATCACTATGTCAGTCACCTTTGAGTTATATATATTTAGATGGTATAGTTTATTTTTACGAGTATGTTTGTAAAATTCGTCTACGTGCTTGGTTGCTGAAATAGGTGAGATTGAGGTAATCTCACCTATTTCAGCCGGCAAGCAGTTTGCTTTGTACGCTATGCTTTAATTGTAGAGTGGAGATTAGGCCCTGAAATTAAAGGATAAAAGGCATGACATCTTAGTACTACGGAATGACGACACATGTATGGTGTCACGGGTGTCACATGATTACGTGATGTCCACAGTACTGTTCACATATGTATGTAGGACGGTTACTGGTGACTGGTTAATGTTATCTCTAAGATACACAACCGATTAAAAAAAATCTTACACTATTTGAATGTTCCTTAATCTATGTAGGTCGTAGTGCTATAGGTGCTACAAACATCTGACAATAGCCAAAACAACCCAATAAAAAAAAAGTTCTTTAAAGAAAGATATAGGCGATATCGTATAAAACACAGAAAGGTATTAACATCCGTGGAAACTAGATTTTTGTATATATTTTTCATATAAGTAGATATATAGTTAAACAATTTATATATAGATATCTATATCTATGAATATTATGATGTATTCATACAGTTATCTTCATAACAGCAATGTCTTAATTTCATTTATTTCGTCCCAGTAACGCAGTCATTAAGAGATTCCATATTTCATCTCATTAAACATGCGAAGGTAACAGGTGCAAAAGGAAATTTTCTCTTCCGCTTCAATTAAGTTCGTAATGATGATAAAAAGACAAACTCGATCACAGTTTATTCTATTACAAAAACAGGGAATTTATCATTATATTGCATAACTGGATTGGCAGACCATGAAGCGGCCTACTTGATGATTATCTACAACCGTTACCTACATACAGACATGAATAGGACCACGAATATTACTTTATCATTTGACACCTTTAGTGGTACCAAGGGCGTTACGTGATGAAGTTGCTGTTCTGGAGAACAAGAATGTACCTAATTAAAAATAATTAAAATTAAAAACTTTTTCTTTAGAATCACAATTTTAGATTATTTATATCTATTGGTTGAAGCCTAATTTTAAGCACAAAAATGCTTAAGCGTTATAACTGTGTAATAACTATAAATTATTTACTACTAACTGTGCCCCCGACTTCACTCATGTGAAAATTATAGCCTGTGTTATTCTGATGTATAAGCGAAATTATTGTAAAGTTTAATTAAAATCCATTGAGTCGTTTTTGCGTGAAAGAGTAACAAATATCCATTACATGAATGGATGTTTTCCATTCACACTCACAAACTTCCGCGTTTATAATATTAATAAGATAGTTAACTGTCATATTATGTCACCCTTCAGCCGAAATGGTTTATAAAATAGGATGCTTGGAGGTTGAAATATGTAGTTACGTGCGGACGTAACTACATATTACCACAGATAACATAATATTATATAATATTACATTGATTTTATACTAAGTTCTCTCCGTAGATGATAAAAACGTAAAATCTACTTCAAACACGTCTACCTCTATCGTAGGAAATTATTTTGGATCTTAATACCCACTTTATAAGATTCTCATTATTTATAAGTAAGTATTATCCGAGTAATTCAACAAAACACAAAACCATCAGGAATAGTATATCTAAACATTCTTCAGAAATCACTCCTTGAATGTATGAAACCTGCATTAAAATCCGTTCACTAGTTTTTGAGATTATAGCTAATATATCGACAGGCGCGGCGTACGCCTTTTTGTAGTATATATAGATTTACGGTAAAGGATTTGTGGGGTACACAATTAAAAGATCTTCGATTTTCAAAATATGTGGACTGTATTTCAATTTGTTTCTTATTCTATGGGTCGGCCGGCCGGAGTGGGGTTTTCTTGGTCGTTGCGCCGGCGGTGGTTCTTCGTCGGTGGCGTATGCGTAAGAGAGCGCGATCGAGAACCAACCCGCCTTTTACGGGCGCCCGAGCGCGTCCGTCCCCACCCCCGCCGAGCTGTGCGCGTCGGCCGTCCCACCCTCCCGACAATTCCTGCACATGTCGGTGACCGACGGGCCGGAACAGCGAATACGCACACATTTAAAATTAAATACAATAGTAACAATACAAAAAACTACAAAAAACCACGTGCGACTAAATGCCACATGTTCAGGCTACACTAAAGCTGTGATCCCTAAGAATTTACACAATGGGCGGGCATAGAATTCACAGTATCTATGCCGCTACAAAGGGTATATGGTACAAACAATAGTCTAACCTAAACAATAGTCAAAACACTGGAAAAATACAAATTTATACACAAAATTTATTTACATATTTTCGATGCCGACTCGTGGTCCGCAACAGCCTCCCCCCGGCGCAGATCTTCGCAGCCCTTATCCCTAGGGAGGACCACTAGCCTTCGGGTCGGCCTTCGAAAAATTCCCCCTCGCGTCCTCACGTCCGCACTTCGCACCACGCCGTCGGGCCCCTCAGAGGTGCGCTCCACTTGCCCGCGCGGCCACAGATTGCGAGGTAGCAGGCCGTCCACTATTAAAACCATGTCGCCCGGCTTGATGTTTGCCGTGCTCCGTCGTACGTCGTCTCTGGGCGTCAGCGTCGGTAGGTATTCTCGTAACCACCGCTGCCAGAATCTATAGCGCCTGTGCTGCGCGCCACGTTCTGCGGTCGGCAACGTCGGTGGTACCTACGTACGGTAGGCCGACGGCTGAGCCCATCAGAAAATGGTTGGGGGTCAGCGCCTCTTCGTCCTCGGGTCGCACTGAGACGTGGGTTTATGAATTGACGGTGTGTTCTGCTTCCGTCATTAGCGTTGCGAGCACCTCTTCTCTCGGCGCCCGCTCGTGCAGTACCACTGCTAGCGCTCTCTTCACGCTCCTTATCAGTCGCTCCCACGCTCCTCCTTGGTTCGGTGCGCCCGGGTCGCTGTACCGCCAGTTTATCCTCTTGTTGCTGACGTACTTTTCCAGTTCAGGGAGCCATTCCTTAAACGCAGTCGTAAGCTCCACGTCGGCTCCGCGAAAGTTCGTTCCGTTGTCCGACATAAAGGTTCGTGGCCAGCCACGACGCGCTGCCATGCGTCGTATCGCCATTATAGCAGAGTCGGTTGATAACCCCGCTATGAGTTCTATATGCACGGCCCGGGTGACCATACACGTGAATAGGAGCCCCCATCGCTTCTCTCGCCTGCGACCTATCGTAGGCCCGAAACAATCCATACCGCATCTTGTAAACGGCCGGGCGTATGCGTCGAGTCGCTCCTTTGGCAAGTTCCCTTTCACTGGGACGTCGGGGTTCCTCCGGCGTACGGCGCATGTTGTGCATTTGCGTAATACGGTCTTGACGGTCGGCCTTAAACGCAGCATCCACACGTATTGGCGCAGGGTGTTCACCGTCTGTTCTCTGCCGGCATGATATGTATCGTGTTCTCTCTTAATCATCATCTGCGCCAACGGGTGCGCTCCGTCCAGTATGGGTGGATTCTTCATTTCTAGTGGCACCTGTGCTGCGTTTATACGTCCGTTCAAGCGTATTATGCCATCCTTGTAAACGGGATCCAGGCGGAACAGACGACTTGTCCTGTCTACGGTCTTTCCTTCGCGTAGACACCGCGTTTCCTTATGCCGTATTATTATGGCGAAATGCTCTGTGCCTAGCTTCTGTGCCCGTCGCCTGCATTTATCTGCGAACAGTAGCACTTGCGCCATGGTCCTCCTCACTCGGTCATATGAAGAGAACCGTGCAATGTCGATCACGGGTTCTGTCTCCTCCCGGACGTGTGCTACCATCTCTGCTGGGATGAGGCCATTCTTGCTCCGGAGCGTACAGAAATGCCGGCCCGACAAACCATCTGTCGGCAGCGGTCATTTGTGTGTATCCCGCGCGGGTCGCGTCGTCGGCTACGTTGTGGGCAGTCGGTACCCACGCCACTGTGTTACATCGTCAGTTCGGCGATTTCTGCCAAACGATGAGCCACGTATGGAGTATATCTGACGGTGTCGTTCCTTATCCAGTGTAGCACCGTTTTCGAGTCCGTCCATAGGAAGACTTCGGCCTCGCGACTATGTTCTTTCAATATGTCAGCGGCCAGTCGGGCTCCTATCAGGCTCGCCTGAAGCTCCATCCGGGGTATACTCTGCGCTTTCATGGGCGCTACCCTCGCTTTGGCTGCTACCAGGACGACGTTAACGCTACGATCCTCGCGTTCCGTCCTCCAATACCGACCGTTGGCTGTCGTTCGTGCCATACCATCGCGGCAATCTCAGTTCCTCTATATAGGCTAAGTCATCTCTCCATTCCTGGAACATCCGCGCTTCCTCGGCGGGCAGAGGGTCATCCCATTCGACCTTCTGCACCCACAGCGCCTGCAAGATGATTTTTGCCGTGATGGTGTAAGGGCTCAGCAGCCCGAGCGGGTCGAACAATGACATCACCGCTCCTAGGGCTTCCCTTTTCGTCGGTATCCGCGTGCCGTGCTTCACTTCTCGTGGGACGCGTGGCATGCCGGTGTTGAACGCCAGCTGGTCTTCGGCTGACATCCACAATAACCCCAATGTCTTTCCGTATGGATGTGCGTTGGCTCCCAGTTCCTTCGGCGTCCTCGCTCGCTGGTCCTCACTCACATTCTCTAGCAGGCTCGGTCGGTTTGTATTCCAAGCCGCCAGCGTGAATCCTATCCCGCCATGAACCTCTACTACCTCTCGTATGGCGCGGGCTGCTTCCTCTTCGGAGTCAAAGCTATCGACCCAGTCGTCCATGTAGTGGTTCCTTGTTATGGCGGTGTACGCTGACGGGTGCGACTCTCGGTGCTCTGCCGCGTTCCTGTCTCGAACGCTGTGTGCGATGAACGGTGAGCTCCTCGCCCCGAAAATCATTGAGGTCATTACGTATTTCTGCGGCGGGTTAATCCTGTCATCTCCTCGCCACAGAAACTGTTGTGCTGCTCTATCTTCTTCCCGTATCTTAATCTGCAGGAACATCTCTCGTATGTCCGCCGTGATAGCTACGGGCTTCTCGCGGAAACGGTATAACACACCGTTAAGCGACCGTAGCATATCTGGCCCATCCAGCAGTGCGTCGTTCAAGCACATTCCCTTCGAACGGGCCGCGGCGTCGAATACGAGTCGCAGCTTTCCGGGTTTATTCGGATTCGTCACTCCGAAATGGGGAAGGTACCACGCGCGGTCGTTGTTGAACCGGTCGTCGGTTACTTCCTCGGCGTAACCCTTGTCCAACAACTTGTTTATCTCCGCGGTATACGCCAGCCGGAATTCCGTAGAGCGATCCATCCGCCGCTCTATTCCCCTCAGTCGGCTCGCTGCCATGTCGTAGCTGGGAGGTAGAGCGACGTTATCTCTCTCCCACGGCAATCCTACGACGTATCGCCCATCCACTCTCGTCGCTGTGCGGTTGAATGTGCGACGGCGCGCTCCTCCTTAGCAATGGGTAATCTCTTCGACGATATACCCAACGCGTCGATGTCGTAATGCGCTTTTATTATGCCCTCTATATGCCGCATGTCTGGCTCGGCGTTGCGCTGTGTCAACCGCACGTGGAGGACATGTTCCTCGTCTTCCACGACACTTCTGGGTACCGTTCCGTGGATGACCCATCCCAGTCGTGTCAGCGACGCTGCGGGTTGATTGTGCCTTCCTGTGAGCAGCTTCCGCGTAACAATCAGATGCCAGTTGTCTGACCCGATCAAGACCTTGGGTCTGGCATCTTCGTAGCACACTTGGTCGCAAGTGAGTTGTCGCAGGTGTCCGTACGCGAGTATTTCCGGGTTCACTCGCTGCGTTCATAGGGTGAGATCCCGGATCGTACGCGCCCTCACCGAGTGTTCTTCGTCCGTATGGTGTCGCCCTCTGATGATGACATCAGCCACTCGGCTTGAGGCTTCGTGCCAGCTCGAGGCTGCTCCCTGAATTCTCAGAGATCGCGTCGGACCTTCGGCTCCGATCTGTTCTGCGATCTCCGCATCGATGAGTGTAACCGTCGAGCCTTCATCTAGCATCGCGTACGTCTCTACTTCGCGTCCCGTCTTGCCTTTCACGATGATGGGACACACCTTTAACAACACTTGGCTGTTCTCTGGCAAGCGTGCTGCGGCTGTAATCGCGGTGTCCTCTTGCCGCTTCGGCGGCTCTTCTGGGGGTGCAGCAGGGCGTGGTGTGGCTTACGACACTCTCTCACACCACATTTGCGTGCCTTACACTTGAACCTTCTGTGCGTGCTGTTCATGCATTGGAAGCACATCTTATTTGTTTTCGCCCACTCCCATCTGTCCGATAACGACATGTCGTTCAGCTTCTTACACTTCGGCGTTACGTGTACGGCGCCGCAACAGAGACATTCGGTACTCTGTTCGCTCTTTTCTACGGCGGCGTATACGGCCGCGCCACGATCCGTCATCTGTCGCCGAGGTGCCGACATCGTTGCTTTCGGTATGGGTTGCCTAGTGGGTTGCTTCGGGGGCTGCTTTGTGGGTAGCGCGCTCGTTCGTCTCGTTGGTGATGCTATTCGCAGATGTCGGGTCATGAGATCGGCTTCGCTCATTAAAAACTCTGCCATCTTGATGATCGTAGGTCTAGTGTCCTCCTTGTTTTTTTCAGCGTAGTGACACCAGTGGATGTAAGTGAGGGGTCAGCTTCTCTGACACTTCACTCTCAAGCGCGGGATTATTATCTCGCCCCCTGTCGATATCCGCGACGATGGTGGTGATGTTCTGTAGTTTAATGGCGAAGTCAATCACCTCTGTTGTCGATGTTCCTATTACCGGCATCCTTCTCAGATCTTTGAGGGCGCGGTCGATGATGGCCTCTGTCCGGCCGTACCGCTGCTCCAACGTCCTCATGATCTGCGACGGTTCACCACGTAAGCAGGCCCTCAGCCTGGCCAGGTTCTCCGCTGGTGTGATCCTGTACGTCTTTGTAGACTGGTCTACGGCCGCCTTAAACGCTAGCCATTCACTTGCTTCGCCGCTGAAGATCGGGAGATCTTGGGCTTGCCTCGGCGCTACCCTATCCGCTCGTTCGTCCACAGCTCGTTCAATAGCTTTGGCCAACCGGGTGAATCCTTCTTGCAAATACCTCCGTCTTTGCTTCGGCGTCCTCGGCGGTGAAGCTTGCCTTTCTGTTGGCTCTTTCTAATACTTCGGTACGTTGAAACCAATCCGTTATACGTTGCAGGCCGGCACCTTCCTCGGAGCACACGCTATCTCTATCAGTCTCTTCATGTACCGCGGCGACATCGGCTGCCAACTTCTTTCTAATTAAATCAGCCTGTAATTTCGCCATATCGTACTCCAGCCTCTTTAATTTAGCTATACCGCTAGCGGTAGAGCGGCGCGATCGCACCGACGCGGCCCGGGCCGGACGTACATCTGTCGTCGGCGGCTGCGACGGTGGCGCCGGTGCGGAGTCCGAGGTAAACGCGGCGCGGGCGGCTTGTGCCTGTGGCGCGCTCGACGGCGCGGCGGACGCGGACATCTGCGTGGTTTCTGAAGGGGACGCTTCTGTCTGTTCATTTTCCCGCGTGGTCTTTTTCTCTGCTCCCGGGGCTTGGCTTCTCGTAGTCGGCATCGTGTTCTGGCACTTGCAAGCCCCTAACCTACCGGTCCCTACCTACCTAACCGTCCCTAACAATCCCTCAGGATAACACCCGAGGGGATGGACTATGGGGATAGGAGGGTATTACCCCGCAGTGGTGCGTATGTACAGACGGGGCGCTCAGGGCCGGTTCGGACTTTCCGACCCCTTTGGCAGTTAGTCCGGCCCCCGCTATACGATACACACGTACAGGCGTAATAGTGCTATTCGGTTGCGCCACGGTAACAAGCAACAACCGGCAGTGACACACCACCCACTGCACCGCTCAATGGCGTTAACCCACACTCCGACCGTTTGACACCGTTAGGTGGTAAGAGATGTGAGCCGCGGACACACCGCTTAGACGTTATCTATCCTATATGGCGTAGACGTTATTTATCCTATCCTCGCTGCACCCTCAAGTTTTCACCTTACGACGGCAACACAAAAGCGTCGCACCGTTGGGTGATCTTCCTCGGCGAGGTACGTCGCACCGTTGGGTGATCTTCCTCGGCGAGGTACGTCGCACCGTTGGGTGATCTTCCTCGGCGAGGTACGTCGCACCGTTGGGTGATCTTCCGCGGCGATTCGTCGCACCGTTGGGTGATCTTCCACGGCGATCGTCGCACCGTTGGGTGATCTTCAGTCTTGATATGCGGCTGCGATGGACCACAAAATTGTGGGGTACACAATTAAAAGATCTTCGATTTTCAAAATATGTGGACTGTATTTCAATTTGTTTCTTATTCTATGGGTCGGCCGGCCGGAGTGGGGTTTTCTTGGTCGTTGCGCCGGCGGTGGTTCTTCGTCGGTGGCGTATGCGTAAGAGAGCGCGATCGAGAACCAACCCGCCTTTTACGGGCGCCCGAGCGCGTCCTTCCCCACCCCCGCCGAGCTGGCGTCGGCCGTCCCACCCTCCCGACGACTCCTGCACATGTCGGTGACCGACGGGCCGGAACGGCGAATACGCACACGTTTAAAATTAAATACAATAGTAACAGATAACTACGAAAAACCAGGTGCGCCTAAATGCCACATGTTCAGGCTACACTAAAGCTGTGATCCCTAAGAATTTACACAATGGGCGGGCATAGAATTCACAGTATCTATGCCGCTACAAAGGGTATGGTACAAACAATAGTTAATAGTCAAAACACTGGAAAAATACAAATTTATACACAAAATTTATTTACATATTTTCGATGCCGACTCGTGGTCCGCAACAGGATTGCCTCAAGTTTATTAATTTCAAATTGTAACTCTCCTCAATCCTGAGACAAGCAGTAATCTATAATCAATAATTCCTTGACACGAAGGCGTTAGTCCCTTGAATCTACGTAAGCTCGGCCATCTAATAACGAAAATATGAAAGGATCTATCTGGTTTTTGTTGGATAACTTCATTAGGAGACTTTAAAGCGAGTTGCTCGACGTTGATGGATAGAGGGTACGCGAATGATACCCAGTATTATGGACTAAGTTTTGGATTCTCTTGTTTTATGAAATATGGCCGGTCCCATTGACATTGATGGTAATTTATTGAAATGTCACAGACAGGAACAAGTCGCGGTTTTGAAATGATAACTGGACTGATTAAACTAATAGTACACAATAGTAATGTAGGTATTGGATGATATCGTTGGATTAACGTAACCTTACTTAGCTATAAAAAGTAGTAGCATAATACTTAGATACTTAGTGAAATTAGAATTACAATCTATATGAAGTTATCTAAATTTTCTATGAATACAGTTATGAGTTGTTATGTCATCCTCTATGTTGCAATTACATATATATATTTAATTTTTATTATATGTCAAAATATTATATATAGAACAAGAAAATATTACATACTGGTAATTTTAAGTTTAAATAATAAAATAGTTTTCCGCCAATATTAATTATATATTTTTTATATCAATCGTAAAGTCTGCATAAATGTTCGTGTATATTTATTTATTTATTTACACTTTATTGCACCAGAAAGACAAACAATAGTATATTGTTTGTGGTTTTTCATCTATCACTGGCCATTACATAAAAAGAATGCTAATAACTGTAGTATAACCTTTACTCTCTTTAGAGTCCATTAAAAAATTATTTATCTAACCACTGAAAATTTAATAAATGACCTTATTGGCTTTCATCAAAGTTTAAATTGCTTGTTTATGCGTGCGTTGTCGCGGAGCGTGAATTCATGCATGCATATCATGAAATTTTATTTGTATATGAATCCATAAACGTTTCAGTGTTTCGAATATTCGAGAATTTTTTTAACTTGTTGACCACAGGATAATGTTAAAAAATTAAATTTATTAAGTTTTACCCCATGGACTTATATATTTTACTAATCATACAAATCTTAGTAATATTATAAACGCAAAGGTTTGTGACTATAGATGAATGGATAGATGTTTGTTACTCTTTTATGATAAAACTACTAAATGGATTTTGATGAAGCTTTACAATAATATAGCTTATAGTTAGCGTATATTAAAGAATAACACATAAGTTATAATTTAAAATGATAATATGTAAATTGGGCGAATCTTTACGTAGTTTAAAATGAAGTCGCTTCCACTGTCTATTCGGTTATGTCTTTTACTACGCAACAGATTTTAATTATGTTTTTAGCAATAGATAGATTGATTTAAATGGAAGGTTTATATGTATAATACATGTATGCTCGTGTGAAACCGGGATGGTATAATAATGATAAATATCAAGTAAAAAAGTTACGCACGTCGGCTAGTTATAATATAATATCACTGAATAAATAATGAATATGAATGTATAATGACTAACTCAGTCATTTATTATTCAATCAATCAATGATTTCATTCAGTCAGTCATAATTAAATAATATAACCCACTTTTAACAGTCGCTATCAAATGGAATCAAATCAAAATGTCTTTATTCATTTGAGTCTATTGCAGACATTTAAGATAACTTTAATGTTCTTATGACTGATTATTCAGTCCTTCACTCATCCTTATTTTTACATAACTGAATTGTCAATCAGCATAGTAAGTAATCCAATTACTTCATGAATTTAAAATACTAATAGTAATCCTTAACAATTCACATTATTTAAAAGTACACTTAAGCCTACAAACAATCATATTCGTGAAAAAAAAATCCGAGGCATCGTATCCACGGCTATTGGAAGTAAGGCGATGTGGTAAGCCTCTAGAGCACATAGGCTTTATTTTTATTATCTCTCACATTTACGGTCTCAAAACAAAATTTTCTTACGTATTAATTATAAAATAAAACACGATTTGAAATCGGTTTATAATTATAAAACATGCTTATTTTATAATTACGTAGATACAAACCTATATAAATATATAGATACTTGTTTTAATTTAGATTTTTTCTTTTTGTTGTTTATCAAATATTTTTATATTATTATTGAATTTAAAAAAAACTTATATATATAGGTTTTCTTTAATCCTTAATAGTTTATTTTTATTCGCTATAATTGCATTTTATATTCAGTGTAGGTACACCGGTTAAATGAAATATAACTCTTCCTTTATATTATTCTTTGATTTCCCATCAGGGAAAACCAAACAATGGAGTATTATATAAATATGGGCAAACATTTGAACCGGCTGCCTTTGCTGGAAATAAATTCATTGCTTTAGGATATTTTGTTATATATTCGGTATTTTGATAAAAACGACATAAATTCGAGCTCATATAATAGCTATACGACAGGGGAAATTTCCACATTTTTATATTCCTATTTTCCTTGTTATTCTCTTTCCAGAGACTATATTAACGCAGATTTATTAACGCGGTTTGTAACTGATAATAAAAAAAAAAGAGAAAACATGGACGTCAAAGATTGTTTTACAAAATATGTCTAGAAATAATCTCTATTCAACTGAACGACGATTTTTTAACGGCCTCGGTGGTATAGCGGTTTACCGCCGATGAACGCGGGTTTGATTCCTCGCACGGTGCAAACATTTGTATTTAGGAGTACGTATATACAATATACATATGTAGATGAGTAACAAAATAATTAGTCTCACTTCATCACTTAAATATTTTAGCCACCTAGCAGCTTAGTCTGTTAAACTATGTTTCAGTTCCAGGATAAGTGATCTTGTAGTGAATTTTTTAATTTACCTATTTGTCGCTGGAAGAAGGTAGTATCTATGATACAGGCTCGGCCTAGTATAGATGCTACTGGTAAATTATATGTATGATGTGTATTTAACAAAAATGTAATAGTTTATAAGAAGAATAACTGTTGTTGCCGATGGCAACCTTTTTGATAGTTTTTATGTTTTTTATATATATTTGAATTTTATATTTTGACGTTCTGTTTTTATATACTATTTGTTTTCTTATGCCATATTGTCTTTATATTTTTGCTAGCGAGCTGATTACACCTATTTTACCTCACCTAAGAACGTGTCTCATTTTTAACCAGCCTTAATACAGTCCATCCTTCCTTCCGTAACATTGATATATATTTGAATTTTATATTTTGACGTTCTGTTTTTATATACTATTTGTTTTCTTATGCCATATTGTCTTTACATTTTTGCTAGCGAGCTGATTACACCTATTTTACCTCACCTAAGAACGTGTCTCATTTTTAACCAGCCTTAATACAGTCCATCCTTCCTTCCGTAACATTGTGGTCCTTTCTTTCGCCGTCTTTAGTATTATATTATAATAAAAATTCTAAATTTTTCTCCGACATGAAGACACGTTCCCAAACGAAGGGTGAGAGTAGTCAGCCAAGAGCGGAATCCTCCGCGGATATAGTTGGTGAGGAACCTAGCGCGCCGCTCGAAACAACGGGCGCAGCACTCTCTTTTATTTCAGGTTCCACAACTTCATCTTCCACTGTCAGAGCCCGTTCCGTAGCCGCTCAAGTCGAGCATGCGAAAAAGCTCTTGGATTTGGAACGAGCCGCAGCTGCGAGAGAAGCGGAGCGAGAACGACAATTACAACAAAGAGAACGTGAGGTACTCGAATTGGAGCTATCTGCTCAACTAGCTGAGATTGAAGCTGAAGATGAACGTAACAGTCGACGTAGCGTTCGTTCCTCTATTAAATATGTCCAGGGTTGGCTCAACAAATGTGTGGATGTTGCAACGGAGCCTAGGGAGGTGGTCATTCCCAGTCGTACTGCCCCTGTTGGTATACAAGCCACCGGTAGTTCGGCTCTTGTGGATTTCCTACCTTCTACAACGTATCCCCGCAGTCGTACCCCTGTTTCGGAGGTCGCTTATTCGCGCCTCGGTACGTCTGTCCTTGTGGATCGCGTCTCTGTTTCTAATAAATTCACTAACAGACATTTGACTTTTTCAGAGCCCCAATCTACATATCTTCAATCTTCAGGTCCTATTAATGCGGTGCTGGCTGAATCATCGGCACAGTGTAGTTACCAGTGTCCTCAGGGAACAGTGACTACAAATCAGTACCCAGAAAGTAATATTTGTTGTAAAAATAATACGCTCACAGGTAATTCAGATATTCGTTTATTAGCAAAGGCAATAACAACTTTAACAAATAATAACTGTCCTTCTCAACATATAGATGATCGCCTACCTCCCTATGATGGTAAGCATTTAGATTCGTTTATTTTTAATTCGTCATTTTTAGCTGATTTTTTGACTAGAGAGGTAAATATCCAGTTGCAATTTATCATCATCATTAATCATCCTGGCAGTTCTTTCGATAATTATTATAAAATAAATTCTAAAATGAAAAATTCATCATTACATACATTTTTTTTGAGTGACAATGTTGATAATACGCATGACAAGACATTAACATGTCTTTATTGTCAGCAGTGTCATGTAATAGATATGTGTAAAAAATTTATTTCTCTCACACCTCAAAAGAGGTTTGATTGGTGTAAAAATGAAAAAGTTTGTAACCGATGCCTTAAGAAAGATTTACATAGATATAAGTTTTGTACTAGAGGTGATTGGTATAATAATTCGGGGTGTAAATATATGCATCATAAACTTTTACATTTTTTGTCGGGTGTGTCGGGGTCCTCCGTCAGTAATAATTATTTTACTATGGAGGACATATCTAAGCAATACCAACCTCGAGCACAGATTTCCCTGATTTCCGTAGTTTTTCCTTCGATAATGACAGCCGAAAAGTATGAAAAAGAAACGGTTGCTCATTCATTTATTGGTCACACTGTCAATGAACTTAAGGCTTTACGGCCATTGTTGTGTGGTTTTTCACATTCGTCAAATAATGTACCAGGGACGGATTCAGAAGTTAATGTAAATTATGTAACAACTTCTGACACTTTAGAAATAGACAAATTAAATAAAAACAATTTTAAATTAGACCCGACAGGAATAGGTACTAAAATGTCTACCTCTTCCGCAGACACGCGAGCGGTTTCTATTTTATTAAATTCGGCACAACTGATGGGCAGCCGTAACCAAACTACGAGGTCGGCAGCTTCAAGAAACCTCACACCTTCTTCAACAACTGAAGAGATGCTAGATCCAAGCATCTTCATGCACCGAAGAGCTAGCAGCAAAAAGCTACCGTGGCCTGCCAACACCTCGAGGTATTAAAATAGATGTTGCAATATTGAGTCGTTGCGAGAAGAGGGACACTACTACAAAATTATCTGGAATAACTGCACAGCCTTCTTGAGTACTGTGAGAGTTCCTGAGACATTGAGTAAGCTATACGGTGCGAGTATTTTAGATGCAGCAAGCAACCACAACACTCGTTTATGCATTATTCCTTCTGTAACACCGTTTATGAGCGGCACTTGAAAACGCCTTGTCAGAAATGTTAAGTGCGCCATGAAGTCATCATTGCATTTACGCTACGAGTTTTTGAAGGGATGCTGACAAATATTATTATTGTAGATGCAGAAGTCTTAGCCACTTCACGTCCCTTGACCCATGTCTCTGATGTTCCCTTGTGCACGCTGGTTTTAGGAACATTAAAATTAATACCAAAATCAAGGACTGATAGAAATGCCCAGTCTCCTACGCGTCGTCGACGTCGGTCGGTCCTAATTTTAGAGAGCAACCTTCCTCGAGGTAGCTGACTTAAAGGCAGAGTTTCGGCGGTCCACCCTGGCAAGTCTCATCGATGTCAAACCACTGACGGAACACTGCGTTGAGCTCCCAAGAAGCTGGTGCGGTTGCCCATCAGCTAAATTGGGGAGGATGTTGCCGATGGCAACCTTTTTGATAGTTTTTATGTTTTTTATATATATTTGAATTTTATATTTTGACGTTCTGTTTTTATATACTATTTGTTTTCTTATGCCATATTGTCTTTATATTTTTGCTAGCGAGCTGATTACACCTATTTTACCTCACCTAAGAACGTGTCTCATTTTTAACCAGCCTTAATACAGTCCATCCTTCCTTCCGTAACAACTGTAATTACTTAAATTGGTGTCAATAAATATATTATTATTAATTATGTATACGATTTATTGTAGTAATTACAGGATAAAGAGGCATAACATCTCAGTCCTACGAAATGGCACAATATGGGCTACGGATGCCACTTACGATCAGGTCGTCGCCTAATTGGGTCTCCCAGTTACATAAAAAAGACGGGTAAATGAAAGATTACAATATATTAATAAAATATACATTTATAATTATTCTACTAATTTTTGTAACAAATATAAAAAGTCGAAAATATCCCCATTAGTTACAATCATAACTCTAAAGTTATAAATATTGCCGCACTATCGCACACCCTTGTGCGCTGGCCTGCCCACATAAAGTTCCTCAAATTGCAGCCATTAAAATAAGCTTTACTTTGAAATAATCCTCTCAACGCTTTCAGAGATATAGTGGCATGTTCCGAACGCACATGTGCTAGGTTCTTGCTCGAGAATTTCCTACTAACCAGTATAGTAGACTCACTTTACAGTAAATAATAATAAAGTTTATTTTGCTTGAAATAATAAAATTGAGTAGGCACCTCGCACTAATTCTGCCCCCATGTATTTGATAATGTAAAATGTAAGTATATTGGTATAATGGTGAGATATAAAACGTTGCCAATCTAGGTGGACTGAAGTATCATGATTTCATGCACTGTAATTTCACTGCCTGTTAGGCGAAATACAATTTAAATGAACACGTGTGAGTTTAGAAGTCAGTTAAGGATGCCTTTGTCTTCCAGCCTGATTCTACAGCACATAAAAACAATGATCCAAAGACGATAAATATATTATACAAAATCACAAACAAATATGCACATAAAACAGTGGATATTAATATAATATTTCTTAGGAGAAATTCACTGGTACATGCCTAGCCTCACTGTCAGGTTTCGATTTTTATTGGTCACAGAGTATACTTAAAGCTTAAAAGGTAGGGGGTCAGTCAAACGCTTCTTATTTTCTCTGATTTTCATTCTTCTCTTTTACAAACACAAATAAGGAGGATTAATACATATAAAGACTCACACAAGTACATATTAAAACAGATATTAATATTTCTAAGAGAATTCACTCGTCTAGCAATATGGTTAGGTTTTTTTCTTATGATTAAGAGAACAGAGCGTAGTAAAAAAATGAATATACTCCCTTTATTAATGTAAAAGCGGAAAAATATTCATAAAGGTGGTAATAGTAATTGAGGTAGAAGATTTATTATGTAATAATAATATATAGGTAATATTAGCGGTATTTTTTAATTAATATGTATAACTCAATAAACGATTACTTAATCACAAACATGCATAGCAATAGTAGTGCACGGGATTTTCATTTAATATTAAACATGGATACATTAGTAAGTAAACAATATTAACAAACTATGTTTATGTGTTTATTTATGAATTCGCTTCAATTGAATCTGTAAATTGAACGTTTTAATATTTGTATGTTACGTAAGTACGTAAGTAGTAAGTACTCATGTAAGATTTTAATCACTTATGTTCAAATGTGATTAAAATCTTACATGAGTA
Organism: Achroia grisella; assembly: GCF_030625045.1. Taxonomy (NCBI): domain Eukaryota; kingdom Metazoa; phylum Arthropoda; class Insecta; order Lepidoptera; family Pyralidae; genus Achroia; species Achroia grisella. The sequence goes on from NW_026712999.1 coordinate 1,900,700, forward strand.
TTATTCATATGTGATTTAAATCTGATATAATTATTTTTTATTTGATCTGTATTGAACACTAGTTGAGAAGTCATCTTGTTTGTCATTCCAGTTAAGCAAGCAGCATCCGTTCACGAGTATGACGGATATAACATATCAATGTTTTAAAATACAGATTATATTTATTTCCATTATAGCAATGCAATCTGTAGAAATATACAACCGTGCCGAATTAAAAGGGAACAGCATTATCTTAAGTTAACGAGTGTTTCCTCTGGGAGCCTGTAGAGACAACGACACAAGTCGAGTCACACCTGCGTCACAACACTTCCATTTTATTGGAATAGGTATCTACTTACAAAACAAAGGACTCTGTATTTTGCTTTATAAAAGCAAAGTCGAATAATGTCGACATATTATGTGGAATTTAATAAAATTTATTGATTTCAAGCTACTATAAAAAGGAAATGGATTTCAAATCGATTGTTGTTTCAGTGCATTTGATTCTATTGCACAATATCTGCATCAAGCAGCCTACTATAGACAATGCCTTTCGGATTAATCTGGATTCTATATAGAAAGTTTTTGTGTCGGCCTAATTTGTCTGTCGGTTCAAATAAAGACTACTTAATTATATGCAATCTATATATTCCGCCTCGGTGGTATAGCGGTTTAGCATACCACCATACTTCCGATGGTCGTGAGTTTGATTCCTTGTACGGCACAGACATTAGTATTCGTGAGTATAATCGTTTGTATCGGACTGTTTTCTATGTATAATATGTACTTACGAAAAAAAAATCTATGTATTTGTATTTTATCAGTAATCTAGTACCCATCACATACCCAAGTATTATTCCTGTCCAGAGATTATTATTATATTATTATTATGATATTCGACGAAGCGTCTTAGGCATTATAAGACTGAGTAGAATCTGATATGTTGAAGAAACATCGTATTTATTTCTCATGAGCTCTTCGAAACACACCTGCGTCACTACAGTTTTATTAGCTGCCTTACAAATATTCTCGCAGATATAACACTGTACATATTTATTAAAAACCATGGCACAAAAAAGAAAATATTTTTTGTGGTATTTTTCACTGTATTTTCAGCGTATATTCATACATTATAGTATAGTTATTATATTAATTTAGCTAAAAAAGTATATCATGTAACTTAAACAAAACAAAACCGACGATCTTGTCAAGATCGCTGGAAGGCATTGGATGCGAGCAGAGCAGGACTGATCGTCGAGGAGATCTTTGGGGGAGACCTATGTCCAGCAGTTGACGTCTTCCGGGCTGCGATGATGATGAAACAAAATTTTTACGACGAACAACGGAAAATATTCTTAATAAAATTATTACCACTTGGGTATTGTAATTTTTAAACTTAGTATAGTCTATAATTACCCCGATTTAGTCATCAGATCGGCAACCTAAATATATTACCCAGAAATTAACGCCTTATATGGCACAGTTTCACGGTCGCTTTGTTCAAGACTTCATTTGTTCACATCCTATCATCCACCATTAGTGCATCTTCATCGTCATAAAAAACTAAAAACATAAAAATCAACAACTAGACAGATTTTTTTTGTCCAGTGTCTTATATACATTAAATATTTAGTCCAAACTTTTCTTACACTAGTTTTTTATACCTGTATTAAAAAATTGAGAAATTTTGATCGAACGGCCTCGATGGGCTCTAGCGGTTTACACCGCCTTTTTTTTTTATGGTTGCGGGTTCGAACAGTGTTCGGTACAAATATTTATATTTCTGGGTATGATAGAAACAGTACTGGTCTGGGTATTATTTTCTATGTAATTATAAATGTATTTACAAAAAAAGTATCTATGTATATGTATCAGTTGTCTAGTACCCTTATCACAAGCTCTGCTTAGCTTAGGACTAGATGGCGCTGTATGAATTGTACATAAATATTATTATTATAATTTTTTAGGTTGTTTTTATTTCAAGAAATTATTCGGTTAATTTAGAGTTAGGGTCATACCAAGATCATACCAATCTTCCTGTAAAAACTTACACAATATATATAGGACAGGTATTCAATATTGCCAGATGAGGAAAAACATATTAGGACATTATATTCTACAATGACAACCAATATAAACCTATGTTTATCGCAAATAAATTTAATTTGATTGCTTACTTTTGCATTGTGATGCATGTATTCGGCATTATTATTATTATTTCTTCATTTCAGAGTAATTGTTTATTTTACCTTTATAAAATACACCTAACGTTCTAATTATTCTTGAAACATATCACGTGATGCGGAAACGCGCAGATGTGCCATCGACAGCTGACTGCATTGTCTGAAATTCTTCGCTGTTCCACTTGAAAGTATTTTAAAACTGCTATTTTAAACTGAAGTTCTCTATCTGGATAAACTTCGTCGATTGTAAAAATGGCAATTGAAATGCAAAGCTAAAAAGGTAGTGTATGAAACATATAATATAAATTATATCTGCCAAGCCGTAAGCCAGTGATACTTAGTACCTAGTTATGAAACTAAAGCAAAACTAAGACATAGTAAAATAATAAAAATGAGAATCTTCATTCTTTTCTTTTCTTTTATTTTACATATTATAAAAATCATGACTAAATAAAACTGTATGTTTATCTATATGTCTGTTTGTGCGTTAAAGTGAAATCTGCTGGAATAATAAAGATCAATATTCACAGAATATGACATTAAATAAGTCTCAAATAAAGTAAATATATTGTTTATATTATGTTTGCAAATGTTCAATTATTTTTACATTATCACCTTGTTTTTTTGTTGAATTTGGTTATTTCATAAATATTCTACATGGCTCTAAGTTTGGAAATTTTGTTATTCGTGAAAGATTTTAAACAAAGTCTAGTTGCTTCTTTCGCCGTCATGCCTCCACATATTATCATATTTTTAAAACACATTGATTTTATTAACTCAATAACTTTTACAATTACAAACTAAATAATCGAAACATTTAGTAACTTAATTTAGAGTTGTTTAAATGTGAACAACTTTAAATTAAGTTTTTTAAATGTAAAAACAATTTAAGTAGATAGCTTTTCAAATAATTTTAGCGTAATATCTAGATATCTAAAGATTTACTCCAACGGTAGATACTTCTTTTACTTTTCAAGAACAGAACAATTTCACCACTCAGCGTGCACTTGAAAAATTGTATATTGGCCTCCATAGTTTGCTGAGATATCTTTACAAATAAAATACTAGTCCACTATTTCTGAAACTATCCGTCTTTCTGAAGAAATATCAAGTAGCGGGCAACAAAGTTTATTTATTGTTTCGAAGTTGTGAAGCGTTAACGCTAGCAGTAATGTACTCGTACTTTGCGTACCAAATCTGGACTTCACTTAAATGTATTATAAAGAAATAGTGATGACAAACTTTATGCAAATGTTGTAGCGGTATAGTTTCTACATTTAACTGGAATGGTAAACAAACTGTCGTACATGTGGTGGTAAGTGACAACCATTGTGACGTTAGTAGTACCCCTTCATTCTTTAGAATCTAGAATAGAAGTCCTATTTCAGAAGACTAAAGTATCGTAATCTTATATAAAAAAATCTAGTTACTATACTCCTCCAAACGGCTAGATAGATTTTTATGAAATTTTATATGCATATCCATTAAGTTTGAGAATCGGCTACTATCTATTTTCATACCCCTAAGTGATAAGGGTCCACCCCTAACATTTTTTTCTTATTTTATGGATATTTATTTTGTAATGTGGCATTAAAAATACATACAACACTAAATTTTCACCCTTCTATCATTAACCCCTATTTTAAAATAGCAATTTTAATTTATATGGCAAAACAACGTTTGGGTGGTGAGCTAGTAATATATATCTCATGTCAATTCAAACAACAACATCTAATCCCAAACTAAACAGAGCTATGGATGCATGTAAAAAGAAAAATACTTATATACTATTTTTCATATGCACATAACATACCTACATAGAAAACACCCAGACAACAAAAAATTCCAATCACGAATATAGGCTCTGGTAGTCTAGTGGTTTAGCACACCGCTTTACTTCCGATGGTCATGGGTTCAATTCCTCGCTCGGTATATTGTTGCATGGTATGTATGTTTGTATTGGTGTAAGTATTTTCTACATATATTATGTATGTATTTACAAAAAATGTATCTCTGCTTAGCTTGGGACTGGATGATGCTATATGACTTGTCCTGAGATGTTATTATTATTATATTAAATGTTTGCAACGTGCTAGTAATCGAAACCGCGACTGTAATAAGGCAAGTGAAGTAAGTAAATATTCGACAGAAAAATCTGAATCCGAAAATCCCTTTACTGCAAGGAGAGATGTTTAGTTTAGTTATTACATTTTAAGTTATTCTATAACCATTCCTTTGTAATATTGTGATACTCGGGATATTTATAAAACACTGTAAATAAAATATGTTAGAGGAATATAACGGGAAGGCATTTATCGATCACCTAAGAGCATATTGAATATTTGAAATTAGAATTTTATTTTGTTGTTGATTTTTTGATTCGTTCATTTATTTTGGATATCCATCCATTTTACGTTAGCAAACAACATATAAACTATATTAGTAAACTACAATATATATCCTTGTATTAAAGTTGATATTGGTAGTTAACACCTTGTTATTTCAATTCGTATATCTACGTCCACGTCCAGGTGCACTGGGTCCGCAGCAGTTCAATGATGTTCAGTGCCTCTGAAGTGGACAATCCGACATATTTTCCATAATGTTTAGTTAGCAGTTTGTTTATACTTAATCGCCTATTTTCTAGCGATAATCAATTACAATGCGTCGGTGCATTCATTGTAGTAATTTCTAAATTTATTGGAATTAAAATATAGCTTCTACTTACTCGCTTATAATATAGTTTTCAAATTGGTGAAAGAATTTATAAAATCGATTGATTTTTTTATTTAATCACAACAAAGAAAATTTACTTTCTTTTTAAATACTAATTCACATTGTTGCGAAATTAAACGTATTTTAGTTATTTTTTTTAAATTAAAAGAACCAATTTAAGCCATAGTATGTTCTCAAATCGGAGTGATTTCTCATTTGCTCTTGTTGTCTTTTTAGCTTAAGTTTTTCTTCCAGATCTTTTTCACTGCTAAGCCGAGGCGAACTTAAGTCTGGACATCTGAAATAAATGATCAGAGTATATACCTACCATTTCTACATCTACTAAATAATTTTATATCATATGCCTGTCGACCCGGCTTCACATTGGGAAAAGTATTAGAATTATTAAGTACTAGGTACGTAAGCCCATGTTACGTATATTTTGATTTACTATACCATCATGACCAGATGATAGGTTACTGTAAGGCAGAAGTCAAGATTGTCAAGAACTGGTGTATTTATAATTTGGTTAATAAATAATATTAATATACCTGAATAGTTCATACAGCGCCATCTAATCCCAAACTAAGCAGAGTTTGTGTAATAGGTACTAGATTATAGATAGAAATACTTAAATGTTATAAATTGGATAAAGAATACTATATGTATTATAGTGTAGAAGTATATTGGTTTTGAATTCTCTGCTAACTCATAAAAGGAAATCTAGATCATTCTTTAGCTTCTGACACCAGATATTCTTTAAAGCTTCACTGGACCAATCTAACCTAAGTATTTGTCTTATTATTGTCCTAAAATATAGGGACAATATTTTATTTCTCCGAGGTTTAAACTCCTGACGATGCTCTCAGACTACAGTTCTATCGGTCAGACAGGAGTTGCTCCATAAGTCCTTCTGAAATGAGTCAATAAGTCCGCTCTGCATTTGCTCCCATGTTTTTCTGGTAAATACTAGCTGTGGCTGCAGTTTTTGGAGTAATTTGGAAATAAAAAGAACATAAACTACGAGATAAAGTATTATACTTACTTGTAAATTTCACTAGTAATGAAATTATCATTTTTACACCTCTGCATCCACTGCGACCAGTACTTGAAACCTTCCATCTCATAGATTCGAACTGCACACTCTGTGTCATCACGGATATCATCATCTAAAAGGGCTGTAAAAGTACGATTTTATTTTAAATTATACGATGGTTCCAAACAAACATACATGATACCGTTCATCTGATGGTAAATGGTTGCCGTCGCCTATTGACGCCTAAACCACCAGAAATGTCACGTGCGCATTGCCTTTACCTATTTATTTACAGAAGACGGTCACAATTGTATGGATGTGTCTAATCAATCATCAGGTAGGCTCTCAGCTATCAGCTCACTAGTATTTCCAGTTATATAAATGATAAATCAGATATCCAGTATTCACTACTGCATGAATTTTTATTCTAATGTAATTTATTTACGAGTAAATCTATAAGCTAATGTATTATTAGTTTCCAATCGTGAGGATTACTATGTTATATCTCTATATACTGATTTTCAATGGCATTCTATTTAAAAACAATTTTGTAACAACAAACAAACAACAAGGCACTTCTGTAAAGTCACCCAGGGGTAACAAAAATATCGTACCGCTCTCCGATTGAACACTTGACCGCTTGGATACTAAAACTAGCGAGTGGAAAACACAGAAATAAATGGAGACTGCGAGTTGGGTTAAACAAGAATTTCTTAAACACATTTGTCCATACATATGAAAATAGAAATCGAATAGAAAACATTAGAAAAACTATTATTAAGATCTTTTTCGACTTAAATGGAAGTTTGTCTGTTTATCTGCGCTTTTGCGTACAAATGTCAGAAATGGCTCAACGGATTCGGTTTCAGTTTTCACTAATTTATTGTGATAAGTCTCACTTAAAATTTTGCATTTGTTTTATTCTAATCATAAAGGACGGAGTATGGTTATAGTAGTAGAGTAACTATGACAAGGAGGTGCATATATGTATACATATAAACATTCTGGAAGATAGTCTCTAAATGATAATCAAAACAGATAACAATAGCGACTTTATATTGTACTATTGTAATGTAAATTGCAAAGGATTCAATATGCTCTGAATAACTGTTGCTTACAATTAATAAAATAGTATTAATTCCGAATAATGATGATCAGGGACGTTTGAAGCAGTTAGTGGAAATTCTAACTTGAAGCAGATTGACTGAGTTACTAAGCGGCCAGTATCCAGGAGCATTTTGTTACCAGCTTTTGTTACTATTGTTAGAATTATGTTTCCCAGAATTACTTCAGATTTGAACTGTTTAAAAGCAAGATTCTGTATCTGTCATAAGAAAATATATTTCCATGTAAATACAAGTTAAATACTATTTTATGTATACTGTATTCCAAAAGTATTGTTGTTTGTACAGTTTTAAACATATTTCTGATTTTTCTTTTCTTTTGACATACAATCAAAACGTGGTTATTTAGGAAGTAGTTGAATTAAAAGCGAATCACTAAAGTATTTATAGAATTGGTATATACATACATATATTGCTAATTTGTAATTTTGTAATTTGTGTGTAATTTTGTTTCTGTTTTGCATTGTAAACACTTATGTTGTGTTCTACAAGAATACAGTATATTAAATAATAGTGGAATTGAGAGATTCTAACTTTTTATATAATTATGAAAATAATAAAATGGCATAACAAATTACATACAATTAACACGGTACAAAGAGAATTAATCGAGAACAGATCTGTTTTAATCGAATAAACAATATTGAACAATGAGCATTTCAATAAATTTAATTCTGTGAAAACAGTCACTATAAACTACAACTCGGTCGAGAATAGAATATATTGTTTTTGTAAAATGCATTGTGCAACTCTCTTGTCAAATTACAAAGTAGGAATTACAAGTTTTGTTTTATTTAATAAAATAAATAAAAATTGAGTGTTGTGTAAAAGTATTTTTTTATTTATTACATCAACATCTAAAATCCTATTGTAAAATCCTCCCTGCAGAGACTGATTTATTTTGATAACTATTTCTGATTTATTTTATCATTAAGTGTGAGACTATATAATTATTATTATACTCCTGTGAATTAGTGCTATATAATACTCCTTTCATAAGAAAACATATAAAATATAAAGTTGTAAAATATTAACTGTTGTAAAAGAGTAACAGGCAAGTTTCATGTTCATTCTTCTTGGTTAAATCCGTATTTCGAATTAGGGGTATATTAAAAGAAAATAACTCAAAGTTATTATATTAAGTGAGCTTATTTGTGTAATTTAGCTCTGTTTACTTAATATTTTAAATGTGCGAGTTTATTTAAGAGTGATTGATTAATAAATATCTATAAATCGCACTTAAACGGCAGAATAAATTTAATTCCTCTATTGTAATGACTTCAACAATAGTGGTACCCTTAAATTCTATGAATTTATCTGTACGTACACAAATATTAGAAAGTTCGGAAAAACAACTTTAAAGTTTTATTTTTAAAGTCTAATTCCAAAAATATTATGAATGTTGAAGGATTTTATTTGTTATTTAATATATATGTATGTACATAATTGTAACATATCTTGTGCTTACAGACACCTATTACACAAAATTACATCACTGTAATAACATACAGTATAATACAATTTTAGAAAATATAAACGCCGAAATATTCTTAATGGCTTCCCGCCAAAAATGTTCCTGACTTTTTTGTTTATTCCATTGGGAAATTGTGTTATTTTGTGAAGAGATACACGCCTATATTATGGAAGATAAAAAACATTTCTTCGTGTATATTCTTATTGTTTAGGTGCTTCATCTTTGTCGTTGAAAAATCTATGACTTGTTTATAAAATTAGAAAGAGAAACAAGCTGATGGCTCATCGTGTGGAACGTGATAGAGGTCGTCTATGACACGAGCAACATCACGGATGTCGCAGTATACATGACAATGTCCGTGCACGCTTTGCGTCTATGCTATACACCTTCAATGCTTTGCTTTTTCTGAGAACTAAGTTATTATACCTCCGTACCATGTAATACTAACATATTTCTTCGTTCTCACCCGCACACATTACAACACAGCGCTAAACTTAAACGCAAATTTGAAATAGAAATACCCTACATAGTAGAAGCATTTCTATAAAATATTCCTTGTTAATAATACTTATATTTTTCATTAATACTATGTGTTTGTAATCTATAAATAAAGCATATATCTATGTATCTACCTTCATTCATTCATTTATAATTTAAGAGCTGTGCTCTTGTCGGTGGAGCCGCCACCTTTCACGATCTTCTATCAGTCCTTTTAGCCGTTGATACGACACGACTCCAAATTTTTCTTAAACTTGCTTTATATAGCTGTGTCTTGGTCTTCCACCCCCTCTATTTCCATTTATTTTTCCTTCAATAATGTTATTAATTAGTTCATCGTGTCGTATCAAGTGCCTCAACATTTTCCCCCGTCTATTCTCAATAATATCTATGATCTGTCTCTTTTCTATGTACCTTATATATCTACCTTACATTTTTAAAAACATGAATCGCAATATTATAGGTAAAATCTATAAAATATCAGCAAATACGACATGTGATACAAATAAAAGGCGACATAATATTTACAACTTCTCCGCAAACTATAACCGATCAAGTTGAAACGTAGTTGATCCTGGACTTAGGTACCATAATCAAGTTATTGCAAGAGAAATAAATGTACCTTTAAATAACTTTTATTTCCTGTGGTATATATAGTTTGCACCTTACATATATACTGCGCAAAATTTAACATTTTAAAAATGATATTAGTCCAATACAAAGTAATGTGCATGAAAATCCTCTCTGAATCTGAAACCCCTATGATATAACCTAATATATCTACCTATTTGTGAGTAACCGTTCTTTTATTTAAATATCCTTAAATAACAGTAATTATTATAGAATATGTAAGTAACATATTATTTTTTACAATTTTCTTTATTTTTACTTATTTCCGCCCTATAGATGGATAATGAATTTTTTAATACCATTCTCTATATAGTGTTCGTAGAACCAAAATTGTACTTAAAAGTTAATAATTTAGTTCTTCAACCATATCAGTGCAGATAATATTTATAGACTTTTATTTATTTACTTAGATACGGTGAAATTTGTACTAACTGTAGTTACCTTCACAAGCTATATTGCATTTGCCTCCACGTTTTCCATTTTTACACCACACTTGCGGTATCTGTAAAAAGTAATTTAAAATGAGAACACACTTTTTTTATGCAAATAAATTAATTTTTAAAACTTAATGATAAAGGGCACACCCTGTCCAGTAAATTTATTAGCTAATTGCATAGCATAAAGGAAACTAGTTTAATAGCAGCTTTAATAGCTATTTTAGCATATTTTTTTCACAATTATCGTAAAATTTAAGATTATATTTAATATACTTTATTACTACAAATACGTACACGTATATCTATCATTGACTTCATTAAAATCTGTCAAATTAGACAAAATTGTTTAGAATCAACTTCTATTTTTGAATATATTCTTCTATTTTTCCCATTTTCAATGAAAACACTAAACTAAGCTATACAATTAAAAAGTACTTTTGAAATGAAATTGTCTCTTTTTACTAATTTAATTGACTGTTGAATCTCGGAGTAGTTATGACTCTCAGATGTTGATTAAAACAGTTCACAAATTCAATTATTTCAACATCGTTGATGCTTCTCATAAAAATCATCGTTATTATGAAAATTCCGTTTGGAATATGAAGTAGAAAAAAGTAATAAAAATAATAAATAGATAAATAATGTATTGCTTTTTAAGAATTTGTATCTATAAATAGTTAATAATAGTAACATCATTTTGTTTTCGTTTATGTGTACTTTCTGAACCAAGGAATGATTAAGATTATTTGAATAAAGATTATTTCTACTTCTATAATAAAAGAACAATACACTATGTAAAACCTTAATAGTTGTAATAACACATTGAAACTTATATCGTATGTAAAATTATAATACCTGATACAATCCATAGTATTTTCTACTGCCGGATTCTCGATACGCAGCCGTGTCCCGTTGACTTTCCTTTTCTATTAAACATACCCCTGTAAATCAAATACCTTTTATTTACCTAAAATGTGGTAATTGCCAATCCATGAATTAGAATTACTAATGGAGGTTGAATAACGTGCGAAAAACATACCAACAACATGGCATACGAAGGTTTAGATTGGGTCAGCAACACGCACGTGACACCCTGATGTTTCAGACATACATAGGCTACGGTAACCGTTTACCTGATTGTAGTCTTATGTATGAATGCCACTATCTTAAATTAGGTGAGATACCGATAGACGACTGTAAACAAAATCTACTTCTGATATAATGATTGAATGATATACATTTTGATACTGCCATTTTTCTTTTTAACCGACGATATGCTTAAAGAAGCAGTTGAAGCAGAAAGTTCTTGCCGACCAAGACTATACGACTTATCGTAGTCTTAGTTGGCAAGAACGAATGAGGAAATGTAATTGAATCCATCTTTTTATCTTTACTCTTTACTAATATTATAAATGTGAAAAATAACATAATAAGTGCTCATCGTTTGTTATATATATATACATGTGTAGTCATACGTGTTACATATAAAGTGCACAGCACTAACCAAAACTGCTGAATAGCAAAACTAACACGCGCCATATAAATCAACGACGCCGCAATGTCACAATTTCAATATAGTTGGGAAAGTTTTAATTGTATTATTATTAAATTTTAAAAGATTCATATTCAATCTGTAAAATAATGGGTACTTTCTTTTGGCTCTGGTGGTAACAGTGGTTTGCGTTACAATTTCTGAGACATATTTTTTCTAGCATCGAACTGTGTCACTCGTTTTTTAGTTATACATTACTTAAAAAGTAGTATTTTATTAATAAATTAAATAAGGTTTTTTATGCCCGCTAGGTGACTACAATAATGTACGTAGGTACTCTAATTTGATGTTAGTAAACAAAGGGATATATATATAGACGCCCACAAATACGATGGCATAACTTAAATTAGAGGAAAACGGAAAATGAAACACACCCTGCCCAGTAAATCTATTAGCTAATTGCATCGCTATTAACTATGTACCTTGTTTTACTATTTTGGTTGAGACCTTTCAAAATATTTTTTTTTATTAGGTACTGCATTATAGATCTAATTAGCTACCTAGAAATTTTAGGTTTCGCTAATGTTATATATGCGAAAAAAAAGTTAATGTATCACTCATTTTAAAAAAGTAATAGAGACTATATCCAGTTTTAATTATATGTATAAACAAAAATATTTTTTATGAAATAATAACAGATTAAAAACTTTAAGCCGAACTACTAGCTAGCTCGCATTAGGTTAAAGAAAATAATAAATAAATAATATCATATAAGAAAACGGCCTTAAAAGTAGGCACGCATACACGTATGTATTTTTATATTATGTTGAACTTTTATGTTTTTAGTATCTACCTAAATTACAAAATATTCACCGATACTAATCTAAGTCGACAGACTTTCAATACCGAGCCCTATACATACCTACTCTTACCTTTTTATTATTATTTCTTGGAAAATAAAAAACAAGCACAAAACTTCGCAGTGACCGCTAAATGAATCATTCAGAGAACAGGTTAACTGTTTCTTTACAGGATTTTGTTACGTAGTTAGGGCAACTTGAAAGGAGGCCCGTGGGAGCTAATCTATTGCTAATTGAACCCTTGTTCGCTTCGTTACACACAATTTGACCTAAAGGTTAATTAAAGTATTAATACTAAATGTAGATATAAAACTACCAACATTGGTACTTAATTTTTATGGGAGCAAGGAAGTAAGGGAGCAAGGGAGTTTGCGCTTACGTGATGTTAAGTGACCACCTTACTTCGAAAAGTAGAACTATGAGGTGTATAATAATTAAGTGTAAGTATAGAATAATGTAACATAGATATTATTCAACTTGTTTTTGTATGAGAGAAAGAGAGGAAACTAGTTATAACTTCACCTGTTGCTAATTGACCATCGCATTCTATTAATATCACTCTGTCAAATATGAATTATGGAAATAAAATAAAAATTAAGCATCGTAATAGTAAAAAAATAGTAATTAGTAATTTGTTTACCAACGCAGACCGTCCGATAGCAAAATATGCAAAAACGCTCATATGAAACTGAATAATCTATAAGGGGATCAAATCATCTTAACATATTTAAAAAATAAATGAAAATCTACGACTTTCAACATAAGAACATTTTTGTACTTTTAAATCAGGACATACGGACTGCCGCTGATTAATTTACACTATTTACAGTGTCAATTTGTTGTTTTATGACCAACCGTAAATAGCAAGCAGATAAACTACCAGCCACACTCCACCAAGACAAATATATTAGAGTTGGCAATTTTTATTAAAATATATACTCCTACTAGAGCTAATTCACAATATATATGATGACTATTTATATTTGTATTTTTCACAAATGTTTTTAACACGAATTTACTTGCTTTAATTTATTATAATTTCGTTTAGTATTGATTTGATAATAATTAACTTCCTTGCCTCCATCCGATTATTTGCAGTCAGCGCAATTCTTTTATTGATCCCTAACAACGAATACTCAATTGGAAGCAAAAATTGTTATTTTCACTACATAGATAAAAAGAAAGTACTCTATTGTATTACGAATTGCATAAACATACTAATATAAAAATCTATTCACAATAAAATTGTTAAAGAATTGACAAAATAGTAGTGTTTTTTTTATAATTAGATATCTATTTAATTTTGTAAAAAATAGGTATAATTAATCATTAAATATGTTATGTGTTTACTAACACTTTTTATATAAAATAACTACTCAATTGTGTTGTTGTAAAAAAATGTTTGCATTTAAAATCAAAAATAAACGACTAACAGACGAATTAACATTTGTTTGTAAGACAGCTCTATTATAGTCTACATGGTGGTACATAAACAGTGATCCTGTATTCGAGACACGTAGAATAAAAAAGTTAGGGGCTTCCAATCAACAGATTTGTTTCCCGCGTAAGCCTGCTGAAGGAAAATCTCTTTTGTATTTTTTTTTTCGTAACAACCGCAAAATAAGTCTCGGTTGTTACTGCCAATCCCAATTATACTTATTGTTTTTTTTTTACTTTCAAAATAATAATAATTGTATATAATATATCTATGTGTATGATTATAATCATACTACATCCAGACCGATACAAACATTCATATTTTTTTTCGTAACAACCGCAAAATAAGTCTCGGTTGTTACTGCCAATCCCAATTATACTTATTGTTTTTTTTTACTTTCAAAATAATAATAATTATATATACTACATCCATGTGTATGATTATAATCATACTACATCCAGACCGATACAAACATTCATATTCATGAATACAAATGTTGATTCCGTGCGAGGAATTGAACCCGCGGCCATCGGCGCTGTGTTAAACCGCTAGACCACCAAGACCGTCAAAATAATATTAAAGTTGTAATTATCCTAGGTCATATTTACTAAATCCTCAAATAAGACCGATTATTATCATTGTAACCTATCTACATACCGTATAACATATATATAAAAATATATAGAAATAAATACCTACATACTTTTGTTTTTTGTAATAATTGGAAATAGAACTAACATCCAACATGAGGCAACGTGTTAAACTTTGCATCAGCAAGCTTTTCAAAAACTATTAAGATTATTAAAAAAATATATTTAGTCCCTTAAATAAATTTTATTAGCCATCATGTCTGAAATATTGAAAATAAAAAGAAAGAATTTCGTATCAAAAATTACACTTCCGTGCATGCAAAATCGCGTATCAGGAGTAATTATTATTTTAATAATGGTATAATTACTTCCTTACACGGAAGGCCTAATCGTACATTGAAATACCTCTAATGGTTATGGATCCGTATACTTCTGTAACTAGACTAACAAATTACGTAAGGTTACGTACATTGATTAGACTATTTGCTTTTGCAATAGCATATGCTGGAGGTCGTTCTATTCTCTATAATTTGAATTTAGAAATGAATCTGTATTATCGTAAACATTTACAACATTTATTTGAAAATAATTTCAGCTGAGTATAAAAGTGACGGTAAAAGATGTGCATGAATAAAGATATTTTGAATTTGAATTGAATTTCAAATAGACAGATGATGGTAAGTGGTAACCGTCTCTTGTATTCAACATGAGAGGATCTTTATTACCACAAGTAATTATAGTATATTAAGCACTAGATAGCGTTCTTGTAAAAAGTACATCCTGTCTATAGATTTTTAAATATAAAATTTATATCAACCCTATTGTGCTGCTAGTTTCAATTAGAACCCTCAGTAGCAGCTTTTTGTAGTCACATTACCAAGTTGTTCAATGTTCATGTCTATATTACCTCTGCGATGTCAATCCAGTAAGGATTGACATCGTTTATCATGTCATTTATTACTCCTTATTTATTATCCGTGGGAAGGGCTCCAGCAAGATGGACCGACGAACTGGTCAAGATCGCTGGAAAGCATTGGATGCGAACAGCGCAGGACCGATCGTCGTGGAGATCTATGTCCAGCAGTAGACGTTTTCCGGGCTGCGATGATGATTTATTATCACGTTGTCTATACCATAGTTCGCAGTGCATATTAATATATGTTATTATCATAATCTATGTATTTTCATCATTTAGACACCCATACAGTGCACCGATCCGTTATAATGTTCAAAAAGCGCGTCCTTCCTCAAATTTTTTCCTAAAAATAGCTGGAGACCAAGAGAGAAAACATTACACAGTTACAAAATATATTCAAATACGGAACCCAGTACTATCCAATTGTTAGCCAGATTTTTTGTTTATATTAATGCGACACGATTTTATTTCAGTTACTTGCTGGGTGTCCGCCACTGTAATTACATATGGAAATGTCACATGTATTGTATTTCCATAATTATACGCGGCGTAATAGAGCCTCAGGTAATTAGACAAATAACAGCGAACATATGTACTTTTATAATGTTGTATTTTAATATATATAATGTTTGAGCTTGATAAGTTTGAGTGAGTGTGTTTGTTAATGTCTGGACTGACGCTTAAAAACATTTATGATAAGATAACGCTTATAGACAGTAAACTGCTGGATCTGGATCATATTTTGCGAAATGAAAAATACAGTCTTCTGCAATTAATCATACAAGAAAAATCAAAGGTTGCCGAAGACCAGGCAGATATCGTACTTCGTGGTTAGGTCCCTTTTCAGGATCGCCGTGCCTAAAATAAATATCGCCATAATGATCACCAATCTATGGTAGGAGATGCTACCTATACTGAAGGAATCAACACTTAAGTTGGTAATTTTAAGCCATTTCGTAAAGTTCTCCGGAGCAGTGGAATGGAAGTAATGAATCGCACAGTCATGTACAATGTACAATAAAATAGAAACACAGGAGGCAATTCCGAAGATAGGAAGATGGAATAAAAGCGGATACAAGAAAGCAGCGGTTCAGAATCGTCAGATCAAGGAAGGATTGGAAAAAGTTGGAAGAGTAGTTATCATATCCTTACTAATATTATAAATGCGAAAGTAACTCTGTCTGTCTGTCTGTCTGTCTGTCTGTCTGTCTCGCTTTCACGCCAAAACTACTGAACTGATTTAAATGAAATTTGGTACCCATATAGTCTAGACACCGAGGAAGGACATAGGCTACTTTTTAATGCGAAAAAAGGGTTATAAGGGGTTGAAAATGGTAATGCAAGGTTATCTTTATGCGGTTGAATACACACTTATTATAATAATGGCTTAAATAAAAAATTAGATATTTTGGAAAGTCTACTTTATAATTGTGTTATTAAGTCTATTTTCAAAAATTTTTAATTTCTGAATTACACCAGTATTGTACTAGATATGCGACTTATTTACGCTCATATGTCATAAATAAACATATATGTCATTTGTATAAGTTGCGCGCGCAACTGATTATTGTCAATCCGTTGTCTCCTTATGAATTTAAATGAATAAACGTTTGCTCTGCAATTTTATTTTATAAATACATAAATATAATCCTGGTATAGCCTATAACTGATGACCCTGCTCTTGGACAAGAGCGTAAGAACATATTATTAATATTTTTGAAGAATAAAACAACATATAATATTAAAAATGTTGTCAATACATATGAACAACATTTCCTTGGAAGAAACAACATCTACCGTTCCATCCGAGCTATTCAGGTTCGGAATACGCGTTTCTCCATTCTGGCCAGTAGAGTCAGAGATATGGTTCGCGCAAGTAGAGGGATAGTTTGCAATTTAGAATATCACATCTATTATTTTGATTTAACAAAATTTTATTATGTTATTGGCCAACTGGACCACCAATTTACAAAAGAATTTAAAGAAATGTTTAAACTGTTTATTATATATAAATATATATGACATTTAAATTTGTAAATATCACATTGTCACCATTCAAGGGGTAAAATAAAATAGCAGATAAAAGTTTTTATGGAAATTCGTCATATTTGAAGCTAGAACGATGAAGCTTTTTTCTTACGTTTTTTTGGGTCAGTTTATTTAATAAATACCTTACTAATATTATGAAAGTGAAAGTGACTCTGTCTGTCTGTCTTAAAAGCCAAAACTTCTGAACTGATTTAAATGAAATTTAAAGTCTAGATCTTGAGATAGGACATAGGTTACTTTTTAACGCTAAAAAGGGTTATAAGAGACTGAATGAAGAATTTTTTAAAAGTTTAATCTTCAATCTTATTTTTTTGCGTATTGATTAAATATAATTAACGAAAATGGGTTGTAAGGGTCAAAAGGGGAGTTAAAATGTTATATGCATGTATTGTCATTTTTTAAAGCTAGAAACTTGAAACCCATTTTTTAGGCTGTTGAGAAAATATCAGTACCTACCGCCACAGGACTCAGCCATAAATGGTTACAGTATAGCGACATCTTATCATTGGTACATGATGACACTAATATAAGTAGCATTAAAAAAAAAACAAGAAAAAAGGTTATAAGGGGTTGAAAGGGGAGATGTAATGTATGTATGGTATGTATGGAAGTATCTTCATTTTAAAGATAGTAGTTTGAAACTTAGTTTTTGGCTGTTGATTGAATTGTATGGAAATTTCATTTTTGAAGCTAGAACGATGAAACTTTTTTATTGGGTTAGATTATTAATATATATTTTTTATTATTTGCTCAAGGTCACTATTTTACGCGGACGAAGTCGCGGGTACAGCTAGTATAGTAATAAAAACAAAATGGTTTTGTCAATATATGTATAATAAACATACTCGTAAATACCTATATCATAAATTTACATTACCTATTGACCTATTGCCTATTGACACGAACGGTTAACAAGCCAGTGATTGTTGAAAAATATTTTTAAACTATAAATATTTTTTATTATATATAATTTAATATTGAGTGCGTAGCGATTTCTATGTTGATTGTCGCATGCCTCTTACTTGTTACACTGTAATTATTTATATAAAAAAAAAAAAAACATCTATTGAAAAGAGCAACACACAAGTTTCTTGCTCATTCTTCTTGTGATGAATCTGCATTCCGAATGAGTGGTAGAATCAAAATATGACTATTCAAAAGTGCTTGTAATGAGTTTATTTGAATAAAGATTATTTCTATTTCTATATTTCTATTTCTATTATGTCATAACCAAGCATACTGAGGTATATCTAATGATAAACGGTTACCATATTCATACAGACGCCAAAACAACACGAGTGTCACGTGCTTCTTGAAAATATAAATATATATACATTATAAATTGAACTTCGTAACCTCTGGTTACGAAGTTCAATTTATAATATTTGGAAATATAAATATTTATATATATATTATATATATATTTGGAAACCAATAAATATTGAATGACGATTGCTAATTTACAAACATAATCTAGCTACGATAAAAGATATAGGATATCATATTAGATTACTTACATTTTTTTTGTAATATAATTTGATCTGCTATATTAATTAGGAATGTATAAAAATCGTGCTACCGGCGATTTATTCTTTTTTAAGTAAATTATAACCAACGGAAAATTTCATTAAATCGTCACCAGATTAATATTATCGTCAATAAATAAATACATAGAAGTGTTATCAATCGGTTGGTGTATATAAATACACTAATTGTAAAACACAATCCACCTCTTGACTTGTATCATTCGAGCTCCCGGTGATTCTCTGATAATTAGGTCAACGATATCTAAATAAAATGAACTACACCTATATGAGAGTTTCTCATTTATCTCTCTAACTAACTTCTGTAAAGTCAATTACTGGATTATACAGAGATAGTAGTAATTAGTATACCATCCCAGAAACCAGTGACTTTAACTTTCTCAAAAAAGGAATGTGGAAAACTGAAATTATTGTTAAAATCTTCTTACAAACCGCGTGAAAACTTGATTAATGTACTAAGAAAATTTAAATTATATCAAAACAAATGATGTAAACAACACAATAATAACAGTCCGACCAATCTAGAGCATAAATGAATAATTTTATTTATTGACGCCACTTCACTCACTACAACCCTGAGATTACCCATCTTACTAATATTATAAATGCGAAAGTTTGTGAGTATAAATCGATAGATGAGATGGGCATGTTTGTTACTCTTTCACGCAATAACTACTAAACGGATTTTGATGAAACTTTACAGTATTATAGCTTATACATTAGAACACACAGGCCATAAATGCGAATGAAAACATCGATACAGCTAGTAATATATAAATTAAAATTTCTAATTTTTTCTTGATAATAATAGATTAGTTTCATATTCTGCTTACCTGGATTTCAGCATGGTACTTTATGGTAGATTTTACAACGAACTTTATATGTGTGTATATATTTATCTTCAAACGACGATCATTAATGTATAGGCAGAGAGGACCGAACATCATTGGGTTCTATTCTATTATATCTCTTATGTTTATGAAATTTAAGATACAGTTTTCTTCTATATAATAATTTAACAGAAGCTGAAAATATTGGCCCCCTTATTTTCATTATATATACATATATGTATAGACGTATCATATTGTTTTTATTTATTTATTTATCTAACTTTAATGCACACAGTACGAAAGTAACAGTACATTAGGCAGACTGAACACCATGAGGTATTTTCTACCAGTCAACCATAGGTAGTACAGAGAAAAATTGTTGGCGGTGCAAAATTAATCATAACAAAAAAAATCAAGGCATAAAAAGTGATATAATAATATTATATAATATAATACATTATTATACATATACTACACTTATAATAATATATAATTGTTGTTAGTTAATTATTTTATCGTAGTATTCATGTCTCACCTAATATTAGGGAATTGAAATTGATTCCCTGCCTCCTATTATTTACTCAATGTTTATTTCTTACCAATAGATACATTTAATATCAGTCAAGATACTTACAGTTACCAAGGAAAGTTTTGTCAATCGACTTAATTTTCAACAATTCCCTGACAAGTTTACATCTTGTGAATTTAACACTATCACATTGAAATACACTTGAAGCAATTAATAAAGTTAATATATACACTTTCATCTTACTAATTATGTAAGAAATAATATCAATGTATAATATAAATTAATTATTATAATATCAACAAGTTGTACTCTAATTTCACTGTACATACATTTCGTTACGGTCACTTTTATATTTGTTTAAAGTACTATTAAAATTTTTATTTTAAAATACAATACACTTTATAATTAAATTATAACATCATTTCACTTTACTTTGCGACTGAATTACATTATTTTGTTATAGTTTATTACTGAAAAAATAAATTCGAATTTATAGTTACTAATCGATAAATACTGGTGTATTCGAAAGAGTAATCGATACAAAACTAAGATAGTGTTTGTTATTCTATACAAACATTTAGATACATTATTAGTGATATAATTTTGATTAGATAAGTAACGTTACAACGACTTTATACAGATATAATGCACTACTACTGCTATTTAAGAATATCATGATTATTTCTCTAAAAATACCAACAAATGAACACGGAAAATAATCGACCTAAAGGAAAAAGGTAACCATAATTAATTCACAAACTGCACCATGCATATTCTACTACATAAATCACGTGGTTTTACCCGTGTAGAGTTAGTAAAGCTATGTAATATTATATTATCTGTGGTAATGCTAAAACGAATCTAATCACTTTTTTTATTTATCTATTCACATAATTAGTTACTTTAATAGAAACTCTTGAAAATTGTAATATTGACATACAATATATATGGAAATAAAACTGTGTTTCAATTTATAACTTTAACTAAGTGTCTGGTGATAGAAACACCGTTAACAGACTAAACTAATTCATTATATAGGTTAATGTAACGGCGTTATTCCCCTCCCCATCAGCCTATCACGTCTTACCATACCTAACCATAATACCACCCTACCATCTCCAAATGTATACCATCATAATTTCAACTGTTAACAATATCACCGAAGTCAATACTCGTTTGGAATAATTGTCGTAAATATAATAGGTATATAATAGTCAAATAATATTTCTTAAAAATTGAACTGAATGTTAAGTAACCATTATTTATTAAAGCACTCAGTCTTATCAATAACTTCTATACACTTGAGAATCAATTTCACTTAGTGCTTATTCATTATTTTAATGTTATCTTAGTACCCATTATTTTCTTATCATAGTCCTGAGATGAACTAGAATATCAACGAGCTTTTTATTGCATTCTTAATTTATATGAATATTATTATAAAATCGAATGACTAGAAAATATATAGGTTTTCTTAAATGTTGTTTCTTTTTAAATTAATAACTCACCATATAGTGCTAAGCTAAGCAGAGCTTCAGTTACTAGACAACTAATGTAAAAACTAGAATACATTTTTTGTAGATATATTTCCAAAATATGTATATAATGTATATAAGTCCGCCATATGTATACTTTATTTTTGTATATTAAAGTTAAATAAATATACAGAGAAAACACCTAGAACATGAGTTCTAGGTGTATATTAATTAATTAATATTTGTATTTTTGAGTATATAATATATCGTGCGAGGTATCTAACTCGCGACCGTACCGCAAATTAAGACGGTGTGCCAAACAGCTAAACCACAACAGCCATTTAATGAAAAGCATAAAAGAAATAATATATAATTTCTTTTAGGTAGAGCCGAGTCGTCTATTAGTGAGGCGTGGGGCCGGATATTAATAATCTGTCGGGCACAGGATCTTAACCGTCTTTAGTTGTCACACATTCTGACACGTTTCACCGAACTCGTATACTATATTAGAAACGTTTCTATTCATATGGAACATACTAAAAATGTATATAGTATAAAAACAAGCAATATATACATTATACATAAACATTTCGTTAACAAAATGAGAATAGTATACAAAATAATTGGAATAAATACTAATAGTAATTTCACTATACTACCTTACTAATATTATATGGAGATAGATGGATGGGGATGTTTGTTACTCGCGAGAACAGTTAGTAACCATTTACCATCAGATGGGCCGTATGCTTGTTTGCCACCATAGTAGTATAAAAAAAAAAAAAAAAAAAATAGTAAGCTATATTACTGCTATATTACAGTAATATAGCTTATTAGCTATTCTCGCGACTTCGTCTGCGAGGAATTTAACTTTATTTTTTTTTAATATAAAAGCGAAGCTATTTAACCTAACGTCTTCATCATAGTAGCTCCAATCTTTAATTTCAGTTCAATCAGTCGAAAATCTAAGAAGATTTATACAAATTTTCATTAGGGAATGAAAATTTGTATAAATCTTTTTATCCCCTTAGGGGTGGAATTTATCAAAATCCTTCTTAGGATATGCCTACGTTATAGTAGCGTTATCCATGCAAAGTCTCAGCCTGATCGGTTTAAAGTTGACAAAGTTTCATACAAACTTTCATCCCCTATTTTATCCCCTTGGGGGTAGAATTAATCAAAATCCTTTCTTAGTGCATGCCTACGTCATAACATCTATCTGCATGCCAAATTTCAGCCCGATCCGTCCGAGTGGTTTCGGCTGTGCGTTGATAGATCACTATGTCAGTCAGTCACCTTTGAGTTATATATATATACATCAAAATTACACATAGTCTATAAATTTCTTTCAGGAAAACGCGGGCATAGCTAATATTAAATAAATTAGTAAAATATAGGTATCAGTTTTCAGTATGCTAAGGTCACATACACTTTAAATACAAACCTACACTTTGTATAATGTCTTTAGCATGTGAACCTCTGTGTCATCCATTGCAGTCAGCCGTAAAGTGGTTTCTTTTTAAACTGTTTTTCAATTAGAGGATGGTATAGCAGAGAAAATACAGGATACGGCAGCTTAGTACCTAAATCCTTCAGAATGGCAATGCATGAGGATGTAATCTTTGTGATGCTGATTGTATAAATACGGAACAGTTGTCACTTACCTTACTTAAAGAATACACAGAATACATGAAGCTAATGAGTCAGCTTCGTGTATTTTGTGTGTTCTTTCGAATTCTAAGTAATAGAATTAAATAAAAATTATCAATTCATTTCTTAATAATCCGTACAGGATTATATACATAATTTATAATTCTTTATGGGGTAGACAGAACAGCGATGTTAATAGTACTTATAGTAAGTATGCGTAATATTTACCGATCGTATAGTTATGTATTTTCTTTTATTTATCTACACGTATCTTCGTACCAATTTCTGATAGAAATAAATAAAAATTTAACTTCTAATTTTAAGGTATATGATACTCACAAAATGTTTAAAAGTTATATATGTATTTTAACTGTTTAACTACTTTTACATGTGAGCTGTGATAAAACAACATGTATTCCATTATCTTTTAAGTTACATTAAACTAGCAGAAGGGATAAAATAAACTCACAATCATTGATATAGTATAAACGGATGAAATAGATAAGACGCTGCTATAGTCAAAATTAATTTCGGCGATATCACCACAATACCATGCATTCAGTTACTACGTTACAAATACTATTCTAAAGTTCATATTATACATACTATTTTATCACCGAATGGTAAGTTTCTGTAGCTGATACTAAAAATGTGAATCGTAAAATTTCATTCGAAACCACTAAACTCTTAAACTGTTAAAGCTTCAATTCAGTTATCATGTCTCTAATAATAAATTAATACAAAAGTAACTAAGTACTTATAATAGTTTAATAATGAAAAATGAATAGAAAGAAATTAAGAATTCAAATATAAGAAACAAAGTATTTACTTAGTCTTAAAACTGAAGGATTTTCTTTTCATGGTCATTTTCATGGTCATTTCTGTTCAAATTTGTCGGTTATATATCGATCAATAAGAAAAAAGGCTGTAGAAATACTAAATAATGGGTTTATACAATTAAAGTAGTAGTCGGTCGTACGTACTATCTTCTCCAGTAGTTTAGTGCATAATGGCTCAATGACGACAATCCGAGTACAACACAACTGAACACACGTGTAGTGAAAAGTTTAACGATGATCGCGTCATAACGACTGCGGGGGAACTGAAAACTATTCCAACCTACAATGTTGGTCCACTATCCACTTTTCAAATTGACGTCGGACGAAGAATGCGATATTCGGCAGCAGGTCGGACAAAGTTGAATAGGGTTGGCATTCTTAGAAATAGAGATTTACCCTAGTGTAGATATTTACAATAACGATAGTGGCTTGTACATGGTTGATACTAGAAAAACTGTAGAGTCTGTGCACTTCATCATTTCGGCCCGGAAAACATCCACTGCTGTACAATGGCCTCCATCAAAATTCGCTACGACGATCGGTCCTGCGCTACTCGCATCCAACGCCATCCATGGCTATCCAAGGCCTTCCCACGCTGCGTCTTCCAGTCTGCGGTCGCCACATGGCAGTAAAGTCTGTACGCTTAGATCTATGAAATTATGCAACGGATTTTAACTCTATTTTTAATAATATCATTTAGAACAAAGTAAAATTGGTATTCCAACTGATACATAAGAACTAAAAATATCAGTGACAACCCTATAATATCTATGCGAACCCGAAGCCGAAGATATAACTTTAAGCCTCGTCCTGTCGATGCTTCTGAAACTGGATTTCAGAGCACCGAGTTGAACTGGTTTGGTTACCGGTTGATTTATTTACCTTAAGGCATATTATTCATACAACTTACACTATGAATATATATCAGGTAACATAACATAAGAATATATTTCGAGTTATATCTCTACTCTGCAATTGCAATAACCAAAGAAAAAAAAATCATTTGAACCCCGTGTATATACAGTATCTATATAACAATCGATTGAAAGAAATACCTGGCGCTTAATTTTCTTTCGGATTAATTTTTAGTGATCAGTGTTTCCTTCACCAGAGAATCAGTCAGAAATTTAAATTGCACTCAATGAATTACAAAAGTCAACGACCAGAAATCAACTCATGTCCTTTTAGGAGTAATTTAGTGTAATAAGCTACGACGCTCTTTTTATATAAAAAAGAAATACTTTTATTTAGTTATGTCATAGTATATAAAAGTTGAATTTATCAGCTGACGTGACAAATAATGGATTGAAACCTGATGAAAATGTAATGAGGAGCTTTTGTGCAAATCTAATAGATTTTTACAATTTATATAAAAACAATGTTAAAAATTTCTGCATAAGTATCTGTGTATCATAACATATATTTGTAAATATATGTACATATATATGGACACAAAGTCACAGGCAAATAATTTAGTGACAACTGATAAGGTATTATCTAGGAATGTTTCCAAGAGATACCGCATGGAGGTCGACCTGCATAGGCAAATTCTAGCAAATTGTGGCCATTTGTCCGCATTTGATAATGGAATGGTGCTACATACTTGAATAGGTAAAATATTGGGGCACCATTTAAGAATGATAAGATGAGCTTGAGATCAGGTCAGTTAGCCTATCGTGGTAAATTCACCATTTATCACGACCATTTCTAGGTCGGACCACGTGGAGGTGAACCTAATATGGTACATTGCTAGCAATGGGGTTATTAGTCCGCATTACTAACAGGCTCCTTTCTCTTTCATATTTTAATATTACATGAACATAACTAAAGTCAAAATTTATATATTAATGATACATAATTATTTACGAAACAGATGAAAACTTTTAATTTAGCTAAGAGCCAAGCTACACCTGCACGCTTAATTATTTCTTTTCTTGATGAAAGTCCTTCATTTATCTTGAAAATATTTCAGAATAATTAAGTCGTGGTCTTTATAACGTTCTAATTAGTGTCTATTATTTATTTAATTTACATAATGGCCTATTGAAACTCGGCTTTTATGAATCATTATAAATAACTAGTGGAATGCGGCGACTTCGCTCAGTTGGTTATAACTTTACGAGTTTCTGTAACATATATAAGCGTACCTTTTAAACATATTTGTTTCGGGCTACTTTAATGCAGTTGGCCGCAGCTGGCCTTTACAGCTTCACCGGACGATAGGGGGTGAGTGCAGATAGCATTCCACACCCGCGGAAGTACTTATGGCCAACAAGCTGAAGGCCAACTCCCGCTTGAAGGACTTTAGCCTGGCAGCACCGATAGAAGTTCGAACCTTGGCTCAGGCCGTTGTAATTTCGATCTCCGTTTGAATTGGTCGGGTAATCGATCGGACAATAAAGGTGGAAGGGGACTCTATATAAAGAAAATTTGTGAGAAATCATGTATTCTCACTTCTGAACTCATCATATTCATACTATCATCTTCCACTAGTGTCTAGTATACCGTTTACCATTATATAGCCAGCATATATCGTTAGAGCTGTTTTTAATGTTATCGCCAGGTGATAATATTAAAAACAGTACAAAAATTTCTCAAACCGGTGCAGTGGTTTGAGCTTACTTTCCACGTAACAAAATTAGCTCACTCTGTTAATAAATATACTAGCTACTAGCCCTGGCTTCGCACGGGTGTACATGTCTTATACATATAAACCTTCCTCTTGAATGTCTCTATGTATTAAAAAACCGCTTTAAAATCCACTGCATAGTTTTAAAGATTTAAGCATAGGGGCGGACAGACAGCAACAGTGACTTTGTTTTATACTATGTAATAATTCACACAGTAATAACATGCTTAGTTCACTTATAGAATAATACTCAGAGTATTTCACATAATAAACAATCGCCTCAGACTAAAGTACTATCCGTCAGGGAATTGATCCTTAGTCGCTCCATAAGTACTTCCGGTGGTTTGGAGTGCCTTCAGCACTAATTTCATTTTAGAACTTGGAAAATAGGGAACTGTAAACGCCTTCTATTACCAACAGGTAGATTTATTATGTAATTACAATATCAAAGAAGCTGACCATCAGATGGTAAGTGAAAAATTGTCACATATATATACCAATAACACGTTATAATATGAATAAGTATGATACCAACCATGCATTGTCATTCCTGAGGAGTTATATTTAATACTTCTTATCCTGGAATTTCACTATTTTATCTCACTATTCGATCGAAAATCTAACAAAGCAAGCTGCTTGACGTTGAAATAGGTATAGAAATACCCTACATAGAAGACTTTGTATAAAATCTAGGAAAAAATGAATATTTTGTACTAAGAATATCAAATATACTCGTAGCTCGAATATACTATTAGCGTTTAATAGGATTTATTTGCTACGTATTCCAGATTTAGATTACTTCACACTGCTCTGTAATATTTAAGGTACCATAGATAAGAGAATATTACAGAGTACCAACCTGTTGCCATAATCAGTAAGATTTTGGACTAAATATAGTGTCCATTATTAAATAAAGTGAGCGGATATCCTCACTTACTTAGTGGAGTAAATTTGTATTTTTTACACTGGTTACCCATTTCTTTTTTTAAATATGTAACATCTGAAGTTTTATTTGCTATTATTATTTGAAAATTCGACATTATTATCTCTATATCATCATACTGTGTAACATATGTTATGTTATTTATTTATTTTCATTCTATAACATAAAACTAGACTAGCAAACCTAAAGTTGACTGTTCGGTATCTACTACGTTACTGATTAAACAAACTAATATCAAATCTATTAATTAATGAAATGAACTTACTAAAAAATACACTCATGAATATAAAAATATATTTTTAATACAATTGTCACACGCTCAATCGTGACATAATAATATTTCCAAACGGGATGTCCTAAAATTCTTGAAATGGTGGTCATACTATAATCCTTTAACGGTGAGTCGGACGTAAATCGGTGTTAAGACGGCCCAAGATTTATGTTCGCTCGGACGCCGCTGACGTACCCAACTTAATGCCTAATATACTGCAAAGCTAATATTATGATATCACTCATATATTTAAAGATATATTTACAGTCTACATCCGGTACAAAGATACCTACTTTCAAATTTGAAATATTAATATGATTGTATACCACTAAGGTAGTCTATTCTCTACTCACATATCGGTTTACCACAAATAAAAAAAATATATAACTGTTTAATCACGTTCATTCATATTAGATGAACAATATGAAAGTAAGAGACAGCGCAGTATTTAAAATAAGTCTATACCTTATAATTAAATATTATTTATCTTAAGATATATCAATAAGTTTATTAGACAATTGATTAATATTTTTACACTGGACAAGAAAGACCAATAATTTTATTAAAATAAATTCTCTAAATAGTTGAAAAGGCATTTGAAATATTGTATAAAAATATTCAATTAATATGTAAGTACTCGTATTTTATTCGTCTTTAATACCTGATTAAAAATATCGTTTTACAAAATAGACATATACATATTTACAGTTTTGTTAATTTCCATGTATTTATCTTAATAACATACACATCTATGACCCTAAAACGATGCATGGTGAAATACAATCTCTAAATTTTGCTCCTCATCAAACTGACATCTAACAAAGGTTGACGTCCGTTCACACCAATTGCTTTCTCAAAAACACATTTTAATTAGATTTCCGTGAAAACAATTTCCTTGTACCCATGTCGCCATAAAGCCTGATGCACATCGCACGAAATAGTGGTGCGAAGTAATAAATTAACTAAGAATATAAGAACATAAAATGTTTCCACTAGGCAAATATAAATTCGTGAATTTATTACGGTTTTACCCTTTGTAATGCTACGAATCATGATGAAATTTGGAATAGAATTTTCTATGAAGTCCTCTGTATAGTCTGGTCTTTATTATTTTCTTTGCTAGCGTTTATTCAAGTAACACAAAGACCGATTTTGGATTAGTATAAAATGGCTATGAAATGGAATGATTAGTAGGAAATGGCTATTAATTATCATATACACATTATTATTCATATAAAATAATAAGATCTATTCATACCAAATAATTAATATCAATACTTTATACAATATTGTCATATGTGTGTCTATGTAACATGACCAAAGATACCATAATATTAATATTTCAGCTTAACATGTATTATTAAGCAATAACGTATATATATTACTAGCTTCTGCACGCGGCTTCGTTCGCGTTAATTTATCCCCTTAGGGGTGTAATTTATCAAAATCCTTTCTCAGAGGATGCCTACGTCATAGTAGCTTTATGCATGCAAAGTCTCAGCCCGATCAGTTTAAAATTGATAAAGTTTCATACAAACTTTCATCTCTAATTTTATCTCCTTGGAGATAGAATTAATCAAAATTCTTTTTTAGCGAGTCATAACATCTACCTGCATGCCAAATTTCAGCCCGATCCGTCCAGAGGTTTGGGCTATGCGTTGATAGATCACTATGTCAGTCAGTCACCTTTGAGTTATATATATTTAGATGAATTAAATAAATAAAAAAGAAAATGAAAAATTATTTTAGTGTTGGATAATCCACTTATTGACGAAGGCTCACACAGCCTTTGTTCCATTTGCATGCTATGTGAGTTGGCCCTTAGTGTCACAACGTAGGGATGAAGTGGTGAAATTAAATTGGAGCCAAATAAATAGTGCTCGGTCGGCAATTCTAATTACGAAGGAACCCGGGAGTTGCGACTTTGTATTACGTTAAGAGCGTTAGTAGATACGTATTTCAAATGTCTAGGGTACTATTTGAATATTATTGCGGTATATCCTATAAAAAGTTTTTCTTTACTTCAAAAACAAACTAACAGGTTCTGCAAGTCCTTATTAATGTACTTATTATAAAAGATATTGCTTTTAATATAATATTTTTATAATTATTAATAGATAGTAGTATAGTATGCGCGCTGTATGACCACGCTTGGTAGTGCAGCACGAATCAGGAAATACTATGGTATTTCCTGATTCGTGAATATGTGATAATATTCTGAAAAGGTATGCCTTTTCAGAATATTATCACATATTCAGACGCCCATCCTCCTCCATTCAATTGATTTTGTAATGCCATTCCCTTCCCACCCCTTCCTTGAAAGGTCGGCAAATACTTTGCAATTCCCTTCGTGTTACGGGTGCTCACTGGTGGCGGTAAACAATCACCATCACCTGGTGTATGGTATAAAAAAAATTTAATGAAACTAACAGGCATGTCCACTTGTGGGAACTACGAGTGGAAGCACGGGGTTTACTTAGTTATTTACAAACTCGCCGAAAATAACGTTCTCATTTCACTCTTATTATTCAAAATATCTCAACATTATAAGGAAATAAAATTCAAGCAGCTTATGAAAGTCAAATCAATGTATTATAAATAATAAAAAAAAAAACATTTTTAATTTAGGACGCTGGGAGTGTAGACTTTTTTTGATGTAAATTCATAGGTCGAGAAGCCATCAAGGTACCGGCGTTCGTTGAATATGTAAATTACAGGTTAAATTGAAAATTCTCTTCGGCGATTAGTTCCAGCTTTTTGGGCTTATAACGCCGTAGATTACCGCCCAATAAGGTTAGATATCTGATATTTAAAATTTAATATTCTAAGCGTTTTATTACTATCTGTATTAAATATTTATCTTTTTTATAGTTTAAAAAATCTTTACATTTAATAACATCTTTTTAATGTGAGAAGTAAAAATTGTCTATATGTTTGTGTTCTAAAATTTGAAGTAAAAACATTGGATAATTTGGTATGAAATTTTCACAGAATATGGTTGTAAAATATAGTTCAACATGTATGCTAAAGAATGCAGTTCTAGAGAAAAGTACATCCAGAGCAAAATTTAATAAGAAAAAGAGAAATATAAAAAATTACAAAATTATTATTATGTGATTTTTTTTAGTATACTGTAGGCACCTCTAATATTTGTTTTGTCTTTGTCCTCAATTTGATCATTCACCCGTCGATATAAACGGATTATTGTGCCTTTTTTCTAATGACGTAATATATTTTAATATTTGGTTATTGTATCCTCTATTTACAAAACTAATTATAAATGACTACTCTTTCGTGTGCAACGTAAGTGACGCGAATCCTAAAACTGTCACGATGTTGAATTAAATTACAGTATACGTACAAAAATGAAATAACACGCGTTGACAAGTTTGCATTTTTATTGCGTTGGATGCGGCAAGCGCAACGCTGTAGCGTAATAATATACCAGATATAGTCTCAGTAGAAATACCCACCTCACTATTTAAATGTAATACCTTCAATATTGTAATTCCAGATAGGATGGTCAAAGACATTACTAACTATAGAAATGGTGAACATGATGATGAGGCAGTCGCCGTTCCTTCAAAAATACACTTTCACGTCAGGAGAAATAAAACACTATTTACTTCAAGATAAGGTATAATTGGATCGTAATTACCACAAATATATTTTAATAATATGTACACAGGTAAAGCATATATTTTATTTCGGACTATTCAAATGCTGTTGGTCGCGGCTGGCCTTTACAGCTTCAGGGCGACAGTGGGCGAGTGCAGGTGGCACTCCAAAACCCGCGGAAGGATTTATGGAACGACTGAAGGCCGACTCTTACAAACTTGTTACTGCTTATATATACTATATATCGAAAACGAAAACATAGCGCGTTATAAGAATCTAAAGTGACTGGGAGCGAGCTTACCGCCTTCTATCGGATTAATTTAGTTTGCCATCGGTGTTTACATCACTAGAGTCATAAATATAAATGGACATAAATAAAAATAAAATGGTATTTGATTTTATACAAGATTCTAACCACAATGTTCTTAGACTTAAAAATAGAATTCTAGTTTACCTGCACTGCACATTTTATTTCCTGTGAGAGAGAATATCCAATAATGTTAGCATCCGCTAAGACTGAGTTATAAAATAAACTTATGTTACAAATA
The DNA here is from genome assembly GCF_030625045.1 of Achroia grisella. Taxonomy (NCBI): domain Eukaryota; kingdom Metazoa; phylum Arthropoda; class Insecta; order Lepidoptera; family Pyralidae; genus Achroia; species Achroia grisella. The sequence goes on from NW_026712999.1 coordinate 1,932,997, forward strand.
TAAAACATAATAAAATAAAATACAGAGGTCGTTAATTCGAATCTGCCTAATACTAAAAAAATTTATGTCTCAGTATATATTTCTGATATATTTTCTCATATATAATATATGAAAATTGGAATACTCCTATTTTCATATATTGTATATGAGAAAATAATATATATATATATATATAAGAGAGAGAAGTATAAGAGAGAGAGAGAATTCTGAATCAAATTACTATCATTGAAGGCTGTAGGGTTGCAGTTGCCTGCTCTGGATCCAAAGTATATTTATCTATTTATTCATTTATACAATCATGTACCTTATATATTTATAGACGTTACAATATAATAATAAAGGTGAGTACAAGACCCACGATAAGGCGGAGCAAGGTTTTGTTTTCTTTTAAATATACTTAGCAAAATATAGAAAATGTCAAAATATCTCAAGTGTTAATCACTACGATTTTAAATAGTATCAAAATATTCTAATTGTGATTACAGTCGTAAAGTTATATTAATATATTTATTATTTTACTATAACTTCACCTCGCCTTTGGCTGAATGCTAATAATTCTGTGAGTTTTATTTATACTAAAATAATACGTATCCTATATTAGGTACTCTAGAAAACCTTTCTCAAATCACATCGATTTGAGAAGTAGTAATACACAGCATCACAATTTCTTATTCAAATATATATATATTCACTTCACTATCTGTAATACTAGTATTAATATACTAGCACATTACTACAGTGCTAATGTAAATTATTGTGTGTGATAAACATAAATAATATATTTCTTTAAAAAGATTAAAACATAGAACCAAGTTGTATTCGTAAATAATAAACATAAAATTTATCCTTCTCTAAAAAATAAAACATATAACCAAGTTGTACTCGTGAAAAACATTAAAATCCCCTGTTGACAACGAAGCACCAAAGTCCCAATCTTATTCACGAGCATACCTCTGTTGTCAACTCGCCACCCTTTCCAGTCAACGATTGTCTTTGTAAAGCCATCAAGTGGAAATAATTAGGAGCGGCACAAAAACAATTAGTGACCCGCAACGGAAGCTGCCCGCTTGTTTTATCTCAGCGTGTTGCTCTCTTCTGACGTCACCCACAAATTAATGGTAACGAGCACCTAATTTCGTTGTCACTGCATTGTTTTGGAATACCTATAGTCGTATATTGCTATTTTTTTATGTAATTTAATCTGGCAGCCTATATATTGGAAAATGACAAACATCATCGATATATATAAACAAAACTAAGGATAACACAGAACACTACTAATACAACATTGAAATCTTCAAGAAAAGTGTATATACTTTCCTCAAAGCCCAGCGAGGAATTACAATCGACTTGTAATTCCTCCAGTTTAGTAAACGACATAGCAGGCTAGCCACATGGACATATGCTTGTGTAGTTATCAAAATTAATAGGTATTACAAATACGATGAGACCATCTGTCAAATTAAAAATTACTTGGAGGCGATGACCTAATGCTATCTACTTACCCATCACAGTGGGGTTTGGCGTTAAAGTGAAAAGGGTCCACTCAATTTCCTGTCTTCTCGATGCCTTTTGATTATACACACCTGACTCTTTCACGCTTAAACGTTTTCCTTTTAGCTGAATAAGGACGGTAACAAATCAAGTTTGAAGCAAAAGATGGGACGTCAGGAACATTCTCCATTAAAATAGTTTTGTTAAAGTTCGTTCAATAAAATGTGGAAGTTGTTACCTAATTATTTTACTTTGTTCTCCTGAAGAATGCTTCGTTCAATTTATTAGGATAGTGAAATTTAGAATTTATAGTGGTCACTTGTTTACCTAACTTTAAACTTGATTACTTGCGAGGTAATTGACTGTCAAAGTCACTATTACACACATTAAAGTAACCCGTAATCGATCAATGGTCAGAATTTAATCTAAACTCATTTAAATTCTTTATTGAAGATTAGGTTCCATTTTCGAAATAACTGTATACAAAGGAATATATAGCCTAGTTTATATATGTGTGTATTTCAATTATTTATCTATTTTTTATTAATTCAATTTAGTGATTAACATCATAATAAAAAGATTTAATTAGGTACCTATCCTCGTTCTACATATAAACCTTGACTATCCCAAAAATCATACCCCACTGTCCATGTATATTTCATTAAAAGAGGTACGAAGTTTTGCCTAACATGTTCATGTATAGATTCTTTTTATAATATACAAGTACATATTGAGTTCTAAGACTAGATATTACCGTTAAACAACACACTATGTACCTAGTTGTTATATGTTATTTCTCAGCCTACTACTATGAAAATACTTTAGTCTATGTACTATGAAACTATGTATATTGTACTATGAAATAACTTTAGTCGTTTTATAATAAAAAAGATTGTGTACGGTTTCTCATGCACTAATTTTTAAATGCGGGCTCTTCATAAGGATAATCCTTATCCTACAAAGTGATAACATTCTACATCTGATTATTAATACTATAATAACCCTATACAATTTACACAGGGTCGTCTAGTCCCAAACTAAGCAAAGCTTGCGTAATGGGTACTGGACGACTGATATACTGATACTTAAATATATACATACAGAAAATATCGAGATAAATACAAACAGCCATACTCATAATTACAAATATTTGCATCGTCTGAGGAATTGAATCCGTGACCATTGAAATTAAGGCGGTGCTTTAAACCTTAAACCACAAAGGGCATCTAATGGCACTGGTTTATTCTGGGTTATTATTGTTATGATATGTGATGGTTACTATTTAACATCAGGTAAACAAATTTCAGACCATGTTTACTGAATTTCAACTTTGTAGACTTATGTAATAAGATCGCTTAGAGTTTAAATATCGACGACAATTATTACTAACTCGCTTGCGAACTTATATTCATAAGTTTGCAAGCGAGTTGGTAATAATAGTCGATACTTCTTATATAATGAAAATGTGACAATACCAAACTTTCTAGACTGCCTACCTATTTTGTTGCCAAAAACAGAATACATTTCTGCTTCTGTACTTACCTCACATCTATATATTTATATGTATATATATAGATTTAGAGATAAGTAAGTCTTTTGTATAATTATAATTGTTATGCATATATTTCTTAAGTCTTAATTCTCCCTAGACTATAAACGCCTGAATGATACTACGGGATATGACAACGTATTGTCAGAATTTAGGCGACAAAAAAAAATATGAATTCAATGTTATTATGGTATGCTTAAAAATAGTAGAAATGGAAGCTGTTACTGGAGCGGAGCTGGAGCTGTTATTAGTTCGTCAAAAGTGCCAAATAAAAAATATAAAGTTTATAAAAAGTAGACAAGCTGCCAGTAACAGAAGCCTTTCCCAAATAAAGCAATCATGATACGATAATAGGTAAGCTTAATACCATACTGGATTACCTGAAAACAAAAAAATTGGGAAATCGCTTTATATCTAAAAATTTAAAGTTCTAATCTATAAAAATAAAAATGTAGTTTATCATTAAGTGTGCGAGATATTTTATAATATGGTTTTGTAGTACTTAACACATATTCCTTTCCTTATGCTCTTATTAACCCGGTCATAATAAAATCTGGATCAATGACCCACACGTGAGTGACCATCCCAAATTCGGTCGGTAATTCGTAATTACCATTCATAGGGTCATAAACTTGGCATTTGCAATCGGAACGTCCCGACTTCATCTAACAAAACGCAATTAAGTTAATTGAGAGCGATTTTATTTGGTTTTTACGTCTTATCCCATTTTTCGGTTGGCTGGACAAATCGAGTATTTCGAATCATGTGCATGCAGTCTTACTTCGATGGTTGGTAATAGTACGAATACTATAATAGTATTACTATTATTTAATGAATTCATAAAGACTATTGTTTCGTTATTATTTTGTAAGTAGTATTATAATATGATAACATATGCTACCATAAAGTAGCTTTCAGTATCAACATTAAGTTTAAATCAGCAGTCTATGATTAGGTGGTAGTAGTATTATAATTTACAGTATAAGAGCCAAATTTCAGTAACGACCTCAATAACAATAACAACCTCAACAAAAAACAACTCGTAATTATTGGCATATTCATATGAAATAATTTCATTTGCGGACTTAAAAGAGAACGAGACTTCTCAGTTCGGTGGGACATTACAAAAACTGAAAGACTAAAAGACATTTCTGTACACAAAAGAGGCTTCTGTAAATTATAGGACAAGAGGCGTCTCTCCGAAATGGCAATATATGAGTGACATCCAAGGCGTCACATGTCAATGCGATGTCCTTAGTGCTATTAATGTATATGTTACCAATGACCATCAAAGTTAGGTTATTTGGTAATTTAATTACATAAATAGTACATAAAACCTCAAAAAAAATATAAAAAACCTTTTTAGAAGAAGAACCTTTAAACAACCTTTTGGGTAAAACGGAAACATACAAAAAAAAATAACAGTAATGAAATTGTCTACAGCGAGTAGCAATAATAATACATATAATATCGGTTAGGTGTGTACACTCGTGCTCAATTTTAAGAGGTCGAATCGTCCCCTTGATAAATTACATTACAGTATGACGGGTTGACTGAATGAGACGGAGACAAAGGCGAATGAGCGAATGAGTTGTAATAGCGATCGAATGGATCGTTTATATCATTCATCGGCTTTTGTCTTCAGTGAGATATATATTTTGTTCACTTGTTTAATTATATAGAGATTTTATAATACATCCTTTGATTAATATATATTTTGTTGAAATGCAAAGGAGCTCACTTCCTTGTATTCATTTAATAGTTACCTATAACTTTATATGTATTGCTGTCAACACTTATTTCACCCTTTCTAAATGATTTTTGAGATAGATAATACCTTTCTTAGTAATACAATTTAATCAAATTTTGTTACGATCCATTTAGCCGCTTAATCACGAAAAGGTTACCAACACACACACAGATGCACACTTTTTATATCCATTAATTATATTTAAAAAATACTAAACGTCAAATTCTAGGATTTCTGTTGTAATGCCTAGATTATATTTACATATAGATTACCTAAAAGTACATTCACATTAATGAATGCTTGCTAATCCGAGGATTATTTAGAGCCTGTGAATAATATCTAAATAGGTAATCTGTGAAACAAACGATTTTGATTACATCTGTGGATTAGTACCTAATCTAGGTACCAATTATGTAATCTGAGCACGAGTAGTAATAGGTAATTCAATGACAGTCTTAATGGTATAGCGGTTAAGTACATCGTATTATTAACAATGGCCGCGGGTTCGATTCCTCGCACGATGTAAACTATATCTATGAGTATTATAGCTATATTCGCCTGTGTATTTTCCATGTATATTATCTATCTGTTTATAAAAATAATATATGTAATATTTATATCAGTTGTCTAGTACCCATAACACAACCTTAATATAGCTTAAGACTCGATGGATCTGTGTATTTTAACCAAGATCATTAATATCGTATTTTAATTAAATTGAAAGAGTATTAGCAATTTGAGTAATAAGGGTTACCCCTACAGAGAACTCGTATTTGGCAGTTAATTAAAAGATTTGTACATAAAAAAACCTGGGACTGAACCCTTTTGACCATAATGATAAAAATTATTTCATAAGTATTAGATACATATTAATCATGTCATTCGAATGGTATCGAAGCTGCTCGCCTAAATACACATCTTAAAACAATAGAAAATCTGCTGTAAGCTACACAGCTCAAAGAATTTTAGAGGCGCCCTCCGCAACATCCACTGATTGACGCCAAACGTTACAATGGTTGTTGCAATAAACGCTTCATGAGAAGAGGTCACAAGTTTGATTTATATCACATACTTCCTTATCACAAAATAATTTAACACACATCACGCTATCTTATGATACCCATGACACCAGTCATACGTTATCATTCCATAAGCTTCGATGTCATGCCTCTTATTCTGTAACTCCACATATACTTTCACACATACTTGTCGAATAAAATTGAATCCTTCCACTGTATTTTCGCAACGAAAACATATTTTTTCGGTTGTTCTGGTCAATATAGAACAAGATGTTCTCACACTGAAAACAAAAAATAATCTTTATAACTTTTTTATCGCCTTTTACATCGAAAATAATAAATAACAGGCGTAATATAACGTTCGCCGTGCAAGTTGCTCAAGTGGCCTTAGTTGTTTAGAGCTCGTCCGGCCTCAACTCGAGGCGAGCTAAAAAGCCGAGGGCGGTTGAGAGAGCACTTCAGCTGGTATATTGCGCTCTTTGCACCCAACAAAAAATGAAAAAGCCAGCCTTTATTGCAAAGAGATTTTATTCAAATTATCCACGGATCGAGCTTATAATTACTAAGATTGCTTAAATTGTGCTAGAAGGACATTTTGAATTGCGTTCTAAATATTCGTAAGATTTTGTAATTGGAATGGAAAGTAAATCAACGGCCTACACGATTTTAAGTGATCACAGTTATTTATACACATCGCATCACGACATCAAGCTATCATGTTATGCCAATATGTTAGAACATATAACATAACAGTTGAAAGGTATAGTATACCTTCGTATCATGACATTTTAGAATTCATATCTTTCAACTGAAACATATCTTACAAAGCAAGCAGTTTGACCTTGTATAGAATTTACTATGGTCTTTGTTCTTCATAATTAATACTATTATATTTTTATTTTAATGATGTTGTTGAAAATGGTAGACATTAAATCTACCATGTCTTACACATTTTCGTCTGCAAAGGAATTTGTAAACATAACATCATAAATTAGAACGAATTATCACGATGAAACAACTATTAAAAATCATTCCATGCAAGCAACGTCGCGAGTAAAGCTAGCCTATCTCAATTAAATAATAAACTCAAAAAATTAAAGACAATGTCCCTTTAAAGTTTATTAATTTAATTACACCGGACTAATAAAAACGATGCTATCTTTTATATCGGTAATAAAGACAGTAATGAAGTACGTAATATTAATTAGAATATATTTTTATTATACTAAAAAAACCGCTGAAACCTCAAAGTTTCTTTTGATGGGAGTCATGGCCCATCAAACTAATGGCCAAGAACGAATATTAATTTCCAATTAGGAATAGAATTTAAGTACAAAAGATTAATAGACTTTTATTAAGAGTTCTGTATACTTTTTTATTAAATGGTATTGAATGGTACTTTTTTTATTAACCTAGCCTGCTTTCGGCTGGAGAGGACCACAAAATCCGCTCCTCCAAAGTTGCCGGTCCCAAGCCCGGATAAATAGCGAGGGTCTTTGTATACAGTATATGTATGTATATTATAAAATAACTTACAAGTAGTGTCATATTTATATTAATATATCCTCCTTCTCTTTCAAACTATCATATTTATTTCAATCAGCTGCACCTAGTAGGTGAGTCTGCAGCACATATGTATATATATTGTATCAATAGTGTATTTATAAATAAAATGTGCCTGGGCAAGCACCGGAACTAATTATAGCCTTCTTATATATATTTACCTATATACTATTAAATTTAAATAGCTTCCTGCACCTACCTGCGCTAAGGCCTGCGCAGTTGAGCGCCGTAAGCGGGGAAGACGGGATCCTGGGAGGTTGAGTCAATCGGAGGTCGGAGCAGTTACTTCCGGGCGACAACACGCCTCCTTTGGCCCATATTTCTGGCGAAACGGTCGCCTGAGCAGCCAGCCACTGCTCAGGAAATGGTCCAGTGCTTTACCGTCACAGGAGCACGGCGAGGAGTGGGAAGGTCTCTTCGGAGAAGGTAGTCGGCCATGCTGACGGGGTAAGGCACTGTGGAAGTTCTCTAGCCGCAGTTGTCCGAACTCCCGATGTCGCGCAAAGACGCCACCTTTCTGCTCCTAGATCCACTCGAGAAGATCCTGGTGCCATTGCGGCATCCCCATTTGCGGGCTCCGAGGAGGGTGGGACATCGAGTGGACGACTTTTAAATATTCTCACAATATGGACATCATCGATGACATTGAGAAACTGCTTGAAGGAAGTACCTTGGACGAAAATGAACGCCAAGAACTTTCATCCGATGACGGAAACTGTTTGGAGATGGTTGTTGAGCCTACAGGGACGGATGACCTAGGTCTAACGCCCAAAAAGGACTCAAAGCCAAAACCAAAACGAAGGAGGTTAACAGGAGCAGCGCGGAAACGCCTAAAACTGTTAATAGCCGCCAACATCAAGGCTGATGAAGCCTTAGAACTCTGCCGGAAGCCAATGCGAGACCAGCCCTCAGAGGTAAGATCCATCAAGCGCCCACGGTCAGAGGAGGTGTCCCCAAAGGAGCATACGCACAAAGCGCCTCGCGTGGCGCAGCCGACGCCCACCGGGAAAGGTACCCAGGCAGCGGAGACTGCAAAGTCACCAGCGCCTACTGTACCTCAGACACCTAGAGTCACATACCAGGCACTTGCGACACCAGGTGGCTCTTCAAGCCCAATGGTGTTTGCACCAACAAGTGTCACTAGTAGCTCAACTAAGCGCTCTACGAATACGGCCCACCAGTTGCGAACGCCTGCACCCAAGCAGCGCGTAACGACTACAGGGACGAACGTAAACGCAAAGGAGGAAACTGCAACCTATAAGGACGCTCTCAAATCGTTCCGAGTGGGGATCCGACACACGGCCCCAATGACGGACGAAATGATGAGCATGGTGCGCTCCTCAGTTCTCCGGGAAGTTGGCAAAATCACGGAAGCTGGGAAGGGCCCTCGATTTGTAGGTTGCAGTTTCAAACCTGGTTGGCTGCTAATCACCTGCCAGAATGAGCCGACCAAAATATGGCTGGAGAGCATAACGCCCTCCCTAAAACCCTGGGCCGACGCAGAACTCTCTGTGTTGGACGAGAGAGCGATGCCCAAACCAGCCATTGGAACGGCCTTCATCCCCAGTTCGGAGACAAGGTCGGTCGATGAGGCACTCAGAATGCTGAAGTCCCAAAATGACTGCCTAAATTCCGAACTGTGGAAAATACTCAACCGTAAGGCTGAAGAGAACGGTACAGTCCTGACCGTATCTCTGGACGAGCCTTCGGTTGACTTCCTCAAAACACAGGACTATAAAGTCAACCTTGGCTTTAAAAAGGTCCTGTTCGGGGTCAAGGGGATCTCCACGCCTACACAGCAGCCTACTTCGGACGGTAATGGAAGATCTGCCACAGAAATACCCACACCATCCGAAGCGGCGAAGGGCGTAGACACCAACGCCAAACCCGCCAGAGGCAGCTTTCCCCAGCCAAAGGGGACCTCGCAGACGAGGATCCCCAGTTTCAAGACGGGACGGAAAGATCGCGGCAGGAGCGCCACAGCTTCCAATCGCAACCCAAAGGGACGCCCACGTCCCACAGGGAAGGCGAAAGGAAGCTGCTAACACGCCCACACGCAAGAAATGTATCAGAGCCAACATTGTCCAGGTCAACTTACATCATGCTATGGCAGCAACAGCGGTCATAGAAAACCTCTTCCGCAAAAACGACCTGGACCTTGCTCTGATACAAGAGCCATGGCTCAACAAAGCCACGCCTTTAGGCCTCAATGCCTCAGGTAATATTCTTTTTAATACCACTGGCACTAAACCTAGAGCATGCATTCTTTTTAATAAGAAACTAGATTTTCTGACTGTTCCAGAACTATGTACAGATGACCTAGTGACAGCCTTCGTCAATTTCCCTGGATGCACAGGGTCAAAAGTACTGGTCTGCTCTGCATACCTACCTGGACATGATGAAAACAACAAAATCATCAAAGACCCGACAACCGGCCTACAGCCTGTGGTGGAATACGCCCGTAAGCACAAGGCCGAACTCCTCGTGGGCTGCGATGCAAACGCCCATCACACAAACTGGGGAAGCTCTGACATCAACACCAGAGGTAAGTCACTTGATGATTTTATACTAACCAACTGTCTTCAAATCCTAAATACAGGGTGCACACCGACGTTCGTCACTGCCACAAGACAAGAGGTACTAGATATAACACTCGCGACCGACAAACTGGCCGAATATATCACTCATTGGCATGTCAGCAATGAGAACTCCATGTCTGATCACAAGCACATCAGATTCACAATTGAGGCTGCAACAGACTCAAACCCCATACTCTACAGAAACCCAAAGGCTACAGATTGGCCTAAATACAGAGACAGTCTTACAAGCCTAATTGCGGACCTTCCGAAGAGTATCAAATCTCCTCTAGAACTAGAACTCGCTGTGGACATACTTCTAAGTGGCATAACAAGTGCCTACCAGAACAACTGTCCCATCAAAACCAAAACCGCCAAATGTAAAACACCCTGGTGGAATAAGAGTCTAGAAAAGCTGAGGAAGAAAACTCGCAAATTATCCAACAGGGCTAAAAAGGGACCTTTCGAATGGGCCCAATATAGTAAAGCCCAAACGGAATACTACTGCGAAATTAGGAAAGCCAAAAGAGCATCATGGCGTGCTTTCTGCGAGGAGATAACTCAGACTCCCCAAGGATCCAGATTACACAAAATGCTTGCCAAGGCGCCAAATAACCAAATTGGACTTATGAAAAGGCCCAATGGTACCTATACGACATCAGAGGAAGAAACTCTACAGCTGCTATCTACAACCCACTTCCCTGGTTCGGTTCATATCTCAAGAGATAAGGAGAATCCTCCAAGCTCACATCTACAAAAGCCCAACCATGAGGCGTGGAACAGAGCTGCGAGGATTTTTCGACCAAAACAAATTATATGGGCTATAAAATCTTTCAAGCCATATAAATCATCGGGAGAAGATGGAATTTTCCCGGCCCTGTTACAACAAGGGCTTGACATCCTATCTCCCTATCTGGTAAGAATATTTAGAGCCAGCTTTGCCTGGGGTTTTATACCAGAACCATTAACGAAGGTCAAAGTTACCTACGTACCGAAAACCGGTCGAAGAGACTACTCGCAGCCAAAGTCTCACAGACCTATAAGCCTAACCTCTTTCATAATAAAAACCATGGAAAAGGTTCTGGACCAACACATTAGAGCTACAATCCTCGAAAATGCTCCCCTGCACAGGAATCAACATGCCTACCGCAAGGGACATTCCACAGAGACCGCCTTGCTCGAACTCACCGACAAGGTCGAGAAGGCCTTTGAGGACAAACAAATAGCTCTATGTGTATTTCTCGATATTGAGGGTGCTTTTGATAACACGCCCATAGAGACCATCTCACAGGGACTCATCCGCAAGAAAGTGGATGAAACCACCACTCAATGGATCAAAGCAATGCTCTCAAATCGAACCATTAAAACTACTCTTCACAATAGTACGTTAGAAATCCGACCTACCAAAGGATGCCCTCAAGGAGGCGTTTTATCGCCACTGCTGTGGCTACTAACGGTAGACCAGCTCTTAGATGTTATGACCAAAAACCAATTTGAGGTACAAGGCTACGCAGACGATTTAGTAGTCATGGTCAGAGGGTTCTGTGCAACAACAATATCAGACCGCATCCAAAGAGCACTAAACATCATAGTTAAATGGTGTAAGGAAAATGAATTATCAGTAAATCCTGATAAAACAGTAATTGTTCCGTTTACAAAAAGGAAGAAACTTGACAAACTTGTCATGCCTAAAGTAAATGGAAGAATATTAGAGTGCTCCAAAGAAGTCAAGTACCTGGGCGTAACCTTCGACCAAAAACTGACATGGAACACACACATAGACAACATAACTCAAAAGGCGAAAACATCCCTAGGAATAAGCCGACGGGTAGCGGGGCCCAGATGGGGAATCAACCCCAAAATTGCCCTATGGCTTTACACAGCAGTGGTGAGACCGCTTACCACCTATGCCTGCGCTATCTGGTGGAGGAAAACCCTCCAATCCACAGCCGCCACCAAGCTAAACAGCCTACAGAGAATTGCTTGTCTGATTATTACAGGAGCCATGAGCACCACGCCGGGAGCAGCTCTAGACGCATTATTGGACTTGACGCCCCTTCCTTTATTCATACAGGAAAAGGCGAAAGCCAATATGCTCAGAATAAGTTCCCAAAGGAGGATATCTTGGCATTCCCTGGCCATAAAAACTATACAAGACTCGATTATGAGTGATCCTATTCTGGGAATGCCTGAAGACAACATGGCACCAGAGTGTAACTTTGTACAATATTACAAAATCGAAATATCTGGAAGAGACGAATGGCAAAATAACCATACACCGTCTCACTCAGAGCATGACCTAGTCTGGTTTACAGACGGGTCCAAAATAGGAGATGATGTAGGATGTGGAATATGTGGTGTAAAACCCAAAATCTGCAACTATATAGGCTTAGGAAAATACGCCTCAATCTTTCAGGCAGAGACTTACGCCTTAATTAGATGTCTGGAAGTAATCCTAAGCCTCAACTACATCAATCAGAACATATACATTTATTCGGACAGTCAAGCTGCTCTACTAGCACTTAACTCGTACGAAATCCGTTCTAAACTTATTAGAAACTGTATCCTGCTACTAAATGAAGTAGGAAGCAGAAATAATATTATTCTGAGATGGGTCCCCGGGCATTCAAATATTGAAGGCAATGAGAATGCCGACCATCTGGCAAAGTTAGGGGCAAAAACCGTCCAACTGGGCCCCGAACCCTTCTGTGGTGTGCCTCGTTGCCTAAAACTGGGACATCTCAAATTAATAACCAAACGAGAAGCACTGAATCACTGGCAAGAAATGCCAGGATTAATACATTCAAAAGACCTTATATCGGGCTTCTCGACCAAATACTCCAATCGATTACTGCTATTGAGTAAAAACAACATATGCATGATGACTAGGGCCCTCACAGGACACTGCAAATTGAACAAGCATATGGCTAAGCTAGGCCTATGCACGACGAGTATCTGCAGATTCTGCCAAACTGAAGAGGAAACGCCGCTTCACATCCTATGTGGTTGTAGCCCACTCATGCATAAACGAAATATCTCCTTTGGAAAGTTTACACTCTTTCCCGAGGAGATAAAAACGATCGCTCCTAAGAATATCCTTCAATTCTTGTCCCTGACGGGTCTAGGTAGCGAACTCTGAAAAGGGCGAGCACAATAGATCTTTGTAGGTCGCAGTGCTACAGGTGCTACACATCTGACAATAGCCCAAACAACCCAATAAAAAAAAAAAAAAAAAATGGTACTTTAAAAATATGATGATAGGACTACCAATAAAACAGTTAGCCCATCCTGAAGTATTCAATAGAAATTTGCCATGTTTTAAGGCACCGCGTGGAAGTGACAAGCTACATTGGGACAATTAGCCACTACTAATAATTCCCTTCATCCCTGACTTCTATATACATACAAATAACGACTAATATTCATATAAAATACAGTTATTTTTAACATTTGTGAGTTATGTTGATACTAGATTCGAAGTTACGGTCTAAATCGAAATAAAAAACTACTAAACCACGACGGGTTTAATAAGTATTTTAAAATATGCCACCACAATGGATTATGTCGAGGTGCACTTGTTCAGGATGCTGTCTCTTTAGGAGACCCTCGACTTAATCCGACCACTCTAGTGCGTCTGTCTGTATTACAATTGTACGTGCGACAAACTAATGTTTCTTTAATTTCAACAATTATTCAGTGCTAAGTGTATCATTGATGGATAATACATATTATTGATAAAAAAATAAGAAGACAGTTAGCGGTTTACTATTTTACTGGACTAGGTCTTACCCATGACTTTGTCCGCGTAGAATATAAGTGGAGTAAGTTACTATTTATAACATTAGCTATAGATGTTATAAAATCTCAACAAAATCGTTTCTAGCCATTTCGGAGTTAATAATAAAATAATTTTGTACTAACGAATAAAAGTAATAACCCTGGATTTACACGGCGGCATTGTGTTATGGGTATTAAAAAACTGATAGAAATAACATATTATATAGATCAAGGAAAGAATCATGCTCACGTATATAAATGTACGCATCGTTACATCATACGCAAGAATATAACCCACGATCGGAAGTAAAACGGTTGCTAAAGCTGGTTGCTAGAGTACCGAGGCCGATTTAATTAATAAATAGAATAAAACATTGCACTATAATTTAGCGTGCAACGTTTACACAGCAGAATGCTGAAGTTATGAAGAGCCGAAAACAGTAAGTGTCTCTACTCGCGTCTTGCACGCCTTGCATCGCATATTGCGGATTTCTACACTTACATTGAAATTATTGTCTAGTCGTAGCTAAGTTAAGGGTTCTGCATATTTTAATATAAAATATAATACAAATATTATTATAATTACAAAAAAATAATATTACTTTTATAGTTATTCTTGACTACATACTTTGTCAGAGAGTGATAGCCTAATAATTAAAAATAAACAGTAGGGATACTAATATAGGAAATGTACGACCTCGGTTGTCTAGTGGTTTACACACCGTCTTACTTCCGATGGTCGCAGGTTCGATTCCTCGCACGGCACAAACATTTGTATTCCTGAGTATAATGCTTGTATCGGTCTGGGTATTTTCTATGTATAATATGAATGTATTTACGAAAAAAATATATCTATGTATTTGTATCAGTTATGTAGTACTCATAACACAAGCTTTAGCTACCTTAACTTGGATCTAAATGGCGCTGTGTAAATTGTCCTGAGATTATTATTATAACTTGCATAAATGGCAGAAATTATTTCTAGCAAATACTATTTGAAACATATGTAAATGATTTTGATTGTTTTTGACTTTGCTTTTTGTGACCGATTACGAGAAAAAAACGACACTGCGTTTTCCATTCGCATTCATTAGTGAAGACTTGTTTAACTGAGTATTTTTTTTTATTCCGTGTGTGTACACGGAACTCTAATCTCACCGCTGCCTACTGACAAGTATTTTGTTCCTTTTTCCCGGTATTATGTCCGTGTTTACAGCTGGAATGTCAGATGAATGTTTTTACAGAACAATACCCGTTAGTTTTTTTTAATTTTCAACTGCCAATTTATTAGTGCGGATTTTCTGTTTGTACTTTTTGCGGTATCTTCGCTAAAACGAACTTCAATAAAATCTCATTTAAATTTCCTTTATTATTTAATCGCGATTGGGTTACAAGTAATAAATATCATTACCTTTTTTTTCACATTTTTAATAATTATTATAAATTAAGTATTCCTATAGACCCAGAACATGCAAAAATATAATAATATAACTAGTTCTATATATATATATATATATACTTAATGGGAATATAAGCAAATACAGTTAATATAGCAAGAAGATTTTTAAAAAGGAACTTAACAATGTCCTGCCTAATGTACAGGATAAAAATATTTCTATTACTTAATAATAATTAATAATTCAAAAATTTATTCAGCAATGTATACATCTACAATTACATTGAATCTTATGGCGTCTTCTGCACGTCATATCTTTGATCAGTAACCCTAACGTCCAGTTTGGGTAGCTACATGAGTAGAGTTTGGCTACATACTATTATTTTTTAGTCAGTCTCAATTTAAAATTTCAGTAGTATATATGTAATGTATATATAAACAACGATTTTTATATTAGAATATAGAAACTTTTGTTTAAACAAACAACGCCATGCAACAATTTATAAAACTACGCCGCCAAAGCCAACGATTAAATATTTCTTTTTTAAAATCATTTAAGATAACATTAACACCTTATTTATAGTATTTACGTAGAGAAATAAAAAACAGTGCATTTTATCATAGTTCTAATATTACAGAAAAAATTTTTTAATAAATATTTTGATTGTAATTCTGATAACTAATGTAGCTACATCGCAATTTCCAGTTCAAGGAAATGTAATACAACATTTTCAGACTGTATGCAACTATGAATTACTGTTTAAAGAAGAATATAACCATTTGCCATATCTTCTACTACAGCATAATCCTCTCAAGATGAATATGGCATAACAAAAGCTCGTATTATAGCCTTATAAGGTATTTCTTTGCGATGTCCTGAAATAAAAATATAAAAAAAAACATTAAATCCAGACCAGTGCATATCAGAAGCGAGAATTTTATATAGAGTAATTACAACTGCCAAACGTATATACTTGAGAAATATTGGGCTATCAAATAAATTCGAATATCAATACGGCTCGTCAATTATGATCACTCGATATCTTACTTGAGTTTGCTCATTTCAAGTTCCAAGAAAAATAAATCCATTAGTATTAAAGTAAATATACAATTCCATTTTCAATATTCCCATTTTCAATAATAAATGTTTTATGTTGGTAAATTTTATGTGCTTTATCGATTTCGTTCGCTTTGTCTGCCTCTACCTACTACTACCTCTGTTATTTTAAGTGTTTACAAAATGAATGCAATTATTATTTTTTCAATTTTATTTATATAACTGAAATTTCAAATAAAGCTAATAGCCTACCTGGTGGTAAGTGGCAACTGCCGTATATATACATAATGAAAACCGAGGACATTACTTCATAAAGTTACTTCAACTATGATAAATATAATAACACTTCCCGGCCATGTTATTATCCAAAAAAGAGGTACCTACTACATTTTTAATAACAATAATAATAACCCTGGACAACTCACACCGCATAATCTAATCTCAAGCTAAGCCGAACTTGGTACTAGACAAGTGACGTACATACTTAGATGTTTTTTTATAAATACATACATCATATAGAATTGAAAGCACCAAGACCGATAAAAATAATCATTCATTTCATTTTGTAAAAATTTAGGGGCTCGGTGGTCTAACGGTTCAGCACATCGATTTACTTCAGATGGTCGCGGTTTCGATTCCTCACACGGTACAGTCATTTGGATTGATGAGTACGACTGTTTGTAACGGTCTGGATGTTTTTAATGTAATTTGTGTAGGTGTTTAAAAAAATATATCTATGTATATTTATATTAGTTGTCTGGTACCCATATTGATGCGCTGTGTGAATTGTCCTGAGATATTATTACTTACTCACTCATTTCGTAATATCATCTCGATATAATTTCTCGAATTTACAATATCGGGTGCCAACGCACAAGCGGCGACATATTTCTTGTTTGTAATAACGTTCCGGCGACGCTATATGTATAATCTGACTACGGCCTGATATATTAACTTGTAAGGAACTTGCTGTTTTATTATTGAAATAATAGAGTACTGACTCTACAGCAAAAGACAGACTTTGTGATCAAGCGGTTTAGCACACAGGATTACCGGTACTCGGCGGTTCGATTCTACATATTGTATATAGTTGTATCACGGATGTCATATCATATCCGTAGTGCTTGTTCACATATAATATACGACGGTTGTCTATGCGTTTGTCGCTCAAATCTTAGAAATAGCTTAACCGATGTAGATGCGGTTTCATTATATTATTGTGATTAGTGTTACTTAAAATTTAGTGTATGTATTATCATAATCAGTTTCACAAAACATTATGCGTGTACGATATCTAATAAAATAAATGTCCCTAGTAAAAGATGGAGAAAAATACCAAAACTAATTTAGAAATCGGAACGGGCAAGACTGTAACTTTATATGCATGGACCAAATCTGTACTAGTCCTATTTCATTACTTAATGCGACCATTTGTGTTAATAGAATGTGGTCGTAAATATCCTCTTTTACTATGAATAAATCTTGATTGAATAATCCTTATTTATCGTCCGCACTGTACGCATTCGGAATTGTTATGCTTATTTTTGCTAGCTAAACAGTTTGTAATACAAACAATATTTATTTATTATATACAGCATTGACCCTGATTATACTTTCATTTCAATTATATTTTTCTCTGGATATTGAGGTTAATAGTATTATGTTATCTGTGGCCAGAGACAAATCTGGCAGATCTGTAGCGTTCACCTCAACATCGACGTATAATAATATGATAATAAAAATCTAGTCCATGTCAATAATAATAATATCCTTGGACAATTCGAAGGATAATATTATTGACGTGGAGTATGAATTGTCATATAACGCCACCTAGTCACAAGGTAAGCAGAGTTTTTTGATACTTGGATATATATTTTTTGGAAATGTATAATACCTCTGATTACCCCATTTTGGGATAACAGTCATGACGGTATGTAGATATATAAGTCAAATACTGTAACTTTACAACCTCATTATTTATAACAGGTATTCAATAAACACATTGTTATATTTATTCGCTTTATTGTGGACATTTTGTGATATGTGTTAAAAAAATGTGACCAAAATGATGGGACAGAGAATAAGTCAAGAACCAGACAAGAAATAAATTTCTACAAAGTGAATTTCGTTCTACATCATTGGTTCATTATTCACATGTTCATTTATTTCAGTCCTCTATCACTGACATCACTAAAGTAAAAAATGACATTCCAGTTTTAATGAACTGTAACAAAAAATTTAGTTATTAATAGAATAGAAAGAATAGAAAATCATTTATTCATATAAAATTAAATTAAGCACTTTTGAACAGTCATAGTTATCATTCTTTCATCTACCCCTCATTCGGAATGCTGTCTCATCACAAAAAGAATGAGTAAAAAACTTGCGTGTTGCTCTTTTAAATAGTCATTATAACTTTACATTTAAATTCGAAACGTGCGAATGCAAACCACCAACTTGCACTAATTAATTAAGGTCAGATATTAAATACACAATAGGATTAAAACAATCGTAGTGATTAGAGCAGACTAGTCCCCTCGATTACGAGTATGACGTATGAGCCATGATCACTGGGCTCAAAAATATGGTATTTTAGGAAACCCGATGATGATAATGATTATTGTAATTAAACTTAACATTAATACATATTCGTTTTTTATTTGGTTCGAATAATTCCACATGAATATGACTCCCGACTATCAAGTAATATTTCTATTCAGCAACCAGCGTATATATATTATTCTCTGCACCTCCTATGGTTGGCTGATAGAAAATGCCGCATGGTGTTAAGCATTCAATTTAAATAAGTAAAAATATTACACTAAAAAACCCTTTCCCAAATTGGAGAGACTAAGAATCAACATGAACCTAATTAGTGCAAAGTCTGACAATTATTCTGAAAAGAACCTTCCAATGTACGATGATATTGAGGACATATGAGATTGTTAGTAATGTCCCCATTTCTAGTAGTGTACCACGTCAGATTGACCTCCACGCGGTTTTTCCTGTAAACCATCGTTATAAATTCCTTTTGAATTTGTCACGATGGGCTAACTGACCTGACATCATGCTCATGTTATCAACCTCAACCGGTACCTAAAACAGCGAAAATGGCTAGCTAAGGCGGGTGCACGCCATTTATTCTATTATCAACCATTAAAATATGAAAATAATCTTGTAACGTTAGCAAATGCTTCATTGAAAGCTATGAATTAACTACCAAATGGATTCCTTGCATGCTGTTGTCCGATTTGACCGGCGAAATATTACTGTAATGAAATAATTGGGAATAAGAGATTAATATCATAGTTCTTATAAATAGCAAGGCATGAGGAAATAAAAGCAAAAATTGATAATGATTCCCATACAAGTGATTACTTTCCATCAAATATTATAATTCGTCTTTCTTCAGTTCTAAGCCTTACGCAAGCAACTTTGTATAAAGTCTACTTTGGTAGGTATATTTTATTTCTTACCCATGTGAAAGTAGGCAATGATAATGTTACAGTTCCAAATATATATATAGGCATCCTTTGACTGAGTGCATTATTGAATATCTGCATGTTCAGTTTGTATTGCCTGTCGAATATATACCACTTTTCCGTGACAGATATTTCTAAATTTTCACACTGAAATTAATATAAATTAATAAATTAGTATATTTTAATTAGGTATGAGTAGTTGGTATCTGGTCTATAGGTGCGGCATATTTTTGTATTCGTTTAATGTACGAATTTTATTTCTAGATATATGATAAATAGTATATGGTTACTTATTATAACTTAATTGTAATATGTATTAAATTTCATTAATATAATTTATATTTCTTTTCTCATTAAATAAAAATAAAAACAACTGTTTTTAAAATACTTTAAATCTCATTATTAGTATATAGTTAACCCAGTTTTAACGCGAATAATCTTATGGGAATTAAAAGTATTTACATTTCTCTCCTATAAATGTCTTTTATTCAATTTTTTTCTAGTATACAAAAAAATCTACTAAGCATATACGCAGGTATAAAGAAAATTATAATACTGTGTTCAGGACATGTAAAATATAGACTTTTAAACCCATTGTCTAACTCAAAAACAGATCTTGATCAAAGAAAAGTATCAGCTTTTAAATAAAAAACCATTTATCCAAATAGTTTAACATAAAAAAAGTAATGTAGAAACATACCCAAAAAGCAGTAGAACTGAGAATCCCGTCCTTTTTAAAATGTCAGACTAAATATTTTTCAAGTATATAAGAAAACAACCGAAGTGAGAACCTCGTCCTTATTAAAGTGTCTGCATAAATCTCTTTCAAATAAACAAAAGAATACTCCAATAAAAGCATATACCTTTTGTATGCTTTTATTGTATGCTATAGTTGTATAAAAAACTTACTTGATTCTCCACTTGCTGTCCCAATAAGCAAAACATAAGCACCACTAGAATAAAGCTCATTGCGTGGGTGTAATACTTCATTGTGTCCAGCGATAGCTTATCCTGAAACGTCCGTGTCATGTTAATGTATAGTTCAAATAAATACCTGACCATATTACTAGAGCATTACAATGCTTTTAAAACTTGAAGTTTTCAGTCCTTTCTTCTATAATACTGAAATAATGCTGAATAAACGTCATATTGCCATACAAATTTTTTCTCAATATTACTTAAGGACAAATAACGGTTTTAAAAATAGCGGTGAAAACTCAGGGCTGTGTGTAATTTATATGCATAAATATAAAATTTATCAAAAAAAATTGTGGTGGCGAAATTTTAGGTTTGAACCCTAAACATTTGGGGCTATGAAAAGTAGGTACGTCCTACTGAACATATATACAAAATTTCATAAGAATCGGTCAAGACTGATTCGGAGGGGTTTTGTTACAAATACACATATCTAACACGAGAATTTTATATATTAGGTAATAGAAATTACAGGATAAGACGCATGCCATCTTATTGTTAGTTTTAGGAGGCGGACGTAAGTTATTTAATACAAAAAAGCAAACGAAAACGCGATAACAACAAATTATATATAGTATCTTCAACCTCGCTTGTGTGAAATTCATATCATGTTTACTTCGTTAACAATATTGCTTTCAGCAAAAAAATCATTTAAATAATATATACCTATATCGAAGTACATAATATGTGTAACATTAATAATCACCTATATAACATTATATTATATATTACAATAAATACCCAAACCATTTTCAAGTAGTCTCATTATCGACGACCGTGCTTACTACATTTTTATTCCGGTTGATATTTTACAAACATTAGCGGCCCAATCCGGTTTTACAGTTGTGCAAATGTATATATCTTTATTTTTTTTTAACTTAAGATTTGCACAGGTGTGAAAATTTATAAAATTATTCAGTAGGTTAACAAAACTTGTCAATTACGAACAAAATATTGTAATATTTTTATTTTATACACTATATTATCTGATTTACATTGTTATATACATTAGTAATAATTTTTGCATGACAATTACAATTTTTTTGGGACATAAAAACATTCAAATATAAAACTCAAGCAAATAAAATTTTTCTTTTAAAATCTTCTCCCTTTTGTACTATCAACTGAAATCTCAATGCGTCATTATAATCTACCAATCCTTTTCCAGTAGCCATTGACTTTCCCGAGAACGCTACTTAGTTTCAATTTCAAAAATTACATTTAGAAATATAGTTTTTATCCCTATGATTATAAATTATTAGTATTGTTATTATGTTCTCTATTTGCATTACCTTTCATATTACATTAGCGTAGTAGTAGCAGTAGTAGTAAATTTATGTTAGAATAAAAAAAATTATGTCAGTAAGTTGCCGTTGTTGATTGATACTAATAAACAATGGTAATTCTTACACTAGACGATATCCGGATAAGGATGACATCTGTCAATTAGGACATCGTGGCAAAATCAACAGGAATTACTGATAATGGCTTCTAGAGTGACCGCGTAGATATAAATTTATACTAGTACATTGCTAGCAATAGGACCATTATTTCCGATTATAATTTTCCTTTGATCGGGTACGCTATAATTATATTTCTTCGTCTCTTACTTACCGATACAGCGATTTTTACTGAGCACATGCAAACAAGCACAATAGACACCAATATAAGGGTCAAGTAGAACGGTCGACATATTATATTCAGTCTATTACTAAATCTGCGAAAAAAAAAATGAAATTTTTAAACAGCCTTATTTAATTTTTATTTTATTTTTGCTTAAATAAAAATATATTGATTAATATAAAAAGCAATAAAAATACATAATTAAATTGTTCCGATATACTATGTAATACTATTTTATCTATGGTTGTATTTGTACATATATATAATACTAGCTGTGCCCGCATGATATTTTTAGCCTATGTATTATTCTGATATCTAAGAAATATTATTGTAAAGTTTGATCAATATCCGTTCAATATTTTTTGCGTGAAAGAGTAACAAAGTTTCGCATTTATAATATTACTAGCTTTTCCCGCAACTTCGTCTACGTGGGTGATAGAATGTAATTGATAAGTATTAATAATTAATCAAATAATTGATTTACATTTTAAATAATAATTCATGAAACGACTACTTTAAATATTTAAATTAAATGCATATTATGTATTGAATAATAATATAAAGAAAAAAACTGGAATAATTCATTAAATTATAACCATGTTTGCCTTTCCAAAATGTAGTCTGCGTTCTCTGTCTACCTATATCAGCCAAGCAGTTTGCTTTGTATGATGTATTTGGCTTGAAGAGTGCTATCATGTTTTACTGTTACCACTTGCAACCAGGTCGTCTGTCAGATTATTTGTCATTCTAATTACATAAAAGACTTACTCTAATCGCACTGTTAATTATAAATAAAGAACTAATGTTCAGATCTTAACCAAATTTATACGGATCTACGAAAAAGCACCGGCTTTCAAACAAAAAAGAATTATCAAAATTTGTTCACGTTAAACATATAAGAAATACAGTAGAATTGAGAACCCCTACTTATTTCAATTTGGTTGAAATATACTGTTAGAATAGTCGTTATTCGTCTACAGTGCATACTCAACATAAATTAGAGTTAGTTGTTGAAAGATATGAAAACTTTAAACTATATTAATAAATCTAACTATATATAGTTAACTATAACTAATATATAGATCACCTCTTGAGTTTCACGTAATGGTCCACGCACTGTACCAGTACTGCTGTGCAGCATGGTTGCCACTGTTCATTCTTCTGCTTCAAATACTCCGTAACCAATTCGTCAAGATTCAGAATAATGAATGTCAGTACTTTCAAATGACGTATCTTTTGACCAACGAGCAATATAATCATTGATTGTAGACCGGGGTACGCTGAAAATAATATGGAGTTTAAGATTCGAGCAACAACTGAAGTAGACTTTGTAAAAAGTAATCTACTCTACTCTACCTCTATATTGCCTATTTAGCCGCCAAACAACTTTGTAAGATATGTTATGATTTAAGAGTGAGATATGGCACGGCACGCCATATATTAAGCCTTTCAGAATAGCAACACAGTGTAAGGGAAACAGTGATATCATATGACAATTTGTTTTCATTCAAGTTCCATAAAAAATACTTTTTCAGCATACATTTAAGTAATTGGAACTTAATTTTCAAGGTATGAGAAATGTCTAAGGTATAGTATATAAGAGTATTTAAAAGTACCTACCGACGCCACACAAGTACCCGGCATAAACGTGGTAAATAAAAGTAGCTATGTAGACGTATAAATTATCTAATTCCCAAGGAAACCACATGTCGAAACCTGAAACAAAATTAATATAAGTCATAACTATAACATTTATTGCTAAGAAATCAGAAAGAGAGATTTACACAGCAGAAAGAGAGATAGAGACTGCCTGATTTTTTTTTATTTCATATCTAATAAATAAAATCTTCTATCATCGTTTTTATGACCTCCTCCGAACTGTTTATTGAACTCCTGCGAAACGGCTTATTTGATATTTATGAAATTTTTGTTTAATATTTCGTAGACCCAGAAATAGGGTAAAGTTTTATATCCCTAGGTAATAACGGTGGCCCTATCCAGAAATTATATGGTAAAACAACTAATTTATTTATTCAAAAAAATGTACTCAATTAACAGAAAATCTAACGAGTTCCTGTTACTTTATAATAAATCCAATAAAATAGGATTATAGGCTAATAAAAGAATTCTCAGAAATATTAATTCGAGCAATAAAGGAACGTGCTCTAATATACTTAATTCCTAAAATCTTACTATAGATATAAACCTATTACGTTCAATAATTATATTAAGTATGTAGGTAAAATCAAAGATTTTTGTGTAATTGCCTTTTACTATTATTAACTTACTACCTAGACTTCTATCCTAATTTATTAATTCACCAAAAACTTCAGGCCAATTCTATTTTCCCCCACACAATACAATACACTAGTAATCTCATTTAAACAACATAAATGCGAAACGGTAAAGTTTGCTACTGAAAATCAACTCTAATAATGATAAAAAAGAAATATGTACTTACCCAAAAGTCGTAAAGACTTGTCATTCCTAATAATCATTTCATAAATTGGACTGCAAAGATACAGCGTTGCCACAAAGTTTACACAAAATACGTAACATTTTAGTAAAATTCGTGTATATTTGAACAATTTCTCTTGTGTATTATTCACTAAATGCTTTAATTCATTAGACTTTACCCCTCCTTCTGCAGAAAGGACATATTTGACCAATGGCATATCTAATAAAGGGTCCACGAAGATCATTTCTTCTAGAAATTTCCGGAAGTTTCTTCTGAAAGCTAGACATACTGCCAGGGTTATGGACATTATTACCCCCGTCGCCCAAATACAAGCCCCATTAATGAATACCAAGAGATCTGCAGTACTTGTGACTACGAATCCAGTGGTAAAAATGAAGCAGAAAAAACCAACAATGAAATTGAATATTTGAAATATTAGCCATGGTTTTGTATCCCAATTCGATTTAGCGAATATTGATATACCACCAATAGACAGAAGACGGTGGAATATTCGTAGCGTTTGTTCCATGTTAAGGATACTATATGAATGATCTGTAAAACTTAAGCTATGACTTTTAAGTTGGATTTAAAAGTACAGTTATATACCGTTTACGATAATTTGATTCTAATTATTTTATTATTGTGAGTGTTAAAATATAGTGTTCCTGTCAATCAGCACTATAACTTAAATATGTATTTATTTTAATAGTAATGCGTATCATGTTTTATATAACAACAAAATACACCGACTACAAATCCGAATAAAATTGCTACCAATCCTATCATTTGCAAATAGATCCCTCACAATTCATTCCATTTATTTACAGAGTTACTGCATTATATACAAATAAAACTCCGTCGAATTAATGAAATAAATTATCAATTATCATTGGAATACCTCTTCTATTGGTAATGGTGGTTAAACACTTTATTTAAATGTTTTCAATATCTATTAAATGTTTTTTATTAATATCTACTAATTCGTTCTAATTATTACAGATATTTACAATTTTATGTATTCAGTACAGAACACAACATTTACAGTTATGAGTATCATAAATTAATCTGTAGTTTTTTATGTTACTACTCACACATTTGTTTTATTATGTTACATAGTAACATTAGAAAAATGTTCATTTTCAAATCCGTTTGTATAATATGTAATAATTGCATTTACTTTTGATAATTAGCATAAATAAATGAATTCACAATACCATTTCAACTCTGAAACATATAATATTTTGCAAGGTAATAAAATGAGATTTTTATTTATTAAACCGAATTTAGTATATAACAAATTGTATCTTAGTGTACCTGTCATAACTAATATTAAGGATGATGTTTTAAAAAAAATACAAAATGATACACCGATGAGAATTCGTCACATGTTTTCTGACATAAATACTGATATTTGGGCGACACCCTTTGATATTATGATTTTAAATAAAGAAGTGATTCTCTTTAATGACTTCTTAACAGTTCCTAAGTGTAAAAGTGACTATTTTCAACCGACTGTCAAAATAAAGACATTTAATTTCACAGTATGTACTTTTCTGTGTATATTTTGCGAATACTAAACGGATTTTAAAGTTTTTCCAACTTAGGTCTGTACGAACCGTGCCTAGTGCTTAATATTTCTACTTACCCTATCGTTTTATGGATAAATATGGAATGGAGAACTTGCCTGTGCGAATGGTCTACGCTGGCGGAGCACCAATGGAGAATGATAGTAATAGCAAGAAGTCAGTCAAAGAATTCATCCCTCATGGATTCTTGGTGAATTGAATTAACCATGAATTTCACATCATCAGCGTAAAGCTTTAACGCAGAAGACTGCTATATTCCATTATCCTCAAAAAATATATATTTTCAGGTGGTCGTCCTATCATGGTACATGGCTATTAGTAGGTTCACTTGTTCCCATTACGAATATAAATCGAT
Source organism: Achroia grisella (assembly GCF_030625045.1). Taxonomy (NCBI): domain Eukaryota; kingdom Metazoa; phylum Arthropoda; class Insecta; order Lepidoptera; family Pyralidae; genus Achroia; species Achroia grisella. The sequence goes on from NW_026712999.1 coordinate 1,959,657, forward strand.
CATGGCTTATAGGAATCAGTTGCCAATTACCCTCTGTTTGGTAATAACGTTTTTTCCCAATCCAAATACATAGTAAAAACGAATGATGTTGTCTATAATGTTACCTACTTGTGAAAATAGCTAAGAAAAGCTTAATCCTGCGGATAAACAACCAATCTTAACATTCTCTCTGCCGATAAATTTAACACGCTATATTTTTATCAGGCACATTAATATGTAAATAATTTAACAGGCAAAAAAAATATTATCCGAGAAGAACATAATTATAGCCCGAGGGCGGACTTACTGACTGAGAATCGGAATTAATTAATAAAATCCTTATAATACAAAAATGCCTTTATCTTTTCCATCGTAAAAGAAAACCTATTATGAGAAATGTCTAGTCGTACAAAATTTTAATGAGAAATTACATTGTTATATAAAGACGTATAAATATCTCATATTGTTTGTTAAGATTTCACAATAAATTTCAATATCATTATTATTACACAGTATAAAACAAAGTCGCTGTCGCTGTCTGTCCCTATGTCTGCTTAAATCTTTAAAACTACGCAATGAATTTTGAAACGGTTTTTTTTTATAGATAGAGTGATTCTAGTGGAAGGTTTGTATATATAATACATGTACACCCGGGCGAAGCCGGGGCGAGTAGCTAGTAAAATATAAATACCGAGGTATCTCTCGAGGAATAACATAAGCTAAATTATGTAACAATGTTAATATCAATTATCTTATGATTGTAAAAGCTATTGCCTACACGTAACAGCACGATGGACATCGAACATTGTAATATGTGTCTAAGTAGTCTAAGTAAATGCTAAGTGAGATATACTTCATCAAAGTGTAATCTCAGTATTGCTACTTTTTACTAATTAATTTAATAATTAATTTGGTAACTTAAATTAAATCTAAACTAATAAATGACTGCCTCGGTGGTCTAGCACATCGCTCTACTTCGAATGGTCGCTAGTTCGATTCTTTACACAATGCAAACATTTGTATTGAATTTGTATTGAATATCATGAATACATATGTATGAATGACGATTGGATGGGTGACGGCGAATATTTCACTGCTTCTGCTAAAGCCATGTACTCGGCTTCAGTAGTAGAAAGCGCGGTTGTGCACTGCTTGCGTGCTTCCTATGATATTGGGACTCCGCTCATCATGTAGAAGAATCCTGTAAAAGAACGTCTGTCTACAAGATTGTTACCGTAATCCGCATCTACTTAACCTGTAGGGAATGTTTGGCCGTTACGCTTATATTGAAGTTTTAGGTCTTCCGTGCCTTAGAGATATGTAAGAACACATTTAGCGACTTTCCAGTGTGAAAATAGAGAGGTGCTTGGATAGACGTTTATTATAGCAGAGCGCAGTGACAGAAGTGTTATAAAAACAAAATGTATATACAGAACATCATATTTTGGATATGTATAAAAGAATATGTAAAAACCTGTGTCCTAGACCTCATTGTAGGTCTAACAAATAGAATATTATATTAAGGGTTAATCATAAACCACAATAAAATATACTCAAAATTTCGCACCAAGGATCGACTATATCGCATCTCCCTTCTTTCGCCACTCAGTAGAATGAAGTCGGCACATTCGTTAGTCATACACATACACCATAAATCTCGTAGTATTGTGTTATTGTTATTTTTCACCCTCTTCAAGCTTTAATATCCGTTACTAGCTTCATACCGCGTCGATACTCTGTCATTCGAGTGATGTAACTCTGTTATTTGTGTTACAAAATATAAAATACAATATAATATTAGATTATATACATATATATAAATAATCATTTATATATATATATAAGTATTTATGTGTATATATATAGATAAACTCATATAAATTGTATGTAAGATTGATTACCCCATTTTGGGATAACATTCAGGGCGGTATGCTATATATTTACTTACTTACGTTAGTCATATACTGTAACTTATTATTCGTTATAGCACAGATGTTATAGGTATTAAATGAAAACATTGTTATATTTATTCTCTTTATTGTTAACATATTGTAGTAATTGTTAAAAAAAAGTATGACCAAAATGATGGAACAGAGAACAAGAACAAGAACCAGAGAAGAAAATGATAAATATCTAGAAAGCGTTTCGTTTGTCGGCATTGGTTTATTATTCACATGTTCATTTATTTCAGTCCTTTATCACTGACATCACTAAAGTAAAAAATGACATTCCAGTTTTAATGAACTGTAACAAAATATTAAGTTATTAGTGTACCTAATTAAAGTTAAACTGAAGTTTAATACATATGCGTTTCTGGTTTTTTTTTTTATTCCTGTTGAATTAATTTCACAGGAACATGACTCCCGACTGTCAAGTAACGTATCTATTGAGCCACCAAAGTACACAAATTACACTGAATGAAATAACTCTATCCCAAGTTGGTGAGACTGAGAATCGTGGAACCTAATTAGTGCTTAGACCAACTGACAATTGTATCAATGAGCTTCCGACTAGATACCATCCTCATAACTTCCCAGTGAATTTGTCATGGCTTGACCTGATCTCATGGTAATCATATCATCCTCCACTGGACCTCGGTCAGCGTAAACCGATAGCACAGGCGGATGCGACATTCCATTATCATCCATTTAAAAAACTGTAAGACATTGTTAGTAATGTCACCTACTGCTATTGCTAGCAATATACCGTGTCCGGTTGACCTCCACGGAGTTCCTCCTGTAAACCACCCTGATAAATTCCTGAGGAAATTGCCACGATCGGTGAACTGACCTGACATCATGCTCACCTTATCAACCTCAACCAATGCCCCGCCGCGCCAGCTTGAATCGTTAGTGCAGGCGGAGTGTAAAAGTAATACATTTTGTTAAGAAACCCTTAATTAAAAAGAGTAACTAAACTACTAAATTGCTTCCATGCACGCTGTTGTCCGATTTGAATGGTGAAATGAAAAAATGAAATTAAATAATTGCCTATGAAGGATTAATGTCATAATCCTTATGAATAGCAAGGCATGATGACATAAAGGCAAAAATGTATATTTATTCCCATACAAGCGAATTCTTTTCATCAAATAATTCATTTTAATTTAAGCATCTTCAATTCTAAGCCTTACGCAGGCAACTTTCTACGAAGTCTACTTTGGTAGGTATATTTTATTTCTTACCCATGTGAAAGTAGGCAATGATAATGTTACAGTTCCGAATATATATATAGGCATCCTTTGACTGAGTGCATTATTGAATATCTGCATGTTCAGTTTGTATTGCCTGTCGTATATGTACCACTTTTCGGTGACAGATATTTCTAATATTTCGCACTGAAATTAATATATATTACTATATTTATTATTTATCAGTATTTGGTATCCAGTGCACAAATGCCACATATATTTGTATTTGTTTTAAAGATGAACTATATTTTTTTTATAAATATACTGGTAAGTACGATATATGCGTTTACTTACTATAACCACTATAACCTAATTGTATGTATTACATTTAATCAACATAATTTTAATTACTTTTCTATTTAAATAAAAATGAAAACGACTTTATTTTTATAACACTATAAATTTCTTGTAATCATACCTTCTTTATGTATAATAATACATAAAATATATCAACTAAACATATATGCAGGTATAGAAATAATTTACCTATATAGGTAAAATTTTATTACCGTGTACAGAAAACGGTAATAAAATTATTAACCAGTTGAAAACAGACTTTTAATATCATTATATAAAAACAGATCTTGATCAAACAAAATCAGCATCAGCATCAGGCATCAGTGTGGTACTCATAAAAAACAATCGTACTGAAAAGCTCCTCCTTTTTAAAGTGTCTGAATCTCTATCAAGTAAAGAAAGGAAAACTAAAATAAAAACATAAGCAAGGTATAAAAAGATCTTACTTGATTCTCCACTTGTTGCCCCAATAAGCAAAATATGAGCACCACTACAACAAAGATAAATATGTGGGTGTAATACTTCATTGTATCCGGTGATAGCTTATCCTGAAACGTCCGTGTTAATGTATAGTTCAAATAAACACCTGGCCTCAATTACTAGAGCAATATAATGCTTTTAAGACTAAGACTTCACTTTTTTCCTTTTTACTATAGTACTCATAAAATACTGTAGAGATCTTAATTTTTTTTTATATTTAACATTATTTACATGTTCATTACAATTTTAGCAAGACTTATAAAAACTTTCAAATATTATAAAACCTAAATAAATAAACTACTATATTTAATTTATAATCTTCTCAGTTTTATACTATCAACTGAAACCTTAATGCATCATCATAATCTACCAATCCTTTTCCAGCCGCCAATGGCTTCCCCGAGAACGCTACTTAGTTTCAATTACAAAGATTATATTTAGAAATATAGTCCTTATCGCTATGATATCAATGGGCACAGTATTCTTATTATTTTTATATTCCCTTAGTAGAAAATAATAGACTCTTATGTACAATAAATAATAAAGTGATAGTAAACAATAATAATCCATTATTGCGAAATCATCAGGAATTACTGACAAAGGCTTTTGTAGTGACCACATGGCTGTTGATTTAATTTACAATTACATTTACACTAGTATTTGATACCAGTATTTTGACCACTATTTTCTGTTATTAAGCGTTCCACACGCCTCCCCCTGCTCTAGTACGGTAAAATTATATTTCTTCATCTATTACTTACCGATACAGCGATTTTTACTGAGCACATGCAAACGATCACAATAGACACCAATATAAGGGTCAAGTAGAAGGGTCGACATATTATATTCAATCTATTACCAAATCTGGGAATATAATAAATTATTTATATTTTATTAGTGACAAATCAATGAGTAACGGCTTCTTAAATTAAAATATTTTTGCTTTAATAAAAACATACTGTCGAATATAAACAGCAATAGAAATATACATACAATGAAATAGTTCCGGTGCTACATAAAAAATTAATTAAATAAACATTAAAATAATGAATTAATGAAACGATTAATTTATATTATTTATATTTTAAATACTAGCTCATAAAACGACAAATTTAAATATTTAAATTAAATACCATTTGCAACCGAGTCGATCGTTAATTTATTTATTACAATTACATAAAACTAAACTCCAATCGCACTGTTAATTATAAATAACTAAGTATTAACCTCTGGATAATCACAGGACAGTGCTATCTAGACAGACCCACGGTAAGCAGAGCTTGTGTTGTGGGTACTGATATAAAGGCTTAGATATTTTTTTGTAGATTAAATACGTTTGATTATAATAAATACGTACATAATATACATAGAAAATACCCAGAATGATACAAACAATGATACTTACGAATACAAATGTTTGCACCGTGCGAGGAATCGAACCCGCGACCATCGGGACTAAAGCGGTGTTTTAAACCGATGGACCACCGAGGCAGTCACAAAATAAAAAAAAAATTGTCAGATCTTGACCAAATTTATATGGGAGTACAGAAGGAGCACTGGCTTTCAAACAAAAAATAGTTATCAAAATTCACGTACAGCCGAATTGAGAACCTCCTGGTTTTTTGAAGTTGATTAACCATAATGTTTAAATAGTCTTTATTCGTCCATAAATTTGAGTTAGTTGTTTAAAGATATGAAAACTTAATTAATCATCATCATCATCAGCTCACTACAGTCCACTGCTTGACATAGGCATAGGCTACTGAATTAATAAGTACAACTATACAGATCACCTCTTAAGTTTCACGTAATGGTCCACACAGTCTACCAGGACTGCTGTGCAGCATGGTTGCCATCGTTCATTTTTCTGCTTCAAATACTCCGTAACCAATTCGTCAAGATTCAGAATAATGAATGTCAGTACTTTCAAATGACGTATCTGTTGACCAACGAGCAATATGATCATTGATTGTAGACCGGGATACGCTGAAAATAATATGGCGTTTAAGATTCGAACAACAACTAGGATAGTCTGTAAAACTCTACTCTACTCTGTATATCTTATTTATCTACCACATGGTAATTTTAGCTATGAGGTGGTCGAGTGTCTTTAGTGCTCAGTAAAATGTCCAGACATGTGGCAGCGAGGTGGGCTGGATTATCATTAGGCTCCCTAAAATATGAACGAGTGTAGTGATGGTTGGTTCATCCGTCGTACTCGTAATCGAGTGCTGCTTGCACGGACTGGTCAGCTCATTGTTTAAAAGAGCAACACACTCGTTCTTCTTGTGATGAGACTGCTTTCCGAATGAGCGGTGAATTAAAAAAAAACTATCATTATTAAAAAGTGCTTAAATTAAGTTTATTTCAATAAAGGATTTTCTATTCTATTACAGCCGCCAATCAACTTGCTTTCTAAGATATGTTACGGTTCAAGAATGAGATATGGTATATACAGGGTTTTAATACTCATAGTCGTATTAAAATCCCGTATATAGCTATAACGCACTTGTCATCTTACTGCGGCTTCGCGCCATGCAATTTTTTGCATCTGTGGCGCATTACGTTTGCACGGGAATACTAAAAGAACAAAACTGACTTCTTCTGCAGACATACTGATTATCTACATACTATTTATGTCTGCAATTTACATTTATTCTAATAAAGTACCTATATACACAACAAACCCGAATATAAATACAGCCCCTAGTATCATACCTAACACAGAGCCATACCTTACTCTTTCGGAATAGCAACGCATGTGGGGAATCAGTAATGTCATGTGACATTGTTTGTGCATAGGGCGCCCGATTTTTTCCCCATTCCAGTTGAAGCTGAAGAGGAAACGCCACTATACTTCCTATGTAACTCACTGATGTACAAACCTCCTTTGGGAAGTACACTCTATCCTGAGGAGATAAAAAATATCCTTCTTTTCTTGTCCTTGACGGATCTAGGTAATAGGTAGTAACTTTGAAAAAGGGCGAGCACAATAGATCTATGCAGCTCGCAGTGCTATATGTCTAAACACCTGACAATAGCCCAAAATCCTAAATAAAAAAATACATACATAAAACAAATACACAACAACAAATAATTATTCATGCACATTAATTTGTTGAAACTTAATTTTCATGGTATCAATAAAATAAAAGATTATTTAAAGTACCTACCAATGCAACATAAGTTCCCGGCATAAACGTGATATATAAAAGTAGCTATATAGACGTATAAATTATCTAATTCCCAAGGAAACCACATGTCGAAAGCTGAAACGAAATTAATATAGTCAATTGGTGTATATTTGATAAGCCTGAAATATATATATATATATATATATACATATATATACATAGGTGAAAAATTGGATCCTATCCAGAAGTGATTTAAATGGCAAAACAACATTTACCAGCTCAGTTAGTTTATTGATTGAGAATCAAAAAGAAGAAAAACGTATTCATTTAGCAAAATAAGTAAATACTGTCAAATTACTTAAGACTCTTGATAACAAATTAAATAAAATGGAAATCTAGGTTCACAAAATCATACTCAGAAATATCAGCTGTAGTACTAAAGGAATGAACCATATACCTACTTACATCCTATATTCAATATTTGCGTTACATTACTGTTAAATATGTTTGTAAAAAAAAATTCAACTACGATAATAAACAAATATGTACATATGTTAAAATTACTTACCAAAAAGTCGTAAAGACTTGTCATTCCTAATAATCATTTCATAAATTGGACTGCAAAGATACAGGGTTGCCACAAAGATTCCACAAAATACGTAACATTTGAGTAATATCTGTGTATACTTGAACAATTTCTCTTGTGTATCATTCACTAAATGCCTTAATTCATTAGACTTTACCCCTCCTTCCTCAGAAAGGACATGTTTGACCAATGGCATATCTAATAAAGGGTCCACGTAAATCATTTCTTCTAGAAAATTCCGGAAGTTTCTTCTGAAAGCCAGACATACCGCCAGGGATATAGTCATTATTATCCCCGTCGCCCAAATACAAGCACCTTTGATGAATACCAAGAGATCTGCGGTATTTGTAACGACGAATCCAGTAGTAAAAATGAAGCAAAAAAAACCACCAAAAAAATTTAATATTTGAAATATTAACCATGGTTTTGTATCCCAATTGGTTTTTGCAAATATTGATACACCAGCACTAGATAGAACACGGTGGAATAATTGTAACGTTTGATCCATGTTAGAGGGTACGATATCAATGATCTGTAAAACTGAAGCTATGACTTTCAAGTTGGATTTAAAAGTACAGTTATACACCGTTTACGATTATTTTATGCAATTTTTTATTGTTTTGAATGTAACAAATTCAAATTAAAAAATCATTTATTCATGTAGGACATTTTAGCCGCTTATGAACGTCAACTATAACAAAAGTTACAATGTTCTAGATTCTTTTATAAGTACCAATGAGCATTAAATTATAACTTAAATATATATTTATTTTAATAATAATACGTAACACGTTATTTTTATATAAAACAACACACTCAGTATAAATTTGGACAAAATTGGTACCAATACTGTCATTTGCAAATAAAGCCATCACAATTCATTCCAAGTGTATACAGTGCTACTGTATTATATACAATATTATATACAAGTACAACATCATCAAATTAATTAAATAAGTAATCAGTTATCATTGGAATACCTCTTCTATTGGTAATGTGAATGGGAATAAAAACTTTATTTAAATATTTTCAATATATTCTTTTAATTGCGTATTTCTCAATTCTCCAATCATTACAATTTATATATTTATGAATATCTTCTAATGTGTTAAATACTCTTGTATTTCTAATAAATACAAATATTTAATTTTGTAACTAATTCTGTTTATTAAACCGGATTTAGTATGTAGCAAATTGTATCTAAGTGTACCTGTCATAACGAATATTTAGGCTGGTGTTTTAAAAAAAATATAAAATGATACACCGGTGAGAATTCGTCACATGTTTTCTGACATAAATACTGATATTTGAGCGACACCCTTTGATATTGTGATTTGAAATAAAGAAGTATGTGTTTCTCTTTAATGACTTAGCGGTTCCTAAGTATTATTTTCAACCGACTGCTAAAATAAAGACATTTAATTTCTCAATATGTACTTTTCTGTATATATTTTGCAATATCTCTTTTGCGAAAACTATACTGATTTTAATGTTTTCCCAACTTAAGTATGTATGAACCGTGCCTAGTGTCTGATATTTCTACTTACCCTATCGTTTTATGGATAAATATGGAACGGAGAACTTGCCTGTGCGAATGGTCTACGCTGGCGGAGCACCAATGCAAAATGATAGTAATAGTATGAAGTCAGTCAAAAAATTCACCCCTCATGGATTCATGGTGAATTGAATTAACCATGAATTTTACATCATCAGCGTAAAGCTTTAACGCAGGCGACAGCTATATTCCATTATCCTCAATTAAAAAAATATATATTTTCAGGTGATCTTCCTATCATGGTACATGGCTATTAATAGGCTCACTTGTTCCCATTACGAATATAAATCGATCATGGCTTATAGGAATCAGTTGCCAATTACCCTCTGTTTGGTAATGGCGTTTTTTCCCAATCCAAATACATAGAAAAAAACGAATGATGTTGCCTATAATGTTACGTACTTGTGAAAATAGCTAAGAAAAGCTTAATCCTGCGGATAAACAACCAATCTTACCATTCTCTCTGCCGACAAATTGAACGCGCCATATTTTTATCAGGCACATTAATATGTAAATAATTTAACAGGCAAAAAAAATATTATCCGAGAAGAACATAATTATAGCCCGAGGCCGGACTTACCGACTGAGAATCGGAATTAATTAATAAAATCCTTATAATACAAAAATGCCTTTATCTTTTCCATCGTAAAAGAAAACCTATTATGAGAATATCTAGTCGTACAAAATTTTAATGAGAAATTAAATTGTTATATAAAAACGTATATTTATTGTTTGTTAAGAACATTCACTTTAATGATCAAGTATAAAATATAAATGTAAACAAAATACCGAAGTAACTATATAATATCAAGAACCAAATTATGTTACAATGTTGTTACCAATATACTACTGCAATGGTAAGTTTTCCATTTTCCATAAACATTTTTTCGTGTAATTGGAATGGCAAACAAGTTTACGATTTTAAATGATATAACTATCGCCTATATACATAACAGTACGACGGACATCACTTTATCATATGATACTCGAGACACTACTCATGCGTTGCTATATGATTAAGTCATGCCTCTTATTGTATAGTTTCACTGTCTAATCTGCATCCTACATACGAAACATAACTTACTAAGAAAGTTGCTTGGCGTGTGACATATATAGATGAGACTGACTTCAGACTGTAAAAAGTCGCCGACTTTTTACAGTCTACCTCTACAATATGAAAGAGTTTGAAATGTACCTAATTTGCACGTTTCGGAATTGCAACTATTAAATAGTTTAATAATTACAAAATCGTTTTATTGAATCGTGTTAAACGATGACGACCTCGGTGGTCAAGCGGTTTAGCACTTACTTCTGATGGTCGCGAGTTTAATTCCTCACATAATGCAAACATTTGTATTCATGAGTATGATTATTGTATCGGTCTGAGTATATTCTATGTATGTATCAACGCGATTGCAATGGCACTATTCATGCATATAGGTAACAGTTGCACTTGGTGGACAAGCTTGTTATCTATTCAAATTATTTAAAAGTGCATCCGGATGATAATACATATTACATTAAGGGTTAATCACAAACAACAAATAGATTTACTCAAAATTTCGCAACAAGGATCGACTATATCGCATGTCCCTTCTTTCGCCACTCAGTAGAATGAAGTCGGCACATTCGTTAGTCATACACAAACACCATAAATCTCGTAGTATTGTGTTATTGTTATTTTTCACCCTCTTCAAGCTTTAATATCCGTTACTAGCTTCATACCGCGTCGATACTCTGTCATTCGAGTGATGTAACTCTGTTATTTGTGTTACAAAATATAAAATACAATATAATATTAGATCATATATGTTTGTTTATATATTTATTTGTATATAGATAAACACATATAAATTGTATGTAAGACAATGTTATTTAGATTTGTTTTATTTTGTTGACTTATTTCCACTCATGCGCCATGTATTTTATTTTTAGTAAGTTACTCAGTTTCTAAAGATTGTATGCAATAGCAAAAACAACCCTCTTTCAACTGAAATTGTTGTTAAATTTAGACTAAAGATTTACTACATACATTAAAGCGAACTAAAAAAAATATCTCTAAACTAACGTTATAAAAATAGTGTACCATAATAGCTTAATGGTAATTTATTGAATATTTTCAACACGTATAAATATAACGTAAATTAGCATCGTAACGTAGTATAAATGAACTATTTTTTATTGTCGATTGATGATAATCATAATAATAAATAGCGTTTATGTTTGTAAACGCTATTTATGATTACGCGCAATAGGTTGCGATTACAACTAATAATATTCTAGATGTTGACAGTTGAACATAAAACAAAACAATTCTTGTATATATGGAATAGCGTAATGGACTGCTATCGCGGAAGTGATTTATTACTCCCCAATTCGATGGAAAGCTCTACAGACCGTTGATATGTTGACCGTTGTACACGATACTTATCCGTAAATATTTATTTTTATACTTGTAAATCACACTTTAGGACATTTTTTATGTAACTGAAATTGCAAACAACACTGATAGCCTACCTAGGCTGGCTAGCTGATAGATACATGGTAAGTACTAACCGTTGACTCCCTGAACAGCATCGGAAACATCACGTTATTACATATATGACGCCTATAAATGCGTATGAGGGCATTCTGGAGAAATAATGTCTTGGTACCACGTAACTTCACTGCCTTATGTTATTGCCATTACCCTTGTGAAAATAAGCCCAATATAGTATTGGTTACACTCTAATAATAAAACTTACTATAGAAACTCACTACTTAAATTAATAACACTGATCTTAAGATTTTTTCTAATGCAATTTGCAACAACGACCATGCAGCTTTTATGCTACTGAAGAAATTATGTTAATTCTTTAATTAATTTGTTAAAAAAATTGCTTTTGTACAAACAAGCCTAAATAAGCTGATTGTAATTTATTAAATGTATTATATACAAACATGTGATGTATGAAGATGAAATATAGTTCGGTCAATACATTTGTAATATTAAGTCAGTAAATCAAGAAGTGCTCTAAGCACCGCATTATGTTGTAAGGCGCGAATAACTACATAAAGTTGTTACAACATCAGGAATAAATAGTCAGTTTGTTTACCATTAAAAAATAGAACACGACTGAATTCATGCCTTAAAAACAATATAGATACATACTTTTATACCCTATTTACCTTTTTTTCATATTTATAAAATGTTTTATCTTAATTAACTGTTACACAATACTGTTTGTGTAACACATAGTCATAACTATTAAGAGAAATATGTTACAGGTTTATTAGGTAGGAAGTATGTATATATATATATAAAAAATTTCAATTTAATAACGCCACGCGTGTTAAGTCGCGGATCATCTAGTCTCGTATATTTTCTAATTTGCTTCTCAAATAGACAACAATCTTAACATTCTAAACTTAAATATGACGTTAATTAAATGTACAGAAATCTTACGGCATTGTTGGCACGAGCCGTTCGATCTGAACTTGATAATGTGAGCTCACATGAGCTCAGGAAAGACTACTCTCGATTACAAAAATATAGTATAATAAAAACATATAAATCCATAACACAATTTATAGGATCATCAGCTCTGTATATATTCCCAATAAGTACTAAGATTTCTTAGAGCAACATTTGTATTTTTGTGTACATAGAATTGCCAAGTGTGTTCTGTTATTGCAGCTCACACACACACACACACAATCACAGCATGGCTGCTTGAGGAAAATGTTGCACTATAAAAATATTTTTGCCATTCCAATGTTTCGGCTCTTAATTCTTTTTCGGAATCTATCTTCTTCCCTTGGCTTGGGTTCGCGCCAACATAGCAATACTATTTGCAAAATATACACTACTTATTTTATTTGAAATTTGTGATCTTTTGCCTTGTAAATAGTATATACTAGCTATTCTCCGCTTCTCCGTTTGCTTTTTTGTATAAAAGATATACTATGTCTAAGTTGTCCTCGTAATACAATGTACATTCATGTAAATTTTGATTAAGATTCGTTTAGCTATCATATATTTTAGTCGTCAAAAGATAGGCAGATGGATAGGCACGTTTTATCATTTAAAACATTACTATGGTTTTAAGATTTATTCCTATATTCTATAACAAAAGCCTAAATAAAACTAATACATTCACTTCTAGAGGTCCCAATTGTGCCAAATAACTTTTTAAACCAGTGAAAAAATTACCACAATTGCCAAAGATATTATTGTACTAAGTTGCTTGAAAATATCACCCCAACTTTAGATAACGGAAACTGAAGTAACAGATAAAAACAATATTTACCAATACGACAACCATTACGACGAAACAACGATGGCACAGATCACTGATTTCCGTTACATTCGTTTCCTACGAGTATCACTTTGATCCAAGGTTCAGTGTCTCGTACATGGCTGACACTTACGGATCTTGCGGATTTAAGCCATTCTGAAGTTTTGTTGTTGGATAAAGGTGGATTTATAATCGCCATTAATTTTTATTATTTATTAATATTATAACCTAAGTATATATATGTATAACTTAATATAGAAATTTGTGAGTATGTATAGATGGAAGGATGTTTGATGCTCTTTCAGACACAAACTAATGGATTTTAATGAAACTTTACAATAATATAACTTACACGTCAGATTAACACACACATAGGCTATTAATTTCACGTGGGTGAAACTGGGGGGATAACTAGTCTAATATATAAATAAATTGTCAAATGCATGTACAAGCGTTGTTTAGAAAGTATTCACATTTGCAATAATCAGGATAAAAAAAAAGAGGAAAAATATTTATTATAAACAAAAGAATGAACTAGATTAATATGAAATATATACTTGTATGTTATAATTTATGTGCATATATAATTATATACATATATCTTCGTATTTACAAAGAAACATCAGTCAATAGCGATCTAATATTCATAACTCAAGCTCGACTTCGTTAAGATAGAACTGTGTGATATTGTTGCTTATTTCTTTCAATTTCTGAATTTAATACTGTTTTATAGATTTGTATTACAAAATATCGACTTTCATCTTAGCAACAAACATCGCTTTATTGTCGAAGAAATCGTGATATCAACGGGAGACAAGCGCAAGCAAACACGATAAATCATTTGTCTTTTATGTATGTGAACTATTACTGAAAACATTCGATACGTCCGGCTGCTGTACTCGATCGATCACTATCGCATACATATTAGAAAAACAAAATTTATTATCTAAAGTACGTGACACAACATTATCGAGGAAGACGATATGTCGATTCAATTTTATACCTTCCTTGGAGAAGGGCAATGTAAGAGTAGCGCAAAAAAATCAACATCAGTATGTGCGACGTGGCAAATTTTCCTCAATTTTCCATGTGAATAATGAATTAGGTCATAAAACTATATTACTTACTTACTTATGAGTTATCCGATTACGGTTGGAAACATTAATGAAAATCTTCGATATGGTTATTCGAATCAAATGAACTGCGTACTTATATACATAAACAAGAATTATAAGAAGACACTATTTAAATTTTATTTTTATAGGAGAATCTCAAAATTTTCTTAGTAATATATAATATTTATACATCTATAAAAAAATATCAGTGAGGAAAACAATTTGTAACACAAAAAAAATTGTATTTATGTAAAAACCTAAGTTTTATATAATAATAATTATAATAGTCTAATATAAATTAAAAATGTTTTTAAAGAATTTGAAATTCAATAATCCGTTCGTACGTCATTTTTATATAAATATACGAATTGTCTAATATTATCAAAATATATCTTTATGTGCTTAATAATAAAGAACAAAACGCAAAATTAATTATAAACATAGCCATCAATAAACGTAACTGGACCAGCAAATCAGCGAAACCATTACACCTAATATCACGGAATCCATTCGTTTTCTTATCGTACGTATCTAATAATGAGGTACCCACGTTAGCTCCCCTTTCTTCCCCGCATTATTAATATTCAACATGCGAGAAAATGATTTAAGGCTTGCTACACCATTCAGTTTCTGATACTTGCACGGAAGAAAGAATTGCTTCGTTTGTCGAACGTCGTAGAAACGTGCTGACTCTTACTTATGGAGATTTAAGTATTAGATTACAATAAAATATGGAAGGAAGGATAATGCTTTTTTTAGAAATAACTATAATAATACAATAGTCATAATAATTATCCATTCATTCTTCTAGCACATTCAAGATTTTTATTTGTCAATTCGCAACACAACACTTGACATCACATTGCAGATATATCTGTATTTCCATTACCGGAGAATTAATCTGTAACGTAAATTAATATTTTAGTTAAATACTTCTTTTAGTGTCAACTAGATTTGATTTCACGACATTTGTAATTGAAAACTATTCGTCAACCACTAGGCCAAGGTACACGCACTATAGAATATAATAGCAACCATTTAGTACCTAGTTGAAAAAAGAAAAATGAAATATGGTCTCTTTTGAAGCTGGAGATAATCATAATCAATAATAATAATTGGTGTGGATATGAAATTATGGGGGCTAATTTTGTGATTCCTAAGAACCTTCAAAAACCCGACATTTATATAACTTAAATTTTAATTACATTATATAATATATATAACTGAACCAGTTGAATATCTTAAGTTAGGCAAGATAAGAAAAGTAGTTTGTTTTTCGAATTATTGTAGTTTTAATTTATGATTTTGTTATGATAAAACTAAACTCTGGAACTATTGCATCAATTTAACTATTTATTTCACTGTTTATAAGGCTCATTATTGCAGAATAATATTTATAGTAAGTTTATATATACAAATTCACAAATTTTTAAGCATACAGGCAAAGCCGGAATATGCCTCTACTTTCTTAGTTAAGTAAGTATTTTGGAATATTAATTTTCACTCAGACTTACATTTTATTCATACATTATATCATGATCTGCAATACCATGCATTTTTCACGGTAACGAGTGAAGTATATACGTATCACACCTACACATTGTATACCTGAATATCGTTTTAATACAAAAATAAAAGCCTCGATCAATCAGCCTGCATAGAAAACAATAGTATTACAATTCTAAGAGTTGGCTGTCTACCTGCTATAGAAGAAAATCGTTTTAATTCCCGGCCTCTATTTGCTGACTTGTTCAAATATTGGCGGAGAGTATTGGGCCGGACCAGGGATGCCAATCGTACGAGGATCCTCGTACAAGTACGAGTTTTTTAACCTTGTGTACGAGAATATTTCCAACCTCATACAAGTTTCTACCTGATTTCGAATTACGAAAATGGATCGATACAAATAAAATAAGCTAATATGCGATATTTTTTGAGATTTTTTATTTCTTGGTTAGAGGCTATATTTATTATTTCTTGGTAAGTATTTTAAGGTTGGCAACCCTGGGTTGAACTAGCATTTCTACCCGGAACAATCGCACTTGATGGGATGACTTAAACGATTCGTGCCGTATTGGAGACACTGCGGAACAGATTTAGATACCATAAGATTGTGATTATTGCTTTTATTTGTGATGCGGTATATTTCAGCAATGTCACTATTTGTATCGTAACTAAATAACAAAACAGTAGCAGAAATATAAATTGACAATTGAGAACACTAAAACAATTTGGCTGTTGATGTGAACTTACTGGATATATCAATAGCAAATCACAAAAATAATACTGGAGATGGTGGTAGAACTGCAAATGTGAACATGTGAAGTATTCACTATAATGTCGAGAATTAACAATACTTCTGACTAACCCATCCGGGATAAATGTCGTAGCATTTTCATTGCAGAGACAATAACACTCCAATTTTAATTTAAGTGAAGGACTTTCACTAAAACAGACGTTGTCTGTACGGTTATCATAACTAGAGTAATGCAATTTAGCAGACTTCTGAGAGACAAGTTACTGACAACTTTGGGGCCATGCCTCTTTTGAATAAATTTTGTATAAACTTCCAAAAATGAGTTCGACAAGTTTTGATTGGCGAAAATTCCTAAAGGACCCAGTGTCGTGATTGCACTGGATTCTTATTTCCCTCGTTATTCCGGTTCATTCTTGTTTGTAAACATTCCAATTGTTCGGTTCGCGAACTCGCATTGTAATGAACTACTGGATAATCAACCTATTGGGAGAACCCACGGCAATAGAAAAAGGTAACATTAAGAAAATCACGGGATCTTACCACGTTTTATTTCTTACTATACAATTCCCTATGTTTCTATAGTATTACAACAGCCATAATTAAGGGTAAACTGAAGAGTAGCAGGTAGATAGGTAAGGCAGGTAGGTAAATTATGAGCAGACATATTTATCAACCTTCAAACGTCTTTGTTCATATGTAATATACATACATATATGTATGTATATAATAAAACAATTAAATTTTTACGAGGCGAAAACTGACTGTTTTGTGAATTAATTACTATTTTTTTCTTATTAATTTCAAATATAATTTTTAATTAATTAAATAATAAAATAATAGCGCGCTTTGAAATGCTATAAATTTATTTGTTTTTGATATTAGAGTATTTGAGTTTTATTTACAAATATATTTCTATTAAGTAATATTATATTATTTGTGCTTTTTATACTTGTACAGTTGTAGAGTTGTACTATATAGTTATTGTATCAAATATGAGAATGGAAATGACAAACCAATACACATTAAAATAAATTTATGTAGTGTATTATAAATTTAAAAATTAAAATAAATATTTCTTTTTGCCTTTTGACTATTTATAAATAACTTTGTCTACTAAATTCCATGACATGTTTTAAGTTACTAAATTTAATATTTTATAATTTTTTATTTGTTGAGCGTTTCGAAACCACTAAAGGGTTTTTCGTAATACTGCGACAAATACAACTTTATGTCTCCAAATATATGTAATATTTCTATAAAAGTTAACTGCTAGTATTTGCGTAAGTACCAGAGAAACATATAGACCAATATATCCAGTCAATAAAGACCTTTAAAATTATACGACAATACCCCGGCAATCGCCCATTTTATGAGACGGTGTCGAGGGGTGGGAGGTCACCTTAATTTTGATTTTGTATTCTCAAGGCGACACGATTCCAGTCTTAGAACAAAAGCTGGAGCAAATATTGCTTTATGTAGACTTTAGACCTACAGAATAGAGTTCGTTATTGTTCAGCAAGTATTTCGACTCTAAAGTGATATTGGGTGTTGAAAGACAGTAATTGGTATAGAGACGCTCTTATATGTATTTGTTTCAACTATTTTTAATTGTTGATATTTCTTATTCATAATGCTACATGGTAAAATTTTTTTCACTTAATTTCCAGTATTATTATTTAACTTAAAAATAAATCTTCCGTCATTTTCGTTACATATTGATAATATTATATTAATATGATATAAATATTGGTATGCAGAATAATATATGAAAATATTTAAAAAAAAATTATACTCTATAAAAATTATACTACATATAAGCGAGCTAAAATAATAGTAAAGTAACATAAAGAGATAGGATATATCCCTCTCGACTCTCTCTCTCTCTCTCATATACACACATGAGAAAGAATTCCTAGTATACACTCATATTAAATAAAGAACTTCCAAAATAATATTACTTCAAAGTGCCTACAGAGTATTTACTTGTCTTGGATCAAAAATAATCTAATCATATCAGGCACCACAATGTAGTCTCGAACCAAGCAGAAATACTAATAATAACGTATATATATATATATATATGCATTTATTGTAAATATATAAAATACATAGGTCCAACAAAACGCTACGTTTTTACAAATACACATGTTTTTATTCATAAATAAGATTATTTGTATTGGTAATCTCGTATTAATATCATGCGCAGAATCCAATCTGCGACCATCGGTGACTACCAAGGAAATATCGTGTTAAAAGTGTAACTGTGTCAAAATTCAAATAATAGTTGAATAGCAACTCTACCACTTTCGCTGTGATATCGCTGGCAGTTTTATCACGCGTTTGGCAGTCGGCACCGCACTTACATTTGCCATGGTGCAACCGAGCTTCTGAAATATGAAAATTGAATCTTGTTACCCATGTTTCTGGGACGTCTTGCACTGTTCGACTTATTCACTCGGTTTAAAGTTTGAGAATTTTAGACGTCATAAACGAATATTTACCACCTTTTTTTAAACAATTTAATGTCTAAACCTTAATTTGAAAGTAGATTAAATATAGGCAATAAATAAATAGTAATAACAGTTTTTTTCTTAATTTTTAAAACATTTCAATTACATTTTGTTATTGGCATAATGAAAACATCATCATCATCATTTCAGCCCGGACGAACTGGTGAACAAAGGCCTCCCCAAAAAATCTCCACGACGATCGGTCCTGCGCTGCTCGCAATCAATGCTTTCCAGCGATCTTGTTCGTCAGTCCACCTTGTCGGAGGCCTTCCCACGCTGCGTCTTTCGGTCCGCGGTCGCCACTCGAGGACTTTACTGCCCCTATAATGAAATACCAAAACTAAATTAAACAATGATACTTAGTAAGTTCCTGTACTATGTAGTGGATTATATAACTAAAAGGTATACCTGAATATTTATTTTTTGTGAATTTATCTATTCATATCTGAAAAGCTATTAATGGAGGTCCTTATCAACGTAGTTATCCAAACAATATTTTTTTAAATTATTAATCGTATCTACATTTGTCGATGCTAATATCTGGTAGAACGTATTATGTTAATTTCATTGACAGAATAGAACAGAATAAATCTTTATTGCTAACTGCGTCTGTAGAGAATTTGTAGGTCATATAACAATATAGATATAGTATATGTAATAATAATAATATACATTTATTTAGCAAAAGGGCAGAACAGTTAATTATTATATGTATCAACAATTACAACACATTCATCATACTATATGTATATCATTTTCATTTTTGTAATCCACTCACCACTTCCTATGTCACGCTGTATTTCATTGACTGGAATT
This sequence comes from Achroia grisella, assembly GCF_030625045.1. Taxonomy (NCBI): domain Eukaryota; kingdom Metazoa; phylum Arthropoda; class Insecta; order Lepidoptera; family Pyralidae; genus Achroia; species Achroia grisella. Next base: position 1,979,853 of record NW_026712999.1, read on the forward strand.
GGCCTTTCTTCTCTAATTAACATACTAAAAATATATTCAATGTGAAATAAAGAATCTGTATGAAATTTGTACGAATTTAATATTTCCAATTGCTAATAAAGTATATTTGTATTCAGTGTAAAATAAATTTTTCCTTCAGTAAATTAAGAAACTTTGTAAATTCTTCCGACAATATCATCTGTTACAAGTGCGAGCTAGAAATTTTACTTTTGATCAAATGAAATTCCGTAACGAATCTAACGGCTTTCATTCATTTTTTTATTTCAGAGTTCATTCTAGACATTGCGTGAAAATGTTTCTAGAACTGCTTCTAAAAGTTAATAGCATTATTTTATACGTAACATACATATTTTGTTACAATTTTAAAAGACGGTACGCTAAAACAGTAATAAAAATAAATTTTAATCATTCCAAATTGGTTTTGGAATGAATAAAATTACTTTATATACCAACTATAATATTTTATATAGTACAAGCAAAGTTCCACGAAATTACGAAGAAAGATGTTTCTTATTTTAGCTCGTGTAAGTAAGAGAACTATAATAACAAAACAATAAATGTTTATCGAGGTAGATTTTATAACATAATGTATATATAGTTATTATCTAATTCACCTGCCAACAAGTTTATTTTGTAAACTGTGTTTCTGTAGAAAAGTGCGATAAGAAGGATATAGAAGGTATCTTAGTATCATATCTCCAAAATGAAAGCGCATGAGTGGTATCGCGGTCATCACATGATAACGTGATGATCGTATATTATATACGTTATTAACTTGTTTTATCTTTCCTAACATAGACTGTTGTCTAATTAAAACCATTGATTTGACAGTCTTGATGGTCTAATGGTTTAGGTCCAGGGATCAATTCATGTGTATTGATTATTTAACCCATTTAATTACTTTTTATTTTAATATCGCAATTAGTTAATTAAATAAAAAAACTACCTTTTTCACGTTCATTTGTAGCAGATTTATGAAACAGAGGATTTAAACGAACTCCAACGTTTCATTGGAAATGGTTTAAAAATTCCAACATAATCCTGCTGTGCACTGTAACTTGAAGAGAACTATGTTAAAATACTCCAGTTTGTAAAAATACTGTATTCAATTACGTCTTTCTGTAAACAATTATGTCCAACTAGCTGTGCCCGCGGTTTCACCTACAGCCTACGTGTTATTCTGATGTATAAGCTATATTATTGTATAGGTTTATTAAAATCCGTTCAGTACTTTTTACATGAACGCAAAGATGTTTATTTAGTTATTAACCAATTATATCATTTACATAGTACGTAATACATCATACATTCAGTACTTTTTGTATGAAATATAACAAATATCCACCCATATATCTACCATCTATCCATATCCATACTCACAAACTTTCACGTTTATATTATTACTAAAATAAGATGTCTATGTCTATTCATTAGCGCAAAATTGAACTAAATTTACCTTATTTTCTATTTGTGAATATGTATAAATATGTACTAATTTAAGGTAGACTTCATATACGATTGTCTCACCTGTTTTAGCCGCCACGTAGCTTTCTTTGATAAAATTTTGAAATCCTAGTCACCTGAGTAGCATAAGTGATTACGGTCGTTACGTGATAACATGATGTCATAATGCTGTTCATTTATTTATAGATAAGATAGATCTGATAGACCTTCAGATTCAGATCAATTGTAGTTGCATATAAAAATCTTATTTTAGTAAAAAAATTTCGTGTTAGTAGAGTTTATTTGAGTAAAAATACAGTTGTTGAATACTGGTTAAATGCTAAGAGGAACCCATGACCCCGTGCACCATAGCGAGCGAAGTACATTACGAGACTGACAAGTTGCCTCTTCCAGGAAGGGCGAGTATCCGTGGGTGTTCCACTATTAGAAAAAATAGCATGTTAATCCATGGTGCTATAGTAGTGCTATTCCTATGTACAGGCGATGTTTAGTTACTTGCAATACAGCTTCTTTGCCATTCTAATTAAATACATTTTATTTTCCTTAATCTTTAACTTTTCAATTGTATGTACATGTCGTATCTCAGAATTGACCACATCATAAAACAGTCTATATATTATCATGGTCAACCTATATTAATAGTATTCATAGCTCAAACCATACATACCAAAAAATAATAAAAAAAGTGGATCCTGAAACAATTTGGCCGTTAATTAGTTAAGTACTAATAACTTTGTAATATTACTAATTGTACATTTTGGCCACGGCATTTGAGTACGATTACTATCAATTATAATAATAATAATAATATTCTCATGGATACACGTATTGCCTCGAGCGGAGTCGACTTGGTGCTGTTTCTCTACAAGACTTATAACAGTTATTATATGTCGGACACTATACTCCTTCTAACAAGACAACGAGCATAGATTAGTTCACGGTAGAGAAACTAAATTATTAAAAAATGAGAAACTAAATTATCATCATTATTTTAAATTTTTGTTACTAACTGGAAAGTTTGTGAGCATGAATGAATGAGTGGAGGTTTGTTACTCTTTAATAACTGTTGAACGAATTTTGATAAAACTTACAGTAATATAGCTAATGCATCAGAATAATATACGCTATAATTTAAAAATATATTATTATAATAAAATTATAATAAATATATATTAATATATTATATTTGGCGAAATATAAAGATAAATGTCAAGTAAGTATGATGTGCAGACAAAGTTGCGCGGAATAGATAGTATGTTATACATTAATATTAAAAAAATTATAAACAAGTAATAAAATTATTTGAAATTTCATATGTAATATTTTGTATTTATTCTTACAATTTGACTATAAGAGATTGCTATAAGTTACAAAGCTGCCTTTTGCTCTGAAAAATTATGCAGTGTTCTTTTATTTTTCAGAGCACATTACATAAATTTATCATTATTATTATCTATTTTTTAGTGTTCTCGATATATTATTATTATTACTCTGTTTCACATTACTCTACATCAAGCGAAGGAACGGCTCAAAGACATAACGGGTGGCTACAATATCGTTGCACAGGACTCTGTCAGCAATTCAGTAGCAAGTACAAGCCACTTTGCACCATATTATATCGTCTGTAAGGGACAATATAGATAAAAACTCCCCAGTATGCACTTTCTCGTGAATTTCCTTTGGTAAATTTATATTCACTAACTCAAGAATCTCATTCGGACATTCAATATATTACTCAAAATATTATTAAATAATCTTGTGAGGAAATTTACGAGTTTGTATTGGTGTTATTTTATAACCTATTGAATAAATAAAGCATTCTCTGAAACTTGTTTATCAAAAATCAGTCATATACTTATTTGACAGATTTTTATACAATACATTTAATTTGTTTTTCCGTACCAGGAATGGCAACCTGACAGCACATAACAAAAATATTTATTCATATGTGATATTTTACCAGCTTATAAACGTCAAGTATTTTTTATTTTATATTACTGTCATAATGTGAGGCATGTGGGACCATTGATGAGTTACTATTCTAGAAGGCTAAAGTGTCCTCCAATTTCAGCTACAATAGGTAAGACAAAAGCAGCCGCAAATGACTCTGTACAAATTTGATAAAATATCCCTATATTCATGAAAAAAAACCTGGGAATTATTTGATTGTATTAATTAATATCATGTGTTACTCTTGCAAGTTCAGAAAATAGATTGAATAAAAAGTAAATAATGTTCGATATTTTACATATTCATGAGGGCTTAGTACATACATTATATATAGCACTGTAAATTAAACCTAAAATAAATGGCATTAGTATATTCTTCAACTTACCTTATTTCATTGCAATTGCATTTCAATTCAGCGACTTCGATTGCAAAACTCAATCTCAGCCGCTATCCAGAGCACTAAAAGATAACTAGCAACAAAAACTTAGCCAAGTCTTACTTCCTTCGCTTTAACGGTTTGATTGCTAAAAGTTTTTTTTTATAAGAACTCTATAAATCTTTCGGTATCTATGTAGCCCTCCTTTTAAACGAATTCAAAAAAGAAAGATATTATCAATTCTTTTATATATTTTTTTTGCTTCTTTGGACAATTTAGTACCTACCTGTTGATAGTTTTGTGGTTTATCATATGGCCTCATCGTCCAAAAGAGGCGAGTTGAATTCCCGCACAATAAAATCAATCAACAATAATAATAAGAACTGTTTGTATTAATTTGGATGTTTTCTTATGCTTATGTAAATTAACTGAAAAAGGGTATTTTAGTATTCATATTAGTTTTGACATGTAGTACTTATGCATAAAGTTATACTTTGGATTGATATAGAGCTGTGTAATGTACCTATGGCTATTTTTTTATTTACAAATTTCAGTCAGACACAAAGCAGCTTCATAAAGATAGTTTCTTGATGAAGCTAGAAGTAGGTGTTTTAGTTGGAAGGCAGTGAGATTACAATATACGGAAGCACAATATTTTAGTCCTCGGTATTAGCAACATATGAAGGGTACTACAGGCGTCCCATGGTAACGTGATATTTGTGGCCACCTGTTGAACGTCAGCATTTCCAGTTATATAAAGAAAAAAATAAAATAATTCATATTCTCGTAAGACACTCAATAACGTGTTAACGTTCAAATTCAAATTCAAATTCAAAAATCATTTATTCATGTAGGACATTTTAGCCGCTTATGTACGTCAAATTTTTACATTATAATTTTATTTTTTCCCTACCGTCCAGTTCGGTATATAGATCCAATTGAGAAGAACTGGCAAGAAACTCAATTGAATTACTTTTTTTTTAAAGCCAGTTTATTTACAATGTATTTTTATATAGGTGTCTATGTCTAACATTAAATGAAAATTCAGTGCATGAACAACTATTGCCATGCACACTCGTCATTCAAGTAATCGTTTACTGAGTAATAGGCTTTGCTCAGTAAATATGATTTAACAGATGTTTTGAATTTATTTAAAGGTACCAACATATCCTTTGGTATCTTATTGTAAATTTTTATACCTATTCCCATAAAAGACCTATTAAGTTCATTTAAGCGTTGAACAATAACATTAAGACTTGTGTGGCTCTACAAGGCTCCTGGCGTGAGCATACCAAAACGAATTCCCTTCGAACCTTTTGAAATATCGTTAGTAAATTAATTGGAAGGGGTAGGGTTCTTACTTAACTGAGTTTTAATTAACGACCGTGGAGTTGAAATTGATTAGATTCGGTTAATGTTACGCAATTTGGCAACCGCGTGTTATATATTAGAAGCACATTGTCGTTAGCGTCGGCTAACATGTCGATTACTAATTTACCTACTACCTATGTGCGTTAATTATTGAATTATTTTAAGGGTTTCTTTTAAGGGACGCCATAAAATAAAGAGAGATCGGTATGATCTCTCTTTATTTTATACCCAAGCATGTCAATCCTAAAATGTCATCCTAACAATACAACATCACGGCTTACATCTTAGAAGCTGTAATTACAGGAATTGTCAACTGTTAATAATGAACAATATACATATAGATTTATTTTTTACTTCCCTAATCGACATAAGTCATTTTTGTCACAAATATTGACTTTACGGAACATTTTTGTTACACTTCTTATGCACATAAATAAAAATTAAAAACTTTGAAAAATTTCATAAACTCGACGATTATTTTATATATGATACTTTTTTATACTCGGTGGTCTAGCGGTGTAGCACACCGCTTTACGTCCGATGGTCGCGGATTCGATTCCTCGCAAGGCACAAACATTTGTATTCATGAGTATGATTGTTTGTATCGGTCTGGGTGTTTTCTATGTATAATATGTATGTATTAACAAAAAAATATATGTCTATGTATATGTATCAGTTATCTAGTACCCATAACACAACTTTAGCTGCCTAAACTTGGGTCTAGATGGCGCTGTGTGAATTGTCCTGAGATTATTACTATTATAATATGATTTCCATAACATAATTACACCGTATTGAAAATCGTTAGCAAAATTGTACGTCTGTGTGTACGTTTATAATAACTGCTAATTGCTGATGTTAGTAATTAGAGTTTCCAGCGAGATCGAAGAATGGCGTCTTATTGTCCTCATGTTTTAAATATTTGTGTAATTTCCACAGAAACTCGTCTCTCTTTGATACATTGTAATATGTGTCTTTAGTAATTTAGTAAAAGGTTAAAAGCTAAGTTAGATACAGTTTATCAAAATGTTATATAATCAGTATTGCTAACTTATAGTACTTAATATAAAATTCATTTTGTTAACTTAAATTAAATCTATACTAATAAGTGAAGGCCTCAGCGGTCTAGCGATTTTGTACGCCACTTTACTTCCGATGATCGCAATTTCGATTCTTCGCACGGTACAAACATTTTATTTTTATTCATGAGTATGACTGTTTGTATTGCTCTGGGTGTTTTCTATGTATATTATGTACGTATTTATAAGAAAAGTATTTATCAGTTGTCTAGTACCCTTAACACAAACTCTGCTTACCATGGGACTAGATGGCGCTGTGTTAATTGTCCAGGGGTTATTTATTTGTAATAAATAATAAATAAGAGAGTTTGGGTATTTTATTATGAGAAAGTTGACTCCATTACTACTACAATTATTTTGAGAGAAAAATATGTATAATGGACCGCCACGCTATCGAAAAAATCGTAAATATAAATTTGTGAAATGACTGAACTACGAAAACCTTTTCGATGATTATTATAAAAAATATTTAGAAGTATATTTATATTTATTAATGGGTCGTCTCAATGAAGTATTTTTTCATAGTAAATTGTAAATAATATATATTCTTGCCATATCATTAAAAGATTTGAAAAAATTATATATGCAAATATTTTTCCCTTCTTTTTATACACAAATTTATTAATCATTCTACCCCGTCAAGGATCTAGCGTGAAGTTTGATAAATAATAATTAAAAATAGATTTTTTTTAATTAGCGTGTCCGGCAAATTTTGTATATACATACTGAAAATATTCCCATAAGGGATGGATATAAAGAAGTTAGGGATTAAAACAAAAAAGTTTACGCAAAATTAATTAAAATTTTGGGTTAGACTTTATAATTAATCAGGCACTTATTAGCATAGTTACTGTAGGCTGAAAGGAATAAATATCATACAAATGTATATAATTATTTATTTAATGGAGTCAAGACTTAACAATGATGATTTATGATGAATCACTGACTGAGCGCGGCGCTTAAATTATGAAATAATAAAATATATATTACACATCTATAAAAAACATCGAAATGCAAATTATTTTTTTAAATTTCCTAATTGTCGCAAGTTTCTTGGTCATTCTTCTTGTAATGTGTCTGCGTTCTGAATGAGTGGTACAACAAAAAATAAGACATCAAAAGTTCTTCTATTAAGTTTATTTGAACAATTATTATTTCTGTTTCTAATTAATATTACTGATATCAATACAGAAATACGTACGTTGTAATTGTGAATCAAACTGCTGGTGATAGGTGTGATCAGAGTCAAGGACAAAGCATGCATCCACGGCCTCCAACTTATCATTAAGTTCGCCTGGTCACATTTTCCTTCCTATTTCTGCCAGAACTGAATTCTGCGTATTATTAAAACCTCTCTAAACTACAGACATCTCTGATATAGTGTAATATATTCACATGTAATATAAAGTATTATAGATTTCTGCAGTTTGTAGTCGTAATATAACAAATATAAACAATCAAACTCATAAATACAAATAATCGTTTTATGCGAGGATTCGAAACCGGGACCAACGCTGGATTACCAAGCCCATCAATATGTTAACTTAATTATTTAACAATTAAATTAATTGAAACCGATTAAGTGCAACGACGTAGCAAATACCCATGAGGACACAATTCTCATTAGCGTTCGTATTGTCCCAGCTATTATTTTGAGTACCCGTCTCCATACACTATCAGAAAATACTATAATTAATAATAAAATAAAAAAAACTATAATTGTTGCTCACTTTGTTGTCACCCACAAATTAAACATAACGATACTTTAATTTCTTTATTTTATGTAATTGCAATGTCAAAGAATCTATATACTAGACAGCATCACGGACATCACGTTATCATGTAATACTAATCATGTGTTGCTAATCTAGAGGATAAGCTGTTAAGTCTCTTATATATAGAAACAGTTTACTATGCAATTTATATAATAGGTGAGACTGAAGTAAGCTACAAATGCAGACTAGTTTTTACAGACTCTACTTTGCTATATTTTTCTTTTTAAGAGAGTTATTACCTTTTAAAGAGTTTTACAACCCCAACTATAAGCCCTAAAAAAGATTTATGTAATTTTATTTTTCTGGTTTTTTATACTTAAAGTTTCTCTATGTGATCGTATCAAATGCCGAGATCCGCTGAAGAACCGGTGCCCAACATAGCCCGAAGAGTTGCGAAACTGAAGGCAACGATTTTATTTTTTGTAAATACATACATAATATACATAGGAAACACCCAGGCCGATATAAACAATCATGGTCATGAATACAAATGTCTGGACCGTGCGAGCAATCGAACCCGAGACTATCGGAAGTAAAGTGGTGTGCTAAACCACCGAGGCCGTATTATTATAATATTTTTTATTCTCCACTGACTATTGACTATTAGCAAATTAGTTATGTGTAATGTATAAGTGTCTAAATGTGTAAACTGATATTACAAATTAAAAATATATATATGTAATGTCTACTAATCTGCAAATAACATTCACTTAGAAGTAAGTTAGATAAAGTCAATTCTAGTCACGTATTCCAAGTGTTTTCTACTATAAACTTCAGCTTTGAGCTGGACTAGGCTATACTTGTTCTTTTTTAATTGAAACTCATCTAACACTTCGTGAGTTGAATACGCATTCAAAGCTAATTAAAATATTATTGACCGAGGCAGACTTTATACAAAATGACCCAAGTCTCATCTATTTCAGAGCTAGCAATTTGCTTTGTAAGCTGTTTTAATTTAAAGAACAATGAATTTACAGAGTACGAAATCATGATTGATTTAACGACTTTGGTGAAAGCACATCGCTTTACTTTCGATGGTCGCAGATTCCATTCCTCACCATGTAAAACATTTGTATTTATGACTGTTTGTATCGGTCTGGGTGTTTTTATGTGTATAATGTGTGTATTTTTAAAAAAATGAGGCCTTCGTTACTCAGAAGGGTCTTGGTCATGAATACAAATATGGTAACGAGATGCTGGAGAGAATGCTACGTGATGTTCTCTTTCATTTTCTTGTGGATCTGCATTACCCAATAAGCTGACTGCCCTCCTGATGGTAAGTGATAAACATTGCCTGTATACACGAACAGCACTTTCATTGCCATATCTCAATATTTAATAAAATCAAAGCAACCTGCCTGGCGACTGAACTTCCTGGATAGAGGTACCCACTTATTTTACTAAGTCTACTTCTGTTGTATATAGACAATGGTTGACACCGGCTACTACATATTTTATAAATCTAATTAATATAACTGCGACATTTTATTACATATTGTTTTTTTATAGCTAGATTGTTTTAAAATATAATACGGGCAGTATACTAAACTCTTGGGTACATTCGGAATACTTAATAAGGTCACCTATAATTCAAAACTTGATGTCACTTGTAAAACTGAAAACACGCGTACTGGAAGGTCGAATTTCCTCTCCGTCTTATCTTATGCATGAGCTGAAGTTTAACTTGGCAGCTTGAATCTCTGGGGCTTATCTTTTGTAAGAAATTTGGCTTGGTTATTTTTAATTTTACTAGAGACATCACAAGCGCAGGCATTCTTACACTACAAGGCGTCATCCAGTTTTAAATGACGTTGTTGGAATAAATACTTTTGCGGATTTAATACCTTCATAGAATTGCCTCTAATTAGCAAATATTTAAATTAATATAAACCTACATGGTTTTTAAAATTACATGAACATATTTCTGTTAACATTTATGTATGCAAACAAATAAACAGAGCTTTTCACTAATTACATATGAAAGTATAGTAACTATGTAATCTATAAAAAATAATTGTAAAATTTTTATCTGTCTCTCTTTGTTCATGTTAATCTCTAAAACGGTTTCACCGATTTTAATGGGACTTGCTCTCACAGATAGTTAATTTTATAAAGAATAACTTAGGCTACTTTTACTTTACATTTTTTATATAAATAGTTCGTTCCCAGGCGGACGAAGTCGCGGATAAGAGCCAGGATAAATCATTTTATTCAGCATCATTATTGGTATAATTAATGGCATGGCTCAGGACTGACAACGCATGAGGGAAACTATGGGCGACACATAGTGCTGTACCTGTATTTAGGCAATGGTTACTACTTACCATGACGTGTGCCATTAGCTCATTTCGCATGGGGAGTACATATACAGTTCATTGCAAGCAATATACTCTACAAGTCGACCAATCTCGGTCAGCCCTGGATTCATCTCTGTAAATCCTTGTGAATTCGTTAGATTACGCTTGATTTCTTTCCCATCCTATCTAACCCATTTCATATTTGTCGTATAAAAAAAAGAAAACCTTGAAGCCACTGCTAGCATTTCTTGTTATTTATTTGTTTGTAAATATTCTGGTCTTAATCATATTTGTACTCACGATCTTGCTACCAAGACAAAGTAGTAAATCACTAAGCTAACAAGGTCTTAAGAGCTAGTAATTACCTATTTCGTAGTATTTACAAAAGTATTGTTCGAATCGAAACTTGTTGTATCGAAACTCAAGTTACGAACTCCGTGCCTAATAAATTATTAAATTCGTTTAATTCCACAAAATGGGCCTCTCTATTGTTTGTTTTACGAGTATTGTTCCGATTTTCTGTGAAAACAATCCTTGTTTGGCATGCTTCACCGAAAATCAATGTAGGGAAAGTTATAATTCGCAAATTTTATTGGTTCCCTCAGACCTTTGTTTGTTGAGAGAACATTGTTAATGGTTGCCAGTTTAACTGGAAAACACTTACCTCAGATTGTACTAGCCTCTTCCTATTAATTTTCTCATATGGAATGATTTTGTTTCCGGTCAAATAACTATTTTATTTACGTATTATTGCCATAAAATTTAAAGAGTTAACAACGATTTAATATTTAAAATTAAAATTATTTTAATTCGTTTTATTAAATCGTTCAAAATTCAAATTAATATTCAAAATTCAAAATCGTTATATTAGTATTTACAAATGTTAAATGTTCTAATAAATTATTGAAGTTAAAAATCTGATATATTTTACATTAGACTGCCGTAATTTTTTTACACAAAAAAAATATACTCTATTTTTATTTAGGTATTTAATTTTCTTTCCAATACAAAAGTTATTTTAATTTAGGTATATATATTAATAAAAATAACAATATAGACAGACTAAAATATTAATGGGAAGTCCGATCGACTAAACAAATCTACTGAAACAGATCAATATTATTTTCTTCCATCTATATAAATATAATCATATTGGGATATATTGGATGTAAATGCCAATACGAGTTCTTTTGCGCACTTAATCTAATATTTGTCATTCTTCGGTTACCGAACCTCGGTATTTCATTGTTCATTTTATATTTTTCATCAAACAAAATCTTCAAATAACCATCAAATATTAATATTTTGACGTCCTCGGTGATCTAGCGGTTTAGAATGGTCGCAGGTTCGATTCCTCACACGGCACAAACATGGCATTCATGAGTATGATTGTTTGTATCGGTCTAGTATTTTCTATGTATTTAAAAAAATATATATATGTCTATGTATTTGTATCAGTTATGTAGTACCCTTAAACAAGCTTTATCTAGGTTAACTTGGGTCTAGATGGCGCTGTGTGAATTGTCCTGAGATTATTATTATACCCGAGTAAGATGTACCTTAAACAAATATACATTAAATACTTCTTTTTGTGATTTTATTTTTGGATATGCTAAGCCAGACGAAGTCAGCGCCGAGTCGCTAGTTTCTTATAAATGGAAGAGAGAGAAACAAGTAAAGAAAATCTGCCATAAAAATTTCAAAGACGCTTACCTTTCATGCTTTCAAGAATTCAATTGGTATTACTCGTCGCACATACTTTACGGTTTAATAAAGAGATTCCCATGTCGGCAGTAAATCACATGGTACCTACATTCAGAGCTTTATCACGATTTCCAGCCAGATTTTAAAAATAAAACTTAAAAATTAATTCTTTTTCGTCCACAAGAAAATAGTTAAATTACATACCTATTAACAAGGCGTGAGTGAGGTATATATACCTAATATTGAAAAATAAATATTTAAATCATAATTGACAACGATAACGTTATTTACCATATATGTGTATATATATGTAGAAGCAATAAACGTTTTAGCAATCGTTGTTACAATTTAGCTAAATTAAATGAAATTAGTATTAGTTTAACATTTTTAATTGCAACTCCACTCTTATTAGTCATAGCGTTATGTTATATAGCTGAGGACACTCAAAAATTACATGGCTTTCTATTGCTAAAAGAATCTTCAACTAGATCCAGAGATTTACCCCTACAACCTACAACAAACTCAGAGACTTTACCTCTCTATAATATTAGTATAGAGATATCTTGGTAATCAAGCGAATGGTCATCTGATGGTAAACGCTTACCGTAACCTATAGTTTTAAAGATATGAAGTATCATGTGCGCGTTTTTGACTCTTTAGAATATTTATATATTCTAAAGAGTCAAAAAGTCCTTATTAAAAAACCCCACGCTATGGTTTCCAGGAAAAACCTCAGGAAATTGTCAGCAAACAACCCGTCTGAAAATTCTCTCTCTGCCTAGCCTTCCCATTTCATTTGGGGCTCATATAAGTTCTGAAAACTGAATTCAGAAATTACAGAAAATATTGTTATTATGTACTTATAGAACAATATATAATGATTTTTATATGTAACAATAGAACTTCATTTTAAATAGGTATTCATAAGTTCCAAGAACATTGGATTTTCTATTCGCATCGTTCGTAAAAGATTTTATATTATAGAATGATTTATAAAGCTAACTTATTTGGATAACATGAGGTTTCTTTAATCCTATTACACTGGGATTAATGCGAATTTCTTACGCTTCAAGCCACAAGATATTCCTTTCAAAAATGATTACATGAAAATTATTTTTATTTTTATGTAAATAAAAATATTTAAATGAGGTACAAAGTCGAGCACGTGGATGCCTTTGTCCCACCTATTAAGCTATCGAGCTGATATCAATCAGCTTACTAATCATAGTAAGCTACAGTTTTATTTAAAGTGTGAGATATAGCAGCGTAATTACAGGATACAAAGATATGTTACTTTTGTCCTCCCGAATGGCAATGCATAAGCATTACCTCAGCCGTCACTTGACAATGTAAACTCCGCGGTACAATTCATATAGACGACGGTTATCATATGTTTGTTACTCCATTTGCAGAATTAAAAAAATACTATTATACTACAGGCATTTGTATATAAAATCAAAATAATAATAAAAAACACATTTTATTATACATATTAAATGCAATTTATTATCTACTAACAACAATGCGATAATTGCACTACAAAATTCAAACGTACAAATATAAAAAACACTATACCCTATACCGTCGTATTTACATATAGATAGTTAAAAGTGTAGAGTTACAACACAACAATTACAATTTATTTTACATACTACAAGGAGAATATTATATTAATTGCACTTGCAACCATATGATAAAATATAGGGACACATACTCCTCTACCTTCACAGTATCTACTGTTCAGTTTACTCGTAATTATAAACACTGAAACTCTACTGAAGTATTCGTTTTGCTATTACTATTTTATAGCAGCTTTATTAATCAATGATACGCCTAAATATCATTAGTTAGACTACATCGAAAATAAGTACTTGATTATATTGATCCTGTCAATCGGGTTTTTAAGCTTTTTATTCCACGTTCTTTAATTATTCTGATTAAGGACCAAATACTAGTGTATAACAACATGCTTAGCGTTAATATTAACAGAATTACAAAATTAATATTTACAAAATACAATTTCATTGTTAAAGCGTCACGGTTGCCAACCGTACAAAAATCCTCGTAAAACTACTACATTATTGGTCTTCGGTCTGTTTAATTTCATCACTATTTAAACACTATGTTCTGATGATAATATATGATTTTTTATAAGATTGTTTATTTAATGGTACGAGGCCAAATGTTTTAAGGTTGGCAAGCCTGGGTAGCCTCCAATTAGTATAATTTTCCTTAGTCATCAGATTATATTAGCATACAATATATTATCAAATATTAAAACAAATTATATTTTAGTACACGAAATTAATCCTATTACAATTCCTGTAGAATATTTCAATTAGTATATTTAAATCTATTTTTTTCAAATAACAACCAGGAACAATATAATCGTAATATAGTTAACTTTGTTTAACAATGCACAGCATGAAATAATTATAATCGAAAAACTTATGAAAATGAAATAATTATAATCGAAAAAATTAAAAACCGGTCATATTTGAGTTCGACTCAGTCTATTTATTAGGCCACTAATACACGTGTAACTATTTTTTGCAAACAGATTGGAATAAAAAACAAAAAATGTGAGTGAAGCTTACTACATCACATCGAATCCAAATCACTTACGCTGTTTCTGATATTAGCGCATACAAACCCACATACAAAAATTCTTACAATAAATGTTTTAAATTTTATTGCGTTTATAAGATTCCCCAAATAACATTATTTTTTATAATATTCATTATTAAGCCTGTATGTTTTAAAGTCTCTCACTAGAAAATATAATACACAACCGTTTCGATCAGATGAAACTCCATAAACGGAGAGTTAAGTAAAATGCTCTTTTATCGAACTATTTTATACTGTTGTTGCTGTACGAGCAACTCTACTACGACGAGACTCTGTACGAACAAGTCTTTATAGCCTCACTGGGCGAAAAAAGGAAGGCCAACACCTGCCCAACAGATAAGATCGCTAGGGGTTCGAACCTCAACTATGGGCGTCTTAGTTTCAATCCCCGTTTGAATTGAAATTAAAACGTATGGAACTAAATACCGCTTGATCCTTTCTGCCTACCCTGTAAGATACTGAAACAAGTATAAATAGATTAGCATTGTCAGTCCAATAGTAACAAGGTTAGTTCCATTCAATATTAAGACATTATATATGAAATTAGAACATATTTCAAATACATAAGGCTTCTTTTGCAAAGTACTAGTATGTTTTTATAAATTGATTGAGCACATCGTCCTTTTCAGTTTCAGATACTACATGTATACCAAACTTCACGCTGATTGGTTTAGCCCATAAAGCGGCAAGAGGACACGCATACAAATACACTTACACATTTATATTAGTAAGTATACCAACGATATAACAATTCACTTCTCTACTAAATATAATTTAAATGATAGGGTTTGTTCTGTATCTTTCATATAGAAATCTTCTGTAGGAGCGTCGGCCTCTTAATGTTCTCTTGTCCCTCGCAGGAGATATCCTACTTTGTGGAGGATGTTGCCAATCTGGACATCTGTAAAATGAATAAAACAAGCATATTTGTTTACTAGAATTTCGGATCTTACATTAATAACTATTATGTTGTTACATTATATAATATCAAATCAATTCAAAATATTTTTATTCCTGTAGGTCTATAACAGACTATTATGCTATGTCAAATTCTACCGTCAGTTCGGAGTGAATTCGAGCTGAGGAGAACTGACAAGATCCTCAGCTCTTGTTCATTTCAAATGACCTTTTACATGTTTACAAAAATACAAATTCATATTTAAATTAAAATTTAGGAGAAATTGAGTGACCACCAGCATATGCTATTGCAATTTTGTCAATAGGAAATAGTGTAATCAGTGTCCGCAACCCGAACAGACCAGTACCTACAAGCAGCACCTCTTCACGAATATGACGTATTGTCATGTATATATTTATACAATTATTATGTACGTGTCTTTGTTACTAACTCCACCGAACTAACAGCTGGATCGATTTGCTTGAAATTTTGTGTATATTTCAAAATTGTTTTTGGATGGCTTAAAAACTTGACCTGGAGCTGCTTTTTTTGGCTAGAACTATGTCTGCCAAGTCGAGTAGCATAATATAAGTATAAATTAATGATATAATAGTATTACTCTATTTAAGAGTACAGTAAAGAATTATGTATGTATTCATAATACGTGATATATTCCTCGAAAATGTATAATGCAATTGTACGTTTTAAATATATTGTATGCAATGTAAGTACTTATGTATTTGACTAGAATCTATAATAACACGTAAAATCCCCATAATTTTAACAAGCAGTCTTGAGGAAAACGGTGCTGAATTTAACATTTTAATTTAAATTGTTTTATATACTTAGTTTTATTACAAATACAATATGTAGTTTGTTTTCTTAAATAACATTTATGTTGGTTGTTTGTTTAGGTGCTTTGAAATATTTATTTTGTTATTTCGAAACTAAATAAATATTAACCTAATTAATAGCCAACGCCTTTATATTAATACGCATTAACGTCATAATATATCGAATATATTCTCTACTAGCTGTACACGCGACTTCGTCCGTGTGGAATTTAACTTTATTTTTCTAAAATAAAAGTAGCCTAAGTTACTCTTATTACATCAGCTACCTGCCAAAAAAAGTCCCGTCAAAGTCAGTCCAGCCATTTTAGAGATTAGCCGGAAGAAACAGACAGACAGACAGACCGACAAAAATTGTAAAAAATGTTATTTTGGTGTATATACCGTATTTATATATTCATATACATGTAGTAAAAAACGGTTATTTCAATATTACAAACAGACACTCCAATTTTATTATATGTATAGATATATAGTATAGACATTGTGTTTTATGTATGCAACTTCTTTTAGGCTTAACCACCGAGGCTCACATAATATTTTATTACATAGTACTTTAAAAATAAAACTTACTTTTCAATATCCGGTAAAGTATGTCCCTTACACCGTGCGTCCCATTTGGACCAATACTTGAATCCTTCTTGCTCAAATACTCTTAAGGCGCATTCACCATCATCCTTTATGTCTTCATCTAAAAGAGCTGCAAAATAAATTCTTCATTATCTACCTCATAAAATTATATCCCAGTAGCACGATAGCCTTGCAGTGAAGTACCTATTTTTGAATATTGAATCGTATATAAATGTAAATAGAAACTAATTTTAACTGTTTGCCAATATAATAATGTGCTGTCTACGGAAATGACTGTGGCATACGTTAAACGTAGTGTTTGTTGAAATTTTCCTTCACGACTATTAAACCAGATGATGCTGTCAGAGATATTAAATAAATACTTAACACTAAAAAATATTTTAGGACCGGTTAAAATAATAACAATAACATAAAAAATATATACATAATGAATGTAATATTTAAGAAATTTAATCAATAGCTAAAAAAATAAGTTTCAAGTTTTAAAAATGTTCCATACAATTTTTCATCTCCCCTTTTAATCCTTGACAACCCATTTGTCGCATTACAAAGTACCCTATGTCCTTTCTCGCGGTCTAGACTATCTGTATACCAAATTTCATTTACATCGGTTCAGTAGCTTCTTGCTAATTCTTCTCAACAGAAGTAGCTAACCGAAATGGACGATAAGGATAGTAATAAAAAATGATGACGTGTACTACATGTGTCTTGTATGATTAAATAATTTTGACATTGACTTTGAATTTCGGATTGTTATTGATTTATTTCCATCACTACTGTCAGTAGTAAATATAAACTTACGGGTCTAATTTAGGATAATACCACACTAGACTATGAAGATCTCTTTTTTTAACAATAAGTACTTTATAATAATAAGATTAGCGGTTTGTATTATTTATAGACCTGGAAATATCAATCTATTAACATTGCTACAACGCCTCACTAAAATGAAGACAAAACAGGAAAATACTTTGCCTGAATTACTATCTATTGTTTTATTAAGTAATTACTTACAATGATTTTATATATAACTATAGTATTACTACATACCTATTACTATGTAATATTATGTTATCTGTGCTATTACTATTAAACAAATTTAATTAATAAATATTTTGGCCTTTTTTTAATAATTATCTTATAGACTATGTATATTTTATACCATGAATATCAATGAAGTATTCTGTATTTATAAAACGAATTTTATGCAGCGACATTCAAATATGTTAACAGGTCAAGTAGCTATTTAAAATATTTAATTATACTATTGTTATGAACATTTTATTATTGTAATTATATTATTATACTTAAACACTTAAATATACATTTCATTTTAAGAATCTCTTATTTTTGGTTTTAAATTAAACAATACAATAAAAATAATATTCATTTAATAAAAATGTATTCACCATTCAGGAAGGAATATCAAATTATTATTTTAATTATATATATCTAAATTTATATTATAATTAAAAAATGGTTTTGTTGTTAATTGTAATTGATATAATAAAGATTTACTATAGAAATAATCGAATATTTTTTTAACTTTTATTGTTAGACATTTTATTGTTAGTTCCCTAAGTCGTTTTCTTTTGGTTTGATTTGTGATACTAAAATATACATTTTCTTTTAGTTTGATTCTAGAATAGAATCTCTGTGTCAAAGTCCTAATGTGCCTTCTATAATAATAATAATATCTCAGGACGATTCACACAGCGCCATCTAGTCCCAAGCTAAGCAGAGCTTGTATTATGGCATGGTAGACAACTAATACAAATGCATAGATATTTTTTTGTAAATACATACATAATGTATATAGTACACACCCAGACCGATACAAACAATTATACTCATGAATACAAATGATTGTGCCGTGCGAGGAATCGAACCCGCAACCATCGGAAGTAAGGGAGTGTACAAAGCCGCTAGGTCACCGAGACCGTAATAACGTATATTTATTAAGCAGTAGGATTTTTCATTTCCCAAATACTAAACGGACTTCTAAAAAGGTCCGTGCGTGGGTCGGCTTAATGATGATACAACAAAAAACGTATAAACACGATTAAATACTTGTAATCAAGTAACAATCAATCAAGTACTGAGCTCCGCATGAAGCTACTTTGGTCATTATTTACTACTCTACTGGACTCAATTTTGAATGACTCCAATTGATATCCTATAGGTATACCGTAGCGTATAATTTTGGTATTAGATACTAATTTATAGAGTAAACTAGAAATTTTTCGAATTCCAAAAAAAAATTAATAAAAACCTATTTCTAAATGACAGTCAACAAACAAATCTGGTAGCATGATTTTTTTTTTTAACATTGCAATATTAAATTAAGTATATGTTTAGAGTTCTTTCTGTCTCAAAATTTTGGTAAACCAACAGCGTTGCAAATAAAAATTTAATATTCATACATTTCTAAAGAAAAAATGAATATTTTCTACAATTATCAATCGATTGTCCAAGCAGAACATTTTTGATTCAGCTATTAATATTTCCAATATTTCTTAACTGTACAATTACCAAGATTTATTTCCATTCGAAACAGTATCAAACTCTCTCAATGCTTGTGATTATTCCAGTTTTCATCATGATGTATTAATAATGAACCGTGAAATCGAAACAATAAACAAACTACTGAATGTGTTATTGGTGATACCAACAGGATCTTTAGTAATGGGCACTAATGGTCTCTCACGATGTGTTCTATCAACTCCACGCAGTTCCCTTGGTAACCAGGTGCATAACTCCTTGTGAATTTGCCACGTCGATCTAACGGATCTGTTTTCACTATCGTCCTATTATCCTTCATCGGTATTTTGCCAGCATTATGGCAAAACCATTTCATGTTTAATTTTGAACAACAACTCATTACATCTTTGAAAAAATCTCTCAAATCTATATTTGATATAAAATCCTCCTATAAAGGTCATTCAGAATTACACCATTGAAAAAAATACGAGGAAAATGGTGTTAGATCAATCGCGCATAACTAGAGCCGTATTTATCAACACCATAGGGCTATTTTACATACAATAGGTGCTCAATGACTACGCAGTGAATTACCCTTGAACTGTGACACTTTCGGGTGCTGTCTGTTATTTTGTATTAATGCGCAGACGAGGTATGTAATAGGTAAAAGTAAGAACTTATAGGTAACAGATATTGTTTGTTGTATTATTATAATAGATGAGAAACATTTTGTTAAATTAAACTCTTAAATACATAGACAAATGCATTTAGGTATTTCTATTGATTGTCTAGTACCCATAACACAAAGCTGCTAAACTTGTGACTAGATAACAATGTATGAATTATCCAAAGTTATTATTATTATTATTGTCAGATAAATAAACTTTGACATTACTTAATACATGTAATATTTTCTTATTTGTGCTAACACTAAGTACAAACGCACCTGCACTTTATTAATTTTATGTAAACTACATTGGCATGATCTTTTATCGAATAGTGCATAAAATGAATATACAAGTAGAAAACAAGTTTGTGAATTAATTGATTATTTATTTATTCAACACCAAACTAACCAGGCTTCACAGTTGCCCACTTGGGAAGTTTTCCTACTACTTAATAATCTTCTACCATCCTAATACTACGAAATTAATGCAAGTTACAGATAATTTTACACATTAATATATCATACACATAGGTAGTGTATGATATAGTAATGTGTAAATTTATCCTTTACTGTTTTATTTTTAATAAATTAATTACGATAGTTTCAATTATAACTAAATAATATGCTAAGTACCTACACATTGGCAGATATATGCCTAAAAATAATTTAAAGAAGAAAAAATCTACATAGTTTATCAATAGAATTTAAAACAAATAGAGAACTGAAAGAAAGTTATACCAAAGATTTAAGACATTATTTTTGCTAAACTAAATCATACAAAAATAATATATAGGACTATATCGACTGATAAACCTACCGCAAATGAAATGACAACAACAAATTAACGATATCATTAAATTAAATAAACAATATACTATTTTTAGAAATAGAAATATATCCACTCATAATGATGTACATTAAATAGCATCAAATCAACTACATATAAATTGTATTTTTTTTAAAGTGAAACGCAGATGGAATATTTATTTGCGAGGGCATTACAATTTTCGAATATTTCGCCTCTCCTGAGATATAATATGCATTATACATAAATCTTCCTTTTGAATCACTGTATCAGCTATTGTTGAAAACTATATTAAAATAATATGTTGCGTAATTTAAAAGATCTAGGCATACAAATAGCGGCGGCGACTTTGTTTTATACTATGTAAGTAAGATAACAATTAACTTACTTCCACCAAATGGTATTTTTTCATTTATATAACAAGCAACACTGTTATTAATCGTTTCGTGTAGTAAGCAATGTCAGACCCATATGTGTAGATAATGGCTTTTGTATCCGTATGTTGACTGATGTTCAATTGTTTGACATTTAGTTCGATTTAAAATGTAAATTGTCTTTTCTATAGCGAACCGGCATTCGCTCGTTTGTATAGGTATAATTAGAATAGTTATTACAATAAAAGAGATAATCATCTTTCATAGTTGTTTTTGTTTGGTGTATTTTACCGGCAAAGATATTCTGTCAACAGGAGGTTGACAGAATATCTTTGATGTAGATATGAAAGAATACTAAAAAGTGTATAAAGAAATAATAATAAACGGTGGAAAATTCACACCACGTCGTCTATTACGCTATGCAGTGTTTGGATTATAGATATTATACAACTGATTAAAATCTAATCAGAATAATAGTAATTTTTTTGCTCATCTCATCAAAAAATTTCAATGTTTATATAAGATCCGAAACAAACTTGTCTATTTATATTTCTGACTGATTCTCTGGTAATGGAAACACTGATATCAAACCAATCCAAGATATAATCGATATGCAAATACAATCAGGCCCAAGTGTTACGTTTACCACGACATTAATTGTTTCTGACTACCCCATCTAGAATAAAAGTCGTGAATAATAATTAACATGGATACTCACCTTCGCAGGATATTTCACATTTGCCACCTCTACGACCTTCTTTGCACCATTCACTTCCTATCTGAAATAATGTTAAACAGAATATTAAAGCAAAATTACATATAATATATTAATTTTGCTTAATAATAGATAGATAGAGTAAATAAAAGAATAAACGATATATTAAAGAACACAGGTATAATTACAATAAGGCCATTATTATTGAAATCAATCATGCAACCTCGGAAATTAATATAAATATGATACAGATAGGTAATATGCAAACAAGAGAAAAGAAAAACAATATTAAAAACATAATAGGTATTTATCGATAAATAAAGTAAAATGATATAGCTTCTTCACTATTAATTTTAATTTATTTCTATATACGGAACAAATATAAATTCAGACACAGACTTTACACATTACAATTACAAGAAAAATATTTGTAACAATATTTAGTCTGACGAATGTGCTAAATAAATAATTAAATAATCCGACACATCGTACCACATACTTTCAAACGTAGTAAATCTTATACTATGGGTCTAATAGATATTGTTTTTAGCTATAGGTACATCACTCACCGACATATTGTTATTAATCATGAATACAAATAGAATGCGAAAATCAAACCCACGACTAACAAACCCATTGCACTAGTCTGCTATGTAATTAGTATGGCAACAAATTGATGGCCACTTGATGATAAATGGCAACCATAACCCTATATAGATGAATAGAGCTACATCACGTTATTATGCGTTGCCTTTACTGAAGACTAAGATATCATGCCTCGACACCTTTTAATTTCGCTGTTTTATCTTGTCCTTCAACGAAATCACAAAGCAAGCTGCTTTGCAGCTGAAATAGGCAGTCAGAGGTCACGCAAAGCACTTTTACACGTGGTAGAGTTTATAAAAGTCGTTTTAATTATGTACGTGTTCAAAATTTCAAGTGCTAACATAGGAACATTTACCTGAAACAGTCCATAATACTTCCTTCTCGACGATTTAACAACAAACGTAGATGTATTTCTGTCACTGTGTTGCTCGATTAAACACACCCCTGTAATAAACAAAACGACATCTTCAGTTTAATGCCATACAAAAAGTTTACGGTTTAAGGATTCAAATATATGTTATGATAAAGGAGCCAAGTGTCTGAATGTTTTCATTAGTACTATTATTTTAATAATAATTTAATATTAATTTTTAATATTAGAAAACACAATAGTGCACCCGCTTGCGATTACAGTGGAGGCTGATAGGCTGAGTATAAAAATATGTTAGTAAGCAGATCATGACTGGTGAATTCCCAGGAATTATGCAATATGGTTTCTGATAAATAAAAAACGTGCCGTTCATAACGTATCTATATTTAGACTGACAGGCCTACCCACTACATTATTGACATTATAACTAATAACTATTATAGCCGTACACGGAGATTGATAACGACTTAATAAGTAATTTACCGATTCTTCTCAACTGAACTGAGCAGTGAAATTAAAATATAAAAATATTCGCCTAAGTGACTAAATAAACTTTTACCGATAAGTTAAATTTCTCGTCACTAGTGCTATACCCTTAATTTTAAGCTTGCTTTGGAAGCTGTGTTCTTTCAATATAAAACATTTAAATTATAGTATTACATGCGTGACATCTTGGTCCAATGAAACGAATGTGATATATCAAGTGCATAACAGAATAACTTGATAGCCATGCTGTTCATTTATATATGCGACATTTAACAAATTTGAAAAGGAAAAACTTCTTCGTCTTACACGCCAGCAATTTTCTTAAATCTTTTAGAATCGCCCTTTTCCAATGTTGTGGTTGAGGCTATC
The DNA here is from genome assembly GCF_030625045.1 of Achroia grisella. NCBI lineage: Eukaryota > Metazoa > Arthropoda > Insecta > Lepidoptera > Pyralidae > Achroia > Achroia grisella. The sequence continues at coordinate 2,003,710 of NW_026712999.1, forward strand.
TGCATCGGTATCTTAACTACACAGCTTTAAAAAATAAAACATTACAAAATATAATTTTCCCTAGTGTTTCAAGCATATATAGACCGTGCTAACCTTTAGAAAGGTGACCAAATTGAATTAAAAAATCGAAAGTGGTACATCTATTCCGGGACAATACCTTTTAAACAAATATTATAAAGAGAATATATTATTTGTACTTAATTGTTTTTAAAATTCTTTCCCTATTGAAATATCAGCAAATAAAAAAGATTGTATTATATATTTAACAAAATAGAGTTATAAATACATGCACAAAATGACACGTACAATATTTAGATTGTGTACAAAAAACAACCTTCAACGGAACTTAAACCAGCACCTTACAAAATTGACTATAAACACAAATTTACCATTGTGCACATCCAAGAACTGAATAGTGTACTTGTCACGATAAATTTATCAATTGCTTTTTATAGCACCGTCTTATCTATAAATTACTTGTAGTAATATAGCAGTTGTGAATAGAATGTCTTGCAACACAACACCTGCCCAGACTTATGTAGTATGGAACTTAATAATACATATTACGATTGATTATTTGAGATTAAGTTTTTTTATGTAATTAGTATGGCAAACTAGCTAACAGCTGATCTTGCCATGGCATGCCGCATCTTTATGACTATAAACTTATTTAAATGATATTTATTAGCATAACGAATAGCGTTAAAAAGTTATATAGGTACTACAACGAATATTCAAAGGTGTATTAGCAGATTATATCAGATTTAGTTGGGCAAGGAGGTAAACAGTGTGAAGTCAGTCCCGGGATCTGCTTGAAGTATCTCACACACGCGATGAACTCAGCACACGCATGCTAAGCTATTTTTTTTTTATTATCAAGTGTTTTGAGCTATTGTCAGTTGCTAAATCCTATTATATTCGCCCTTATTTTGAAAGTCCACATACTAGACTAGTCAGGAACAAGAATTGAAGGATATTCTTGCGATGATTTTTATCTCCTCAGGATAGGGTGTATACGTTCTAAAGGAGATATTTCGTTTATGCATAAGTGGGCTACAACCACATAGTATATGTAGTGCAGTTTCCTCTGCTTGGCAAAGGGGCGCTTAAGAAGTGCTAAGAATGCTCGTCGTTTTTGTAATTTCCTGTGACGTCAAATTGTATGAATATGGCTAAATTAAATAAATAGTATGTTTACTCGTTCATAAGTTATCAGCAACCTGTTCCATTGATGGAGTTTTTATTGATATAATGTATTAAAAGATTTAAACTTTTGTTTGACAAAAATATGATTATACTAATATGATGCTACTAGCAGTTTATGTTAAGTCACTCTTCACATATACAACCCATCTATAGATATATAGAGACCATCGTGATCTAAACTGATGGCATTATTTAGTAGATTTCATTATTTTGTTTAATTCCGCAACCACACAACCATTCAGTGTCAAAATCTGGCCACCTCTACTAGAAGCGTTACTATTTCCCTACTAGTGATCAATTTCTGACCGCTATCAAATTTACACCAACATTGGTGGTCAGGTTTCCGTATTTACTTTGATGAAATTAATATAAATTCATTTACTTAATTATGGAACGGACTGTCACAAAATGACACCGAATTCAATAAAATAAAACCCAATTCGTAATACCATCATTCTTCACTGATATTTCTTTAACATTTATCACTAGTGGAAAGGCATTAACGACATTAATTTATATCATCTATAATAATAATAATAAATTATCTTTTCTGTGCTAATGTTATAAAGAGAGTGGAGTTTGTTACGAGTAAAGCAAATAAGGGACTAATTGCAGAAAATCTTTGACTGTTTGAAAGATACAGTTTGGCATAGGCTATATATATTAAGTTAATATATACAACACTCACAAAGATTTATAGAATACCCAGTTGAAGCCGGGGCGGTCCACTAGTTATCAAAGAAACATGCTATTAAAGTCGAAAGGCGTCACTGTATTACAATAACCAAGTTATGACGTTATACGAAAATATAATCGAAGATAACCAGTTTCACAAAAGGTGTATTAACAATAATTAATGCAATATTACTATACAATATTATTATAGTAAGTTTAAAATATAGTATTTACTTTATGCTACAATTAAAATTGACCTATCTTGTCGAACCCGGAACACAAAATGTAAGTCATTAATCACATAACATTTAATATTACGCATTAAACTTAAACTTGTGCAAATTATTTTCAATTAATTTGATTAAATACGTTAATACATTTTTTGTCGAATCAATCTAATATAATTTTTAAAAATTATCATTCACTACTCATAATGTTAAAACAAGTGAGTCAAGACTATAAATATATTTTTTTCCACTAACTTTAGAACAACTTCAAATTAAAATTTTTGATAGTTGATTTTATTGTAATATTTACAACAATTCGAAATCCATGCTGATGTTTATTTTTTCGTATGTAAGGTATTTTCCAATTACCTAATAACTAATAACTTAATTGTAGAAGTTCATAGATAATATCTTTCAGTTATTAGTTGCAGTTAACTAATAACTGAAAGATATTATGGCATAGTATCGAAGTTATACTATTATTAATATAAATGTGAAATTCTGTACAGATGTCCGAGTTCATTTTACTTGAATGAACTTAAACGTCTCGATGGATTTTAATGCAATTTCATACGCAGATAGACTACAACTTGTAGCAACATGTGATGTTTATGTGGATATATCTGTATTTTTTTTACTATAATTCCTTTTCAATTTAAAGTGTCGAAGAATACAGGTAAATATTTATAGATTTGCATTTTACTGAACGACAAATGTACCGGGGAAAATATATATTAAACATTTTAACAACAGTAATAACTACATTATATTATGAGTACTTAATTAATCAGATATAGAATTGGTTGCATTTTCATACACCAGATAATATTAGGATACCATATCTATTTAATAATTATGACGTTTATGTAAATATTATCATATATTATAGTGTTATGTATTCATCGTACGTACATAACTAATATTCTGTTTCATACAATTATTAGTAACCAAGGTATTCACATTACATTGAAACAGCAGATCAGGTGTTCCCCAATACGTTATAGGAAAAACCATTCATAATAAACCCGCCGACAGACAATCGGGCTAATCAACAACAATGCATTGTCAAAACAATAAATTATACACACTCACAGTTACTAAGAAACGTCCTTGAATAATTATTTTTCAGCAATTCACGGGTCAACTGACATCTAGTAAATACTTTGCTATTTACAAACGCGCATGATAGCGCCAAAATTATTGCGTAACACGCGACACGTCCTAACGCCATGGTGTTTCGACTTAAACTGACAATAATTTGCGTTCGTTTTTAAATTACGTGCTCGTGCGCATCTCATGACATTTTAATCAGATTTCTGGAAATCAACTAATGACCCACGATAATTAGTCTTGTTTAAATAGTATGTATTTATTCTACGTATAGCATAGTGAAGTCTCAACCGATAGAAGTCAAATCCCGGAACCAGCTGTACGTTAAAACTAGTTACGGAAGTTTATCAAGCAATTGAAGGGGATTGTTAATAATGGAGACTGGTGGCTCCACGCAGTTCTCTCTGGAAACTATTATTGTTAATTTGTGGTGAATTCGCCACGATGGGGTAACTCATAGTACCAGAGCCAGGACCTAAATGTCAATTATTTCCTCTCGGCCGAAAACTTCTAAAATGTTTAAGATAGGTGTAGTATGAAATCTAGTGAATGTCAGCTAGGGCTGAAAATGGATTGAGGAGTAGGACTTACGTAGGAGATTAAAATTTCTTTTTAATAAAACTACAGCTTGTACTTTATAACTTTAAAGTAATAAAGTACAAGCTGTAGCAGCTGTTAACAGATATGTTGTTATTTAGGATTTTAACAGGTGGTCTACTGTTTATCAAAATGTGCTTTGTATAATGCCACACAAGATATAGAAAGCTATTATAGAAGATTTCAATTGAGACGAAATTGTTCACATGTCTATGGACACAAGCTACAGTAACCATTTACCATCAGATGGGCCGTATGCTTGTCTGCCACCACAGTAGAATAATAAAAAACAGTAACCTGTCGCTGGCACCACAAGTGTACTGGTGGCATACTCTCAAGCGGAGATACAGCAGATGCTGAAGATAAATTTTGCGATAAGTTGTCTGTAATATGGGCGGCGCAATCGCTTACCTTTAGATGAGTAAGTAATATAATCTTTTGGACTAATATCCTTTAAGAAATGGTACCTACTTCTCATAAATTGTGGACCAAGGTGTTAAACCTCTATTCCTTGTAAAATATAAAGGCTTAACATCCTGTATCTGTAATAATAAATAGCCTATTTACACATTATCAAATTATCGTTACCGTATATTAAAAGCTAGTTGTGGCTTGCAGTTTCCCTTATCTAAATATATATAACTCAAAGGTGACTGACATAGTGATCTATCAACGCACAGCCCAAACCACTGGACGGATCGGGCTGAAATTTGGCATGCAGGTAGATGTTAGATGACGTAGGCATCCGCTAAGAAAGGGTTTGTATGAAACTTTGAAGTTTGTATGAAATTTTGTAAATTTTAAACCGATCGGGCTAAGACTTTGCATTCATAAAGCTACTATGATGTAAGCATTCCCTAAGAAAGGATTTTGATAAATTCCATCCCTAAGGGGATAAACTAACGTGAGCGAAGCCGCGGGCAAAAGCTAGTAATATATAATCCCTAAACACACCACATAGCACAAGATGTTATGCTATACGATGTCTTAGTTGTAACTTCTTTTCACTTTTTCCTCGGCTCCAAAAGGTTGTATTAACTTAAGTGAAAATTAGATTTCACCGTTTTCAAATTGTAATAATATAAAAAAACAAACTCGACTAGTAGTTTTAGAGATTAGCGCGTTCAAACAAACAATTTTTTCAACTTACATATTAATACAGATTCCAAGGAATAGTAATTGTCAAAGTACTTTGATTTACCGGTACTGTAGGTTAATATGTTATCGGGCCCCTATTTTATATATTCGTATAACGTATTTAAGATAACGAATATTTGTTTTCTTTACTATTTATATGGAAAGATTACATAATTAATATTAATTTTCCAATTAGTTACAACAATTGGATAAGTACCTCTTTGGCCGGCTGATATATTTATTGCTTCTGTACCAATAAGGTTATTCTAATCTATTCTTAACATCTATTCACATAAAGGAATACAATCATTGTAATCTAACAAATCAAGGTAGTGTACCCTAGATACCGGCAGCATTACCTTTTTGAATAGCCATAACTACCTTCTGGGCAAAGTATCTACCAACTCGCAGGTCACAAGTAACCTCGCCGAGCTGCGCTGAAATACTCGTCAAATACAATTTAGCTTCTGGTTTCTTTTATTTATAATCATGAATGCATCATCATAAATGCAAATATACTCGCGCCACACCTGATGGTAAGTGATTACCGTTATCTCTATTAAATATGTTGCGACATAAGTTATACCCCTCATAAGGTACCTCCTGGGATGTACATATTTGAATTAATTAAGAAATGACGTTTTTTATCTTTTCTTTTGTATAAACTGGTTTGTTCAGTTTGTAATAAATCGCTGCAGTTTATGTCTTCATACTTAGTAGTTTCACTGGCGTATCTCACTCTTCATTGAAAACACTGCTAAAAAAGCAAGTTGCATTGTTAGCTGCATCTAGAAATAGATGTAGAGAGGTATCCACGTTGACGGTTTCGTACAAGGTCTATTTCAAAAGAAATAAAGTTTTTTTAATGACAATTAAGGAATGTCCTACCTGCGCTATACACTATCTAGGCACCAGTGGAGAATAATAGGATAAGTAGGAAGTCGGGTCAGTTAGCCTGTAATCAGATGAGCGGTACGCTTAATTGCTATCTTTGTGGTATAGGGAACGAAGATCTTTCCAGAGATCGCCGCGTGGAATTCAACCTGATACGGTGCAATGAAACAAACATTAATTTGTTAATTTTTTATTTAGGAAAATAATGCGACCAATAATTTATTATGTACAATAATTATTATACTAATTAAAGCAAGGCCAAAGTATTCGATCAATTTACACTGGCATCGAAAGTACACATTATAAAGCTTATTACCTTAAAACGCGTATTATAGAATTACAAAACGAAAACTTTATAATAACAAATACAAACAAAGCGCGCGACGTCCCTTGAAATAATAACAAACATTCGAATAAGGAGCCTCGAGTTAATTCATTAGTTTAAAATATTATATTATCAAAATATTATCTTCACAGAAGACAAAATGTTTACTATTTTAGTCGTTAATATGAAAGAATGCAGTTAGTACATTATAACAAATTTGAATACGTGAACGCAATTTAATAATATTCAAGTTTATTTATTACGACTAAAAGGTCTTTTTAAATTTTACAATTCTTTTTCATAATGTATTTTTTGTTTTTAGAAACAATAAAAAAATAACGGTCCTGATATACTTTTTATGAAACAGACAAAATGGTTGTATACCTCAAAACAGACGACTCCTGGCACATTGATATGTCTACGAATTAATATCGATCGTGAATAATTTTAAACCATGTATTCAGGAATATTAAAATATTTGCTTAAAAATAAATTCCGCAGATTGCTCTGCCTAACGGAGTGAACAGCGTTCCCAAATCGTATATATACACATAATAAAAATGTGCATATTTGTGGTGATGATCAACGCCGTTAACACACATTACAATCTTAGAGACGTCTGTCTCTATGTCTATCTATGAGTTGTCCTCTATTATCAAACATAGTATACTATTACAGTAAACATAAGAAAACAACTACTGCTGTCTACTCCAGCTCATTGTAAATTGTAATCTTCATTCTCTCTAACATAAAAAGGGTTTATGTACAAATCCTTTTTCAGAACTAACTTTACATAAAATATGATAGTGATGAATTTAGTCTGAAAAATAGATTATACTATGGATTTATTATCCAGACTAAAATTATTTAGTCATTCACTTAAAAGCTATTTTCTCTATTTGAAAGAAAGTAACAAAAACAACATTTATTACAATTAAGATGTGACACACAATTCCCACTTCAACTATTAAGTTAAATTGGGAAATGTGTATGAGATACAGTTACCTACATACTCCAAGGTAATCGTATCAGCGATACGTGCAATTAGTCAAGGAAACAATTTTCCCAGTAAGACAAAGTAAGTATTTCTACTGAGCACTGTACGTACTAGAACTTTATCACGCCAACTTACAGTACAGTATTGTTATTTAGTATATAAGATCGATTATACAATGTAGTATCTCAGTTTACAATCATCCGTTAATATACACATATCGTCTCATCCAACAACATCGTCGTCCTACAATCTTCATACATATGAAGGTTGTATAAATTAGGGGATATAAAAGTTTTAAGTACGAAAAGGTCGTACTACAATCACTTTGAAAACCACATAGTTTAAAATGATCTAATGTCACTAACGTTACTTAGCTTACGTTAAATGCATATTTTCAAACCTATATCATAATTAGTGAAATTAAATGTTACAAAACTAAATAGCTTTCCGGTTCTGTTTGCCTCCCACGTACTTCTTCTAAACCAAGCAAAGATTTCAAACATACGTTTCACTGTCATAAAATATTTTTTTAAAGTACATTTCTATAAAGAATGTACATATTATATACTTCTATATCGTTCAAAGCAAAATCCAATCATGTATCTACTGATAGATAAACATCTATTTAAATCTAAAACATTTTTAAAACAAAACTTCATTACAAAATATGGCATTTGTTAAACTCATATTGTAACTTATCACTATTTACAATCAATTGAAAATCGATAGACTGAAATAACTGTATACTTTTTCTGTATAACAATATAATGCGTACAACTAAGTTGTCGCACTTTAAAAGGGCACATAACCTATTATACAATATTACTTTTCTTATCTTAAAATTCGCACATTGCCTCGCATTATATACATAGAACAAGTTAATTAGATAACATCTACAGTTCACAAGTTTAACAAATCTTAAATCATTATTATAGTTAATAATGTTATCACAAAACAGAGGTGTTTATAAACATTATTCTTGGAAACTTAAATTATACTGTTTCACAGTATTTACCTCTATAACAGATTAAAATTAACATGTACCTACTTAAACTTCATTATATATATATATATAAATTGTTAATTAGACTCCGTTCATTGAAATATGAAGAGGCTGCTATTGTTGAGGTGGTGCCGACTCCAAAAGTAATGTAGAAAAGTAGATACATTACGGGATCTTCATACATTTGTTTACAAGTTATAAGCGGTAATTATCGAATGTCCACGTTATTAAACAGAAATGGTAATAAGAAAATACGATAGTAAAAATTAATGAAATGTTAGCAGTCATTCATACCAAACTATAATGTGCAGAATATAATTAAGAATATTATAACATTTGATACCAACTATTTCGCAATATTAAATGTAAGTAAATAAAAATATGACGAGAAGCTAAAATTATTATAAGACTAGTATAAAATCAATTCAATCCTGAACATCGTCTTATATTTAATATGTAATCATTAATTGAGAATGATTACAAGAATTAAATATTAAATCCTATCCAGAATGGAACTCATATCAGAGTGTTTATGAAACTTTCTCTCCATATAGAATATGAAAGTTCATGTATTATTATTCAGAACACAGCGACAATTTTGATGCACCAAAATCTTACTGCCAACATTAAAATTATTACAGCGCCTATCGAAAGTTTGTGTACATGAAAGACTGACGCTACAAAACTAGCAATGTGCAAACAACCAGCTGACAACTTGCTGGAACGCCAGTTACAGGCTGTAAGCAAAATTTGCACTGCGCATTAATAACGATGTAAATAGTGCTTCAAATAATCGTTTATTGTATCCAGTGAGATAGAGTACATTATTACTGTCCTTTTTTCTAAACTTCTCTTCAATTATATTAATATAGTACCACACTATAAAAAGATTTCATTATATAATTCTTTTATTGCATCATTGTTTTTAAAAGAGTAAATTTTTACATCATCTAACTATCACACCTTAGAAGTCGCTGTCAACATTACATAACTTGCTCTTGGGGTTTCCTCAAGCACAGGTTCTTGCCTAAAACATCTATGCGGCTCAAATTCCGTTGGTTTCCGCAACATTTTTCTCACAAAGCATACCAAGCCCACAACAATAGCCATCAACGCAAGAGCCACGCCAACTAATGCTGTATTCAAGTTTTTCATACCGCCCTTCATTTCCAAAGAACCTGTTTCTAGTAGCTGTGGAACCACGCATATTGGTTCCATTCCATTTGTTTTTCTATACTTGGTTAAGGTCGCACATACTTCGTAAGGTCCCCTCATAAAGCCTTCCATTGTAATTTGCAAAGTTGTTAAACAAGGGATGTCCTTCTGAGCAACCAAAGAGCCTTGAGATAGTACAGCGATTTCTACATAACAATTGGTTAGGGGATACCGGGCTTCAGAAATTCTTTGAGATCGTGGTATACTATATTGGGATCGTGGAAGCAATCCCGAAACTGAGACTAGCACCGTTAAAACTCCATCAGTAGTTACATTAGAGCGTACTTCTGTTACTCTGAAACAAACATTTTAAGTTATTACTGAAATGCGCCTCATAAATATTAAATAGTTTCTTATATAATACTTTACTGTCCGACTTGAATCCCAATGATCCAGAATTTGAATCTGGGAATACCTTCCGTTGGAGTTACGGTAGAAAGAATGTTAACGTGACCCTATAACTAAAAAAATACTCCTGGAGATACACCATTTAGCTGCTTAGTCAGTAAGAATCCTAGTTTCCACCTGCTCAGCGGATGGATAATCTTTCGAAAAATTTTTTACCTATAAAGAACTAGTTGAGAGTAGAAACTCAATGCTGTATTCCTCTCATGCTTTAGGACAATTCAATTAATATGATTTTGCTTTTAACCTGCGATAAAGGCAAGAATAAAAAGAGGCATACAGATACAAAATACTCGTAAGTTAGAAAACTAACTCGTAGTTAAAAGAAATCAGTCTACTACTTTAAAACTGCGTTGCTATAATTAGTTTTCTTACCGAAATTCCTGAATATTCGGCGCAGAGGTGATGACGATAGGAGCTGTGGTAGCAAAAGTTGCCCTTTGCCTAACCAACAATGGTGATCCACAGCCTAATACAAGAGATAGAGGTACGTCTGAACTATCCATTTCTTCAAGAGCTATGCAAAATCTGGAAAGAATGTTATCATATTAATACTGTTGTCCTCTATATTTCTACTTTCACACAAGATGCAAATTGCTATAGTAAACTTGCAATCGCAATCGCAAAGCAAAGGATAAGAAAAGATAAATAATTACAGATAATAGTGACCTAGTGCGGTAGTGTTGGTTGAAAGAAATTCCTATATGGGTCATATAGGAATTTCTTCCAATCAACACTATCGGATGTACTTATTAGCATTACTGAAATAACAGTAAACGCATAATGTTCATCAATCCGAGTATCAGTGTTGAATTTACTTTAATTACCGTGAATTTGATTTTTGATGAATTTTATTTAACTAGATTTTATTTACATCTTTAATTCAATGATTCTTTTCAACGATTGTTCATGAAATTTTAATACTTCCAATCTTTACAAACTTTTCATATACTATCTAGTTTATTTTATAAATCAAATGCTAATTTTCGTAAATGTCAACATCTAAAAACACTTACTGTAAGTATTGATTACGTAGACATTAAAAACATGATTTTCTCAGAAATAATTTACTTGTATAATTATGTTGCGTTAAAAGTACTTATTACTGTATCAGTCTATATTATTCTATGTATATTATATAGAGATAATAAATGTAGACCAAAGAAATATAGAAATCTTACGTGTATTTATCAATAGGATCGAGTTTCAATCCTCTCAACAGCACATTTCCAGGTGCAGCCCTATGACAGGCCACGTGCTTGGGTATACCACCAGCTCTGGATACAGTCACACCTGTACATCTGTACCGGTTATTTGAAAGTGGGTCTATGGACCAGGTTAAGTGGACTACTTCATCATCGAACCAGGCGTCTGTTAGGCGAACCTACAAAGAAAGGGATGAATTAATTTTATGTAGGTATAACAATTATAATTTATTGGAATACTCCATCTTATCAACGAATTTGAATGTGATATAATATAAATAGAAATTATAACTCTAAATTTACTATTTAAATCGTGGTATTTACTAATCGATTCTTAAATTTATCATTAAAAATAATATATAGTTACTTCAGCACGAGTAGAATCGATGCAATCTGATCATTTCATGTGGTATATTTACAGATATAACGCGTGTTAATAAAAAAACGGCATTAACTCAAAAACTACAAGTTTTTGTATTTAAAATATATGTCATAACTTTAATTTTAAGTACAATTATTTCATTATCTTAATACATTATGTAATAATATTCATACTTCTTTTTTATTCGCCAATCTACTCGTAATAAGTTTTCTTCACACGAGGACATGTCATATTAACAAAAATCCATTATTCAATAATTCGAATATATAATAAACAATATATGAAAAAATTGAGCACATACTAAATTTCATAATGACGCCGTTACTGATGCAAATACAAACAAAGTGATATAAAGTTCCGTTAGTTATCACAAGTTCAAACAAAGCATTGTATTCGCACTGTCATTGTCATGGATTTCGTGCTATCTTCATTTACATTATATATAATGTAAATGAAGATAGCTCACCATAGACAAGTATACAATTCCTAAAACAATATTGCCACTGAATATTTCAAATACATACTCAAGTAATATTATTTGAAAAGATTTAGTCCAGTTTCCTGTCAGTTCTCCTTTCAAACTACTCAGAACTTACAGTAGATTTAACTTAAATTAAGTGCCTGTATTGATTTATATGAACGCACACACAGAAAGGAACAGGACATCGTTGACTCCATCCGGACTAAGAGTAACCTGAACCTGAGGGTAACAGCTGTAATCGAGTCACAACGCGAGCTTCATAGAGTTTGCTACCCGGGCCCCAGCAACCTTCATTAAAGAAAACTACTGGCCGCAGAGATTAGTATAACGGGTAACGGTGAAGAATTGCCATAGCGAGCATAGTCACTAGACTCACTATAGCAATATTATTATTTTCTATATATGTATGTTAATTTATAAAGTATATATAATTGGGACCAATTTGTTATATAAATAATATTACGTTCCCAGATTTAAATAAATATATTGAATACAGTAAACATCCGCACCGTCTCTAGAAATAGATAAAGTAAATTCTATACTTGAATTTCAAACAATAAGCTCAATATTATAGTCCTAAAGTGAAATCGTGAAAATTAAGCCCATTGTTTGAAATTCAATGATAGAAATCATAGACCCTTAATGAAATTAAACTTTCCGCTACAATAACAATATTTTAACTTATAAAACTATACCGACCTTGGATTTAGAAGTAGGTAGGTCTTCTTCAGACGGTATTTCCAGTTCCTCATCGTAAATATCGTCATCCAACCCCTCCTGTTTATCGATATAAACATCTTGCGTTTCAATATCGATAAATTTCTCTTGGCTATCAATAGTGTTGACCAGAATTTTATTGTAATCGTTATTATCGTCTTTCCTTTTATCTGTATGTTCGAAATCGTCGCAGAGTTTGTTTTTCGATAGTCGAGACAGTAAAGCGCCTTCTAAATGAGGCGGCGTAGCGCACACCGCATCCGATTTATCCGATTGTGAAAGGTTTTTTGCTTCCCGAAGCCACCTAGCGAAACCGGCCATTAGGCAGTCGCAATTAAGTGGATTATCTGAAACAGACCGACTTTATCTTTTAGAAAGAATAACAAATTTGAGTAATTTTATAAAGACAATAATTGTCGCTTTGCATTGTTAATGACTTTAATAAAAAAAAATCGTGCCAGTGTCACGCTTTCGTGAAATTAATTTAAAATTTACACCTTAATTAAATTAATTTAAGATTTTGGTTCATTGGTGCAGAACGTAGTTGCCTAGTATTTATAACCGGGACTCAGATCGAAAAGTTCGAGTCTATATTTGAAGAAGAAATTTTTTGTGTGTCAATTTACGAGTATATTTCTAACTAACTCTTCTGTAATGAAAACAACGGTAACTAAACAAAATAGTCCGAGAGACGTCGGTAGGTTCGCCCCCTCACACACGCATTCAAATATAGTAAACGAAATTTGGGCCAAAACCTCAGCCTACCCTGTCTGGGATAAGGGCCGTGAATTTTATAAATACTTATTAAATATTTTAAATGGTAGACCATTCCAGTTATATAAAAAATATAATGCTACAAAAAAATGTTCGAATCACTGCAACTATTGTAACAGAATATAACTTGACGCTTTCCTGAGATTTCCTTTAGGATACACTATTTTTAAAGCATCAGTGGAATGATAAACGAGCGTGGGTGAAGTAAATGATATTTGTCACAATGTAGACAAGTGGCGCTCTATTCACCCCACTGGGGACATAGCGTGAAAATATGTCAATGTCACACGTAAAGTACCACGTGATTGATGACTTGATGCCGAAGTATTCACGTATGGTAGCAATACTGAATTAAATAAAAAGATCATCGCTTCACACTTCGTACAATATTAATACTTATTCTTGTTAGTAATTGTTTAACTCAGTATTATAAAATACCTAATAAACGTACTAATCTTTCAAGTAATATAAGCAGATGCCGTCTAAATTTAAACTTTAGTGAGCATTGATTAAGAGTTGAAATAACGTAGTAGACTTTGTAAGAAGTCGTCTGTTTGGGTACGTTAGTCTCACCTATTTCAGACGCCAAGCAGGTTACTATATAAAATATGTTTCGGTCGAAGCATTAGGCTGAATTTGAAGGTACGGATGTTGTCATCTTATCTTGTCCTCCAAAATGGCAACACATGCGTAGTGTGTTACTCCGCATGTGTGGCATCACATGATGTGATGTCTGTAGTATTCTTTATCTATGTACATAAACGACGGTGACCACTTACCATCAAGCGAGCCGTCAGCTTGTTTAGCAATCAAATTATATACAAAAAATATCAGTGATGCAATCATAATGACATCCATTCGTGTTTTGCAATCAAGTTATATAGAAAATAATCCTTATTATAATCATAATTACAAACCCCTCTCGACCATTGGGCATTTAATTTTATCCATAATTTAACTAAGTTCTTGTTCGATGGTGTTCGGTAGAGTCCGTTCGGCACTGGTAATAAAATATAGATATTTAGCAATATAAATCGATCGGAATTGGTTTCAAGAGTATACCGTCCGATCTAATTATATGTAGAAGGCTGATACCAGACCATAACGGGCTGACAACAAAGGAGCCATCAGAATCCACTACGGATAGTTTTATATATTAATCATATTATGACTGATTTACGTCTCAAATTACTTCCTCCTTATTTTAATAAGTTGTCAATAAAAACAACAAACAATATCATAGAAAGTCGATATTAAAGAGCTCATAAATAAAAAGGGCATAAAGGAGCGAATAGTAAAAGTCATGCAACAATATAACATGGAGTGGCGTCCCATCTCGACGTTAACAATGAGTTTACGCAGTCGCCGTACCCGCCGTCGCCTCACTCAAAGCTCAAAGAGCTGAATATCGATAAATACCTCCTTGATACACATTGTTCTAACGTTTATTACTTCGTAATATTCATTTGTTTTCAGATATATTTATTTCCAATGGTAGAGTGTACCATGGGAAATAAATATACCTAAAAACAAATGAGTATTACGAACTAATAAACGAATTAACAGAAAAATTTGAATGTGCTCCGTATACCCTCAGATCTTACTTTCAAAACCAGAATATAATCCAGCTGCTTGCCGACAGAAATAGGTAAAAATTCCATACGGAGACTACGGAACATCTTCGCTAATACTATACGGACTGTGATAATTATTTTAGGGTCTATTTCCCTGTTACTCCCATACGACTTGTGTTTTTTAGAACAATATTCTTTTTTATACTACATAATCTAATCTTTTTAATCTAACTAACCGAGTACTTACATCAAAAAGAATATCTAATTATAAATGAAAAATGATCGATATCATTTAATATAATTTCGAAGAGAATGGAGTAGGATTGTTAGTAATGAAGACAACGAACCACTTGAGGACGACATCCACGTTATCTGCGTTTAAAACCAGCCACGAGGGGCTTCATGGGCTTCATGCCATCCTTATCTTCCACTAATACCCGCCATGATTAATGCAAGTGTGTAAACCATTCCATTATAATAAACACAATTTCGATTTAATTATAACTTTACTAAGTAATTATAGCACTAATCAAATTAATTCCACTGATATTGCGTAAATTGTCGATGTTCATCAAGGGGCACAGCCGTATGTCACAACTAAATTGCGAATCATCACCCTCCCATTACCTTCAATAGTGAATCGTCCAAGGTCCTTGTGCTGTGCCAGGGCGCCGTCATCGATCATCGATATGTCATTATCGTGGAGGAGCAGCTCTGTGAGATGTCCGAGCGATTTGAGCGGCTCAGCAGATAGGGATCGCAGGAAATTATGAGATAGATCCAGGTGAGATAGTGACGTCAGCTGCGCTAGTGATGCACCTGCAATGATTTACATCACTTTGTTTAATCCCGCTGTAATTGGCAAGTATGAGACCATATATATTCGGTACGGAAACTTGACTACCGCTACGACCTTCTCTAATGGTGATGAAATTCCTTCCAAATTATTATAAAATCAACAAACATATTCAAATATTAAATAGTAGCTAATTTTTGATTAAAATGACAATATATATAAAGCTTAATAAAGATAAGTGGTAACCGTCGCGTATATACATGAGAAATAGGTTATTACAGCATGTATCCGACAGCTGAATTGAGGAAAACACTTTTATACTAATAAAAGTATTTTCCTCACTTCATTTCTACTTATAATACAATATTAATTAATTGATCAATTTAATATAACGGTCTTTTATTGTAAATAAAAATACTCTGTTTTTTTAGTCTTGCAAATGTTAAAAAAGGTACTAAGTTAATTATCTAATCTATCAATTCCTGCCTTTTTTTTCCTTATCTTTAATAATAGATTTTCATGTTTTTATGTAAAATGGAATAAATGTAGAAACAAACTCTCTCAGTTATCTATTCGATACTGATGTAGGTCTTTATGTAAAACCTAAAATGTATTATAATTCTAATCTATTGTTTTTATATGTAAAGTTTACCAAGTTGGGGCAGTCAGAGATATTGTCAAGTGAAGACGTTATGGTGAACACAACAACACAAAATATTCACATTAAGCTAAAGCCTACTGGCTTATCTCGGATTCATTTTCAGTTTGTTACTGGTGTTTCCATTACTGGACACTCAAGTAGAAATTTTATTTGACACACGACGTTTTTTTCCGCCAGTTTTAAAGTAATGACCTTTTGATTTATGTTCGCTTAATAAACTATTACACTATCTCTATTTTTTACACTATAAATTAAATACTCACAAACGGGCAGTAACAGTAAGAAATAAAGTAATAATTTCTTCCATTTTTCGTTCGTATTATAAGCAAGCTATAGATATATTTCTAATTTTTAATAGCGGAAATTAAATGTCAGTACGTTTGGCTGATTTTTCATAATAAACCCCATCTCATGGACATGTTCAATGTTATCCATGGAATATTCTGGATCATTTGGTTAATAGCTTTTGACAGCGATAGAGACCGCGTAGTTCGATATTGACGCGGAAAATCAAAATTGTTTCTGCATAATTGCTTTTGGAGCGTAAATGAAATTTCGTTTTCGATTATATAATTATTCAATATTAGTTTTGTTTTCGTTTTAATTTAAACTATTGTATTATAATATATAACATTGAACAGTCTGTCGATTTGTATGTATTAATGCCTGTACTATCAGTCAGATTTGAATCATTCTTTTTAGATTTTATACTATAAAGTTTGAGGATTGTTATACAAACAAAACACAAAGTTATACAAACTTTAGACGTTAAGAAAGAAATAAAATTATAATAAACAGTAAGCAAAAATTTAAATTAATAAATCGGTTAACAGATTTCATTAATAATATAATAGTATCATATACCGTATTCAAAATCTCCTTTTGTACGTTATCTGAAATATTTTATTCAATTAGGTGTTAAAATAATAATTTTACGGAAGTTAATGAATTTATATTATTTTATGGCTGCCACCAATTTTGAACGGATTATTTTGTTTAATTCTGATTCTATTAACATGTGCCAGAATAGAAAATGTCGTAACGTTTGCTACTGGAAGCGTCAAGTTTCTGGAGTGAAAATTTTTGGTCTCATACATGACAATGGTTACGGAACTACGATGTTATACCTTCTTATCTATCTGACAATACTCAGTGATCATATCCACTATAGTTTATATAGTGTTTCTTACCTGAAACTGCAACTATTTCATTATGAGACAAATCCAAATGTGTTAGATTTGTTAGATGCCGGAATGCATAATCCTCCAAGACATCTATTTGGTTGTTGTGCAAAATCAAGTGCGTGAGATTGGTTAGGCCTGTAGGACAAACATATTAATGAAATATATATTGTAAATAAAATGTCTTTAACAAAAAAGAAATTCAGTTGAGTTTCTTGCCAGTTCTTCTCAATTGAATCTGAATACTGGACGCCAGGGAAAAAATATTAATACAAAAAAAATTACGTTCATAAGCGGCTAAAATGTCTTACATGAATAAATTATTTTTGATTTGATTGAGATAAATAAATAAAAGAAGTTCACAGTTACATTCATCATTTCCATATCATAATTTTCAGTGTTTAATAGTATTAACTAAAAATGTGTATTAATTATCTAATTCTTACTATCATATATTAGAGTACGCTCAAATTACGAATCTGTTTAAATTATTAATTAAATGATGAAATATGAGATTTGTCTTTTGAATCCTTAATTTCTCTTTTATATATAGTAAACACTATACAGGAACAGTACAATGAGGCAAGAAATTAACATTACTTTTTCCTTAATAATTTGCATTTATCTGTGTTAATTTAAATTTTAATCTTCATAACATTTTTTCATGCAAATAATCGTGGTCATGATTATTCATGACATAAAATAAATTGAAGAACAAGAGAAGATAAAAATAAATATACCTGATAGAGCCCCACGTCGTATACTTGCAAATGTGTTATCAGATATTTGGAGGGTAGTTAAATAGCTGAGTGACGGCACCGTTGTGGGTCCGAGCGGACCTTCTAAAGCATTACTTGATAGATCTAAATCTTTTAATAGATGAGCTTCCTGTGAAAGAAAACGTATTAAGTAATTTGTACGTATTGTCGAAAACAGGGTTGTTGCGATTATCAGCACCGTTGGTTTGAGAGCATTTTCAATATCAGCATTAAACGATGTTGATTTCAATTCAATGTTCAAGCGGGGGTTTAACTAACCTGCATACATTGTAATATATTATGCCATGAATATAAATAGGTACAGACTTTTGTGAATGAAACAAGTTGCAGGAGCTACAGGCTTTATATGGAGCAGGTGATATTTATGAGTCATTCAATTATAAGAAGACTATGGTACAAAAATATTAGTGAATACCTAATATTTTATAACAACATACTTACAAAAATAGACAATTTTCCACAATATTTAATAATTACTAACACTTCATGAGTTTTAGAGCTATCAAAAATCATATATGATTGAATGATTTCTAGAATCGAAAATATGCTTATAGTAATATAGCATATAATATTTTATTCAAGTAGTATAATTATATGATATTGAAGTTAAGTAATAACTTAACGTCAATATCCAGCATTGGCAATAACCTTGATTTAAATCCGTCGCTAAGTAATAGACCATGTTGGGCGCCAATATCATACTATTGGCGCCCAACATGGTCTTTCAAATTCAGTCATGGTCTTTTAAATTAACTATACTCCTCTGTCTGCTTATTGAATATATAGGGTAATTACAGTACAGTAATTACATTTTCCACGTGAAACTTCGGAGATACTTCCTTTTTTGGAGTATATAAAAAATATTTCAATTGACATAGATCAATTTTTCACTTAATAGTTTAATACAAACGTAGACACAATAAGACATTAGAAACTAGATTACTCTATATTATATGATATTAGCCTTAATTATGTAATAATCTAGAATATTAATAATAATATAATCATCCCATATCATATGCAGGGTAGGCAGAGAGAATAAACCCCAATCTCAGAGTAGTGATGAAGCTAGAAACGAATGATGTGTAAGTTGTCTATTTTTTTCTATAGTCTGTGCTTACACATAATTATTTATTTGATTTGCTATCGATGATACCTAAAGATCTGATATCGGTCAGATGTGAATTCACAATATTTAAACTACTGGGTCACGATGCTCTTAACAACGCTGTTATGTTTAAATATGTATAGAAGAAAAAAAATATGTTTAAAATCTATATATTACACTAATTTTATAAATTCGTAAGTGTGTCTATTTGTTGTCTCTTTGTTAACTTTTTGCACAAAACGACGGAACTGATCTTAGTAAAATTTAATAAAAAAAAAACCATTGTATCACAAAGACATAGGCAATCTTTTATCTCAAAAATAATCAGACTAAGTAGGTACCTGACGACTAGTATAAAATAAATAAAATTCACAATACCTTCAGAGTAACCAGAGTAGAAACTTTAAGTACATTTCCACGTAATCTCAACACAGACAATTTTACTAAAGGTTTGAAGGCCTCAGGAGATATCGCGGTCAGCTGATTATCGCTTATGTCCAAGTATGTTAAATTTCCTATGCCCTGTAGAATAAAAGCAGACAAATATTTTAAGTATGTATATAAAACTTAACGGCCTCGGTGGTTCAGCGATTTACACACATATACACACTGCACCGTCTTACTTGATTGTCGAGGGTTCGATTTCTTGAGCAACGTAAACATTGATATTTATGAATCAACAATATTTTTTATTAGTCTGTGTATTCTGAGTATATGTATTTAAGTATGTCTATCGGTTGCCTAATACCAATAACACAAGCTCTAATTAGCTTAGGAATAGATGGCGCTGTGTGAATAGTCCAAGGTTATTATATTATTTTAATATTAATAGCCTAAATAACATACGTACGTTATGAACGTATGTATGTTCACGACTATTATCCCATATAGCGTAAAAAAAGGCACAGTCTGGCGTCGATGTCGTGGTGAACGCAACACTTGACATATTTCGCTGGGTATACTATACTATTTGAATCCAACGTGGCAGTGATCGATCGAGGGTTGTTGATGTATTCTTCACCGAATAGTGAGTTAGAAATATTAATTGAACATGAACATATAGTTTTTTATGTTTATCAGATTTGAACTCAATACCTCTCGGGTGTAATTCGGCGTAGTAAACCACTAGGTTATGACCTTTAGCTTATATTACTGTAAAAAGATAATTTAAAATTTTTAGAAAATATGTAATACCTTAAATGAATTTGACTCTAGTATGTGTATCTTATTATTGGACAAATCTAATCGGTCCAAACGCCACAGACGTGTCAATGCTTCTGTTGGTACGGTGGGAAGTTGATTATTTGGCAACCCTGAAACAATATACATAATCTGTGTCACAAATCACCTTTATCCACAATAGAAAAACAACTCCCTAAAAATACGTCATAATGTCCTGCCTTCCATATCTACTAACTAATATATGTTGTACCTGTGCCTGTAGTTTCACCCGCAAGAAATTTATGACCTACGTGTTATTCTTACATATCAGCTATGTATTGTAAAGTTTTATTAAAATACATTCAGTAGTTTATTCGTGAACTAGCTACTGGCTCCGGCTTCGGCCAGTTGTACATGTATTATATATAAACGCTCCTCTAGAATCACTCTATCTATTTAAAAAAACCCGCTTCAAAATCCGTTACGTAGTTTTAAAGATTTAAGAATACATAGGGACGGACAGACAGCGACAGCGACTTTGTTTTATACTATGCAATGATGAAGAGTAACAAACATCCATCTTTCCATCCATCCACACTCACAACCTTCCAAATTTATAATATTACCACAGATAACATAATATTACATATATTACTAAGATTGGAAATATTATCTACTTTCAGATATATCAAAAGATACAGAGAGTACAACTAACTATGCTGAAATAAAATGCAAATTTTATTTCTTCCCTCATTTTACCAAATTAGTAAGATCGCTCCAACACATCGAGTATCCAAGATATTCACGGCGCGACTACGGCATTGGCCCCGAGAGAAATCTACTAATGCTCCAACCCGCACCAAATTAACGTAATTAGTGTAATCCACCTTTAATCTTCTCACATTATATCTATTGGCAACATTAAAATCTCTTTGTTATTGTGTGTTATTTATACAACTATAAATTCTAGGTAAACTACTAGATAATGCAGTAACGACTATCATTTATAGATGCTAAGCTATGGTTATCACAGGATATCAGTGCGATGCAAGACGCTGTATCGAATGTATCGTACTCGCCCTAAATAGGACTTCCGGATGTTGAAACACGTTTCATTCAATTTCCGTATGTAGTTATAAAAATACTGATGTAAAAATGATATATCACAGGATACTGAGATGCTTGATATCTTTTATACGTTAGCAATCCCGTACAGAATACAGTAATTTTACAACTGTGTCTCGGTTTTTATATTTTTACTATTAAGCTATAAGAGTATTCGTGATGTTGTTAGAAATAGGGACTATAACAATCCTTATGATGCTGTAGTACAATTCTTTCACGCATTCCATTGCATATTCCGGATGTTATAAATGCACGCTGCAAACAACAGGAGCAAAGCATGAATAAAAAATGTTGCACAACAGCACCTATTTTTTTCAATAAAGTAAAAGGCGTGAAACTTTAAAATTAACCTTTATATACAATGAAATCAATGAAAAATAACTCCTTAAAGAAACGAAGTTTTAAAATATTTACTTACCCAAAGCTAATAAAGTATTAGAAACACTATTGAATGCACCCTGCTGCACTCTTCTTATATCTCCCGAAGATATGACTAGACCATGTAAGCCAACGCCGGCCAACTCAGTTATTGAAGCTGATGACAGCGCCGAAACACCTCGTAAAGCACAGTCCAGTAGTGATACAGCGCTGTTTTTGTTTCGCGCCTTCTGCTCTCGAAGGTGGCGACCGATTATCTAGAAATAATATTTTAGATTTTATTATTTTATTATTATTTATAACAGCCTCGAGGGTCCAGCCCACCTATACTTCCGATGGTTGCGAATACGATTTTGTGAGAGGATTTATTTGTCTACTAAAATACTTAAGTATTTTAGTACACCCAGAGCGATACAAACAAGGTATCGGTCTTGGTGTTTACTATGTACATTATCTACTATTTACAAAATAATAGTAACTCCGGTCAATTCACACACCTTCACCTAGTCCAAGTAAAAAGATCTTGTATATTGGGTACTAGTATTATTATTTTTTTCTAAATACATACTGTATTTATTACTGATCTGTTTGTAGTACTGATCATATATATAGGCTATTTTTCCCGCTTACCATCAATTATATAAATTTGAATGAGACCAGACTACTAAGTGGATATTAAAATAAAGCCATTGAACTGTACTAGTACTGTGGGTATCAGTACAGGACAAGATCAGTTCCGGAACTTATTTGCTTTTTTAATATTTTTTAAATTAAGCTATTATATTTATTAATTTAATGTATACTACGCTGCGACTCGTGTGCTAAGGCATTAACCTACACATACCTCAAATCTTCAGGAGTCTCATAGAGAAATCAATAATCAATTTACATGTGTAATTTATATGAACATTTCAAGTTTATTCCGGTTTGATTGATACACAGTTGCGAGTTAGTTTAAATTAATGTAGTTTGTTTGTTTAAACGTCTACCAATCAAATACTACAGAACTTAATGTGTCGTATTTGAAGATTGCTGAAACTTTATGGTAGTTAGAAAGTTTAAGGGAATATAAATAGTTTAGTACAATTATACCGCATTCGTAATTCAAATAATTCAGAGTCGGTTCGAAAGGAAATGTCGGTATTAAATGAGAATGAGCCTGATGAACCACAAAATGAATTGTTACTATGTTGTATCTAATAATGTTATGCCTTCATAACTTTAATGCCAAATGGGGTAAATGCAATACTATGTTAAATATCAGCTAGTTACTAGCCCCATGTGGACCCACATTTTGCTAACTGTATTTAAAATCTAACGTCGTAAACATCTTACGTTGCTATTCTGGAGGACTAAAATATTATGTCCTGTAATTTGCATATTGTACTGTATATAATGTATACCTTCTTGAACGATTTCATCAAAAAGATTAGTTACAAAAAAATTACTGTCTTCAATAGGCCTAATGTTTTATATTGTAGGTATTCATAGATACTCGATTCGACTTCGATTATTTTTTATTTTTCACTACATTTCTATGTTTCATGTCATAGAATGCAGTATGGTAGTATAATTATTGAGTACTTGCAAAAATATTGTTTTATAGAAGTATGTGTGAAGTGTAATATCGTGATTGTATAATATCATGTTATCTGAAGCGCGAGCAATAGCATTAAATAAAAGAAAAGTTAAGATACTTTCATGTAAGCAGTATACATAATTTTTTTTTAATAAACCATAACTTTTTTTAAATTAAATTAGGTGGAACCCGGCTAATTAAACTCGAATGGAACGGATTGGTATACAATAAAAATATTATAGAACAAAATGAAGCAAGTAACAATGTATGAAAACTAGGTAATTCATATTTTATTTTCCTAGTAAACCCAATTGTTGTTTGTCAAACCAGCTAAGTTATAGTCGACATAAACGCAGTAAATCACCGTCAAGGTAAAACTCATGGTAAGAGCGGTAAATCAACCACAACTCGTCTTTCAGAAGCTTCGTAAACAAAAGCTATCGATTGACACCTGCGCGAGCTGACTGGACTTTGAGTAGGGTCCGACTGATCACACCCTTCGATCTCGACGTCAATAAACGTCTTACTGTATAGCCGTGTTGTTAAGTGCCTTTGACCGATTATTAGAGGGAAAATGTAACGAAGATATACATTAAGAGTATTCGGAAATGATAATATTAGTTACGATATTCACGAATTTCAGTAGATTTCTCAGATGATGAATTGAAGTAGGTACTTTTGTAATAATTTACTATTTTATTCCACAATATAAAGTTACGTCTATTATAACAACTTTTTTCAGACTATCCAAATATTGTTATTCGTTATAGAAAATAAGGGCTAGAGCAGAAAGTACTCAACTTTCTAACGGCTTATCCGCTTGAAATTTCCTTTGCCTGACAGATACGAGTTCGGTCTAATGGGACCACCAGCGGTTCAAACCTCGACTTTAGGCCATCGTAAATTCGATCCTCGTTTAAATGAGATCGGAGATCAAACGGAAATTCATATTAAGAAGTAAATAAACGCTAACGATATTATAAAAAAAATCTATATTGACAAACAACAAAATAGGTATTTTTGAAGAAATTATTAACATCAGATTGAAGAGAATCATGTCAAAATATTCATCAATCATTCTGGCAAAATATTTTTATTTTTACTCATTTTGATATTTTAAAAGAATTTTCTCATTTTTCCATAATATTTGTCACAAACTACTATATTTGAAAAACTGCTGACACCTACCGAAATTAACGGCATTGTACTCCAGTCGGCACATCACAACCAAAGTAGTCGAAACGTCGAGATTGCTAAAAATATTTTTTTAAATATTTTTTTTCCTATTGAGATCATACTAACTATATTATTAATGTGTACTAAATACAAAATTTCAAATATAAAGTATTTTTTTATACTTCCATAAGACTTATATCCAAAATTAAGGAAAATATCATCAAGAATCCATGTTTGTGGCCGTGATGGAAACGGCTGTTTGTTTTACGGTCAGCTTCCTTTATGGGATGGCTCTGAACGTATACGGGTTCGTAAATATCGTTTGGCTATACGCAATAATACCGTTTCAATTCTTTTTGTTGTTTCCTGTCGTCAAACTGACGATACTTTCCACAAAAGTGCTGGATTTTGGAACGACGTATTCGAACCTCGAATGCAAGCGTTTGTTTGAGAAATTGGGGCTTTAATATTGTTAGACTATTCTTTGATAGTTACAGTTTTGGTATTCTTTATAATGTTAACTATAGGTACCCGTAATTTAACCTCAAATAGTTTCAGATATGTAATAGATTTTATTATATTTACCGGAAAATAAAAGATACTGGCTACTAAAAAAAATATTGCCTATATCGTTCCTCGTGATGTATCTTCAGGTCAAATTTAATTTATATTTCAGCTGTTCAGAGCTTGTGTTATGGATACTACTGTATTCATGTGAAACTAACAACTGATAGATAGACTTTTTTTGGGTATACATATATGGTACACACAGAAAATACCCAGACCAATACAAACAATCATACTCATGAATACAAAATATTTTTACAATGCAAGAAATCTAGCCCACCAGCATCGGAAATAAAGCGGTGTCCTAATCCACTAAACAACTGAGGCTGTCACAGGAATATAAATGTAAATAATTTATTGGTCAATGAAATATATACCTGTAGCGCAGTATGGTCACCAGCACAACGCAACGTGTGCGGTAAATCACAGGAACATTCAGCAGCTGGCCGCGCGCTCAACTCTGGACATCGCCACTCCGACACGCTAAAAGATACTGCGCAAAGCATTGCCATTGCGCCCACTAGCCACATCCTGAAATTAAAAAATATATGTTAATGGAATGGCAAACAAAATAGCGCACTTGATGGCAATTAACAAGCTAAGTTGTCTAACATCCAGATTTAAATGATATTGTATAAAAGGTGTTGTTGAAGTGTGTGTGGTTTTTTTAAATAGTTGGTCGTAAAACTAAATAATCAGAGAGATGCCACTAGGAATATAATATATCCGGCAAAACATAGGCAAATCAAGTTTTTTTTAAATAATTCTAATTGGAATTGGTTCAAGGTACGGCCCACCTAACGATAAGTGGTAATCATCGCCTATAAATGAACAGCATTATCGACATCACATTAGAATCTGACGCTTGTGGTACTGCTCATACATTGCCATTCCGGAAGTCTAAAAAGTCATGCCTCTTTTCCTCAAATTTCATCTACATCTACTGAAAAAAGTGTTGCATTTCGAAGCCCTACTGGTGCCCTAATGCAGAAGTTGACCTTCAGCCGCTCTCTGAGTCCTCCCGCTAGTTCAAAGTGCTCTTTGCATCGTCTCCCATTTTCGACCAATGAAACAATACTAGACCAACATTTCAAACTGTACGAAAAAATATCACATAGTTTCTAAAACTGAAACTGAAAGTATACGTGAATCATTTCTACATCTGAAATCGTTGTAAAATTATTAAACGTCGTTCAGCGCAGGGTACCAAAGAAAATAGTCGTTTTAAATGCGATAAGAAGCATCTGAAGAGGCAATTCCGCTCATAACCTGTGCTACTTGTAAAAGAATCGGTACTGCAATATGTGTGGCTGGGACATAATGGGGCAGTTCCACTGAGTGACGACCGGACGACGCTACTGCACGGTGGTATAGAGAACGAGATGTAGCGATAGTTTTTGTTTTATGCAAATGAAATGATAAACATGACTTACTACCCTACTGCCAGTAGCCGGTAAGTCGTAACTGTCGCCTATATATGTGATCCACGGACATCACCTTATCAAAAGTCCCACATGTGGGGTACATGTTCGTCTTTTGCTAAAGTGATATCTGTCTATGTTATTTCGGTGGAATAAGATATTATTTGAATAATATATTATAGAAGTCTAGCTTTTCGTGGCCTTAATAAATAATATACCGTGTTCGTCATTACTAGTTTTTCCTAATTTATTATTTTGTATATAAAAAAACTTTTCGTATATTTATTTTTAAATTAATTGCATAAAACTCAACACTTGTGACTTATACCATATCATGCCTCAGGTCGGGACTTGGGAATAGGAGCAAATTACAGTACTATTGATAGCATGTGTGAAGGTTGACCGTTGACCCACTATCGTGTTACCTTTATACAACTATAATAAAATGATTGGTTTATTCCATTACTTTACTTAGTAAATATATATAGATAGTGTGCTCACGTCTTTAACTTCAAATCGTCTTGTCTAGAAGCGATGATTAGTAATTTATTTACGATAATTAAGTTTCATTTTAATAAAGTACCAGTCAGTTTCCTGCCAGTTCTTCTCGACTGTAGTAGTTATCCGCACTATATTATCGGAATAGAATATATTAAAAAAATATAATAATAAGAAGGTGTTAAATATTTAGCGGCTATAATTTATGTAGTGTTCGGTCCTTTGGTCTTGGTCTCTACACACACAACGACCCAAATGATAGGCTAAATGCGTATAACAGAATCCAACTAACATTAACTTTTACATAAGATACTGGCATCAGCAGGGAAAGGGAAATTAAATAATAAATTCTATACCGAATATTAGTGGTACTAAATTGGTGACCCACGACGTTCCAGTAGTTTACCAGTCACGGACAACTCTACAATTAACAATAGAATCCTTTTCTATTGCTATTATAATTTTATTCATATGCACAAATTCATATAACCGCCATCTGTAAACAAATCACGAATACGTACATAGCGTCGACTGATTTTATCATTTCAACTCCCTACTTATTTCCTGTAGAAATGATTTTAACTTTAAAGATATGTATTTGATATTTTTGGTTTAGATTTTTTTCTAATGTATTTCATCCAAATTTACCATATATTCATCCATATTTTTTTCTAATGTAACAGAATGCTTAAATACATTACAATTTAAAGATTTTGCAATTTTATCAATGCTACTCCTACATATTATTTCTCTAAACTATGCCCAAAAGTCAGTTAGTAATGCATAGATTTGTACGCTCCGTTTGCTGTTAAAACTACTGAATATATATCAGATCAATATACGAGAAAAGTTTTCTTAAAACTTCTGCAAAAGTCGGCCGCAGCGTGCGGTACGATTTAGTGGAGGTTTACGACCAAATAATTCCCAACATCCCTATGTTATATTACTTGCAACTATTCGTGGCACATTGTGCTATATATGTAGGTATAGTCTTTTTCTTTTGTTTGTTCCATTATTTATAGTTGGAAGTTGTTATGCAATTATTGTAATTAATTAAACCTGGAGCGATTCCCAGCTTAAGTCACACCGATTTCAGTCATATTTACCCCTTCAGTCGCCGTCTACTGGTTCAAATCTGATCAATAACAAAAACAATTTTGTTTCAATTTATGTTCATGAGTAATTATCCGAACACGACATTAGGGGCTTAGATAGATATTTTAGTCTTCTAGTATGACAAAGCATAATAGGTTTCAAGGGCTTCAAAAGTTAACACGTCGTCCGTAGTGCTGTTCATGTATATAGATGATGCGACGGTTACCGCTTATCTTCAGGCAATTATCTTGTTCGTTATTGTAAAAAAAAAATTGCTTCAAACCCTAAGATTTTATTGTATATGGCGATAGTCGTTATTTAATACGTATTATTAATTGATGTTAATAACGTGTATATACAAAAGTACTGATGCACATCACACATAAGTTACAATACCCCAGATCTTATTAAGTGTGTGAGTTGATTAATATACGTAATTTCTATGTAACTATATTTATATTAAAATATTAAAATTAAAATAAAAAAAAACCTAAATATTTTAACTGTACTAAAACATAAACATTTGAATTACATAAACAACGTAATTATTCCTACACAAAAGTCACAAGATCATACAGATGAATATTAAATATGGATGATACCAAGCGTCGCCATTGTCACCTTTTTGTGGATATACCCTTGTAAGCACAAAAAGGACACTCTCAGTCCACAAAAGGACTGAGTAGAAACTAATAAAATATTTGTAATGGAGTAGCTCAGTGGCACACACCCTTCATAGCCAATTTAAACTGACCTGCATTTCTCTTGAGTAAAACTCTTTTGATACTGTTTTAGTATGTCGGAAAATGGCGACGGAGGCCAATACTAGCGGTTGCCAGTGTCCTAACAATATATCACGAGTGTTAGTGGTTGTGACACCGGCCACAAGATACACAGTTCTGGGTGCAAACAGTGTTTTAAGGGTTTCATTTGCATTGTGATTTAATATTATGCTCGAAAAAAAAAAGGTTCCTTTTTGTTTTATGAAAATCTTTTTGACTTTCAAGTATCCCTTTTCTTACCTTAATATATATAATTTATCGGCATATGTATTTATTAACCAATTCTTGAAATATATATTTTAAATTTAGTGTACATATTTTAATAGATTTCTGGATACTTTGAAGAAACCTATAGTCTTGCATTTAAAAATATTCTTATTCTTCTTATTAGAAGATGTCCTCCTATCATCTTGCAATAACTTACATTTTATTACTTTGTTTATTTTAAATATATTATTGCTTTAGTTTACTTTAATTTAGCCGAGACAATGGCGGTTACAACGTTTTTGAAATACAGAGAAATTAAAATTACAAACAAAGCACGACCCCATTATTCTTCGGTATTGACTTTAAATTTGGAACTTTAAAAATGTAACAATATCCTGCACATTAAGAGGTTTGTTTTTTTAGTATCAAATACACATCGAAGACTATCCTTCATAAAGAAATAATTTTATGCCCATTATTAAAAATATATTAAACATGTAACTAAGTTCTAAAGATGATTAAGTGTGTTTTTACCAAAACAAAAATAACAAATAAACATATCTCAATTTAGCCACACAATTGGGTCGCATTTCCACAACCCAGCGAGAGATGGTATAACAGCATTGAAAAGTAGGCGTTTTATTTGAACTCGGACAATTTACCAACGGATCGGTCGCTCAGGGATTCCAATCGCTTCCGAGAGTGATTTTGGCTTTGAGTCGCGTAGTTTTTCAGGCGTTAGAAGAACGTCTGTTACGTGACGAGCCAGTCAAATGGATGAGATAATAAAGCGGTACGATTATTTTAGCCTTTTAGAGCCAAGCGGTGGATATTAGAGGTCGTAGGTGGGACGATCTATCTTGCCACGGATACCGGAGTTTGTGACGTAAACATTTATATTTTTATAGAATTATAATAATTAACTTATGAATTAGAAGTACTGCTGATGACGGCATTTTTTGTTTTCTAAATATTAATTTGTTTCTGTTTACTGTAGACTTTGACCTTAAGTTATAGTAATTACACTTTTTTAAACTTTGTTCTTTTTACTAATTTAATGTATTTGAGTCAATATTGTTTTATATCAGTACAACTAGATGGCGCTGTACGAATTCATACATTATTCTACTACAGGTTTTTAAGATGTTTTTGTTACACTTTATAGATATGTGTATTATTTTTTATGCGCTTGGATGAATATGCTGTTGTAACCTCATATCTGTATTTTCATTCAATTAGTACGAAACTCTCCTGATCTTCAGAATCTCAATTGTTCATAATGAATTGACTATGTTTCTAGACATATATTATTTTTCTATATAAAATAGTGGATAGAAAAATATAAACAATATGTAGAAATATTGCGTTAGGCACAGTAATAATAGGCAACAAACTTTCATATATACATAAATGAAAACATAACATGAATATATGCACTTCTAGTGACAGCATGATAGAAAGACAGAGGACATTCCCATAAACATAAATGACTAACTGAATCACTCAACTTCGTTTGCTTAAAATAAGACAGGGAGAAGAAATATTTTTTCTATAAACTCCGCTTCTATTCAACACTAAAATAATTTCTGATTGTTTTATAAAATATACTACTTCTTAATTATTTTAATCATTTTAATAAAATAAAAGAAATCTAATATCAACGAGAGAAAGTAATGAATGAAGTAAATATTAAATATAATATAATTCTATTAAATATATAGCTATATTATATAAGTAGTTTATTTTAAATCGTATCAAAGACTCTAAACATCTAACTACTTATTTATTTATGAAGGACAAGAGTAATTTTGCGGTTCTAATAAGCATTAAATGACTAATGAAATGTTGCTAAAATATTTCAGAATATTTCATATTTGAAAACTTCAACAAAATCTAATTATTTTCGTTTGACAATCTGACAAGCTTTTACCGTAGTCTTAATTAATTTTGTGAAGGTTTTATTAATAAAATAGGTACCTATTTTCAACTTCAAGTAGTGTCGTTTTAGACATTTTGGTTAAAGGAACTGAAAATAGATATTTCTAATCTATCACTAATACATTATATAAAAAATAATATATAAATAAATAAGTCGTAGGTACTTATTTATTATATTAATTATTTAAAGAGCGAGATGCATGTTTCATGCTCGTTCATGCTTATTAAGAGACAGTTTTCCGAATGAGCGGTAAATTAAAAAAATAAGTAACGACTATTAAGATGTGCTTCAATGTAAGTTTGTTTGAATATATAATTTTTTCTGATCTATTCTGTTTTAGTTTTCCTTTTCTTTATGTAAAGAAATGATAAACAAGCTGACAGCACATCTAAATCCCGTTGCCACTGAAGATTAAGATATCTGCTTCTACATCTCCTGAGTTTACTCTTTGCTGATTTTTATTATATAATTGCAATGGCAAACAAGGCTGACAGCTCACTTGACAGTAAGCGATAACCGTCACCGACATGCATAAACAGCACTACGGATATTACTTTATCATATAATACCCCAGATACGCGTCGAGTGTTGCTATTCCATAGTACTTAGATTCTACAAACGAAATACAACTTACAAAGGAAGTATCCCTACACGCTAGAACCTAAGTGGTCACGGACAGTGCAGTTTCAGAGGCGCTCCCTCCCGCCGAGGCTTTCTCACGAGACTACAGAATGAAGTGTTTCAAGATGGGTATATATTAATATTTTTTAAGGGTCGACAACGCGCATGTGACACCCCTGGTGTATCAGGCGTCCATAGGCTACAGTAACCATTTACCATTAAATGGGCCGTACCCTTGTTTGCCACCAAAGGTACGGTTTCGTAGTATAAAAAAGAAGCTGCTCCGCTGAAATAGGTGAAACAGAGAAACTCATGGACATATCCCTATATAAAGTCTAACTTGGTATGTTTTTAAATGGAATTTGTCCTAACCAAGCACAAATAATAGGTATTCCTACACTAATGCGTGCATCCCACTAAGTGAATAATTGGCAGTTAGCGGTGCAGTTCTCGCATTCGGGGCGTAGGTTGTGGTTGCAACAAACTCACCGTAGGAAATACCATACCAAAGGTAATAAAACCATTATTTTTTATAATAATAATAGAATAAAACAACTATTATTCATATCAATTTTTATAGAAATTAAAACATTAATATATTTTTTTATTTATTTAATTCTAGAATGAGTTAGAAAAGTGTCGAAACTTCTAAGACTCTTTTTCTCTTTTAAGATTTATTTAACGCTGTATGTACGTGATATATATACCATACTAGCTGTACCCGCAGTTTTATCCATGATAAATATTATTGTGCTATATTATTGTAAAGTTTCATTAAAATCTAATCAGTAGTTTCACGTGAAAGAGTAAAAAGTCAATCCACACTAACAAGCTTCCGCTTTTATAACATTAGTAAAGACTAAAATATACTAATATATATATATATATATATATATACATATTGTTTTTGTAGTCCCCAGTACGACGGAAATATGTCTTAAAATATAAGCCAAAGTACTATATTGTTTAGTTATTGTCAAAAATATTATAATCTAAAATTAAGATTTTATTAACAAAAGTAACCGTTGAAATAAGGAGGCTTTTAGTTGAATAAATAAAGCTATACAATATACATTTAAGATTTGTATACCGACCGAATCACCATCCAGTGATTTGGTAGTAGAATCAAGCGTATGTCCCTAAGATGACTTCAACATAAAGAGTAAAAGTGTAAATTATAATAGTAAAAAAAGCGATATGAAATATGTATATAACTTAATATTTAATTTAATGAACTAGTTTTAGTTGTCATATTTATTGGTAGATACGTCTAAGTAACTCCGTGTTTCTAACGTTCAGACTTCCTTCTGCACGTCACACATTTGTTCTGAAGTTTTGTAAAATAGCACCTGACT
The DNA here is from genome assembly GCF_030625045.1 of Achroia grisella. Classification (NCBI taxonomy): domain Eukaryota; kingdom Metazoa; phylum Arthropoda; class Insecta; order Lepidoptera; family Pyralidae; genus Achroia; species Achroia grisella. The sequence continues at coordinate 2,037,063 of NW_026712999.1, forward strand.
TTATTAACTATAAGTTGGTAGTCGAATATACGTATTTTATCCGCTTGTTGTGTGTACGTGTGCCTAATATAACAGGAAAGTTTATCGTATATTATAATTGTCGCAACTATATCTTCAAAATACATTAAAAAACAGTCTGTATATATATAATTACCATATAATTAACGGATTTATGTATCTTTAAAAACGTAATTTAATTATTAAATACTTATAATTAATTATCTATTTTATATTTTTATTGAGAACTAAGTAATAAATATATTACTTAGTTTGTATTTTTATCCATTATATAAATGTTAGTAATGCAAAAAAACAGATCTTGTGGACATGTATGACTGCACAAGAAATAGTGAATGCAAGAAGCGTTCTAGTTTTTCCCGCTCAAAATGAAAAGTCTTAAATAATATAAATTACCTGGAGAGCCGTTTAACATATATAACATAATGTATATTATAATTATTTCAATTTCGCACTCGGGTTTTTGACTTCACTTCAATAGATGCGAAATTAAACTGAAAAAAAAAAGTAGAGATGAGACGAAATCAAATTCAATCTATTACAAAACAACCAGCATATAACACTGGGTACTTTTTGCACTTCGTAGTGAAATAAAAAAGGAAATGTAAGTAATTCGAATTAAGAATACTGAGACCCTTGCCTCCATGTTCACCAGAGTGGTGGACAGACATTACTAGAATGGTACAGAGTACAATGTTTCGTACAAATTTTAGTATTAGATCAGTGTTAGTACATTAACCGATGATATTACATTTAAATAATTCCATAATAATACTATAAACATGACCTTACGGTTGTCGATATGTTTATCTGTTATCTTTTATGACTCAGTTGCTGAAAAGATTAATATTAATAATAAAAACTATTTGTTGTGCATAAAAAAAAGAACAAATAATTACAAAAAAGAAAGAAAGAAATATATGCTAACAAAAGGCCTTATCGCTTAAAGCGATCAAAGATTATAATTAAATGAGTCGTAAAAGTAAATCGTACTATCACGAGGACTGACACAAGCTATTTATTTTCTTTGAAAAAGCAAAGTATGTCGCAGGAAAATCTAGGAACAGCTATGATGCTATCATAAGGCAATTACATCGTGCCGTACAACGATGTGAACGATGTATAATGCTTAACTCATATTAATTAGTGGCGGCGAAGCTCTGACTGCGCTTATAATCCGCAACGTTAGCATTTGTGTTGGGTCGGTCTACATGGATATATGTATAGTGTAGGTTAGAGCCACTACACAATCTATACCTCTATTACTCTCTAAATTATTGGAAGATAAACCTACATGCATATTTGAATACCAGATTGAGTAGCCACATATAGATAGACTCACAACTACGTTTACGCAACTAGATTCGAATTATGGGGAAATGGTATTGTTAGTCATGTGGACTGATGCCCCATTGCTAGCAATGTACTATGGGTTCGCCTGGTAACTATTGATTTGTTTCTGGTGAATCAGAATGGACTAACTGATCTGACCTCATGTTCAACTTATCATCTTCCACTGGACCCCATCGGCGTAAACCTTTAGCGCACGCAATTGCACCATTCCATAATCATCAGTGGTCATGGTCTAACCCCCAAGATCTATATTAATAAATTTATGTATTGTATATACACATATAGTTTTGTTATTATTACAATTTAGTTACAAGATAATACCAAAATTACTAATAAATAATTATTATATACAATACCAATTATCACTCGACTTACTACTAACTAATAGATTTAAAAAAAAAACTAATAGATAGCCAATGTTCATTTTCATAATACAATCTATCGTTACCTCAAATATCATTAAGATTCGTTCAACAGTTTAGTTGTGAAACGGTATAAATCAGATAAACTTCAAGATTTATAACATTAGTTTGGATGCTTGATATATTATAAATATAGCATCTAAAATTTTCAAAATGCAAAGTACTTAATTGACCGGAAGACTGTACTTAGCAACGGGCATTAAACATTTAATTAGCTACCTAGTACTGAAATTGTTTTACAACTTAAATTACATTTTATCCGTTATAACAAACAATAAGCAAGGACTTTCAAACAATATATTGTTAAACTTATACATCGTTTCCGCATACTCTAAATACAGTTACCTAAACATTGTAGAATATTCTGGAATTACATGTTTCTATATTAATTTTTCAAGACTCATATGAGCTTTCACGTACTACAATAATCTGTTTGATTATCTTTTCATAACTAAACTGCTGAACGGATCTTAATAACATTTAACATGAAAATTATACCTCTAAAACAGACATAAAAAATCTAAAAGGTGATAGGGTGTACAAAAGGTGAAATATCATGGATAACAACTAGTTAGTATTTATATTGCGCTCTATAATCTACTAAATAATAATATATGTTTAGTATATAATTCATTAATGAAATATTGATGACATACTGCCGAATAATAGCATAAGGGCACTACGATACAACGATAATAATGATAATGTAACGTGCACACTTCTTCAGAGACACAGAGAATCGTTTATTTACTCCTTGCCTTTCAGTGTCTAAATAGAAATAGAAATAATCTTTATTCAAATAAACTCATTACAAGCACTTTTGAATAGTCATATTTTGATTCTACCACTCATTCGGAATGCAGATTCATCACAAGAAGAATGAGCAAGAAACTTGTGTGTTGCTCTTTTTGATAGATGTTTTTTTTATATAAATAATTACAGTGTAACAAGTAAGAGGCATGCGACAATCAACATAGAAATCGCTACGCACTCATTATTAGTGTAATCAGATAATATTGTCAGTGCTATGTATTTAAAATTTTTCTACAAAAACATTATTATCGTTAACGAATTCTTCAATTTTATAGTAAGCTTTTTTGCAAAGGAAGTGTTTTATTCGACATTTAAATCTTTTTTCTGGCAGATTTATAACAGACTCTGGTATTTTATTGTAAAACCTTACGCAATTGCCATAAAACGAATTACTAACTTTAGCCAAACGACATTTAGGTAAAATCAGTTTGTTATTGTTACGTAAGCTTTTATTAGTGCAATCACTAACTCTTTTGAAACTGTCTATATTCTTCCTGGCATACATGATGTTTTCATAAATATATTGAGAAGCAACGGTGAGGATATTTGATTCCTTAAAGCACTCTCGCAAAGACTCCCTGGAACCCATGCTATAAATGGAGCGAATGGCCCTCTTTTGTAAAATAAATATTGTATTTATATCAGCTGCTTTGCCCCATAACAAAATACCATACGACATAATGCTATGGAAATAGCTAAAGTACACAAGTTTAGCCGTTGCCACGTCTGTTAATTGTCTAATTCTTCTTACCGCATAAGCGGCAGAACTAAGTCTAAAGAAAACATATTATCATATTGTTCACTTAAGTGCCAGTAATAATTAGTGTATGTTCTTTTTTAAATTCAAAAATAGAATGCTCATAATTCCAAGTGAAACTTATCAAAAGGAATGGAAGATGAGAATAAATGAATACCGGTTAGACGGCCGGATTCTTTGAAGTGAAATGAATTTTCTTGAGCACACTTCAGTTGCATGCATAGCAGCTAGGGTAGATAAATATTGGCCTGTGCTAAGGATAGTCTCATTAATATTATACATGTATAGGTCATGACCATCACGAAGGTCACTCAAGGTCATTCACGAAAGTCGTCACCTATACTTGTATAAGATATATGTTATTATAATTTGACATTCTTTAAAATTTAGGTATATACAATCACTCATTACATCTACCTCAATTTGACATTTAATATACAATTCAATACATTTCTTCAATATATTTCTTGTCCACTACGATTAAATACCGGGCCTATTGCCTCGACAAAAATAATCTAGCTCGATTGTGTCAGATTAATTTAATGTATTTTTTATAAGAATTTAAGTACTTAACATAATTTCTGAAGTGCCAGCAACGTACGTGATACTCCTGTTTCAAGCGACGGTAACTATTTACTATCACATGGGCAGTCTGCTTGTTTGTCACTATTGTGGTATAAAAATCTATGACGATGACTTTTTATTTTAATTCGTCCAGTAAAATTTATATATCTGGAGTCTACCAACTAGTCGCCTAGTCTCACACGAAAGGTAACGTGTCATATGTATATTTAATATAGGTATATGAATTGAATATATTTTACATAATGATGGTTACACTATCGTCATAAATAATAACAAAAGTATGAAGATTTTCATTCTAATACAGAATATTGCATTTCCGTAAACAATACGGCGAGGAATAAGTTACACAAGAATATTCTCCATACATAAACGAGTAATAACAATTCATAAAAATCCGGTTCAATGTATATCGTGCGTTTCATTATGAGGCATATTTAATAATACCATACACAATTTATACAGCGCCATCTAGTCCCAAGTTAAGCAGAGCTTGTATTATTGGTACTAGCACAGATAACATAATATGTACTAGATAACTGATATAAGCACATAGATAAAAAGTATATTTATTTGTTATACAGGGTAATTCATATATTCAATACTAATTTTGTATGTCTTTATTTCTGTATAAAGTTAATTGTAAAGCTTGGTTTTTTGATGCAAAAGGTCGATTTCGAATTTAGTCTACCTAGACATACATATTTTAATAGGTTTCTGGATAGTTTAAAAACACAATTGTACTCGATCGCTTTGCTTTTCCGGGTAGGACAATGTCTGTCGTGTTTGCAATTGCTTTATGAGTTTATAATATTATTTACTGAAAATTTCTCATTTATAGAATGCATCCACCATCAGAACTGGTTCTACTCCTAACTGTGGCTCTAGTATACAGCTGCAATGCTCATGCACGCACCTTTACTCGTTGCCAACTCTCCAGGGAACTCCTTCGGTACAATTTCCCCAGAAGTCTAATACCTAACTGTAAGTAAATTATACTACTATTTTTTTATATAGTTAAAATAGCAAACAAACAAGCTGACAGTTCCATCTAGTGGTAAGTCAGTACAGGAACGACGGATATTACATCCTCGTTATATGCATGGTATACATATATTTACTTCATGTGTTACCATTCCAGAAAAGAGAGTAATCACGCCTCCAGACCTCCTACAGGAACAACGGATATCTCGTCTTCATCTGATGTGTAATGTTAACCTCAATGTTAAAATCAGGAAAAGAAGAAATAATTTTTTCGTACCCTGTAATTTTACTACCATATCTCATCATTCCGACACACAGCTTATAAAGCAAGCAGCTTGGTGACTGAAATACGTGAGACAAGGGCATCCACATAGACGACTGTACATAGTCAATCATGGCAATAAAATGATGAATAATAAAAATATGTATGTATGTATGTATACGTAATACGTAGGTTCTATGTTAGAATTTGATTCAAACTAATTTCAGACGTAAATTTCTTTTTCTATACATATAAATAAAATTGGAGTGTCTGTGTGTAATATTGAAATAATCGTTTTTTGCTACTTGCATATGAATATACGGCACATACACCAAAATAACATTTTTTACAATTTTTGTCTGTCTGTCTATCTGTCGGTTTCTTCCGGCTAATCTCTGAAATGGCTGGACCGATTTTGACGGGACTTTTTTGACTGACTACCAAGTCAGTTGATGTAATAAGAAGTAATTTAGGCTACTTTTATTTTAGAAAAAAATCCACGCGCACGAAGTCGCAAGTACAGCTAGTTTTTAATAAAATACATTACTCGCTAATAATGTAATGCACTATTATATAAGTAAAGTCACTTTTTTAATCGGTTAAGTATTTTATACTTATAATTTAACATTAATAAAACAAATCTTAAATATAAAAATCATTAACTACTCAAATTACTAAACCTATGGAAACAATGTCGCGGGAATCAACTAGTAACTAATACATTAACGTTGCATCGGCGTAGTCAGTGAAGCAAGAAGATTTCATTTCCCTGCGGGTTTTCGTAGCTTGAATAATATAGACATTATAAGCACTCTCAAGTGCTATATTAATTAACATACAGCCATGTAATGGTTCTGTATATATATGTCGCTTAGGTTCTCTTTTCAACCGATTTCAAGAGGACGTAGTTTTACAGCAAACGGTAATCTATACGTTTGAAAGTTATTTTCCAATCAATATCATCATAGTCCATGTAATCCATATTGTTAATTAGAATTGAACAAATTATTTATTTTTAAATACTATAAACCGTTATACCTAACTGAAAGCAACTAATTGTAATAGTCGCTTCCGGTCTCAGTATGCTTAGATTTTTTTAAGATACTTTCTCATAAAGTGGATATAATTTCACCGCTTTAAGATATATAAAGCAGTTCATAAAATACGGGAGCATTTATAAACACAATAGTGAAGTTATATTCCATAACTATTTGTTATTTGTTTTATTAAGTTACGAACTGAATGCCGTGCGGCTCCAGCTAGTAGGCAGCGTGCTTATTTAAAAAAGTAAAACGGCAGAAAGGCAACAGTGTACATCACAGTTTTATGGTTTATTTAAAATCATGTGTGTCATAACCATCATAACGCACTTATATTGCAATGTGCTATTAAACTACGCAATGGATTTTAATGCAATTTCCACCATTAGATAGAGTGATTCAAGAGCAAGCATGTACACATTCAAAGCGAGCGGACTGTCAGTTATTAGTAAATCCAATACCGAATAAGCAACAAGCAAATCCACTATTTTTAATATAGATTGTGTAATGTGTCATGTCACGCAGTTTATACTTATACTCATTCATGAGCTTTTAAATAAAGTTTCAATCTTAATTAGTTTTCTAACATTCATTTGTAACGTACAATACCAATTCATTATCGATTAATGACCATAACATAATGAAGTATATTTAATTGCTGACGTCGACATATTTAAATGTCGATCCGTTGGGGTTTCTAGAATAGAGCGGCGTGGATCGAATTGAGATTTGAATAGGGTTCTAAATTGTATTGATGACAGGCCTTTAGGCACAACTACACTGCACAAATTCAAAACGTCACGCTACTTTAATCAATATACTGCTTATCAATTTAATATCTGAAATCTGTACATTAAGGTAGAAAAGTAATCTTCAATTTCACATAGATATTTCTTATTATTATGTAAATAATATTTTATTAATTTACTACATATATACCAATACTACACTCAATTTAATTTCCGTGGTATTTGAAATAATATTTTTTTTATTAAGTAGTTTACGGCCCTGCAAATTCCCTTACAGCCAAACAATTACATTATTATAAACTCATAATAATAAATACATTAATAATTACATTATACCTACACATACAAGTTAGGTATTAATTACTAGGTACTACTAGAGCATTCTTATAGTATTAAAGATAAAGTCATATAGAACATATATAAATTTAGTTTCATTGTTTTGATTGAATTCAGGGTTGCCAACCTTTAAACTTGTTAGCTCTTTATACCAGCTCAAATAATTTTGGATATTAGTTATAAAGCCGCCTTATTGTAGTTATATAAATGTATTTATAAATGTTTCGGTGTAATTTTTCTCTTTTTTGTATGATGCAAAGTTTATGCTATGTACATACAAAAATAGAAACACATGTTCAAATTTGTTAAGCTAGTATATATATGTAAATGTAGTATCGTGGTAACAACATATATGTATATATATACTATATATAATACGATACTTCATTTGCTGTCCTGACTGTACATCCTCATAAGATGGCACAATGTACATCAAACGCAACAAGGCGACTGACACAGACACGCCTACCTCATGTCTCGGAGATACACTTGCGATATTCCTCCCCTGTATACTGTGATACAGTTATCTATTGCGACTATCAAAGGCCTGCATTAACCATGTCTGTCAATGTACGCAGTCCAATATATATACTATACATAATATGCATTACTTTTTATTATTTTTTATTTCATATTGTTCCTGAAGTTAATAGGAAATAAGAACATGCAGTTTGCGGGTTTAATGTCCAATTATATTTCAGATTGGTATCTTTCAAAGAACTGTGAAAATATGTGTATTAAAATAATGGTAATAAACTATATTTCTGAAACATTGAAGATGAATAACGTAATATTATTAAAAAAAAAAGTGAATGGTTAAAGTATAAAGAATTTTATAATCTGAAGTTGTTTCTTGAAAGTAATAAGATTCTAATTAGTTGTATATACTACAACCATTCATAAAAACTAAAACCTCTAATTTACAAATCCATATTATTCATTATAATGTTTTAACAGTTTCATTTAATTGTAGAATATAACACGAAAGAAAAGACAGAAAATTATAGAAAATTCAATAATAATATGAAAACTTTATTAGACGTTTGACGTTTTTGTGAAGAAGAGAATAATTGAGTCATTTTAAAATATAATGCCACTTTAGACATTACATCTAAATTGTTTTTTAATTATTTGTTGTTTCTTTGTAACATTTAAAATGGTTATATGCACAATTTTTATCTACTCGACACTTCCAGTGCCACACTATATTCGGTTGACTGGAAGAGATCTCTTTTAGAGATAAGCCCTCATTAATATTATATAACTAACTTAAATAATGTATTCAAAGTGCAAAAAAGAATGTATAAAATTTCATAAACGATTAGTGAAAGGTAAAAAGTTACGATTTAGTCGAAGTTGTATTAATTTGAATTAATTCAGATTAAAACACGACCTCGCCTTATACAGTGTCAATTAGAAGCGGCTCTAACAATTTTAAACTTAAATGAAAGGGGATCTGAAAATGTTTTGTCATCTGAGCGATGTCCCTTTTTATGCAAATAGGAGATTCTCCCAGTGAAGTTCACCGTGAATTCAGGGTTGCCAACCTTTATACTTGTTTCCTTGTATAAAGGATCTTAAATAAACCTTGGACAGTAGTTCTCCCACCTCCTGTGTCATAGAATAAATATATGTAGTAGTAGTTATTCCATATTATTACAGTTTAGGTTCTTAATTATAAAGACAAATATCTATATTAGATACACGAAACCTACAACTTGATAAAAAAATATATTTATATTTTCTATGTAGATACATTGTAACCATACATTTTTACTTAATTTGGGATAACGTAAGTGATCTTAGATTCATCCAGCTAGTGAAAGTTTATAATCATATTTTTCCAAAGGTCGAAAGTACGAAGTATGTGTACGAAGATAGTGATGTCACCTCGTACAGAAGATTAAGAATCTCGTACCTGTACAAGGATTCTCAAACAGTTGGCAACCCTGACGTGAATGCTTATTAAGGTCGCGGCAAGCAATTCATTTGCTTTTCGTCGGTTTCCGCGGCTCCTTAATGTTATTATTTGAATTAAGAATTTCAAATGGACGAATTTAATTTCGTAAAACAACTGGCCAGTTATACAGCTACTTTTTAAAACAACCGCGCGTTTCAACAGATTCCGGTGGATTTGCATTTTGACAAACAGTAAATAACAAAATTAAAATATGGTTACGTATTTTTTGCTCATGATTTTAGCATGTTTTAACGCGTTACCTCAAAAACGGTACAGATTGTACGTGACTTTTATTTTAAGAAAATAATAATGTTTAATCCACAACCTATTTCATTATTATTATTATTATTCCCTTATTCCAGTAACTAAATTAATTTCGTATCAGATACAATCAATTTAAATTTGGAATATTATTTCTGTATTTATATTTAGTCCTTGGCATAGAATGTTATTTTATAAATACCCATAAAATAAAAAAGTAGTTAAATATCTTTGTGTTCCCAAAAATAAAATAATTATTTGCAAAATTGTGTATTTCGTGACCAGATGAATGAATCGAATTTTAAAATGATTAGCAAAACAAAGAATTTTACATCAATTCCTTATTTTTCTCACCGTTTCATCGTCCCCTTATTAGAATATAAGATTTTCTACTGCTTTAACACCAACTATCTAAAAAGCCATTTCTACCTAAGTATATCAATCATTTATTTTACAGCCAATTAGCTTGATATGCTAACGATATTCCTATTTCAAAGTTGAGATATCTCAATCAAATGTGGCTTGAATATGTGTAAATATTTCATTTATATAATGTGGGCAAATATAAATAACCTGTGGCTACTTGTGTATAAGAATAATAAAATATGGGGTTGGCTTGATGAACAATAAAGCCAGTTTTCACTTACAGCTGATAATATTATTTATCAGACCCCGATAATTATTGGCGACGTAGGTGGTCTAGCGATTTAGCACACCACTTTACTTCCGATGCTCGCGGGTTCGATTCCTCACACGGCACCAACATGCGTATGATTGTTTGTATCGATATGTGTTTTCTATGTATGTTTTGTATGTATTTACAAAAAAATAGTATTTATGTATTTGTATTACTTGTCTAATATCCATAACATGGTCTGCCTAGCTTGGGGCTAGATGGCGCTCTGTGAATTGTCCACGGATACAATGTTATATACGTATTGGTTATTGTTCGAGTGTATGCAGTCAGTGAAAAAACTGTTAAAACTATTAAATATATATTTACATGTTGAATATAAATATATATGTTTTAGTTTTCTAGTTATATAATTACTATAGTCAATAATTATATTCCAGGGGTGTGCCTTATTGAGCATTCGAGCGGCAGGACAACAGAAAAACTCACCAACCACAATAACTCGTATACCAGTTACGGACTTTTTCAGGTACCTATGTTTTTTTTAATTTTTATTGATAACTAACAAGCCGCACAAAACCTTAATACATACATTACATACAAAATACATAATTACATAACACATTACATTGTTCTCTATTAAATATGATGCTATCTATACATATAAATAAAATTGGAGTGTCTGTTTGTAATATCGAAATAACCGATTTTTACTACCTGCATATGAACATAATTACGGTACATACACCAAAATAACATTTTTTATAATGTTTGTCTATCTGTATGTATGTTTGTTCCGGCTAATCTCTGAAATGGTTGTTGCGATTTTAACCGGACTTTTTTTGGCAGGTAGCTTATGTACTAAGGAGTAACTTAAACTACTTTTATTATAGAAAAATAAAGTTAAATTCGACGCGGACTAAGTCGCGGGTACGGCTAGTATTTAATATAAAATAAATATAACACAATATATAATAGTATAATACGTCACAAGTCGCTGTGTATGAATAATTCACTTAACCGCCTAATGACAATTATATTACTACGGTAATGAGAATTAATCCAACATTAGAACTTACCCGCCTAATTTTATTATTTATTTACCAACAGAGAATGAACAGGCGACTAGAAAAGTCACTTAATTTTAGAAGATTTTATTTTACTTTACTTTTTTGAGATATATAGAAAACAAATTTGATAAAAATGTTTTAATATAATCTACTCTTTATAACGTATTTCATATTTAGTGTTGTGATTATTTTTATCAAGGAGGATTTTGTACAATGTCTATATACGTGATATGCGTATCTTACCATCCGTATATCACATCCGTTCATATAAGCAATAGCTGTCAAATGCCATCTGGAGAGCCGATTTTTTGCAATTCCACATAATTAAATCTTTAAGCCAGCTTTCACAAAGAGTAGATAGAGACTATTGTGTGCTAAAGGTTTGTATCCTTACATATAAGTCTTTTTTTATTCATAGTCAACATATCTAACCTATTAACATTGGTTATAGATACTACTCTAAAAGACAATGCAGAATATTTCTGATCATATGAGTCAATAACTTCTCTACTAATATCACTGGAAAATATTGACATTAGGTTCTTTAATTTTTATTAACCATATTAATATTACAAATTCTATAATGTATCTTTTGGTTTATTACCACTTAGCGATTAAATTGTTGAACGGATTTCAATGAATTTAGACAACGAGGGAGAGATTAGATTATATCCCAAGGAATTATATAAACTATATGTATAATGTCAAAGAAACAGACAAATTTACGGGTGCAAGTATGAAATATTACTACGCTCACTGAAACAGAACTACATTATAATTTTCCCTACAATTATGATATTCTAGAATGTTCGGAGCACCCCTGAGACTTAATTACGCCTCAATTGGAAGACGACACTTTAACCTGATACCATTTGATGTTAACAAAGCCTTTAAAATATTACACACTAGCACGCGCCCTAACTTCTAACGGGAGTAATTATTGTAGACTTTTTCATATGGCATATAAAATATATACACGAAACAGCGTGAAATAAATGTCCTCGCGGGATTGTAACAGAATTATTACGTAAATGCATTTACATTGAATTTACGCGCTCTGTGAATTTTCACACAGATATGTGTAACGAATTAATTTTGCATTTCAATTAGTTCCCGTGAAATATTTGCATGATTCAAACTAATCACTCAGTTGGGACGCACGCACTCTAACTAATGATAAACTTGCTGAATTAGAATGATATCATTTGTCGTCATTCATCTAGGTAAATCTGCCATGGACCGCGTTTGGCCGGAGGCTACGTCATTTAAACGTGTAATGTATCCACTATGCTATTTTGAACACAATTTTATTGTCAGGTTTGTATGATATATGTACACACTATTGTCCGATAAAGATTATTATTAATGAATGTATAATATTTATGTACTTATACTAATTAACCTATGTAACATTTATGTACCTAAGCAATATGCGTGTAATAAATGAAAAGCTAAAATTTAAGGAGTTCATTTGACTACTTTTAATTTTAAAAAGATTTTTACTTCCAAATTCAAATTATGTTAGCCATTATTTACCTGGTAATAGGTAAATAGTGATTGAAAATCTATTAGGTTTATTTCTACTAACTACAAAGGGCTAACTGAGCTGAGGTCATTCTCGTCTTATCTTCTACTGATGCTCGACCATACATAATGCAACATTATAAACAGAATGAATACGAATCCTCCTGGAATTATTCAGTAGCCATATACATATTATTATTAATGAATATATAATATTTATGTACTTATATTAATTAACGTATGTAACATTTATGTACCTATGCAATATGCATGTTTTAATAAATGAAATGCTAAAATTTAAGGAGTTCATTTGACTACTTTTAATTTTAAAAAGATTTTTACTTCCAAATTCAAATTATGTTAGCCATTATTTACCTGGTAATGGGTAAATAGTGATTGAAAATCTATTAGGTTTATTTCTACTAACTACAAAAGGCTAACTGAGCTGATTTCATTCTCGTCTTATCATCTTCCACTGATGCTCGACCATACATAATGCAACATTATAGACAGAATGAATACGAATCCACCTGGAATTATTCAGTAGCCATATACGTAGCTTCAAAACAATGGAATAGTACAAATAATGTATTATTGGACTCGAGCTTCGACCACGTTAGTGTAATAAAATAGATATTACAATCAGAAAATCTACCACATACTGCTGAGTATAGTCGGAAAAAAAATTCATATCACAATTTAGTGATTATTTGTTCAGTAATGACACAGTCTCATCTATTTGATCTGCCAAGCATCTTGTTTTGTAAGCTGTATTTCATATAACGTGTAAATTAGTCTATAAAATTATAAAAAGATATAACATCTTAGTCGTCTGGAATAGCATGAGTGGTATCACGGGCATCACATGATAACATGATGTGATCCATGTATTACATAGACTAACCTTATCTTACCATTAGGTGGGCCATCAGATTGTTTGTAGTACATAAAAAAATTACGCAATATACCTAGTGCTTAGCTATACAGTGATGATGATCGACAGGTGGAGTTAAGAAGAGACATTAATTTACCGACGTATCTATTAATAGGTAGAAATATTATTTTTAATTACTAAGGTTTCTTAAGAACTATTATATTTTAATTTTAGTATTAAGAGAAACTACGCTCACTGAAGGTATATATATATATATATATATATATATATTTCAATTGACAATAAAAAAGGAACAAAAAAAATTTAAATATTTAAAATGTATTTATAAAAAAATATAATAAAGGTCGTGCAACAATTATAATTTTCACAAGTGTTGAGAATTAAAATTAAAATTACCAAGGCCATTGGCACTAAAGTATTAATTACACAATAATGGTATATAATTTTAAATACAGAAAGAATATATAATAGCAAAGCTAATAATGTATGTTTATTAAACATAACATTTGAAATAAATAATCTGTGTGACATGTTTCTTCATAAATCTGAAATTGTAAGTTAAGTTTTGGGTTAAAATGAAATGAAAATAATATTTATCTCACATTGATATTAAAATGAAACGGTTTTATAACTCTTACACGTGCCTATCTTAATAAACAAAATATGTTATGAATAAGAAATACAATCACGCGAAATTTGACGCGTTAGATCCAGATTTTTCGTGTTTAATATTATTCTTCAAATTACTCGTATGTGGTAACGTCACTCAAAGTCAGTAGATATTTATGCATAGATAAATAATGTATTTTTCTGCGGTATAGTGTCAGGAGTAATCTTTACAGTAAATATAATATTCTATTCACAGAAAATGATAGTGATATAATACTATTAATTCGCTAATTTATACACTGTCTAAATATACGTTACGTATGTAAAAAATAAAAACAATGTGATTATTAAATGCATCGGAATAAGATAGAAGTTTTGTATGTTTATATTTGGTATTATTTTAGAGCAACAAATTCAAAACAAAATAAATTGTATTTAGTACTAGTCATCCACTGAATATCTCTGATATCAGAACTAAAGCTAAAGAGAAAAAGAGAGGGCTCTGTAGTAAGTAACTATCCTACAAATATTTTTTGGAAGTTCAAGTACTTAATTTGTTAACATACATATAACAAATAAATATTATTATTAAATAGCTTGGCACTAACTTAGCATATCTTTTTTTACTCAGAGTATAATAGAACTTTCTTTATTAAAATAAACTTACATTTACTTACTTTTCTCATAATCTCACACTTATTTTTTTTTAATCTACCACTCATTCGGAAAGCTGTCTCATCACAAGAAGAACGAACAAAAAAGAAGTATTATTATTTAAAGTCTTGGGGCTATAACTGTGAGGCAGTTCATGAACACAGGATGTGTCGATCGCAGTTCTCCATTATCGCTTCATCAAACTGATCACGCGCTGTATCTGCTAACTCTACACAGCGGATGAAGCATATTACGTTCAGATTTGCCCGTGTTAATTTAGATGGAAGTGGGGCAATGCACCGACAGATGCGATGGAGCCAACTGTGCTTGTGTATGGTCTGCATTATCTACTAAACTGACTGCATTGATAACAATGAATCAGGGTTCGTTATTTAGTTGTTTATATATCCTTTGCGCACCAAATTGTATACAGGATGGACTTCATTTCTGATGGCTTTCGATACCAGTCAACCGTCGCGCTTATAAGAGATAATAAGGCTTCACAATTAAAATATTACTGTAAACCTATTTTCTATACACTTTAAAAAATCTTAATATGATCGTATTTTTCATATTGAAACCTCGCAACATCGATCTGGCAATTTTTAAACAATAATTTTCAGTATTTCTAAAGCAGTCGACAGAACTAAATAGAAATGAACTAAATTTAATATAATATAGTATTACATTTTCATTTTTTTTTAATTGAATGGTTTTTATGTGTTGTAATATTGTATTTCTATACTTGACATTAAAAATTTTTGTGTACTGATAATGATAAATATTATAATTAAAAAAACACTTCAACAGAAATTATTATCATTATTAAGACATTCTTACACATTAGTATAAGACCATCACTATTAAATGGTATAGTTAAAAAAATCTTCACGTATTTCGCCATATACAATGAATTCAAGAATTAATTATTTTTCGTAATTTATTAGCCTTAACCCCACGATAATACACCAATAATTATACTAGTAATTTAACAATTATAACAATAAATAGGTACAAGAATATCATCACCCATTTGTATTAACTCTGCATCTATATATCTGTCTGCTCTTAAAGATTACCTGAAACAAAATCATTTAATATTATTAGAAATAAATACTTATAACGCTATCCATATTTAATATTAGAAATGCTAGTCTGCCCATTCGTCTATCTGGTTGTTTCTTGTTACTTTTTTTTTATTTTAAAATTATATGATATATACAGTTTACAAAACAGCAGACCTACATCTTCCAACTAAACGGCTGAACAGTCCTTAAAAAAAATTTTAATTTCAATTTTCATTGTATTCCGAAGACGAACGTTACATGTCAAGAAATATTGTAAAAGGTGAAACGGGGATCTATATTTTTATAGATGACATTGCGGGTAGGAACTAGTATTTCATATTTGATGAGAACGCTTGTGTAATTTAGAAGGAGTACGATTATTTTAACGTAAAGATCCCATTCCTTCCTATGGGACCAAGCAAACACGAGATATATAAATAAACAGCATTCGAGCGGTCCATTATGTGTTATCGTGATGAATCTTTTAGAGGAAGCAATTCAGTAGAAACGGGAAAAATTAAAATGCCCTCGCCTAGAGAAAGATCTCTATAGAAAATTTTGGTAAAAATATGATTTGCTCTAAAGATTAGATTTAAGATAATACATGGACTGCTATGACGGATATATTATATAACTAAATAAATAACATCAAACCACAGTTTCAGTCCTATAAAATTCTGGCTATTACTCTCGAATTCGTCTGCTCTTTTAGATTAAAGATATCTATGGAAACGCATCGTGATATAAATTATCTTCGTAACAAATTTCAATATAATCCATTCAGCCGTTTAGACATAGAGTAATAATCAAACAAATGCACTTTCTAATGTATAATATTACTACTAATATAAAATAATACCTACGTATGGATTAGCTCTTTGGCTTTTACCACGGATGCAAAGTGTATGTAACGGAGTTGTATATAATAACTTTATGTATCATATCTACATATAAACCTTTTGGAAGAAAAATCTCAAAATTATAGTAAAATCAAAATTCAAGTATCAAAATTCGTGTGTGCGTTTAGATAGATAAGCAGGCACACAGACTAATACCGGTTTTTTTTTCATAGCTTTTAAACATACTATCACAGATAACATAATACTATATAATTAGGATATTTACCACGTTAATATTATTTCAGAAGTTCATAAATCACGATAAATGTCCCAAAAAAGTTTAAAACAATATTTGTAAATATCACATCGAGTAAATAATTTTATACAATTTATTTCTAGCCATTTGTAGTACCTAGTTTTATTAGCTCTACTGAGTACCAAACGGTCATACAATGTAACGTAGCATGAACATTTCCCAGAAGAAATAACAATCTAAATAATTTTCAGATTACCGTGCTTGCTTTCCAGCAGATTGCAAATGTAATCGCAATAGAATTACTAAGTACTTTCGATACGCGGCAAATGAATTCCTTTACCTACTTATGTATTTAACAGCATCTCCTACGTTTTATTCGATTTATATACAACTTGACTTTTTTTATGTCAATTCATTAAAAAATAAGTTGACTATCCACCTGATGGTAAGTGGTAACTATCGCTTATATACATGAACACCACTGCGGACTGTGATATAACACTAATGCGTTGGCATTTAGAAGGACTACGATGTAATGACAATGATCCTGTAATTTTACTTCATATTGTACGCTTCAACCTAAACAGCATATAAAGTAGGCTTATAGGTGACTGAAATAGGTAGATGGGATTGAGACCTCACGCAGACGACTTTTAATAAAGATTGCTAGGTGAGGAGAAGGTAAATCAGATGTATATAAAATCTAGTATTTAAAAATCTACTTTATATAAACCATAATATAATTCACATCTATTCATAATGAGATTAACATGTCTTTCACGCTAAGGACGCCAAGTTAGCGAACTTGCCATACTATAATATATAAATGTTTTTAATCACCTATAAAGTTAAGCTAAAAGTCCACTCTACTAATCCACCCCCGCAACAGATCATTTTCCTACCGCAAACACCACCTGGAGTTCATCAGAGCGACACAGCCTTAAGATTAGCAATCTCAGGGGGAAAGTATTAGCTCACAAGACGTTATTTACCGACCGCCGGCTGATTTCAATCGGGACTTCGATTTGCAGAGAGACGAACGTGTCTTATAGTGATGTACTTAATGTGGATATCGATAAAGTGTTAAAAATTGAATATAATGAATATTTATGTCATAATTATTCCCTATTGGTGTTGTGTAAGTGATGTTATGCGTATGTCAGCCTCTGTTTTTACAACTTTTAAAATGGATATTTAAATATGTTTTATGATATTCATAGATGAGATAGTGCTACAGATATTGATAGAAGAAGAAATTAGATATAAGAATGAAATCTAATAAATTCACAAATTAAATAAAAGTAAACTTACATTTTCGCGCATTATATATTATATATAGTAAAAAGGGTTCAATCATTAGTATGGACATTAGATATCTTTTATATCAATAATACACAGTAATTAAATAAATTAAATTTATATTAAATTCCCATTGATCGATATCGATAATTAATAAATACATCAATACATCCCTAACCTCTGTAGTAGTCACTCAACTATAGATGCGAATAGACTCGAATCGATCCCACAGCGACCTCAGAAGACTCAGTAACGAGGCTCCCGCTGGTGACAATGCAAATCCCACCCCCACATGTTAGCTCGCGGAGCTGTTGAACAGGGCATTAATGACGTCATAGTGTAATTTGTGCCAGCGCATTGCTACAGTTTAGTCAGCAATAATTATGCATTATACCTTGCACTTTAATATACATTTCTTATGACTTTATGTTCATAACCATAAAGTTGACAATTTGACTGCACTTTTTCCATGTTGTACCTGTGATATGTTATAGATTTCAGCAAAGTACACGTTGTAAAAAGTCGTTTGCGTGAGTACCACTGTGTATCTATTTCAGCCGTCAATCAGCTTGCTCTGTAAGCTGTGTTTCTATTGAAGGGTGAGATAAGACAGTGAAACTACGAGACATAACATCGAAACCTCTAAAATAGCCGAAGTCATCTCATTCTCCTCTTTTCTTCAAATTTGCCTTCTATAATCATTTCTATAAGTTCACGGAAAAAAAATTGTTACTCTTGATACGGTATGAAAAATTTTCATTTGTATTAAAAATCCATATAAATCAATGAAATATATAAACATTAAGACATCTGTTTACGTCTGCAGTACGTTCAGTAATTAACTTTTTTACAATTTTTCTTACATTGTAATTTGGTTCATAACATAGAAATAATAAAGGAAATATTTGGTCTCATTTCATCATTAGTACACCCGTACGAAGCCGAGACGTAGTACGAAATACAACTCTAATTTATTTTGAACACATAGGTACCCATAATTCAATGACGTTCTAATTTCAAACTCACTATTTTGCCTTCCATCATTGTACTCAAACGAACGCCGTCTTCGTTCAGTGACGTATCGAATTGCAATCTCAAATCGAGTATTCAGATTGTCGTCAGACTCGACAATTCAATAGGGTTGCCAACAGCCAACCATCCAGCCATACTAGTAATCACATACGAGTATGAGATTATTTGTATTCCATACGAGGTACAAAGATTAGAAGAGAGAATTTTCATTTATTAAAATACATTCGAAGCTTATATACCTTTGTAATTTTGTGTACGTACATTATGTTAAATATTGACAATCGTTAATATGTATAGATGAAAACATAATAATATAAATACATAATAGACATACAAAATTTTTCCTTGTAAATAGCAGCCCTAAATTTCACCGACAGAATCCGTTGTCGCACCTCCAGAACAAGACGTTAATTCGACACTCATTGTGATCGATTCACTCAGGTGACGGCCTGAATTATTTATACACTATGGATATAAATTAAAATAAAGTGAATATTATAGAGATTGAAATAAGATTAAAAATTGAATAAATTGTCCTAAGTAGTGTTAAAATACAACACAATTTAAATTCGTTAAAGTTTTATTTTGTAATCTTAAATATGAAAGTATATTTGTGCTCTTACATAATTAAATTTTATCTTATTCTTTACTAATAATAAAATCATAAGATGGTGGTCATGAGAAAACTGTCAATTTGTTTGTCTATTGTCTATATCTGTGTACAGCTTTCATGTAAAAGTAACTGGAGGAAATATAATTATTTTCACAGAATATGTTGTTAAATGTTAACATATAGGCTAAAGAAATCTTAGAATAAAACCCCTTAATGTGGTGTGATCCGATACAATCGTGACGAAAACGCAAGTCATTCTTTTAAAATAAATGATAAGTGTATCCATAGGACAAAGCTAGTCATGATGACTGAGGTGTGACATCAGGAATTCCAAAGAGATAGGTATCATTAACTTCATCATCATATTTAATATGAATATTTTATTAGATTGAACTTTGTTGATGGCATCTGGTCGATTGAAGTTAATACTGTTATTTATATATAATGATAGTTTCCTTATATTATTGCGTTCTGTTTATTTTTTCTTCTGTGAGGGAATATTTTACATAATTTTATTAGCTTTAAAGAAACCCCGCTCCCAACACAAACTTGACAATATGAAAATAATTGACAACAAAAACCATCATTATTCAAAAATGTTGAAGGGTAAAAAAAATAATCACCCGCCCAGCTCCATGTCGATACGATGTCATCTACATATCGTGTTACATTTAAAACCGTCAACACATTCAGTTCGACAGAGTCGATCTCAATTCGCGGAATTAGGACAATATATCAAAGTAAATAGACCCGCATTCCGAAAGGGATCGGCTCGTTTGTTTTCAACTTTTAAAAATAAATGGACGCTTGTGAATCTCTGTATCGAATAAAACACAATTTTACTACAAATGGCGCCACGTTACATTTTTTAATAACTGTCTTAATTAGTACCCATTGTACACATATATAAGCACCAGACAAATAATTATGAATATAATGAATGATCTGTATAAGCTAAACAGTCATCAAGCAGCTTGCTTGTAAGCTGTTTCGGTTGTAGAGTGCTATTAGGCAGTGAAATAACAGCATGATAGGTATAACATTTTAGTTTTTTACAATGTCAAAGCAAGAATTTATAAAAAATATCTACAGAGGGAGCTCCCTTTCATTTAATTCCGCTTAAAAACTGCTTGCTTTGTAAGCTGTATTACAGTTGAAGGGTCAAAGAAGACTGTGAAATTATAGAATACGAGACATGATATCTTAGTCCTCTAGTCTTAGGAGAATAGCAACGCATGAGTGCTATCACGATAATAACGTGATGTGTGTAAATGAGGATCATGTACATAGGTGGCGGTTATAGCTTACCATAAAATAGGCTAACAGCTTGTTTCACGTTATTTTTTTTTATAAAAATGTTTAAGCACTTTTTATTACATAAACGCACCAAGTAATATGTCAATACTCGATATATGAACGTTTTCATTGTAATCCGATGACGCGGTGCACAATCAAACCCCAAAAAATTCTCCCTCATTAAATTTCGCGGCCTGATATTAATCGCTTAACCGCAATATGATGCTATTATTTTACATTTCCACGCTTTTGAGGGATAAAGCAGATAATGATATTTGTGGGCTTCCGCGTACTCCCATTTTGATGTGATCTTGTTACAATTTGCTATAATATTATATATTACCAATATGTTCACGATTTTTAGACTAGATTGGGTATTCAGAGATATAATATTATTAACAAACTTGTCCAAAACTTGGTGAACGCACATATAACTTGACTGCACACTTTTCGCTAGGTATATTTGAATCCAATTATAGCGCAATCACAAAGATTAATTTGGTTTCTTATCGGAATTTGACTGACTTTTCCATCTGGTGATGGAAAAGTCAGTAAAAAATATTTGATAGATTACTTATCTCTGTAATACTGCGTAATACGGTACATATATATATACCGCTACTCAACCACTTTCCATTAGGTGGGCCGTTAGTTCCTTTGCAACTCAAGTTATATAAAAAAGCTATGTTAGTAAATTGATATTATTTGTCTCAGTGGTCGGCGGTTTAGCACGGTTTAATTATGGTCGGGGGTTCGATTATCCGAATGATTCATAAATTCAAGCAATAGCATATAATCAAAGCAATAAGCATGATTATAGTGTATTGATCTGGGTGTTTTCTATGTATATTATGTATGTATTTACAAAAAAAGTAGTAAACAAAACAAGTATCAGTTGTTGAATACCTCTGCTTAGCTTGGAACTGGATGGCCCTGGGTGAATTATTCAGGATTATTATTATTATTAATCGATATCCGAATAATTTCACTTTTATCTCAATCCCTGGAAGAGGAATAGAAAAATAAATATTGTTGAATAGAGAGATATGAAAACTAGACAGATCATTAGTAAACAGTTCGGGGTCTTGACCACAATAAATGTGGTTAGTTCCGAGTCTGAAAATGACAGACCTAATAATAATGTTGCGACAATATTAATCTACTGAAGTTTTAGTTTATAACCGCATCTAGTTGTACGTCTCGTTTGAATCCTAATATAAACATATTTTATATGTAATTTAAACAGAATAAATAAATTTATTACAACAATCAACACGACACAAC
The DNA here is from genome assembly GCF_030625045.1 of Achroia grisella. NCBI lineage: Eukaryota > Metazoa > Arthropoda > Insecta > Lepidoptera > Pyralidae > Achroia > Achroia grisella. The sequence goes on from NW_026712999.1 coordinate 2,059,672, forward strand.
AATAACAACGCGCACAGTAATGAAATAAATAAATTTCCAGGATAACAAACATAAATATAATTTATAATGCATAAGATATCTACTACTTTGCAACATCACCTGAAATGGCGTCTTTGACATTCTCAAGATTATGCCCTGATCATATAATGATTTTCCACCACAATAATAATTTTCGGCGAAATAAAAATAATAATATGTAAAGTATTTTAGTCTGGCTCTTCTGACGATAAGTGGTAGCCGTCGACTGTAGACATAAACCTTCTTAAAAGACCGGCACCTTACCTGCAACTCCCTATTATTCCGGGTGACTGTAAATGACGATTATCAGTTAACATTAGTTGTACCTCAAGCAGGTCTGCCCCTATTATAATGTTATAAAAAAAATTAACAGCACCACAGATATCACGTCAACATGTGACTATCACTCATATATTGCCATTCGAAAGGATTAAGATGGCATTTTAATAGACATTTCATTTGTACCTATATATATAGTACTTAAGTCAAAATCATTTATTGATATAGAAATTTGATTGCAACAATGCATTAGTTAAAACATTTTTATACTATTTAGATATTAGCCAACATATAATGCTATGCTAGCTCTTCTACTGAAGCAGTTATCGACTAACTGCGTATAAGAGCTAGCACGAGACTCTATTAGTTAATTGTTACAGTCATAGAGGCGAACGATAGTATTTAGTACATACAGACTAAAACGATTATATAGTATCAATATTAAAGTAAGTTAAAGGTGAAATAAATATCGATACGGACTTCTACGCAAGGGACGCAAAATGTAAATTGCAATGTCCGCTCCCGGGTGCCTGGTATTCGTATTTTGTCAGCAAACACGTTTTTAATTAATACGGTTATTTATTTCCGCAACGCCGTGACGCCATAATACTATTCATCAGTTACGATTCACTTATTCGTGGCAATAAGGTTCAATATCGTCGATCAGGTCTACTATACACTGCTATCTAAGTAAACTTTGTTAAAAATCGTCGGCGTCCTCACCCGCTCCTAGTTCAACTTGACTGGTAAACTTACCGTCCACCATCTCATCCATTTTCCTGTAAATTTACAGGACACGGCACAATATCGTAGTCCTCCTGAATGGCAAGGCATGAGTGCTATCACAGACCTCACACAATAACATGACGTTCATAGTGCTGTTCATGTATATAGGCGAGGATTACCACATACGTTGGCCGCCAGCTTGTTTGCCAATCCAATTAGGTATATGAAAAAATGACTAAGTATCCTGAAAATCCTAAGGGAAGCCACTTAATCCCTATTATTGACAATTCTCTCATCCTGCTTACGGCGTATTATCTGAAAATGTTTCAGTTTTATTATATAAAGGTCTCTCTTTAGTATAGATAATAAATGATAGCAGCTGATGATGATTAATAATCTTTGGGGGAAATTAATTAATTATACACATAAATCAATTTAATAAATTTTATCAATAATTTCTTTGCAATTTAAATTAATATAATATTGTACATAAAACGGTTATTGTAATAGTAATTTGGGGATAAAATCATGACGATGTTAATATTAAGGTACGGTTTAATTATCATATCTATAGAGAAAATTACCTGTTAACCCGTCTATTCTCTTCCCTCAGGATTTTCAGGATACCCTTGTTAGTGAGTGGCTGTGTCGTAAAAGGATGTTTTATCAAAAATTTCAAGTTTATATTCCCAACAGTGTAACCTGTGCCTAGATCAAGTAGGCATTCGGGGATTTCTGTCACTTACGAATGTTATGAATATTGTACCTTGCGTACATATTTTTAGGTAGTACATATGTCCAATTAAATTTAAAATTTTATTCGCTATATCTAGCGCTATAAAAGAAACCTATATGTACCAGCGACCAACCAAATTTAACACGGATGCAATTATTGTAAAGTTTTTACATATACTCTTTATATCTCTATTATATTATCTTTGTTATTGAATATACTATTTTTTAAAACAAATTACATCTGAACACTAATTTAGTAACGATTTTGTCACAATGTAATGTCTTGTCTCAATTGTAACATACTTAAAATCTACAATTTTGCAATAATAAAATGATTTTTATGTAATTATTACATATTATAAGAGTTTTTAAAATGATTCGAATATATTTGAGTACAATACAATTCAAACCAATAATTCTGCAGCTACGATTACTTCATTAGTGTAGTTTTTAATACAAAAAAATTACATTAATTTTCAATAGAGAAATATATTTATACTAACGTTTCCCTTATACAACTTATAGGCAATAGAAAAAAATGATGTGTCCACTATATAATGTTAATTTAGTTAAACAATGTCGTAAAAGTAAATTAATCTTTTTCTAATAGTAAGACGTCTTTATTTACAGATCCACAATAAGGAATGGTGCAAAAAAGGTCGGAAAGGAGGGCACTGCAGCATGAAATGCGAAGGTACTCACTGCTAACACAATTAGCACCTCTGACTCCGTTCCCCACCTGTTCTCGCTAAATACGAGATTTGCGCTTTTCATTACTTTAATCTGTGTTCCTAAGTTATTTATCACTACTAAGTAAATTGCTACTTCAATTAATTACGGCAATCTCAAGATTTGCCTACCTATTCGTTTCGAAATGTTTCTTCTGCTTTCGGAACTTTAAAAATAAGGTATATATTTGTATATTCATAACAAATACACATTACTAATAAAACTCTATAATATATTTTTTTCCAACAAATAAGGAAGAACCTGATTAGAAAATGGTGGTGACTAAAAATACATTTATTGTATGCAGCAGAGTAACTTTTTTATAGCATTTATAGAAGCAACAGCATAGGAGCCTACATCTCACCTGATGGTAAGTGATTACCAACTGACATAAACAATGGAACACCTGAGGACTGTTAACGTAACTGTATATTAGAAATAGAAATATACTTACTTCCAATTCCTTGGTACACGTGTTTGTCACCTAATACCTTATAAACGGTTGGACCGATTTGAATGAAATTTCGTGTGCACGTTTCAATTGGAACCTGGATGATTTGAAAGTACTATTGGATGTAGTTTTCGGTAAGAACGACAACTGCCTTGGCCATTATTTATATAAAAATTTCGCGTCACAATGTTTGTCTGTATTAATTTCCAACACCATTTTTCATGTATTTAATTAAGTCCAAATTAAAATAAGATACTTTTTATTAACAACAACACTAGTACTACTGAGCCACCTCTACACTTGGCTCAGCTATAGACTCCTATAATAACCTACCATTACTAAAAAATACATTTTGCTTTCAGATCTTTTAAATGTAGATCTAGCAGATGATGTGAGATGTGCTAAACGCATCTACGATAGAGTGGGCTTCAAGGCTTGGCCAGTTTCCTTCTCCTATTGCAAAGAGAAGAGCCTACCGGATTTATCAAGATGCTAATATTAAATAAATCATTGCCTGCATTAGTAGTAGCTTTTATAACTATTTAGAATAGATAATTTTCTTCGTATAGGTTTTATTTTCGTAGTTTTATGTGCATTATGTCTTAAGAACCTGGCTTTATTAAATAAATATCTATGTGCATTTAGTCAACATATTTCATATCTTAATTGATGCTAATATTTAAATAAATTATAAATATAACATACATATACAGATGGATCTACTTATACACTTGAATATGGTATAATGATATGAAACGATAAATGTATTACACCACAATATTAATTGTATAGACACACTATGTTTGTGTAACAGTAGTAATTTTTTATATTCTTTAATGATTTTCACTGAGATAGTCTTTATAAAAGTCCGCATGGGTAACTTGGTCTTATCCATAATAATTCAGTCGCCAAACAGCTTTATGAGCTGTTTCAGTTGTATGATGAGTTTAGCCAGAGAATATACAGGATAAGCATGACATAGTGCTGTTTATGTATAAAGCAATAAAAATAATATGATGGTATGATTTTGCTCAAAATGTCTAAGATAATATGTAACTAACCCTATTGATGGATGTGAGAGTAAGTACGATTTCTATTTTGTTATTTTTTTCTCGACCTTTTGGCTAAGATAAAAGTTTAGTTAATCAGATTTAGCTTTAATACCATCAAACCCATTAAGAACTAACTAGAACTGTTTTCATGTCAGGTAGAACAACGTTTACCATTACATGCTACTACTGACAAAACTATCACTAACACAGTTTCCTGTATTTTCCAAAGGTCTCAGAGAAATCGAACAAAATACTACTTTTGAAGTGATCTACATATTCTGTATATCATCTTCTCTTGGATGATAAATAAATGAAACTATATTTTTTTATCTAAAATGTCCAATTAACTTCATCCAACACTTCCATAGTTTTACAATTTTATCGAGTCCTCTTAAGTATTCATTGTGTAATTTGAGTATACAAGAGAATTCTACTAATTAGTCGAACATCCTCTGTTACACTTATTTATAAAAGAAACGCTACAAAAACAATAATTAGCGAAATACTGACTGTAGACTATCGCAAACCTAAACCTCATTCTTTTTTGGTTAAATATATTTCAATCGTATCTGAAGTTAATTCCAGTTAAGTAACAATTTTTATACAAGTTGATTGGGAACATTTGTTCCTTTACTCTGTATAATATACCAGCCATAATACGTTTACACACTTACATACACTATAGTACGTTTAGTTAATTATACCTAAGAATAATTAATTCAAAGAATCTATTCCTATCGTATGATATATTCGATAAGTTGAAGAAATTTAGGTTACTTGGCAATATTTTAACTATCTTTTATGGATAATATAGAATATATCAAACGATAGGAATGGATTCTTTTAATTAATTATATTTTATTTGAACAAAGTTCAACAAGTAGTTCTACGCAACACATCTCGGCTTTCTGAACAAGAAAAATGTAACTTTTTATTTAAAAGTTACATTCAGGCTGGCAATACGATTAAACGATTAAAAAAATATTTACTTTGGAGTTTAAGAAATATTTGCAATCAATGTCAATATATCATACTTTTTCATTAAAATTATTTCTAGATTTAGTCACGTACACTGCCATAATTAAGCTAAAAGATTTTTTATGTTAGATTATATGTATTTTGATAGGAATTATTTGTAATATTTAAGCTTAGGTAATATAAGTATGTAGATTAAATAACTAAGAAAATAAACTACCTGTATTTTATTTGCTGTATTTTTAATATAGCTGATCCAAAGTGTAAGTTAATAAACATGCTGATATTACAAAATGTATAAACTAATTAAATAAAAGAGATCATTCACCTCTTTCCAGTTTAGTAAGCCATTTAACGCCTGAAAGACTAATTCTAGCGAGTTAACCTGGCTATACAAGTTGCTATATCTAAACGTGCAGGCGCTCCATACACAAACGCTCAATTCTCTGAAAGCTTGCACTTTAATATAATAAAAGCAAAAAAGCATGATATAATAATATTACAAATTCCTGTTGCATTCAATATAAAACATATCTATTATTTAATATCATGTATGGATAAAAATGTAATAATACCTAATTTCACAAATACTATACCCCTAATTTACTTACAGTTTATTTCTTAAGACTTGCATGTATAATATTATTCAATTTTGATACAACATTTTGCTCTTGTCTTTTTCTTTAAATTGGAAAGTAAGAAATACTGAAGATAGCTTATATGGGTGATTGAAGCTTATAAGATAGGCATGATAAAATAATGTATTTAGATTTAGATATTACTTTAATAAACTAATAAATACTCATAGATATATATAGTAGATTTTTTATACACAAATTATCAAAGTTATTGTATTTTTAACAGTTCTTGTAATTCTCTCGATTTGTAATCATTTATAACTTCATTAGAGGTTTACCGTTTTTATGAACATGAATGAGTATTTAAGGTAATTTTAATTACTTTTTAATTGTCATCAAAATATTTCAAAAGTGTTCTACGTACCAAATTTGAGAGCATACCTAACAAACAATATTCCACGTTATACGAGGAGAGTATAGAATATCTACTAGTGTGGAAATTAATTTTTAAATCGAAATGCTGTAGACTGGAAAACTTAAATCCGTCGTCGAAAATAACCACAGATTTCAGTGCGAACTAAAACTACGTCTTACCTCGTCTCGTTACAAATTTCAAAGCCCCGGATATTGTATACAGAACGTATGTTTATTTTCAGTTTTATTAGGGTTCTTTTTCAGCTGCGAAACTAAAATACCTTTTCTGTATTAGTAGATAGTTATTTCAAAAAGAGTTAATGTTAAATATGAAGTATTTTAGTTGATCTATTTGTGTAGAATATAACAAAAGATCTACAAGAATTATATTGATATATATTCTTTTAAATAGAAAAAAACAAAAAGTAAAAATCTATACCTAATTACCGAATTACAGAAACAAATATATTTATATTTGCAATTGACTAAATTTTGATATGATCACAGAATTTTATAGCCATATAAATGAAGGTTTAAAAGAAATTAATAAGTAATATTATCTATCTAACAATCAATACCTAAAATGAACTTAAAAAAAATAATATCATGAATTAATACAAATATTCTGAACAGACAGCTCAAATTTTATGACTTAATAAATACTACATGTATAAAACATATCAACCAAATACAAAACAGAATATATATACAGTATAAAATTAAATTGAATTGAACCCACAACCAAATCACACTATAAATCGCTCACAAGTGCCGCCGAACTCATGCTACTGCTAAATAATAATATCACAGATAACAGAATATGCGTAATGTATATATTAATATTATGTTATCTGTGGTATATACGAAACAATTTTCTCCTTTAGTCTTACATTCTTTCATGATGGTATCACTGCATTCTCTTCATAATCTTCATTGATAGAGCTCGTCGATATTTGTTTCCATTTGGTACAATTTTTGTCTATATAAGAACATTATAAACTGGACTGCTGTTTAGTAGTAATATGAAATAATACAGAATAAATTAATGAAACAACGATATTATATTATAAATATCCAGTTTTGAGGGGAAAATACAATCGATGTCAATGTATGTCGATGTGACCTTACCAAGCCGGATTTGGACTATGTACAGTCATCTGCTAAAATTATGAACGTATATCGACTTCATTATAAGAAATTATATATTTTTTGTATTTATATATACATAAAATTTGTAATATTTGTATTTATATATATATAACCCTACCTATTGTAGATATTATAATCAATTACAGTCACCTACTTTACATATTTATAGGTAATTATGTTTATAGACAATGCATAAACTTTATTTACTTACTTTGACGGCCTCAATGTCGCGGGTTCGATTCCTCGCACGGCACAAACTTTTCTATTCGTGAGTATGATTGTTTGTATTGGTCTGGGCGTTTTCTATATATGTATTTACGAAAAAAAATCTATGTATTTGTATCAGTTATCTAATATTATGTTATCTATGCTAGTACATAACACAAGCTTTAGCTAGCTTAACTTGGGTCTAGATGACGCTGTGTGAATTGTCCTGAAATTATTATTATTACTTCTTAATATTTCATCTTTTGTCGAACTATTGAGGTATTTCGATATTAATTTATGTAACTATGTAGTACCAAATATGTATTAAAACTTGGAATTGCTCAAGTGTCCAAAATCTCACCGATTCCAACCCTAGTGACGCTTTTTAACAAGATTTTTTAAGGTCTCATACGCTTTTTTTATACATATATGGAGTGTTCTTAATATTATAATAAGCATTTCAGTCTATTTTAAAATTTTGCAATATATGACCTACCTACCTACAGGAAATGACTGCATCGCATTGTATTTTGTTTAATGAATCAAACCTATTTAGTATAATGGTTTCGTTTCAAGAAACATCCGCTTTTATGTTACAAATTGAATATAAATATTATTATCTTCCCACACAGGCGTGACCTTTAACATAGATTTATTAACACACAATATTCATTCACTGTACCGTAGGAAAACGTCGTCAACATCCAATCGGAAACGTCAATTTTAAATAGGCGATTACGATAAGCACCAAAAACTGTTTAAACTAAAATTATCTCTATGTCTCTGTGATAAGATACACAAAGAAATAATGTTTCTCTTTCTCTATATTTGTAAATAATAACCAGTGTTCATAGGCACCTTCAAATTTGGTATTTGGTCGACGATTCTCAACTTATTGCACGAAATAAGGGGTCAAAAATAATTGGTGGTTTGTCCGAGAATAAAAACGAAACAATGCTGGCGTAATGTCATCGGGGCAGGATTCCCACGTTTGTCGCCAGGTCGATGACATGTGCTGATCGATTGGAAGTCTTTTTTGCCATCGATTCCTGACATACCATCTCTCGGTGAGATGCTGCTGCGCTAACAAGATTAATTTTGTTTGAAGGTTTCATACCTTCAAAGATTCAAGCCTCATATGGGCAAAATAATCCCTGAGCAGATAAGTGCCAATAATGAAACATGTTAGAAAATAAAAATATTCTCAGGATTGTAATCCCAAATGAGGTGGTCAGTCACATTCTGAACAGTTGCATTCAGTATAGGTATTTAAACGCAAAAGGCTAGGAAGAGGAGACTCTTGCGACGATCCTAATAATATCACGGGCATATATTTATTATAGGTACATGTTTTTTGTGAGTGAACAACACTGGTGACCAGTGTTGTTCATGTATACAGAGGACGAAGAATGACCTTAAGCTAAGTTTCAGCTGACCCGACAGAACGTCTTGTCTTCCGCGAATTGTCACCAAATGCGCGAAATGTCAAAAACACGTCATTACTACTGAGCAAGACTATAAGTTTTCTAAAAGTGACACAATATTCTGTGCAATTCTATGAATTTTTCAAACCGAGAGAACCTTCTACTAAGTCTGCGAAAACAAAAAAAGGTGCATAATGTGTGTATATAGATTAGTACTATATATTCATCTTGTTGGCCGTTTTGTAAATACAGTTATAACCTATTTTTCTATTACAATAAAATTTTAAAGGTTACACTGTAATAAAAGAAGCCATAAATAAAATAAAGAAAAAAATTAAGTCGTTGTCATGGGACTCACTAAATCACACCCACGCGATGTCGTTACAAACTCTTTTTCTAAATCTTACGAAAACATTTTATACCTAATATAACTTAATAATATAATTATATACAATACTCACTTGCAATATCCCGCAGCGTTGCCTGCGTGAATTCATGCAAAACATATCCTAAATAACTTATTTGTGTGCCGGATTTTATTTGAATTTGTCTTGCTGTTTAAACGTAATATAATAACAAAAACAATACTAATTCAATGTAATAAAAAATTAAAAAAGAGTACCAATTATAAAATACCGAAATATTTGTGAAATTCAGCAATAGAATTATTACATAACTTATTACGAATTAAAATATAAACTATTACAATTTTTTTCATAAGAGTCAACTAAGTACATATTTTACATCTTAAACATTAGTATGCAAAACTAATTCTGCATTTCAGAACTCTCGGGAAGGGAATTTGATATATTAAAATTATCATTTTTATAGATATATTCATATATATTATGCTATATCTACAAATAGCATAATATTTTTTATATTCTACTAGAAAATTATTCTTATAATATAAATGACATTATTAGTAATGACAAATATTCTGTTGTTATAAAACTGAATAAATCATGTTAATTTAATATTATAATCATAATCAGAATAATAAATGAATTGTAAATGAAGTCATTTATAAAAATATTGTATAACAAAACCATCTGTTTCATTCTATTTTTGAGGAGCGTCTTCATTTCTTACTAGATAACCCCGCCACATCGTACCTGTATTCGTAACTATATTGTTCATAATAAAACGAACGAATTTATTTATATAACTTAATTGTACAACTAAGAACCTAAAATTAAAAACCTTAAAAATATAATATAATAACTAAACTATATTATCAAAAGGAGTCACTTTAGGCAAAGTTCCGAAGATACTGGCAGCGTTCCCTCTTTGAATAGCTCGACTAATTCTTTGTCCTAGGTAACTGCCAGCTCTTCGGTCTTCTGTGATAACGACTAACCTTTTTGTTATTTCCTTGAAAAGTCTTATAACGCTAGGACCCCACGGACCAAGGGTCTCGACACCGAATGGGACTTATGAATATGACTTACATGTACTGTGTGTGCCCGACATTTAAATGTCTGCTGGGGAACAGACCGAGTCCTGATTTTTAGGACATTGTGACCTTAACAACTATTTTTTTTAACTTCTTCTTTTCTTATACTTTGATATGTGCGCTACCTTAAAGATCTTTTTCTTTAGACCGTTCCTCCTATTCCACGTGTTTATTAGTGATTAGTTAACATTTTATTGCATATACTGGTTTAACCAAAGCAATCCCGCGACGCATGAATTATTCTACCGTCGCTGGATCTATAGAAATAATCGTTATTCAAATAAACTTTTATTAATAGTCATTTTTTTATTCTATTATTCATTTTGGTAGCAGTCTCATCACAAAAAGAACGTGCAGAAAACACGCGTGATGCTCTTTTAAATAACTGATGATCAACATTTTTAAGATATCGTGAGAAAACAAACTGCCTAATAGTAAAATTCATAAATTAGATAAATAGACACTTTGGTAACAAAATAATTCAGTAATAGCTGTGGTAATAGTGATCAAAGCAGACCAGCACCTACAAAGTGCTACAGCGAAACGGGTGTGTCCGCCATATCATTGGGCTCTACCATATTTTAGGGAGCCTAATATCTCATATTAAAATAATATCCGCTTTTTATACGGTCAGCGCTCGACTATGGGACTTCTAAAATTGGAAAGTGGTGTCTGCGCCTACGCAGTGCGTGGGGCCGCCCGCTGGCACGGAACAATCACACAGAGGTTACTGCTAATGTCTTCCAGTTCAAAACGCTAAGATATTTGAATTTTAGGCTACTTTGATAAGCGAAGCAGATTCATTTATTACGTATTAGGTGTTACCCAGTCATTTACTGAACTATGACATTAGTATAGATTTTGCGATCTGACTAGACTTGAATCCGCATCAGTCAATTATGTGAATCAAGTGTCTCTTTCCGGTTGTATTACGGAAGGAATACTTAATGCTCGGCATTTTTTTCAACTTCTTTCAACACATATTGAAATATAATTATTTTAAATATGCCAAATATTGTTTGTTTTTATCCTGTTTTACTGTCTTGATTTAATTTTAAATAGAAACAAAATTATTGTGATTAACAAAAATTGTAAACAGAAAATAAACAGTATTTCCGGTCTCACCATATTACATTTTTAATTATCCCTATTGATTACTGTGGAAACCTCACTCACTCAAGCAATCACCATTTTTTTGTGTTTCTTATATTATTTGTCTCTGTAATCGTTTTCAATTACTGTAGATTTTAAAAGCGGCAAGAAGTAGTAAATACTACAATAATTTAAGATACCTTCGGTATTCTTTCTTCTTACTATAACATAAAAAATATATATTTCATCATAACATAACATAATAACCTCGTAGGTCTAGCGGTATAGCGCACCGTCTTACTTCCGATAAATGCGAGTTCGATTCTTCGCACAGTATAAACATTTGTATTAACGAGTATGTTTGTTTGTATTGGTCTGAGTATTTTGCATGTATTTATTTTAAAAAAGTATTTAAGTATTTGTATCAATTGCCAAGTACGCACAGCACAACACAAGCTTTAGTTTGAGTCTAGATGGCATGATTATTTATAGATTCGCCTACCTGTAAATATAACAGTCGTAATAAAAATCTATTGATGTGAAAGGTATACCAATAACAGAATAATTTATTAAAATATCTCAAAATATAAATCTCCACCTTGGAAGTCGTCGAATGTAGTTCAATTCTTTAAATGGTAAAGATTTTTGCATTAATTTCACGTAAAATAAACAAGTTTTACGTGGCTTGTAGGCTGTATGTACACTATGCGACTATTGGTATTCGGAAATATCTATCGCCTCCCTTTTAGTTACTTATAAAACTTAGAAAATCAACTCTAATAGCACAAAACTAGATAGATGTACTTACAATTATTAATAAACGAATTTTCTGTAATCTTTTAGAATGAAGGCAAAATAATTGTTATGAAAATGATAAAAAGTGTGTTCATTGCAGTCCATTATTCGATCTATAAGAATGGCATAATTAAGATTGAAATATATAAGACGCATTTCTTAAAGATAAACGAAGATATGAGAAGAAACTGGAAAACAGTATGTAAAACTCTCTATAATATATATAATATATTATTTTCTCGCATATTCGAATCCTATAAAGAATGTAACAGCGTCATTCCTATCAACAAAATTGACTATTATACGTATGACGTTTGTCATATTTAAACGCATTATCTTACCCTTTAGATTCTACACTGAACGAATCACCATGTCCACTGCTCTAACTTACGGCTATTATTGAGTTACCATGCTGTTATTTATATGAACAACGCAATGTTAAAAATAAATAGTATTCTTTTCAAATAAGGATCTACACGTTTTGTAATACTAATTCATTTTTAAATTCAAAGGGAGAATAGAATGACCACCAGCCTATACTATTGCAATTCTGTCAAAAACACTGATGCGTATTTGAAAAATTATTTAACTTATAAAAATATACCTTATTGTCATGTAAAATGAGTTTATTTTACTGAAAATTAGAGAGCAATACAGTAATCTAAGCCATACATTGCTAGTTGAGATCGCTAACTAGAAATCGCTAACTTAATATCTGTTAGTGTGTGAAACCTAAGAGACAGTTTTATTGTATTTCCATAGACGAAATCGTCTTGTAACAGCGGGAGCTCACACTATCTTTTTTTTTATTTAATTATTCCGACAAACTTTGGACATTGTAACATTAATATACATCTATATAGATAATTTTAGATTGTTTATCGGTTATATATTTTATGAGATGCTATAACATATTAGCTTCTCAGATTTTATGTATTAAAACATGAATAAAAGATAACAACTGCTGTTTTAAAAAAATACAGCCATATTTTTATAATACTTTCCATAAAGGTAGTATTTAGACTCAAATCCCTAGGATAAAATTATTCAAATTCATTTCTAAAATTTATGAATTTTATAATTTATGAAAATTCTTGATTCACAGGCTTAGATCAGTCAGTCAGTGAATTCATACCAACTATTTACCTACAACCTTCAATAACTCTTTCCAAATAAATATGTAATAATTATAAGGGCTCCGTTCCCTAGGGAGAGTGATTGTAAGTAATTAGGATTGGTCAATAAGGCCCTTGATAGCATTGTAATCCATGATTCATTCTTAATGAAATCACCACGAATAAGTGATTTCATGATCATCACTTTGTCCTTCATTAGTGGCAAACACAAGTATGCTACATTAATAAGAAGAAAAATATAAAATAATTACAAAATAAATATAAAATATACATAAATACTTTCTATTTAATACAAATCACCAAATAGACCGTCACCAATGAAGGATAGTTCTGAATTGAAACATGAAATAGACCTTTTATTCTTAACATTATTCAAGTTTTAATAATGATTCCAAATTTAATAATAATAAATACAGCATCTTACTTCGACAGATTGTAATATTGTAATGGTGAAAAATTTTTTAAATAAAGTAAAGTAGTTTTTGAGTTAATCGTTCCAAACATGTAAAAGTTGAAATCTTTCCTCTTTATGATATTAAAGTAGATTACAGTGGATTTTCGAACTCTTGAAGGTGAAGACATTAGATGAATTAGGAAGGTGGATGAAACAAGAAATGTGTATACGAATTGTTCCTATAGTATTTGGTTTTATCTGTCTACCCCGTAAGTGGTCAAGAGAAAGTGTATATTGATTAGGCAATATTAAAATTAATTAATTCGCTTAATTCGTATTATATTAATTAGTTAACTAATTAATTATTAACGTTTATCAAACAACTTTTTTCATTAAAAATGCAATTAAATTTTATGTAATGTATATGTCATAATATATGTGTATATATTTTCTAGATGGGGTCAAACAACGGCCTTGTCTATGAAACTTGTTTGTGAACAGAAAAGTACCGCAAATTCTGCTTTTTCGTCCTTGATTTAACATTAAACATGTTTTATGGTATTAGTTTCGTCTAACAAGTTGATACTGGAATAAACTTTATTATTTTTTTATGGTTGAATTTAAACAAGATATTCTAAATTCCTTTGTGTTAGTTGTTTTTTTATGTGTACATATTATATGTCTACGTTGTCAATATAGGAGATATTGACAACGTAGTAATGTTATATATCGGGTCGATCACCAACGAGATGGACTGACATAATAAGAACGGCTAGACAGCAGTCCGTGGTACAATGTTCTCGTGCAGCCAAAAACCGTACCAGGTGGAGACAAATTGTAAGGAGCTCTTTCGCCAAAGACCACAACGATACCATATCACAAAATATAGCATCATGAAAGCCACGACCACTCTGCCAAGAGTGAACGACTGAAGAAGAAGTAATGATATGATTAGTAATAATACGATTTCAACAAATTCAATCAATTCGATAATCAGATAAATCATCAGCCCACTGCAGTCCACTACTGGACATAGCCTCTCCTAAGGCACAGAATCAGATAAATGCACTAATTTAATCAACTAAAAATTAAATTTGTTATTTTTGTAACAGAAATGACAAACCTATGGACAGCCCGCCTATATACATGTACAAATAATTTATACTTTTAGCCGAAACACATATTGTCATACACACACGCATAGAAGTATAATCTTTGACAATAGAACCTTAATAAATTTCACACTTATAACTTAAATTAATGAAATTGGTTGAATTTCAACTATTAAGCGACCACTAGTTTTTATTAAGACAGAGATAAACAATTCAGAAAGAGGTTCCGACGCACACCACTTTGTAGAATCTCTACCTCGATTTAACAAACTTTGTATAATCTGTTTAGGAAACTTAACTAATTCTGTCACTATTACCTTGCTTTGCAAATTGTATACATACAGTAGTGTAATTACATGGTATGGGCGTGATAGATATCTTCTATTCTTTTACTTTCCTTATCTTTAATATCTCTTCTTTTATATCCCTATAGTTTTGGTTACCCTTTACTTTTCAAAATTTCAATTTGTGTCTATGCTTAAAATTCGATTGTTAGATCATAAAGTATTTATTCATATATACTTGTATGTATTATTTTGGAAGCAATTTATATATATTTTGCATTATATATTTTTATTATATTGTTGTTGTGGTTAAGTCGGCTGTATGGAGATTTTATTTATGTGCATTAAAGTAATATAATTAAGTATAAAGCATATTGATAGACTATATCCTATCTATATGCATACAGAACATGGGTGGTATCGCCACAATGTATTATTTTGTAAAGTTGACTATGCTAGTCATGTGTTTAGCGATATTCACCAGTCTCATCAACTCTGCCGTCAGGTTCTTTATCAATTACAATGAGATTTTAAAAAAACAACTAATATCATGCATTTTTATTATTATAATTTATTGTACACTGCGGTTTGCATTCAAACAGCATAAGTATTGTAACTAATGGTTTTAATTAACATAAATATTATGTTTTTATATCTAATGTTAATAGACATGATTGGTCACCAACCACAAATGGTCATGTTAGTTTTTACACGCAGCCTTGTCTGTATCTTCTATTAATTATCAGACAGGTGCTAATCAAGTTTTCTTTCTCCATACTAACTCCTGCATCTATGTATTTGATTACATATTTATCGTAGCGTAAAGTTTTTATTTCACAGACAAGCCGTCTTCAATCATGCAATAGTAAACCTGGGCTCATATTATCAGGTACAGTCTGGACGGCCCTTGAAGATTACGATTCAATAGGCATATTACCAAAGAGTGTGTAACAATCATTGCATCATCACGGGCTATCCTAATCTGATCGGAAATGTACAGGGACCCATGTAATAGAAAAGTAACGATATCCACACAGATGGCAAAGATACAAAAGAAATATCCACAGATTAACCCCTTCCTTTGGATTGTTCATTGAAAAAACTAAATTTAATATGACAAAATTACGTTTGCTTTGTAAAAGTAAATTATTACAATTACCTTTGCAAATGACTGAAATAAAAAACAACATTGTGGACCATAAACGTATCTCAAGAAAATATGTATCTAAAAAAATTCAAAACCTCTGGTTCGAAGTTGGATAGAAATAAAAACAAAAAAGAGAAACAATATGGTTATAATCGTATTCAAATGTCGATACATAAAGCTGTACTCGATTAACTTATTCCGATTAAGCAATTCAAAATAGAAACAACCCATCACATCTGTCGTTTGACGACAAAAAATTCACCGCATTCTGTGGCCGTAAAAAGTAGATTACAAACTCTGTTATGGAAATCCATGGCTGTTTATGCTGTTTCATTGATATTCGTGTGTTGCGTTGGTCGCCCATTCACATAGCGTTTGGCGTGGGCACAGACGCCCGCGGCGTATTGTTGGGCCGTGTGTGGGTGGCTTTATAATCGTCTAATGATTACCGAGTGACTGGGTGACATCTAAATTAACGGATACTTCAATATTGAGTTCCAAAATTTTCACAAGGAATGTCTGATTGAATTTGGTTTGTAACAAAGTTGTCGCTTACAGAAGTTCGTAAACCGCAAGTAGATATTGACTTACGGTATTGTTGCAAACAAGACATAGAGCAAGTTCAGTTTGTTAACTACAATATCTATGGCTCTTTATTGTTGTAACACTTATTAAGATAAATTAATAGAAGAAGCTAACAAAACAAGCATGTTTATGACGCCATTTTTATAATAATGGTGAATCGAAACGGATGCGTTCTGAATAAGGTAAAGGGCCATATTATGGAACATTGTACTAGTTTATGAAACAAGTGATAAAAATCTGAATTACAAATAATTTCTAACGTATTGAGTATTTATAATATTATCTTTATGATCTTTAATAACCTATTTATTGTTTAAATTAATTTATTTTGGTAAACACCTTAAAATGTATAGAAAAAAAAAATAGTGAAATGCACGTGTCAGGTTGCATGAAAAAAGACTGTCTTTTAGAGTTAGAGAATGACAGGTGTCATCACAATTGTTTTAACAATTTGAAATATTTGTCAATGATTCAAAAATACTTGAAACATGTTAATCAAAAGTTTGACTTATAATCTATTGATTGATATTGAATTTAAAGTACTTTAATAAGGTATTTATTTTTTATTTAGGTGTTTCATAATTGCCGCAAAAATTTCTAAACAGACCGTATTTATGGAACAGTATATTCAGTGTTCCACATCCCCCTCACATTCGATTTTCTAAGTTGTCCGTAATTATGAAACAGCAATAAATGGACAATATTTAGTTAATTTCGTGTTAATAATTGTTAATTAATTATAACAAAGCAATTTACGTTAGAACAGTTTATATTTATAAAAAATTGCATTTAGATAAGTACATAGATTGTAAATTTCCATGAAAATAAAAAACTAACCTCAAAAATGAATAAGCTGGATGATAAATATTGTTTTATGTTAATTAAAACATATACTTAAGTGGAAAACCTGCCTGAAAAAATTAATAACACTTTATTTTATTCAAAATTTTTACGAAGCACCTACATATCACATTTTTATAGATGTTTTTAAATTAATAATTTTTATAGGTAGATACATTTTTTTTATTGAATTTGATATCTTTATTCTATAGACTTGTTTTATATTGTTATTATTAATTTTGATTGTTTGGTATAATTTTTATAATTTGATATTGGTTGGTTTTCATGAAATAAATAAACTAACTGTCAAAGAAGTGACGTTGGTAAATTTTAATTTTTAGAGAAAGAACAGAACAGTAAGAAAATAATTTGATTAATAATCAAGTCGAATGATAAAACTAATGATTACATGACACTTAACAATGATTGTCATTCTTCTAATAAATATTCTCCTCTGATAAATACCAGTACCCAGTCTCAACAAAGCGGCCATTCCTGAGGTAATTACTGTATGAAATTATAGTATAAAATGAACCTTTAGATATGGTTACTGAAGCTCATTCTGGTATTAATGAAAGTAGTAATTTAAATTGACTAAATGTAACTAATATTTTGTTAATATAAATTTAATATTGTGCGTAATGTTGGTGATGAATTAATATTTGAGTTGAATTTGAAGTCAAGAAAAAATGGATTAAAGTTGAGTCATCAGGTAAACTCAAACTACCTTCTGCTGGCATATCTGATCAATGGATGCAATATGACTCAAAAAAAGAAACTGATCGTAAAACTAAAGAAGAAAAGCTACATAAAAGAAAACAATTATTAAATGAGAAAAAAGTGATAGCTGATGAACGGAAAAAGCTACTAGAGAACGCATTACTACAAAGGATCAAAGAAGAAATGAAATAGTTGAATTTTTGGTTTAATTTAATGTATATTTGGTTTTTATATCTTGTTTATTAATCCTAAGATTTGAAACTGTTCTTGTCATATTTACTTTGTAAGTGAATATTTATTTATTGCTTGTTTATTCGTATAATTTTTAAATCTAACTGTATTAATAATTAATAATAAAACTTTTGATACTATGAATAAATAAATTAGTAACTGAAAAATGTTTTTAATGTGAGTACTTCAGTTCATTTTGAGTTCCATAATTTGGGACATTCCCGATGGAACACCCGTACGTGTTGCTTTAGACTGTTTCATAAATACGGCCGTATGTACTTGTCTGTTATTTTATTCAATTTATTAGCATTTTCAACTAAAACTCACTTGATAATAATTATTATCACTTCAGTAGATATCAGGCAAACTATTAACTTAGAAAAATTCAATGTTTCAACTCAATTTTTTTTTAAACAATGTAAAATATTCAACTCCTACTCAAAAGGTGTCTCATAATATGGCCCTTTACCTTAGATCAGACATGAAATTTTACATACAAATCTGATACTGATGTTTCTTTTTTTATTTAAATCTTGAAGTTCACTGGGAACCTAAGGTAAATTTCAATAAAAAAGAAGTCTACATTAAGAGCAGGCATTAATGAAGGATAATTATTCTTAAGCCGTTCGTCATTGTATATATAACCAAGTTTTATGAGTACCATGTTTAATAAAACAATTAATCACAATTATACCCCATTCTAAATAGATCATCATATACATTGAATACATCACCAACACAGGTTTAATTTTTCAATTATAATGAAAAACAAAATTGAGGAAATTTAATACTACGAAAAGACTTAGAAAAGCTGGTTTCTAAAAGATTGCACTTTACAAAAATTTTATTTTATCCTGTACCTAGTTATCTATAGTATAGTATAATACACGCGTCCACTTGAAGACTAATCCTCTAGTGCGGAGAGGTATCACTATATTATCCTTGCTTAGCAGACGGTGTGGAGACTCCACCACAGAATCTAATCCTATGCCTTCATACGGTGTTATTTATATACATGAATAGCTCACAACAAAGTTGTACATTCTAAAAAAATATTACAAACGCAAAAGATAATTCTCTGTGTTAAATATCTCACTGTTCATAAATTCACATTAAGACATGTTATAATTTTTAAAAAAGTCATTGTTTGTCTATAATGTTCCATTGCTCATAAAGTTCATATAAAAAAAAAGTAAAAAAGTGATGGCACCAAAAAGTTAACTTGTATTTTAAAAAATAAAATATTATTATTCACGTCTACAGTGATTAGAGAACAGAATAGAGAAATATATATTGTAGTTTAATTCATATGTATTTAAATTCATATTAAGTTAACATTAATGTAATGATAAATATTTTATGTAAAATATGTATTGAAAAACGCATAATAAAAACTTTGTAATCCTAGAAACATACACTGCTGTTAACTTTATTTGTATTGTCTAAACATATAACGTACTTAAACTATTTTAAATTCTTTAACCATATGGTTTCAATCACACGTAGTGTACTTAATATTATCTCAAGTAATCTGAACAGATTGGTTGTACTCGTACTTAATTCCGACGCAATCTTTGCGTTCGTCCACAATTCAATATTTACAATTGACTAATTTCATTAGTTATCAAATGCATTAATAAATTAAAATAATTTACGCTGTTATTTCAATACATATATAAATTTTAGTACCACTAACTTTCAACTAGACTGAAAACCAATCCAGTTTGAAAAGCAAAGGCAAATGAAATGGGTATCAAATTACTATACCTTAGATGGTTTTGAATTCAGGTTGGGATTAAAATTTTCAATCTATTCGCTCAGAGTGATCGTACCTACGAATACCTGTCGCATTGCATTTGGATCTAATGCAATATTTTCTACTTCATTTTATCCTTATTCTACCCTATTCTATATTAAAAAATATATAAGCAAACGACTCAGCTGCTAATAATAGTAATGACTAAGTTTCAGTATGAATATAAATAAATACCGTAGACAATTAACACAGTGCTATCTAGACCCAAGTTATGCTAGCTAAAGCTTATGTTATGGATACAAGATAACTGATACGTATACATAGATATATTTTTTTCGTAAATACATACATAATATACTTAGAATACACCCAGACTGACACAAACAATCATACTCATGAATACAAATGTTTGTGCCCTGCGAGGAATCGAACCAGTGTGCAAAACCGCTAGAACACCGAGTTCGTGATAAAAATACTTTAATACATTTTTATAAATACATAGGTATATAATACAGATGGAATACATTCTGGAGAACGGTAGACGGTGGGCCTAGCGTTCTTCAGAGAGCTAAATATCGGAAACTTAGAAATTATAATAGTCACAATTTTTTTTGTAGCAACCTAACTCGAACTCAAAACGTTTCAAATGTTTAGGTCCGGATCGTAGATCATTAAACCACGACACAAATTAATTACTACTATTAACTAAGTAGGTACTTAATGAATCAACCTCGCACTTATGAATTATTGTACATACGTATATGCAATATGTAATTTGTTTTTATTTAATAAACCTTAGAATATAGCCTTCAACTTATCATTAATCAATAATTATTGTTATGCCTCGACCAAACTCAAAGTCCAGTCACTCCTCTCCATCCTAAGATGGCTTGGAAGAGAGCTATTTGGCTATAAGGCCGCCTATTGTTACCTCTGTGTCTTGTTTGGCGTAACAATATGTTCTTATATTTGTATACATATTGATTTATGCAAATACAGAGTTTTTATTTAATTTCATTCATTTTATTATATCATGCCTTATGCAGTTATTTTATTGGATAATAATCTCCACAGCATATGTACATTGAAACCAACCTCATATGTCTGATTGTCATTTGCCCTGACTCAATCGCAAACCTCAACCAAACAGTCTAATTTCAAGAGTTATTCAAATCAGTATTTTATTACAAGATTTGACTAAACATGGCATAATCGTAATATAAAATGTTCATGTAGAACATAAAAATATCAAACATTTATAGCATAAAGTAAAATTTGTAAGGATCGTCTTATAAATAACTTTTATACCAGTTTCCTGTTATAGTCATGTAAAGTCCATTGCCTTACAAATGTCTAAAAGCTGAAGTAAAGATGGTATTGGAATATCGTTACAAATATAGGTACTTCACTGGAATAACAAAGAATAAAGCAAAACAATTCTTTTAATTAAAAAAAAAGATACCTATGATCACAGATAACATAATATTACATCCTATGATAGAAATAGAAATAGAAATAATCTTTATTCAAATAAACTCATTACAAGCACTTTTGAATAGTCATATTTTGATTCTACCACTCATTCGGAATGCAGATTCATCACAAGAATAATGAGCAAGAAACTTGTGTGTTGCTCTTTTTAATAGATGTTTTTTTTTTTTTATATAAATAATTACAGTATAACAGGTAAGAGGCATGCGATAATCAACATAGAAGTCGCTACGCACTCATTATTAATGTAATCAGATAATATTGTCAGTGCTATAGATTTAAAGTTTTTCTATAAAAACATTATTATCGTTAACGAATTCTTCAATTTTATAGTAAGCTTTTTTGCAAAGGAACTGTTTTATTTGACATTTAAATCTTTTTTCTGGCAGATTTATAACAGACTCTGGTATTTTATTGTAAAACCTTACGCAATTGCCATAAAACGAATTACTAACTTTAGCCAAACGACATTTAGGTAAAATCAGTTTGATAGACGTGAGACTCTTGGTTGAGAGACTAACACGACAGTTTTGTTTATTATAAAAAGTTGGAAATAAGAAACGCAAAAACAATAACAGAAATTATAAACGTTTATAAAAGTAATATTAAATAATGTTGCATACATTATTTAATAGAACAAAATGACAGAAACAGTTATTTACATTTTAACACTAGATGGCGTTATTCCATTTATGTTACAAGCAGAAATCCGATGTTTTGATTATGTCATTAAGTAACGCTCGCTTCATTAGTTTTCATGTGGGACTTTGGTCACAAAAATAGATTTTCTATTCTATACATATACTTACAAAAAAATATCTAATCATATCTAATCATTATATCAGTTCTCATAATAAAAGCTCTACTTACCGTGGGACTAGATGCCGCTGTAATAATTGTCCAGGGTATTTATTGATATTCATATTGAAACTTAGCATTCATTCATGTGGGATATTGAACATAAAATATGACTTGGATAAGTAGCTAACTAAGTAAAATTTTAATATGCTGCTTATTGAACATATACAAACCAATACAACATTTATATGTATTGTTAATGCTGCCAAGTCTGTTAGATATGTATATTCACTAACCACATGGAACTCAATTTCCTTCGCTTGTACAAACCAGACGTGTTTCTTTCGTCCATTGGGAAAATCGTGTCTGAGGAACACATTCTCTTTCAGTTATTGTTGTTTTCTATATTTAGTTGTTTATGTATGGGATTATCAATATAACATTAGATACGAGATGAGTTCGTGAACTTGTATAACTTTTTTGTTTGTAAACCGAATGGCATAAAACAAACAGTAAATATTATGTGAACCACAACATGTGATAATAAAACAAGTGAAAACCACACCCATATCGGTTGAACAGTTTCTGAGATTAGCGCGCACAAACGCACAGACAAACAAACAATAATTATAAAAATCAATGTTTAGGTATTATATTAATTAAAATTTATATTATTTATATATTTATTAATTAAAGTTTCCCAATGATAGATTTTCTTCTTCCTACAGCCAGAAATTAGTCACTTTATTAACTTAATAGAACTCAGAACAATTGATATTATAATTTTTGTCTGTTCCTTTATGCGGTGTGAGCATTAATCTTAGAAACAACTTAACCAATTTGGATATATTTTTCAGCTAATATATTGTTGTAAGCTTTAATTAAAATGTACTGTTCCTTTTTTCCAATCGATTTTGAAATATAAATATAATAAAAAGCGGTACGAAATCTAGGTATTCAATTAAAAACAGTATTCTCAAAATGGCAACCCTAACGCAAACATCAGTTTCGCCAGCCAGTGACGTGTCATCCGCCCACCTGAAGACCCCACTCTTAATGAGCAAAGTTTAATGTTTCATAAGTCTACTCATTCAATAATAAGAAACATTATAGTTCGAATATCAAGTTTTATAACAGCATTCTATGGGTCGTGAGTGTCGTGACCCCCTATTACTATTTAAATATATTTATTCTGTCAACAATGTAATTGATGTTTAATATTATAGGCAATATGATAATTCCATGGATATTGATTTGATTAAATTATCGTTAACGGAACATGGAAATTTTTAACCTACGTATAAAATTATTATTTAATAATGCTTAAAACGCCAAAAATAAGAAACAATTACTATTTTAATACTAATACTGCTTCGGGAACTGACGAACAGATCCCCACATATCACGCGAGGCGTAATTATTGTAACACTGTATAAAACTATTTTATATTATAAAATCACTCAAATAATGCCATTATGTGCATGCGGCGTTTCTCAGGCGCGAACGGGATGTCGCCGTCTTTCTTCAAAGTAGCCGCGCAGGTCCCTTCATCCCTAAATCAAAGTAAATATCTCTGTTCCCGTCTATTACACAACATATCCATTTAAACGAGTTATGGTGCATAGAAGTGGTATCAAAATATTTACTAGAGAAACTTATAATTTGTTAATTTACTTGCTTGAATTAGATATATAATGACAATATTCAAAAGTACTTAAATTTAAGTTTATTACAATAAGGAATTTTCTCTTCTATTCTATTTTTAATTATACATTGAAATAAATTAAAAAGTATAAAAGCAAAAACATTTTTAAACGTAATTTAAAGTATGCGTTTATAGTATTCATGTCCACAATATGTTGAGAATGAAATTAATTGCCCGCGTTTAATTAAATCAAGTGTTGTGAATGTTGTTTTGACGTACAAATTTAAATAAATAGGTATGTATTGTTTACATAATGTTTTATTGTTTGCTCACTTTGTATATGTTTAAGTTTAGAACTGTATTTAAAAGTGCAATAAAGAATATATAATATTTAATCTTGTAATATAGATAAAAACTTTTAAGTTTAATGCAAGAAATTCTAGTAGGAATTATTATATATGTATATAGATGATAACAGGCAATAATCATATTAGTTTACAATATGATTATTACCTGTTATCATTTATAATATAATAGACTTTGTGTAAAGTCCTACAACTTTGTACAATATTGGTTGGGTGGCAGTCTTCCCTATTTCAACTGCCAAGCAACTTGCTTTGTAAGATGTATTTCGTTTGAGTTGCAAGGAGTCCTCAGAAACATAAAAAAATCATATGAACAATTTAATTCAATGTCTCCTCTATATTATCATATATAGATGGACCACGGATAATAATTATATTAGTTTAATATAGACAACACAGTGTAATAAACATGACATGACAGTACAATGTAGCGCACACTGTACTCTGTACTGATCAATCAACGCGAATACATACTGATAGCTAAACCCTGATAGATGGGGCCTGCGACCGTCCGTGTGTAACATTAATTAATGGATATTGCTATAGATATTGTTATTTATATCAAACTTTAAAAAGGGGATTAGGGCTCAGCAATATAAAGAAGTAAATATTTTATATTGTCAATGAATATAATAAGTACCAACTTATTTTGATTTCTTACAGCTTTACTTTTTAAGTACAATGTTTTCTTTGTCTTTAAAACAGATATTCATATCACAATTAGGTATATAAAGTACATAGATACAAAGTGTGGTGGCAAGAGGTATATGGATTCACTTAATATTATAATTTTGAATGTTCTAAAAATTCAAAATTATATTTAAAAATTCATATTCAATTAGGTACTACAAATACTACTTATCTATAAATATAAATTTTCGTTCACATCAATTATAATCCTTATACTTATAATATAGATAAGAAATATAACATATTTCCTAACATACATCTTAAGGAAAAAGGTTCATATAGCACAGTAAATTAAATAAATAAATGAAAGTAAAAATTTCAATAAGACCTTAACTCAAAACTATTTGCATCTTATTAAATTTATTAAAAAGAAATTAACAACAACAACGGAAGTAATAAAATGCCTCACAGCGTAGATTGCTTAACCTAAATACCAGATTCATTGAATAGAAGTGGGTTAATTTACGCATACTAATTGA
This sequence comes from Achroia grisella, assembly GCF_030625045.1. Lineage (NCBI taxonomy): Eukaryota > Metazoa > Arthropoda > Insecta > Lepidoptera > Pyralidae > Achroia > Achroia grisella. The sequence continues at coordinate 2,085,425 of NW_026712999.1, forward strand.
GTGCGGAGTAAATGCAAGCGACGTCGTGTGGGCGAGTATGTCAAGCGACTACATCGATCATACTCGACTTACAGGGTGGAATGTAACATAATTGGGACAGAGTGTATTTAAATATTAGTCTTTTGTACAGACCACAAAGGTATACAGAGCCCATGTAATAAAGGTAGTCATTCAGATTGATAGAGATTAGAGTGACAGCCTCGCTGGTCTAGTAGTTTAGCACACCGTTTTACTTCCGATGGTCACGGGTTGGATTTATTGCACAGTACAGACATATAGTACTCATGAGTATGATTATTTGTATCGATCTGGATGTTTTCTATGTATATTATGCATGTATTTACAAACAAATCTAAGTATTTATATCAGTTGTCAAGTACCCATTACGCAAGCTCTGCTTATCTTGGGACTAAATAGCGTTATGTTAATTATCCAGGGGTATTATTATAATATTATTATTTATCATCATCTGCTTCTTCCTTAACTCATTTAGTTGGAGTCGGCGTAATATGTTTTTCTCTTCCATTCATCCCCGTTCGCAGTCATCTCGTTATTTACACTTTCTTACCATCTTTTACACAGTCTCTTTTTCGGCCTTTCACTGCCCTTATAACTATCCACATTCTTAAATAATATAATATTTTAAGTAAGGTATTATACCTTCCTTAAAATATTATCTTCATTCCTATTATAGTATTATTATTATTTTGTAATTTTTTAACAGAACAAAGGAAACCCATATTTTATAAATAACTGGAATGGCAAACAAGACACAGAGAGGCTGATGAAAAGTGACAACAGTCGTCTATATGAATGCTTACACAGCAAGCTGCTTGACAGCTGAAATATGCGAAACAAACTTTGTCTCCGTACCCCATAATCTTACTGCTTTACAAACCAAAGTACTGCCTACAATACAAGCTGCTTAGTGGTAAATGAGACACGCGTTCATGCAGACGATTTTGTGCAAAACCTTCTTCATATTACCGGTAATGATGGTATTATAATTATTTCTGCACACATTTGCCCGCTTTTAAACAAATAATATTTCCCTCTTCGGCAACCAAGCACAAAAAATACAATTATACATAATCCTAATTGAATTCAGCGAAATGAAGTTAATATTACTCTCCTTCATTATGGTCCTATTAACTTGACTCTTCTCAGTCTAAATGACATTACTTGAAGCCTTAATAGCATTTTTTTTGTGTATTTTGGCATGGCAAGCATATAACAAAGAAATGATGAGTTAAAAGTGCCGGCACCAAATAAATATGTGTATCAATTTATAGTTCTGACTTACTCTCAGATGAAGGATAAACTGATATCAAACCAAAAATAAAAATACAAATATACCTAGCAAAATAGGCACCCGTCAAGTATAACATTTACCTCGACATTAACAATTGACAATGCCTCTGTATACCTACTCTAACAACAGTTGTGACATATTTTACATTTATGATACATATTTTACATTTTACTTTATCCATATAAACATTATTCTGATAATTACAAAATATATATAACAAAAATAATTTAGCCAAATTGCTATTTGGCTAATTCTTTTTTTGCGTAATCCCTGTAAGTTGATTGTTATGTACATTTTTTACCCGAAAATGAACTTACAACTTACATTAATAAAGGCTATATTTCCGATGAATTTTCTTGTTTAATTACTACACTTTATTATTGTATACTACTATTATTATTTTACTAAGGGTAGTAAAATAATAATAGTAAGTAGGGACTACGACTATGCATGTTGAGTTGAAATTGTTTAAAAGCCTTTCTATATTGTAATAAACCAAATTTCAACTTATAAATATTGAAAGAGAGTTAATAGTCAGCCAGAAAAAAAAATGTTATTACATTATTATTTATATTTTATTACAATAAATATATTTTCTGTAATTATTAAACATATGAATAGGTACATATTGAATCCAAACAATCCTACTAAGTCTAAGTAATTATTTGCTGTTGAATATGAATGAATAAGGGAAAGTATTTATATATCAAAGAAAAGATAGATGAATGGTATGAAAAATGATGTACTTACGCATATCGTTTAGAAGACAAAGAACACAGACACAAAAACGATGGCTGATAAGAAAGAGTGGATAGAATACATAGGTACCACTGCCCACAACATATATCTAATATGTATGTAATTTTAGAAACTGTTGTGATTAATTTAATTTATGAGTGATATTCGTTTTCCGTTTAATCATACCTGTTTAAACATACATTTCTGTCTAGTTAATTTAAAAATATTTATTGGAAAGGCCTCAATTCAACTATATAGAAAGTAATAACGTGCGACTTCCAGAACAAATATATTTTCTACACTTCTTACAACTTACTTAACACTAAACCAAGAAGTAAAAATGTTAAAAAAAAATCTTATATAAATCGGAAACAATTTATCTTCATAGGTAATATAATTTACTGACAAAGTACATTTATTTTAATATAAACTTTTGTTCATTGCTAATATACTCATCGATAAGTTAACTTCTCTTTAATATTAAATTACTTTAATTATGTCTACAGACATGTTATCATGAAGGCTACAATTCCTAATAGAAGAGTCCGACTAGCACTTGATAATCGCACATTTGCTAAAATCATTTGAATGCAACACACCACAGTGCGAGCCTAAGGTACTCTCTCAAATTAATTTATGATCTTTGTTTGTTTTTTAATTTTAACACAGCATGTGATGAATCACGAAGGTAGATATAATGAATGTTATTACCTTCAAAAGGCATGTGCTTTCTTTCTATATGGCATAACTTGACACTGTAAATAATTTTTATAATACATACTGGTCATATGATCACCCGGATATGAAACTTGGTATTCTGAACTTAACTAACATCAATTTGAGCATGGCCAAGTTCAAGTTAGTTTAGCGAAGTTTAAAGCCTTTGAGGACCACATTAAGAGTTATTGTATCTGTACGTTTAACATATAGTTTGGTTATTATTAGTTTGTTAGATATTTATTTGATTTTATTACAATATGCGAGTTAATACATAATACAAGTAAGAATTCATGATGCACCTAAAGCAAAACAACAATCTTTCGTTTCGTGGCTGGCCTTCCTTCTTTCTTCAGGCCTATACAATAGACACTGTATAAATATTTATATTTTTATAACTATCTTCTTTTTATTCATAATTATATTTTAAGATTTATTAATTTTAAGATCGCATAATATACGAAATGATTATGAATAAATAAATTACCGATTTAACTATACAAAATTGTCGGCTTGGGCACCTCTGTTTCACCTATTTCAGCCATCAAAGAACGTACTTTATAATTTATAAGTAGTTATAAGTAGTTAGTTGAAGGATGAGATATGGCAGTTAAATTATAAGGCACGAAGGCAATACCCTATAGCACAAGTATAATATGTAGGTTTCCATTCATTTATATAAGCGACGGTTGCCACTTTCTATCAGAAAAAAATATTTCATAAAATATCTTCATTTATTTCTTTCTGTTATGATTAATACGTCGACTTTATAAAACACTAACGTTATCAAAACCTAAATTATTCACAGTGTACAGATGATGGAGTTTTATTTCGGTATAACGACTACGGCTGATAATTAACGGCACGATTATCCACAAAAGCTTTTAAGTTTTAGCACGTGCGCCATAATTTCAAAACATCGTGCATATATACACGTGATACTTCTATTTATAAAGAACAGGCTACACTGAAGGCAAAAATAACCAAGCCAAGTAACCTAACGTAACCTAACATTGGTATAGTATTTTACCATGGTAAGAGTAGACTTTGTACTAGATGTAACAAGTCTGCATACCTCAGTCTTATCTACTTCCACCGCCAAACAACTTACTTTGGGATGTGTGATACGGTTCAAGGGCGAACAGTGAAATGTGATGCAGTGAGGCATTACATCTTAATCCTCTAGAATAGCAATCGGTTTACGGATATAAACAAAAGACTAGAAGGAGAGTTTTGCTAAGCTGTCTGCGTGAATATCCGTATCTTACTAATTTACTACTACTATTCTACTAATTCTGCCGCTGTGTTACGTTACGTTCTGAGATGTGAGATGTAATATTGAAATTACAGAGTACCGACGTATAACTTAGTCCACAGAAATTAAAGGTACTCACAATTTATCTTGTAATATCCGTGACGTTGTTCATGTAGCTCTAGAACAACTAATCTTAACTTTTGAGACTTATAATTATATTAAAATTAACGTTATACCACATAAAATTTAAGTTACAATCTATCTGTGTAATATTATAGGTAATCCTTATTAATATTTGTTTCTTGCGTTTGATCTCTTCCATTTCGATCTCGAAACAAACTGGGGGCACAAATCGTAAACGTAGTTATTAATCGTTAAAATTGAATCTTGTCAATTGAAAAGTAAGTACCAGTATGTCTCTATTGTAAATATATGGATGTACGAATGTATTGGAGCATCAAAGAAGGCCATCAATGATATTAAGTATTTTCTATAACACAATTAATGTTCTTTGAATTTAGACGTTTAAGTATACGACAAAATGCGGCTCTTAAAATTTTAAATGAAAAAAACATAAAAATATACATAGATTTAGTAGAACCAAAATATTAATGGATAATAGTGGAAACTGTGCTGAACACAATTTTATTGTGCATTTATAATAAATATTAAATATTTAATTCACGATATACAACACTTCTCTGTTTATTTTAACACCTTTAAATAACTGTCAGTTGATTAACAATAAATAAAGATTATATAGCACTAATTTATAGTGTGAAAGAAGAACTTTATACATAGTACAATCGACGCATAAATTATAACATTTATGTGACAAAAATATTAGAAGCACAGTTAACTATCTGACAAAGTGGGTTGTTGAGATTTCCAAGACTATTTTAGTTGCATAATAAACTACTTGGATCGTAAAATCTAACATGTTAACTAAGTAAATCTTTAGTAGCAGCCTACGCTGCATTTCTACGTTTTATTTTAAGTTCAAACATTTTGTACAAGTTGTAACAAAAATATTTGATATTTTAAGATAGCATCTAAGCCATGTGTAAAAAATTTTTAGAAATCAAAATTTAACCATTAAGTCTTGAAAACACAAGTTTTAATTTAAACGATAAGATTTTTCATTTTGATATATATTTAGATTAGCTTTTATTTATTTACATTATAACTATCTAAGGTGCAATTCTTGAACGAAAAAAAACTTTTTTTATAATATAAATTTCTAAGCTTCCATAGAAAAGTCAGTAAATAATTATACGTAGCTATTTGAACGGAGCTCGTTTGCATGCATGCATGCATGCATTCCAGGCGTTGCGAGCATTCCTTATGTTTAATCGGAACTCATATTCTTTCCATTCATACATATGACTTAGTAATTCATTCATATTAGTCATTACAGTTTTTTAATTTTAAACTACAATAATTAAGGAAAATAATATTCTTAACTCATAATAATATCCTATTTACTATTTATTGCGACTTCACTTTTATTATTTCGGCTTTTATACAAAGGTGTACTTCTAATTCAATTTGTTGTTCTAATATCCTAGAATGTTCTAACATGCATGTGTATACTGCCCCAAACCAACAACGTTCTATTAACAACATCATAAACATTAACTCTGCGTTTATCGCGCTTACGCGGGGTTGCATCCAATCAACTTCGCTCCCTCGAGGCGCAAAAATATAGTAACAACGGCAAAGCGGCTATTGAGGGCGGGCTCGCCTATTGTGCCACAGAATCGGGACGCGGTTAAAAACAAAGCCTGATGGCTGTGCATATAGATATTACATATTTAAATCCATTCGTCTCTATGTGTAAGAGATTAGAGTTTGAAATTGTACCGAGCACAACCGAGGACATGTCATTATGCGCCTGGAAGTGACCACGAACAGTAGCTCTTTGTTCGACTTTAACGCAGTGTCGTGGCTGAGTATATTTTACGCCTAGTACTATTTAATATGTTTTCCATAGTCCCTTGTAGCATGCGGAATATTCGAGATTATTCCATTGATAAAATTACTGTAAAACATGAATTTTTCATAAAAATTACAGATTACGCTGTAGCTGTAGAACTAAGAAGTTCTTCTAGTATAGTACTCACGATGACTATCGAGGGAAGTCAGCGGTGCTGTTAATGTATAAAATAACGGTTGCCAATCACAATCAGCGCGGTCAACAGCTCCAAAAAGTGTCCTACCATTATTGTCCTATTACTAGCATGATCTGTCCTTTTGCTTCCATATTAAATCAAATTTTCCTTCGAGTATTACGTTATAAATCTTATACACCTTAACATAATTTGCCAATATGACAAAAAAAATACCATAACGCTCTGTATAATTTATAATTGAACTTGAAAAATGAAGAGGTATTCAATTTTTCTTTTGTTTGTTATCTCAGAACTCCGCCAGTTAGACACATATAATCTCTGTTTTATCGAAAAGGTTTTGAACCGATTGATATTTCGTAGTAATCAGTTCAGTAATATATAGATAAATACGATTTATGGAAGTTTGGCTTTCCAATTAGGTATAACAACTCGAATGGAAAAAGCTATTGTAACGAATTTCAAGTTGTTGGTGTAAGAATTAGAATGGACAGTTGTGTGACCATTTAACTTCCGCCCACGGTACATTTAAAGAGTAATGAAATACATTAGTCAATAAGTTTATAGTAAAAGTGACGGCGTATAGATATGCAATCCCACGCAGCATTCATCTCTACAAACTGAGAGAGAACGGGTTCTCTAGGTAGCACCATTGATAAAATACTAATAGAGATAAGTATATTCAAGTCTACATATATATCAAAATAGCCTTTATAATTTGTGTACCCAAAAACGAGCCACTAGTCGTCTGCGTGGGCACCTAGGTAACACCTATTTCAGTTGCCAAAAAGCTTGTTATCTAAGATAGAATACAGTAATCATTTACCATCAGATGAACCGTATGCTTGTTTGCCACTAACGTAGAAAAACAACGATATGTATGGAATTAATGGTAAGATATGACAAAGAAATAATAGTGTACACAGATATGATATATTAGTTCTCAGGGATAGCAACGCACACGGAGTACAACTCACGTTACGTGATGATGTGATGTCCTTGATGCTGATCATCAGGCGACAGTTGTCAGTTAACCAAGGTCGGACAACAACAAATTATACGCACTTTTTTTTTAATATTATTAGATATGTACCAATCATTTACGTGCGGAGTTCGTCAGAAAGCAACCTAATGAAGTACTCTGCCACTACTAGGCTTCAGACATTAAAATAAATCTATATTATAATAAATCTATATACTTATGTATATGAACATTAATCTGGACTTGATATTATCGTATAAAGTGCTCACATACTCTCTCAGAAGAGAAGTAGATTCTAACTGTTCTATCCATATAATATAAATCCCGTTTATCTTCTGGCAGTTCATCATTTTGTTAGGTACTCAAAATTGCATAAAAAGACATCCGCTAAGACTTACAGCCATTCATGCAAAGTAAAGGCACAACTTCATAACTCTGACACTATTTATCACACAATGCACGTGGAGGTCAATGAGCTTCTCATCACGTTACGTAAGCAAACTGCAAACAAATTCTATATACTGAGGTATCTCTCGATGATCAGAGAATGACAGTGACCATTCTTTCTAGACTTTGAGGATTAGATACCTACTTGATTATTCATTATTGACGGCATTATATCTGTAGGCGTAGAGTTATAAGTAATACATTTTTATTGTCTACTATCTATCACCCGTGATTTACTCCTGCGCCTGAAGTAGGTGAGATCGTCAATAGACACCATATGTACCTAATGATACAATCCAGGTCAATTCGCACAGCGCCATCTAGTCCCAAGGCAAGCAGAGCTTGTATTATGCCTAGTAGACAACACATAGAATACTTATATTTTTGTATATACATACTTACTATACATAGGAAATACCCAGACAAATATAAAAATTAGTTATGAATACAAATGTGTGTAGTTTATACCGTGCGAGGAATTGAAGTAAAATGGTGTGCTAAACCGCTAGATCATCGAGGCCTTATCCCAATACAGTGTCCATTTTTTCTACACCTTATATATGGTAACACTACCCCTAGCTATGTTAATTGAGTTGGCGTGGAGTCGTTATACCCTATGTATGTGCAGATATAATTTACAGCGAACAAACGCCAGTAGTAAAATTCAAATTTTGTTCCTTTTTCCATACTAATTTTCATGTGTGATTGCAAACGCTCGTAAATCACAATCCCTTTGCGATTTTCATCGCAATATCGCGACCATATAAACAAAAATGTGTATGATTTGTGTTAGCGAAGTATGGGTGAATATAATTATTGTATTGTGCATTAACATTAGACAATTAAGACTGATTGAGCATGAGTTTTTAATGTATATATTACCTGTTTTACCTTTAACAGTCACGTTTAGTTTATAAGAAAAAAATATTACAGTCTTGAAATTCAAATTCAATAATCATTTATTTATGTAGGACATTTTAGCCGCTTAGGAACGTAAATGTTTTATATTAATTTTTTTCTGTACTGTCCAGTTCAGTATACAGATGCAATAGAGCAGAGCTTACAAGAAACTCAATTGAATTTCATTTTTTTTTTAAATAACAACGTGTGTGTCGTACTTACGAACATTATATGATAAGGTACACAGATTAATCGTACCTACATATAGTTACCATCAGGTAGTAGTCCGAAAATCTGCTAAATCAGTTGTTTAAAAAAATTATAAAATTATTCCTACTAACTATTATTATAAAAGGAAATGTGTCTGTCTGCCTGTCAATGAATGAAATGAAAAAAGGGAAATCCCTGGATCAAGAAATTATAATAAAATTTTAATGAAGATATAGTCTATGATAAGGACATAGAGTTTGTCCTAATCAATACATATAAATTAAATTGGAGTGTCTGTTTATAATGTTCAATAACCGTTTTTAACTACATGCATATAAATACTTAAATGATTTTTTACTTTGATTATTTGATATGTATAAAAAGACGAATTCGGCACATAACAGCTACTAAAATAATAAATACACATAATTCATCGAAACATAAAATATACGCCCCCGTGTTACACACACATTCTCACAATTAACATTACGTCATATCACATCGTTATTAACTGGCTACATAGACTCTACCTAGTGTATAGGATGAGCAAAACAGTATTACACAAGGTCGTTATAAAAATTCAAATAAAAGACCATAAACAGCAGTAGATTCTTATCATCATCACATCTCTCGAGCGTATACACAGCCGCAGTGGCCGACTATGGTACCACACATTACCATAGAGTCCAATTGTTTCGTAACATCCGGGATCATCCCGTATTATTGGAATTAAGACATTTGTATCATGTAAAATACTGGCATGTAACATGTAATGGCGCAATGCTGCCATAGAAAAAATAATTGTGTGAATATTATTCGAAACTTAAAAAAAATATTTGTGATAAACTTGTAATGATATGCTAATATTTTTATATGCTATATATTGTTCCTTTTTGATGACTGTAAATATTTATGTTTTAACATAAATATTTACAGTCATCAAAAAGGAAGAAAGAAAACGTAACAGTAATATGGTAGAACCATTTGATATACCCACTTCAGTTATTTTTTTTTTTAACTATCATTGTGTAGTCCCATATTTTTTATTTAAAGTTGACAACCCTAATTTTGAACTTAGGCCACTTAGAGGTATCATAATATTCACTAATACTTGAAAAAGAAAGTTTATTTATGTGTTTATTTGGTTTCTTTAAACCCTTTAGCGTAACATTAGTAAGTGTCGTAAACCCATCCTTTGGTTTGAATCATGGAACACAATAAAGATCTAAGAGATATTATAAACGTGAAAGTTTGTTAGCATGGATGGATGAATGTATGTTTGTTACTCTTTCACGTAAAAACTTCTGAACGGATTTTTATGAAATTTCACAGTAATATAGCTTATACATCAGAAGAACATATATGCTATATATACGGGTAAAACCGCGGGCACAGCTAGTATTATATATAGATGGCATATTACTTAATCTTTAGGAATAGGAACACATAAGAGATAAATTACCATAGACGACATAATGTATCCTATCGTGTCTGCGATGATTCTTGTATAAGAATAGACTATGATGACTTATCTATTTAGGTGATCGCAAGATCGTTTGTATGTTCGCATAAAGAAATATGAATGAATTATTAGTTATTCTCGATGGTAAACTGCCGTAAACACACACAATTCGCCAACGTCCATTACTGTGTCGGTACCGTAAAATCTTCCGCGCATCAATACCCCCGCTTCATTGTATGTTAAGTTTATTCAAATTCAGCACCAGTTCCCAACACACGTTCGCAGTCATTCGATTAACAAAATAGGTGTAGATTATGGAAAATAACTGTCATTTGAATTTCAACCTTAGGTCACACAGTACTAGATTATATATTAAATTATGTGATGGCAGCGTCACCTAGGTTGGTGCTGTGCGCACAATTTCGAAATGTCGCCTCTACGCTCTATTATTTCACCCACGCCACGCGGCCGTTCCAATGGACTGCATATGCAACAAAACCAGTTTAATTCTATTGAAAAATATTTTCCACAAAAGATTTTTAATATCATAAAACCTCTGCTTTTTGTGATTCATGTTTGTGTGTCATATAAATATCAAATAGATCATCCTCAATGTTTTAAATCATGTTATTCGGAGTTGATAGTTTTATAATTCTTATAGTTATTGAATAGACCTATAAAACATTAATCAGGAATGGAATTTTTGCCACTACTTTAATTGTAGAGAAGTGTAGACGCAGAGAACGTCGTGAGATAGTGGTTTAGTTAGCACCGCCCGATCTTAGCACTTATGAGGTCGTAAGTTCAAATCTGACAGATACCAAATAATCTTTGTGCGTCAATTTATACTTTTGAATTTCCGCTGAAGGAAACACCGATATCTAACCAAAAATAATCTCGTAGAAGCTCTTAAACGTTAAAAATTCTCAAAGACGGAGGTAAAAAGATTGCTAGTAACATGCAACATTAAAAATATATAATGATTCATAGATCCTTAGCTAGCAATGCATAATATTTCTATCAGCACAATCTCCGCCCAGTTCCCCTCTCAAAATCAAAATAATCCCGATTAATTCCTGATGAAATTGCACCTATACGCTATCAGATAGGAATAAGGTTAGCTCTGTCAGTCGCTAATCCTATCATCCTCCACTAGCAGCCCGCAAGCGTATACCGTTAGTGCTGGCGGAGATACTATTCCACATTCATCCATAAAAAATAGTCTTTACTATATCTAATCTACACGTATAAATAAAATTGGAGTGTCTGGTTGTAATATTGAAATAACCGTTTTTTACTACATGCAAATTAATATAAATACGGTATATACACCACAATAACATTTTTTACAATTTTTGTCTGTCTGTCTGTCGGTTAATCTCTGAAATGGCTGGACCGATTTTGACGGGACTCTTTTTGGTAGGTAGCTGATGTAATAAGGAGTAACTTATGCTACTTTTATTTTAGAAAATAAAGTTAAATTCCACGCGGACTAAGTCGCGAGTACAGCTAGTATAAAATATAATTAAAGGTAAGGTGTTAAGTACGCCATATGTACTTTTACTTTTGTATTATGTGCATTCAAGTGATTTAAATACATATGAGGAGACAATATTCAAATTCTGATGTCAGTCATTACATTATACAGTGATTATACTAATTGTTTATTCCAAGACATTATTTATAGTGGAAGCTATATATAATGTCTTGAAATAAACAATTAGTTATATAAGATTTCAGATAATATAGTTGTAATTTACTTTATATTAATGTAAATACATAAATTTTATTCAATTATTACTGCGTTTTATTTTATGGAACCCATATTAGGCAATAATTTTGTGGTTTTATGAAGGTTAGAATAGTCTAAATAACTATTTAACTGTATTGCACACCTAGTTTTCTCGTTATCTCATAATAATAATATAACACGTCATTGCGTACTGACATAATACGTACATAAAAACAATTTGCTTGTGCTTAAGCTTATTAAACTTATAAACATATTGAAACTAATGAAGATGAATATATAATATAATACAAATGACTAAAAGGAATCTATCCTCTTAAGATTATACAGTTTTATGATATTCCTCGGTCAAATCTTGACTTTGATATTTAATATTCATATCATTCAATATCCTGAGTAATTTAAAAATTCGAACTTCTAATTATTCTAGTATAATTCTTTCATTATTTTGCCACAAAGGTTAAATGCATGCAGTTCGTCGAATTGCCTGAAATTCCAGATGTCATGCGCAAGTCACCGGCTCTATATATAATACATTATATACAGCCATTAAAAGAAGAGTTTATGTTTAGAACTTACTGCGGATCCGAGGTATTACCATAGATAGCTAATAAATAAATAATTGTATATTTTATCGTACAAGGAACACTCGCCTATAAGAAAATAATAGTAGAAGTAGCTTAACTAGAAGTAACAAGTACCTACCATGTGTGCACTTGACAAACATTTCAAATTTAATGAGCCTTTACACGGCCCGAAATCAAATAGTAAATAGACCTTTACACTTACCTTTCCACTCTAATGTTCACGCATTGTTAAAAAATCGGCGCCCACCAAATTAGAGTTGGCACAGTCACAACACTATTCATGATGTCACTTCCTAGATCACTCCATTCATAAACTAAATTGCCATCGATTTGTTTGTTATTGAAAGCACTGGCTTGACAACGAAAATGGAAATTCGAAATTTAAAAATTAAAAACAACACTGTCACATTTGACATGTGATAAAAAAAAATAGTTTTTAGGAGGCGCGTGTGTTTCAGGCGGTGCGCATGCACGTTTGAGCACGCGCCGAAGCCTCAGAGTAATCGCCCCCGCGATTTTTGGCGCGTGGGCGCTAAAGACCGGCTGAGCAGCCGGCACCCAAAACGAATTTGCGTAATAAAGACGATAAACGCCTAAGATCTCAACTCTGCTCTTTAGTCCTAGTTCTTAGGATGTTTATCGAAATCTGTTAAGACGACCGGCTTTACCAGGGGACCGCATAAAAATGGCCAGCTTTCTTTATAAGCTTATGTTAGAATTTTAAATGAGTATCGAATAATGCATTCGACATAAAAAGCTATCGGCAGCGGCTAACAATATTATGTGGTGGTACGTTGGGACGCGACTTGTCGTACAGAGCCTTGTATGGAGAAACGGGTTCGTCTGCAGTCCCACACGTTTTGACTTTTTGCCGCTCGCTGCAGGAAAGAGCTAGAGATGTCACTGGCTACCGTAAGTTGACACTCCTCGTCCCTTACAGTTGTGCAGAGAGTATGCATTCTTGCAGTAACAAAGGATGGAACGTGTGTCGACTGCAGCTGGTCGTTTTGCGCCCAGGAAGGATCATTGTACAGACTGCGAGCTTACAGACTCTTGGGACGCAAGATTCATACATTCTAATGAAATCGTCGCCGCACTATAGATTTCCTAATTAGACGTGCATGCGTGCAACATCTTGCTCTTTTAAAAATAACAGGCAATTAACAAGAGATAATAGAACTGAATAGCTATGTATGTATAAAGACGAGTAAATATATTAAGGTATTTGACGTGGCATTGCAACAAAATATGATCAAAAGGCAAAAGGAAGAAAGATAGTTTGTTATTTACATAAATTGTTTTTTTAATTAATAAATAAATAATACATCATCTAGTCCCACACTAAATCCTATAGGAACTAGAACTTTAATAGACATACTGAATGTTTTTATAGGTAGACAATATTAATAGAAAAACACCTAGACCAATACATATGTTCTTATGAGTACAAATATTTGAACTGTGGTATATTGAAACTGCAACCATCGGAAAGTACGAGTATACTAACTGCTACACCGTTGAAGCCATTAGTAAATATCATACAAAATATATTATCTTTTATTAGGTTGTATATTATCTATTAATATCTACTATTAGGTTGTCTGTAAGATATTGCTTTAAACGATAAGGGTTATTTTTGTTTAGCATTTATGTAAAGTTTTCTTTTGTAAATATTTTTCTCTACAGAATATAGTGCTATTATTATTATTATCTTCATACCAGCTACCTTAACATAGACAGGAAGAATAGAATGACATAGGTGTCTATTGCACAAAAGTTCTTGGATCATCCACTTTCATAATTAAGTTGTCTCATCACACGTCACATACACGCCGGTTCCGGAAACTCTTGACTCCACGGATGCAACACGATCTTTATACTTATAGTATAAAATAAATAATGTGATTTCTTAACCGACTACAATAGACAAACGAAGTTTTCAATTCAAGTTTTTTCTGCTGATTTTTATCATTTCTTTTTTATCTCAAACCTGGTGCTTATCGTGTCTCCCATATTTTGAGCATGATCTGACAAGTTTTTGAGTTATCTTTAATAATCATATTTACGTAACTTGAACATTGTATTATTTTGTATGTTTGACAGTCTCGATGCATGGTCTAGAGGTTGCGCACACCGCCTTACTTCCAATAGTCAAAGCTTCAAAACCTTGCGCGACGCAATCATTTATATTCATCAATATTTATATAGGTGTTTTCTATATATGTATTATATTATATATATACACAAAAAAAGTACAGTTAAATATTAGCCATAACATATATTCTGCTTAGCTTTGAACTAGATGGCGCTATTTGAATTATCCAGGGTTATTATAAAAAATATTTTTAAAAGTAAAAAGATCTATTTTAAAAATTGTTTCATTTCTATAAAGTTTCATTTCATTTCTATATATATATATAACATTATATGCCAGTAATTTAGAATCCATTTCAGTCGCAGACGAATACGAAAGCATCCTCAACAATAGTCTATTCGTCGAGATACCTTAGAGTGTTTAGTGAGTATAAGATTCACAGTACCCATTCACCTCTCCCAGTCCAGGCGTTACCATGTAGGAGTTTGTCCTAGTAAAAGAAAAGTTTTAATCCACGCGAGCTGCGCCACGTGATAAAACTAGTCTGTAATATGTTTTTGTCTATTATTAATTAGGTATCTGTGGATTTAACCTGCTATACTCCAGGTCATGTTTGCTGTTTACAACAAATTAAGTGCTTGTTATTTGATTTCCTTATCTGGTTCAAGGTAGCCCAGTTTAATAATTTAGTATATTTGGTTATGTTGGCGCGTGCAAAGATTGCAAATTATATTATGGAACACAGGATAGAGGATGAGGGTGTATTATATATCGCTGTCATAAGAGAGTGGATATTGTGAATCCATTCCATAATTATATATACAATTATAATAAGAACAGACATTGACTTTCTATAATTTGGTTCTCATAAAGTAATTCTGCCTTAGCTAGATTACGTAGGCAGATACATTTATCAGACTACAGACTGGCAAAATGGCGCAAGGACAAGTTTATTTGAATTCAACTGTATTTCGAATACGATGATATACTTTTTAAAATTTTACTGTATTAATACATCTATGTATCTACTTTATTCTTTGTTAATTCCTCAATACTGAGGCTCGTGACCACCAGGAATGCTTCTTCTAACCAATATTCTCCAGGTATCTCTATGTTGTACTAAGTGAATCACCGACTGCATCTATTTAAAAATCTAACTATTTAATTTATCAAGATAGATTTGTTAATCCCATCTATTTCTGCCGCCAAGCAGACCCTTCTGGTTTGCAGCGTGAGATATACCATTGAAATTACAAGGTATGGAGGCATGAGGCCTTAGACTTTACTTTAGAATATAACAGATACCACGTGACAATGTAATTTCCGTTGTGTTGTTCAGACAACGTAGCTTACTTACTATACAGTTTGATGAAAAATGCTGTCCATTAAATATTTTAAAATAAACAAGCAATTTATTTGTTTAAGACTAATAACAATAGTGGATATTTGGATACAAACCAATTTCGGTTGTCTACCTACTCAGACAAGAACCAAGGCAATCTTGTATTGTTATAAATACCTACGCATACCCATGTGTGCAACATTATATAGTTTAGAAATTATTAAATTATCTACTATATTAATGTCTAACATAATTTTTAAAATGAATATAAGATGTTAATTTCAATTTTACTAATATTATTATTGTCTATTAATAATAGTATTCTATATTTTTCTATCTGATATAAAATTATTGTATATTTAAAAAATCAAACTCAATAGTTCATATTGAGTTTGATTTTTTGTCGGATCCAATTTAAGTCCCTATTTTAAAAAATTATCATTTACAATAATTTTATATTAGCTAGAAAAATATAGAACACTATTATGTTTTACTAATGACGTAAGATAGTGAAATTACAGAATATGAAGTAATGACATTCTTGTTCTCAGGAATGGCAACGCGTAAATGGTACCACAGGTTTCACATCGTGATGACCACAGCGTCGTTTATGTACGTAGGTGACGGCTACCACTAACCAGCAGGAGGACTATTGGCTTGTTTACATAAAAGAATACTTTATACCAGTTGTCAATACATAACAATACTTTACTGTTGAACAGAATATTTGCTGCAACAATAACACTAGGCGTTTGTTTACACTGCGTCCATCTTTCAAACCAACTGCAGAGGACTTTACAATTAAAAGGTCAATAAACGTAATAGTCATGATTCTAATCATATCATTTGTGACTAAATATATATATATATATATATAGCGAATGTTGAACGGTAAGATTTCTGATTATTAATAATGACAGCACTCATTTGGTTAAAATGCATAATCAAAATATAAATATTATTAGGAATAATGCCCTTGCTCATATCCACTTAGTAGAGAGAAGGGATTGATCAGCTACATATGCTACATTCTTGTTCCACTTTCATAAAGCAGCAAGCAAATCCATTTAATTTTTACAAAAAGACTCCTTTGTATATATGTATACTGTCCTTTGTATACTGTTTTGGAACAAATAATTACCCGACTTTAATATTGACACAGCCGTACTCTATCGTGTTCTATCATTATCAGAATGTACACTGTACTGATAATTTATTTATTAAAAATTAAGAATAACCAATTACCCAAAAACTATTCAGGTGTGATTCACATCTGAACAGTTTTTGATTGATTCTTTTTTTCTTAATTTGTAGAAGTCGTGGTAGTAACAATATCTATCTGGTGCCGTAACGCACGTAATATTATAAAGAGAATTCATTCGATTATACATTTCTAATCGACTAACTAATCGATTAGTATACTCATTCGATATAAGAAAATACATATAAAAACTACATACATTGTCATATCATTTAGAGATCTCTACAATAATGCCCTCGTCAGAAATTGAGGAGGGACGCTAGTTAAAAAACTGAATATTCTCTAATAATGTTGAATGAAATTAATGTCATTACATAACGACAATAACATATTAAACGCTTAACCTTAATAGTAGTAGGTATGTAAAAATCATTCTAGATAAGTACCTACGTATTTTTCGTCGTTATTCCGCAATCCACAAAAGAATGAAACAAAAGCCTTTCACTGTGGGAATAATGCGAAATTCGCCCCCAACGTGATGAATCAATTCATCGTTTGACAACAATGGGCACCTATTAAACCCCGTAGGCCACGTTCCCACTGTGCCGGTCCGGCTGTTTCTAACCGTCAAAACAAACGGAAGTGCCGCATTCTGAGCGTTACAGTATAGTACTACTGTGCTATTAAAATATAAGTTTAAATATAAACCTAATATTGTATTATAAGACAATTAATTACATGGTTTTTAGATATAAGATTAGTTGAACTACAAAATATTTTTTTAATAATACAAAACACTACACTAATAATTAAACCAGTTCAGTAACAACAATGACTCTTTGTTTTATTGTACATTTTTATGTGATAATATACGAGTACCTATATAGAATACTTTTTTATTAATGGATTCACTTTCGCTAGCGGTTGGTATACGCTTTCGGAGCACCAGTTGAGGATATTGTAGCTACAAAGCAAAGTCAGGAATTCACTACAATGGTTTCCAGTAAGACCGTGTAGAATTTGACCTGCCATGGTAACATATATTGCAAGCAATGGAGTCAATACTCATTACTGCAATTAATCCTCATTACTAACATCCTCTTCGGATAATAGAATTTTAATCTCGTATGCAATAAGGTAAGAGACGTATGTGTTACCTGTGAACCATAAAACGATACGAATGTTATATGGCAAAATAATGATGAGACCGTACTGATCCCTCTATTAAAGTTGTTCATATTGACGTCATTTTGTATCACAGAACCCAATACTACCGGTTTCCGGTAACAGTTTCCGGGGCGAACCGGACCACACAGTGAGAACGCGGCCGTACAGTTTGACTGAGCGGCTTGTGAATCACAAGTCACAATCGCATTTATTGACAAAGCTCCGACGTATGCGTCCGTCGGATCCCTCCAATTAAGCATTGAAACACAAATTTAATTTATCAATTCATACAATTAAATAATATACCTACCTTATGACTGTACCTATAATACACGTTCTTTTTAATGAATGATAATAATATGGTTCCTGCGCCAAGTATATGCGGACCAGTGAAGGATGATAAAATTAATATGAAGAAAGGAAATTTACACCCTCATGGCGATTTCACTAGGAATTATTCACAATGGTTTCCAGCGTAGACCGCGTGTCAGCGTCAAGTTCAAGGTCATGGATTGATCAACAAAATTATGGTAACTTGCTAGATAATAACGCCCTTAGTTCCAATTACCAACAATCCAAGCCAATGCAATGAATAGGTAAGACATTGTTGAACCAAATCAAAGTGTACCAGAGTAGAAAACATCTCAACAAAGGTTTTAATTTATTCTAGTTAGTATTACATTACTACATTATTTATTTAGATTTAGTACTTACTTGTCATAGATAGCATTGCTTTAAAAAAGATCCAACCAACCACCCAACACTATATGACAAAGCTATTACATTTTTTATCTGAAATCTTTTGGCTTTTGACCTCCACTTGAGTTATTCTTGGTATACATAACACTTTTATCTTTACATGTGGATTAAATTAACTGTGGTTTTAAAATAACTGACACATTATATAACACGTGTTTTTACTCGTGACTTCATTTAATTCCTGTTGACTTGACTTATTCTCATTCTATCATCCTCCGCAGGTAACTCAGACCCCTATTAAATATATATTTTTAGGTAGAATCAATAACCTTTTGTAAATAAATATACCTTTGTCCAGGGTGACCATAATTGACCGACGTAAAAAGTTGTAGTGGCCAAATCGAGTAAAAATGTTACTTAGACAGGTTAGTCCTAAAAGGCACAATATTTGTGAAGAAATGAAGTGAAATTTTGAAAATAGAACTTCAAAGCTTAAGTATAAAAAAATCCCGTAACCTTTTAGTCTGTATGAAGTTTTAAGAAAATATTTTTCATTCGTAATTATTATGGAAATTTTCACCACGACTGGCTTTCAGCTTTGTATGCCAAATTTCATAATATTCATAATGACAAATAACAAGCTCGCTTTTACTTTAAGTTAATGAAATTTTTTTTATTTTGAATTGTCCATTAAATTTTTTTTTTGTAATTAATTTTGGTTTTGATGGTAAGCGTTAACCGTCGCCTCTAGATGTACGTGAACAGCACTAAGAAACCCCGCGTTACCATGTGATACCGTGGTACCACTCATTCGTTGCCATTCCAGAAGTCTAAGATACCATGCATCTTAGCCCAACCTGCACCCTACAACCGAAACAAAGCAAGTTGCTTGGCGTCTGAATTATGTGAGACTGGGATATCCACGTAGACGACTTTTTACAGTATTCTTCTATTTTTCTTTAAGAATAATGTTCTCAATAAGTATACAATTATCTGTCCTGTTGGTATCTGGATCGAGCATGAAAACGGATAATACCAATATTCCACTACTACTGTACCGTGGCATACCAACTCGGTAACCGGAGCCCGCCACCATTTCCGCTTACTTCCCGCCCGCCAACCAATCCCTACCTACCTACACACAGTGATGTTTATTATCAGCTTACAATATTCATTACAAATCACATAATTACGCTTCATTCTAGTTAGTAGCTACACGATAATGCAGAGATAATATTGTTTACTTTGACCCCACACCCCGACAGTTCGATAACGCATCTCAGAATTTCATTATTTGAACTCCAATGTGCGAAACGGCAAGTCGATTTGAAACATGGATAGCTGATTTGTGTGTGACATTATGAATTGGTGTGTGATTTTAGTGGCCTTGTGCTTTTCTGGCGTAGTTCAAGGATCAGGAAGTATGTATATTTATTTATTATATTGTAACTATTCCAAAATAAGTATTAGATATTTTGATTATTTTTCAAAACTTGAGTTAAATTTATTCTATCATACAAATACCGATTTTAGATATATATACCTACATATATAGCAATTATATATTGCATTATGCATGCATTTCTGTGTTTGTCAGTAGAACTTTTAATTTTTGCAACAAAATAAATACCTACGACTTCTAAATAAAAATCGATAGGGTAAATTTTACGCACTCGTGAAATTTGACAACCTGTGATAAGGAACATACTATTACTTGCTCTATTTTTAAATTATTGGAATGATAAACAAGCACTTAATTAAATGCTGTAATCGTTATCTGTAGACAGGAGACCTGTGACATAACAAAATACTCATTCTAAGGTATCATGTTATTGTACCCTATAATTTCATTAGTTGCAATGCTAGCCTACAAACTAGAAAACAGCAAACCAACTCCAATTCCTAAATAAGAGACATTGAGGTACTTACGCCGACAATTTTTTTTCTAAATTTTTCCTTTGGTAAAATAGGAGAAGTACACAATATACATATACCAGAACTACGGAATAGTTGTCAAGGCATAATTTTAGTTGACAACTAACTCAGCTCGCAAATTCGTACTTACGCTATTCTAGAAACGAGGTCTAGAATAGCCCGTATGGTTGCAATTAACTTAACTTTTTTGTTTGTGAACCAATTTGAATAAAACAAGCATTAAGGGTCACAGGAAACTTGCTACAGTACATCTTTGAAAACCACCTTCAAATCAGTTAAGCAGTTTCTAATATCAATGAGCACAAACGAATGCTTATAGAACAATATATTAATATTTTATGTGGAGACCCTAATTGTTTCATTTAATCATTTGTTTCAAATTGTTACAGACATAATTTTATTACGAACGCAATCTAATAAAATTATGTTTGCATTAATTTCATTGCAATTATTATCTACTTATTTACGTAGAATATTATGATCCCACATATAAACATCTATCAGTTATTTCGTTTATAAGAAGAGTTTCAACGACAATAAAATAGCGTTATTGCAATCTTTTCACCAACTAGTTAAAGAGAAAGTTAACAAACAAACAGTATGATTTTTTGTATATCCGCTTTGGTTGGTTTATGATGCAATCAATAAGGTATTAGTCGCAATTGTTAGTTAACAAGGTTAACAATAAACTAAATACAGTCAGTCCTTTTGTTCTTCACTCATAATTTCTTCTATTTGTATATTTAATTTTTCTATGTATACCTTCATTATGCTATGTGTCTTTAATAAATCAATCAAGATTTTTTAATGCATATAGCCGGTTACGCTGGCAGTACAGCAGTACCACCATAAAATGAGCATGAGGTCGGCTTAGTTAGCCTAGCATGAGAAATTCACCAGTAATTTATCACGATGGTTTCCAGGGGAATTGTGTAAAGGTCAACCGGACATGGTACAGTGCTAGCTATGAAATCATTATCCACATAAGGGGACTTTTACTAGATTCTTCTTTCCCCTATATGTCTACGTTATAATGTTCTTCTTACATCTGAAAGGTTGATAGGTATATATTGAAATAGTGCACTGTGTAAATTGACCGGGCTTGATTTTTGCTTGTATGAAACCTGACGGTAAATGGTAACCGTCGCATATACTCATAAACAGTACAACGGACATCACGTTATCATATGTCCGCGTGATACCACTTATACGTTGCCATTCCGATGGACTAAGTCTATATGTCTGCTGTATAATGTTTCAGTTATACGTAGTAGTATAATACATACCACTTGACTCAGAAAATTTTATCAAACTTTTATACAATTTTTGTAGGGGTTTTATACCCCTGGGATTAGTCCAGTGAATATAAATAAAGTGAATTATAAAAGTAAAATATGCATATATTTGTGTATTATCAAAGGCCTACACAAAGTCAACAAAACCAACGAAACAATATAAGAACGTTTTTCAATATATTTCTAAATATAAAATTCTAATTACGATATCTTCTATTCACAAGGGCCAGACATAAATTTAATAATAATGTATGTATATTTTTAACAATAAAAATCATTAACGTACCGTATGTGAAGTAACATGAAATCTACCTAACTATGATAAATATAACAAAAGATTGACGCCAATGAATTAATAATATGTCAGCATACGTAATTGGAGCAAACAATAACATAACACCCTCTTAAAAGGTCAGCGATAAAGTAATCAATCATTCAGTGTAATGTTTGACATATATGAGGAACATCCGTCTTTCCTAGACCTGTTATTTATTTATTACATTGTTTTAGTGTCCGTAAACGTATAACGCAACATTGCGTAACTGTTGTTCCGACGCATGAGTAACTATTCAGGGACCCTGACCCTCTCGAGACGAGGGTAAGATATGGATCACGAAAATTTAACTAGATATCGGACTCAGTTTGCAAAATCTGCGAGGCATCCCTTGATTTATTGGCGTGTTTATGTTCATACTTTCCTGTAAATATATTAGGTACACTCCTGTTTATGTATCGATTGAATTATGTACGTAGAAAATTAGATTTATTACTTAACTAAATACGAGTGTATATTTTGTTCTACAAATAGCATACTACTGTACCAATAACGAAAAACTTAATTTATATCTATTTTTCTAAAGGTTTTATGATTGTTTGCAACGGACAAACTCAAAATAATTGACGGTTTTACAAAATTCTTTCACCAATAGAAAGTTAAATTAGCAGCATTAATATAGGTTTTACTTCTAAGTGCTACATGATACCGCTAGTAAAAGTTTTCTCCCCTTTCCCTAATGTGACGTCGCATATTAAATATTTTTAAGTCATTGTTAATGTGATTGAAATGGTCCATATACATGTACCTATAGCACCACGGACATTATTTCTTCTGACACCAGTGATACGACTCATGCGTTACTTTTCCAGAAGACTAAGGTTATGCCCCTTATGCTGTTATGTCACTGACTAATTTTTCCTTTTACATTCTACTTCTGGTCGGAAACTTTTCCTTTTCTTAATCCATTATTTTATGTTATATAAATAGTATATTAGATATTGAAATGTGATGTCACGAAATTTTAAATCCATCCCATCCATTGTCACACAAAGTAACACTTTGTCGACCCTCTCCAGAGGTCCCTTAACGTGTGACGTAATTTATGGGTGGTCCCTAACGACATATGCTGACGAATGACTAGTGGAGGATAATATAATGTGAATGAAGTCAGGTCAGATAGCCAATCGTGGTGAATTCGCCAGAAATTAACCATGTTGACCAGAAATGAATCATCAGAATTTCTAGGGAGTCGGCCTGTTAGGATATATTTTAACCAATTTTTTATGGGTCATATAGACATGGTGCTCCCACCTGAAATGAATGATGAACATGAGATCATGTCAGTTAGCCTATCTTAACAAATTCACCAGGAATATATCATGATGGTTACCAAGGGGAACCGCGTGGAGGTCAATCTGCCATGGTACATTGCTAACAATAACGTCAAAAACTCCCCTTCCCTTGACTGAGATATAAGTATGGAATATGGATTTGTTTCTTAATATTCTTTGCGGAGAATTGGCGTGATATGTGATACGTGAAAAATGTAAATACTCTGTGATAACCAACCGCAGTATCTTCTGATATGAATAATGAAGTTATCTCTTTTTCTGAACGAACGTCTGACTGAATGAACGTCCAATATATGTATAAATGTAACTTAAAATTCATAGCGTTGACAATGTTATCTGTCCGTTATCTGTACCGTAGCGGTGTCTATGTTAATTGTCGGATGGCTAATCTTTGTTAATGTGTATTTACTGAGAACAACTTTTATTAAGTGCAACACGCAGATCCTTTTTTTCGTTTTTCTTGTGATGTGTCTCCGTTCCGAATGAGTGATAGAATAAATAATGTAACTATTCAAAAGTGCTTATGTTAAGTTTATTTGAATAAAAATTATTTCTATTCCTATTTGATTTTGAATTACTGCTGGACAGAGCGCAACGTAAAAGAAATATAATGACTTTTGACGTATAGGTTGGTAACATCGTGATCGACCTGACAGCCGACTGGCGACCTGCTGTCAAAATGACAGTTTAGATGTAAACAAACAAATCATAATAACAAAATATATTGATGCCATTATTTCAGTAATAGAGTATTTTTTACTATATATATTGTAATAAAATATGTCCTTATCTTTGCAGATTCATTAAAAGATCCATATATATGTGGACCGCCGTCTTGTGCACGTAAGTTTTAATATTGCATTACTTCATTCACAAATTAATTTAATGTGGGTACAATTTTTAAATTATAGTGAAACAAATTCAAAGACCTCGGTAGCCAGCCAATGTGTATTAAATAATTGTTATTTTGTATTACAGCTTCAGAAAAATTTAAATATGTATCTCAGATAATATATCATTATGACTACAAAGTGAATGTAGAAACATATTTTGCTGGATCAAGCAACAATCGTTCTACATTGGACGTCAATTCTACAGTAAGTTTCCTACAATAATACATGTTTACTCCGGTCACAAGGGCACTGCATATTGAATCGGACAGTGGAGCAAAAGATCTGTTTTCTTGATCTCTAAAGATTGCTTTATATATTACTAGCTGTGCCCGCGGTTTCACTTGTCTAAAAATTATAGCTTATATATAAGCTATATTACTGTGAAGTTTCATCAAAATCTATTTAGTAGTTTTTATGTGAAAGAGTAACAAACATCCATCAATCCTCACAAACTTTCATTTTCATAGTACCATAATAATATATAATTTTTTATGAGTATAGAATAAAGTATGGAAGTATGGAATAACGATTTTAGAACTCAACTGGTACTCAAATCACCAGTTCAATCATAATATTGCAGTGAACAAAACTACAGTATATTTAACTTAACGTTAGATATTTTTCAGTTTTTTCATATGGTGTTTAGTTGGTTTGCCATTACATTAATGTAAAAGTAACTTTTTAATATTTAAAGGTACAACTACAATTCATAACCCCATGCGAAGGTCTTCTGCAACTGAGTGATGTGACACTTGCGGATCAAGATCTGAACTATCCAGTGGAGCGTTCTGAAAAATTTGTATTGGCTCTCACACAATATGACCTCAGGTAAGAAACCTGCTTTGTACACATATTTCTTCATCTGCTTTATTAAGATAAAACATAGCTTCATCATACTTGCTAAAATATATGTATAACAAGAATAAATAAGCTATGTTTTATCTCAACAAAAGCATCTTCCCATCACATTTAATTCAAAACCATTTAGCCGTTTACCCATACAAAGCGATATTATTCACGCCCATATATTATTCACTGATACTATATATACCAACAAAGAGACCCTATTTTTATGTTTACATTCTAGTACATTAATGTGGGCTTGAGACTAACTAGAGGTTCCCTCCTGTCACACCTGGTTACATTTTAATTTCATGTATTACTAAAATTGAGTACATTATGAAATCTAGGAACCCCACTTGGGTGTTATAGATTGCATTATTTTTTTTACATATTTAGTTGTGACCCTCCCCCCTCATCATATCATATGACTTAATTTATGGATGGCTTATTAAAATGGAAGAATTCTAAGAATAAGGAGCAGTAGTCTCTGTTTTCACTGCATATAATTGACTTAAAGTAAAATAAAAGGATAACATTCCAAATTGTATGTAATTATTTTTATCAGTATAGCTTCTATCTCCATTCTTTCAGATTTGCATTCCATGATGGCGTTATATCAGAGATTTGTCCTCATGATGAGGAGGACGATTGGGTGCTTAACTTCAAGAGAGCTGTACTATCACTTCTTCAGAATACGATGAAGAGATTTGATATTAACTTTCAAGGAGTTGAGGTATACAGCAACTGTATACAGTTTGTATTATAATAAAATAATATAATAAACAGTATCTAGTACACATTTTATATTTTTGATAATTTGATGATTTGTGAACTGCTGATTTATTGATACCAAAAGTAGTGCAATAGTGGACATATTTATTTTGCTGACAATATACATGTTTTAATATTATTTAAAATGTAGGGCATGCGGTACAAATATTCTTAATAAAATAAACACCTAAGTTAGAAGCTATGAAATAAAATGTAATTTGATGACTTGTGTTTTATGCTTTTAAATTCAAATTCAAATTTCTTTTATTCATGTAGGAGATTTTAGCAGTTTATGAACATAATTTTTTTTATAATGTAATTTTATCCCTACCTTTAATATTATTTGTATAAAATTTTCAGATAAATGTATTTTTTTAAATTTCTGCCCTATTAATGATGTTTAGTCAATAAACAATTATCTTTCCACAATTCAGAAAGACATCCATGGAACATGCAATGTCGACTATGTAGTCCGTGGACAGGAGAACACCAGCCTTGTTGTGGTGAAGACCAGAGACCTGGGACAATGCACAAACAGATACAAGTATAGGTCCATTCTACAGACTGTCAGATATGATTTTCAAAGTGTGAGTATTTTTTTTTTATCTAATTGGAATGAAAAACAAACAAAACCCACCTAAATGGTAAGCCATAATCTTGATCTAAATACAAAAACTACGGGCTTTTTAATGCACATTTTCTAAGTTTACTTTTGACCAGGATAATTCTAAAGCATTGAAATATTGGGTGCTCAATTTTATTAACTCTCAAAGTTATAACTATACAAAGTAAATGACTTTGGCCTCGCCTATGTGCAACAGTGAATTGGGTTCAACAGATAACCAATTATAATATATATTAATTGATTATTTTCATACTTGATGTGTCTACAGAAATTTCAAACATGGCCTGTACTAAAGTCTGAAAGTAAATGTCGTCTCACTGTTGATCACTACATCTACAAAACAGTGAGCTGCAAAGAGAGACATCTCTTTGAACCATTCTCTGGCAGGAATTCTGGTGCGATGACAACGGTAATTCAAGATTTGGTTTTGAAGGATGAAGTCAATAAGACGGATAGTGAAATCATGGAAGCAGAACCTAAAGGTTTGAAATCAATCAATATTATTCTATTAGTGCAATTTAATTTTTTTTTTTCTAAGTTCTCTGAATGTTTTATATAATTGGAATGATAAGCAAGCTGATGATCATCATAATAGGTAGTCAATCTCTTATATATCACAGTATTAGGTCAACTGTACCACTCACACATTGCCATTTCGAACTAAGATGGTTGTACGATATTATTTTATTGCCTTATCGACACCTTTCAAGAAATTGGCGGCTAAAATAAGAGAGAGGACTTTGTACAAAGTCTATCTCATGGAAGTATTCAAAAACTGATTAGTAAATGTTTTTTTTTAAAGATAATGCATAACATATAGGAATGTATACAATTTTCAGAAAGGGCAACTGTTTTCCCCTGAACAAATCCATGAATACACGAGGGCGTATATACGCGCATTTTAATATTATAATGCTTAGATGTATGACTTCTAGACTCGTTTATTGTATAGACTATTTACTCTTGTATACCGAGTGCTTATTAAAATAAGGTTTATTTATTCACAGCATGGAATGTAATACAGAAACGTTCTAACCTCATTCATCACCACTCGCCACACATAAAAATTGAGAGTGGCGAACTAAAATCTGCTCGAGATGTACTCAAATTGCTCTGCTTGTAAGTGTTTTCTTTTTCCCATTGTTATGACATTGCCTACTTTTCAACTCATTAATTATTATACATAGGAGTATGCATATTATAATAAAACTCCTGAGGCACTTTGTCTTAAGTATATTTAAAAAAAATCTCTCTAGGCGTTAGGACTAACCATACCCCAAGTTATTGTCTGTCTGTGTGAAACAAGTGTGTAAACAATGATACTTGTTTACAAAAACCAGTGAACGGATTTTAATGGAGTTTTCTGTAATGTATTACCTGTGACTGGAGAAGGATCTTAGATGTGATCACGCATTTCCTTTTAGGAGCCGAACAGCGGAATAATTTTAAAATTAAAAAATAACAACCATTTCATTTTTTTTGATAGGGTTTTCACTACCTTCGACTTAGTAATATACAATTTACATGACAATTGTTTTGTAGGATTAAATCACCAGAGGACAGTTGGCAACAGGCGACCGTTGACGAGAATATGGACAGTAGTTCTACTGTTGGGCTTTGGGGGCGGCTAGTGCGCGCCGCGAGACCACTGCATTACCCCGCCCTGTCACAACTGTTGACACGAGCGCCATCTATCTGCGACGCAGCTACGTAAGTGACTGTTACTGGTCATCCGCTACTAGGAGTTGAAAGTTCGAGCCTCGGGGCAATCCACTTTGCCCCGGCATCAACTCCGGGGGCAACAACCCTGGGTAGCTGAAATATAGGACTTTACTGGGCGTCTAGTACACGCCGTGAGACCGTTACACTATCCCACTCCTCACAACTATTGGCACCAGCGCCGTAACTGCTAGCTAAGCTACGTAAGTGACTGATACTAGTCATCTGCATCGGGGTTAAAGCTGGGGCCTCGGGACGAACCACTTTGGCCCGGTATCAACTCCGGGAGCAACAATCACGGATAGCTGAATTATGGGACTTTGAGGCTAGTACTCGCCTTTTAAATAAATTGTAATAGCAAGCAATCTGACAGCCCACCTGATGGTTAGTGGTAACAGTTACCGTCACCGAGGTACTTACTTCCGATTGTTGTGGGTATGATTTGATTATATCGTGGACTATTATAATTGTCTAAGAGTGGTAAATTTCTTTTTTCTTTATTTTATAATTGTAAAATAGTATCAATATAAACTGTTGTTATCTATACATATAAATAAAATTGCAATGTCTGTTTGTAATATTGAAATAACAGTTTTTTACTACATGCATATGAATATAAACCCGATACATACACCAAAACATTTTTTACAATATTTGTCCGTCTGTTGGTTTTTTTGTTCCGGATAATCTCTAAAATGGCTGGACCGATTTAGACAGGACTTTTTTTGGCAGGTAGCTGATGAAATAAGGAGTAACTTAGGCTACTTAGATTTTAGAAAAATAAATTCCAATTCCACCCGGACGAAGTCGCGGGAACAGCTAGTCCCAAATAAATATATGGTGTTAAATCCGCCACATGCATCTATATTTGTATACTTGTGCATTAATGTTTTTTTTTTAATAAATAATTAATTATGGTACACAGTAAACACATAATGGACGCTCTACCGTACGTAGCCAGTGCTGGCTCGGTGGAGCTCATCAAGGAGATGATAATGCGAGATGAGGTCGACGACAATATACGACACGAGTGGCTCATGTCCATGGCGATGATACCCAGGTACTGGGCCAATAACATGTTTATTCTATAATGGATTATAAGAGAATATTGTACCCTCTAACGGTTTATGCTGGCGGAGAGGCTATAACTTGTTATATACACTGTACTATTCTTTCCATTATAATAATTTGAATAATAAAGTTAACAGAAATAATTTATCACGCTTATTTAGAATAAAAAAACATTTAAATTAAAAATGAAATAATAATTATTTTTTATTTCTTTATACAACATTTAAAATTGTGTTAAACAATATATTTTTGTACATCAAACCCTAAACTGTCGAGCGATACGGCATATCACAAATTCATAATGCAAAATTCTATAACATATCTATAAAAAGATACAATTTAGTTATTTGTATGTGAGGAGTATTTTCTAGAATAGCAGAAACTACGCTAATTCGTTAATGAGGTTTCTTTCATTTTTAAATATTGATTTTTATAAAGAATAATCCTTACTCCAATATATATTTCCAGACCAAAACTAGAAATGTTGAATAGTACTTTGGAACTACTAAAGAGGCAAAAGAACGACAAAGTGATAAGCTTTACGGTGTCTTCCATGGTCCACTCCTACTGTAGGAATAGCGGGAAATCACGTGAGTACCTTATGATCTTTTACGATATGAACAATTAAATCCTAGACTACGTCTTTAACTGTGATCACAGTAATTTCAGCAATTAATAACAATCTTTTAAATAAATATTATTTTTTTTCTGATCAATTGGTTCAACATTTAAATTGAGCTCATATGCCGCAATATATATTATTTGCTAATGTTTCTATATACCTGATATTCCCTATCTATCCTCTATATATACCTAAATTCCGTGATAAATATCAAATTTGTATATTAAAACTCTATTGTAGATTTAATAATCGTAGCTAAACCTGGTTGTAGGGGTTGTTCCTACACTTGTTGATAATGATAATTGATAGTGATAATTGATAATCTACGGGGATGATAAATAAAAGATACGTCCCGTAGTGAGCGCTTGATGTTATACACTGATTTATTGTATAGTAAAATGATATATGCTACGTAAGTGATAATTTATAAGTATATTATTATTATGGTATACTCACACTATAATTTGAGATTATTTAGTTTCCTTCCGATTGAACAGGTCCACACTGTTCCAATTGACGCATTTAGTAGAAGACGCAGTGTAGCACCAAATGCACTAATCAAATAGTAGTCGCACAGAATCATCAAATCATCCGACTAAATTTAATGTGAGGCCAGGTTAACAGAAAACAAATTGAAGATTCAGTCAGAACTCATCATCATTACTTCATTGTATTATTTCTGGTCCGTGCATTAAATTCTCTTGTTCCACTAATACCTATCATACTTAATTGAATCGTTTATTTGTTTTATCAGTACGTGAATGCTGTGAGGAAGAAATACCAAAACAAATACTCGAAGAATTCCAAAATATCGTGAACGAGATTATCACAAAAGGACTAATTAATGCTGAGAGAGAAGACAGAACTAATGTTAGTAATATTTTTAATTAAATTAATATTTTATATTCGGAATGTAGATATTATATATCAATGCTATTAGGGGTGTCCGCCGTGGAAAGTGTTTTAGCAAGTTAAGTTCCAGTAAAAGACTAATTAAAAACAAAGTCAATTCGAGCGACGGCGATAGGCTGACCCCATGCAACGTTGAATTCAAATATAACAAGCAAAAGCCGTATATTGTATTATATTAAAAAATGTACAAATTGAGTTTCTTGCCAGATCTCAACAGAAGTAGCCAAACTGAATAGTAAAAAAAAAATATTTTGACTTTGTAATTAGAATCCTACCACTCTAACTCCTTTCTACCTATACTGCAAAACTACTAGTTTATTCAAATAAACTTAATTTAAGCACTTTTCAATAGTCAACAATTTTTATGAATGTAGATATATAATTACTAATAATGTTTCAGGTAGCGATAGCTATAAAAGCACTAGGCAACATTGGTGGTTTCAATCAAGAGTTCGCTGACGTGCTGATGAACATAATTGGCGATGAATTTATAACGGTTCCTATAAGACTGGCCGCTGTTGATGCATTTAGAAGAACGCCTTGCGCTGAAACCCGGTTAATATTTTAGCGTATTTTTTTTACCTTTTACCAAAGAGTAGATCAATAAAAGTCGTATGCGTCTGAAATACGTGAGACCTCTGACTAAGGTGGCCAAGCAGTTCGCTTTGCAAAATTTCTTGTTTATTCTGAAGTTTACAATTTAATTTGTAATTAAAAGAAAAGAGCATATAATGTGTTACAAGAACTGTGAACGGAGAGAGTCGCCATATACAGGGTTAGGCTATTTTTGATTGAATACCAAAGAATAGGATTGCCGATTAATTGTAACATTGTGTGTATGAATGAAAAAAATGTCGCTGAAATAATGTCACGCGGGATCAATTAATTATTAGTAACATATTACAGTGCCAGCGGCTTTCAACAGCACAGTAGCACTTTCCAACTAAAAGAATTATATATTGCTAAATTTAACATATATATAGTGTTAATATCACGTAGTACTGTTGCCGACGGGTACGTATATTTGCGAGTGTAATTTCAAAGAATTGTCGTGATTTGTCGTCAGCGAGTATTTCGTGGAGACGTACCGTTCCGAGTACACGCAGCTGGAGGTGCGGCTGGCCGCGTACTTGCAGCTGATGCGCTGCCCCACACTGCACACCATCCGCACCGTGCTGCTCGCACTCAGGGACGAACCCGTCAATCAAGGTACTGAACCACATACATTCAGAAACTATAACAATGTTATCACCCAAACTTCCTATGCCTTATGACAGCAACAAATGTGACCATGTTAATGGATAAAATTTCGAGTTTTAATACAAAAGTTGAAATCGCCCCTAGTAGATCCCTAGATAGATGCGAGAAGTCGTAATGTTAGTGCAGCTAGGGTAATATTAATAAATTAAGCTTTCTATGAATTTGTTCATAATCTAAGAACTCATACTCTTGTCAGATGTCAGACTGGTGAAAACTAGTTATCCAAAATACCTAGTAATTTACAGCTTGGTCGCTGCTTTTACTTATGTATTACTTAATCTGAAAATGCTATAACATTTAACACTATAGTGTTTAGTCTACCTTATGTACCATATTTTATTGGTCAATAAAAAAATAAACACATTTTAATGAGAATAAAATGCTACTCTGTCCATTTATTATACTCATGTTTCACAAACAACGTACCTAACCAATGTTCTGATAATCGAATTAAAATGAACTTCAATTTGTTGTAACAGCGGCGACTTTCGTCTGGAGCCACCTCAATAACATTGGGCAGTCGTCACTACCATCCCGCGTTGAGATCCAGGGTCTGTTGTCTGGACACACAATGCCGCAGCTAGAGGACAGCCCTGACTTCCGAATGTTTTCAAGGAATTACGAACAGAGCGTATTCTTCGACCAATATAACGCTGGTGAGTGTCTACGAGTATTTAATTTCAATTTCAAATTGTGTGAATTTGTAATACAATTGTAATTTAAATGTTATCATAAATTCATTCAACAAATAATATCGGCATTGTTATTATTAATATTGTTGTTATTGGACTACGTCATTTGTATTATTATTTATATTAAATATCGAA
Source organism: Achroia grisella (assembly GCF_030625045.1). NCBI lineage: Eukaryota > Metazoa > Arthropoda > Insecta > Lepidoptera > Pyralidae > Achroia > Achroia grisella. The sequence goes on from NW_026712999.1 coordinate 2,118,820, forward strand.
AAACAAGATGAAAATGAATTTTATTTATGTTATTACAACACATTTTTGTATTTAAATGTTTTCTTTTCTATTCTTCCATACAAATTTAGTCAAAAGTTGGTTAATTTATAATAATTGTGCTTGTTTGGCTTAACTTTCATGCATATAATTTCTGTACCGTTATACAATGTGTATAATACAAAATATACACATTGTATAAACGGTATATTTACCATTATAATATTACTTTAGAGCTTACGATGTAATACTATAATAATAATGTTATAATGGTAATTGCCCGTTTATAACTGTTAACTTTTTTCACAGCCATTTAAAATTCTACACAAGTCAACAGTTTAAAACAAAGTCAAATAATGCTGAGTACTACGATCATATAAATATATTCATACCTACTTACTTACATACTACCTACTTACCAGAACTATGATTGTAGTTGTGACCATACTTATTTTCTAACTGTGTATTAATATTTTTCTAGGTGGAAACTACGAAGCGAACGTTATATTCTCACCAGACTCGTATATACCACGATCAGTGTCGCTCAACTTGACTGTTGATATGTTTGGAGAATCTATCAATATATTTGAGGTAATCCTATGCATTTTAAATTATTTATATGTCATTAGAATGACAAACAAACTGATTGACTACTAAGGATAATTGAATTTCATTGGCTACATAAATCAAAAGCTCCTCTGATATGAAATGAGAGGACTAAGATACATGCCTCTGTGTTCTGTAGTACATTCTACTAATAGCAATAGCTTGCAAATACAAAAACGTATCTTATAAAATATAATAGTTTACTACTACTACTACCCGATTTATAGATCTTGAAGATAAGTTAGACTATCGGGGTCAATTTGACCAGGAAATTATCGCTATCAATTTTAGGGAGGATATCGTGGAGATTTACCTGATTGGAAACATTACTAGCATAGGGATTGGGAGCCGTTATTACTAACACTCTCCTCTTAATAGCTAAACTAAGGCCAATTGCTGGTATAATTTTAACCATAGGTTGTTTTTAATCATTACAGCTTAAAGCTCGTGGCGAAGGGTTTGAAACATATTTTGAACAATTCTTTGGCGACAACGGACCTTTGGGCAAGAGTAAAATAAATGAGTACATAAACAAATTGAGATTTTTCCGATCTGTAAACGATGCTGATGAGGTCCGAGGGAAAATCGACGATCTCGGATATAAAAATGAGGCGCTTAAACACCGATTTCCCACGGCAGAGTTGGGGATTAAAGTATTCGGGAACGAGATATCGTTTTGGAGTGCGGAAGGCGATGAGGAAATAAGGAAGTCGGTAGAAAGATTGAACCCTAAGTTAAGAATTTTGGAAATTTTATCGGGAAAGGTATTAGGTTGTTTTTATATTAATCTATTTATTCTTGTTATTCAAAATTTAATTTCGTAACTCTGGTCGCGTTTGCTCTGGTGTTCCTATTACCTGGCAGTTCGACGAACTACACAAGCAGGAACTACTATCTCCAGGTCTTCTGGTTGTTTTTCCAGTAATCAGAATATGCACACATTTAACCAAAGTTCATGTACATTAAAAAAGTAATTTCGGAAAGGATCTCCGTAATACATTGTGAAGGAAGATTTTTAACTTAATATATATAAATTTCGTCACTTTGTTTGTACGCGATGAATCCTAAACTTCTGAATTGGAACGATTTTGATTAAAATTTATATGTATACTCGATCTGAGGTCTTAGATTAGGTTGTTATCAATTTTTTACAGTTTTAAGTGACAAGAGTAATCAACCCTAAAAATTTTTCGCCTTATATTTTTATGATACGGCATTAAAAATGCATACAACCCTAATTTATTGCCTATCATCTACCCTTATTTTTTAATAGCGATATTAATTTATATGGCAAAAAAACTTTAGCTGGGCTAGTGTTGTTATAAATACACTGTTCGAGCGCTATCGAACATGAGCTATTGACAGCCGCTAGGCCGGGACACCTTTCACTTTGGCTTGCGCCTACGACGTCACCGCACGCGTACCTTATTAATTAGATAATGTTCCTTATAATATTATAACTCCTCGTATTAAATATAATAATTTACAGTCCACTACTCATTTTATTTACGAGTCATCAACATATACAATGTAAATTATATAATGCAATTCACACAAAACATCTTTCCCCAGGAAATATCATACAACAAAGCATCACTATTCTTGGACACTACATTCTCCGTGCCGACGGGGTGTGGGCTACCTCTAGAGTTGAACCTCATGGGCACTAGCTACGTGAATACAAAGTTATCAGGCACAGTTTCGGACAAGTTCAAAGAGACGGAAAACTTGGATTTTGAAGGCAAAATTCGACCAAGGTAAATATAAAACACAGTCTAGGTTCACTCCTCCAAAGCAGTGGCGCATTAGACTGAACCATAAAGCACAGAATTAACTCAGGATTGTTGAAGTGGCGGCATGTTACGGCAAACGACTTGAGTGTTTCCCTAAAGCTTAAAGTAAAAATTTACAAGACCATGATCCGGCCAGCTGTCTTGTATGGATCAAAGTGCTGGCCCGTAAAGGCGATGAATGAAAGACGACTGCATGCTACTGAAATGCTGATGAAATGATGAGATGAAATATTGAGATGTGTGGTGTGAGGTGTGAGGGAGGTATCGCCGGTGTCGGAGAGGTTGAAGAGTAATCGTCTGTCATGTTATGGGCATGTAATGCGTAGGAATGTAGATAATATTTTAAGGAAGGTGTTACATATTAATGTGTATGGATGGTTCATGAAGTGCAGATGAAGGCCGGAAAAGAGATGGATGTTCTGTGTGAAAGATGATATGTTAAGAAAGGTAGTAAATAACGCGATGACTGCGAACAGGGATGAAAGAGAAAAAAATATTACGCCGACCCCAAATAAATGGGATAAGCAAGAAGCAGATGATGATGATATATATACAACATGGTTATAGATTTTTTTATTTAATCGGAATGGCAATTAAGGTGATTATCAGCGTAACCATCGTTTACATACATGGACTACACTACGTGCTGTAATCAGGTTATTAAGTGATACTCGCGATATCACACATGCCAACTCATGATACGTTAGTCCTATGCAATGCTAATCGATTCCCTATGGAATGGACTAAGATATTATGTCTCTTAACCTGTAATTTCACTGCCTAATCTGCACTCTACAACTGAATCACAGCTCACAAAGCAAGTTGCTTGGCGGTTGAAATAAGTGAGACTGATGCACCACGCAGATGACTTATTTTTGTACCGTCTGCTGCTATATAATCTCCATCTAATGGTAAACGATTACCGATCACTTACTACAGTCTACCTCTGGTATGAATCTATCTTGATTATTCAAGAAGGTGGTGTATATTTTGCATTTCGATTGCGCGTTAGTAATATCGTAGGAGTGAAGCGACGTTTATATAACTGCAATTTGAAGTATGTTTAAGTTAGGGGTGTGAAGTCACTCTAATAGTTGTTCCAGATCTTTTACGCTTTCCGTCGCCGACAACGGTGCGGCTCATTAACAAATAGTAAGGTGGATTCACTTATACTTTTGCTACAACGAAAAAGTCTAAAGCTCCGAACGACGAGCAAGGTAGATTCGTACTGTATTGCGAGAGCACTAGGGTTCATTTTTGAAGTGTCTCGTGAGGTAGAGTCGCACTAAGTTTCCATGACCGCATTTGTAGCGTGGCCGTGAACGTGGCGGCGACGATGGCGGTGCGCGCGGACACGCTCGCGGGCAGCGGCGTGCGCGTCAACGCGCGGCTCTACACCGCCACCAGCGTGGAGGCGCGCCTGGCGCTGCGGGGACGCGCGCGGCTGCGGCTCGACCTCTCCCTGCCCGCCGACAAGCAGGAGATATTCGCCGCCAAGTGAGTCTCACACTACACGCACATCTCTACATCTCTACACCGCCACCAGCGTGGAGGCGCGCCTGGCGCTGCGGGGACGCGCGCGGCTGCGGCTCGACCTCTCCCTGCCCGCCGACAAGCAGGAGATATTCGCCGCCAAGTGAGTCTCACACTACACGCACATCTCTACATCTCTACACCGCCACCAGCGTGGAGGCGCGCCTGGCGCTGCGGGGACGCGCGCGGCTGCGGCTCGACCTCTCCCTGCCCGCCGACAAGCAGGAGATATTCGCCGCCAAGTGAGTCTCACACTACACGCACATCTCTACATCTCTACACCGCCACCAGCGTGGAGGCGCGCCTGGCGCTGCGGGGACGCGCGCGGCTGCGGCTCGACCTCTCCCTGCCCGCCGACAAGCAGGAGATATTCGCCGCCAAGTGAGTCTCACACTACACGCACATCTCTACATCTCTACACCGCCACCAGCGTGGAGGCGCGCCTGGCGCTGCGGGGACGCGCGCGGCTGCGGCTCGACCTCTCCCTGCCCGCCGACAAGCAGGAGATATTCGCCGCCAAGTGAGTCTCACACTACACGCACATCTCTACATCTCTACACCGCCACCAGCGTGGAGGCGCGCCTGGCGCTGCGGGGACGCGCGCGGCTGCGGCTCGACCTCTCCCTGCCCGCCGACAAGCAGGAGATATTCGCCGCCAAGTGAGTCTCACACTACACGCACATCTCTACATCTCTACACCGCCACCAGCGTGGAGGCGCGCCTGGCGCTGCGGGGACGCGCGCGGCTGCGGCTCGACCTCTCCCTGCCCGCCGACAAGCAGGAGATATTCGCCGCCAAGTGAGTCTCACACTACACGCACATCTCTACATCTCTACACCGCCACCAGCGTGGAGGCGCGCCTGGCGCTGCGGGGACGCGCGCGGCTGCGGCTCGACCTCTCCCTGCCCGCCGACAAGCAGGAGATATTCGCCGCCAAGTGAGTCTCACACTACACGCACATCTCTACATCTCTACACCGCCACCAGCGTGGAGGCGCGCCTGGCGCTGCGGGGACGCGCGCGGCTGCGGCTCGACCTCTCCCTGCCCGCCGACAAGCAGGAGATATTCGCCGCCAAGTGAGTCTCACACTACACGCACATCTCTACATCTCTACACCGCCACCAGCGTGGAGGCGCGCCTGGCGCTGCGGGGACGCGCGCGGCTGCGGCTCGACCTCTCCCTGCCCGCCGACAAGCAGGAGATATTCGCCGCCAAGTGAGTCTCACACTACACGCACATCTCTACACCTCTACATCTCTACACCGCCAGCTTCAGTAATAATATCTCAAAATTATGTATTTTTCAGGTCTGAATTAATAATTTTGCACGGCGACAAGGAGCTGCAACAACAAGGCTTGAATCAAAATCGCATTGAACAAAACACATGCAGTTGGGGCACGTTCGACAATGCAATAGGAATTAAACTATGCGCTGCTTATCAGGTGTGGCATAATGTATTTAATTAATTTAAAATATGGACTTGTGAAATATGATATAGTAAAAAAGGGATTAAATAGCGAGATGACTGCGAACAGCGATGAATGGAAGAGAAAAACGCCGATCCTTAAAAATGACGTGAGGCAGAAACAGATAATGATGATTCCATTACGTTATTCTTTGCTATTTCTTGAATAAAAGTTTAGTGAAACTCCATAACTGTGTCGAGCTTGTACAATATATTGTAATTTTAAAATATATTATTGTATTTAACCAGTTCCCCAACATGACGAATCTTTACAACGCGCCGTACTTCCTAATGAGCGGTCCAGCCAAGTATATTCTGTCGCTAGAGAAAGCTGATCCGTCGGCGAAGACTTACACGCTCCAGTACCATTGGGACAAAAACGAGACCTTCAACGTCATTGGATTCTCGTTCGATACACCTAACAGTGAGGTAGGTATATCAATATTCATAGTATATATTACGTCATTTCCGTAGCCTATAAAATTAACGAAACCTCATATATAATTTAGCAGTTTATTCGTGTTATTTAATAACTAAATTAATAAACAATTTTTTGTTTATATACTGAACGAAGATTTAGCCAGAAAAATATATCTTATGGGTGTAGGTCTTGACATCTCTTTCAAGTCACTTGTCAGGGACGGAATGTAAAATAATAATATTTACACTGCTTGTAGGAAAAACGTATGTTCGACGCTTTGCTAACCCTCTCTAACACATCAAGCAGTGCTGTCGTCACTCTTCAATCTGCTAAAAGCACGCTCAAAGCGAAGGCATTATATCGTAATTTAGAGCAAGACAAATCTTTTGAAGCCAGCTTGGATGTTGATGGTCGGAAGCAGTTCGACACGGTTATGTCGTTGAAGAAACAGGATATAAACCACGGATATGTTTGGTTGCCGCGCGCCTACTGGATCGTCGATAATGAAAGGGTCGCAGAATTGACTGGTAAGTGTGTTTTATATATTACGTACTAGCGTTGATTGTGATTTCATTCTGTTTAATAAAAAAAAATACTTGACTATATAAATGGGACAAACATATGATGTGGTTGCCCAAATCTGTTTTATCATGTGACCAAAAGTTGGTAACAATTCTAACAACTTTTAATATAAGGTAAAGGTTATATACATGTACTAAATATATCAGAGTGACTACCTCACTCATACTTGTTTCTGTCCTTAGTATCTTGCTGTACAACAAAGCTGTTGTTTATTTTCAGTTGTCGATTAAGATATGACACTAAAATTATAGAGTATGATACCGTAGACCTCCGGAGTAGCAAAGAATGTAGTATTCCTCTCTTTACGGCATGACACGATGACGTGATTTCTGGGATCCTGTTCATCAGGCATTCGCATTTTGTAATTGCACTCGCTATAAAATAATGTTAATTGCAGGTTATTTCAAATTCAAGTCCAAAGGAGGAGTAACACAATGCGATATAGTGGCAGATTTCCAAACCAGACAGCTAGCTAGCCATATGGCCGGTTACTATACTTTGAACGGCCCTACACATGGGACCAAATTACAACTCGACTATCAGTTTTATAAGAATCCTAAACAAACTATAAAGGTAGAGGGAGTTTATAGTGAAAGAACGATGGGGTATAGACACGACCTCTACGGCGAATTGTCTATGGAGTTTACGGCCTATCCCGTATATGATTTCTATGCAGTGCTAAAGAATATGGTAAGTCTAATATGATCTGAAATTTGTATACTGATTTATTTAAATCGCCTTAAATCACATGTATTATAATTTTCTTTCTATCAAATTTTTCTACAAAATGGCGGTGTTTATTTAAATGAAAGCCGATGTTGATTTTAATGTATATTTCTAGAAAACTCCAAGCCACATAGATATTGGTTTGAACATAAGTGCATCGAAACAGCAAGCGCTTGAACCAGCCTTCGCTTTTAGTTTTGTACGGTTCGACAAGATTAATGGCCTCAAATTGGACACGCAGCTAACGGTGAAGAGACCTAAGTTGATCGACATGAAGTTCCAATATGAAGAGGTAAGCTATGTAAATAGTAGTTTAAAAATGAGGATAAGGTTTAAGGTAATGTTAATTAGCGCTAACAAAAAGTCAGTATCAGTCAGGCGAGCTTTTCGCAGCTAACAACATCTCCTGTGAATTCTATATAAACCAAGCCCCATTTTTGGAATTTTTTCGAAGAAATTATAAATATGTATTGTTACATATAATTTCAACAGTATATAAAGCTATTCAAGATTTGAAATCCATCGTTTCTTATATAAAACATTGTCATAGACGGCTGTATAGATTAATTGTCGTCAACCAACCGTCCGGCATAAAAGGAGCCCTACAAATATAAGAAATTTTTAACAAAAACTATTTCCTCAAAATGAATTCCTTTAATGTGTATCATCAGCGAATATAAACAATAATGTAGAAAAAAGTGTAACAAGCTTACACTAATTTCCATGTAATATCTTCTTCATAACTGCAGTATAAGTTACATATTATATACACACAGGCGGGCGCGAAATACTCAGTTCTGTGCGTGCTGAACTTCAACCCGAAGTCACGTGAGATCATAGTGTCAGGCGAGGCGTACTACCCGCCTGGTACTCAGCTGTATCTAGACGCACAGCTGAACGTCACACTGCCCACGCTCCACCCCTGCACCATCCACGCCAAGGTCCACGAGAAGCAGGCCAACGAATTCCAGGCAAGTCCATTATACAATACATATATTTTATTTATTCGTCGACGGATAAGTTGTCATCCATGTCATGTCTGTTATTATATATATACAACATTTCATCCCCTTTCCAAATTGTTTTTTAAGATAATAGCTAGCTTAGTGATATCTATCCTCCAGTCAAATTTCATTAAACAATAATTCAATAGTTCTTTCTTGGAATCCAAAAAATGACATATTGACTGACTTTCAAGCTATTTGTTCTTACTAGACGTACATAATTATTAATAATAGAATAATTTGTTAATAATAGAAAACTAAACTTAAACTATATTTAATTGAAAAAAAAAGACAAATTATTCTACCACATTTAGAATATATACTTATGTAACACTCTTAGAATTCTGTCAATTTTGAAGTCAATAACAACAATACCTTAACTTGTGCATGTTCTGAATATCCGGCCTCTAATTTTACGTTTTTGTGCGGTGCAGGTGAACGCGTTAGGCGTATGGTTTACGGGCACAGACTTCAACGTCGACGCGCTGTATCAAGACCAGTCCAAAACAAACATGGCTTCCCATCGGCTGAAGATGCTCCTCACCAGCTCGCAGTTCAAAGACATTGCGGCTGATGCTCGATTCACTCAAGATAACCGACAAGTCACTTTCATATTAGAGGTAGGTATCATATTTATAGACTATATACATTATTTATTATGCCTTTTCTTTACTGTGTGTTACAAATAAAGTATATTCTATCTATCTATCTATTAATATACAGCAATCATAGATTCGTATTGTATTTATTGATTAACAGTCAACAATAAAAAAATCACAAATTTGATAAAATAATAGCAGATTGTGCCCTTATAAAATATAACTTCAATATTTCCGTTTATAACGCACGCGTGTTTTATAAGGTGCTCTAAAACCGGTGAAATTTGATGTATTTCACAAGCAAGTGTGTTGAAAAATATATTTTGATTTGATTAATATTTTAAAACTATAAATAACCTCTGTCTATGTATACAGGGGGAATATAACGCAGATTTGTACCGTTCACTAGTGCGGTACGTTTTGCTATCGGAGCATAACATCACGACATACGCAGAGGTGGACGTCAGCGGGAAAGTGTACAGTCTCAATCTTAACGCCGACCTCAACAACAATACCAATCTTAACATGGACGTACATATTGATCAGTGAGTATGACTTCTACTGCTGTAGGAAGAGTCTATGAAATGTTTTATATCGATTGTTTAAATTATCCATAAATCTGAACTTATTTTGATCATGTTATTTTGAGTCTCATATTGATTTTGTCAACATTGAAATCGTAATATATCTTGATTTATTTACTATTAATAAAAGCAATAAACTTATGAATCGTTGTTTAATGGCAGCCATTAGTAAACTGGGTACTGCAACGCACAGTCAGTATATTATCTGCTATCGTGATTGTTACTATATACTCCAATAAATATATATTACGAACATTAATATCGAACATTAATCATTGACTATTTTTAGGATACACATTATATTTATACATAGTTTTGGTCCTTTAAACCAGATTATCAACACTATAACATTACTATTGAAAACCGACTCTATTTATATTTTCATTAAGTCCCTTATGGCATGAAAAACTATTTGTGATCCGTAGCGGCAAATCTATATAATATCGGTTTACATTTTTAACAGACTTCGCGACGTACACGTTTCTTACCAAAGATGGAAGACACCGAAGCAGAAACGTCTAAGCGCTGCATTCAACTGGGATGCGAACCGAGATCCATCGCAAAAAGTTTCCGTGGATGTACAGCTCGACAACAAAGGCACCTGGCACCACGGCGGCCAGTTTACATTTTACTACCCCAGCAGAGTTGTCAATGGCGAATTCGAATTCCTATTAAAAGGTAAGAAAAATAAGATTTATAATTATATACGTAAGGATATGTTTGATACCCGTTAATAAAAAGTGGTCAAGCTCATTTACATACCTGTGCTTATTTTTTTTTCTACGTGAGTTGTGCCGTGGACATTGGCTATGATGGACTGTATGCTTGTTTACCAATGTCGTAGTATAAAAAAAATATGAAGTATGATGGCTACGTTACGCCTACCTAAGCGTAACGTGTAACGTAGTCATCCCCTCTAAAAAAAATATCAATTAAAACTTTTACCGTAACAAATCGCGCTGAAGTATAAAATCTATTGATGAAAAATTAAACATAACAGAAAAGAAACACATAAGATAAAAAAAGGAATACGTGCGGGGACACATAGTAGAAGTGAAATTTCAACGGACAATGCGATATATCGTTTACCCCTTCAACTATCTATATAGAAATTACACTTCTAAAAAAAGAGTGGCATTGTGAGGTAATTTTAACGAATGATAATGGTATATGATTCACCGGCCTGCGCAAAGGTTTAAGCTGACGGGGCACCAGTGAAGGATGATAGGATGAGCACGAGGTCAGGTCAGTTAGCCCATAGTGGTAAATTCACCAGGAATTTATCACGACGGTTTCCAGGGGGAACCGCGTGGGGATCATCCTGACACGGTACATCGCTAGCGATGGGCATCAGTCCACATCGGTGACGATTCGCTTCGGGCCGGTATTGTGAGGTTGTGGCCCGCAGACTGGGAGTGCGCGTGGAGTGCGAGCGTGGGGTGGGGCGGCGGCGCGCGGGCGGCGTGGAGGCTGCGCGCGTACTCGGAGGCGCGGGACGGCGGGCCCACCGTGTACGCCCTCCTCTCGCACCTCGACACGCCGCTCCCCGGCTGGAAGGACACCGGCTTCAACCTCATGTCAGTACCGCACGCGACACTCCTATCTATGCCCGCGTTCGCTTCTCGTCCGCTGCTGTGAAGGCCTACCTCGGCCGACAGCGTTAGAGTAGTTCGAAAAATCGCCGCTCGTGCACGTGGACCGAGAGAACACTCAAGACGGAACACTACGTACCTACGATATGAGTGAAGCCAATTGTTTCAAAATTTGTCAGGGAAGTGTTGCCACTTTTTGATTTTATTAATTGGATTTAAAAATCTAAAATATTTAATTGAATTAATGTTTTTATTCTTCATATTTTTAATGAATTAATATTTATTTTTAGCGATATGAGGTAATTTCAAAAACTTTACTCTGGCAACACGTTTGTATTAAAAATACATGATTGTATATTGCTTGTGAATATGAGCATGAATCTGGTCGCTAATATCTGCTAAACGGGTATTTATTTGTTTTGAGCATGGTTTGGCGGCTTCACTTTTATTGTACGTAGTGGGCCTACTTGAGTTTTATCTTGCTCTATGAATATTTTAAGTCTTTTCAACGTACATTTAGACCATAGTTTCACCATTGTGTATGCCTATAAAACATGCTTTGAAATTCTACATTATTCATTTAATGAGATGTTAGTTTGAAACACATTTTTAAATTACTTGAAGCTATGTTTATCTTATACCTTAAAAGACGTTTTTACCACTGGTATTCTATATTACGACTAAATAGAACTGCCGATTAGGAAGTTCTCTTTTACACTGCCGTATCTTATATCCTTATCCTATCTTATATCCTTTATGCCGTATCTGATACACGAAAATAATAGGGATCCCACTTCGATATTAGTGTATCAGAGAGAAAACAGCCAGTATAGTTTGACTTTTTAAACCGAAACACACATGTCGCGGCAAAATGTATAAAACTTGATACATGTGGGTTAGCTTTGTACAGTTAAACATATCTAGGCTGTTTGTACTGATTTCTACACATTTTGGTAATATTCATTGGGTTGGGTGAAGAACCAAAAATGCATAATCTGATTGTTGGTTCTATAAATCATGATACTGGGCAAGCATGTTGATGACAGGGCAATTTTTCACAAGGGAACATTTTTTGTTGCGTTTCAAAATCACATTGAAACATCTTCATATTAATGTAGGTGGCGCTACCAAGATAACTTACAAGCAATAAATGGAAGTATGAATTGGCAAGAAGACTATCTCGCGTTTAGTCTACTCGCCGACTACTTGTTCAAGTCGAACGAATTCTACGGCGAAATAAATGCAATCGTGAATTCGACTATACCGACTTTGCCGCGAGCCGCCGCCATAGCGAGACATCGAGTTGTATGGAAAAAGAGTGCAGATACCCTTCTCAGTTTTCAAGTAAGTTAATTTGACTTTTTTCACAAATGAATTGTACTTTATATCACTTTATTATCTTCTGCACATTCTAAAAACCACAAATGCAATATTAGTATTTGACTTTACTTAAATAATAATACATTAAAAAGCCGGCTATATGCTCGCGTTCTGTCACATTAAATTCTAATATACTGAGCGAAATATGGGTATGTCTTGGGTTGCGTTCACCAAGATATCTACGCTTGAGAATCGCTCTCGGATTCATGAAGAGATACCATTTATTATTATTAAATAAAAGAAAATGTCAAGTGAGGTGAAAGTCTTTCTAGGAGAAATCTAAAGATACTAGAGGATTCAGTAGACCTAACATAGTATGTAGTATATAAATATACTTTATTATTACATATTAAAAAAGTCTTTGGCACCTCAGTCTTATTTATTTTAGATACCAAGCTGATTACTTGGTAGAGAGTGTTTTGGGTGCAGATTAAAAAATGATATAACAGGCTAACAGGCATGACAGTTCTCTAAAATGGCAACATATGTTCCGTGATACCACACGGGTGAAACAACGTAATATATGATATCCATAGTACTATCTATTCATGTATATTGGCGATTGTTACCGCTTACCATCGGCGGTTAGTTTCTATTCTATTCAAATTATTAAAAAAAAAAAATTGAACACAGATGTTCCCTGTAAATTGACTATTAATTGTTGACTATTCCCTGTAATTGTTACAGTATAATGAGGAAGGTCTGCTTATGATAAATTCATCATGGCTACTGAATAGGGCTAATACACAAACTAATATCACAGGCAGAGTTACATTACTGACCCCATTCACGGTAAGTAAATGAATATTATTTAAAAAAAAAATATTAAATTTTTATTGAGACAACTAAGCCAGCCAGCCAGCATGAAACTCTCGTCTCAATTTCAACTAGAAATATGAATACCGTAAAGTTTTCTTTAAGCTTATATAAATTATATTCTTATTTATTCATTTTGAAGTAATACGTATAATATAAAGAATAAACTTATATATTGCATATAAAACCCACTATTGTGCAGTATTTACAATTATGTTCGTTTTAATTAATTTTTGAGAATAACAAGAATTTTCTTTTTCTTTATTCTTCTGTAAACATACAATACCTACTGTTGATTTAAATGCAGACCTTATAGTAACAAGATATAGTAGAGTAGTAATATGCTTGTCATCATAAAATTCTTATGCATTTTAATGTCTCGAGCAAAATATTTTATTTAAGTTTATTTTTCTAATTAAATTATTTTCAGGGCTACACCAAAGGATATCTCATGACAGAGTTCCTATTAGGCAACAAACGAGATATAAAAGGCATCACATATTTAGATTTAGAAGAAAAAGTGCTCAAAATTTATGTTGATGGTATGTATTTGGACGATTACATAAAACCTCCAATTATGGATATGGATGGAGCTATTGTAAAAAAATGAAAATATTAAACTGATTGTTATTTTATTTTGTTTCTTACTTTGTTGTATATAGGTGAGTTAGCCTATTATTAGACATGTATCGCAAAAAGGTCTCTTTACTTATGCTGAAGGAACACAAACATAATAGTATGTATGCATACTGGTCAGTTCATGTGAGCGCTAAGGTGAATCTTAACTGCTGTTCTTTATAATAGATCATAATGAAAATATAAACAGATTTAGATATCTGCATTCATAGTTAGATTATTAGGGGGTAAACAGCAACGCACTATTTACATCGTCATAATCTGTAGTTACAAATGCAATTACTCCATAAGTGACTATTAGAATTTCAAATAAATTATCTGCAAGCAATATATCGTATATATCCTGCATTGCAAGAAGATTATTAATATAAAGTACAAATAAAAGGTACCAAGATTAGACCCTTGAAATACACCTCATACAAGAGAATATCCTCGTCGTTTCTTTTCAGGTTTCGTTTTCTATCTAATAAATAAAATCACTGAGTGATCGATGCAACTTGGCAAATTTTTATTCAGCTCTTTTTAGAAGTCAGTTGGAAAGAACTTACAATCTTACTTATTGTATCCTTGTATTCTCCCCTTCTTCCCGCAGGACGCATGCGCCGCATCACCAACTGCATGCTGGTGGTGAACGTGACGAGTCCCGTTACTGATGTGTCGCAGATGACGGCAAGGATCGGGTTCGTAGAAGCCGACCGCCATCTTGTGGCAATGGTAGTCACACCCAACTCTACTACTGGTATGTATTGAATCTATAAGAGTAATACCAGTAGATATATACAAAAAACATACTGTTTTGTTCCATATAATCATTCAGTTACCATGTCAAATTTACAGTTACTGCACTATGTTTTTCTTTATGCCAAATATACAATTCGTATGGAAGTTTTGGATTATGTTTCTTTTAAATTAAGTAATGATTCATGTCATCAGGTTTTGAAACTCTTTTGAAGTTGAACACGTTGCAAGACTTCCACATCTTCGGACATGTAGCGCTCCCTATACAGTACCTCAACCGAGCCATTGTAACAGCCAAACGAGGTCCTGACGAGGTACGTACTAATTACACACATAATGTTCAATGTATCTATGGTATCGATGAGATGAATGCTTTGTTTTCTTCAATGTGTGTTCTGTGCAGTAATATGCTTTAGTCTCATTATATAGAAAACTTGTAATTTCTTGAAAATACTCACATACGCTACCCGCTCATCAACACAAGAACAAGACAAGAAAAGTAAGTTAATGTAAAAATAAAACTCTGTACCTAACCGTTTGACGGCCTTCGTAATAATAGAACCCTATTCTTACGAAGAAAAACCCAGCCTTGTAATGATACTTAATACACTATTTTAATATAGTTAAGAAAGTAATATATAATTGAAATTGTTCTTTATTGTGACTTTGTGAAGCAATAAGTAAGAAGCAGTTCTTTTTAATTAAAAAAAAACATTTCCTTAATTTGACTAAATTACCAGTAGCACTTACTGGTAATTTAGCCATGAGGATCTAATGAATAAGTATTATAAAATGTTAATATAGTATGTAAACGTGTTCCTAATATTTCCCACAGCTCGACTTTAGAGTGGGCTGGGACAAAATGGACTTTGGCTTCACAGGCATATGGCAGTACCATTCACCTATTAACTTTGTTTATGTATACAAATTATATTCACCACTGGAAGGCTTTGAAGAAAATGGTCTAGTACTTAAGAATGTATATGGAAATGGTTTAGATACTGAACTGTCGTTGCGACTGTCTAAACATAAGGTAGGTAACAGGAAAAAAATATTTAAGATTTTGTTACATAATTACAAAGATTATCTTCTCAAAATTAGCGTGTTAATACACACCAATTTTCTCTTACTAACTAATTTAAGAGTCTCTTTCGACAACAAATCGATTCGGAATTGGAATCGCGTAAAAATACAAAGTTCCTTTAACAAAATCAGAATTCACCTATAAAGGAATTTTTAATTAAAAAAAAAACGTATGTAACTCATAAACAGCTGATAAGTTTGGGAGGAGCTTCTCTGAAACCGCACTGTCCGGGACCACTTGAGTTCCAGCGTGTGAGGATGAATCACCGCTCGCCATTGACAGGGAATCAATGACGAGCGGTGCGATGTCAAAAAGAAGCCTTGTGCATCATATTTTATTCAGGGTTAAAAAACAAATATTTAATAATTATCATATGATTTTACAGTTCGGCATTGCGATACTACTAGTCGATAAAGGCAAGGGTGTAATAGAAGTGGTTCAGGATAAGTTCAAAAATGGCATGAAGAACACCGACACGCTGCTGGAGGACTTTGATACGACTGCCAGAGTTACCGTCGACACTATATACTACCCTACCGTTACATTCCACGCACATCTCATGAAGGTAAGAATTTCTAGAATGATCCGTTAGAATGACTAATCATAATAGTAGTAACCTGAGACAATTTACACAATGCTATCTAGTCTCGAGCTAAGCAGAGCTTGTTTTAGTGGTACTGACAACGGATTTTTTTTTTAAATACATAATATACATAAGAAACACACAGACCAATACAATCAAACTTATGATTACAAATATCTACAAGCAATGCGAGGAATTAAACCCGCGACCATGTGAAGTAAGATGGTGGTAATTTCAGAGGATGAATATGAGGAAAATGAAAATTATATTATGTACTATTTATTTTGAACGACTTGTTAATTTTTTTTAGTTTGTGGGCCCCGATGAAGAAGATATAATGAAGGCGAACGCTACTCTGTATTTGCCTGAAGGACAAGCTATAGTTCTTACTGACGAGTTCGTCCTAGAAGTAAGTATAAACATATCACAATCTTCCCACTAAGGTCACAGATTATAATTAAAAAAAAAACTAACTGCGAAAACGATGAGGTATTCCATTCTACTGCCTAAAAACTGAAAAGGTATATTTATGCAGAAATATTAAACGACAAGGATCTTTACCATTCCTATCTTACGTTATTTAGTAAAAAATAAATTGGACATTACATTTGTTTAAACATCAACAGACATTTACGGTAATGAGGAACACGCTGCACTTAGAGACGCCGTTCCAAGCGATAAAGGAATTGAAATCGGTATACACTGTCGACATAACTATAGGCGAGAAAATCAACGTCTCCTGTATGGCTCTATTGTACAACGGGACTTATTGGCACGAGGTATGCATACTTTATATTTATATAAGATCCGATTTTTTCTTCAAATGTACATAAAACCTTAACGAATTCTACACCTAAATATATGAAGTGAGATGTATGAAAACTGCCTAAGAATGCGTTCACTTTTGAGATTATCGCACGCATACAGATAGACAGGGAGATTCTGTTCTATAATATGTATAGATGTGTAAAATGTGAAATATCTTTTGATTGTCATATATAAATATAATTCTTACTGGAAATATTAAGCGACATAAAATACTTGTAAAGTAATGTAAATGAAACGTAACTTTATGACTTTTAATTTTACCTGTTTCTTTAGCTTCTTTATTATTATCGTCATGCTATTTATGGTTTATTGAACGTAGGTATGCAGCCACTAATATCCATCAACTCTAGAATACTTACAGAGTCGTCACTCAGCGTTCTTTGAAATATATTATATACAATATATATCACATACAATAATTTGTTGATTATTCAAAAGTGCTTAAATTAAGTTTATTTGAATAAATTTTCTATTCTATTCTATTTTATTCTGTAAGCTACAAAGGACTTTTTGTTTTTCGGAAAATTGTCTTTGTTGACCATCCAATCACGCTTAACTCATTAATTTCTTTTCTACAATACAATTACTTATAATACATTAAATTTCATGTGTATATTCCAGATATCATACAAATTATTTTACGAATACGAGTGTGGTGAGGACGACACCTACCAATCCTACTTGGCCTCAGTTGATATAGTAACGCCTTTGGCCGTACTGCCTGAATTGGACGCTAAAGTATCGGCTCGACTCGAAGATGCACTTTGGAAGATGTCAGCCGATATTGCCATGCCTTCGTTTGTCGTGACCGCTATTGCAAGACTCGAGGTGAGTAATTTATTTACAGAGATTTGACTTTGTTCAAATTCGCCTACATGAGCATATCGGTTTTACTACATTCCGGTTTATATTTGGCAGTAAAATTGCATAAAATCTTATTTCTTCGGTATGGCAATACATGAGACTTACTACGGGCATCATATGATATCGTGCTGGCCTTTATCTTATTTATGAATATGAATGACAGCAATAATAATATCTCTGAACAATTCACACAGCGCCATCTAGTTTCAAGGTAAGCAGAGCTGATATAAATACTTGATACTTTTTTTGTAAGTGTATAATATAGTTAGAGAATATCGAGAACGATACAAACAATTATACCCATGAATACAAATCTTTGTACCTTTTGATTGATTCCTTAATTTCGTGACCATCGGAAGTAAAGCGGTATGCTAAACTGCTAGACTACCGAGGCTGTCAATATATATTATAGTATACTAGCTGTGGCCACGGTTTCACCCGCTTGAAATTTATAGTCTATATGTTATTCTGATATATATGCTATATTACTATAAAGTTTCATCAAAATCCGTTCAGTAGTTTTTGCGTGAAAGAGTAACAAACATCCATATTCACAAACTTTCGCGTTTATATTATTAATTAATAATACTACGTGTATGATTAATGTCTAGTTGGATGATCCTTTCGTGGAGACGTCAGGCAGCTTGAATCTAACTTCTCCATACCTGGACGACTACTTCATCAAGATGGAGTTCCGTAAGGACTTCGGCGAGAGTGAGAACTCTGTCGGTGGCGGTATACATGTGCATCAGGGCGACCAGGATAACTATGTAAGTACTCTAGTAACATTTGTTTCAGCAAATGTTCTTATAAAAACGGTTATTTTTATTTTATACCTACGTAGTAATGGCTACGCTAATGACTTCGTAGTACAGAGCATGTGGACGCAGTGAAATTATGCATTACATGGATATTAACATAGCCATAACATAGCCGTAGTCCCCACTGGCAGCGACCCCTTAGTACATAGCGTGTGCGCGCAGTGGAAATGAACATTATTTTAGTAGCAACGTAGCCATTATTCCCACTGACACGGATCCCGTAGTACATAAGGTGTGCGCGCAGCTGTTCGCGGACGTGTCGTGGCGGCCGCCGCCGGCGCGGACGGTGCGCGTGAAGTCGCGCGGCGCGCTAGCGGGGCTGCTGCCGGCCGCCACGCTGGCCGTCGAGTACGGACACGAGGCCGGACACCGCACGCTGGCGGCAGACTTCGCCGCCGCAGACACCTACTACTCCGTGCGGGCCGACCAGCGGCCCTCCGCCGTCTCGCTCGCACTCACCAGCCCGCACGACGGGTTCAGGTCGGTCTCTCCCTCTACTTACTTCGCCGCCGCAGACGCCTACTACTCCGTGCGGGCCGACCAGCGGCCCTCCGCCGTCTCGCTCGCACTCACCAGCCCGCACGACGGGTTCAGGTCGGTCTCTCCCTCTACTTACTTCGCCGCCGCAGACGCCTACTACTCCGTGCGGGCCGACCAGCGGCCCTCCGCCGTCTCGCTCGCACTCACCAGCCCGCACGACGGGTTCAGGTCGGTCTCTCCCTCTACTTACTTCGCCGCCGCAGACGCCTACTACTCCGTGCGGGCCGACCAGCGGCCCTCCGCCGTCTCGCTCGCACTCACCAGCCCGCACGACGGGTTCAGGTCGGTCTCTCCCTCTACTTACTTCGCCGCCGCAGACACCTACTACTCCGTGCGGACCGACCGGCGGCCCTCTACCGTCTCGCTCGCACTCACTAGCCCGGACGACGGGTTCAGGTCGGTCACTCCCTCTAATTAGATCTCTCACTCGGTGAGACCCGAGCCTTAGACCCGTTACTCGGATACGATCTGCCTTATTTAGACTAATCACTCCAGTAAAACCATGTCCGGCTTAAATTAGTCACTATAAATGTCCCCTAAATGTCCACTAATGACATTTCATTCGCTTACGGCTCGCCTGATGGTAAGTGATAAATATACATGAACACAACGAACGTCACATTATCATTTGACGCCCGAACTATCGCTCTTGCGTTGCCATTCCACTAAACTTTTATGCCTCTTGTCCTTTTGTCAATTTTACTCCCTTATGTCAACATCCTCTTTAACCGAAAACGGAACAAAGCAAACTGCTAGAAGACTAAAGTAGGCGAAAATAAGGTGTAAAGTTCCCTTTGTGGGTACGTAGACTACTTTATACAATATCTGATTATGAACAAGATTTTGGACTTGTATTCACAGGGTTATGAAACTAGTCGGTGAATTCGAGGCAGAAAACATTCGAGGTTCGCTGGTGACTGACGGCACTGAATACGCCATCTCTGGAAACGTAACAAAACGAGATCCTCTGGAAGTGAGTAACATATTCTTTATGTTTATTGCCTTTAATTCTTTACTAAGTATTGTTGTTTCATTTTGCTATCTAATAGTTAATACTGAATGGATTTAAAAGTTAATATGTTCTATACTGGTTTGAAGAGATCGAATAAATAAGAACACTTGTCACGGAATGATGTACTTATTAAGGTTATTATTGAATGAAAAGAGTAGAGGAAAATGCTAAGACAATATATCGAGCAGATTAGGGAAACAGAACTAATGATATATAAAAGTTTATAAAGAATGACTGGAAATCATAATAAATACCAATACTTTCACTAACAACCGCCTATAACCATTACCAAAATACTTGTATGTAACAGACTTAATCGTCAACCTTCATGAATAACACAATTATTGAATATGACATTATGTATGCAATAACGAAAAGAGACAAAATCCTAGCTGGTTGTATCTAATTTCTTCAAATTTTCTTTTACAGATGGTTGTAACTCTAGTGCCTAAGGACCAAGGCGAAGTAATAAACGCCCGTATGAAATTCGAATCCAGCACGACCGTATACGGAATAACCGCACAGCTGTCCGGCGCCGTACAAGCCACCGTGCGCGCTAAAGCTGAAATGGAAACCAACTTCACTGATATTAACTTTAAAGTTAGTTTTTTTTATATTACAATCCATTTCATTTCCATATTAGTTACTTTTTAAACGTTATATATCTCTATATGTTGAAAGATACAAAGCTGAAGCCGGTATAAATGATCTACATATATATAGTTTTACCAAATTTTCATCAAAATCTTTTATAACTGTTTTAATTTTAAATGCTTACAATATGAATAGACAAAGAAAAATAAAAATGTTCAATTATGATTAAAAGCAATAAACTAGGCAGCTTATACGTACGCATTTTCACACGCGAATAGGCTTTCAGGAAGCAAATAATGCGCGCGCCGCTATCTCGTTCCTTCCTGCGTTCTTCGATATTGTGTGCTTTATCCCTTTTTTTAATATAAATTATCATTATATAATGGCGCACATCTGACTACGGAATAGAAATATTTTAAAGTTATTGATAATTTATAAATTTTAAACGTGTCTTTGTAAAACACGTTGTATTTAAATACACAAATAAATTTGATTTGATTCGATTTAAAATCTGATGAGTATAATTTTAAAAGAAAATTTAATAACATAAATTTTACACGCAAACACGCACGAAAGACTGAACGAAACAAATAGTTAAATCCAATCCCTCAAGATTGCACGCGCTGGCTACTTGCTAAATCTGCTGAATCGCGCGTGAACGTGTCGTGTAAAGGCAGCTATTGTCTATTATGAGTGGGGATGGTGAGGGTGATGAAATCTGCTAAATCGCGCGGGAATGTGTCGTGGTAAAAAGCAGATAGTCGGCTATAAAGCGTGGTGATGATGAAGGTGCCGTCGTGTGCAGGTGGAGTCGCCGCAGCTGCCTGGCGGCGAGGTGAGCGTGAAGTCCCGCGTGGAGGCGCTGCGGGGGCTGCGGCGCACGGTGCGGGTGCAGGCCGCCACGCCGCTGCCGCGTCTCAAGTACTTCCACACCGACCTCGACTTCCTGTCAGTATACACTTTCTTACCTTTAGTGTCTTCCACAGACTGACAACTCGAATATCTTATATTCTTCACATTCCGTTATGCCCCCATTTCCTAAATATTTATTTAAGAATGAAATTAAAAGATAAGGTAATAAAAATATCTTTGTATGTTGTGTAAAGAAGTCGTATTAGTAGTTTGTAAACGTTGTTATGTGAAATTTCAACTCTGAAATATTATTATTAAATCTATGATTATACTCTTTAATACACTTATAATATAATCATAAAATATAAATTTGTTGTAAAATATGTGAGCAAAGATGGGATCTGATATAATTTATTTATATTTATTAATATTTTTACTATTTATTAGTAGTAATAAAAGCTCACTTGGTATGATGTAAATAAATAAATATTATTTATCTTTTATGTCTATCTGCTCTAATACAGAGTAGCCAAAAAAACGAATACTTACTTGTATTCAAACATTCATTTACATTGGCACAATAATTGTCATGAAACAAAATCCCCTTATTCATAAAAATTAAAACCTACTACAAACTTATTTTAGCTCACATTGTTTTGTCACTGTCTTTCAAATATTAAAAATTAATGATGAGGTTAGACCATCACTTTTCAATAACTATAAAAAGTTTATGGGTTTATGACATGCTTGGGATTTTTAAGAAAATAGGGGTAAATTAGAAAACTGCCTTTTTATCTCTAACAGATTACTCAGCTCAATAGTCACTATTCCTAATAACCGAGCTTATATTTAGATTCGGCCCAAAGACCGGCTATCTCCTAGCGAACTACAAATTACCAGATATGAAGGGAGACGGAGATCTCAAATGGAGCTTCTTAATAGGAGATCTCTTCATAAAGGTACGTATTAAATGATCTTGTTTATAAAATTCCGAACTGAAAAAGTACTTAATGGTAACTATAGGATAGGGTGTACTCTATAGGGTACACACTCCACATATTGAGACTTTATGCGTAAATTTGTACCTACATGTCGTGGGTAAGTGATTTATGTACCAAGCTATATTAAAAAAAAACTCTTATTTACACTCTTTGTCCGTCCGTCTGTTATCCCATTTACAATATAAATGACACGCCCAAATGAACATTTTTTTAAATTATTAAATGGACTTTTATACTTCAAATATTAAATGGAATTTTATAATGCATGCCGAATATAGTGTCGCTAAATAGCCAATTTAAAAATTAACCTTATTTTGTAGTCGATAGGTCACCAGCAAGTGCGTCAAACGAATCGCAGTGTGGACTTGGATATCTACTTCGGCAACAGCACGCGCGATGGTCTCGATAAAACAGACGCTGGCTTCAGAATGGACCTCGACCGTGTCTGGCTGTAAGTATGCAGTCTAAGCTTTACTACGCATTCTTTAGTTATTATAAAAATGGGATAATTGCTATAAAAATCATATTTAACAATTCACGAATTTTATAAGTCAACTGGAGATGTTTAAAATATGCTTAATTTAAAAGTGTTTATTCTCTACTAAATTATATTCTCTAATATTGAGGCAAAATTCAATGTACATAACTTATGTATTGTAGGATCGGCGCAAACGCATCATTCGGTTACGTAATGAACAAGCGCGTGAGTCTGATCATCAACGCGATCCTGCCGCGCCCTAACGTCGACGTGCATACTCTACGAGTGGACGGAGACCTCGGCTCTGAAGACAAACCACTGCGGACACTCGATGCTGTCTATAAGACTGACGTCACCAAGATCGTAAACGCTATCAAAGGAATGGTAAGAATTCACCAGAGCTGAAAAAAGTTAAATGGCAAAGTAGTAGGTAATGAAAATATTTACAACATTTGTATTAAGACTTTTTTCACATAACCTCGAATTTTATGTGAAACATTGAAATTAGATAAAACCTAAAATTTTAATATAATTTGAAGTACTTACTTACTTATTTGAACTAGTACCCGACACAAACACTGTTTAGGCTGGGACTAAATGGCTTTGTGACATGTCCACGGATATTATTATTTTATCATTTTATCCAGGTACTAATGCTACCTACGAGCTTCGACACGAACTCAACAGTAACCTGGACACAAAACTCTCAATACAAGAGCGTGGACAATCTACTCCTATACCAATGGGACGACAAAGGGTCACATTTCATAGACTACACACTGAAAACGCCAGTATACGAAACAGATGACACCTTCAAATTGACAGGAAGCTATCAGAAGGATCTGATTCATGGCTACCAAATTGTCAAGTATGTTTACTTTACTTAAGACAAATTTACATATAACTGAAACTAACAGTGCCCGCGACTTCGTCCGCGTGGCCTTCACTAAGTAAGGAAAAAATAGTCTATAATCTAACCGAAAAAAGAATCGTCATTTTTTCATTACATGGATTTATATTGAATATAAATATAAATCCATGTAAATTTTCATCTCCTATTTATCCCATATTTTCTTTTACTCCATTTTTAAAAACTTTTAATGGCATATTTACTTATATTTAATCAATAGCCTAAAAAATAGGTTTCAGGCTTCTTGGTTTAAAAATGACAATACTTCCATACAAACTTTCATCCTCCTTTTCAACCCTATTAAAACCCTTTTTTCATATATAGTTATAGGCATACACAATAGAGAATTTGAATTTATTTCCTCTCCAGTAGTTTATATTATCTACTTTGTCTTTAAAATGCATATATATTTTTGCATAATTTTAATACACATGTTCATAGATTGACCAAGTGTATACTACATCATATACTAGTATAGTTATCTGATTTATCAACCATTCTTTCAAGGGGGCACACACATCGTCCAGGGCGGAATAGAATCGGCGAACTGGACCTACGTTACGGTGGTATGAAACATACAGACGGACACTTTAATGTGTCTACACCCTTCCAGAGGCTGCCCTGGCTTAAGTCAATTTTCAATGTAAGTACTTGTATATTTTTTATAGTACAGAGGACAACCGAGTTGCACACTTGCAACTCCAAGGGAATTGCGGTATAGGAATAAGCTCTAGGTTTCACTATGGTATTCGTTCGGAAATACCATTGCTGGAGGGTGATATATGAAACGCCAATTAATTTCGTGTTTATTCGCTTATGAATGAAATCTCAGATTTAGAGGCAATAGAGTAAAAATTCGTAGTTGTTATTTTGTTGTGCATGAATTTAAATATTGCTAGACAATCAGCCAGTGGGCTAATATCAACTTTATATCATCCTTTACTGATACCTCACCAGAGCATACCATTAGCTCCGGCAGAAACACAATTCTTCCATATATATAGAGTAATAAATCAAAAGGCCTGACCCATTCCATACTCTTAACATGAAAATATAACTTTATTTACTGTAAATATTTACAGATAAATAATCTAGAAGATCATTCGGACAATAAAGTGGAATTGTTCTGGACGAACAAAACAGCTTCTGTAAACGCCAGCCATGTACATACAAATCAAGAAAATGGCTTCACACAAACGGGTGAAATATCACTTTCGCTACCATTGAAAACCCAACATCTTGTTAACACGGAATATTATTATATACAAGATGAGAAAACGAGCAATGGAAATGCAACAGTGGATCTCGATCGGGAGCGATTTGTGAAAGTATCGTTTGATCAGATACTCAGTAAGAGTGAGAGGAACTTGAATTTATCGACAACAAATATAGAAGTAGAGAATGAACACACACCAATGGGAGTAAAATATATCCATGAATTTGACGACACTGGGAATACTGTAAGCATTTTTTTTATTTATTTTGTTTCTGACAGATCAAAGACGAACTAAAGATCTAATTGCATGCAGTTATATTTCTTGAGATACTTTTGAATTTCGTATCATAGACAATCTTTTACATTTGTTACACCGAAGTACCCATTTCCATAAATTCGAATTATTATTTTGTGTTTACCTGGACGATAAAGATTTAGTGACTTGTTTTTATTGTGATGATCAAAACAAAATAAAACAAATTCAGTCTAACTGTTTTTTGAGTTTTAGTAGGTGTACCTAAAAATGTATGTATATATATAAATATCTAAACAAGTTATGATGTGCTCGAGTATCTTGAGTAATTAAGCTATATGAATAATAATGTTATATATTTTTT
Source organism: Achroia grisella (assembly GCF_030625045.1). Classification (NCBI taxonomy): domain Eukaryota; kingdom Metazoa; phylum Arthropoda; class Insecta; order Lepidoptera; family Pyralidae; genus Achroia; species Achroia grisella. Next base: position 2,144,692 of record NW_026712999.1, read on the forward strand.
CTTAGGATGTAAAACAAGCGACAGTATTTCACCTAAAGAATGCTACGAAATTGAACGTAACCTGCAAATTCGATGTGTTCACGTACGACGTTGGGAAGAATTTGAAACTGACGGCAATGCATGGGAACAGAACCTGGACATTCGAGAACGAATATGAGTCGGCTGATAAGGAACTGAAACAAGGCAGCAAAGTGAAGTGGGCGGATGATGTGTGGCTCAATTATCATATACACGTCACTAATATGACTACGGTGAGTTATATAATATAATCAGCAATACATGCAATTAGTCAAGGACATAAATTTTGCCTGTAAAATAAAGTAAGCATACAGTAGACATACTGAGCTCTGTATGTATGAGAAACGTACCGCTTAATTATATTAAAAAAAAATGACTCGCGCACTTAGTCTGCTGATGCAGTCGAAGGTGCGGGGATCATTTATTCGATATTTATCATTATATTTCCCCCAGGTAATATCTTTTTTAATTATAGTATATGTTCTCAATACACCTCCCATCTGGGGGAAAGGGATTGTTAGTAGCACATAACTAATGACACTATTGATAGCAATGTACTATATTAGGTAGACCTCCACTCAGTTCCCCCTGATAACTATCCTGGTCTTTTAACTACAGTAGGTTAACTGACCTGACCTCTTGTTCACTTTTTCGTCGTCCACTATTGCCTCGTTACTATAAAAACTACCCATTCCCCATTCATTTACACGTGAATTTATATCCCTTTATCAGCCCAATTACGACACTTAATTGTTATATAACAGGTCGAGACAGAGTCTCAGAAAATTATCATGAACGTGTGGTACCCGTTGCGTACCTACAAGTTGGACGCAGTGTACAGTCTGCAGGATACTCTGTTGGATGGACGCGCGGAGCTCAGCTGGGACGTGAAGCAGGAGAACAAGTCCGCGCTCATCAAGGGACGCTGGCAGAACCCGCCCTTCTCGGGGGGAAGTCTACATAATGTAGATCTCTCCCTCTCGCATCCGTCTTTTAGTAAGGTATGTGTATAGCCTTCAGGTAAACTTGTATATTTTACCTGAATTCGACCTTTCGGTATAAGTTGAAGTATTAACTACTAAGCCACAACTCTCGGAAGTATACAAATACGGTTAGTCGTTATGTATGATTAATCTATTACTTAATCTACCCACAGGATGTAACCTTAAAAGGTGATTACATGAGCACACCGACTGTCATGTCAAACATATCATTCGAACTGCAGTATTCTGACTACGAGAAGGAATATTTAAATTTCAAATCTATACTCACGGACAACTCTATCGGTCCTATCAGAGACTATAAATTTGCACTCAAGTGTACTCATCCATCCACTAACTTGGACTTGGATATGAAGAGTGACGTCAACATACATAGCAAATGGTATCTCTTCAACAACTACTACAGGTTCCAGAAGTCGCTCTTCTTTGAGAAAATGCGGAAAAATAGATTGTTGGTAGATTTGAACAAGAACGCTATTAATTGGGAGGTAAGTGTATGTTTTTTTATTACAATGGATTAAGGTATAACTATGCATTAATTGCACATATGATTCTCAAACTATAATTTCAGAATTAAATGTCAAGAATCATATTTGAGAATCCTTGCTATGTCTAATCTGAATACAGAATTAAATTTAACTACTTCAAGAAGCTGTATCATTTGGAGTATCAAACAAGTTTACGGTTTACAAGATAAATGGTTACAGTACATTGCGATAATTATTGTTGTAGACTGAGTATACCATGTTATTCTCATTTAATTTTATACCTCTTAAGTGTGTTCCAAAATTTATTTTTTCATTTTTTCGACAATCTTTTTTATTTTAATATTTTTAATGATTCGGCATTAAAAGTTCTAACCAATACAAACAACTCAAAAATTTCACTCTTGTACTATCAACCCCTATTTTTAATAGCAGTATTAATACTTATTGTAGATTATGAATACTCCCGGTAAGGAAGTCTTTCACGTAACACCAATGTGTTTTAGTAGCTCCTGCAAAATAAGCTTCTACTAATTAATTACTGCTTTATTTGTCTTGAAGTATAACGGTACTTTAATAATTTTCAAATCGGCGGTCGATAACTGACACGTAAAAATGTTTACACCCGTCAACGTCCAGTTAGGGCAGGGGTCTAATAGTATAATATGTAATGTGTGCAGCGCGCCAACGAGACGTACTTCTACAAGGCGAACGGCACGTGGGAGCTGGCCTACCCGGTGTACCGCGCCGCGCTGGCGGCCGAGCGCCCCGCCGGGCCCGACTCCGGGCTCGCCACGCTCTCGCTGCTCCAACGAGAGCTCGTCGCGCACTACAACTCCTCCGACGGTACCTACCACACCTTACATGCCTTTCCAGCAGTATTCCGAATCGAATAACAATAATTAAGGCCGTATCTGCAGAGTCGCGTAACGAATCGAGACGCAGCGGAGGGATCTCGCTCCGCCACCAATAAATCTATTTAATCTAATTTAATTTGAGCTGACCTTTTTCCAAGATGCACTTTCCAAGGGCACTGATACACCGGTACATGTCTTACGATTGATAATGGAAAGGTGCACCCGCCTAGATAGGACGATAAGATGAGTATGAGGTCAGGTCAGTTAGCCCATCGTGGTAAACTCACCATGAATTTATCACGACGGTTTCCAGAGGAAACCAAGCGGAGGTCAGATATAGTACATTGCTAGCAATGGGATTATTAGTCCACGTTGCCAACGATCCCTATCTTCCTCACCACACGTAACACGAAAGTCTAACTAACCTGACTTCGTATTCATCTTATTATCCTCCACTGGTACCCCGCCAGCGTAAAGCGTTAGCACACTAATCCGTTATCAACCATTGAAAAAAATATATACCCGTACCAGGCATTAACTACCTTTATACGTACGTTCTGTCACGCGTATATATGATTTTACACAAGAATATAGATGTAAATGTACATAGAGAGAACGGGAAAGATCGTGCGCACCTATAGACCCAAAACAACTTACGTACCACCATTATATAAAAAATTAAAAGTTTACATCTTCTCTAAATCATTTCTGTGGTGTATAGTGCATATATAACATAATTTCATCTCTCTCTCTCTTATAGTCTTTTACATAAGCTTGATTTATAGAAATTGTTAATAAATATATACTTTCCTTCCAGATATATCCTACCATTTGATAGGCCGTATAGAAGACACCCGTTCAGCAAAATTGGACGTATGGCGTGACTTCGATGACGTCACCACTGTAGATCTAGCATCTTACATCCGCCTGAATCACTCCCGTTTACTCACTAGCTCCGTTCTATGGCGTCCGGAGATCTTTAGCGAGATCAGATCAACATTTGTTTATACCTTGAAAGGTTTATATGGCCAATTCAACGAGACGTTGACGATCATTAAAGAAATGCCCATGGAAGCTCATTTAGCGTTGAGAAATATATGGGGAGACGCTAAACCGAGAGTTCGCGAATTTTTAGATGACCTAAATGACTTACACGTCATAAAAGATGACTTGGATGACTTCCAGGTATTTTTAAACGAATCTTATGGAAACAATGATTTTTACGTCAAAGATATCGTCGAATTCACATACTACATGCTCGATGAAATGGCTATAAGGAATCACTTGGAAAGTTTACCCGGAATTGTTAATGATATGTGGGGAATGATGGGTAACACGAGTCAATCTATCAAACAAAGTCTCACTTACGTTGTAGATACAATAAGACAGGCTTATACTAACTTCTTGGATTCTGTGAATAACGTCCTAGAGGCTGATTTCATGGAGTTGGTCTCAAATAGATTGGAAGCGATCATATTACAGTACGACAATTTGGTACGAGATATACATATGAAGTTGTTGGAGTATTGGGAAGAGACGTGGGTTAATGCGACCACGAGGTTGGCCAAATATTGGCACGAGCTCCTCAAGTCCATAGAACCGTTGTTCTTCAAAGTGCTACATTATACAGAGTCGTTTGTTATAACAATATGGAAAGGATTGATGGATTTCTTCTATAATCGAACACAGGAGCTGACCGATTCCCCCTATTTCAATTACGTATCTGCATTTGGACACGAAATGGACAAGTAAGTATTTTTGTTCTATTATAAAACAAACGAACTTTCTAGAGAAATGTTAAACTTCTTGTCTCGTTGTAGCGGTGTCAATTTTTAAAATAAACTATTCTAAAGGACTTTTTTATTTAACTAATATATTTTCAGGTTCTACAAAGACATAATAAACAACGATCTTATTACGAACATAAAGAAGTACAGCAAGAAACTGTTCGACGTGGTGTGGGCGAAGATTGAGAAGTACATACCTTTTAAAGACGAACTAATGCAACTATATGCCGAATTTAAGAACGCGTGGGAAGTTTTCCTCAAAACTAAACAAGTTGTCTACGTCAGAGATAAGGTACTGTTCCATATATACTTTCATCATCCTATAATTGTGTGATTGTTACTAATAAAATTTTATTTTTAAACGAATTATCTATGTATGTATCTAAGTTTTTGCAGCTAAAATCATACTGGTTATAATTATTTTACTTTAAAAGATACTAAAATTTCAACTGTAATCCATAACGTGCGTGAAGTATAAGTAACTTTAAAACTATATTTTTTGATTTATAAAAAAAATTATTCGTATTATATGAAAAAAGATTAAAATGTCGTATAAAATACTTCCTTTATAAAAAAAAACATATAAAAATGAAGAGTTTTCAAACGTTAATGTTTTAGTAGAAAAGTCTTAAAATTAATAGCGCTGACAATATTATCTGTTTGCACTAAGAATGAGTGAGTAGCGGTTTCTGTGTTGTTTATCGCATGCCTCTTACTTATTATTGTGTAATTATTTATTTTAAATAACATCTATTAAAAAGAGTAACATCCAAGTTTCTAGCTCATTCTTCTTGTGACGAGTCTGCGTTCCGAATAAGTTGTAGAATAAAAAATATTAGTTTTATATGAATAAATATTATTTCTATTTGTAGTATCTGGAAGCATACGAACGTCTCAAATGGTGGTACGATTACTTCATGATCGGTGAGGTGTCGTACAAAGTGGGCGAAGTATTGTACGCTAAGATCACTGACATGGCCAAAACGGCGCTACAGTACGAGGAACTGTAAGTACAGGTGGTCATATAATTCGTCACCTTCATGTAATTTTAATCTTCTACATTTTTCATGTTTATAGTAAACTGTATATTATTTTATATCAATTAATACAAAAATTAAATTAATGTACAAAATTTAAACCCTTGAAAAGTAATTTAATGATACATATTTTTATTAACTTTTCACACACAAATCTTAAACAGAGCTTGTGTAATGGGACTGAACAACTGATAAAAATACTTAAATATATATTTTTGTAAATGCATTGATAGAAAATACCCAAATCGATATAAGATACAAATAATCATGATCACGAATGCATCGTGCTAGGAATCGAACCCGCGACCATCGGAAGTATAACGGTTTGTTAAATCACTGGACCACGGAGGCATACAATATTTTTTTTATTTAATCTAATTTTAAAGATATTCAAATCCCTGAAACTATTTTTTATATTCACACCTAAGCTACACAAATACATCATACAAATAATTGTATTAATAAAATGTTCTTGGAGAACAAGTTTTGATAACTTGCATTATACATTTTCGGAGGATGTTCTTGGTAAACATCTGATCGGTAATAAACTATAGTATAAAGCTAATCCAGTTCATGGTTATACCCCATCTCTTGTATAGTTTTATTTTTATGTTGAAGCTATATTACATGTTAATCTACTCGTTTATGCCAACCAGAGTAAGTGGTTTGTTACTAATAGCTGCCTTTACACGTACACTCTGACGCGTGAATAGGTTATCACTCAAGAAAGAATATACGTGTAAATGTAGACAAAGAGAACGAGAAACATTCGCGCGTCAGCAACTCGCGCATTTTCGCTTTCTTCAATCATGTGCCTTTTTCTTTTCCAAAACGGGAGATATCAGGGATAGTGAAGATTTTTAATTGGCATAAGACAATTCGATATATACAGTGATATGTAAAATTGCACCGTTAATCTTCCTAAAATAAATAAATAAAAATGACTATTCGTTATTCGGCAGCCACCGCACTCCAAAAACAATGTTCGTGTTCGACCCTCGAGCCGGAAAGCTGGTGTTGGAACAAAAGCTGCCGATGTCGTGGCACGCCTTCAACCGGTCGCCGGACTTCAGCGAGGTGGCGGAGTACCGCGCCGTGCGACGACTGCTGGACGACTGGCTCGCCACCAACCGCAGCCTCTGGTCCTACTACTACCAGCTGCGGCCCTACATGGACATCGAGAACGTACTGCCGCCCTTCGCAGGTCACTCTCTCACTCTTTAATGATCATCTTCTAGCTGTTGACCGGGACTTAGACCGGTTTTCTTTTGTAATATTTGTTCTGAGTTTCTTGAGTCCTGAGGATTTGCGACAATTGAAAAATACAACGGGATTATATATTTTTTGACATCCATATATAAGTAACAGTCCATCATGCTAGCCGTCAATTTGTTACTCATTTTAATTATTTAAAACCAAAATGTTTTACCCACAGGCATGGCAATTATGACTGGCCAAGGTACCCTGGTGACATTTGATAAACGCGTTTTCACTATCTCTCAAGCTGGCACTTTCCTACTATCCAAAGACTATAGACTGAACAAATTCACGGTTCTAATGGAAAGCAATGAACAGCAGCGATACAACCTGATCGTTCTCACCAAGAGTACCCTTATACGCATCGATCTCTACAAAGAGGTGAGTGTTCTATTTTTAATAACTAGTCTTAAAAAAAAGGTAAAATTGTTTAATAAATATCCATAATTTTTATATAATGCACTACGTGAAATAAACGCACTGGTCTGCCTTGGTCACTATGAATTATTTATTTTGTTATTCAAATAACTATTTATCTACTTTTATCAATTTTGGTATTTGGCAGTTTGTTTGGCACAAAATCTTAGAAATGTAATACTGAACAACATTTGTTCAAAAGAACAACACGCAAGTTTGATCATGTGATAAGTCTGGTTTCAGAACGAGTAATAGAATGAAGAACTTTAGAACTATTCAAAAGTATTTATAATAAAGGATATTTCTATTTCTGAGGGAGTTCTGTGGCCAAAATTTGTCTCATTTTGTCATTTTTCTTAATCAGCTTGCTAGGTCTCCTCATAAGTAGATTTGTCAAATTCTATTCATACAAATTCTCATAAAGATTTAATACACAATTTAATGGATATTTTTTTATTAATATTTGTTTTGTATCCGTAGCAAGTGTCGATCGGCAGCTCTATACTGAACCTGCCGGCCGTGGTGGAGGGCCACGTGGTGGACCGACAGACCGACCAGCTCTCCGTCAGCGGCGACAGCGGCCTCCGCATACACTGCGACCTGCGACACCGCACCTGCAAGCTGCACGTTGCAGGTACATCATACTGATAACCCTGGACGAGCATCACACAGCGCCATCTAGTCCCGAGCTAAGCAGAACTTGTGTTGTAGGTTGGTACTACGCGAGCCTCGGCGGTCTTCTCGGCACATACAACAACGAACAATACGATGAACTTCGTCTCCCCAACGGCACATACACGACGTCCATAGCAGAGTTGGGAAAGAGCTGGGCGTTATTGCCCATCAGTGGGCAAACGTTGCTGAACCACGAGTTCACCAACGACACGCAATGCGAGAAGTTCTTCCAGAACAAAGTGTCACCGTTGCATCCGTGTTTCTCTGTGGTATGTAATTGAACGTTTTTCAAACATCCTACTTTTTATTGAGATTGTGAAGACTGGTTCTTTTTTAAGAATATGTTTAACACACACACACACAGTTGTATTACTTAGTGTTGGACAGCTTGCTTTCCCTTTTTCTTATAAATCTATATTATAAGTCTATATATATATATATATATATATATATGTCTTCTTAAATAATAGTATATTAATTTCTATATTAATATTACTACTCTTTAAATATTTAATATCTTGTTTTTAATTAATATTAAGATCATAAGACACATAAATGTCGGTACCAGTTGAGTTTTTTACCAGTTCCCGTTGAGTATTTTCAACTGAAGTAGCTAGCTGAACTGGACGGTAGGCATATTGATAAAATTATGGCCTGCATGAGATTGAATGGTATTTATCGTATTATTTTTTGTATTCTGTTATACACTTTATTGGTCATTAAATCGCAGTTGCATGAACGCAACTTTGTTTTAAAGATGTTATGTTAAATTACAGTTTGGTGGAATTTCTGTATGAGAATTTGTTGTGCTCGGACGCTAGGAATTATGTTTAGTATATGCTCGTGTACGGAGGTATGGTATAGTAGTGTACAGTGGCGAGTTGTGTCCACAGATCGACGCAGTGCCGTTCCACTCGGAGTGTTCGCACAGCATGGAGCCGTGCGCGCTGGCCAGCGCGTACCGCGAGCTGTGCGCACAGCAGCACGTGCCCACGCGCGCGCCCGACGTCTGCCTCCAGTCAGTACTCGCACACACACTCACACACACACAGGCTCGCGCAGCATGGAGCCGTGCGCGTACCGCGAGCTGTGCGCACAGCAGCACGTGCCCACGCGCGCGCCCGACGTCTGCCTCCAGTCAGTACTCGCACACACACTCACACACACACAGGCTCGCGCAGCATGGAGCCGTGCGCGTACCGCGAGCTGTGCGCACAGCAGCACGTGCCCACGCGCGCGCCCGACGTCTGCCTCCAGTCAGTACTCGCACACACACTCACACACACACAGGCTCGCGCAGCATGGAGCCGTGCGCGTACCGCGAGCTGTGCGCACTGCAGCACGTGCCCACGCGCGCGCCCGACGTCTGCCTCCAGTCAGTACTCGCACACACACTCACACACACACAGGCTCGCGCAGCATGGAGCCGTGCGCGTACCGCGAGCTGTGCGCACAGCAGCACGTGCCCACGCGCGCGCCCGACGTCTGCCTCCAGTCAGTACTCGCACACACACTCACACACACACAGGCTCGCGCAGCATGGAGCCGTGCGCGTACCGCGAGCTGTGCGCACAGCAGCACGTGCCCACGCGCGCGCCCGACGTCTGCCTCCAGTCAGTACTCGCACACACACTCACACACACACAGGCTCGCGCAGCATGGAGCCGTGCGCGTACCGCGAGCTGTGCGCACAGCAGCACGTGCCCACGCGCGCGCCCGACGTCTGCCTCCAGTCAGTACTCGCACACACACTCACACACACACAGGCTCGCGCAGCATGGAGCCGTGCGCGTACCGCGAGCTGTGCGCACAGCAGCACGTGCCCACGCGCGCGCCCGACGTCTGCCTCCAGTCAGTACTCGCACACACACTCACACACACACAGGCTCGCGCAGCATGGAGCCGTGCGCGTACCGCGAGCTGTGCGCACAGCAGCACGTGCCCACGCGCGCGCCCGACGTCTGAAAATAAAATTAATAATAATATTTTATTTTTACAATTATTGCCATAGCTGTTTTTATCTATTTACGAAAGGACTATAAGAAAATTGGCGAAGATATTTCAGTCAAAATTTAGTGATAAAAAAAATTAATGTCAAAATACAGCCAAAAAAGTGGCACTTCATAGATTTCGTAAACAGGTGCTGCCAATAGTCGGTGCGGCACTGCGAGCATCACAATGCATTCTGTGTCGCCCATAATGCTTACCTATATAGACGATGATTAGCACTTTCCATAATAGATGTAATTTGTTTGTTAATCCAGATAAATAGAAAATTATCTCGTTTATTCCTTTACAAAGTAACTAGGACTAGTAAGTAGGACTATAAATTTATTGTCCTATTTTGGTATATTATTTATTTCAAGTTACTCACTCTCATTATGAAATAAAATTTCTATCTCGTCTAGATGTACGACTCCGCAAGGTGACATCGTAGAGGAGGGCTCGTTCACCCAACTACAACAGGTGCCCAACTCAACAGATGTGGTGTTTATAGTAGAGGCCGAGCACTGCAACAGACAAATTCGCAAACGGAAGAATATAGATCTCTTCGTGGAAGCATTCGATAGCCGCTTGCAAGGACATGGTCTTTCTGATAACAGGTATGTGGTTGAAAATCTTTAATATAACTAGCGACTCCTTCCGGCTTCTATGGATGTATTAGAAATCTTTGAATTTCTCGGCTTTTACTATACTATAACACGCATGTATTATACATATAAAACTTCGTTTTGGATAACACTATCCATTGCTGGAAACTGCATTAAAATCCGTCGCATAATTTAAAAAGATATAAGCGAACAGACAGCGACTTTGATTTATACTGTATATAAAGATTATGTACATGAATGTCGCTTATATGCAGGTCTGTGTACTCTGTAATTTTACTGCTTTAAATTGGCATATTTTATAATCTAATTCGAGGTATGCGGTGGTGGGCTTCGGAGGCGTTGGTGTATACTCGCAGCCGCGCGCACTCTATGTCAACGGGGAAGTGTTCGCTGACGCCACGCAAGTTCCGCTGCACTTCGACCATCTAGATCTCGGTACAGTATATATAGTACTTCTCATGTCTACTGGCTACAGAGCAATTTTTATTTTCATCATTCTCATAATGTTGTCTGATACAATTATTGACATATTTGATTCACAAGTATATAGAAACGTCGTAACCGTTTCGATTTTAACATGTTTAATGAAATTGTTTATGTTAGAGTGCACTTCGTCCTTCGATCCGGATGGTAAAAAAGTAAATTCATTCCATATAATGTTCCCGTATATTATTTTAGTCCTTCGAGCCAGATAATATTTTGACTTAAACGCAAAATACAACAGTTTATTTGAATATTTCGCATCGCAGAGAAGCCGCAGAGCCCGAGCAACTCGTCCTCCGGGCGGCGCGGGCGCGGGCGCGGGCGCGGCGACATGTTCGCGGCGCTGCAGTTCGCCACGCGCCTGCCGCTGCGGCCCGCCGCGCCGCGCACGCTGCTGCTGCTGCCCTGCGCGCGCTGCGACCTCGCCGCCATGTCGGTGAGTGTGCACGCGACTGTACCGCGGCCGCCACCTCCGCTGCGACCTCGCCGCCATGTCGGTGAGTGTGCACGCGACTGTACCGCGGCCGCCACCTCCGCTGCGACCTCGCCGCCATGTCGGTGAGTGTGCACGCGACTGTACCGCGGCCGCCACCTCCGCTGCGACCTCGCCGCCATGTCGGTGAGTGTGCACGCGACTGTACCGCGGCCGCCACCTCCGCTGCGACCTCGCCGCCATGTCGGTGAGTGTGCACGCGACTGTACCGCGGCCGCCACCTCCGCTGCGACCTCGCCTGTGCCTGCCGCCGCCGCTGTTGAACTGCATCCCCCTCCCTCTTCATTATACATCATAAATGGCATATAACAAATGCGTTTATATTTTCAGTACGACTACTCAACGATATCTCACACATTAATGGAAAACTCCGTGACACTTCACATTCTAATGGACGATGACTTCATGTTATCTAAGAAACGAGCAGCTAAATACTTGTTTGGTGAGTATGTTAAACTTAATACTGTTCGCATTTGCTTTTCTCTATAAAGAAGAATAAACTGAATGCTGAATTCTTGTCATATGTGGTTTTAGGTATTGACAGCACTTTGGCATATACTAACAAAGATTACGAGAGACTAGTGGGCGATGTCGGACTTCGCAAGCAAGTCAAATTACCTAAAGATCGACTGGGACTTTGCACGTCACTCGCGCTAGAAACTAATGGTGAGTCACATTTGAAATGTTCTATGAAGTACGCACATCTTTAAAGTTTAATTCACTTACTTCTTTCTTATTCGATCTTTTAATCAACAATACTTATGTGAATGTGTAGGGTCAATATTCGCCGGCGCGAAGCTGCAAGGCGACCGTCCGACGGCTCGGCGGTTCTCAAGTGTGGTGGGCGCCCGGGCCGCCCTCGGCGCTGCGGGCCGCGCGTGCGGCCGCCCGCGCTGCGAGTGTCGCGACGGCCGCCTGCACTGCCGGCCCTGCTCCGACGCGCTGCGCATGGTCAGTGTCCCCCCGCCTCCTCCTCCTCCTCCTCCCCCTCCCCCGCCGTCACCAGCGTGCGGCCGCCCGCGCTGCGAGTGTCGCGACGGCCGCCTGCACTGCCGGCCCTGCTCCGACGCGCTGCGCATGGTCAGTGTCCCCCCGCCTCCTCCTCCTCCCCCTCCCCCGCCGTCACCAGCGTGCGGCCGCCCGCGCTGCGAGTGTCGCGACGGCCGCCTGCACTGCCGGCCCTGCTCCGACGCGCTGCGCATGGTCAGTGTCCCCCCGCCTCCTCCCCCTCCCCCGCCGTCACCAGCGTGCGGCCGCCCGCGCTGCGAGTGTCGCGACGGCCGCCTGCACTGCCGGCCCTGCTCCGACGCGCTGCGCATGGTCAGTGTCCCCCCGCCTCCTCCTCCTCCTCCTCCCCCTCCCCCGCCGTCACCAGCGTGCGGCCGCCCGCGCTGCGAGTGTCGCGACGGCCGCCTGCACTGCCGGCCCTGCTCCGACGCGCTGCGCATGGTCAGTGTCCCCCCGCCTCCTCCTCCTCCTCCTCCCCCTCCCCCCCCTCCCCCGCCGTCACCAGCGTGCGGCCGCCCGCGCTGCGAGTGTCGCGACGGCCGCCTGCACTGCCGGCCCTGCTCCGACGCGCTGCGCATGGTCAGTGTCCCCCCGCCTCCTCCTCCTCCTCCTCCCCCTCCCCCGCCGTCACCAGCGTGCGGCCGCCCGCGCTGCGAGTGTCGCGACGGCCGCCTGCACTGCCGGCCCTGCTCCGACGCGCTGCGCATGGTCAGTGTCCCCCCGCCTCCTCCTCCTCCTCCTCCCCCTCCCCCGCCGTCACCAGCGTGCGGCCGCCCGCGCTGCGAGTGTCGCGACGGCCGCCTGCACTGCCGGCCCTGCTCCGACGCGCTGCGCATGGTCAGTGTCCCCCCGCCTCCTCCTCCTCCTCCTCCCCCTCCCCCGCCGTCACCAGCGTGCGGCCGCCCGCGCTGCGAGTGTCGCGACGGCCGCCTGCACTGCCGGCCCTGCTCCGACGCGCTGCGCATGGTCAGTGTCCCCCCGCCTCCTCCCCCTCCCCCGCCGTCACCAGCGTGCGGCCGCCCGCGCTGCGAGTGTCGCGACGGCCGCCTGCACTGCCGGCCCTGCTCCGACGCGCTGCGCATGGTCAGTGTCCCCCCGCCTCCTCCTCCTCCTCCTCCCCCTCCCCCGCCGTCACCAGCGTGCGGCCGCCCGCGCTGCGAGTGTCGCGACGGCCGCCTGCACTGCCGGCCCTGCTCCGACGCGCTGCGCATGGTCAGTGTCCCCCCGCCTCCTCCCCCTCCCCCGCCGTCACCAGCGTGCGGCCGCCCGCGCTGCGAGTGTCGCGACGGCCGCCTGCACTGCCGGCCCTGCTCCGACGCGCTGCGCATGGTCAGTGTCCCCCCCGCTCCCCGCCTCCTACTCCCCCTCCCCCGCCGTCACCAGCGTGCGGCCTGATATCCAAACAGTCAGTGTCTCCCCGCCCCCCGATGGATTATATGATTTTTATTGATTTGTTATTTATGTTGAAATGAAATATTTTATTTTATATTAACATAATATATTCTATCATTTTCAGTCTGAGCTATCATTCTGGAACACAGAAGACATAGACGAGCTGATTGATATGGCTATGGACCCGCCCACACTTCCGTCTCTGAACTGATTATAATTGACATTTATAGAATCAATAAGTTAATGGACAATACGCAGCATGCGTATGTTATATATTTCTTGTAAATATTAAATGAATCTCTACTAGTTTAATAAATATATTAAATTAATATTAATAAGTAATTACAAATAAATTATTTTTATGATCACACCTATTTTATTTATTAATACTATTTAGATAAGCTCTTGTATATATTGTGTTACTTTGACAAGAAATAAGAAAAATATAATTAGCAGCTAAGATGAATAAAATAACTCCAATGATTTGCCTACTTTTTTTGTACTCTTTTGTGGTTAAATAAAATACATTTTATAAATTGATCAGTCTTTACTCAAGTAACTACAGACATACTTAATAACTCAACTTTCCTATTATCTATAATATTTTTTACCTCTTTAATAATATTAACAAATATTTAAATCTTACTTATGCATCTTATATGCTAAAATAACACCAACAAAAACTAAGAAAACTGCTGAAGCTTTATACAATAATGCTCTAATAACTTGATCCTGTCCTCCCACAGAATTTACAATTAGATTATTCATGAGAAATACTTGATTACTTTCATCAATAAATGCCTGCTGTTCTTCATCACTCATCTCTTCTGCAATTTGGTTCATTACATCTTTGAAGTCTTTTTTCAACTGAGCAATATCAATACCACTAAAATCTGTCACTTTATCTATGTAAACATCTTTGTTAGTATTCTCTGAAACAAAATTATTTGTTATTAACTAGTTAATGTAACTTTACATTCTTAAGTTAAAATGTATGAATATGGCACTAATTCATTAGTCTAAATATTTACACAACCAACTGGTTGAGTAACTAAATAAGAGGAAATCAGTCATAGTGATTAAAGCAGACCAAACTCAACAAACAGCACTCGTTCAAAAGTATGACAGATGAGCCAGCCAACACTGCATTTGAGCCCAATAATCCACCCCACCATACTGTCACATGTCTGGACATTAAATGAGCATGACTACTCAAGACACTTTACTATGTCATAGCTACTTAAAATTACTCTATGTCAGTTATATATTATATATTTATTCTTCTTTACAAATACATACTTTCACCAAACATTTTACGTTTTTTAGCAAGTATCTGTCCTCCACTTAGCAACCCCAAGTATAAATGGTAGATATAAGCCATCAGTAGCTTCGGATTTTCTTTCTCCAAGTTCTGTAAATGTTCCAGGTAGTTTTCCAGGGCTGCAGATTTTGGAAGTGATTGCCATTCATCACCAAGATAGTGCTGAAGATCCTCCTCAAAAGCTGACTTCCTGTAATAATATTAAAATATGTTTTAGATTCACACAAAGAATCTTATTTTATTCATTGTTTGGATTTAACTGGGAAAAATTGTAGTTTTGGGGAGTTTTTTTACATATTTGAAATAACAAACAAGTTGGTTACCCTTGTGGTGGCAAGAAGCGAGCTATATCATTATATCAAAATTTTTTATTTTTTTTATTTATATCATGCAATCAGTCTTCCAGACTATTCGCAGATTTGTTGACTATCTGATATTATATTGATTATATCAAAATAAATAAATATAATAATAATAAGCATTACCTGTGAAGTACTTTGTGAACAAACAACCGGTTATATTCTGATATGTTCAACCTGTCCTTTGTGTCTTCAAGGTAAGCAAACACATGATAAAATATGAAAAGTCCTCCACCCCACACTTTTTCATCCCTTAGAGCTAAAAATAAAAGTAAAGTGTAAGATTAACATTGCTCTTAAAATCATTACATAGTATAAAATAAAGTTGCTGTTGTTGTCTGTCCATCCCTATGTATGCTTAAATCTTTAAAACTACGCAACGGATATTGAAGTGGTATTTTTAATAGATAGAGTGATTCTAGAGGAAGGTTTAATATTAGGATAATAATAATACCTGTACACCCATGCAATACCAGGGCGAGTAGCTAGTTGTAAATAAAATAGAATTATAACATTAATGTTATTAGAACAAAGGTAAAGTGTAAGATTTACATTGCTCTTAAAATTATCAACATAATAGTTTTATTGATATTAATGAATGTAGCATACAGGAACAATGTACATAAATACACAATTTTAAAGAGTAACTTAAGTCTCACCTAGCCTAGTTAGTAATGCTACTAATGGTACTAGTGAGACTAAATTCTTCTATAAGGCGAACCTTATAGATAGTATTGGAGTAAATTTAAAATTATGATAATATATTGTTAAGGCAATTCAAAAATTAAATGACAATAGAGAGTAATATATTTTTTAATTACTTTAATAAACTTAAATATTTTATGTACTACATAATAGAAATTATAACTCACAAATAGCAAATTTGGCGTTGACCAGGGCATCGCTAACTGAATGTATTTGTCGGGTTGCCTTTCGAATACGAACAGTGAATACTTCCAAATTTCTAGCCATTATTTCAAACAGATATTAAACAGCGTCGGGTCCGATTCGTAAGATATGTTAAATTTTATTAATGTATTCAATTAAACAAAGAAACGATTTACAGAAAATGTCTTGTTAATCATCTATTACGATGTTTATTTTCAGTTTCAGTAAGTAAATCAGCTGTTTGAATTGACAGAACTGGCTTGATTGACTAATATTAGTCTGCAGTCAATCTGAATACAGCGCAGAGTAGTACTTCGAAATCATCAAAGAGAAAAGTAAATATACCAACAGGGAAATCATATAGGAATTGACAAAATCCAAGTAGTTTTTTTTTTCCATATCCGTCCATGTCCTTTTCAGTGATGGAACAGGCAAAGATCCTTAGACCGTACAGCCTAGTCTACTTTTAAACTTCTTCATATTCGAACAAGTGATGAGGCCAAAGGCCAATTCTTATGTATGTCTATTTATTATGTTTTCATTCGTGTTCAAAATTTAAGTCTTATCCGTAGTCCATATCCTTGTACAAAATCCAAGTAGTTGCATCACATTTGAATTTTTTTTTATACTACGTAAGTGGGAAACAACAGCCGTTTACTCTTACTAATTTACCCCTTTGAGAAGCATTTTTCTAAGATTTCTTAAGTTTTTGTGTTCATCCACATTATTACACCGTAATTTGTGCAGCAGTTTTTACATGACACCTTAATATCAGACAAAAGACAGTATTCGCTTGCGTCTCATTACAATTTTACGACTTTATTATATGTAAAAGTAAAGAAAAGATATGTCAGACGAATGTATGACTCTATGACCTTTGCCTATAGTCAGTATAAAGAAATTCCTAAATAAATCTATGGTTTGTTTTATCAGAGAGTATAAACATTTTTAACTTTTTATTACTTTTTTATCATCGTCTTTATTGTATCATTTGTCTTTAATTGACTTTTACGTTTATTTAATTTTCCTGTGCATATAAAAATACTTGTGTTTATTTTAATTTGGCTTATTTTGCCATACAGAACTGTTTTATTTTTACTGAAACACGTCGGCTCAAGCGATCGAATTTTTTCATTTTCATCTAATAAAAGAGCTTAAAATGGGCGATAATAAAAAAATAAAGGTAGCTAATTTTCATTTATTTAAATCTGTGTTCATTTATATTATTTTAATTCCTTATTATTCCTAAATTAAAATATTTTCATATATTTTAATCGTATAGTAATGAAGTTGTTTACATATACTGATAAGTGTTATCACACTGACGTTTCCATTCAATCTTATGTATTATCTAACCTCAACATACGATTTATTAAAGACAACTAATATTAATTGAACTTTAAGTTATTTTTACGAAATTACGATGGCTTATGACTTAAAAAGGGAAGAAGAAGTTAAAGAATATATAGAAAATCTTGGTATTGAGTACCGTTTTGGTTGTTATAAAGAAAAAAAGCCAGAAGTGTGTCATCTTCTCGGTGATTACTTGGAAGCGATCAAAAAAGATTTTGAGAAGGCTGCAACAGTATTTAAAAGCAATTGCTTAGATTATAATTTCGGTAAATCTTGTTTAAAATACGGTAACTATGCATTAGTGGGGCGAGGCAGTATCAAAAGCAATCCAAATGAAGCGTTATCGTATTTTGAAAAAGGATGTGATTTAAATGAACCTACAGCTTGTTTGCATGCTGGTATGCTATTGACGGCTACAGGGCCCGGTATCAGTGTGAAAAGGGATGTCCCTAAAGGTAAATATAAATATATGTTTTAAGTCTTTTCACATTTATTACTTGTTTATAATATAATAAGCAATATCTAGTCTAGTTATAAAATACCAACATACTATAAAATATAAAATACCATTTTGCATTTTAGTGCTAAATAACATACCTCATTTATTTATTAATCATGTAATCATTTGTTGATTATAGTATAGTGTTGTTTTTTTTTTAATTCTATATTTGACTGTGTTTGGTATACAATAATATATAATAAAATTCTTAATAGAAAATACAATGTTATTTACATGAAGTATAAAACTATATGACCAGAATGTCAGCAACAAATAGTAATAGATATATTTTTTATGTGTCGTTAAAAATTATTAATTTGCTATGTTGAAAATATTATTGCAGTAGAATAAAGCCATATTTGACAGAATTTAGAATGATCATAATAAGACATTATGCTCTGAGTTGTAGTAATTCATGGTATTGAAATTATTAAAATTAATGGAATTATACGTGAAGAATTATTAATTAAATAATAATTTGGCTTATTGAGAACATTAAATATTTCTTGTGATAACAGATTTTAAGCATAAATAATATTGATCTATTTCATACACAATCAGCATTTCATTATTTATGCTAAGTTAAATCACTGTCAGTCACCATTAATGTAAAATTGTCATCATTTTTTTTAATTAATTCAAATTCATTCAACAATTCTATTTTATTTGAATATTGAATACATGAATGTGTTTATTTTGACATTATTTAAAATCACTTATCTATATAATGTTTGTTATAGGCTACAACTATTTAAAAAGAAGTTGTGATCAAAAGGATGATATGGCATGTCACTACCTCTCCGGAATGTACCTCACAGGTGTACCAAAGAATGTTTCGGATTTCAACCCACACAACTCTGAGAAAAATAAAAACATAGAATATTTAATAAAACCAGACAAAAAACAAGCATACCAATTTGCACTGAAGGGCTGTGAATATGGAAATATGTATGCATGTGCTAATGTGAGCATGATGTTTAAAAAAGGTGATGGGGTAGAGAAGAATGAAGAAGAATCCAAAAGATATTTTGCACTTGCACAAAGTTTACAAAAAGCGCATGAAACTGCAAAAGAATTAAAGTTCCAGCAAGGATTAGAGAAATAACTTAGAAAATAAATTATTTAATATTGTTTTTAGTAATATAGAATGCTAAGAAATGAATGTTACTGAGTAATGATTATGCTGCTATTGTTTGTATAGAGTTCCAGATGTAGATATGAATTACATGATTGTTAATAAATTTATTATTTTATTCAAAACCCTGATTATCTTGCATTAACAATACTGTGAATAGAATAGAATGTTGGCACTTATGTAGTGAAGATAAGTAATTAATTGAGGATTGATTATTATAAAAATTAAAGTTATATAAGTTGGTTTGATTCCTGTCTAGCCTTGGTGGTGTGGCTGTTTATCACATTGTTTCACTTCAGATGGTTTCAAGTCTTCGCACAATAGAAATAGAAATAGAAATAATCTTTATTCAAATAAACTCATTACAAGCACTTTTGAATAGTCATATTTTGATTCTACCACTCATTCGGAATGCAGATTCATCACAAGAAGAATGAGCAAGAAACTTGTGTGTTGCTCTTTTTAATAGATGTTTTTTTTATATAAATAATTACAGTATAACAAGTAAGAGGCATGCGATAATCAACATAGAAGTCGCTACGCACTCATTATTAATGTAATAAGATAATATTGTCAGTGCTATAGATTTAAAGTTTTTCTATAAAAACATTATTATCGTTAACGAATTCTTCAATTTTATAGTAAGCTTTTTTGCAAAGGAACTGTTTTATTTGACATTTAAATCTTTTTTCTGGCAGATTTATAACAGACTCTGGTATTTTATTGTAAAACCTTACGCAATTGCCATAAAACGAATTACTAACTTTAGCCAAACGACATTTAGGTAAAATCAGTTTGTTATTGTTACGTAAGCTTTTATTAGTGCAATCACTAACTCTTTTGAAACTGTCTATATTCCTTCTGGCATAGATGATATTTTCATAAATGTATTGAGAAGCAACGGTGAGGATTTTTGATTCCTTAAAACACTCTCGCAATGACTCCCTGGAACCCATACCATAAATGGAGCGAATGGCCCTCTTTTGTAAAGTAAATATTGATGCAATTTATATTCATTTAAACATTTATATTCATGAGTCTGAACTAATTTTAATGATCCAATAAAATGAGTTAATATTTATTTATTACAAGAACTCTAACTTTATCTCTGTAATTTAATAAAAACAATAATATTAGATTGGTATCATTGGCGGCTCTGGGTTCGACGATCCATCGCTGTTTGAGAATCAAATCGAACGAGAACTACTCACTCCTTTTGGGAAGCCGTCTGATGTCTTAATTGAAGGAGAGATTAAGGGAGTCTCGTGTGTGCTGCTCGCGAGACATGGCAGGAAGCATCAATACCAACCGAGGTAAAATATTAATAATTTATATATATATATTATAGGATATAATCTGGATATTAATTTTAAATCTTGAGGAATTCGTCACGATAGGCGAACTGACCTGACTTCATGATCATTCTATCATCCACCACTACCGCTCCGCTACTTTTGGTTAGCGCAGACGGGTGTACCATTATCATCAATTAAAAAAAAATACATTCTGTTGTGCATGACCATGTACGTGCTACGGTTATCATTTTCCATAAAGTAAGAATTATTTATTTCTTTATTTGCACATAAAAAAGATTACAATCAATACAACAATTTGATTAGGCATTTGTGTTTTGGTAAAAAACTGGATTGTAATCCAACAATATGTAAAAGAGAACACAACACCTAAAAGAGAAATATTATAAAAAAAGAAACATGTACAGAACCAGTTTATTATTTTAATATATTATTACTTATTCGACAGTGATGTGAACTATCGCGCGAATATCTGGGCATTGAAAGAAGCCGGCTGCAGCCACGTGCTGGCCACCACAGCCACCGGATCCCTGATTGAGGAATATAAGCCTGGAGACCTCGTTATTCTGGATGATTTTATTGATAGGTATGGATGTTCCATTACGTAATTTTATAAAATATTTTTTTTTTCACCTTTGATCATAATTACTCGACCTTATCATAGGGTAGTGAAATCCTGTCAAAATATTAAATAGGTACATTGTTAGTGAAACCCTGTCAAAGTATCAAATATATAAGTACATTAAAATCATATAGAAACATACAGTAGAATCGGAAAACATTCGTATTTGGGGTCAATAATAAAAATTATGAGATAAACTTGAAATTTGACGTTATCATTATTTATTCATATTTTTACGTTTATATGACAACTATGTTATATTTAAGCCGTTATATATAAAACTATACTACTGAGGTAATATAATTAGATATTATAAAGTTATATAGACAACTGAAGTAATACAGCGGTTTGATCATTAACAATACAAATACACTTTCAAGAGTTGCATTGATCTGAGTAGTTTTCTGTATTACGTAATGTATTTAAGTACCAATGTCTATTAATTATCTAGCATTCATAGTACAAGTTTTGCTAAGTTTGGGACTAGATGGCGCTGTGACAGTTGTTTAATTACTATGTACATATGTTGCAAATAACATTAAATCAGATGGTGGATGCATCTTAATATTGGTAAAACACTTGTTTTAATCACTTCCAGGACATGGGGTCGCAAGTGCACTTTCTTCGACCGAACCGAGGGGGGACCACGTGGCGTATGTCACTTGCCTATGAAGCCGGCGTTCTGCGAGCGAGCGAGACAGGCGATGCTAAAAGCAGCACGTGCGAAAGAGTACCCATGCCACGAAAAGGGCACCGCTGTTGTCATACAGGGGCCTAGGTGACTAACTATAGTTAAAATATTTTATTGGCTTCAATTAAGCTAAGATTGTATGTATTTTGATAAGACCTAAGAAAAGAAGAAACCAAGAAGTATCCGAAAGACGGTGGTAGGTCTGTCTCTTGCCACATTGAAATTAAATATACCCACTGAAATGTGGGCCTGTCAAGTGTTGCGTTCAATATAACATTAAACATTGATTATATCTGACTATCCCACCTGGGATAACTGTGGTAACAGATTGCTAAAGATGTACCATGTCAGGTTGACCTCCACACGGTTCCCCCTGGAAACCATCGTGATAAATCGCACGATGGGCTAACTAACTTCATCTCCAGCTTATATTATCATCCTCCAATCGTGTCCCGCCAGCGTAAACCACACTACTGGTGCACCATTCCATTATCATCATTTAAAAAAACTGTCGTGACGATAGGTATATTAGTGTTTGTTTGTATACACATAATTGTTATCGTAATATATGTACTAATTGAAACAATCTAATTGTATGTAATTAAGATTGTACACTATAATTTCAAAGATGTCTTAAATTACGCCTTATAAAATATTTTTTATTGCGGGTGACGAAATACTAGTTTTATGTTTAACCTAGATAGAAAGAAATGTTACTAAAATCATTACGTGTGTTTTATCTATATGTATTATCATATTTATTCCATCATTTGGGGCAGTATGGCACTGAACCCTATCAGCCGTCATATCTGAACTTACTTTCCTTTTTTACATATCATATTTCACACAATCGATCCATATTTTTTTGGTCGTCCTCTCCGTTACTATCCATCTACGTTCATGTTAAATACTTTAAGACGTTCCCTTTATCTGTGTATTATACGAATATTATAAATTCCTTAAGGCAGAGATATTACAATACACTGTAGGTATAATAGCAAAATAAATTCATTAGATCAATTAAAAATAACTACATTTATAGAAGATATTTATAATGTTTCTGTTGTAATGAATATTGTTGTATGTTCTTTCTAGATTTTCTAGCAGAGCAGAAAGCCTGATGTTCCGCCAATGGGGCGGTCACCTCGTCAATATGACCACCGTGCCTGAGGTAATACATTTTTTTAATAATAGTAATAATATTTATTTGTGAACTATTTTGGGTATTACATCATACCTAAGCCAAAACCTAATCAATTGTTTTTTAATCAATAATATTTTAGCTACGATTGCGAGAGCAAATGTACTATGTAAAAAACTAAATGATAACAATATTTTGATAATATTATACCTCACAAAAGCTGTAGAATACTTTTTCGTACTAGATCTTTCATTTTACAGGTAGTGTTAGCAAAAGAAGCGGGATTGAGTTACGCTGCCGTAGCACTTGTTACAGATTACGACTGTTGGAGAGAAAACGAATGCTCGGTATGTTATTATTATTAAAATTTGAACTCGAATGTACAATGTAATTAAACTTTAATAAAGAATACAATAACATGAATATTGTGATTCCTACGTTATAAGTATATGTTTACGGGGCACCTATTATGGTAGAATGTGTCTGTACATAGGTCAGTTACGACATTATAGCAAATTCACTAGTGATTAACTGCAATGTTTTCCAGAGGGGATGACTTGGAGTTCGATCTCAAATCTCACACATGGAGCCAATAGACTCCTCAAATATACATATAATTAAATTTTATTTAAATATATATTTTTTATTAAATAAAGCAATGCGTGGTGTTGTAATAAATTGCTTGTATTATAATACGAATAATTATAATGATTCGTGTTTTAGTTTCTATAAGGTGAAAATTAGATTATAAATTTATACAGAAAGTATTTAGAAGACAGAAGACCAATTATATTGATATAATATGTGCAAACAAACATAATAAAAGCACTTTTAAATCTATGCATATTTGGAATGTATATTGAGGTAAGAAAGCATAATTGGTGGGTTTGCAGGTGTCTGTGGGTGAAGTGCTGGCAATGTTCAGCAAGAATGTACGGAAAGCGGCCGATGTGGTGATAGACGCTGTACAGATATTAGCTGCTGACACTAATCTTGCGTATCTAGACGACCATAAGGTAAGATGTGAATACAAGCATTAGAGGTATCAAAAGCGTCTCGGTACGATGTGTCTATTCGTGTACATACGTATATACGCGACAGTTACCACTTACCATCAGTTAACTTGTTTGTCGATAATTTTTTTATAACTTCTAGTTATAAAAAAATATCGAAAACTTAACTAATTTTTAGAACTACTTGTTATTATCGATAAATAAAAATAAGAAGCAACTACAGCAGTATTCATATATCCTAAATATCATATAAGAATAAGAGTAATTTATATGTACTCACTACTAATCACACATCCAATTCTTTAGCAGTTCAGTAAAAGTAAATTATACTATATTTTCCAGGAACTGGTGTCTGGAGCAATAATGTTGAAGGAATAGCAATGTAGCAGTTGGACTACCATAATAAAACTATGGACATACATATTTTTGTATTAAAAAAACTCAAGTCAAATGAATCTATTTTAATATAAGAGCAGTTAATTATTATTTTTATAAGGCCACAATCTTTTTTACGTAATAATGTTGTGTTAATATATAATAGTTGTGATAACAACCACCGTTATCGCTTCTCTATGTTTCTGATTGTTTATTTAGTTATATTAATATTGGTACATTTATAGATCGTAGTAGATCAGACATTAATGAAAGAACATCGCGAGTGTGTACGGCAACAAATATTTTTCCTTAAAGCAATCCAAAGTGTCGGAATCTCTAAATTTTTGTGAAACTTTATTAGTGTAAACCATAAACTACTACATATATATATTCCTTGCTCATAATAGTGCATAAAAACAGTGATTATTGTAGAAATAGGCCAAACTTAACATTAAAGTACCGCCAATAAATTGTATATAACGATTCTGTGAAGTAACTTTACTAAAACGCGTAAGCGACGCGTTGTGCACGGCGCTTACGTCCCTTTTCTCGTGAAGTCGAATTCAAACAACTTCACTAAAGGAGTGTATCATCTGTTTCCTCAACAATTGGCAGCTGTAGCGTAAATATATGAGACAGAAATTTTTTATCAAGTTATCAGAGCAATACATTTTTATACAACATGAAGTGCTCTGCGTGCCTACAGGTTTTAAAGAAACAAGAGATTATGATCGTTTGCTCTTCTACTCTGTGTAAGCAGTCCTTTCACACAGCATGTACAAACGCTGAACGTCTCAGACAGGATGAATTAAAAACATGGGTCTGTCCTGACTGTTGTGCCAGAATGAGGAGAGGTGGAGATAATTCCCAAACTCCAGTGCGCTCCACGCCAGAGAACGTCACCATACGAAAAAAGGGTCAATTACACATAGAGAACCACAGTCTGGAACTTCCGAGAGCAGAGCCTGATTCTGAAATATTGCATTCTTTATCTTCGGAAATTAGTCTCCTAAGGCAGAATATGTCTGAGATGTGGAGCAGTATTAAGGAGCGTTTTGATGATCTAAGCAATAAATTATCAAATTATGACGGACGATTGCGTACTCTTGAAACACAGGCTTGTGAAAATGCTGCTTTAAAAGCCACTATTACTACCCTACAAAATCAATTGAGCTACCAGACACAACTTTCGCTAAGGAAAGAAGTGGAAATAGCTGGCCTTGTTGAAAATCGAAATGAGTACCCTGTACACCTGACTTTAACCACAGCCTTAAAACTAGGTATGGATCTACAAGAGGAGGATCTAGATCATGTAGCTCGAGCCGGGGCCGAGCGGCAAAGTAAAGATAATAATCCGACACAGTCAGCTCCTCATCCTCTCGTAGTGTCTTTCGTTCGCCGATCCAAACGTGATGAGTTCTTAGAACGTTCAAGAAGTCGTCGTCCTCTCAAATCCAAGGATATATTAGTGGAGGGTTCTGATACGACGGTTTATATCAATGAACGACTAACGTTTAATAATCGTCGCTTATTTCGGGACACCAGGCTATTTGCAAAAAAACACGGCTTCAAACACTGCTGGGTACGAAGTGGTAACATTTTTCTTCGGAAGGGGGACTACAGAGATGGATACCCTGCTATTAAAATACAGTCCGAAAATGATCTCGAACGCGCACTTCCTACAACTGGTAAAAATCAGTCCAGCTTACAGGGAGAATCGTCGGTCATTATATCTTAATCAGCCCAGCTCACTGTTTCAGTTATTCTCTTTTTATTGTTTTCAAAAGTCATATACTTTGTCTTGTATTAATATTTTTGAATGTATAGTTTTGTTCGTCTTGATTATGTTATTTGATATTGTATGCGTACTGTATTACACTCTCATTTTTACCACACACACATACACTGTTCATACTTTACTTCACAGTGTCCTTGGCGGACTTTTTAGTTTCACACATTATTTGGAAGTAAATAGTTCATTTTCTTATTACATGGGTGTTGCATTTGGTATGTTCTTAGCTATGGCTTACTGCAAGCATAATTTGGAACCCTTTCTCTTTACTATTTTTCCATGGCATCCCTGAATTTACTTGAAGAAATTGATAACTCTTTTAAAGTAAAATGCCATACTATACCATTACCGGAAGAATGCACCCGAGTAATTTGTAAATATAATCTGAAAATCTTAAATTTAAACATAAGAAGCCTTCATAAAAATTTTGATAGTTTTTTGGTT
Source organism: Achroia grisella (assembly GCF_030625045.1). Classification (NCBI taxonomy): domain Eukaryota; kingdom Metazoa; phylum Arthropoda; class Insecta; order Lepidoptera; family Pyralidae; genus Achroia; species Achroia grisella. The sequence continues at coordinate 2,171,160 of NW_026712999.1, forward strand.
GTTTTTAAAAGAATGAATATTGACTTTGATGTCATAGTCCTTACAGAGTGTTGGTTAAATGAAAATTCCACTGTAAACCAAATTAAAGGTTACACGTCTTTCAACTCAAAAAAGTACATAAATAAATCAGGCGGTATAACGGTTTTTGTTAAGGATAAATGGTCATACATTTCCTCGGAACTGGAGGTAGAGGACGCTAATTGTGTTGTGATCGAGGCTCCAAATTGTTTTCAAGTAGTAGCAGCTTACAGGTCTCCAAGTTTCCAAAACCCTAGTCGTTTTATTTATTCCCTTGGCTCAGTTTTGAAAAAACTTACTTACAATCCATTTCTAATCTTTACAGGGGACCTAAACATAGATATATTAAGCCCAGAAACAGATACCAATTATGTTTCCGAATACTTAAATGTACTTGCTGAATTTGGGCTTACATCGAGCATTGATATAGCTACTCGCCAAAAAACTTGTCTGGATCATATTTTTGTACCAATTAAGAGCAGGGCAGAATCTATAGTTTGTTCCTCTGATATAACTGATCATGAAATCACTATGGCAGGAATTACGTTAACGCATCAAAAACAAAATGCTCAGACACGTTCAAGGATTAGAGTAGACTATGAATCGCTGCATTCTGATCTTCATTTGATAAATTGGCATTCTTTGATGAACACAAATGATATTGAGAAGGCAGTATCTCTCTTCTCCTCCACAGTCGTGGATGCTTTATCGAGGCACTCTAAGATTGTGAAAGTTAGTCGCTCCAAATTTAATATCGAACCTTGGATGACTCCTGGACTTATGAGGTGTTCTAAACATCGTGATAAGTTACACAGCAATTTGCGTAAAGATCCCAACAATAGCGTAAAAAAACTAATTTATTCACGGTACAGAAATTTTTATATTAACTTACTAAGGAAACTTAAAGCTGATTATTATAACAAGTTGATAAGCCAAAATAAGGATGCTCCAAAAAAACTATGGAATACTATTAGGCACATTACTCATAACACTGCAACTGTCTCGTTACCCGAAGAGCTAATTAGGACTAGAAACAATATTAAAGAGTCTCTCAATTATTGTAACACCTGCCTCTCTTCCACAGGTAGTAACCTCGCAAATAAAATTTTGACTAGATTAAATGAAACACAGGACTCAATCGCCAGTAAAGTACACTACACTAATTCACCTAAAAACTCTTTTTTTATGGAACCTACCGATTCTCATGAAGTGCTGTGTTTAATAAAATCTCTTAAATCAGGAAACACCTCTGGTTTTGATGGTCTGAATAATAGTATTTTGAAGAATATTGGACATCTTATAGCTGAACCGTTAGCCTCAATATTTAATCTGAGTATATCGTCAGGGACTTTCCCGCAGGTCTGGAAAACGGCTGTGGTGATTCCCATATATAAAGCAGGTAGCAAAGACGACCCGACTAACTACCGTCCAATATCACTTTTGCCAGCTTTTTCGAAACTTTTAGAACGCATCATCTATAAGCGGCTAGTTAAATTCCTCAATCAAAACAGCCTTCTAAATGACAAACAGTTTGGATTTCGTCAGGGAAAGTCCACTGAAGATGCTGTAATCATTCTAATGGATGCTGTTGTTGATCACCTCGATGAGGGTAGGTGTTGCATAGGTGTTTTTCTGGACCTTGCTAAGGCATTTGACACTGTTTCTACACCTATACTCCTCAAAAAGCTGGAGTGTGTTGGAATACGTGGCTTGCCACTAAACTGGTTTGAGAGTTATTTGTCGCATAGAAATCAATGTATCAAGATTGGTGATCATATAAGTGATCCTATACATGTATCTTTTGGGGTTCCCCAAGGGAGCATTCTGGGTCCAATCTTATTTACTATATATATTAATGATCTTCTAAATCTCCCGCTCCAAAGCTGTAACGCAATCTGTTACGCAGATGATACTGCTCTCATATTCCATGGCCCAACTTGGCAGGAAACGCAGTACATGGCTGAATGTGGTCTTCGACAAGTGTCTGAGTGGCTGGACTATAATCTCCTAACATTAAACGCGTCTAAGACCCAGTATTTGTGTTTCCATAAAACAGCTGTATCTCGCCCACCTTCAAGTAAGTTCAATATTAAAATACACAAAAACTGTCTATCGCCTAATGGTACATCCAACGCTTACTGTAATTGTGACATTATCAACAGGGTGGTCTCGCTGAGGTATCTTGGAATTGAACTGGACGAAAATTTAAATTTCAAGAAACATATATCAATTACCGCAAAAAGAGTTAGAAAATTAATGTACACAATGAAATTATTGAGAGTCATTTCAGACAACACTACTCTGAAATTGGTATACTTAGCGTTATGTCAGTCTTTAATAAATTATTGTCTACTAGCCTGGGGAGGTATTACGAAGTCCAATTTAATTCCCTTAGAAAGAGCTCAACGAGCTGTTCTGAAGGTTTCTCTAAAAAAACCGCGACTATTCGACACGATGCAATTGTATAAAGAGGCTGAGGTCCTGAGCGTGCGCAAATTGTTTGTAATGCGAGTTACTGTATACATGCACAAATATGTGAAGAGTCTACCAACATACAAAGATATATTAAAGAAGAGAATCTATAAAGCTCCTGTGTCTAAGGCTAAAACATCATTTGCTCAACGTCACAAAAAAATTCTCTTTCCACACATATACAATCAAATTTGCAAACTAATTGATATAAAACACTCTCAATTATCAGGTTTAAAAACACTCCTCAACAGTATACTGATGTCCTGGACATATGAGGACACTGAGAAAATACTAAAACCCGTAATATAAATTTAGAGAATTCTGAAATATTCTAATGATTCTATATGAATTTACAACACTTCCAAATAACATTCTTACTCACTCAAACACACACACACACACACACTCACACGTACACACATACACACACACACTCGCCGACTAACAAATACATATCTGTAATTTTTATTATTGTATTCTTTGTTTATTTTATTTTATTTTTTGTCATATATTACTAGTATTAATATTATATAAACACTAAATTTTTATATGCACTCTGATCGCCGTACCTATGTAACGTTAACTGTCAAACCTGCTTTGATTTCCACGATACAGGCATTGCCTAGTGTGGGGTCATAGTTACAATGTTATTTAAGTTATATTTTATGAAATAAATGTTATTCTATTCTATTCTATTCTATTCTTATTTTACCAATCTGAAATTTGGATCTTGTTAGATGATTTAATATTAAGCACAGAATATTGTTAAATATATAAAACAATATATTGCATACAATCATTAATACTATGTAAAAACAAATACTTATTTTTAGGCTAGTTGTATAGCTTAAAAATAAGTGTTTTACATAAACAATTTTGTTTTATAATACTTTTTTATTACAATTTTTTTATTAAGTTTAATAATACTTTGTTATAATAATACTTATGTTAATTAACTTGTTAATGTTTAATAATTATTAATTATATCGGATATCACACTTTTCCGTTCGGAGAATATTATGCCATATAAAGAAGCACTATACGTAGACAAAAAGTAATGAAAATGTATATTATGTGAATTTAATTACTTTGAAAATACAGTAAAAAGTTTTCACTATTCATGTGACTACTATTTTTGTAACCAGCAAATTCCAATATACGAAAATTGATTATAAAATAAAAAGAATTAGTGTCGCACAGCCATTATTCTACGTATATTTCCGCACTGTAAAATCATCCGGTATACACTAGGGAATGATCATGTAATAAAACAATAACATATACTTATGTCATTTATTATATTAATTAAAACTGTTCATATAAAATCAAATTATCCTTATTTACTCGCACACTAACTTATTTTTATTACCATCAAACTTAATCCTATATGCTTTACGTATTCATGTAATGTTGTGCATAATTGATCTATTGTTAAAATGTTTCGAAAAACCACTTATCAACTAAATCTATCTAGCTTACGAATATTTCTTACTATACTACTTTCTTCTGAAATGCATCATACTCCTGTACACCTTATCTGAAACCAAAACGTAAATACAGACTAACAATTTCTAATTTATTACACGTCTTCGCAATATTTTCTTTTGTTCCTGTGGACACTTTCGAAAGTCCCAAATTGATAGATATTAACAATACATAATTTTAAAAATAAAAATAACTGTCGATCATTTTTTATTTAATAACTAACCTAAATTGAATCAAATAAGACACAGTAGATCTAAGAACAATAACATAGAATCAATTATTAAAATGGAAACTTAATCATACGTTTGGCAAATTTTAACTTAGTCTATTATCAATATATTATTGAAACGATCGCATGTACAAATGTAAATTTGAAATTCGTTTGTAGGGTGAACGCGTCTGACGTCACGCAAAAGTATAACATTTATTTGTAAGGTTTATGTTCGTGGACATCTGATTCAGCGGCGATGTTCCTGTCTATAGGCGACATGAAAATACCAAATACTATATGTAGTGGTCTGTTAGAATATTTAGAAGAAAATAAGAGAAAATACATACATGATTGTATGATCTTTATTTAGCAGTTGTCAGATTATTAGATATGTATTTATGTCTAGTATATGTATGTTTATGTACATGTATTATATTAATTCTCTGCACCACCTATGGCTGAATGAGTGTGGCCGCATGTGTGTGGGGTAAATCCCCCATATGCACATTAAAGTTATATAAATAAATATACAGTTATGTAATTATCCAAGTTTTCCATAACATTTTCATACTAACATAATACAACATGATCAGTACCTGCATTCAGCTCACTTCTGTGGCCAGGTGTTGCGTGAATGTTGACCGGGGATCATGTCCAGTAAGTACTGGCGGTGCGCTTCCGCCATGCGTTGCATCTCGGCCGCCATCGCCGCGGTGTTGCCACTATTACCACTCTTGCCAGCTGTAATAACGAATGTAGAAGCAGTCACAGTGCTCGACATTTACATATTAAACTGTGTTTGGAATACATACTTCAAAACCATTGGAAACCATCATGATAAATGCCTGGTGAATTTATCACGATGTGCTAACTGACCTGACCTCATCTTCATCTTATCATCCTTCACTGGTGGAGTAGCGTAAACCGTTACGGACGGATGCGCTATTCCATTATCATTAACGTTTGACGGTATCGGTGGACTACTGGTTTAGCACACCGCTTTTCTTTTAATGGTCGCGGGTTCGATTTCTCACACGGTACAAACTTTTTGTAGTTATGAGTATGATTGTATCGGTCTCAGTGTTTTCTATGTATTTACAAAATAATAAGTATTTTTATTAGTCATCTAGTACACAGGAGACGAACTTTGTTGACCTTGGGACTAGATGACATTGTGTGAGTGGTCCAGGCGTATTATTATATAATCTGTACTTGTTGTTTGGGTTTTTAGTTTAATTTGATGGAGTATCGTGTGGCGACGGTAGTAAGGTATGGTGCGTGAATACGTACAGCGCTTACCTAGCGCGGAGGCCTGCGCCATGGCCAGCTGGTAGGTGTAGAGCAGCGGGGAGAACTGCATCATGGCCGCAGCCGTAGCCGCCGACGACATGCCGCCCGCACCTCCGCCGCCCAGGCCTGACGCACGACACACAGATATACAGATACACAGATAGATCATTTGTATCTACACTTCACGAAGGCTGACTGGTAGAGAGTGCCTTTAACATTAACTCCGCCTTTTGTACCATAGTTTATTGGTCTTAATATATTATGATACAAAAGGCATAAAGATAGATCATTTGTATTTATTTAATAATTATTCTACTGGTCAATAAAGCTTCAATAAATAAATACATTAGTTATATATAATATGATATTTGAAATTTCATAGAGTAAAAGGTCATATATATACATATATATCATACAAAAAAAAGAATAATTTCACCAGATTGCAAGCGCTACCCAAGAAAATTCTGTGGAATGCCTACGTGAAAGTATATCGAACGCTTAATACAATGCTGGATTACCATTTTTTACCTAGATTTACAAAAATGATTTTTTTTTTACTTTATAATTTAAAATTACAAATCCTTTAGAGTTGATTTTCCATAATTTGTAATTTTTGTGTTAACGCAGCTGTATTAAAAGTGCAAAATACATATACTACATTATTCATTACAAATACCAGAACAAGCAGATATTGGACAACGAATGTATAATAAGTTAATCATACAATTAAAGAAAAGATAAACATTTGGCAAGAGCACACTTGTGTAAATACAACAAGGTGTATAAATAGAAAACAATACCCACTTCTAAGCAGCTGGTGTTGTAAGGCCTGCATGGCGGCGGCGCTGTGTTGCTCGAACGCCATCTGTGCAGCTGCCGCGGCCGCCATTTGCTGGAACCAAGAACAACAATTATTGCTCTTCAAGTTGCATCAGCATCTTGAAGCTGAATAAACAGGCTATGCGACTCATACATTGGCGCAGTTCAAAATTTTTTTCCATGCCCATAGATTAAAACCAAAATGTAAATAATATATAAAAAACAATTTTGTATTTCATCTCAGGATTGCATGAGCACCGGAGCTCTTCAAGTGCTTATTTTTTTAAATTTCTGTACGAGCATTTTTCTCTTAAATAGAGCCCGTTAAAAATCACCCATAAATTTGATAAAAATTCTGTTCCCTCAATTTTTGCGAGAAGTGTATATTATTATACAGATGACTTTAATACCTGATGTTTGCTGCTGCTGCTACCTTGGCTCGTTCCACTCGATGAAGACCCTTCAACAGACACATAGCGGATAATACTCTATATTATTATCTATATACAATAACACAAACCATCAGGGATCTTCTTAGTCCCCTGATGTTGGTTGTACCTTTTTGTATATGACATATTATTTAGGTCAAAGGAACTGAATTTGTATAAGCGACCATCCATTCATTCAGTTAGCTTAATTTTCAGTATTTACCCCTGCCTCTAAACTTCTAGTCACATCTGATTACAGTTTAGTAATTAAATTTGCGTTTTTTATTATGTACCGAAACAACTAGAAGTTCTGTATTTGTGTTGATAGGACGACATAGTATATACCAAACATAAATTAATAGCCATTGTGCATTTATCTATACTCGCGAGCAATCAAATCGACTTTAGGTCTATACCTCTTCATTGAAACATTGTTTTAAGTGAAAGAATACAACATTTTAATAAAAATTATATTGAAACTTATATAGTCATTAAATAAAACAAATATCAACATGTTCATTTGTTCATTTATAGTATATTCGTGATGATATAATACCATGAGCTTATTTCTCATTCAGTTTTTTTTTCTCCTAGTATGTGCGCGATGAGTCCTAAGACTATGAGCGAGTCTGTTCTGTAATACTGTCAAGTAGAGCGTCTTCCTTTTGGAAACTTCTACTCATCTGTATTCTAGAGCTACTGCCGGTCTTCTAGCTCCAGGATATAATGGCGTTTTAGTCTCACATACTGTTCAATGGTGAGTTATCGAGCAAGTTTGTTAGGGCGATGGATGTTCTTTCTCATTCATTTTAATAAAAAAAACTATGATTGCATAGTGTTTAGTGTGATATATGGTAGTAGTATATAATGTTTGGATACACGCTGATTTACCTTTACCTTTCTTGGCGGGCACCTCGGAATCTCGCGAGCGGTCAGCGTGGTGGCGCAACTCAGACGACGACGACCTGACAGACCAACAAACCAACATATTGTATTTGTACAGCATATTTATTATTACTACATTACTTAATGGCTTTAACAAGATGTATTGCCATTAAGTATATTGTACATATTATGTAATCGGGTTATGGATTTAATATCCCGTTTACATAATATGTACAAAATATATCATGGATGAATACAATTGTTAACAACCAAGAAAAAAAATTTAAAACATTAAAAAAGATATCGATACATTTTTAACAGCATCACATAAACTCTAAATTATTAGGTTGAGTGCTGTAGCCATTCTAAAAAATTATTGTAATTTTTTAAATTTTAAAACTATAAACTTAAGTTGATTTTCCCAGAAGTAAAATTTTAGTGTAATTTATAGTAAAACATGTCATCAAATAAGTTGGTACTTTCGACCTTATGTCTACAACATTAAAGTTGATTTCCGAATAAATAAAACGTGTAACTAAAAGAAAATCTTGGAAAATCGATTTTAAATATACAGGTAATTAAGTCAATATTCCAAGGTGTGAGTGAGTGTGTGTACCTAGATATATTAGATTTTCGAATAAAATGTTTTAGTGAATCGTATAACTAAAAGAAAATGTTTAATTATTGACTTTAAATATATAGGAATTAAGTTGATATTCCAAACATAGTGATGTGTACCTATCTAAATTCGATAATCGAATAAAACTTTTTAGTTAATAGAGTAAACAAAATAAAAATTTGAATCATCGACTATAAATATACATTAAGTTGGTATTCCGAAGTGTGTGAAGTTCATAGTGGCGCGAATGAGTGCGAGTAGTTGGTTGTAATATAGACTTTAAATACACAAACATTCAGTGGATATTACGAACATAGTAGCGCGAGTGTGTTGAAAATCGAATTTACCCAGGTACATGCCCTGGATAAATTCGATTTTCGAATAAAATGTGAAGCATGTAACTAAAAGAAAATATTGAAGTATAGACTTTAAATAGACTAGCATAAAGTTGGTATTCCGAACATAGTGGTGCGTGTACCTGGGAGGTGGTGGCGCAGGTTTGGGCGCGGGAGGCGCGGGGGTCGCAGAGTGAGCGGCGGGCGCGGGGGACGGCGCGGAGCTGCGGCCGCCACCACGTGACCCCGACATCTGCGCAAACGTCAATAAAGTTAGTGTTTTTCTTCTTTAGCCCACCTTTTTCTTAAACACAGAGCGGGTAAAGGTCGTCTGCACATATAGCCTAATTTACATTACGTCTCACGTTCTAATAAATAAATTTGAATTCAGTCATTTTTTTTATGTAGGTTTAGTTGAAAGACTTTTCTGTTGAAGCACTACACATAAAACATTTCATCGTCCACTTAAATTAAATATTTATCACAATGTTATGAATAGGTAGAATATGAATTAACACAATTCACTTTACAATACATCATTACATTATAAAATTTGTTTGTTTTGCAATGGGGAGGCTGCGGGCGCGGTACCTGTAGGCGGTGGGAGTGCGCGGGGGGCGGCGCGGCGGGCGAGGGCGGGGGCGCGGCGGCGGGCGTGGGCGGCGGGGAGGCTGTGGGGCCCGGTACCTGTAGGTGGTGGGAGTGCGCGGGGGGCGGCGCGGCGGGCGAGGGCGGGGGCGCGGCGGCGGGCGTGGGCGGCGGGGAGGCTGCGGGCGCGGTACCTGTAGGTGGTGGGAGTGCGCGGGGGGCGGCGCGGCGGGCGAGGGCGGGGGCGCGGCGGCGGGCGTGGGCGGCGGGGAGGCAGCGGGCGCGGTACCTGTAGGCGGTGGGAGTGCGCGGGGGGCGGCGCGGCGGGCGAGGGCGGGGGCGCGGCGGCGGGCGTGGGCGGCGGGGAGGCTGCGGGCGCGGTACCTGTAGGCGGTGGGAGTGCGCGGGGGGCGGCGCGGCGGGCGAGGGCGGGGGCGCGGCGGCGGGCGTGGGCGGCGGGGAGGCTGCGGGCGCGGTACCTGTAGGTGGTGGGAGTGCGCGGGGGGCGGCGCGGCGGGCGAGGGCGGGGGCGCGGCGGCGGGCGTGGGCGGCGGGGAGGCTGCGGGCGCGGTACCTGTAGGTGGTGGGAGTGCGCGGGGGGCGGCGCGGCGGGCGAGGGCGGGGGCGCGGCGGCGGGCGTGGGCGGCGGGGAGGCTGCGGGCGCGGTACCTGTAGGCGGTGGGAGTGCGCGGGGGGCGGCGCGGCGGGCGAGGGCGGGGGCGCGGCGGCGGGCGTGGGCGGCGGGGAGGCTGCGGGCGCGGTACCTGTAGGCGGTGGGAGTGCGCGGGGGGCGGCGCGGCGGCGAGGGCGGGGGCGCGGCGGCGGGCGTGGGCGGCGGGGAGGCTGCGGGCGCGGTACCTGTAGGCGGTGGGAGTGCGCGGGGGGCGGCGCGGCGGGCGAGGGCGGGGGCGCGGCGGCGGGCGTGGGCGGCGGGGAGGCTGCGGGCGCGGCCAGTCGCCGCTCGATCTCCTGCTCCTGCTGCAGTGCGCGCACGAACGCTGTCTTGAGACGCGCCGTATGCTCCGCCTGTATGCAAACATCAAAGTTTATATGTGTTGTCAATCAACGCACAGATTTATATAGATATTCAGTCAGATGTTCGCCATTTTGCAATGACAATAAATTATTAAAAAAAGACGTATAAGCACGCACAGAGTGTCGAACGCGGGAATGCACCAGCCAGAGGCGCACGTGATCTTTCTCATTCTCTTTGTCTACATTTACATACACATTCTTTCCTGCGTGAAAGCAGATTCCTCATCAAAGAGCGAGTGTAAAGGCAGTTATACCTACCTAGATATAACAGAGTGGGGCGTGGTACCTTGAGAGCGCGCTTGACGTTGCCGGAGACGCAAAGTTCGCAGAGGCGACGCGCGGTGGTGGCGGGGGCAGAGGCAGGCGCGGGCGCGAACGTGGCGTCGGGCCGGCGGGCGTGCGGCGCGGACCGCTCCCAGCGCCACACTGGCGTGAAGTCACACCCGCACTGCGCGCACACCGCCGGCACGCTCGACCGCGGCATGCTGACGTCGCAACCCACACTTTTTTTTTTTCAAACACATGGGGCAAACGACTCAAGCATATACAGCTAGATAGGGCTTTATTTTATTGTATACTAGCCGTGCTCGCTGTTTCACCCGTGTTAAGTTACAATATAAAATATAGCCTATGTGTTATTCTGATGCATAAGTTATATTACTGTAAAGTTTCATCAAAAACCGTTCAGTAGTTTTTGCGTGAAAGAGTAACAGACATCCATACTCACAGTATGGATGTTTGTTACTCTTTCATTATAACTTTCGCATTTATAATATTAAGATTACGATATTATTGTACACCTAGGCGGAGTAGAATGGACTATAAAAATTCACGAGGTAATCCACAACGAAAAATAATAACTTACTGGAGGTAGTGATATCAATCTTATCACTAACACTACTTTGTTGTCTCCGTCTCGACGAACTACACAGTTCTACATTGGCTATTTACATATGTATAGATTTAATACACAACAGAATGTTTGAAATTAAACTGTTTCATTTATTCGTCTATATAATATAATACTGACCGATCCTCGTTGGTTATGTAGTCGACCACGTGTTCAAGTCCCACGAGGTACACGAAGTCAGTGTTGCTCGGCGATGGGATGAAGTTCATCTCTGGTGGCGGTGGTTTTGGTGGCGGTATCTAATATAATACAACATTGTGTAAATCAATTAATAAATTCCGCTGATAGCATTATTAAAACCAACTTTATTTCAGAGAGATGCTAACTAAGTAATCTCGCCTTTTATTTACGTTTGTAATAGATGATGTAAGACGATGCTAGCTTGGAACTAGATGGTGCTGTGCGATCAATTCACACAGCACCATCTAGATCTAAGCTAATCAGAGCTTGTGTTACGTGTACTAAACCACTGATAGAAATACTTAATAGTTTTATTCTTTAAATACACGCATAAATAAACATATAAGATTCAGTACAATAAAAAACATCTTAATAATACAAAAGTTTGCACTGTGGGAGGAATGGAAATCGCGACACCCGACCACATATGTTAGTGAATGTTATGGATACCTGTAGGAGAGTCTTCTCGAGCTGCTTCCGCAGTGCGAGCTTGGCGGCGGCCTGACGCTGTGCCGGCGTCTGCGCATCTTCCGAACTGCGGGAGCTCGCCTGACAAACACAATGTACAAAAATCACACACAGGTCACAGGGCTACTTCTTAATTGTATATCAAACCGGAAAAAAACATAAAGTAACAAGTACTCATAAACCGCTAAAAAGCAAACTCGATAACTGAAACAAAGAAGTAAATTAATAAATTGAAAATTATAGCTCAATACTTTCAATTTAACGTAAAAACTTAACAAATTTAAAAAGTTTAATAATGTGATCAATTCAGTGTAAAAAGTTTAAATTTATTATGTTTTTACGTATGTATGACAGTTTTAAGAAATATTTTCAATTTTTCACCATACTTCTTTGAGGAATTTTATTCAGTTTCATAGAGCTACTATCACTGGCTTTTGCTGTACATTTTAGGACAAACTACTGGCTGTTTCCACTGACAATGTCTGTGCGTTAATTTAATTCCCTTTCAAATAGTGCTAATTAGATAATATCCCTTCACTATACCAGATGGGGTATTAATGGGCATTGTCGAATTATATATTCACTCATGTTAATTTACACATATAGAATACTAATTTCATGCCTTGATCTAATAAGAGAATTGATAAAGTAAATGCGTGAATTGCGTGAAATATGACAACACAATTTTTAAGAATACCATATCGCTTGGCCATTCATTAAATAAATATCAAATAGTAAATGAATTGAAATCACATTTATATACTCACGGCATCACTAGTACTACTCGTGACAGACGAATTATCCTGAGCAGGCTTGTAATATAACATTTAAAAATATATATTATAGTGATATATATTATTACTTGATTTTTATATTGTGTAACATATCACAAATACTAACTCTAATCTGATAGCACATATACATCAATGGTAACAGATTTTAACCTCTAATGAAGATGGAACTGATTGCTATCTACACGTCGAACTATTATTAAGGTTCTTCATCAACGTCATAGAACCCAGACATTATTACCATTTTTATGAATTTATCTGTGTATTTGTATGTACAAATGTCAGAAACAGCTCTCCGAATTTGTTTGTGGTAAGCTCCAATCAACATTTTTATTTGTTTTATTCCAATAGTGTACAACCTATTGTTCTTCTGACGGTACTGTACCACGGATAGGTAGTAGTGAGCTCATCTAGATTTTAATATAAAAGTTTTGGCAGTTATAAGGTAATAATTACAAATGTATTGTAATTACCTTAGAGACGTGTTGAGAAGCGGGAGGTGGTGCCGGCGTGATGGTCACAGACGGAGTGATGCTGGCGCCTCCGCCGCTCGATGACTGCACATACATTATCATAAAAATATACAATATCCCTGAACAAGAGCTTGTGTTATGGGTATTACACAACTGATAAATAATTAGATACATTTCTTTAGTAAATATATACATAGACAATACCAAGATGGATACAAATGATGATGCTTAGGAATAAAATTGTTTGCACCGTACGAGAATAGTACCCGCTAGCATCGGAAGTAAAGCGGTGTGCATAACCGGTAGACCACAGAGGTCGTCAACCATTAAAATGTGTAGTAGCGACTATAGGATAAAAATTCTGAAATTGGTTTGAGGTAATATGGATAATAAAATAAATATGGTTAGCCTCTTACGGACAAATACAATCGTTCCCACCTAACAAGCCATATTTAGGAATCATGCATATTCGTATTACTGGTACTGTTTAGGACACGTTAAGTATCCTTGTATTATTTTTTTTAACTACTTTAATGCCGTCGGCCGTAGCCGGCTTTTACAGCTTCACCGGACCAACGGCCAACTCCACTCGATTCCGCGGTGTGGTATGTTCGGGGTCGTCGTCTTCGCCGGCGAGGACGGTGTCGTGTGTGTGGTGTGGTCAGTAAGTAGAAAGGTAGGTGAGTGTAGCCGTCACCTGCGAGCGGTACGCGCCGGGCGTGAGCGTGGCGCCGCCGGGCAGGCTGGCCGACCGCCGCGACGAGCTCGGGCCGCCGCCCGCGCCCGCCGCGCCGCCCGCGCCCCCCGCGCCCCCCGCACCGCCCGCGCCGCCCGCGCCGCCGCCGCCCGCACCGCTCGTTCGCTGCACACCACACACCTACATATACTTCTCTACATATTGTTTTCTAGAACTATCGTAGTGCCGTTCGCCGCGGCCGCCTCTACGGCGTCGGCGAACGATAGCGCGCGCGTGCACATGACACTACGAACCCGCGGGTGGAGTTATTGCAGTAGTATTACCTCTGGAGAATTCTCACGACGTCACCTAGTCTCGAGGTGAGCGGAACTCGTTGTGGGTACTGCACGAGTGATATAAATACTTAGATATTTTTGTCAATGTACACATAATATATGCAGAAAATACTGAGACCGATACAAACAATCATACTTATGAATACAGAAAGTTTGTACCGTGCGCAGAATCGAACCCGCCACTATCGGGAGTAAAGCGATGTGCTGAACCGCTTGACCGCCGAGGCCGTCCATCACTTATGAGGCGGCCGAAGGCCAACTTCTACCTAACGTATATGGTGTTCTTCTGTTATTTCATTCATATTAAAGTAGTAAAATAAAACAAAATAATATGAACACGGGCACAGACACGGGCGAAAGAAAAGTGAATACTGAATAATTAAATTGCACATACAAGTTTATTTTTTATGAATCCTTAGTAAGCAGTGAACACCCTGTTAAAATAGATTGTCTGAATAAGAATTCAAATGAACATTAAAGTCATAGAGAATAAGGCCTACTTTAAAAAAAACTTCAGTTCACTTGCACTGTAAGAGTGCAGTATGGAACAGCAGTGTGGGAGTGTAATGGGAGTGGAGTGTGGGAGTGGAGTGAGGGCGCGGAGTGTGGGAGTGCAGCGTGAATGCGAGCGTACCTTGGCGTGCTGGTGGGCCGGCGGCGGCGCGGGCGTCACCGTCACTCCGGGCGGAACCACGCACCCGCTACCCGCCAGAGCTGTGCCGGTCGACTCCTGCCGAATATTACCAATCAAATCAACTCTTCTTAAAGCATCATCAGATTTTCTACACCGGTGGCACGTGGGTCGGCGGCATTGTAAACATGTACAAGCTTATTTGAAAAGAATGCAACCTGAGTTTCTTGTCTGTTTTTCTCGATTTGAAAGCGCTCTGAACAGTAGATTGGACATATCATATCTTTATTGTAGACTCTAAACGAATAAACATATTTTGATTTGGATTTAATATTCCATATTAACTTTTTGTTATGGCACAATAGTGACGTATCGCTTGTTGCGACGAAATGATGAACTGAATTAGGATCGTTTTGCTTTCGCGTCTTGTTATGCATATCCCACATATACAAATAAATAATGTATCTCTCTTATGTCCTTGTATTTTCTTATTTGAATCTATTTAAACTTTCATGAGCGGGATAACGCTAAACTGTACCTATACCTACTTACATACAGGACAAAACTTTATAGAATAAGTGTATTTATAAAAAATATAACGATTGTATAGTACATAAAAATGCTAAAATATAGGTACTATTGTTACTTTTGCTGGCGGCAAGCCTGTGACCTGCTGCGACTGGCGGATCTTCCTCAGCAGAACTAGGCGCGTCTCTTCAGCACGGAGTTTCTCTCTGAGGGCTCGCATGCGACGTTCCCTCTCCCATATCTCGGCGCTTGACAACTCCTACACGACAATATTACAAATGTTATTAGGCGAAGATTACATATAAATACGATATAGTACGGATTACAAATCCAGCATATCGTGATATTAATTTAACCCTAGTAGTTTAAAGTATTGACGCACTTCTATATGTATCGCACGCTATTTCCACATCGTGATATAGATCATAACTTTACGTGTAACATTATATATTAGCCTTGGTCTTAGATCCATATTAGCCTTAGATGAAATTGAAAATATTTTAATAGTATACCAAAAGATCTGAATTATATTTCTAGTTTCGAAACTTAATGGCTCATTGATGTGGGAACCACTACAAATTTCGATTTCAGTTTGTGAGCTAGCTCTAACTGCTAACAATATTGTGTGTATTTGTTGCATGGTTACTTCAGTCAAAACCATAATTCATACTATTTCTCATTCTGTGCTCTTCAATTATAAATTTAAATTCACCTTTCGCTAAATTTGATTATTTTATGCATCTGCATCTTATTTATTTAACATAGAGCTCTTGCCACATTATACAAAGGAACATAAATATATAAATAAGTTTTGTTTATTTATAATGCTTTATTGCACCAACATTAAAATTAGATACAATTAAAAATAAAACAAAATATTAAAGAATGAAACAGGTTCAAAAGGCGATCTTAATCTAAAGCAATCTCTTCCAGACAACCTTAGCAAAGAGTGTTTCTAAAACTACAAAGTCAGGATCCCATGAGAGAAAATAATTACTCACCTTATGTCCAAGGAGCGGTACAAGTGGATCATTCTCTTCATCTTCCGAGTCCTCATCGTCACGGGGGTCCCGCGGTGACTCTGGGCCGGCCCCCACCGAGCTGGGAGTTATCGACACGTTCACGGCACTTGAGTTCAATTTGCTGCTCACATCTGCACGACAAACATTCAAAGACCTCGTAACGTATGTATGGTGGCGCGAGGTCAGGAGACTGTTAGTAATAGGAGCTTCATTGCTAGCAATACCCTTTCAATTGATACCCCGTCCAATTAAAACGGAGATCGACATTACGACGGCCTGAGCCGAGGTTCGAACCCATCAGCAAGAAGTTGGCCTTGAGCCGCTCTAAAGTCCTTTCGCGGGTTTCAAGTGCCAGTTGTAAGAATAGTCCGAAAAAGCTATCAATGTACACTAACTGGTTAACAAAGCAGTAATTCAGGAAACGTGATAGCTAACTTTTTTTGATTTTGTATACAATTGGAACGGCAAATACGCTGAAATCCCAGCTGATAAGTGTCCGATACGTGGTAACGGTACAGCATTACTGACATCACGTATCAAGTTACGCCCGTCATACCCTCATCTATTAAAACTTCATCCTTATGATCATCCTCCCTTGGTGCGTAACCCAACTGCACCAGCCAGTATATAAGGATATACCTTATATACTGGCTGGTGCAACATATTATCCAATTATCATTAAAAAAAACCTACATTGCTGCAGAGCCAAGTGTATACTAAAACAGCTTCGCAAACAAAGTGGAATAGTTATCGAGACAAATTCTTTAAAAGCTACATATACATATCAAATATTTTTTTCTTCATTTTATAATAATATCTAAGAAAGAAAGAAAGAATGAAAGAAAAATATTTTATTCAGTGCAATGCAATTATCTGCCGCTTCCTTAGTGGCGACAACCTTTCGGACTTTTTTTTTTCATAGCAAATCATATAGACAGGTAGAATCTGTGTACTAAAACGCTAGAACACAATGATCTGTGTTAACACATGAATATCAGGGAAAACAATATCAGGCAAATAGTATAGTAATTATAGGTATTGCAGCATTTGAAATAGTATATATTATTGACATAGCGAATATACTGTCTCCATGAACTGTGCTCCTTAAAGTGATTCTGATTACGTAATGGTGGTACTTGGCCATAAACAAGCTTGATTAATAGACGAACGTAGCAATAAACTTTCCTCTATATTAATACAAGCGTCATTAATGATAATAATAATTGATGTCAATAAATATTTTTTAATAATTAAATATTATATTTTATAATTCCGATATTTCGGAAGCAATATAATAGCAACATTCCTTTGCAGATTATTTGAATTGTCTTATCTACAAAACACAAAGTACCAAAGAGTAAACATATGACATGCTTGCCGAGATAAGAGAGACACAGTCTCTTGATTTATAGATAAAAGCAATAATAAAGGTTATTTTATAACAGAGATAACCTACATTTATATTTGTATTATTAATACCTATAAGCATTATGCACTTGTGATCTTTCATTAAAAATATATTGAATCCCAATGCCGTATTAATTGCAATGCATTATATATATTCAATAGTCTACCATAATAATTTTATCAGCAAACTTCTAGATGTTCTCACTTAATTTAACTTTAGGTACCACTTTCATTTGGTCTAACACTTACTTTAAATTGAAGTGTTACATATAAATGTGGACGGTTATAAAGGCAAAGGAAGGCCGAAAAACAGATGTATGGACTGTGTAAAAGATGATATGGTAAGAAAGGGAGTAAATAATGAGATGCCTGTGAACAGGGATCAATGGTAGAGAAAAACATTACGCCGCCACCAAATATTGTAATTAGGATAAAGAAAAAGCAGATGATAATGATGATGACTTACTTTAAATTGAATATATATTAGTCACCTGTAGGCATAATGTTACATATACCAAAAATATGTAACAGATGGCTATCTGTACATGGAAGATATATGAGAAAATCTAGTATTTTGGGACTTTACCAAGGTAGCAGAATCCATTTCAAAGATTCTTAGAACTTTTGTCTGTGCATTTGTATGTAAATCTCTGAAACGGCTTAAATACACGGTAATGTACTGTGGTAAGTTTCACTTAAACTTATGTGTTTGCTTTAATTCAATAAGTTTACAAACAAAAAAGTTATAAACTATTTGGAATTATTTCAAATACCACGGGTGCAAAGTCCCATGCTCGGCTAGTTTACAATAAATCTTTGGAATAAACCCATTTGAAGTTACATAATAGGTTCAAATTTGTGACACCCTGTAATTGCTATTTGATACGGGTGACATCCCGATCGTAGCAACAAAGTTATCTGCGTCGGTACCTCTGTCTCACTCATTTATTTGTCGGCAAATGTGCTTTACAAACTGTGAATCATATTTGTAGAAAACCTTGGCAGAAACACCTTAGGCCGTAGGCATAGTAATTAACCAATAACCTGTGACGTCAGATGACGACGTGCCATCTGTGGTGCTAATTTGTCATTCGGGGACTTACAAAACTTACACCAATTTATCTTCTCCCCCCCCTCCCCTTATATCACAACTCACATTGTTATAGTTAAAATTTCGTGTTTTTACACTATCTAGGAGCGACTACAGACACAACAGCCTATGATTAGATTTTTTTTACTCAACCAACACTTTATTATACAAACCCCTATTCCTTACCATAAATTACGAACTGTAGAAGTAGCAAAATATGGGGCGTCATGTCAGGCAGGCGATGCCTGTGTTGCTAAGACTAACCTGTCAGTGTAGTCGCTACTCTAGCAACATAAAATGCCTTATTTACCTGTGAAAGGCGCCGGTGATGGCATAGAGGGCTTCCGATGCGGAGGCGCCGCCGGCAAAAGAACAATGTCTGGGCTCTCTGCATAACTACGCTGTTCAGATCGTGGGCGTAACACACGTCGTCCACTTGCGCCCTAACATACATATTCAAATATATATTAGCTTTATCTGAATATATTATTTCACTAGTAGTACATCTAGCACTAAACATAACTACATCATAATTCCAGACTAAACAGTGCATAAAAATGTAAATAGAGTAAGCCTATATAACTTATTTATATAGGCTTACTGTATTATACATAATATAAAAATAATAGCTAATAAATTAAAAAGATAACTTTAATAATACACAGATCCATGCATTGTATAAAAAACCTCAGATGTGTCAATATACACTTTGTAGTTAAATACATGGCCATTGTAGTGTGGATCCAATTGATACTCACAAATACAATAATCTTACTAATATTAGAAACACACAAGTTTGTGAGTGCAGATGGATAGATGGTTGTTGTTACTCTGTCACACAAAAACTACCAAATGGATTTTAATGAAACTTTACAATAACATACCTTATACATCAGAATAACACATAAGCTATAAATATTATGGTGAGAATACATCAGGTAGAAAATAATTATATGACAAAAATTAAACCATGAGTAATAATAAGTCATTCGTAATATTATGTGATTATATTATTAATACTATGATAGAAAATAATAATATATAACTAACAATGTTAATATAGTAGGTATGTATATCCTAATATTATTTAAAGATTCTATACAATATTTCCTCATATGTATATTAAGTTAATTAAAATATTACTATGCAAATTAAGGATAAGCAAAAACTAACAATAGAATATTGAATATACTTACTCTGTCAATCTTTTCAGAATGCCATAATGAGAAATATTATTATTTATTTATTATTATTATTTATATTATAAGCACACATTAAATATACTCTATTTTTAATTGTGCTTATAATATAAATAGTTTGAAACATAATAGTATAAATATTTCAGTTTCAAGTTATAAATGTACAATATTGTACTATTGAATAATAAAGTTCCTTTATATTTCTTATAAATAATCAGATACCTTAATCAAATTAATTGTACTTTATATAGTCAGTTAACACTGATTTATATATAAATAATTATTCATTGTGAGATATGAATGTTGAGTTTATAGCAAATACTGCACAGATAAAAATTACATCTTCGTTACACAATATAGTCTCACTATTTAGCAGTCCTTTATAAGAATAGGTTATATATACCCTACAAACATATTGATAGAGAATTTGTGTGGTGTTTTATTACTGGTTTACCTTCTCTTACATTTATGTTAGTTACTTTTCTTATTGCTTCTATTTTATTCTGCAAATCTCACAATGTAACTATGAGCATATGTATTAATTGCCTTTTATGGCATCACAGTGTTGACATAGTCTAGGGTTGTCAACCCCAAATTTATTCAATTTAATTTACAGTAGTAGAGTTGCAATTGTTCAATTATTAAGTAGTGAAAATAGGTAAAATGAACTTTAAATACTTCAAATAATAATATTTTTAATATAAATCATATACACTGAAAAATGCACTTAAAATAATTATATTTTTTAATAAATTCAATCGAAACTAGTTGTTTTAAAAATCCAGGATGCTGCCTAAAATCTATTCACCATATCCCAGTACACTACAAAAACTAAGACATGTCCTGGGAAAACTTTAAACTAAGTTATTCTATTTGGCAACTCTAACTTATTCTATTCATATTCAAGTAGCACACTAATTGTTTTTTTATCTTTAAGTAGTTACTTAAAAATATATACAAGTAATAAAAGTTTAGCTTACATGAGGAGGTGGCTGTGCAGGTGTAATGGTCAACCCACTGGCTGTCAAAGCCCTAAGTTCACTCAATTCAGGTGGTAATGACCTGGTACATAAAATTATATAATTCTATTAAAATTAATTCATATAACGTTAATTGAAAAGTGATAAATTTAAATAATGCGAAATAATCACCTGACACTTAAATCTACAGCGGAATCGTCTACGTCCATTGTCGTAGGTAAATAGTCACTGAAAATATTTATTAATTGTATACAAAAAATCGATACTGGTATGTACCTACAATAAAATAAGAATCATATATAATACAGCTTTATTTGATAATTAGATCAGGTAACCTTCATATTTTCTTTTAGAGGAAAAGTTTGGACATAATGTTTTCTATATTCACATGGATATCTGAATTACTAAATCGATTAATTTATGGAATAATGAACACGTACACCAAGCGGTTGACAGACAAAACGAAAGAATCAAACCAAAGGTAAATGACAAGACAATGGTTTGGTATTATCCTCTTAGTTTCTTTTCGTATATATATGTGATACTACACGACACTGATTATCTTATTTAATATGCGTTAAGGGTTATAAACATATTTACTAATAATACTAACTTAAAATAAGTATATTAAGATAATTCTAAAATAAAATCCCCACGAAGGCGAGGTTTGCGTTTAGAAAGATGACAAACAATGCCACAGATCATAAAGATTATGTCATGTCACAGATCAAAAAACCTAAATACGCTTGTCTTTTTCGAACATTCAAGTAGAATTTTATAAATCAAGAATCTTATTAAGCAAGAAATATGTAATAACCTCGATATCTTGATTAAAGATTCTGGATTCAAGAATTGGTATTTATAGTCTTATTTGTTTCATATAAATAATCATGACAAAAGTGCTAGGGAGAACATTTTTTTATTGCGAGGTCTCATACGGAAAATCGTTTTCTATTCGACTGAAACGAAATTAAACTATATATTTATTATAGAGATAAAATTCAAATTTCATCAAAAGTAGAGACATAAATTCTTTAATATTTTAAAGTTTTGTCACATTTTTTTCATTAATTCACTATAATTTATCGCAGAATATGTCACTTTAGAGTATTATTTTCCTTGATATAAGTCAAAGAGTAAAGTAAATATACCAAAGGATATGTGTTCTGTGTCTGTGTCTCTAATAGTCTGTGGAGTGGAGAACAGACTCTCGATTATTTATTTGTTATCATACTACAACATGGTACAAATAAACACATCCACTCAGTAGATAATTTGTAATCAGTATATTACAGTATTTTGTTTGTTTTCGTCTATTGTATAAACACAAACACATATAATAAAATTATTTTTAAATACAAATAACTATTGTTAATATGCCAGGACCGGACTTGCTTTCAAGTCAAGGTCTTCGACTTGACGGTAGAAGACCCAATGAATTACGCAGAATTAGATGTAAACTTGGTGTCTTCACACAACCTGATGGCAGTGCCTACTTAGAACAGGGAAATACAAAAGTTCTAGCAGCTGTTTATGGACCACATCAGGTACGTATAACCTACAAAAAATCTCCCAATTCTATTCATTATGCCGTTCATCTGGGCCTTTGTTCGTGTAATAATTTAATAATAATTGTTACGGAAGGAAGAATGGACTGTATTAAGGCTGGTTAAAAATGAGACACGTTCTTAGGTGAGGTAAAATAGGTGTAATCAGCTCGCTAGCAAAAATATAAAGACAATATGGCATAAGAAAACAAATAGTATATAAAAACAGAACGTCAAAATATAAAATTCAAATACATATAAAAAACATAAAAACTATCAAAATGGTTGCCATCGGCAACAATAATAATAGTCTTTATGGCGACACAGAACTAATAAAGAATAAAAAAGTTGTGTACAAAAAGAGGTCTTATAAACAATGATTTGCAGGCACACTGGAGTATTTAATATACCGGTTATATACTTTGGAACAGTAGACCACAGAGGTCAAAAAAAGATTAAATTAGTTTTCTCTTTCAGGCATCGAAATCAAAACTTTCTACTGAAGGGGTTGTAGTTAACTGTCAGTACAGTATGGCTACTTTTTCAACAGGTAAATATTTTTTATTATTTCACTTATGTTCTCAGGCAAGGACCCAAAATGTACCACCCTTTGGTTCCATACTTGGGGTGTTAGCTCACCTTTCTTTAGCCTATATATTTGCTCCCTCCCTGATAGGTACCACTCATTCACTCATTGTATTTCCTCCCACCCCTTAGGTTTCACATAATAATTCATAATTATTAGCTTCAAGCTTTTCCTAGAGGTTATTGACTGCATAATTAAAACCTATGACTATATGTTAAATAATAGCTGGTAAATCTGCAGGTGAAAGAAAAAACAGGCCACGGGGAGACCGTAAATCACAAGAGATGTCAATGCATTTACGGCAAGCCCTCACTGCTGCCATCAAGACAGAATTATACCCACGCTCACAGATAGATATCTATGTAGAGGTTTTGCAGGTAATAGTAATTGTTAATTAACTGTATTGTATAACCTTGATAAATTCTTACAACTATGGTAGATGAGGTAATACTTAAATACAGTTGAGTTACATTGACTAGCATATTCCTATCTGCATTAAGTTGATATAATTTTGGAAGATTTTTCACTCATAAATAACAGAATAAGGAAGTAGACTTTGTACTTTTGTCTTACCCATTTCAGCCAGCAGCAAAGTTGCTTTGTATGCTGTTTCAAAAGGAGGGTCAGATGTTAAATTACATGATATGTAGGTATAACATCTGAGTCTCAGAATGCCATCATCAGGTTTTGCCATTCTGGAGGACTCAGATGTTATACTTCTACTAATCCTCAGGGATTAGTTTAGCAGCAGAAACACTGACCCCACATAGTATGTGTAAAAATACTAAGGAATGAATTGTTACAGGCAGATGGTGGCGCATACTGTGCGTGTGTGAACGCGGCGACGCTTGCACTAACTGAGGCAGGTATACCGCTGCGCGCATACGTCTGCGCCAGCTCGGCCTCCATGGCGACGGCGCCCGAACCTCTGCTCGACGTCGGACACGTGGAAGAGGCTGCTGGCGGACTTGTGCTGACAGTTGCCGCGATGCCAACCACTGGTAAATCCTTACTTTAAACTGCCACTTCTATATAACCTTTGCTAAGTCTTAATCTTTCTTTGTACAGCGCCATCTATTGTATATATGTTTAGCGCTTTTACTACTTGCTTAGGAATATATGGCGATGGATTGTACACACTATGTATTAAACCACCATAGAGCTACTTAAATACATTAAATCTTTTTTACTCGCGATGCAAAAAAAGGGGAGTTATAGGTATGACCTGTCTGTATAGTGTGGCATTGTAGTTCATAAATGAAGGCACCTATTATAAAGCGGTTTTTTCACTTGGGCGATATGTAGATACATATTAAATTTTTATAATTATTACATTATCACAACTGGCTGATAAAAATGACAGTAAAAAGGCCAAAATTCTAATATTATAAATACAAAAGCTAGTTTGTTTATTTGGACTAACAGATCATTACGTAAGGCATGTATGAAATTTTTGCGATATCTACTTAACTATTAAGAGCTGGTACAAATTAAATGGAAAACAATAGACTGACATGCTAACACACTGATCTAACATCTACATATTGATAGCTAGGTATCTAGGTAGATTCATATCTTTGCGAAAACCAACATTTTCATTAAATTCCAGTAAAGTTGATTCTTCCTTGTTTATTTGCAGGTAAAATAGCACTATTAGAGATGTCTCACAGATTACACATGGATTATTTCGACATTGTGCTAAGCAGAGCTATGCAGGGTTGTAGAGATATAGAGGTAAATATTCGAACATTAATAGAATAATATCTAGCTACTCATAAGGGCTCTAAGCCGTGTCGTACTAGTTTCATTCTCTTTATTGTACCAACTTGTAGCTCTATCTAATAATAATATCTCTTAAATTTTTAGCTCAGAAGATAAAATTTGGGTGTTATACAATTAAAAATTTTACTCCACAAAGTAGAATTAGTAAGGAACCATATGCAATATTTAAAGACTATCAGAACAAAATATTCAAAGAGAGTGATCAAACTATATAGGGCTTTATCATCTAAGCGTATAAAAATAGGCTGCGCCTACTACCCATTTTCAGACCAAACGAAATATACACAAAAAATAATCATAAAAATTGGTCACACAGTACCATTATATAACTGAAATTTAAAATTTTGTATCATACAGTTTAGCTTTTATAAAATAATGATTTCTAATTTTTCAGATAATATTGGACAGAGCTGTAAGAGACCATTTAGCAGAAGGATGGACAAAAGATGATGTAACGGCGGTATGAAATATATGCTCAATAGAAGCTTACAAATTTTGTTTTATTTGAAGTTTCTTTACCATATCTTGTCTACAATTTTCTCTGATTGTTGTGATAATTATGATGTCATAATGTGACGACACTGATACCCATAATGCGTTGCCTATTCGGCCTCGCGTTGTAAGTCCACTTCCTTCTTCCTTTAACTGGATCAGCCGCCAAACAGGCTGAAATAGGTAAGAGGTACGCAGCCGACTTACAAAGTCCTGTCTGTTGTCCTATCTGTGTGAGAATAACGAATGTCGATGATTTTCTTAATACAATTTCTATGGATCACCTGGGTTCACCATATTACTTTATTACAATGCAACTACTATATACTAATCAGTTCTATTGAGAAAAAATATTCCATTAACTAAATAAATAGCGTTCCACTAGCCAGGCCTTTTGACCCAAGCCACACTCAAAAAATTCTTGACAGCCTGATTATGACTATGGTACCAATATGGTACCGGTATGGGTGTTTCCTATATTATGTATTTACAAACAAAATGTCTCAAGTATTTCGACCAGTTACCTAGAACCCATCCCAAGCTAAGCAGAGCTTGTGGCTCTGCTTAGCTTGGGATAAGATGGCGCTATGTGAATTGTTCGGGGTTACCATTATTATTCATTATAATTTCTTATATTTCGTCTTCTGTGCAGTCATAAAAAAAAACAATGAGTTTTTGTTGAATAAAAACGAACATAATGTAGACTTACATATTTATTAGAGATCTGAACAAAATAAGAAATTAAATTATATGTACAGTCTATGTTAAAACTAAATTAGAGGTAAGTTAATAGGTACACACTTGTATTATTACGTAGCTTATTGTATGGTGAAGAAAAACATTAACAGTTTTCCTATGGCAAACAAAACAATGCAGCACGTAAATAGCTCAACAGTATCAGCGTACGCGCAAATAACGAGACATCCTAAAAACTTACTACGCAACAGGGGTAAGGAAAAATAAATAAAAAATATTAAAATATCGGATGATAAAAATCAGTCCATCCGTTACTATGCGATTGCACACATAATTATTAAATAAATAAAAAGTAACATTGAATAAATAAAACCAATTGTACTTTTTATATCCTTGTTCGAAGCCCCAAATGTAAACTTAAAATATAAATCGCTTCTTTTGACTAATATTAAAACTGTGATATATTAAAATATTTCAAAACACCGCAACATCGCACCAATCACAATGTTCACAATACGCGCCTAAACATAATCGCAACTTCATCACTCGACCGTGTAAAATCGGCACAAGAATATTTTCATTATGCATATGTCATTGCAAAAACAACAAAATGTTGTTCACCACTATTATGTAGACACAAAAATATTATGGATATACAAAACGTTATATCTTATAACACTGAGTTGCTAAGGCACTCAACTACATTATCATCTATGTATATAGAAAAACTTTATGCATAAAGCAAAATAAAAAGAAAACAATGGGCAATTAATAGAAAAAAAAATATGTAGACTCGTTCACCGATGCTTGCAAAATAAATCTTTCAATTCCGTAGTAGACGTAACCTATATATATAATACGATTGAATGTATATGTTACATTCCTATGGCTGTTACAATACTAAACAATAGTAATATGGTAAAAAGTCTAAGCTTTCGTTATTTGTAAAATTGGGAGCGAGCGCGTCGTTAGTTGGCCGCCACGGCCTCCGGCGCTGCTACCTTTTGACTAGGATCCCCTGCTGCTGCCACATCTGGTAACAAACGCATTATAATACAATAGGATTGAAATGCTATTATTAATCTACAATTCGGGTATAAGGTAGATAAGATTAGTCGTCTGTTTGGGCACGTCAGTCTTAAATTCAGGGTGCAGATAAGACAGCGAAATTATATTAAAAGAGGTATGATATGGTTTCACGGGTGTCATATGATAACCTGAAGTTCGTAGTACATTTCATGTATATAATCGACAGCTTACGACTTTCCGAATACAATAGTAGCACTACCATCAGAAATGGAAAATAGTAAGTTACTCTTATTCAAATGAAGTTTTATACTACGTAAAATATACTAAGTAAGGAGTTTCTATGAATAATATCATAGAAACTCCTTACAAACCCATTTAAATTGTTTGTGACTTTGTCATTTTCCTCTTTTCAAAGTATCAAATATAGAAGGGTTCAATATTGAAAGTAAGTTCAAGACCTGGCGTTTTCATGCATAAGGGTCTAATTAAAGTTGCTACTCACCATTGTTTGTGGTTTTGTTGGGCGAGTTGTGAGGCGAGCTGTTTTGTGACTCACTAGTACTGCCGTCAGCCTCTCCCGTCTCGCCCGCTGACGATGTCGCCTATTGAAATATTGAATAAATTCATTTACCTGGATTATACCCAATTCAGGTATACTATTTATTTAAAGACAAATAACTAATCATGCACCTTAACCAGTATAGAACACATCACACTTAATACTAAACTGCATTAACACAAAATATCAAAACTTAGTGAAATAGACTTTCATACTTTTAAATATCAATTTGTATTGATATTTCACAATTTATAATTTCTGAGTTAATACAGTTTAGTTTTAAGCGTATTGTGCTGTCTTATTTATAGACTGTATATATCATGTTCACCTCCGCCACATCTCTCTTGCAAACGATCGTTTTTTATTTCTGGTAAATTCAAATACACTATATGCTAACTGACCAGACTTCATTGCTTATTCTATCATCATCCACTGTATATTGAATTTTTCTCAAAATATTTCATGTTACACTACAACATATAGTTTAGATTAATCAACATATCCAAGATTACTTACTCGGAGTATATTTCTAGGTACTCTAAGCTTAGGTCCCTTGGGTTCTTTGGCAGGATCAAAGTGGCAGTCAAATATTTCTATCAGCTCCTTTATGTCCTCTTCTTTAGCGGAAATTGTCAATGACTCCAATTGTTTCTCTAGTCCTGAAAATATATAAAATTACTGTGATTTAAAATTTATTGTAAATTCTCTTGAGAATGTTGTTTATTATTCCGACTTGGAAGATTGGAAGTTCAAATGTGGGAGATAAAACAAAATTTATGTCAATTTATAATTATAACTGTCAGGGGAGAGAAACATCTACATATAGTAGGCATGTCCTTTATTACATTTAGTTAAAAAATATCGAGCTAAAATCACTTGTTGAACACAACACTTAACAAAGCTTGCTAACAAGAGATTGACAGTTGGCAATACCTCTGACTATTGCATCTGGGATTAATATATTTATAAATGTATAGAATTAGATTTTTTTTGTCTTATTTTTAAGATTATTTATTATTTTTATTAATATTTGTATATTTGGAGGCTCGAATTGCGTTCTAGATATAATGGTTTTTACCCTCGAGCTTCTGGTCCTGCCAGGCATCCTTGAGCTGGTCGTAGAGGAGGCCCGCATCAGCTAACAATCGCCGCAGTTGCGTCACACGTTTCCTCTCGGGCCGCGCCGATCGCAATAGTGGTGCGAAAACAGGCCGGAACGTGTTCTGTCTGTTTATATTTACAACTTATTTAATAAAAATACATAAAAAATAAAAAGTAATATTTACAACACATATATAGAAATCATGTTATTATTATGTGACGCTGGATACAGCTCATCATAGTCATGAGGGAAGAGTCGATAAATTACTTTGATACTGGTTCTGTGAAATAACACTACTTTCTTTGATACCAGCAATAATTAAGAAATTAAAATAAAAATTCAAATTTATAAAATTCTCTTGTCTGTTTTGTTATAAAACTCTAAAATGGTTTAACAGATTTTCATATCGTTAAGTGATAAGGGTGGAAATCACCATTTATTTTTAATAAATGATTTTGAGTTTAAGTCTAGGCATGTCTGAGGTATCACTCAACCTCACTCAAGTCAACTACTTTGATAATAATAATGTGTGACCTATTGACACATATTTGTCATTGTTTCCTATGAGATTCAAAGTATTCATACATTGTAAAATGGTTTCTATTCTCCACATTTAGCCTCTCATCTGGGCTGTGGTGTGTGTAATATCCATCTCTTACATCCATACCTTTCCAACAGTCGTTTGAGAGCTGCAAGCGCATCCAGCTCAGTGTGCACCGGTCGCGCCCACGTGCGTGCCGTCTCCACCAGGTCGGAGCCACCTTCCCCACCAGCGCCAACCTCCTGCTGCTCACCTAAGGGAATCATACATGCAGATCTTACAACATCAGGCATAACATAGATATAATTGTATTGATTCTATCAAATCAGCTCAGTATTAAAAGTAAGTAATTTGTAGAAATAGTGTTAACCACATTTGTACGGGAAAATATAATACTATTAATAGGTATACCAATGGCAATAATTAATGAAATTCCGCTTAGTATGTTAGACCCGAATTTTACTTAAATTTGGATTAGGAAGAAATAACTAGAAAATTGTTAATGTAAGTAAATTTTTAAACCATAATGAAAAATTTAAATTCACTTTCCACATAATTTTAATAATCCATTTTCGGATAGCCTGCTTAACAAACAAATTGCCCCCCTGTGGGTTGTGTGTCGTGGGCCGCACGTTGGGAAATACTGGTTTAGACTCAGTATCTCAGCCGCCAAACCACTTGCTTTGTATGGTTGTTTCGGTTATAGGGTGAGATAAGACAGTGAGTGTGCAAGCATATTTCTTCAATTAGATATAAAAATTATAAGTACCTTGTGCTAGATGCTCAACGATTCTATACGCGGCAGTTGCCCGGTCGAGTGCGCTATCCACAGACAGGGAATCCGCGTCGAGAAGAACTCGCGCGAGCACTCGCAGAGAGACCGACTTGACCGTCGACTTGCACTTGTCCGCAGCAAGAGCGTAACTATCCGTGAACCCAGCTACTATCGTCTTGAATCGATCCAGTAACTTATATCTGTACAGGATTTGTTTTGCCATAAATAATCAATAAAAAAAAAATAGGTACCAAAGATAGTGCCTCCTTTTTCAGGTCATTTAAAAATATTCTAAGCGGCTAAAATGTCCTACAAGAAGAAACTATTTTTAAGCTGATTTGATATTCAGGTCAGTTTTCTTACACTAGCCAATGTGAGCCGACTATAGTCAGTATATATAGTGTAAGTTAGTTGAAACATCGAGCTTACCTGTCCCATTCAAGAATACCTTAGTATAGTAATAATAAAATTGTGATAAGACCCAATTAACTATATCGATAACGTGTACTAAATGTAAAATTTAAAAATTAACTAACTTAGTGAGAGCTTCTAGTAGCATAGTAGGACTGAGGCGGCGAGGCTCGTGGTAAATAAGGATCACTCTACCATCACCTTTCTCCTTTTCCAACCAATCCAAGAAATCCGACAGTGCTGAGATTTCAGATTTCGTCTTCAATATCTATAAAAAAAAACATGCTGATATTAATAAGAATACATTATTAGTCCTTCAAGTTGGACGGGAAAACTATTGTGGTTAATTTCTGGTGGATCCCCAAAGCACCATACCATTTTCATTCATTACAAAAAGTCTGATGTTATATAAAAAAAAACATCTATATTTCCATGCACAATGATACAATGAAGATCCAAGATGTAGACTATGTACATTATAAACTGCTTTGACTCAAAAATATATTTTTGAGATTTAATTTAATTTTTAACACACACACACCACAGGTTCAATATTTCTTTTATTTAATGGTGTTTATTATCAAGTATGGCGGAAGGGAATTGTTAGAATTGTGGATTGATGACCTAATTGGTAGCAATGTGGAAACCATCATGATAAATTCCGGGTGAATTTACCACGATAGGCTAACTGACCTAACCTCATGCTCATAACTGTTGGTGTAGGTTGAAAAAACTTACCATTATCATCCATTTAAAAAAAAATATCAAGCATTTCAATAACATACCTTATGAGTATTGGTATCTTTGAGCATACGGTATCTACCGACTGTAACGACTCGCACGTTATGCCGACGGCGTGCTCCTGGGTTCAAGTCACCATAGGGCATTATATATTGAGAGTATGTTTGCTTCGGCGTATATGCAGCAATTTGACATATCTGGATAACAAATTAAATTACATTTTTGTGTTATTTAACATTAATAAGTGTAATATTATTATTAATAAGATACATGTAAATTGTATTTTTAAAATCAAATTTTCATCTTATACAAAAGCATATATTCTTAATGTGGCTATTTTTTTAAGAGCTACCTTTGAATTTTCTTCTTTCTTTTTTTGTTCAAAGTCATCAGTATAATATATAATGGTCATGTAGTATTACTACTATATGACCAATCATTTCAAAACAAATAACAGTTTATAAACCCACCTTAGCAGTAGACATAAATGGCACTCATACTGATGATTTTGAACAAATAAATTCATAGAAAATTAATAATATACATATTATATTAATGAACTTTAATTACCTCATCTATCAACCTCCTGCCCGTAGTATCCATGTCCCATCCAACAAGTACATACTTGCCAGGTGGGAGACCAGCAGGCTTCTCCGCGAGCGCGGGAGGTAGCTCTGCAGGTGACTCCAACTCGCTGCCATTCACCTTCGCTTCCGTGACCATTGCCATCAACTCAATTTACTGTGCTACACCAAAAAGAAAATGATTAATTTTATTGTCATAACATTAGCTATTAATATTAACTTCATATGTGATATCGACAGTGAAGTGTGTAATATAAATCATGTATCAGTCTATCATTTTTTTTTATTTTCAGATAGTTATATTGAATGGACAAGATAAGATAAGTTTGACGTAACAAATGATAACATTATAAATCTACAAAAATGGAAGTAGTAGAAATATTTAGGTATATATATTAAAAATTTTAAACTAAATTGATAATTGTTAGTGTAATGGTCATATTGTCCCATGATGACCAACTAGGTTGAGGTCAATTTTGAGATGATAAATAATGCAGGAGGATCAGATATGAATTCAGAACACTTATAATCATATTGTCCTTAAAACAACAAAAAAATAAACAATTAGCAATACATATATATTTCTATACTATTAGATTAATTTTATTATAAAGCATTTTATATTTTGTCGTCTTTATTTTCTATGAACTGCAAAAGTGCCATCTCTGTGAAAAAAGATCAAATTTAAGTTGGTAAAAGAATAAAAAATCATATTTGGTGATTATTGAATATAACAGTAATAAAGGTACCATTACCACTTCTATAGTCATTAATTGAATTATAATAATAATAATAACCCTGGATAATTTACAAAGCCATCTAGTTCCAAACTAAGCAGAACTTGTGTTATGGGTACTAAACAAGTGATATAAATACTTAGTTTTTTATATACAGTGGACACCCGGCTATTCAACAAACATTTTGTAAGGCAGTGTCGGACCATCGAATTTGTCGGATTATAGCGTGCTGCCAAAGGTCCCCTATAGTCCAGAATTTTTTACAAAGGAGTATCTTGTAATCCGACAAATTATAGATCCAGTGATAAGATTCTATGTTATAAATGTATCTATGTATGTATGTGCACTCTGAAATATATTGTCAAAAAAATATTCAATAATCAGTACATATATATACATAGAGATTAACCACACTTATACAAATAAGCATACTTATAAATACAACTGTTTGCAGCATGCAAAGAATTGAACAACATTTAGAAGTAAAGTGGTGTGCTAAACTGCTATACCACCAAGGTTGTCTATACTATGTTTCACACAGTTTATTTTTGTCTGTTCTAGGTGATTATATTTTACTTTGAATGTGTCATGATATAGATGATAAGATATTAACTGTAATAATAATATCACAGATTCAATAAAAAATATCTAGTAAAGCTACATTGGTATGTTTATATCTTAACTCAATGATTATTGGTCCCTACATATTTATATTTATACATGAAATTTTTTTTTATATTATTTAGAACTATAATCAGTTTTGGTACCATTGTCTCAAATTGAAACCTAGAATAAAATGTATATATTATAAATATTTCATTAGATTTGCCAATGATTATAATATATTAGTTTTCTTGTAAAATTTGTTAAGCCCCTAATAAAATGCTACAGTACTGTGTTGTACATACACTAAAATGAATGAGTAAAAGAAAATGTGGGTAAGTTCAATATAAAAATTTTACCCTCAAAATATATTCCGGGTAATTTTATATATTTGCATTAAATATAGCAATATCTGGTTAATTTTATACAGGAAGAGGTACCCACATTTTACAACTTTTATTAAATTATTTCCATGCAAATATTAGAACCGCAAGTTTTGTTGTATTTGTACTATTGAAAAGCAATGCAATGTGTCATGGATTTCTTTTACTTGTTGAGATTCATCATGTTCAATAAATTTATTATAAACAATGAATGACATTTGTTTTTTTTAAGTTAAACCGGTTTCAAACATTAACAAGCAATACCATATACACACACATCCAAGACAAAACAGCAGGGAAATAAACTATATTTACATTGTACTACAAAACTGAATTTTGCAAATAAAACCGGTACAAGAAAATAATCGATTACAAACAGAATATACATTCAGTTGGAAGGAGAGTAGCCAATTTTTCTGTGTAGTAATGTGCAGATATGATT
The DNA here is from genome assembly GCF_030625045.1 of Achroia grisella. NCBI lineage: Eukaryota > Metazoa > Arthropoda > Insecta > Lepidoptera > Pyralidae > Achroia > Achroia grisella. The sequence continues at coordinate 2,205,066 of NW_026712999.1, forward strand.
ACCATTCCTATACTCTAAAGATTTCGTTTATAAAGCATAAAATAAACACAAAATATGAAAAATTTAAATATAGGACACGTGGCGATCCTTTTCCACAGACATTAAGCCCCACCCCAGCGTGTCAAAATAACAAATAAGTTTTACTAACATGTTAAGTCCGACGCCAATTACTTGATGTTTATTAGATTCCTGTATTAGGTGATGCTTCAAGATGTTTTTGGTAGTTGCTGCAAAATAAAATAATGTAATAAAATATCAAAAACCTCAGCACGTGTGCGGTGTAAATGGGATACCGCAATATACAGTGCTGCCATTATCATTACATAAAATTGCCATGCCAATAACAACAACTTACTATTTATATCAATAGAGGGCAACCCGTACATTTCAGCTCTAATTAAGGGGCGTATTATAATATCAAATATTTTGAACAATATTGTATTATGGTATTATAGCTAGATGAATTTGCTAATTATTTAGGAAGCTATTGAAATATGACCATACTGTTATAAAATTTCACAGTACCTTCTATAACTGAGCAATATCAATCAGGTATCTATATAGTCTTTACATAAGATTGAATAAATAAGAAACCTAATAGATGATGTGATATTAAGGCTTAAAATATTCTGTTTCTATTATATGGTTTAACGATAACTTGTAAGTTTTTTGCGCTAGTTAAACGTACAGTTTTTAAATGTTTTGTTTAAGTCAAAGTAAGTGTACTTTAATAATATTAACAGTATTATTTTATTTGCCTCGTCTCGTTTTTAAAATAAAGTCACTGTTTACATCTGTTTGGTTCTTTATTTACTACTAACCACGCAATGAAATTGTGTGATTTTCAACGTTATTTGAGTAATGCATAATTTTTCCGGTCGTTTGTGTGTATAATATAAACATGGTCATATACATATTATAAATTCGTAAGAATCGCAAGGGCAGGTCGTATGCATATTAGATGCCATAAAATCGTAATACCTACATAAAATAACAATCTTACTTACAGTTTTATATTACTATATTAATATTAATGATATTTCTATAATAAAAGATAAATAATCATGATCACCTGTACCTGAGGTAGTGGTTTTTATTCTATATAAATTTATTTTCTTGAAGAAGTAAAAAGTAATTAAACAATTCAATTCAGATCAAAATTTGACAATGACATTTACTTTTTAAAATTAAAGAGTAATACTTTCTAGTATAATAAAAAGTTTTATTTAAGACTTGCTGAATATCTTATACTTTTTTTTTCTTTTTCCATCTTTAGCTTTGCCTTCGCATTTAGACAATATCAAAATTAGGGAAATGTACACAGAAATGTAAGGAATGGAACGGAATTTTAAAGAAGGACAGAGACAAAATTTTGGCCAGGACTGCAATTTCATGTTAGTCTTCCTTTGTTATTGTACATTTACCATGTCTCTTATATTTCACTATAATTTTATTTGCTGTAATTTACAGTTCTAGTGTCTGTATATATAATAAAATCTTAAATAGTGATGAGTTGTAAACCTTCTATTTGTGTGATAATCTTTCAAATAAAAACGGCTGGACGGAATAGGATGAAAATTTCATAGAATATATTATTAATAAGAGGTCAACATATAAATTACAAAAATCTCAAAAAGATAATATAAATAATTATATTAATATTTAGGGTTTACTTGAAATAATTTCATTAATGTTTAAGTTTTATTCATGTGCCGTAACTTATGCATGACCCATATGAAATATACTAATAACTTTATAATTTAATAACTTCACGTAGATTCTGATAATGTAATACGATCGTAAAACATGTTGTTACTATTACAGTATCAACAGAATGACATTATTGACTTGTATTTTTTTATAGAAATAATTTACAATGATGACTGACTTATTTACGGACTGACATCACTTGATGTAGGCGCCAGGGTTTTGTTTCTATTTTCCAATTACATCTGCAAATTAGATTTTTGTTTAACAAATACAATAACCGATTTAATAATCGTCAATTACGGCTTGTTATTTTAAATTAATTCTTAATACCATTCTATATGTCTGAACCAAAGAGTAAGAACTACTATGTCCTTAGAATAGTATAGTTTTTGGGTGTTCCATTGCTATGGTCGGTTTTGATCTCTTTAACACCATTAATTTTCTCATTCGCCGCCGGGACTTGTCTATTATAATTTGTGTTTATTTTAATCCTTACTATTACTGACTATAATTGATTAACTTTCATACTTTAATGAATTTTTACCAATAATGAGTGGAGACATAGATCATTATCGCAACCAAATTAGTTTGGCACGAACAGAAATAAAAAACTTGAGGTATTTTACTCATGAATATAATAATATGAATGAAAATGTATTAATTATAGTTTATGATTTACATTGGACATGGTTTCATTTTGGTGTGTATTTCAGGCAACAACTGTTTGCGCTGAAACATGAACACCTGAAAGAAATAAAACTAATTAAGTCTGCATTAAGTGGACTGCGATGTGCAAATTGCACTGACTCTGGTAATTATTTATATAACATTTGAGACTACTTTTATTTAATATTGCTATTTTGTTAATTATTGAATATTTCATTATAATCTACCATTTTTATTAATTATTTATTGTTATTTCTATTGACACTTTTGGTAGTATAGCTGTTTAGCAGACTACCTTATATTAAGGGGCACTGGATTTGATTCCTTTCACTATACAAACATTTCGTGTTTATAATATTAGTAAGATGAAACTTTTAATAACAGTTAATTGCCTCTGAGTAGCCCATCTGGGATAAAGTCATGAAGGCAATAGTATATTATTAATATTATATAATTTCTAATTTGCAGCAACATCAGTTGTCACTAATCACAATGAAGCAAGTCCATCGACATCTGAAGATAGTGACAATATCTCATATAGAAGTATTGGTATTATTGAGACATCTTTTCAGAATAAAAGAGGTGTACCTAGACAACCATCATTGATGGCTAATGCCAGGGGGACAGTCATAATAAATCAAAATGTCTTCAATAATCCGGAACATGCTTTAAGTGGGTTAGAGGAATTTTCCCACATATGGTAAAAATATCTTATATATAGTTACTGTTATTAATTCTAATTATTTTTAAACTATTTGGGAGACTACCTGGTATGGTATTAGTTGTTCTGACAAAGGATTCTATTTAAAACTTATTAGACATATGCAGAACTTAATGCTATATAATATTTAAAGACTGGAACAAAACAAAAATAACAAAAAGATTGTACCTATTATGTTTCTTACTAGTTCTTGTCAACTGAAAAAACTGGAGGGTAGGATAAGTGATTATGGATAAACATTATGTAATTAATGGATGATCATTATGATTGTCTTATTTTGATCTGATCTAATACTTGCAGTAACAAATATTTTACATTGTCTTCTTTGTAATATTTGAGTAAAGAATCTATACAATTAGCTTGTGATGAACACAAATAGAAGCCAGAAACACTGCACAAATTTAAAAAGTTTTTTAGTGTTTGGAATTTAATTATTTATTAGTGACATATTATATTGTATTATTATATACAGGAATTGCAAAATTATCAGCAGTAGCTCGATGAAGCAGGGGTTTTTTGGTGGATGATAATGGAATGATGCACCCGCCTGCGCTAACGGTTTATGCTGGTGGGGCACCAGTGGATAATGATAGAATGAGCATGAGGTCAGGTTAGTTAGCTCATAGTGACAAATTCACTAAGAATTTATCAGGATGGTTTCTAGGGGGAACCGCGTGGAGGTCAACCTGACGTGGTACATTGCTAGCAATGGGGCCATAAATCCCCCATGAAGGCCCCCGATGAAGCAGGGGTAGACTAGTATTACTAAATATATTTTGTATTGTTAATGATAAAAAAAATGATGATGATAGATAATTTGAGTTGTTCTATTAACAGGATAATATTCCACTTCCATGCAACAGAGAGTTCCAATGTACCTGCAAAGGTAGCACCTCCACGACTTGGTGGTGAGCGACGTGGAGTCTTTTCAACACGGTCTCCTCACAGACCCAGCCCTATAGGGCTGTCACTTGTCAAAATTCAAAATATAGAAGGTAAATTTTGTATTCCAATGAATTGCTGTATTACAATTTTTTTTCTGTTATTTTGTATTGCATGTGGCAATTACAGGTTTCATATTTCTACATTAAATTTGTGTATTACTACTTAGTACTTATATGTACAGATATGTGGGGTGTATGACTATAATCTAGAAAAAAATATTCATTCAATTACCAATTTTAATTTTACATAGTTCTTGGCAAAGACTAATAAACATCCATCTATCGTCATTAACTTTCGTGTTTGTTATAGAAGCAAGATTTTGTAACTTATTATTTCATGGAAGTTTTTTTACTTTTTTTCTGTGCCCATATATTTTATATTATTAATTATTTAATTAAGCACCCTATGGATGTTCCATGAGGTATTTAATAAATTTAATTTTAACGAATTATACACCTAAGAAATCTTAAAACATTCCTCAGAAATCTGTCTGTTGATGGATGAAAATCGGTAGTAGTCAGTAGGTTTTGAGATTATTGCGAATATACATTATTTTGTAATAATAGAACCATTGTTTTTATTTCAGGCAATAAGATCCATTTTTTAGGTGTTGACATGGTAAATGGGACTCCAGTGTTGGACATCAAGCCATATATCCCACAGTATGATTATCCAATCTCTTATAGAGATACAATGTCGACAATATTACGCCCTCCCACTGAGGGCATCAGTGATGCAGCAGATACTTTGGCTAATTTACAAATAGATGATGAAAATTTTGACACTAGAAGGTTAGTCATTTGTTACGTATTCCCAATGGCACTACTGTTATAGGAGCCGAAAAGCTGGGCTGTACCAACCAATAAACTAACCATGACGATTTCTAGGGGGGTACTGTATGGAGACTGACCTAATAGGATACTTTGCTAGCAATGGATCATTAGTCCGCATTACTAACTATCATTTCTGCGCTGGACTAATCTGTATTTCAAATCAAATAAAAAATAATTTTTCATGTAGCACATTTTAGCTGCTTCTGAGCATACATTTTGTGTATAAAAATTTTTCCCTGCCATCCAGTTCAGTATACAGATTAAGAACCGGCACGAAATTTAACAGATTTTTTTTTATTTTCAGCCTAAGTCCTCGCATAACGAACCCTATTGGCATCGACACCAGCAGCCCACTATCTAGATCTCCATACCAGGATGACATTCCCTCGCCTGGGGACCGTCCAAGCAGTTTCCTAACTCCGACTTCACCATCACCAGATTCTCCATCCAGTGTTGATATACTCGATGGTAATTTCCAAAGATCACCAGAAAGACTTGACGCGGAGCGAGGGGCTCCCGATGGCCAAGAACGCTTCACCCCACCACAGTCTGCTCATCTGATCAACATAAGTCATGATGGTATTAGAGTGGCCTCATGGATTTCTAATCCACCAACTCAAGCTTATGAAGTCAGATTTACAGACGATGCTCTTCAAAGACTAACGGAATTGATAGGTGATAGAACACAGGCCTTTAAAAGTAACATTGAATGTTTGCTTTCCGAGGATCCAAGATCTCATTACGTTAGGACTCGGTATCCTGATCATGAATATAATTGTGTACTAGAAGATTTATCTATAAGTTGTGTTTTCGATGTCAACTCGTCTGTATGTTCGATCATAGCGATAAGAAGCGCCGAAGATATGCAACAAACGTAATCTATGCGGTAAGTATGTGAGTACTGTGTTTTCGCAATAAAGATGTAATATAATTAATGTTATATGAATAAGTATGTATTTAATTGACATAATATAGTTCTGCACAATTAATATACATATGTTTTATTAAAACAACTTTTAAACATAATTATTTATTAGTGAGAATATATCAGCCAAAATATTTTATCTTAAAAATATATTCTAAAGTATTTAACATAGTAAATGCACATAAATAATAAAATCACAGTGTATATAAAGGTATTTGCATTTTATAATGTTACATGGAATGTGTACTTAACGTCATAATCCAATTATTACCTTAAATTAGTATCATCTACAATATACAATTTTATAACATGTAAATGTATTAAAGTAAAATATATTAATAGAAAAATTTATTGATTATACAATTACATATTGTATTGATAATACCTATGGATATAGAAATAAATTCATGTAATACGCAACATAAATACATGTCTTATATTATAATAACTAATAAAAATAAACTAATATATACATTAAGTAAAATATTTTAATGGATAAATTAATCCATTTTAAAACTAATATTGTATAATTATATACTGTACAGATAGTATACCCATGGATATAGAAATATATTAAAACAATACGCAACGTAAAAATAGATGGCACTGACGTCATCTAATGACACTAGGTCCTTGTAAAAGGATCCTTTTCCTTTTTAAAAGAACGTTTGCATAATATAGATTTCTTATTAATAAATAAACTTAAAAACTAACTAAAAATATTTACTTTAAATATATTTAGGTAAATGCAGCCTACAGTATCACGCCTTGCAGTATATAGCAAAATTAGACTCGTAAGGAATATATATCAGTCTACCTATAAAACTATATTATAATTTTTATATAAATATATATTATTTATTTATTTCATTATGGTGCAAATAGTACTAGAACAACGTGATGTTTCACGTTGTTCTAGCATTTCATATAGTCTGACCATGACAGCATTATTATTTAAATATGAATAGTACAGAAAATTAATCGGTAAGGTGTGACTTTTGGATAAAGCATTGGACGTAATATTTATAATTTAGTCTGATGCTGTATAAAATAACATCTGTCTACCAGAACCAAAATCACCAACACTCTGCAAAATTATAAGCTCCATGTATCTAAATGTAATAATGTTTCGATCATGGCAAAATGAAGGTAAATCTGATAGTGGAAAGGTTTTAGGCAATGCATTTTCATCGAAATCAGACGTGACCTTTTGACTCCAATCAGTACCATCCATGGAAACTCGATATTGAACTTCTAAAAACGTCCCGTTTCCTGCGTCTTTTCGAGGTAGGTACACAATTTTACTTATATCATACACATTGCCCAAGTCAAAATTTAAGGTAATAGCTTTGCTCGTAATGTTCCAATTTGTATGCCACATAGAGTTCAAATCCTCGTCTGAGAGTTTGTGAACCTCTTGACCTGGCTCGCATGGTATATTACAGGACACGGTCACTCCGCTAACTGCATATTTAAGAGGATCCTTTTTTGTATGTACGGTATAATATTCACTCCATTCGGAGACGCGTTCTTCTTTTATTGAGCGAATCCTGAAGGTATATTTTGATTGACACTTAAGATTATTGAAAATGAAATCGGTACCGAGTATATTCGTATATACAACATCGTCTTTTTCTATTTCATAAGTATCAGATTCTTCTGTGTTTGCCCAATGCAAAGTTATCTCTGTTGCTTTTATTTTATCTTCTATCGCAGTTATAGTAGGCGGTTTTAAAGAATTGTCGATCACCTGGTAATTCCCGTATACTGTACTTTCATTTTCGTAACCGAGGATTTTTAAATGAATATCGTTTTCTGTTATGTCAATTCTTTGAATTTTGATCATCAGGAAACTTTGATATATCTCTTTACCTGCTAATTCTGTTAGGTAAGGATTCACAATAAAACTGGTATTAAAGTAATAAACATTTTCCTTTACATTAAATTCTTCTTCTGATTGTACTTTGACCACTTCGATAGACGCGCCATTGATTGCTGCTTTCAGTTTTTTAATGTCTTTCGAAGCCATAATTCGTAATACCGTATATCTTTGTTTTATCATTTTAGCATAAGAGCCTACGGTTTTATTAATGTTAACTTGAAGGTCTTCATTTTTATTGGAATTAGGTCCATAACTGACTATTTTTGTTAATGCAAAATGACCCGTCAGATACGCGGATGAAAATCCGTCGTCTTCATATACATCAAAGCTTGATATATTATTTGGATATATATTAAAAATTCTAACATTCCTTTCTATTTCATTAGGATTGTTATTAGGTTTTGTCATCGGTATTATAGCTCCGGCCTTAATGAATATAGGTATTTTCCATAAAGGCACTTTTACATTATTTAATATTTTTCCGCCTTGGAATTTTTCACCTGTAAACAGGTCAATCCAGATTTGATTTGAATCTGGCAAATAAATACCGTGCCGCAATGATTCTTTTTCAATACAGTCCTCATTATATATTGGAGCGACTAATATATTTGGTCCCCACATGTACTGATACTGTGACTCAATTGTGTATCCGAATAGCTCTTGTGGAAACTCAATAAACATTGCTCTTATCATTGGCAAACCTTGTGTAGCCTCGTAACCAATGGTATAGTTGTATGGCATTAGCATTGATTTTAATTTTAAATATGCTCTATTTATAGATTTGCCTTCATCATCATAACTAAATGGATATTTAGGTTTTGAACCCCAACCATCCATATTGAGCTGTAGAGGTGTAAATGCCTTCCATTGGTAATCTCTAATATTTACATCTTTGTCTCCACCTCCATAAATACCATCCATATCGGATCCAACAACAGGAAGTCCGGAAAGACCCGAACCAATGTATGTAGGAATATGAAATCGTATGTATTCCCATTCTCCACCATACTGATCTCCGCTCCATATTCCAGAATGTCTTTGGGTACCAGCCCATCCATCTACCATTATTGTCATTTTTCTATTATTATGTTTTGTTGCATTTGAATATATTTCGTTAGCATGTTCCACTGCATTTAATGCGAATGAGTAACCACTTCCAATCCAAGCTACATCACATTTCAATGCTATTATACCAGCAATTCCTACTTCTTTACTTAAATCTCTATCTCCTTTTTTTGGATTTTCAGGATCAACAGGTTCTAAATTAGATTCAGTCCAAAGTGCAACTTCAACACCGTTTAACTTGGCATAATCTACAAATTGTTTTAAATTTTCAATATCCCCGTCTAAACTATTTGTTTGACCGTAACCTGAGCCATACCCATCATTTGGTATAAACCACCCTAGGGGCATATCATACTTTTTATATCGGTCAATCATGGCTCTTGCTGAAAATTGATAATTATTCTTTTCACCGTTTAATGATTCCAATATTCCTTTGCTTTTATCTTTGAGATCTTTTGGCTGATACTTTATATAATAAAAGCCGTCTTCAAACAAGATTGCACCGGTTGTGTCTGGATCAACTTTTACCCAATAATCTCGATTGAATGTATTTAAATGGGCCTCATAAAAAGCATATTCAGGCATAAATATTGGTTTCCCAGTTAGCTCATAATATTCAGTTAAGATATCTTTAGGATTAGAATTAATGAAGAAAAAAGCATCAAAATATCCAGTCTGATGCATAGTTGTAATCGTGTCCTGTGACTTTGACCCGAAATCGTACTGTCCCGGTTCCCAAGTGTTTCTCAAGACACCAAAGCCAAATGTTGACCAATAAAAGGGACATGGAGATGACACACCACCATCAACCCAGTCATTAGTATTGTCGATTTCAATGGTTTGACCTTTATGTGTAAATCTACCATTTTGCATTCCACCCCCAAAATAAAATTCGTCTTTGTGTTGACGTAATGTCTGAGTCGATTTTTTATCTGCGTAGGACACAGGTTCTTGTTCGATTAATACTTCTTTCTTGGTTCTGTTATCATGAATACTCATCGTGCCTCCTATCTTATCAAACGATATATCAATTTTATTTGTATGAACTATATATAATGATTCCGTGTCTTCTAAAAATGATTTTTCAAAAATAGATTTATCATAGTCATCCACAGATTTGATGTTAATTTTCGCCTTGTCTGTAGGGTTGTTTGGTGTTGGGTAGTCCAGAAATTCTCCTGTCGGAGACATGTAGTACCTGAATACATGACTATTCAATATGTATAATCGTGCTTTTTCTTGGGTTTCATACTGAATTTCAAAATATCTATCTGATTTTGTTACTGATGTAATAACTCCTAATTTTTTCTCATTATTGGCCATAATTTCAATATCACAGTAATCTGAAAAAATGAAAACAAATTAGTTTAAAAAAGACATAATGCTAGTATTAGAAAATATTATGTAACATATTGACTCATTTTTCTTGTTAAGTTATTCGCTGTAATACAATAATACACGATCATACAAATCTACATATGTTAAAGAAGTCTACAACATGTTCCGCTCCAGTATACCGTTAGCGCAAGTGGGAGACCATTCTAAATTGATTTAATAAAAAAACATCATTGCCGTACCTTATTCTTCTAAACTTCCAGTTTTATGTTATCTATACATAAAATCGAAGCTCGAAGTATGTTTGTAATTTCAAAGACATTTTACTAAATACATATTACATGAAAAAATTATTTAAATACATTTTTGTCTGGTTGTTAATTTCTGAAATGGCTGGATCGATTTTAAAGGGGCTTTTACTGGCAGATAGCTGACTTGGCTTTACAATTTATCATTTCAACATGGACGTAATTCAATTTTTTAATGGCGAATAATATTACCCCTAAGGATGTAAACCATTACAAATAACTGTCGTCATAATAAGACATTTTACTAAATACATATTACATGAAAAAATAACTTAAATACATTTTTGTCTGGTTGTTAATTTCTAAAACGGCTGGATCGATTTTAAAGGGGCTTTTACTGGCAGATAGCTGACTTGGCCTTATTTTAGAAATTTTATTTATCTTAGTAAAAAAAAAGTTAAGCAATAAGAGTCATGCATATTAATCCATGATTTCACTGGTTGGCCAGTTGCAATTGGTTGCGATAGCAAATGAAACAAAGCAAGCACGGCAAGCTCTATACATATATGTACGTTGAAACAAAAACCTTTTACACCTTTTTACGAAAAATACGTGGGCGGGGTATGAAATTACATACACTTATAGTTTATTAGAGAACTGAAGAATATTATTTACACACATGCATATACATATACTCTTTTGTTACTTCAATGTTATTGCTGGTTCTAAGATATTTTTGTATTTTTAGTTAAGGTCGAATTTCGATCACTAATATTAATAATTGCCCGTTTTCCGCATTTTTTTTTTGGTTCGGTTTTTCCGTTTTAGGGAAAAGTAAAAGGACTCAGCCCATATTTTATAATTTAAAAGATATATATATATAATGTCAAATTTCAGTTGGATCAGTGCAGGCGTGAAAATGTAACAAACATACAAATTTGTACACAAACACACTTTCGTATTTCTAATATTAATAATTTAGTATGCATGATGACATAGGTAATCATAACTTTTAATATTGTAATTGTGAGAGCGTTGTTATAGGCAAGTACCTATAAATCCTCCTAGCTAGGGGAGACGGGATTGTCAGTAATGTGGACTATTAACCCCATTGTACCATGTCAGGTTGACCTCCACGCGGTTTCCCCTGGTAACCATCGTGATAAATTCGAGATGAATTTGCCACGATGGCCTAACTAACCCGACCTCATGCTATTATCCTCCACTGGTGCCGCGCAAGCGTAAACTTTCTCATGTATTACAAAAAAATCCTGCTAACTAAGCACCCGTATTGTGAATTAAAACTTTTATCCTTGTTTTGGGATGGAACTGACTTCTGACATACAGCTCACACTAGTTTGGGAGTCAGGACTGTATCAAACTACACTGATGAAGGTATAAAATAAAAAATAAGTATTCAAATACATATATCCCGGAAAATGCGTACCAATAATGTTGATAATGCTCGCATTATCTGGGATAACTAACGTGACAATTGCTATTGTAATACTAATTATGGTATCACTATCAACAACTACTTTGAACAATTGATTTTGTCATAGTGACTACTATGATGTATGTGGTATGCGATATATTTGACTTAAATCTGAACTAGACCCTGCCCCGGCTTTACACGGCACTATTAAAATTTGTTTAAATTTTAAACTGTTCGATACAATCGTATTTATTTGGATAAGGATTAATATATTGTTTATAATAACACCTTCGCACATAATGTATTCTTTCTGATTATGTGCGAAGAAATTTGACTACCTTAAAAAAAGGTTATTAAAAGATAAGAGATATGTTGTCGCGGACTTTTTTTTTAAGAACTTTTAAAGGAGAACAATTCTGTCATACATATTTTTTGCGTGACTAACCGTTCACGCAGCGGAAACGGACTGAGAATGAATATATTTTGCCACATTTTTCATTGCTGCTCCGCTTCTATTGGTCGTAGCGAGATGTTATAGGCTATAACAGTCGGGGACACTCTACCTTTCTAAGAATCGCAACAGCGGAACCGGAGATTATCCCGAACAAAGAAAGAAACATTATCTCTTGAAATATTAGTATAGATTCGCGGCTGCATGCGTCATGCCTATGTATTCATTATAAATAATCTTCGGATACATAAACTTAGATGAATTAATCTTGCTTTTTAAGCATCTTAGATTCCGTGAATACTTCAATAACGGAAACTTTCAAACAAATAATTCATTCAAATTAATTAGGGTAAACTAATCTAATTTAAATAATCCTGGATAATTAAAATAGCCCCATCTAGTCCCACGGTAAGCAGAGCATGTGTTATGGCTACTGGACAACAAATATAAATTCTTAATTTTTTTTGTAAATACGTACATAGTATAGAAAACGAACAAATCGATACAAACAATCATACTCATGAATACAAATGTTTGCTCTTAAAGACTACCAAGGTCATTTGTAAAAACTGAGAAAAAATAATTATTAGTGAATGTACTACTGTAAATTATGTTTTGAGATTGCAGTATCTAAATTAAAAATATTTATAGCAACTATTAGTATTGCTGCTGTGAATTATTTTTAGATGTATTTAAGAGAAACAATCTAACCGAAAACATATGTACATATTAAATATCTTCATTTATGACCTTAGTAAAAGTCAAAACAGTTTATGCAACACATGTCAAGTCATAACTTAAGATTAACAAATTTTTAACTTGTATTTTTATTACCTAATCCAGAAAATACCTAGACAATAAGAAATAATCAATCTTATGAATAAAAATGTTTGTTTCAAACCCACAACTATTGGATATTATGTGATATGTTAAACTGCATGACCACCAAAGCTATCTTATAGCCATCAAGCAAACCTCCATTGACAGAGGGGTAGCAGATAATGGAGGAGATTTTTATCCATGAGGGCTATAAAATGAGAAAAATTATTATTTTGAGAGACCCATTTTACTCCTTTATTTATTGAGAATGAACTATACAAGGTTTCTACTTTTATTTTAGCATTGCTTTCTGAGTATATATTTTGTATTATTTGAATATTATTATTATTATGCTGTTTTAAATAAATTATTCCTATTAATATAATTTTGTCAGAATTAAAATATTGTACAAAATATATTTGTGTATTGGTACTTACTTAATTATTGATGTTTTATAAAATTCTTAATATGCTGACACAAAACACAGTGTTATATTAAAATGAGATTTTATTCAAAGAAAGACACAAACAATGTAGTGTATGTAATTAGGATGTACAATAACTGGTCTGGATGCAATCTCGTTGAGTATTTTATACACTTTCAAAACTAGGTAAGTACATATGTAAATATTGGCTATTGTTATATAAAGTTATCAGTGAGTCAACAACTGAGTCAATAAAACTTTAAAATAATTGTTTAGTAGTTAACTCATTGTTATACCATTGTTAAAGGGCTGTCGTCACAAACAGTCCATCAGTAAAATTTACCAGGATACAAAATCATACAAAGTGTACCTCGGTAATGTGTTCTCATTGCCTCAGAGGTGAGTAGGTAACTCTGTTTCACCTATTTCAGTTGAAAGCTGTTAAGAAACCTGCAATGACAGTGAAATTATAGGGTACAAAAGCTTGACACCTTAGTTCTCAGGAATGGCAATTATGAAGAAGGTGTATAAATCAAATTCATACACCTTGTGCAAATAAAATATAATTGATTAAATAAAAGTAAATATGTAAAAAAACAATGTATATGTTTAAATATTTTTTATTTTAAAAAAAGATTATGATTTTATCATCTGGCCTAGGTAAAATAAATGGTTATCTGATAAATAGTTACCTGTTTTTGGTGCTGTTCTTTATGATAATTAAATACAGAATAAGCTCATACTGGGGGGAAAGGGAAATGTGGACTGATGAACTTATTGCTAGCAATGTACCATGTCAGATTGACCTCCACGCGGTTCCGCCTGGTAACCATCGTGATAATTCTTGGTGAATTTGTCACGACGGGTTAACTGACCTGACCTCATGCTCATCATCCTCCACTGGTGGGTGCACCATTCCATTATCATCTATAAAAAAAATAAGCTCATACTACTCGTATGGGGGGGGGGGGGGGGGGGGGCTCTGGGACACCACAAGGAAGTTTTATATATTGTAATAATTATTGTAAATATACGTTAACTTAGATTCGTGTTCTAGAAGATGGTAACCTGATAAAACTGGAAGGGTTGTAGTTCATTCTTTGATATATATTTTTCTGTACCTGCAGGTGACCAAGCCGCGCATACTATATGCCGGTTTTTTAATTGTACTTATAATATATCCTTACCTTCTTCTGTTTTAATGGCCAATATTACACGGAGGAACCCATGAATTAGTTAGAACCGACTGATAATGAACAATTGAAAAATATTAAATTGAAGAAATAAATATAACAATTTATAATAATAAAAGTAACTGTTTGAATACTTGTAAAAATCGATAGTAATAAATACAGAAAACCCAGAAAACTATGTAAACAAAGAAATGTCAACAGTCAAATCACAGATAGACTATTTTTTTTTTTTCTCCTCCATCTTTGGCTTTGCCTTCGCATTTAGCCAATATCAAAGTTAGGGAAATATACACAGAAATATACGGAATAGAACGGAATTTTGTAGGATAAAGGATTGGTCAGGTTTATGATGTTTACAATGTATATATATTATATATATCTGTCTTGTAAAATACGTCAATTTACGGTATATGAACTATGACAGAAGGTTACCTATTTATTTCCTCGGGTTGCCATTGGCAATCCAACTAAAAAAAATATTATTGAAGATCTTGATTCTATATATATGACATGTGCATATTCGTGCTATATATATGACATGTGCGTGTTCGTTTGATAGTCACTATAGATTTTTTTTGCACTTGTTTATAACTATTTTTTTAAAGTGTAAGGGTACTTTTTATTAGTCATTGGCAACCCTACCAATATCGAATTTGACTACTCACTGTTTTATTTTGTTAATTGTAATATTTTAACAGAATTTTTCAAATTTGTGTTCTATTCTAAACCAATACTAATAAAGGTGCATTATAGAATCTAAATATATAATATATAATTAAGAAACTTTAATTATAAAGCTTTTTCAATATATAACCTACAATACCGGTCTGTGAATAATAATATTCTTTTCAGATGTTCCTTACTCGTTCTGAATACGATCGTGGCGTGAACACCTTCAGCCCGGAAGGAAGGTTGTTCCAAGTGGAGTATGCCATTGAAGCGATCAAGTTGGGCTCTACAGCGATAGGAATTTGTACGTCGGAGGGAGTCGTGTTGGCTGTTGAAAAGAGAATCACGTCTCCTTTGATGGAGTCGACCACTATTGAGAAAATCGTAGAAGTAGATCGACATATTGCCTGTGCCGTATCAGGATTGATGGCCGATTCCAGGTAACGAAGAACACAAGAATTTTTAGTCGCTTGTTTGTAATTTTTTGCCATGTCATAATAACGTCCTGCTGTCATGACAAACTTTTATCTTGCTTAAGTAGAGTTTGTACAAAATATCCCAACTATTACGGCCACCAAGTAGCTTGCTTTGTAAGATATTTTTCGGTTTTTAAAGAAGAGATATGGCAGTGATATTATAGTGTTTTGCAGGAATGTTATCTTTGGCATTTATTTTCCTAAAATAATGTTACATATTATCTATAAATTATGAAAATAAAAAGGTTTTAATGTCAAAAAGAAACCTTCATGGATATCACATGCTGTAAATCATGCATAATAATGCATATGTATTGTCCTGTATATAATATCAGATTTCTAAATTATGAAGAGTTGTAAATAATAGTGAAATATTAAATTGTTTTTATCTATATAATAGAACATTAGTGGAACGTGCAAGGGTTGAATGCCAGAACCACTGGTTTGTGTACAATGAGCGCATGAGTGTGGAGTCGTGTGCTCAGGCCGTATCCAATCTGGCAATTCAATTTGGTGATAGTGACGATGATAGTGGTACTGCTATGTCCCGGCCATTTGGTGTTGCGGTTATGTTTGCAGGTAATTATAATAATACTAGCTGATCAGACAAATGTTTTGCGATATAAATTAATTCTAGATACTTACCAGCTAGGAGTATATAAAATAGCTTATAACCTATCCAATATAAAGCCTAAAATTTATATATTAAATAATGGGTCAGGCCATTTCAGATTAGTTCAATAACAATCTCTTTAAAGCAAAATTTTTAAAAATTATGTATATATATAAAATTGTATCTATATGATGACTATATATTTTGGTTGAAGGGCGACATACAGCAGTGAAATTACATGATATGGAAGGCAGGACATAATTATTTTTGTTATTTAATATATATTTTTATTACGGCATTACTTGTTTATCATTTATACTTATTCAGCAATATCATATACCATATGAGACCTATTTAGGTGGTGTATAAACTTCTGATAGCTTTTCTTTTAATTATTATGTAATTAAATTTAATCTTTCTAAGTGCACACATATATTTGGAAACTGTAAAGCTATGTTGTAAATATGTGAATATTTATTTACGTATTATTTTTACTTACTAAAAATATTTTGATATATTGATTGATAAATAAATATTTTGATATTTTGATTGATAAATTGATTATTTTTTATATTACAGGTATAGATGAGAAAGGACCTCAGTTATTCCACATGGACCCCAGTGGTACATTTGTACAGTATGATGCTAAGGCTATTGGTTCAGGCAGTGAAGGTGCACAGCAAAGTTTAAAGGTATTGTTTTTTTAATATTGAAACTATTTTAATTTACATTGAATTATTATTTAGTCTTTAGTTTCATTTCCACATATATGTAATAAAATAGAGTTAAAGTAATCAACTACTTGTCAACTTGTTAGAACACATGCAAAGATCTCTATTAACAACTAGTATTAACAATATGCTATGTATGAGGTACTCACAAGTTTTAAGTTTCTAAATATTCTATATGTTTGTATTTGTAATTTACTTACCAGATCTATATCTGGATCTAAGACTATTCTTAGAAAGTCTTCTGGAGTTCTGTTTCCTCTATGTTAGGCCATAAGCAGCTTATTTTGTAAGATTTTTCAATTAAACTGCAACATAAGGCAGTGAAATTACAGGACAGAGGCATGACATCTTAGTAACCAATTGAGTGATATCATGGGTGTCATATGATGAAGTGATGTCCATGTGCTGTTCATGTATATAGATGATGATTGTCTCAAATAAATCTAACTCAGAATTTTATTTCACAGGAAGTATATCATAAGTCTATGACACTGAAAGAAGCTATTAAGTCAGCTCTTACAATATTGAAACAAGTAATGGAGGAGAAATTGTCAGAGAACAATGTGGAGGTAGTCACCATGACCCCTGGCTCGATGTTCCACATGTTCACCAGGGAGCAGCTTGCCGAGGTTATTAAGGACATCCCTTGAGTTAGCATAATTCTACACCATTGATGGATGGCATTCACCTATAGTCTATTTTTTCGTACTTGATATGTTTAATAAATAATCATGATATGTCTTGTTAAATAGTTATTTAAAAATAAAATATATGAATGCATATTCAATTATATATATCCTCAGGTTGCCTAAAAGAGTTTGCTATTTAGTAATAAGGCCACCTATTGTTACATCTTTGTCTTGCGCATTACAATAATATGTGTTTAATGTTTTTATATATGCTTTATACCAATACTGAATAGAAAAGATGGATTATTTTATGAGGAATTCTTTCACTGTTTTCGTTCCATAGTGAGAGTCTATATATTATGTTAATATGTATACAAAATGAGTTGTCTTGTTCAGGAATCTCTATCATCTTATTTCATATTTAATATGCATTCTTTTTTCTCATTACAAATATACTTTTTCATTCCGTGCATCCTTATTACTGTAAAAATATACATACTATGATTGTTTACTAAAAATAAAAAATAGACTGTAGGTTATATTTATATATATTTTCTAAAATTACAATAAAAAGTTAAGGCGGTATGAACACTGTGGGCACTTGTAAGATTTTATCATCAGTTGCATTATTAAGAATATATAAAGTTGTATATCAATTTGTATAGTATTAACATAAATGAATGACATCAAATCACGTCAGTAATCTTGAGTAGACATGTGTATTTTAAGTAGTCTTTGAAGTAAATTGTATTTTCATAGAGAATACTCATAAGTATATATTGTAATACATACACAATTGGGGGTTTAAAAATAACAGCCAACATTTTAAGGGATTATCCATAATTTCATATATGGTTATAAAAGCATACATACTTCTCTGTACCGAATCGAAAATGTGCTAAATCTATCAAGGTGTGTTTAGTACTGAATATTCAAATATATATTTTTTTCATGGGTGACATAATATTAATAGTTGTTATAAAAACCAGTTAATTTAGTTAATGCTGGACAATTTCACTATGTACTTGCAGTTAATTTTTAAACTACCAGTTGTATATCTTAAACAATTTATAATAAAGAACCATATACAGTATAAAGTTTAATAATAATATGTATTTATATGTAGTTAATTTGTAAACAATATTTTGTTTATTAGTTTTGACTTATTTCAATGCAATTTAGTTCAAATATTGCTAATGGTTGTATGTAGTCTGGTGTCAGCAGATTTGAATCTTACAGTAAGTATATACGGTTTAATAAAAAAATTATTATACAATAAGTGTTTTTTTTATAAATTGTTTCATTACTTGCAATAATTCCTTTATGATATTTTGCTGCAACAAATTATCGATTAAGAGTGACAGTTTTGCTATTACGTATTAATTAGGATTTAACAGTTTTAATTACAATGTAAATTGTAGTTTGAATGGAAACTGTTACATGGTTTGTTTCGTAAGTTGGCTTTGAACTTGGGACCTTCAAGTTTACCGGTGGACAACTCTAACCGCAAGTGCTATGTTGAAAAGATTTGCAGGTAAGATTACCAATATTAAATATATCAATTATTATAATTGTATTTATATTATTATTAATTAATTAATAGGATGTACATAATGCATCCATATATGAGTAGTGTGTAATTTATATAAGTAGGTATGTAGATAGGTAGATGTTTGTTAATTTTTAAATATATATACGTACTTATTCCATTGCCCACCGTCTATTAACGGTTAAATTTGAACTTCCTGTTTTAAAAACCGATACGATTCAGAGAGCATAAGATATTTCCATTATTTGAAGTTGCTTTAAAGCTACTTGACTGTTTTTTTCTATGCTACGCGCTATTTTGCGATATAAATTAGATTATTTTCAAATTAAGTTGAGGCATAACAAAAACTAACTTAAAATCAGACTTGAATCGAATTAAATGAAATATTAATTCGATTCCAGTCTGATTTTAAGTTAGTTTTTGTTATGCCTCAACTTAATTTTTTTTCTTCTAGTTCTAATTTGTCTTTGTAATGTGTTCAGGCAGAAGTGAAAGTGTACGGCCGTAGTATTTTTTAGTACTAGATATAACACCATCTAGTGCGTACCTACAAATACGGTAATGTATTTATATATTTTATTGTATTATGCAATGTTCGAACTCACGACTATCGATAAGTGAAGCCGGTGTTAGACCGTTACACAATTAAGGTCGTCATATAGTACCTATAGTAATTTGATTGTTCCTGTATCACAGATGATTGCTGCTATACCTGAGCTACAGTGGAGCGAGTCAAGTTCTAGAAACACTATACAAGACTTGTCTAAATTGAGACTTGGTAGGCAGACCGTTTGAAAACTTATGACCAATGTTATGTGTTGGATAGTTATAAATAAACATTAACATTATTTTTGTGTACAGTATTTTAATTAATACAAAATAAAAGCTTAGATGGAGAACTAAATTAAAACAATAAAAATTTAGTTTGGCTGTTTCTTTAATGAACTGATGAACCGTTTTTAGTTCATCGAAACTACAAAATGTATAGTTATTTAGTTCGCTATCTTCGCCAATGACAGAATTAGCACTAGTACGGCGTTTATTACATTGTACATACGAAAAAAAATATTATGATGAATAAAATAATGATGAACATTGTCAATATTATTACTAAATGTTGTATAAATTCGGAATAATATATGCAAATTTTTTTTTATATGATCTTCTATACCGTATAAAATGCTACCGCATACGTCTTAGTCTTGTAATATATACCTAAATGAGATAGTAACACATTTTTTTTATATAAACTAAAGTACTAATTTACAATAACTTCCAAATCAGATTGTATATGGAACTGATTTATGTACATTTTGGAAGGACATTTTTATATTCGTCTCGCTCAGTCGTAAATTAATGGGTAAGTACTTAGATTCAATGAAAAAAGAATACCATAATTTTTTTATTGTGAATATTCACCAAAGATAAATAAGTTTAGTAAACCTTATTAAGGCCGAACTTGGCGTACCTATATAAGAACGAAATTTTGGATGAGATTACTTATTATTATACATATAATTTTATACTATCTCATAAGTATCAATAGCAAAAAAATTATTATAGTATTTTCAGCCTACTGCGTTACTAGGCTAAATATACGCGTTTTTTCTTAGTGCGTGGGATCTCCAACCGATGCGGAATTTCAATTGCATGCAATGCCTTATGTATAAGACGAGATACTTAACTTTATTGGCATCCTATCATCCTCCGTTGGTGTCCCGCCAGTATATACCATAAGCGCAGGCGAGTTCATATGCATTCATAAAAAATATGGAAAAAACCTCCGCACTACTCTTGTGGGCCAGTCTTATTGTATACTTAACACAATGTTAGTATATATTTATTTTATATAGGTATATATAAGTAGATATCAAGACACTTATGGTGTATAAAATATTTATAAAAATTAAAATTTTGCACGAACCTACAATATCTGAAAATAAATAATTTCTCATAATGTTTTAAAAGTTATCTAATTCCTTATAAAAGTATTTTGTTCATGTAGGACATTTCAGCCGCGTAGGAATCTCAACTTTTTTGTGTTAATATGTTTCTCTACCTACATATATTTGATTGAGAAGAGAACTTGCAAGCAATTCAGCCGGATTTTTCTTTAAAAGCTAGTTAAAATAAGGTTACTTATTTAAGTACCTATGTGTAACATTAAATGTTTTCATTTGATATAAAAATTCATGCACACGATTTACTCCTGGGTGAAAATTTTTGGGAAAGTTGTTCTGTTCCTTGAATGTGAACTTGATTTCCGCTTCGTATAATACTTTTTACAATTAATCCTGTATAGGTACCTACTTATATGTACGATTAGGTTATAAGTACATTTCCAAGCGAGACTCCAAGTCCAACGGGTCTACATCAGGACCGAAGCCCTCCACTGGTACGCCATTCTTGTCAATAATACTCTTTGAAAACTTCCCCTTACTAAAATCTCCGGGAGTGCCACTTAATGTTTGCTTTAAAAATTCCCAAACGGGATTCACGGCTTCATCTTCGAAATAAATTTTCTTGAACATCTCAAATTCGACTTTTGACTTTTTGACAAAGTTATATAGAGATACTAGCTGTACCCGCGACTTCGTCCGCGTAAAATAGTGACCTTGAGCAAATAATAAAAAATATATATTAATAATCTAACCCAATAAAAAAGTTTCATCGTTCTAGCTTCAAAAATGAAATTTCCATACATAATTCCATACAATTCAATCAACAGCCAAAAACTAAGTTTCAAACTACTATCTTTAAAATGAAGATACTTCCATACATACCATACATACATTACATCTCCCCTTTCAACCCCTTATAACCCTTTTTCTTGTTTTTTTTTAATGCTACTTATATTAGTGTCATCATGTACCAATGATAAGATGTCGCTATACTGTAACCATTTATGGCTGAGGCCTGTGGCGGTAGGTTCTGATATTTTCTCAACAGCCTAAAAAATGGGTTTTAAGTTTCTAGCTTTAAAAAATGACAATACATGCATACAACATTTTAACTCCCCTTTTGACCCTTACAACCCATTTTCGTTAATTATATTTAATCAATACGTATAAAAATAAGATTGAAGCTTAAACTTTTAAAAAATTCCTCTTTCAGTCTCTTATAACCCTTTTTAGCATTAAAAAGTAACCTAATGTAACCGATCTCAAGATCTAGACTTTAAATTTCATTTAAATCAGTTCAGAAGTTTTGGCTTTTAAGACAGACAGACAGAGTCACTTTCACTTTCATAATATTAGTAAGGTATTTATTAAATAAACTGACCCAAAAAAGCGTAAGAAAAAAGCTTCATCGTTCTACCTTCAAATATGATGAATTTCCATAAAAACTTTTATCTGCTATTTTATTTTACCCCTTGAATGGTGACAATGTGATATTTACAAATTTAAATGTCATATTTATTTATATTTAATAAACAGTTTAAACATTTCTTTAAATTCTTTTGAAAATTGGTGGTCCAGTTGGCCAATAACATAATAAAATTTTGTTAAATCAAAATAATAGATGTGATATTCTAAATTGCAAACTATCCCTCTACTTGCGCGAACCATATCTCTGACTCTACTGGCCAGAATGGAGAAACGCGTATTCCGAACCTGAATAGCTCGGATGGAACGGTAGATGTTGTTTCTTCCAAGGAAATGTTGTTCATATGTATTGACAACATTTTTAATATTATATGTTGTTTTATTCTTCAAAAATATTAATAATATGTTCTTACGCTCTTGTCCAAGAGCAGGGTCATCAGTTATAGGCTATACCAAGATTATATTTATGTATTTATAAAATAAAATTGCAGAGCAAACATTTATTCATTTAAATTCATAAGGAGACAACGGATTGACAATAATCAGTTGCGCGCGCAACTTATACAAATGACATATATGTTTATTTATGACATATGAGCGTTACTAAGTCGCATATCTAGTACAATACTGGTGTAATTCAGAAATTAAAAATTTTTGAAAATAGACTTAATAACACAATTATAAAGTAGACTTTCCAAAATATCTAATTTTTTAGTTAAGCCATTATTATAATAAGTGTGTATTCAACCGCATAAAGATAACCTTGCATTACCATTTTCAACCCTTTACAACCCTTTTTTCGCATTAAAAAGTAGCCTATGTCCTTCCTCGGCGTCTAGACTATATGGGTACCAAATTTCATTTAAATCAGTTCAGTAGTTTTGGCGTGAAAGCGAGACAGACAGACAGACAGACAGACAGACAGACAGAGTTACTTTCGCATTTATAATATTAGTAAGGATGTATACGCTTTGATCATAAGGAAATACGAGAATTCTTAGACATTCACTAGTAGCGTACTTTTCCTGTAAGTCATTGAGTTGTTCTAAATTGGTGTCTACAATACCACATTCTGATGTCACATTGACTACCAGTAGAACGTGTCCTCTGTATTTGTCTAATTTAATTTGTTGTCCATAAACATTTTCCACTACGAATTTGTATACTGTTTGTCCAGTTCCGTAGTTTGGCTGCCATTCTGTCGCTGGTTTTGTACTGTAACAGTTTTCATTTAATTATTCATTATAATTTCAGAACAATTTAAACACCACTATCTAGACGCAAGTTAAGCTAGCTAAAGCTTATGTTATGGGTGCTAGATAACTGATACAAATACATAGATTCTTTTTTTGTAAATACATACGTAATATACAAAGACATCACCCAGAGCGATACAAACAATCATACTCATGAGTACAAATGTTTGCACCGTTCGAACTCGCTAAACCACCAAGGCAGTCATTGTATATTTTACATAGTGTAAAATGAAGTCGCTTCCGCTGTCTTCTTGATCATGATTTTATCTTTTAAACTACGCAACGAATTATTATGCTATAATATTTTTAGCAATAGGTAGTGATTCAAGAGGTCTATATATACATCCGTGCCAAGCTGTGGCCCGCCTGTGAAAGGGCATCGATTTTTCTTTTTCGCTTAGTATTCATTCGGACTTCTATTTTTACGCGATTCCTGAGGGCCGTAGCTTGATGTTAAACGACCTTTTTTAGAATTGGGATCTAAAAAGGAAACAAGTTCAAGTCCTACTGGAAGTTTCCGAATTAGCGCTTTCAAACAAACACTTTCTTCAGTTTTATTTTTATACTGTGATAAATTTTATAAAGAGTTGTTTATTAATATATTAAAAAAATATACAGCTATTATCTAACATTAAATTCAAGTAGTCAGATCCATCTTAGACTAAGTCAAATAACATTATGAAGTAGGGTAATAAAATAATAACACTATATTTTTTATATAAACTTTTAATTTAATAAACAACGAGTATATAAAATAGTATACATTCATTAATAATATATGCTTTAATGAACACTTTTAACTGAGTAGGTATATTGAATTATTAAAATATATGCTTAAAACTTACACACCGTGCGCTGTAACATAATAATAGTGATAACTGTCTTTTTAGTGGTTGTCCGATGGCAAACAAGCATACGTCCTATCCCTATGTTTTTGAACACAAATTCAATCTAATAGTTTTAAGTGATATTTTCACATAGTAGTTTTATTAAACAAAATCACTGAGACTTCGTAATCTATAGTATTATTTAGTATGCCTGTTACTATACAGTCTATATATCTATACTTAATATCTACAATTTGGCGTGACATTAACATATTAATATACTAAGGCATATTGTATCACAAGATTTGAAACATTTTGATAACTTCACTTGAACTTACATCACCAGTATTTAGCCAAGAGGGGCTCTAAATCGACCGGATTTACATTGGGGCCAAGCCTTTCAACTGGTACACCATTCTTGTCGACGATAAACTTCGAAAAATTCCATTTAATGAAATCCCCGAAAATACCACTTTGGGTTCGCTTTAAGAACTGCCACAGTGGATGAGCGTTGTCGCCGTTTACGTCAATTTTTTCGAACACATCGAATTTCACGTCTCTCTTCTTGACGAAACTGAATATCTCTCTATGTGTCCCTGGTTCTTGGCTATTGAACTGGTTACAGGGGAAAGCCAGTATACGTAGGCCTTTCGTAATAGCGTATTTTTCATACAATTGATTCAGTTGTTCATAGTTGACGTCTGTAAGACCACATTGTGACGCAACATTGACTATCACTAGGACGTGCCCCTTGTATTTCTCTAATTTTACTTCTTTGCCATCTATATTCTTCGCTGTGAACTCGTATACAGTTTTTGCTTTTTCATAATTCGGCTGGAGTTGCAATTCTTGTTTTGCACTGAAAATATTTTCATGGTATTATTAATTTTCAATAATTCGATGAATTAATATTAATAATGGAGATGTATTAGAAATATTAGTTGCTATTATCATGATTATTTATTTTTTGCGAAATTCTTAGCTTTACCAGGTATTCGCCTACGTTCATATCCACGTGTTACAAATATTAGTTATTTTTATAGCGTTAATTTATGATTTTAATAATAAATGTCACAATGTATGGCGAAAAGATAAGTGAATTCACTCACCAGCCACACGTAAATAATTATTCTCTTTCGTTTAATTAATTTAATTAAACAATTATGAATTAAATTGCAAACAAATATTTTAATTTTTTGCATTGCTTTTTTTATCGGAATCGATTGAATCAGAAAACGGAATTCTTAACTTATTTTAAAATTCTTCCACGTTATTAATCCGGCCAGCGCCGCGGTGTAAAGCTAGAGCTTATGAGAGATGTTGCTTATTCCTACAATATTCCAGTCTTTATATAATAATAATAATAACCACGCAAAAACTGTCTGTTTATGTGTTAAAATATGGTTCAAAGGCTAAAGAAAACTGGAGGAATTTTATGCCATAAAGCGATAAATAATTAAATTTCGAGATTTATATTGTTTTAAATAAAGTGCTAAATACTTGTAAAATTACTTTTACAATTCTTCCACATGTAGACACATGGATGGGTGTCTACATGATATTCAAAACGAACAGCACTGCCGTTTAAAACTAGTTAGTATACATATAAATAAAGATAAAACTCAGTTTCATAAATTATATAACATATCCTGGTTTCACCTTTTACTAGTTAGTACACTATACTAGTAAATTAACAATTGTAAACAACTGCGTGGTAATTATTTGCATTTGATATTATGGCAACATAACATTGTATTTTATTTTATTCCCACGACAATTATAATAATTTGTGCCCTATTTATGATATCTTTTTATGTTAATTAAACTGACAATACGCATATGTCTTAAATCAATAGACAATACAATGCAATATTTGTTTTTAGTGTTTATTCCACAGCAATTTCTTATACATTTACGCATGTTTATAGATCACAATCTATTGATAGTTATTAAACGACAGTAATAAAATAAATAAAGCATCTATATGATGCCATATATTATTGGTTTAATACAATTATTGTCTGAAAATATTCACAAAGTTAATTATTACATAAAAATTTCACTTTCTTTAGGCTAAATGTTGACATTTTGTGATTTGATCGTAATATCTCCAGTCATTTTTTACGAGAAAAACTAGTACATAAACAGAGGAGGAAAGGGGACTGATAGTAATATGGACTAATAATTCCATTGCTAGCATAGCTTAGCATGTACCCTGTCAAGTTGACCTCCACGTAGATTACCTGGAATCCGTTGTGGTAAATTGCCATTTGGCAAAATGAGCAAAATTAGCCGATTTCATGCTCATTTTATCATCATCATCACTGGTGCCCCGCCAGCGTAAACCCTTAGCGCATACAGATCGTCCATAAAAAGTTCTTTTACCTATATATCAGCGCCCCGAAATATAGCATTTCGTAAAGATAAAAAAATTACATACTTTTGAATATTATGATACTCGATAAATGTATCTACAGCCTTGTAGATGTCATCGGCCAGTATATCCGGCATCTCTAACGCAGCGAAGTGTCCACCATCTTCGACTATAGTGCTGTGTAAGTATTTTTTATATTTCAGGCGAAGTAAGGAATCAGGATGGAACATCAACTCGTGTTTGAATTTAATACCCCATGTTGGCACATTTGTTGGTATCCTGTGAATATAAATGTAGGTATTAACTATATCTATACCTATTTGAACTAGCTGTGCTCGTAGCGATACACGCGAAGATTGTATCTTTTATAAGGTTTTAATATTTGGGTCTGTATAGACATCACTTACAATTCAGTTATTACTTACATTATTATTTAAATAATAGCTAATATTATTTAAATAATGAAGTAAGTATTAATTTAGTGCCCGCGTTTTCACTAGCGTGGAATTTGTATCCTGTGATATTCTGATATATAGTCTATATTATTGTAAAGTTTTATTAAAATTCATTCAATAGTTTTTGCGTGAAAGAATAACAAACATCCATCCATCGACACTCGCAAACTTCCGCGTTTATAATATTAGTAAGATTAAAAATAATCTCTAATCTGATTTTGATTTTCAAGTGTACTCACGACAAAGTTGACTTTTATGACTGCTTATGAGGATATGCATCTGATTTACTCACTCTTATTTAAAAAGGTAAAATTTCAATTACCATATTTTAGCTATGATACTTATATGCTTTTCATTCAAGCTATTATAATAATTGGAAAGATAATGACAAAATAATGTAATACTTAATATAAGAATAAGGTGACGAAGACTCATCAAATCAATATATGTAGTTACTATAATATTTTATAACAAACTCACTCATCTAATTTCAACGCCATATTCCTTTTGCTACAAAATTCGGCGTACAACCTCATACTGGTTGTAATACTGTTGGTCGCCCAGTATATCATCACATTGTCCAATAAATGTGTCAATGAGTATTTCATTAGGAGTTTGCCATCTGCCGCCTTTTTGTATTCATTATTGGTCCAGGTTGAAAACTTTTCTAGGATGTATGCGGCTAAACCAGTCGGCGAGTCCGTGAGTGCAGCGCCTATATGTAGAAGATGACATCTTTAGAAACACTCATACAATACTAGCGACTTGTCCCGACTTAGTACGGATGCATTACAAATGTTTGAATTTCTTGGCTTGTTCTATATAATAATATGCCTGTATTATTGAATGAATATATATATATATATATTCATTCATCATTAGCAGTAGATAAAATATATACAGAAAACTTCTTGTAATTTCTAAATACAATAATAATTTACCAATTGTATCCGGCTTGGTGCCCTGTATGTGCAAATAGCCAGATTCTTCAAGTTGTCTCTGAAAATGCTGACCAATAGGGTACATGCGGTTTTTCAGCTCTGCTTCTACTACAAGGCGAGGCCAAAACGAACCTGCAAAGAATTTGTGGTGAAACCTCTTTCATTGTACTTCTTGTTTTTATAAACAAATATATTACGAAATTTTCAATGTTTGATTCGTTCGATTTTTGTATTGAGTGACTGTGAGGTTGACCTGGGATCAATTCCGGGGGCCACAACCCTCGGGAAGTCGGAACTGGGTTGAAGCCTCTATGGGCATGTAATATATAAAACAAATTAAAGCCTGTGTATTCTGATGTATAAGCTAATTACCGTAAAGTTTCATCAAAGCCGTTTTAGTAGCTTTTGTGTGAAAGAGTAACAGACATCCATCCATCCATATTCACAAACTTTCGTGTTTATAATATTATATACATATATATAAATTTTGTGGTTATATAAGATGAATTAAAATAGGCACAGCTTTGATTCATTTAACATCATCAAGTTAGAAAAATAATAAAGATGCTTTTTATTAGAAATAGAATATTTATATGTATTTTATTCCTGTAGATAGCGTTGTATAATGAAAAACGTTATACGACGACAGAAGGAGAAACCTAATATACTAATAACTAGCTACTCACCCCGGCTTCGCCAGGGTGTACGTGTATCACATATATAAACCTTCCTCTAGAATCACTCTATCTATATACGTTTTAAAGATTTAAGCATACATAGGGACAGACAGCGACAAAACACAAAATAAATGTGGTTACCTAACAGGGTATATACAGTGGCGATCGGGTGGAACAACAAAATCGGCATATTGGTGTGGAAACCGAGGACTTCATCTTGGAAGAGTGTCGCTATAATGGAGCCGACATTATGTCCAATATCTCCGCCTTGTATGTAATAATGCTTGTGTCCGATGCGATGCATTAGATTACGCATTATGATTGCTATTTCCGCTGGACCCAAACCGCGACGAGATGGTGCCTGAGTATGAGAAAGATAATATTACTTTTTCTTTTAAATTTTTGACGATCTGGGTGTCTAGCTATTTAACATACCGCCTGACTTCCGATGTTGCAATTCGTCGCACGATACTAACGTTAATTAGTTTTAATATTAATTAATTTGATTGTTAAAATCAGTCTGGCTATTTTCTATGTATATTATGTAAAAAATTCCATTAGTAATATAGTACTCTTAGTCTAACTGCTTATAGCTCTTGAGAGTACTAGAAGACGGTATGTGAATTGTCCTGGGTATATTATTATTCTTCGTGAGTTTTGTCTTAGTGCACAAGCCTCTCACTTTGTATTCTCGTTTTATGCTATGAATCTAGCTAGTAAACTCGCAAGTTTTAACGGTATAATTGCAAGAAAAAGTATAAAATAATCCTAATATTATAAATGTAAAAAAAATAATATGTATTAGGTATTAGAAGGAAATAGTCGAGTTGGTGGCAGGAGGAGAACTGGGTGTTTTCACTTGTCATTTTTTTTCCACTTTATATTTCAACAGCTTTATTGCCACAATCAGAATAGTTATTTATCTTGTACTGATGATTTGTCAAACATCGGCGTATAATTCCTTTTAATATGTATAAAAAACGTATTATATATAATGATATAATATTTGTTATTATTATCACTATATTTTACCTGAGAATAACCATATCCAGGTAGACTGGGTATAATGAGTTCAAAAATGAATTTATATCCCGGCCGAGGGGTGACTAGCTTTGGTATCATCTCATAGAACTCACGGAATGATCCTGGCCATCCATGCAGCAAAAGTAAGGGCACAACCTGGTATAAAAAATAAAATTTGAGACCTCAGTGATCTAGTGCTTGACACGTCGCCTTACTGACGATTGTCGTGGGTTTGATATCCAGCTATATTATTGTAGTTTCATTAAAATCCATTTAGTAGTTATTGCTTGAAAGAGTAACAAACATCCATACATCCAAACTCACAAACTTCCGCGTTTATAATATTAGTAAGATACAGACAGATATTGTTTCTATTGGTCTATCTATGTTTCTATGTGTATTATGTATATATGTATTTTGACTGATCATCTTTTTTCATTATCTAGTACCCATAAAGCAACATCTACTTAATTTGGGACTAGATAAATTGTAAAGGTATATTAATTCATAAATTAATTAACTTAAACTTGGAGAATCTTTTTTGTTTCTATTCTCAACAGTTACAAGTTTTTGGTTAGTAAACATATTAGAAACAATATTTAAAAAATTCTTACTACTGTGATAACTGTATCTAGTTTTTATAGCTTCAACCGGTGAAAATAGGTATACATACAGCGGTTGAAGGCCAATTTGAGCTGCGACAGTAGCACAAGAGCGTCATACCTGATGACCTAGTTGCGAATAATAGCTCGCAACTCGGAGATTACAGATCAGAACAGATCTATTCGTTTATTGCGAATTAGTTCACATCCACTCTCAATTCAAGTTAAAAAAAGGTACTAGACTAGCTTCTATTCCATAATGTTTCTTTATTTTTTGGGCTGCAAATATCATGTATTTTTATTTAGTACATATATTTATGTTATTATGGTTTTTAGCAAGATCTCTACAGTATTATATTAAATGAATTAACAAAATTTGCGATGTTCTGTTCTAACTACTTCATTCATGTACTTAATCTTGGGGAGTGTTCTTCCGAATTTGTTCGTTCATGAACAAAAGAAGATTATATATTATACTATGAGCTGTTAATATTGTTTTCCTATCAACATCAGTTACAATTTAGTTCAAAATACTTACTTCATCATTTATTTAAATTTTACCAGCAATGCCCGCGGTTTCAGTCGCGTCATTTTTATAGACTGTTTTATTCTGATTTATAAGCTACTACACTTTCACAAAGTTCCTGCTTCTTAATATGAGTAAGAAGTTAGATAATTATCAGGTAATCAATTAATTTATCTACACAAATAAAGACTGTTATTATTATTATTATAATACTCACTTCATATTCTTCAGTAACTTTTGGTTTTACATGTACAAAATGAATATCCAACCCCTGAATGTTTGTCTTGAAATGATTATATTTATTTAGGAACTGCTCTCGATCCTTGAAATTGTATTTATTCTGCCAGTAGTTTAGAACTTCATTCAGAAAATGGGAGTTAAATCCATATGTGAACCCAGCATCATCTAGAGGTGGAATAAACTCGCGTCGGTGGAGGAGGCGCTCTTTTAAATCATTTACAATCTGATGACACAGAAATTAGACAGGTATTGATTGCTTGGTGTAAAGTACTGGACAATGACCACCTAAGATAACATAAAGTAGGTATAGAAATACTCCTTGTGAAGTCTTGAATTATAAAAAAAATTGTCTTTTGAATAATTAGCTGTGTTTAATTTAATTCTTTATTTTTCAATTATTAGCCTTACACAGCTTCCTGTAGTCCACACACTTATTGTCCAATATGGAGAATTTGTACTTAATCCTCTATGGGACATTTCTGTCTCACCTATTTCAAACAAGCAGGAGCAAAGCTGTTTTTGGTTAAAGAGTAAGATTAATTTCAATTTCTAATTTTCTGGTGATGTGAAAACCAATAATAAACAAAATTAATTCAAGATGTCATGGTAGGCTGGCTCTCTATTTAATTCTATAACCCCAGATATGTGGGCATATAAAATATATTTAATATATATTTATTTTTTAAAAATGTG
The DNA here is from genome assembly GCF_030625045.1 of Achroia grisella. Lineage (NCBI taxonomy): Eukaryota > Metazoa > Arthropoda > Insecta > Lepidoptera > Pyralidae > Achroia > Achroia grisella. The sequence continues at coordinate 2,237,325 of NW_026712999.1, forward strand.
CCATTTAATTAGTAAATTATAATTTACTGAATGTAATTAAATTCAATGTAAATTGTTAAGCATAAATAAAAAGAAATTAATTGCCATTATCATTAAAACAACAATTGATAACACTATCTGGAATAAAGTTGTTATTGGGAAAAAAAGGATATGTTAACTTATATGTGGTTGTGAATTCACTGACCAGAGTTCAATCTCATCCTATTATCTACTACTGATATTTTGCTAGCATATACTCAACAAATGCACCATTTCATTACCAGGTATTAAAAAAATTTAGTAACGGCCTGACCAATGAAATTTTATATGCTTATTCAGGACTGAGAAACGGTTGCTAACTTTTTATACTATATCCCTAAGTGATAAGGGTTGTCCACCCATAACAATTTTTTTTAATTTTTAGTCAACACTTTATTATTTTGTAATGTGATATTAAAAAACACATACAAGCCTAAATTTTCAACCATCTATTATCAACCTCTATTTTTTAATAGCTATTTTAATTTATATAGCAAAACAACATTTGTCGGGTCAGCTAGTATATTATATATTAAAGGCAATAATTATACTTACAACATCCGTAAACTCTATTTTGAATGGTCGAATAGATAAATCACGCTTCAAATTAATAGGATATGGCCCCCACCATTGGTCAATGTCGAATTGTGGAACTTTTGGAGGTGTTCTAATTGTATTGTATACATAATAGGAAAAGATGCCAACCACTACTGCAGTTAAAAACACCACTACATTTACCTGTGATAAGTAAAATAATAAATTATATTAGGTTATAATAGAATCCCACAACAAGACTGGTATACATTCCATATAAAAATATTCTATGTACTAGACATACATATGAATGAATGAATGAATGAAAATCTATTGTTTTTCTTACAGAAAGACATAGAAAGAATTACATAAATTATATGTTCACCAAATTTTTTAAATAAACACAAATTACATAGTATATACACCTACATATAACTATATAATAATCCTTGTATATATACATACAAACAAATAAATAAATAAATAATATCGATATATACAATAGCGACGTTACTGTGACGATAATTTTTGCAAATAATATTTTTTTAGGGTACATCTATAGAACTGTGTTCCTAATTGCATTCGAAATTTGAATTTGGCATATAGTTTTCAATTGAAAAAGTAATAAAAAGATATTCATAGATCCTCATAATATTAGTAGTATTATCTTACATGTGTGTTATATTTTCTTAAATATCTATTTAAAAATAACAAGATATTTAGATTTGTCAAGTTCTAGAAAAATAAATAAATAGATTAATTAAAGTTTATTTTACCGTATTACAAGCCGAATCTGGTTTCTTCTTATCATTAATACTTTTGTCCTCCGCCGGTTGAGACATTGTATCTCATGTAAGCTTAAGACAATAGTAAATATAAATAACGAATATTCATAGATGTAACAATGCAATTTTATTTAGGAATGATTGATCTAAATAGGGTCTCAACGGAAATAGTTTATTACTTTATATCGGATAAGAACATAACAACTTTGTAAACTTTTTATAGATAGGTATTACAGTGGTTATTTGCAAAAGTAAACTTTGAGATTTGACAACCTACAAATTTGACATTACTAGTGTCAGTCATTCTGTCAATTTCATATTTGCTGCAGAAGTAGTATATTTCTTATTTGTTTTTGACAGTTTCAATCATTTCGCACTGTAGTAATAAATAGATACTATGATATCAACGAATAAACCATCAACTATCGATTTAGGTAGAAACAATGTAGGCTTCGAAGTGTATGTAATATAATATTGCATACAATTGGTTTGGCTGGAATTATTAGTAATGGGGCTGTAGATAATCATCGCAAACTGTATAGAAATGTTACAAACAATTTCCACATAGTACAATGTCAGGTGGTTTTCCACGTGGTTGGTTGCTCCTGAAAACCATAGTGGTTAATTCATAATAAATTCATCACAATGGCTCTACGTAACTTCATCTAAATATTACTCATATTTCAATCGTGCTTTACCAGCGCATACATATAGCACATGCGGGTGCACCATTCCATTATCCCCTATTAGAAAAACACTACCCGTTTTCGCTTCAGCGAAAAGGGTATTGGGTATTTTTTTTACTAATTTCTTTGGTAAGCTTGAGAAGGATGGTTTTTTTAATGGATAATAATAGAGTGGTGTACCCGCCTAAACACCAGTGGAAAATAATAAGATGATATCTACATAGATATGTATTTATGTAATATTACTTTTCTATTTGTAAAAATAATTAATTAAATTAAAAATTAAATTAATTAAAATTAATAAATTTGTTAGCACATGAAACCTCTTTTTGTATAAAAGCCATATAATTGTAATTAAAAATAAAATAAAAATTTCTTTTCTTTCTGTCAACACGGTCTATCATTTATTATTAATTTTATTGATTTTAAATGCATTATAAATAGATTACAGTTAGAAACACTAACAAAATTGGTGCCGAAACCCGGGATTATAAATATAAATTAAATAATAATAAAAATAATTGGTATAAAGGAATACTATATGCTTTTGGTTTTGTAATATTCTGAATCTATTAGTAAAATAATATAAACTGTCGCTGTTATTGAAAATAAAATAATAAGAGAACAATTGGAGTGTGAAACGAATATGCAAAATAAATCCAGTTGAATGGATGCTGTCACAATGCGAAGCCACAATCCCGCCTTCCGCGTTAATTGAACTTGCGGGGCCAATATGGCGCGCTTTCTTTTTTAATTTTTCCACTGAAGCGCTTGATACAGGGCCGTGATTTCAGGGTTGAAAATTATTTTATGAACGCAATATTGTCCTAAAATTGCGAATACAACTACTTATTATAATTCCGCGATTTAATATGTTATTCAATAAAATTTTACATAAAATTTATGCATTTCTACAATCAGTTTGATTTTAATTAAATTTTCTAGGAAGAGGACTAATAAATCTTGCGTGTTGGCGACCGACAGCCAAACTCCTTTGATATTGTTATTATTTTTAAATTTATAAATTTTTAGATCAGTTCTTTTCTACGTCATGTTTTTGATATTTTCGTACTTTATTGTATTATTAAATCATTATCTTTTGGATAGTTCGCAACTGTATTTAAATATATTTTACTATCATATTCTATACATGTTTTCATCATTTAGACATCCATACAATCCACCGATCCATTATTACTTGTTTTTTTTTTTTTTAATTTTCCGTGTTTTGCTTCTATATTAGAAACAGGAACCTATCTTTTTTTGTGTCTAAAGTCTCATGTAATGAGACTTTAGATGGTAATTTTTGTATAGAAATAATAAAATAGAATAAAAGAAGCTACTGTCAGCCCTGTTCAACACCCACCACGCTTTCAGTGCGCTATCACGGCTCTCAGCCCTGTCACCAATTTCCCATTTTTCCCGTGGATTGTCCGACCAGTCCTAAAAAATATAAAGTCTACCTCAGCACACGCAATTATGAACTTAAACTGCTCTGCATATTAAAGCAATACTGAAAAAGTCACTTGCTTTTAAAAATCGATTTATGACGTTTCATGCCGAGTTAGCGCTTAGCAATGCGGTTTTTCGAATGAAATCCTCTTTTGGGGAAACTGGCGTCCGAATTTAATATTGGATTTTGTGTATTAATAAATTCATTGCAATTTATCTCGCGGTTTCGATATTGACTGTCAACGAGAAATTGCAATAATATTTTATACAACGGAGTTTAATTAAACTGTTTAGCCAATTTATTTACTTGTCTAGTAAAAATATGAATGTCGATATGTTTATACCGTTTTCTTTAATTAATTGGAATGGCAAATAACTGATCGCCCCTTACAGTAAGTGGTGACCATTGCATATATACAACGCTAAGGATATCACGTTATTACGTGACTTGTCCTGTCACCCAGCGTTGCTATTCTGGAGGACTAAAATGTCATACTTCTTATTTTGAAATATCACTGTCTTATCGCACTGTTCAATATGAACATAGTTGATAAAGCAAGATGCTTGCTTGGCGCCTAAAATAGGTAACAGAGGTACTCACGCAGGCGAACATTGCGTGAGTATCTATTTCTACGCAACTGTCGACTCAAAAAGTCTACTTTGATGATATCGACCTATATACCTTAATGATTTATATCTTAACTTAGCAATTGCGCTATACAGGTAACTATTTTTTTGCTTTAAGAATTTAATTTTGGTAACTAGGCAATATTAACTTCCTTTTTTTTATATTCATTTCTTATTAAGTATTATTTGGTATATGCATGTTTAACAAAGAATAAATAGCTTCTAATATAATATTGAAACCATTTGTGTTGTTTGATTAGATGTTGAAATCTCTAAACCTCGAAAAATGTGATTAGAGTATTAGTTATAACACTAGAAGAGATTCATTATATTCTTGCGCCGAGACTTACGTAAGTATGTTTTTACTCTAAATAAATTTACCAACACCTTATAATAAGTACGATATCGGTCGGCGGCGATACCGTGAATTTTTTTACTGAGATATTATTTGTAAAAGTCATCTACATGTGTACCTCTGTCACACATTTTAGGTGCCAAGTATCTATGTAAATTTTAAGATGTTTTTCGGTTGAAGGATTAATCCTTAGATTACCTAGTATTTAATTACGGCAATGAAATTACAGAGTATGAAGGCGAAACACCTCATACCAAGGGCGTCACCCAATTGTATTTATTCTCATTATATTGCATATATACAGCGATAATTTTTATTATATGTAACCAGATCTTAATTAATGGATTTTGATGACATTCAAAAACCAAAATAGTTTGCAAAATACTCTTATAGGTACTACGTAAGAGAATTTGAATTTGGAACTATCTGAGCCACTTAAATGTCAAGAGAACGGCCATTTGTAATTCAGCTTGAAGATTATTTAAACTGACGAAACACTCCCAAAATTCCATTGAAAGCTATCGTTACGTAACAGCGAATCCCTTGATTATGCCTTGTACAATCATTATTGCTGACTCAGCATTATTTACTGTGCCTTGTGCTTTTAAGTTTAAGGTTTAAAATGGCTTGTAATTTTGTTTTATGTGGTAAAAGATATGTTTGCAAGGATATGAGGGTGAGGATCGGAACCTTAAGTGGGGTGCGATAACGTCACAGGTCGAGCTTAGCGGTTACGAGAGTCGCGCTTGACGCTTCGCTTCCACAGGGATGGGGATTTAGATGTTATTGGTCCAACGTTTAGGGTTGACGAAGTTAGGTTTAGAAGGAAAACTGCTAAACTATAAAGTCATTCTCAAAGTAACCTTCAAAACAATGGTATACAATAACTTTTCTTTTCTATCGCACCTATATACTTATTTAACATTTTCTAGTACACTGAGATATATATCGATGTCATAAATAAAACAGATGTGGTCGTGATGCATTCTATGTCCATATCCAATTTCATGAACATTCGTTCAGCTGTACCTATATTCAGAAACAAACAGATAGACTTACTTCCAAATATATAATAGTATTAAATAGTTTTTTTTATTATTGATAATGGTATGGTGCACATTTTCTAATTTAATTAATAAACATATGAATTATAATACAAACATACAATAATTAAATAAATAAGCAGAAACACCCAGTCTTAACCAAATAACACCGCCGTATTTCGGATTAATTTTTTATTTGATATCAGAGTTTCTTTCATCGGAGAGACAGTCACGATGTCTTAGGTATAAGTCAAGGTATATAATCAGTAGGCGAGCCGATCGACCCGATCTTTGTCTGTGTAACGCTTACTTGGCATTTATCATTATATTTATCTCGTTTACATAATGTCTTTTTAAATTCCTGTCTATGTGTTATTCTGATATAAAAGCTTTATTACTAGAAAGTTTCATCAAAATCTGTTCAGTAGTTTTTGCACGAAAGAGTAACAAACATCCATCTATCCATCAATACTCACAAACTTTCGCGTTTAAGATGAGGCCTTGATGCTCTCAAGTCTATATACATAATAAGTTTGTAGATTAGTGGCAGCCCTATTGCATCTCGTTACGTAGCAGGCCTCTCCACGGAGTCATCAGATAAGGGCGGGCGCTCAAGTTTAATTGAATTTCCTAGCAAAGTTTCCGCTGCCACCCTGGACCCGGGCGCTCTGATTGGCGCGGCTCCCAGCTCCGGCAAAGACATTGTTCCCTGATACACAGTCAGGGCTGTGCTATGTATTTAGTTCACAATTATTGATTGTTGTACATGAATGGGTGCGCTCGTTTCATTCTCTAGGTATTCTTTTATTTCTACTGAAGTAGCTACGATGAATTTTAACAAGATTTCTGTAAAGGATATGCTGTGTCTGTGTGGGATGGTTTTTTTTTAAATAAAATTAGTATATGTCCTTCCTCTTGATATAACTTATCTGGAAGTCATATTTCCTTAAGATATGTTGAGTCGAAAAAAAGTAATAAACATAAATTAGATAAACATTACCATATACTTTAATAATATGGAGATTAGTATAGATGTATGGAAGTACCTATGGATTATGTTTTCTTATATTTAGCGAATATAGAATAATAGAATGTCACAGATAATTTTATAAGACTGTAATTACACGATCAGTGTATGTTTGCAACAATATAGAATACTATATAAATAATTATTAAAAATATTGAACATTATTCATTTCGTTTGATAGACGAGCTTGAATGTAATACATTTTAAAATGTATTCAAAGTGTTTTTTTTTCAATAATAATAAGGTACTTTGCATAGACTTAGTACTTCAAGGAACTACAATTTTTTTCCGAAGTATTTTTTAATAAATGGATCAATTCTATATTTTTGTTAGTTTTATTTCTTGAAAATTGTTGATTTATAATTTTCATCACCTATTTTCTTTAACCTTCTTTAATTTCTGTTTTATTGCCAATTTCTGTATATCACTACATTAATTATTAGTTCAGTGCTTTAGGCGTGATAAGTAAATAGACAGGTTTACATTAACATTTACATATAAAATAATCACTAATACAAATTGAATGAAATACAACAAAAATCTCATAAAACAAAGACTGTCTGCGTTAAAATCATCACGCGTATCAAGAATGTGTTTCGTTACTCTAATGTAAAAATTTGTAATGATTTCAATAATTTGTCATTGGAGTTTCGACTTTATTTATATGAGCTTTTGGAGTTAACATGTAATTTTTATAGAGTAATGTTTCGTGTATTGCGGTTGCAAGGTTCTTGATGTGATGCCACCCTGAATTAGTTCCACTTTTGTTAGAAACTGGGCCGGCGGAAGTCTGTTTGTATTGTGCGTAACTTCTATATAGATATCTAGATAATCTGGGTATCAAATCAAATCAAAATAGTTTTATTGATGTTCATCTATTGTAGACATGTTTCGAATGAAGTTTGAGTAATGAAAATTTAAGAAGAAACTCGACTCTGACAACTCTAAAATTTAGATTTAGGATGAATTCGGTGATCATCAGCATATTCTATTAAATAAATACCGCTAAATATAATAATATCTTCTTTACTTAGGATGTAATTAATTTAATTTAGTTTATAATTTATAGAAGGATATAATTTGTCTAACTTTTTTTTATAGAGACTTTAAAACGACTGGACAAGATAGGCCTACACTAGAAAATACCTCATAAGGATTAATTAATTACAATCTTAAAAATAAAATAAGTAGAAATGTAGAATATGACTGGATAAGAATGAAGTTATATCAGTCTCTCTCCTCATTCAACTTCCACTAATTAACATTAACAATGTGTGCAGATTTTTTTATGTCACTCGAATCATAAGAATACTGACATCATACTTGATTGTAAGTGGTAACAAGTTTTTTTTTTAAATAATTAAAGAATTTATTTAAACCAAAAACAAAGTTATAACAATAACATGTTTGGTTAATGGTTACAAAGTAAGCTGTTAGGCGGCAGAAATATATGAGACAAAGTTACCCATGCAGAGAAATTTGTACAAAGCCTCCCTAGGTAAAAGTACAGTGATCGACACAAAGTACATAATATGGAAATAGTCAAAGAACAATAGTTATTATGTGAGACAGATTTTAGGGCTCTCGGTCCTCTCTACCTGCACCACAAGGACCCCGGCGTGAACATAGACAATATATGCCTATTTATATGAGTATATTACTGATAACATAATGTATTCTATCACCATAATAAGTAGTTGGATGCTACCATTTCATTAATGAGTACGGTGTAGCGTGTAACTAATTAACATTTTTACGATGCAATGATTCGATTTAAACTGTTACATAAGATCGAGTTACGATTCAATCGAGTGGTTCTCGTAACCTAATTATTCGTAATTGAAATATGATAACAATTCTAATCCAATTGTTATCAATTAGGTAGGTATGTGGCATAGTTGAAACGCCTTTTTAACATCGAATTCATTAGGTTCAAACCTCAAAATCATTTGGAGTAATAGTTAATTATAGATATATTTATTTATATACCTAAGTGTGTCGTACTAGTGGTTTGGTACTTGACTTTCTGTTTAATTCGTAGGTATAGAGAATAAGTGGTAGAAAAAAACGTGGGTAGGTACTGCGCCGAACCCTAATAACGAGATAAAGGTAAAGTAATGATGACTTAGTATATATAGTAATACGTAGCTTTATAGAATAGGTTTTTCTTGATTGATGGGTGATTCACTAAGCTACATCTGTCAATGAGTGTGTTTCGGTCGTACTTACCGCATCTTCAAGTAATGATGGCATCGTGCGAACTTTCTACTTGAATCAAATTTGTTTATTTTGATGTTCGCATGCTGTCTAAATTGAATGGATGTTTTTTTTCGAACATGTAGGTAGTTATGTTATTAATCTTTGATAATGATAAGAGAATATATAGTGAGAGTTTTTATTTTCTTTTTATTGATTTTCTAAGCAATATATAATATGAATATGTCTTATATAATACGTTATATTTAAATAAAGGGAGTCTTCTACCAGGATATACGATTAAGAGTTAACGATTTCAAAGAGGGTATGGTTATGGTTGTGGTCACTCGTTAGGCAAACTCCATGAATCCCATTCTTCATTCAACCATTTACGTGTCAATAGTATACGCGCTAACTATCATTATACAATACTAATTTGTATCTATCTATCTCTATACCTATTGAAGGATATTCATCAACATAATCATTTACCTAAGATCTATGCATATCTACTCTGTAGAGGATTAAATCTGACGATGAAGGATATGAAGATATTGTTATTTTTGGTCGTGAATTGAGACAATGCATATATGAAAGTAACTATCGCAATAACTATAACGCGATGAAGTATTACGAAACGGAATTTGACAGCATTTTCTAAAAATTTATGTTACAATATTTTGCAAATAGGTAGGTAAGTAGTGTTGCAAGTAATTTTTGTATATAGCTTCTGGCAAGAATGAATAAATTTGATCGAGATAGGAATAGAAATTTTTCATGTAACGCTGTATAGTAATAAAACTGTAAACTTTTATAAATTTTCTGTAGGAGATCCTGGAATACTTGTGTTACCAGAAATGAGAACACGTTTTTACCACAGTATAAAATTTATAAATACATGCTGCATAATTACCTGTATTAAATTACCTACTACTTTTACAAATTTCTGTTTAAAATGGTTCTAAGATAAACTAATGAAATGTCCGATTTATTAGTGTTTATTTGAAAGATTATTTTATATACAAAATGGATATATGATATTATGAATTGTTATCGTTAATATTACAATTAAGATTAATAATCTAACATTAATTAATATAAATATTAAAAATATATTTGTTTGCTTGTTGAATAGACTGAATATCAGTACTACCTTCAAGTACATCTCTATCTGTATAATTACCACATTCAATACAATAAATAATTTAACTTAATTTTGGTTTTCTGCTGCCAATAAAACACTATTTGCAATTAGTGTGAGTCTCAGTTATGTCCCAGATTTTAATTTATTGAGTTTTTGTACTATATTGAGCACGGATGTATATGTAACTAACAACAATGTATTAAAATAACGTTGTAATAAGTTAATTAATCGCTACCTCGATGCAGACAGATGTATAAAAAGCATGTTTTGTTGTATACGTATAGGTACATACCTACTTATAATTACACGGATGTATGTTCTATATTTTATAACATAGTATTTATCTAAGTAATAAATATCAGATACTACTACAGTGGTTGTCTATCCAGTGAATTTACTGCTTAGATTTATAACATCACGGAACAGACTGTTATGTAAAGTAGATATAATTTCTGACTCTTTAACTTAATTAATATTAATTAGAGATTTAATAAAAGGAGCAACGTATACTTTTATTAAAAGTGTTATGATTAATTTTTTTAATGTAATTTAACGTCAAGTCACCGTTCAAGAAAGGGTCAGGAATACTGAAATAAAAAAAAATGCTTTCATTCCTTATCGTAAGTAGTAAGAGTAAAACGAAAAATATGTAAACACTTTAGTACTTTGTCATAATATATATTTTGACAACTCTAACAAACTTTACACACTTTTTTTAACTTTACATAATTTTAACCACCTCATCATATATTTATGTTAAAAGTTATAATTAATTCATTTGAATAAATAAGTGTAGGTACATTGTATACTTAGCCCTATTGGAATAGACTTACCTATAATAAAAAAACGTAAAAAGTACCTAAGTAGACACGTTATACGCTTTTTATTATATGTCAGTAGATACAACATAATTTTGTAACATAAGATCATTAGGTAGGCGATAGTTAATGATACAAAAATATTTGCTCCTGAAAAAAAAATATCAATTTATAATTAATTATTGTATTATCATTGAAATTGTATTGAGAGTACAATTACATACTCGGTGCCAACGTGTACAAATTTGACTACTTTCGTACATGTAAATGTGCCAGTATTACAAATTATTATAATTAAGTAGGTAAGTCGATTGGTGGCATGTCTTAGAGTACTTAAATACTTCGAAATACACTAATTATATAATTTCATAAGTTATATAAAGGTAATTAGTGATAGGAGACTGTTGCGAACCTACAAAAAAGTCGAAATAAAAAAACCAGTTGCGTAAGACGAAATGCGGTATTAATTTATGTATTATCTTAGCGAGTGCGTTCGCATAATTAAAATTGTATATTAGGTCTATGGAAAACTACTATCTAGATACGAATATGCATTACGACTTGACTATGTACAACCCGCGATATCGTCTGTTTTATTTGAGACTGGCTGACCTGCGCAACTTCGTCTCCATCACACTTACCCAATTTACATAATACCGTATTAAATTATAGTCTATGTGTTATACTGCTGTATAATGTATACTACTGTAAAGTTTCATCAAAATCTGTTCAGTATTTTTGCGTGAAAGAGTAACAAATATCCATCCATACATACAAACTTTCGCTTTTTTAATATTAGTAAGATAAAAGCTCATGTCCGCCATTCTGGTACTATGAAATTCATTATAATCTTTCACTCTCAATGTTGGGGTCGGTGGTCTAGCATACCCCTTTACTTTCGATGGTTGTGGGTTCGATTTCTTGTACGGTGTAAGTATTTGTATTCATGAGTATTAGTGTTTGTATCTGTCTGAGTGTTCTCTATCAACGAGTATGTATTTACAAAAAAAGTATCTATGTATTGATATCAGTTTGCTCTGCTTAGCTTGGGACTAGTTGGCGCTGTGTGATTTGTCCAGGGATATTATTATCATTATTATTATCGTGAAACGGTAACGGTAAAAAAACGTACCTAAATTATTAATTCAAAATAAAGTTTTATCCGTGTAAATAATAGTATTTACCAAATAGCAACTTTAGGCCAAACTACAAGAGTACATTTTGTATACGTATTTTATATTCTGTAATATAGGTAATAATTGTACACCTATGATAAAATAAAAGATTCCAGCGACGTCTGTGTATATGTTCGACAATCAGTAAATTACTGAATGGATATTCAAGCCGTTTTCATCTATCACTAGTGATTCTTAGGGAACGTATAGATTTATAATTTATTAACGTTATGTGTAAATTAATTGAAATATCCGTGTATATTCATGGCAGGTCTTATAGTCCAGTCGGCATGCATTAAATATCGCGATCGAGTATCTATCTTTGCACTTGCAAAGGTTGATACTGTAAATAGCAGTAATAAAACCTTTAGTATGAAGTTTATTTATTTATTTACTATTATTGCACTAGATATATTACACAAATAAAATTAACAGAGTAATGGGGTATAAAAGGCGTCTCTATCGTTTATGCAGTCTCTTCCAGATTACCTTTGGGTAAAGAAGAAAAGACAAAAGGTTGTAGATAGTGCTAGAATAGAATGATAAGTTTAAGTAGAGTTAATTTTCTATGGTTTAAAATAATTACAACTAATTTTATTATTATTATATCTGTCACTATTAGAAGAGTTTCTTGATTTTGACTAAGGCGAGAATGTTAAGGGCGATCTCAGGTAATCCAGAATAGATTTAGATGATTTCACACTACAATGTGCATCAGTGCATTGCCTCTATAACTAGTCGAGCACGTTGTATACATAATAAGCTATACATACTTCAAAGTTCAATGTCTTAAAAAACTCGGCTATTATAGAATAATAGCTCAGGTTCGTTAGACCGGTTTTTGTTCTAACAAAATATTAATATTTCACACTCTCGAGTTTATTTAAGATGTTTTTATAACAATTAAAAGGAAATACATAAAAACATTTGACCGATATTTTAATTGTTGAACCTAAAAATAGCTAGCTTTGCCAGATTTGGATTCTAAAAAGTCGTCTGCGAGGGTAACTGAATCCCAACTATTTCAGCCTCCAAGATGCTTCCTTTGTTAGCTGCGTTTCGGTTGTAGGATGCGATTAAGCAGTGAAATTACAGGATAAGTTGCATGACATCTTACTTATCTAGAAGCATGAGTCGTATTGCAGTTCAAGTATATAGACAACGGTTCCTCCTTACCATCTAGTTGATCGTCAAATAACATTCCAAATACATCATAAAATCAGTACCATAAATCACTAAACTACGGGGGCAACTCTACAATTACCTTAAATATTTCAATTTGACACCATATTAGTGTAAAAGACGTATTCTAGAGACTTCGAAATGGCAAACGTAGTGTAGTAAGACCCGCATATTGGTGGAACGACGACATATGTAGGATTGCGGTAATAACTGGCAGAGAAGAGCTGAAGATCGAGCCGAGTGGTGTGCCTTGGGGAAGGTTTATGTCCAGCAGTGGACTGCAGTGGGCTGATGATGATGATGATGTAGTTAAAAAAAAGTAAAAATTTGAAATGAGTATTACATAGGTAGTACTGTTAATACTTACTACAGTAGCATTCTACAATTACTGCGTTGTACCTGGTAGATTAGATTCCATGACCTTCTTATGTGCAAGAGGTGACCTTGTGCCAGCAATGAAGCTATGCGGTTGCTAACGTTAAATTATCTATATATAGAATTGAAATGTCCGTTTGTGAATTAATTCTATAAGAATATCAATTTGTTTCAAATAAAACATGTTTTAAACGCAATCGTTTTCAAATCTAGCTATGTATTGTGAGATTTGTAAAAATACCGATTAAGTATAAATGTAATAAAAGCTAAATAATCTTAGTCCTATTGTGGAATATCCATACATGTTTATGTATTACAGCACAGCCATATATGTATATTGTGTTTAATTAAAATAATTTTGTAAATACTGAAGTTGGTATTATTGTTAATTATGTTCTTCTTTATAAATGTAATGATCGGTACGAAAGCCTCAATGTATGAACCAGAGCTTCACTTTTTTTTGTCTGTCTGCCTATAAATTTCGAAGCTGAACTTTCACTAAAATGTAGTTTCTATGATACATAGGCTATTCTTTATTCAAACGACAAGATTTAGACAAAGATGTAAGTGTTCTGTGGGCTAGGTAAAGATGAAATTGTTACATGTAACAACTTTATACCAACATAGCCCTAAAATATTGACCTGATTTACGGCCTGTTTGTTAGATCAATGTAGGTAAAGGTGTTATTATATTGCTTATGAAGGCGTTCATTTAGTGACTGTATATAAATCTCCATTCACCTATACACATAGTAAAATATTATAAGAAATATATATATATCTTTTTAAATACTATTTACATGAACAGCTAAATAGGTTTAAGATTGGATATTAGTTTATTTCAAAGTTATCTTGTATATGTGTATATCTCCTGTAAGTATTTTTATTTTTATTGTAAGTTGTATAATGACTTTTAATGTAAATCTATGTTATATACTATATCTTATATAGCTTACATATATCTTAGTATGAGTGAATTCAGAAATATAATTTTCAGAGTTCAAAAGAAACATCATACCGTCCAAGATTCTTCAATGGTACGATTTCATCCCCAAAAAATGAATTTAATACAATTTATATGACAGCACTAAAAATATCTTCAAACTCGTTCTATTTTAGTGAAGTGGTTGCATCATATGAAAATATTAAATTTGATTTGAGAATGTATATAAATCCTTAAAAAAATTTAAGTAGAATAGGTATAGATACGCTTCCGCTCCACTTGTCGCTTTTCCCCACACCTTACTACTTACACTATTATATAAGCGATCGTCGTTTGCTTCCACTTCCATCGATAACTAGGCGATCACTCACGCTCGTGCAATGACTGTTATAATTTTTATTCATGTATCTCGTTTATTTGTTTCCACTCGGCTTTGTTTTATTGCATTGCTTATAGTTAATTTCCTATTGCAGATAGATCCGCTAAATTTAGCGGAAATTAAATGGGTGCCTACTTTAGAGTTCCGTTGCAAATAAAACATATAATTATATATTTTTGGACAGTGCACTCTTGGACATTTTTTAAGGGTCAGGATGCGGTTTTTTCTGTTGGACCAGTGTTTTGTATAGTATTGATGAATTTATTGCAAGCAAAAATTGTATAACATATATCTAAGTATATAATGTAAATAAAATGAAATGAAATTAAAAAACTTAAAAAATGAAATTACGAGTAGGTTATATTATTTACTTCAGCTATTTATTGATTAAAGACATCTAGAGGCATTTCTTTTACTCTATTTATTGTGTCACAGGGTACGAAATTATAACAACTTAGTTCTCTAGAATGGCCACGAAATGTGTGAAACATATGCAATTTATATGATGACATGATGTCTATAGGAGATGGGTCCCATTGACCATCAGATACACCAGCTTGTTTGCAATTCCAATTATATAAAATATATTAAATTTTCCTTATATTAGAAATTTTTGAAAAAAAAACTTAGATTAGAAGATTTAGAATGAATTAGCTTGAATATTATGTATTTTAATTACTCTGTTACTTAATAAAAACTTCCGTGGAGTTACTTAAATAAATTATAGCGAGCGACATTGAAATTTAGTATTCTTAACATTTTCGGCGAAACATGTCGCTTAAAGATGAATTTTCCATAAATATATTTCAAAATTATTTTGTTATTACAGAAAAAATATAATCAATAAATGTTTTTTCTTTTGTTATTCATGTGATTATTTGTTACAATTGATCTAATTACGAAAGAAATATATAGGTTACCACTTACCATCAGATGGGCTTATCACTATTCTAGCAACAAAATTTTTTGTAAAAATCCATAAAAATATGAAATTCTTCTACCAATCTCTACAGTCACGAACCTGTTAGTAGTGATCTATGCATATAAACTTTTCTATGGAAATGCTCCCTAAAGTTGTCAGTTCAGATATCTTATGAATAACAATTTTTAGATGATAAATATTATTATACTCGTACACGACCTTTTCTAGAAAAAGGACAAAGAAAGACTAGACCCACATATATGACGGTGTAATAACACCCTAGAAAGCGTGAGTGCCGGCCTGTTGGATAATTTTATAGCCATCTGATGCAAACGCGGTAATGTAGAACTGGTAGAATTACTCGCAATTAAATATACATAAGTACTAGATCGTACTCATATACAGACATAACTCTATTTGTCTATTTATTGATAGTTATGCTTTAATAAAACGACACTTAATTAAGTAGTGTTTGTTAACATTAAGCGAAGTATATTTTCTTTTATTTTATTTCAAAATTTATTATTAACTAATTACCATCCGCGACTTCATTTGTTTTTATGGGGATAAAAGATAGTCAGTCTATGTTCGACCTCATGACACAATCTATCTTTGTATTAAATATTATTAACATCCAAAATGACAAATTAAATGGTATTCTATAGTACTTAATATTTTGATATTAATTTGATAATTGAGGAGACAGCATTTTCATTGTTTTGATATATAATGGGAGTACAAAGTACTAGGAGAGCAAAACTATGGAGATGTGATAACTTCATTGGTCTTACTACTACACTATCTATAGATAGCATGTAGACAGTAGGGTAGGTGAAGAGGTGGGGATAATTTCTAGCAATATTCAGGTCAGGATACGCCTACAAGGATTTTGCTTATAGTATCTATTGTATTTTACAGGGCTTTGTATTAATTTCCGTTTTATATGTATAAACTAATTTGTTCGCCAATTTAAAGTTATTATTGCATACATGCATGTGATGAAGTAATACCTTTTTAAATTGTTTCACATATGTATTTAGTATAATGTTTTCAATAATAAAATGAAAAAGTTGGTACAGCTATTAAAATATTATTACTTTTTTAAAAGCATAACGCTTACAAAAATAAATTAAACTTACTAATTTTGTTGCTTAACGCATTTGATGTTCGGTGAGACAATTAAAATTATTAAAAGTGTATTGCGAAGCCAATATTCTTATATTTAAAATTGTTACTAGTTCAGTTATTGGTTACTGGTAAAAAAAGTAGAAACATAATCTAAGATATGCGAGAGATACAATTTATTATTAGCAATAGTCGGCCTTTCTTAGGGTTAGGCCGTACTTACATTTCCGATAAGAACAGAGGGACGAGGCCGTTCGAATAACGCATAGGTTTCTACATCCTATCATCGCGCTAATCGAACTCGTCCTCGGTACGGGCCGTCTGGACTGAACCCGATAATGTGAGTCCAAGTTTAGTTTTGATCACATTTAGTTACCAATTATACACTACCTCCCTGTTGAGAATAGGGGAAGAATATAAAGTAGAACACGAATGACAAGAAGACTATTATATTTAAGACTTGTACTTTCAACGCCGGGATTTTACATAAACTAGGTATATAGGTCGGCTTTAGCAAGGTAGAATTGCATGGGTACCTATTTCAGCCACCAAGCAGCTTGCTTTGTGAGCTGTTGCTGTTGCTGAGCTTGTTTATGTTGAAGGGTTGAACTTAACTAATATAATACAGTTATTTACAATTCTCTTTTGAAACAGATGAAATCTACAATTTTACAATTAAGTAGGTACGGATAGTTGTAATTGAAATTAAGAGCCGTACAACTGCTTGTAGCTATTCAATGATATAATAATAATTGTTTGTAATGGCGGTTAGTGAACCCATGGCTAGCAATGTGCATACTAGGTCTTCTCCACGCTGCTTCTCTTAAAACTATCATGGTTATTACTTGTGAATTCGGAACTAACCTGACTCATTCTATCATCTTACAACGTTGTCGCTTCATCGACTACCATTAGTGCAGGTGGGTGTATTATTCCATAATCATCTAACATCAGCTTATCCAAATACACTTAGGTACATATAAGTATTAATTTATATGATATAACCAATGACTGGTCTACACCTGTTAAAAACCTAATTAACATACAATTGATTAACATATACAACTAAGATGGAAACAATTATAAGTCATGAAATGCTAGAGGCATGTATGTAAAACTATTAAATTTTAATATGTCAATGAATTGGTTAATTTTTTCTCGTTCTTTCGCAGGTGTCATTGATCCAGTCACTGTGATCACTGGGCAATGGGTGTATCCAATTATATTCAACATTCAATAGTATATACAGATAAAAAAACTAAGACCAAATCTTGCTTTTGCAGTACGTAAATCTGTTACTTCTGCTAATATTTATATATCAAAACGTTCTTTTTGATAAACAATTTTTAACTAAAATTATTCAGTTTTCTAGACGTTTAGTTTTATACCTACAAACATTGTCCTGATGATTACAAAAAACAAAAAAATTAAAAAAATATACATTAGTTAAGTAATGTAATTGTTCTGAAATTATGCGATTAAAATACATTAGACAATTGATTTTTATTTGTACGTTTTAGATAGATAGCTGTGAAGAAGTTGCCTGAGCCGTCTGGCTTAGTTACAAATTAAATAAGTAGATAATTTAAATGATTAATTGATAGGCGTAAGAAATGCTCAGTTATAGAACATATGTAGGTAACTAGGTGATATTCATGTGAAGATTGATCCAGTTTAAAAACGGACTGCAATCACAGATGCAAGTTTACAATTAATACATGTCATTATTGAATCCAAACGTTCACCCTTCTTTGGCTGTATCTTGGCGCCGTTCGCACAGTGGGAGGGAAAGTATATAACCTGATGATTACATGGACTCCACACACAACCAGTCTTCGGCGTTTGACGGAGACATACAGCAACATGAAGTTCTTGGTGAGTTGTCATAATCAAGTGAAGTGGAAGTGTTGTGCCAAAAAGTGAGATTTATTTAGAGCGCGCCATTTTGAATTTTCGAACGTTTCGCGGATTTTAGGAAGTGCGTTATTGTTTACGTTTTTAATTATTCGAAATAAAAAAAATAATATTCATTAACTAAATTTATTGCATTTTAAATTCAATATAAAAATAACGCACAGTAATAATCAAGTGTTAGATTCCTATTGGATTTTTTTATATTTCTTTGCTCATCATGTCCTTTATATGACATAATGGGTACCAACTTGACTTGAAGCTACTGAGTGCATACTTATGTTGACAAGTAAACATCTAATTTTCTCAGTCGTGTAAAAACAGGTTCTTAATGTAATTTTCTTTTCACTTTCAAACGAGAAAGTTTCGAAAATTACAGGGATCTATCAGGAAATTGTAGTGCACGTTGTTACAATTACTGCAGTTCAATATACCTATTTAGTTCCTCATTTTATCCAAAAACCAGTTATATGTTTAATTTTTTCCGATACACACATCAATTAAATCGATTTATTACATATTTTGAATACTAACTTTAAATATGTAGACATTTACTTAAAAGATATCTACATTAATATTATAGTACTTTTCTCCTTAACAATGATCTAACATAATTATGTAACGCTTGTTGATGGATTAGTACAAGTAAAAATATTTTAGTACCAATTAAATTGATGTTTCTATGTACTCAATTTTGTACAATTACAATAAGGAGTAGTATGCGATAAAGTAAAGAAAACTAGATTGTATTAATTGCTATAGAGCTTTGATGTACCCAATGCACATGGTATCCTATATAATACTAAGGTCCATTAAAACTAAATATTATTATGATATATAATATATTATAAATATAATTATAATATATTATAATTTAGTACTATTATATACTCATTTTAACAATAGATTTTTTCTGGATTAATGTATCTCTGATGAAAAAAATAATTAAGTATTAAGTATATTTTAAATATTGAACTAGTGCCATTATTTATTTTATGAATATAAATTCAGATTAATACTAAGACAGCACTGTAAATAACTCTCTAGATTGCATACTGCAAATATATTAACATATCCACCAACTGCTTCCGTAAAAGTAAATTTGCAATTACAATGTATGCATATAGCTATCTATTTTGCCTATCTCATACGCTTATTTGAATTCAAAAAGACTCTTGATCTAGAACATCTGTTTGTGTATGCATCTAAACTCTGCTAGTATCCATAATAATCCCACTAGATGAATATAAAGTTATGGATTTAACCGGATATAATAGATATTTTAATTTAGTATACACATAATAGATATTTTTGTGAATTAGAGTGAAATCATAAATCTTAGCATATCATTAACCAGTAGCTAATATGATATATCTTTCGATGGTCTGTGCTAAAATATTATTTATGTTGGCTGTGGTTCACTTTCATCCGTTCGTTCACTCAAGAATTTTGCCGCCAAATTTAGTTATGCTTGTTTAATTTAAATAGGTATTGTATATATGTATCTAATATGTACATGTACGATTATGTGTGTAACAAATATCAGTCGAGTTAACATCAAGGTAGTTATGCTATAATCCACCATTCATATCTATCATTCAACTTTCACTAGCGATATAGTTTCGTAATTAAATATGGGTTGTTGAACATTTAGATTATAGGCTATCTCAATGAGTCATGGAAACAATCCCATGGTTTCTAAATGTGGGTTAAGTAATTGTAGTATACGTCTTTCCAGAGACAGACGAAACAACGAGCAATTTATTCTAAAAATAGTCAATTGTTTAATACATGGACAATGGGGTTTAATATGCCCATTAGAAATTGAGGTTGTACTCGTATGGCGTTGCATAGTCTTAGCTTACAATACTAGACTCAGCCATTACTGTGCCATTATAAAAAGTTATAAAACTAATATGTTTATTATTTAAAAAAGAAGGGAGTTCATTTCTGTTCCAGTATATATAGGTACATAATTTTGATGATTCTTTTTGAAAGCCATAGACATGCTAGGTACTAGTTTCGTGGCGTATTAAAAAGTACTTTGAAATAAGAACATCATTGTTAACGGATTATTATTGAAACAGTCAAAGATAAGTCTTAAGATAAAATCAGTGAAACTGAAAGTCCGACTTACTTCCCGGCTGTTGTGTTCAGATCATGTTACGCAACAAGATATAAAGTATTTTAGACCAATGCCAATCAGACGAATTTTATATCAATTACGAAACGTTTAAATTACTAAAATAAAACAGAATAACATCTTACTGACTATTAAATTATTTAAATACGAAATATTAATCGCATACAATTAAAAATTGTTTAAACTCCTCGTAACTTTTTTAATACCGGAAAACATGTTAGGTAGTTTGTTATTACCGTAAACAATGAACGCGGAGATATAAGCCTCTCGTAATTTGTTTGTTGCTCCCAAGCTCGGGAAAGTGAACGTTTAATATTCTAGACTCGCCTCTGTTTAGTGGATCGAACTCGTTACATATTAAATCTAACATAGCCACAACTTTTACTCGTTTTTATTCAACCGACTTTAAATTCGCCAATGCTAAACCCAATTTCAATAGAAAAGATTTAAGTCCTTATGTATTGTTACACATTTTACGGATAGAACAGAATATAAGATATTAATTTATTTTATGTTTTGTATTGTTTACAGGTTGTTCTGGTAGCCTCATTGGCCGTGGTGGCCTTTGCCAGCGAGGAGAAAGGTGCACCAAAAAAGGCGGCTGCTGAAGACAATAAGAAGCAGGACAAACGAGGAATCTACGACATCGGTTCCTATGGTGGCAGCGGCATCGGAGGCGATGAAGGGCACGGCTACGCAGTTTCTGAGGGACACAGCTTTGGTGGTTCTGAAGGATACGGTCTAGGTGGGCAAGAAGGTGGACACGACTTTGGTGGTCACGAATCCTTAAGCCTTGGAGGTGGTTTCTCCAGTGGTGGTGGTTTCTCCAGCGGCGGTGGTGACTGGAAGCCTATTTCTAGTGGAGGTGGTGGTGATTACGGTGACCATGGCCACCATGAACATGTGAAGACCATTGAAGTCGTTAAGAAAGTCCCCGTGCCATACACTGTTGAGAAACACGTGCCCTACACCGTTGAGAAGAAAGTACCCTATGAAGTCAAAGTACCCGTGCCCCAACCCTACACTGTTGAAAAGAAGGTCCCCGTTACCGTCAAGGAGTATGTTAAGTACCCGGTCTATGTGCCTGAGCCTTACACCGTAGAGAAGAAAGTTCCCTACGAAGTCAAGGTTCCAGTTGACAAGCCGTTTGAAGTTAAAGTGAAAGTACCCACTCCTTACACCGTTGAGAAGAAGGTACCTTATGAAGTCAAGGTGCCCTACCCACAGCCTTACACTGTTGAGAAGAAGATACCTTACCCAGTTAAGTACGAAGTCAAAGTACCCCAGCCTTACGAAGTGATCAAGAAGGTACCTTATGAAGTTAAAGTGCCTGTCGACAAGCCTTACAATGTGTACGTGCCTAAACCTTACCCGGTGCCAGTAGAGAAACCTTACCCAGTAACAGTCCACAAGCCTGTACCCTACGAAGTCAAGGTCCCAGTCGATAAGCCCTACAAAGTTGAGGTTGAGAAGCCTTACCCAGTGCACATTAAGGTCCCAGTTCCAAAGCCATACGACGTGTACAAGAAGATCCCTTACACTGTTGAGAAGAAGGTGCCTTATGAAGTGAAAGTACCCATCGACAAACCTTACCCAGTATACAAGGAAGTACCTGTACCCCTCGTCAAGGAGGTGCCCTACCCTGTGAAGGTGCACGTGCCTGTTTACATTAAGAAAGAGGAGGAACACCATGGCTGGCATTAAGCGCTCTTGGTACCTTTGCTCACACTAGTACCTTATAGGTTAAGAAAAAAATGTGATCTTTTTAGTATTTTTAGTGTATATATTTTGCAACTCGACTGCATCGGTGCTGATCGCTCACGTGTAAGGTTGTGATGTTACCAAGCTGGTACTAAAGGGCCATAGTGGGTACAAAATCCGTTCCTACGTGGGCTCAATTTTTGTCCGCATAGCATTGATATAACGATGCGCGGTCGGTCTGTCCTTTTGTAGATATTAATAATCTGTTGTTATTTGTTTAGCTTATATAATTGCTTGTTTTTATATATATAACTTATGGAAGTACAATGTGGTACTTTGAGTTGAGGCTGAAAAATAAAATTGTTCAAATGTTGAAACAGTTTATTATTTCAATCATTAAGTTAAAACAGAAACTAAATACTTATTTACAAAAAAGTAAAAGGAAAGTGTAGCAACGAATTATATAACAAGATAATAACCACATGAGATGAACGATGCCAAATAAGACAATACAATTACTTTCGAAAGTTAAAATTGAGAGCACACAATAAACGCGTTCATAGTTAAAAACATACACATGCATTAAAGATGTTACGTATTTTCAGAAACAATATTAACATAGACCTGCAGTTATATACTGTCATACCTATTATAATGACAAAGATATTACAGATATTAAAGGTTGAGATAATCATAGCTATGTAAGTAATATACATTTATGTAATAAAATCCAATGACGTTTTTTTGCGTAATTCATAATTCGTTATTATGTCCCTGAGAAATTTAAATATTAGTAATGAGAAAATAGGATTACCATATTATTGACTCATGTACATGAAAGTGTAATTGAAAACGAGAGTATTCAAGGATACGTGTATAGCGATACTATAATATTGTCGACCTACATAGTATTAAAACAATTTGGGATTTCATACTAGCACGCGTCATAAAATTTGATCGAATAATTGTGATAGCTATTGCACAAGAATCACGGTGTTTCGCAATCTTGATTGCTCATATAAAGCGTTATAGTAATTGGTGCATTACATGATCAGATACGCCGGTGGTATTTTCTGCTTTGATGATCTCATTTTATAGTACGTAAGTGCGTAAAGTTATATACTAGGTAATCTTCTCGGAGCCAATAAACAATTAATCTTAGATATACACATAACATCAAGCGGAAATTCAACGCTGCTACAAAAACAGTCCTACTTTTGGACCTATGCGTGTGAATAGGGTCACTGAGTTGCATAAACAATTTATATTCTCTCTCACTTCATCTCAAAAATTTCGAAAAACTTCTTACACTATCTTTTCATAGCTTCCGTTGTCTGTTTGCATAGATCTTTTAAACTACGCCACGGATATTAATGTAGTTTTTAGCAATAGATAGAGTTATTCAAGAGGAAGGTTTATATATGAATTATATATGCAAAACCCGGGCGGTTAGCTAGTTTATAATATAATAAAGTTTTTGCCCCTTTTGGAGTACTCAATACTCTCTCTTGCTTTCTCTGTACAAGGAATGTGTTCAGAATAATTGTTGATAAAATTGTTCAAGTATTTCGACGTTGATACAAGCGATTTACTGGTCTAACCAGGTGTCAAATATCAATACAATCCAGTTCTGTACTGGTCTGAAAAGTACTCAAGATTTAATTCAACAGTCAGTTCTTTCATTGTCGGCGAATTATGTAATTAATATATTATATAATCCAATTGTATGAAATGATGCAAAATGGCGCAAACTCGTATTGTTGGATCAGAATTAATTGCTAGAGTAAATAAGTTGGTCACGGGTGGACTGGAGTTGAGAGAGTAGGTGAATGTATCATTTAACTTCTTTTTATATTTACGTATACCATCACCACTAATATTGGAACAATATTAAACAAACACTTTATAAACGCAATACTATACAGCTCGTCGATGTTTATTTGAAACATGGAATAGATTAAAACTATGAAGTCAAACTACTTCACACCTTTAACCATTAAAATGTTTATTATTATTACAATGTTTGTGTAATAAAATAAGAAACTAAATCCTAATTAAGTTGTATGTAATGTTATTTACATCAATTCCTTTAAGAGCTAAGTGAAGAGAACAAGAGTTTTTTCATCTCTTGGTTTCTCAATTTTCCAATGGCAACTCAGTCATACAAGCCGGTTCCAGTACTTAAGAAGATTTTGATTTCGTATTATATCATAACCAATGAATAATTGATACTAATGAAGTTTTGTTTCCAATATCTACCTAATGAAGAGAGAGAAATCAGAATGAAAAATTGGTCTACGTAATGTTTTTTAAATATCACTTTCGTTCACTCTTAAGATATTTGATATTTGATGATTTTACATACCATCGACCATCATCCGCTGATGCACTTTTCTCAATATCTAAATACAGAGTTTCAGACCATTTTTAGATCAAAGCCCTCAATTTCTAATATTTAATGTATGACTTAACTGTCTTAATTGTATTCAAAGTCAAAATAAATTCATGTACATTCTCGCAGTACTTGTGCATAAAAAGTAAGAAGTAATTAAAAAGAAACTGTTTCATAAGAAAGTATGCGGTGTAAACTGGTTTTAGAGCTTCCTTCCAATCAGGGGCTGCCAACAGTAATTTCCGTATATCATATATAGTGACTTGTTACTCGAGCTGGATTCTGATGATGCCGATGGGTGCAAAAGGATTAAGACGGTTCCTTGCTTTAATTTTATTTAATTCAGGAGGAATATCATGGAGTTACCCGTCTGCTGTTTGTACAAAGGTCCCTTAGTCTCACCTATCAGGCGCCAAGCAGCTTGCTTGTATGGTGTACTTCGCTTGAAGGATATGAATTAGTGGGTAATCATAACATCTTAGTTCTCCGGAATGGCAACACATGTGTGGTGTTGCTGTTACCTGTTATGTTTATCATGTGGATAACGTAGTGTCCATAGTGCAAACCATGTATATAAGCGACGGTCACCACTTACCATCAGGTAGGTTTTCAGCTTGTTTGTCATATCAGTTACATAAATAAAATGTAAAATATGGCAAGTAAATTACAGTATAACCTGTTTAGAATAATTACATAATTTTGCATATCATTGACAACTATCTAATGATTCATAATACAAAATATAATATGTTATATAGCTGCAAAAATATAGATGTAAGGTTTGCAATTGCAATTGCTTAAAAAGGCTGACTATATTAACTTAGCGTTAAGCAGTAGAGAGGCTCTATAAAGAGGAAGATACCTTTTATAGAGTCTTTCTTCTCCACCAAACGCTTTTAATTATTTTTTTCGGCTTTATAAACAAATCAAGAACATAAACCTTAAAAAGTAAGTTATACATAATCAATATAAAATTAAAAAGTAAACGTTGAACGTACGTCAATATTTCGACAAGGCAATGATGTCGAAACGTCCGAAATATCGGATATCCTATGAATGTTGTTTTTCAGATGAATTAGTTGAGAGATAAAAAAATCAAGGTTTAAAATAATATATCAAACATTAAGCATATTAGAGTTACGTAATTTTAACTTTCAATGAAATAACAGTTAATTATTTTATGATCTTGATGGTGTAGCGGTTTTATGCACTGCCCCACATATAGATAGTAGTGGATTCGATCTCCGTACAATGGCAACATTTGTATACATTATTTGCATATATTTGACTTCCTCGTTTTAATACACCGATTTTCTTTCCACGCACGATACAAACAATTGTATTCATGAGTATTATATGTATCTATTTACAACAGAAAAGAAACTATCTCTCCTAAGCTTAGGACTAGATGGTGCTGTGTGATTTGTCTAAGGATATTATTATTATTTTGTTATTAATTAGGAACTAGATACTACATATTCAAGAAATTCATGTTGACTCGACTCTTTATATAAGTGAAGCTGTAA
This sequence comes from Achroia grisella, assembly GCF_030625045.1. Taxonomy (NCBI): domain Eukaryota; kingdom Metazoa; phylum Arthropoda; class Insecta; order Lepidoptera; family Pyralidae; genus Achroia; species Achroia grisella. The sequence goes on from NW_026712999.1 coordinate 2,263,784, forward strand.
TCAGTAGTACTTACAGCGTTATAAAACACTCGTGTGGGAGTCTTTTACAACGCTGCTGTAAGTACTACGCCAATCATCTATGCCATTTTGCTATTTGTCACACATGCTTGAAAAAGTTATGACACAGCATTTCTCTTCAACTTTACTTTTAAGTGCAACGTTCGAAGTAGTAATAGAGGCTTACAACGAACATTAAAAACATCTTGTATTTTTATTATTTGTTTATACTTAAGGAAAAACTTTCAAGTTGGACATTTTTATATACATACACAAGACATATACATACACACGACATATGACAAGATTTCAATCGACTGATTGATACTGAATATAACAGAGGACTGAGACATCCTGTTAAAAATACGCCCGTGATTTTTTAGATTAGGGATAATAAATACCACATAAGTATAACAAATAACTCGCATTTTAATATAATTATTATGTCGGCTTAATCCTGAAGTTAGACGCAACTATTTCTTAACTTTTGTATAATATGATCTTCTTTTGTATATTACATAAATTGAGTTAAAAGATCTGCGATTTTTAGTAGGCTTGATAACTAAAATTCACAGATCTTTTAACTCAAGAGAATTTGTGTAATATACAAAAGAAGATCGTATTATACAAAAGCTAAATGAAGTTATTAGTTATAATATAAAAATCAAAATTTGATTCCTTATTTGACAAATTTTCTCCATTGCGTAATGTAATTTGTATAGAATACTTAGAGAAATTGACTTGAAATTTTAATGAAGGAATATATTTATATTTTCCATGTAATAGAAATGTGCTGCATACAAAGTAATATTAAGAAAAATTTCACAGGTACCTAATGATATAATGAAGCAAGCCGAGTATCGATATCCAAAGATATCATCATCGCTGTTTTTGTCTCATAATGCTAATCGGTGTGGTGCGAATGTGTAAATGTAATAGAAAACTTATGGCAACTTACTCGCGAGTCATTACCCAGTAATGTTACTAACATTGCACAATTCTTTGCACGATTATAATTGTTGTTTACTGTCGGATACACTAGCATTGTTTTAACTAGGTCGCTGTTGCTTATTAAATTGGCTGAAATAGTTCTTTGTTTTGGGATTTGGTTCAATCAGATGACAGTGTATATTATAGAATCGAGTCTGTTCTCAATTACGTGCCAATTATTTGTGGTAGAAATCTTTGATCAACTTTCTTGCATAATGAAAGTAGATCTAATGTTATTAGCTACTAATGTATAATTGTAATACGTAAAGATTGAACTAGTAGATACCGTATCGTGGTTTAAAGTTGTACAGTGCATTTTGCACACTGATATCCATTCATTTGAGATCGCAACAAACTTTTATTAACGAAACCCATCGTGAAGTGCCGGACCTCTGGCAGTCTCTAGTGATTCTGACAACGCAGCTACATATATACCTGGAGTGCCAACGTGTCATACGAATACAATAATTGAACTCCTAGGTCATCATTATGATGATGGGGTACTTTTTTTAATTTGAAAAGAAATACAGTCGTGTTTCTAGGTCACTATCGACATGAAGCTAAATACTGATACTGACTGAGATCGTAAAAAATAACACGCTTGTTTGTTTACTATTCGACAAGTATGTTACATTCGATAGTTGAATTAGATCGTTTGTCATTGCGCGTTGTAATTTTCCAAGTGGACTAGTATACACATGCATTTCCATTAATCATTTAAAATTCTTGCAAAATCACGGTGTGACGAAATGTTGGAACCATGTTGTGTGCAATGGTAATAACTTCGCTCAACTAAGTGGAATGTTTGAAGCATAATATGTTTATGGAACTTGCATAGTTAGTTCAAGGTTAATTGCGTTAAAATTTAATTATTATACGAAAATAGGTAATGAAAGTGCATTATGTATGGTTTATTTCTTAATTAGTCATTTCTATTATGTGTATATGCTAAAAATAAAAAGATCTAGTAAATTGTGGGTATGTCAAGTGTTGCGAATACCACGACGTAAATAGTTGTCAATGTTGAACCACGAAATTGGCAATATTAAAAATAGATTCAAGTTTAATCAAGCACTATTATAGTATCTGATAACTGGTTGGGACTAGACGGAACTAGACGGGCTGCATGGAAAATCGCCATCAGTCAATTAAGTTATCAATTATTGGATAACTATTAAAATGTCTAGATTTCTAGATTTTGTTATGGATGAGAGTACAGCTACAGATGAAGAAGAAAATCCATAACAATGACAACCCTGGACAGTTCACATATTGCCGTGTACTCCTAAGTTAAGCAAAGCTTGTGTTATGGGTACTAGACATGTGATACAAATACTTAGAATTTTTGTAAATATATACATAATATATAATAGAAAAGAACATAGAAAACACCCAGACTGATATAAACAATCCTACTGATGAATATAAATGTTTACACCGCGCGAGTATTAGAACCCGCTGCCATTAGAACAAAGACGGTGTGCTAGATCACCGAGTAAGTGAGAATATAATTAACTCATAGTTTTGAGAACAAACCAGTCACTGCAATCAGCACCTGTTCACGAAGCAGTGTTAAAATGGCGATCTTATCTCAAAAAAGAGATTTCAAGAGAAAAAGAGATTTCTTGCAGCAAACCACGAACCGTTTTAGGTATTCAATGCACTGTATTGACTAGAATTAGTATTCTAGTCAATACAAATTGACAATTAATATGCTTTAGAGTTATATAAATTATCAAATATTTGCTTTCTTTAGAGTGTTAAATTCAACGAGTTTATTACTATAAATTACAAAACGAAATAAAATGTATAAATAATATCTCATAATGTAAATCCGACATTAGTTAGTAATCAATCGAGTATCAATTTGATTGATAGACATTCGATATACAATATTAATGAATAGAAAAGAAAAAAGCATGTATTCTTGAGTAATATATCTACTCTAAAGGCAATCAACTCACAGAGACTATAATTAATACTCTGCATACATACAATTCACACAGGTATATTTATATATAACATTTAGATAATAATGCATTTTGTCTATGGTTGCTGTTGTGGTCAAGGTTATAAAAGCTAGAGTAATAGATTAGAACAATTTGCGTAAGTGTTGTTGATTTTTACTATCTTTTTTTGTAACGGTAATTACTAAGAACCTATTGGAATGAACATTAAGTAGTAACTATAGTCTATATACAAGTTGAGATTCATGTATGTATATCTTTTGAGGACAATTGTCTCTCTCTGGGGGGAGGGGGGAAGGGGATTGTTGGTATTTTTTTTCATGGATGGTGGATGGAATGATGCACCCGCCTGCGCTAATGGTTACGCTGGCGGGTGCACGGGGCACCAGTGTAGGATGATAGGATGAGCATGAGATCAGGTCATTTTGCCCATCGCGATTTAATAACCAGGAATTAACTATGATAGTTTCCAGGGGGAACCGCGTGGAGGTCGACCTGACACGGTACATTGCTAGCAATGGGGACACTAGACCCCATTAGTAGCAATATGATGTGGACTAATACGTACCATGGCAGGTAGACCTCCGCGTTATTCTCTTCCTGGAAACCATCGTGATGTTTTTACCACGATGGGCTAACTGATCTGACCTAATTTTTTTTTATTGGGGGTTAGGGCTATTGTCAGTTGCTTGGAATTGTAGTACTACGACCTACTAATCCTATTGTACTCGCCCTTTTTAAGAGCTACCAGACCCGTCAGGGACAAAAATTTAAGAATATTTTTAGGAGCGATGGCTTTTATTCCCCCAGGATAGTGTGACCTGACCTCATGCATAACCTAGCGGGACACCAGTGGAGGATAAAATTATCGTTCTCCACTGTTGTCCCGCCAGCGTAAACCGTTAGATTTACAAAACCAGCTGCTAATTGACAACTTTCTTACTGCTACAGGAAAATTGTGAGCTCGCCTTCAGTAGTTCCACCATGGCTTTGGAGTGCTCTGTGCTCGCTCCATTTTTTGTCTGTTGAAGCTATAAAGGCCATGTGTGAACAGCTTTATGTTTGTTCGGAAAGAAGGCCGCAATAGAAAGTCTTCATCTGGTTTTTTTTTGACACCTATATACATAAACAGCACTATAGACATCACGTTATAATACCACTCAATTTCAGAGGACTAAGTTCCTCTTATCCTGTAATTTCACTGCTGAATCTGCACTCCACAATCGAAACACGGCTTACGAAGCAAGCTGTTTAGCAGCTGAAATAGGTGAGACTGAGGTATCCATGCAGACGACTTCTTACAGTCTAATTTGGTACTATTATTACAACATTTTATGTTATCATAACCCACTAAATGATTTTGAATTATGATAAGTGCGTAATGTAAGTTAATACAAGTTATACATACCTATCTTATACTAATATTATCATTGTATAATGATTGAAAGTGGACCATAGTATGAACTGAGATGACGCTAAGTGTGATACTTGGTAATAAAGCAATATAGTCTTTATGATAGTAAGTCATACGGTTTCATTATGGGTGATTACTCATACTATTAAATGTTAGTAGGAAGTCTACTAACGGGTTTAGCGTGCAATTTCAAGTTGAGCCAACTTATGGACGTTGTAAGGCTTTCTATTCACAGCACGGGTTTAAATCTCTAACCCTGTTATCGTGCTGTGAATAGAAATATTATATATATTTATGTAGTTATAGTATTTTAATGAATGAAATATTTCATGATGTAATTAATGTAGGTATTAATCAAAGTATTTTTAAAATCTATATTATACATTATTTATTTGTATAAATATAATTGAGATATCATAATAGAGTATAAATTAAGAATATTTTATAACATAATATGAGTTTTGACAATTATAATGTAATATGAACTTTACATTGTAAGATTTAAATAAGTGGATATTCTCGATTAGATTTTATTTATAGAATTACGAATAAGATTAAATATATAAAATAATATTCCTTTTAAATTTGTGTTAGTCATATTCTGTTATGCTTCAAATTTACAGAAATTTGTTATTTTAGAAAATAAAGTTTACTTTGTGGTATTGAAATCTATGGTATCAAACGCAGTCGATAGTAGCAAAGTCGAATCATCGTCGTTTAATGTACGCCTGTATTTATGTATAGTTAAATTCATATTTACTATAGATAGACAAGATAGCTAAAATGAGTTTGAGAATACTGGGCGACAGTTATCACTTTCCATTGGATGAGTTAGCCAGGTTCAGCAGTCAGGTTTATTTTGTCGTATGCTTATAAAAATAATTCTTCTCCAATCATTAGGTTTATCTTTAGTTTAGTAATAAATCTCTTAGTTGAATGAATGACACATATTTCTGCGTTAAGACAAATTCTTTTTTTATATATCTGTGATGACTTTGCAACTTGAAAAAGCATTGATTTAAAAGATTTCACAATATGTTTTCCAGGATCGATATGAGCATATTACATAATTTTTATTAATAAGATAATTTTAAAGGTAGGTTACCGATTTATGTTATATTGTGTTCAATTGAGAGTAGATGGCGTAGTGTCATATATTAAAGTCTATGTATTGACCACCTAATACCTAATATGTTTACGAGGTTGAGTGTACACAATCTGAGCTAAACCTGTAATCCGCCGCTAGTAAAATCCACTTCCACGTGTTACCACATAATTGTGTAACGCGTGCTTCCACCGCACTCATTACAAATACCACAAACAAAAACATTCATCGCAGAATATATTAACATTATCTACGTGCTGCCAGGTCCGTGATTAATGTCTAATGCAAATTAATACATAACTGTATTGTGGCGATTTTTGGTAAAGACGACGACTCTACAGTGCATAGAAATATATTTTTTTACTGGCTGGTAGAAACGTTTACGCTGGGGGAGCACCAGTGGAGGATGATAAGATGAACATGAGATCAGATCAGGTAGCCATAGGTATAGGCTACCTGATCTGAGGTATAGTATAGGTAGTCATCCTTTACTGGTGCCCCGCCAGCGTAAACCGTTAGCGCAGGCGGATGCACCATTCCATTATCATCCATAAAAAAAACGATCTAAATTAGATGCGAAATGAGGAACATAGTTCAACATACAATGCCTATCCTATGGAATGAAATAAAGTCGCTTTTATATTTAGGTATAGATTTATCGTCAATTATTAATATTGACTGTCCGGAAAATGAGGCCAATGTCTATCTGCACGCCTAGTGTAAGCATGCTTTTGATTATGAATGGCTTGGCTGATTAACACAGATAATGCACCACCAATAAATATATATTAATTGCACTTTTAAATTTATAATCTGTGTAATGAAGTTTTAGAAAGTAACTAAAAAATTTTTTCGTTTAATTTATTCATGTTAAGCTCGGCATGTGTCGGCACTCGGTCAACAATATAAATAATGTGCACTGAATAAGGAAGTTTAAATATAACTAAAAAATACATAATAACTTGATATGTCAATCTGTTTAGCGATTTTGCTATTGAACCCTAAAAATTATATTTCCAAATTGTAAAAACTTCATTGATTGCCAAACTTACAAAGACCACGAAATGGACAAGTAGTACAACATGTAGGGTTGTCAACGGTGTGAGATTTTTGAAAATATCTCGTATGTAATTCTATCCAGTTGGAATAATATTACGATTTATAGATATAGGTTGTAGAGTTAAATTGTGTTAATGTATAAAATTCTTTATCACAAAGAACTAAGTAAAAAGTTTTTACGTTGGTGGACAACCCTGACAATAAGTTAAATGTCAAAATATTGACACAATGACTCATTTGCTTTTAACATTACAACGTAAATGTCAATATGCATACACCTCATTCTATAGATATACATAATTCTATTTCTGTACTGTATTTTGTTTTTGAAAATTGTGAAATGTGGTAATATTACTTGTGAACGAGTGCTGCTTGTAGGGACCGATCTGCTCTAATCACTACGACTGATTTAATTTTTACTGTGTATTTACTATTTTAAAAATTGTGGGAGTTGGAAGTATGTATTCACACGTTTGGACTTTAAAATCTAAATTGATAACTTTACATTTTTAAGTTTACGATTATTTAAAAGATCAACACACAAGTTTCTTTCTCATTCTTCTTGTAATGAGACAGCTTTCCGTATGAGCGGTAGATTAATAAAAATTGTTATTACTATTCAAAAGTGCTTAAATTAAGTTTATTTGAATAAAGTATTTTCTATTCTATTTTATAATATTCCATCCATCATCGGTAATTCAAATTTTCAATTTTGCTGTAATTCTATGTTTCTAATCTAAATTTCCAATAAAGAAAAATTTATACTACAAATACAGAACTTGGGACATGTTCGAGTGGTATCAGTCAATTATGCTCATTTAGATGTCCAGACAGGTGGTGACGTGGTGGGACCGGTCTTTGGGCTCCCTAAAATATGGTTGAGCGCAGTGATGGCTGGCTCACCCGTTATACTCGTGAACGGGTGCCGCTATTACGGATTAGACTGCTTTAATAATTAATTGATTTATTTTGTTACTCAAGTATAGATTATTTACTTTTGTCAATCATGCTAATTGGCAGTTTATATTCATACAAAATCTTAAATATGTAACACTGAACAACATTATTTAAATAAGCAACACTCAAGTCTCTTGCTTGTTCTTCTTATGATGAGTTTGCTTACCGAATAAGCATTGGAATAAAAAAACATTTAATTAAACATTATTATATGACTATTTAACAGTGCTCAATAATTTATTATAATATCTATATCAAACATAGGTATATTTCAAGGTTCAAGTTTCAAGGTTTAGTATTTAGACTTTGCATTAACCCTCTTATTGAATAGATGAATATGAAATGGCGCATGCTATGCTAACAGTATATGCTGGGAGGACACGAATAGGGGATGAAGTCACTGCTGTTAATACATCATGGTGGATACATAATAATTTTACCAAGCTGACCAACGTGGTCCTATTTTTACCCTTAATCCGTATTTCCAAACTCATGTTTTCGGTTCCTGGTTCATCCATCTTGTATACATAGATTATATGTAATATTATGCAGTACTATATTAATGTATATTTTAAAATGTAAGAATTGAGAAACATCATCATTTCGTGGAGAATTCAAAATATATTTATAAATACAAACAAAAATACAGGTGTAGAAGACAAACCTATAAACATATTATGAGCAATAAAACTAAACATATCGTTTGTTTGTCCGGTCATCCCCTTATTTCCGCCCCTAAATGATCTCGTTACCGGCCCTCAACAATCTAATCTGTTTGATTAATAAAGCCGATAAGATACAGGGTAACGGCGTATTGTACAAACAATTTTGAAATTATCACCACACTTCACTTCTTTTATAACAATTAGGTAACTACTTTAATTTTTATGACATTACTAGCTATTAACAGCAACTTAGTCTACACAAACCTTTGTCCCCCCAGATTACATTTTTTTAAATAAACAATAGTAGTCTATATTCTTCCTCGTAATGTAGACAGACTGTCTTCATGCGAAATTCCATTAAGAATCGTTCAGTTGTCTAGCTGTGAAAAGGTAACAAATAGACCGACAGACACACTTTCGTATGATTAATATTTGTATGGATTAGATACTAGATGTTATCTGTGATACTAGCAATCTACCTCGGTTTCGCACGGGTGTACACTGTAACTCCGTTGCATAGTTTAGCAGAGAAACCTATTAAAACATAGTTATACCTTTAAAATTGATCATAATCATATGAATAAATTGTCATTAATTTTATTGCTCTGTTACACTATAAATCTAATTATTGATTTGTAGAGAAAAGTGAAATAACATATTATTATGATTATTATTTCCTTTACTAATCAACTTGATAAAAATAAATACCGGAATAATTGTAATAATAATGATGACAAGTATAAAAATAGATAGACTAAATATAAGTATAGATATCACTCTAAATGACGTATCTACGCACTTTTACTTTTCAACTTTTTTTTTCACATAAAGGCGTATGTAGATACATTTGTTTATTAAACTTACACAAAATTATTTCTTATCAAGGCAAAAACAACCTTACGGAAACGTCTTAAATATAACTTTACTACTAGTAATGCTGACACATCGGTTGAAGTAAATTAGACTCTATGAAATAAAATGTAAAGTGTTTATTATTATGCGGTAGGTACCTTCACGATATGATCTAAATTCTTAAATGCTGTTTTGTTTTATTTAGATTTCTATACTTGCATAACGCATCTTTCCGTTTAAGATACACTTATGTATAATGCGACTCCGTAAACTTTATTTTAAATTTAAAATAACTTTGTCGGCACCTTATGTAATAAATTAGTTATCAGAATTAATACTTAAATATCAAAATACAGAAATCATTCTGAACTTTTTTAAATAGTAACCTACTAAGTTACGTTAGTACGAGTAGTTTATAATTAAATATTTGTGTATTATCACTAAGCGAATTTAAAAAAAGGTAGGTAGGTTAATTGAAGACAAAATTGCAGATCAGTGTAATCATATCGAAACTAATATCCACATAACGTTATTTAAACTAAACACAAAGATCCAAAACAGATCAAGGTATAGTAGTCCAATAATTTGAATCTTTTAAATAAAACTGACTCGGTATATTATTTATATTTAATATATTATCTTTATAATTTTAATTATATTTTATATTGTAGGTGCGTACTATTACTAGGTACTATTATACAGCCACGACTCTACATTTTTATACATAATTTTTTGCACTTAAATACAAACATTGAAACAAATTTTAGAAATATTGTTAGCAAAGGAGGACTTATCTCTAAAAGAGAGAGCCAATCTGCAACAGCGTGACACAGGAAGTGCTGTAATATGCGCAGAAATATAAATCATAAATTTAATAAAAGATAAAAGTAAAATAACGAATTAAAACCAGGAGTAAAAACAGTTTTGAATCTTTCGATAATTAATTAACATTTTAAAACTGGAACAGTTAATATGTTATAGGTATAAGTAGATAGCCATTTTTTTATATCATTGGAATGGTGAGCTTTATGAATTGCAAGGAGGAGAAGTTGCAACATAGAGAATTATATAAATTTGTATCTGAGATAGCGCAGAATGAAATGGTGATCTCAAATAAAAAAATTACCGAAGATACTGTTGATGTGTTATGGAACTCTTTAGAGTTGTTAGAATGAATTACTTTTTTATATTTATTTGACATGTGTTTAAGAATGAATTTATCTAGTTGTATATTGTTTTGCTTTTGTACCTTAACATACCATTCATTGTAATTGTTCTAAGGTAAAAATAAATAATTTTCTATATATAGTTTGTTTCGCCATCCTTGTACCTAATCCTTCACACTATGATAGAACTCCTTACCACGTTGTATTCAAATAGATCCTGCGAAATGTGGGCATCAACTACCTCTGATAATTCATAATAGTCGTGACAGCATGTTCTTATGTTTATGTTATACCTGAGACTTCATCCTTGAGGCCATGACATATTGATTGATCTGTATAAAAAGTAGCCAAAGTCATTCTCCACGCTCCGTATATGTCAAATTTCATAACTATTGGCTTAGCAAATATGAAGCTCAGTTATTAATTGTATTGTCAAAAACCAGAACTATTAGTTACTCGAGGTCTCACGAATACTATTTTTAGGGTAATAAAAGAATAGAAACGAATAGCAAGCAAATGAAAGCAAGTTGAAGCTGCGTGAGTGTTGCCCATGACGGTTAGTAGTATGCGACACCTGTGGAGTTGGTGATATGCATATTGTTTGTTTAGAGCCGGCAAATGGTATCAAAGTCAGAAGCATTATTTTATTCAAGTGGGGTATTTGTTTTCTAAGTGCTGCTATCATCAACGTTGTTATAAACAATTACTGTTAATAACATACGACACAGATTGGAATCGTATCTTCTATCTCAGCTTTCTGCTTAAAATTATTGTAATTTATTACCTATAGGAACTTCTTTTATTATTTTACTGGGGATGGTTCATAAAACGCCACACACGAGTCTAAGAATATCAAGTGGCATTGAAAAGTATATTGTGTAATATGTATTTTTGATAAAAATTAAAACTCTACTAGGTAAGTTAGTAGCGGAAATATTTCATGTTTATGTGTTTGTGTTTACAATTATTTGCTTAAAAAATTCAACGTATAAATACAAAGAAAATAAAAACCAATTCTATAACTTTCTAAATACTTTCACCCCAAAGTTGTAAACGTCTCACACGAGCACCCTTTTCAAGCTACTTCCTGTTTTGTACTAAATTGCGCCACGATACTATCAGCCCGTTCACCGAATTCCACAATCGTATTACATTATTATGTCCTATTAATTCCTATTGCCAATAAACAGGGCGTTTTAGCGACGATTAAGTCGTAAATCATAAGAAAACTACGGTTTATTCCACTTCACAGGACACATTTATTAGTTTCTATTTTATAATATATATTTGAAAATTAGAACATTTAAAAATACATTATTTCCTTTAAGTACATAAATGAACTTTAGAGTTACTTTAGGATAGAATTGAATTCCTAAAGAATACTACAAGTAATGCTTCATTAAAACATAATTTGCTAATACTATTCGCCAGGCGTTATTCTTGTAGATTATTATAACATTTTCATTATAGTAAATTAGTCCTACTAATATTCCTCTTATTCTTTTCAATTATCTTGATATGAAGTATAAAATTGTGTCGGTTTAATTAATTCTGCTACAAATCCCCTGTCGTGATAGAATGATTTAAGTTGATAATAGTTATAGATCCTTATTTTTTAGGTGCTTTTACAACTTGAATTGAGTTCGTTTACGTCTTTTTACATTACTTTTCATTGTGAACTAATCGTAAAATATTTATAGCACAAAATACACTCCTCGACACAAGCCACCTTGACCCATTTAATTTTAAAATGTCCACCTAATCGCTTCCACTCGAGCGACCTACTGGATCAAATATTTTTTAACCCGATAAAATCTAAGGCCAGCCGTGTTTAACTCTTTTACTGGAAAATTTAAAGAATTTCTCGCTTACGCGACTTTGTAAACGTACAGGTGCGTATATTAGGTTTTGTATTTATTTGTATGTGAGAAACATTAATGTCACTGTCGGAATGGCTTTTATTTGATTTCCTATTATTTTTCTGTTTGATTATTTATATAATCCACGATAAATGTAATTTTATAAATTGGGGTTTGTGTTTTAGGAAAGTTGAAACTTTCATATTAATAGACACGTACCAGCACAAAGAAGGGATATCCTATTATTGTAATGGCAATGTAAGATAACGAGTTAATAATATATATCTAACATAAATATACATGCGAAAACGCGGGTTATAGCGATATAGAATATCCATTGTTATCGTAATATCATATTACTGTCAAATTAAAAATAAATAAAATAACTACTAACTAATTGAATGCATTTTTCATTAGGAACCTATGATGGTACACACTATTACTCAATTTCGTTTTGTTTCAGTACAGTGTTCAAAATATTCATATATAAAACAAAATTAGAGGCTATGATCAAATCAGCAACCAAAGACGTAGTCTTCAACCGACTTCTACAAAAAGGAAGTGCTGTGATGCGACTGTTTTTTTCTATCCTTTGTTCCGTTATCGAGCAACTACCCTACCTTTTCATTTGTTAAATGGTGTGTAAATCTTAAGGGTGATAAATTCTGAAGTCGGTGCCTTTCAATTTAGATGTGTTGATTGTACCATAGATAGGTTTTGGCGACATATTTTTTGTTTTAAGCCGGCCTGGACAGGGGGCAACGGAATTGATACGGTTCAGATAAGGATTGTCCGATACTAATGTGGTTTTATTGATACATATTTGGTTACTGATGATCCCAATATATTTATAAGTTTGTCTCGGCTTTCCATTGCTATTATATTTCTGCCTCATTGTGAGTTTTCACAAATATTTTCTAAGGAGTATCTCTATGAGGTAGTGATTTGGCATAATGTGTAATATAACTCAATCTTAAATAAATTAAAAGAATGCCATATGGATTTATCTACCAAAAGGAAACCATTAACAAATTGTTTAGATTTAAAGTTGACGTCACGAAAGAACATTGAGAACGTATCTTTTCTAAATTTGGTTGAAGAAAGACTATAATATTATGTTGTCTCTGATAATAGTAACAAAATTTTTATTATCTATATAAAAACAACATGACCAGAGAGTAGACTTTTGTATAAAGTAGTCTGCGAGGGTACCTCTGTCTCACTTGTTTCAGCTAGCCACAAGTAATCTGTAAGCTGTATTTGGATAAGGAGGGTGAGATAGAGTAGTGAAATTACATGGTATGGAAGTATAGCAACTTAGTCCTCCGAAATGGTAACGCATCAGGGCTATTACATCACATGATGACGTGACGTCAGCAGCGCTCTTATTTATATAGCCGATAGTTAGTACTTACAACTAAGTGGGAGGAACTAAGAAAAATAGTATAGAATAAATTTTATTTCGGAAAATTTAACTAACATTTTATCTTTGACTCCACACTAGGCTATGGCTGTAACCTGGAAGTCAAAGCTAGTTTAACAGCCAAAGTAACATTGATACCACTTATGCCAATTATATAAAAAATGACAATGTACTGTTTCTTTTTAATAGCGAATTCTTTTTTACCTATAACATAATATACACATTAAAGAGTGCAGTCGAATAGAGTGCTCTTCTACTTTAAGTTATTTTTAAAGTTTGCTGACTGCACTTAATTAGTACAGTAATGAATGTAATAAATATAAATAAAGGTCGTTTAGCTCGTCTGTGTGCCATGGTGAAGACATAAAAATTATCATGACAAAGACGCGATGATGGCTCGCTTGCAACCACCCGCTGTTTCACGACGTTTAAACATGCCACCCGGCTACCGCTTCGGAGCCATCGTATTTTATTTTTTTCTGCCAAAAACTGCTTTTTTATACCTCTCTAAACATGATATAAATATCTAAATAGACGTGGGAGATTTGAGAGTCAACTTCTTTGGACAATTTAACGGATATAATTATAGATTCAAGATTTATACCTACTGACCGTAGACAAAGACGCTTATCCTTTATTACTTCTTTGTGATATTGGTTTTTGTTTTATAATTCGATCAATCCGAATATACAAAGATCATGACTCACACTGCTTACTCATAAGTTTTATAAATCTCAAGTTATTTCTTTCGTGGAATTTATGAGTTATTCTAGAGAGCATTAATCATGTTATTCCTATAAGGTTTTTGTGATTTATATCAAATTGCATAAAATACTGTAGGCTATAGGGAATGCCTGTTGATAGTGAAATGAGTGCATACATAATCTTCCTATATATAAATATAGTAAGCTACGAAATCCGACATTAAGGATTGCGTATGATTCGAACTGTTTAATTAAATTTTTTGATTCATATGATATAGAATATATCACAGTTTTATGTTAAAAATGTAATAGAATGAAGGAATGTTATTATTATTTTAAAAACGCGTAATATTGGGTTGTTATATGTATGTATGTTTTTATGATATTAGGAATGATTTCCTTCAATTCCAGTTTCACGCTCGAATGCTGGTAAAAACTGGACGAATTCGTCACAAATGGGCCTGCAGCTCGCATACAGAATCGAAACTAAATGAATGTATGTTTGTTTCATGGACTATACATTGTAGTGGCCAAAAAAGTCTATCAAATGACCAGTATACCTGGGTGATTATATATCCAATAACCCCAAATATTGTTTCAAGGTACTATACCTACCATAGGTATATTGTATTTGATACACAGTACATGATACCTATATATTAGAATTCAGACACCTTGCTTTTAATTATAATACACTAGCATCGTAATCACCCGTGATATTTTTTTTTAAGTGTGAAATATCTTCTAAACGTGACTATTTGCTTATCTGCTTTTTTGGAGATGAACTACCTATGTAGTATACGTCTTCCATACTCCATGATACAATCTAACTTTACGTTTCGAAGTTTGGTGAAATATAAGGTCACATTTTCGCGTAATATTAATCATTGCTGCGTTGGATTAGGTTAAATAGTGTAAGAAATATAAATAAATATTTATTTATATGTCAATGCAGAAAATAGAGTACGCTTTACTTTAGATAGTGTTGGCTTAATCACTGATTTAAAATATGTATTATTTGGAACCTCATAAATTAAACTGTGGAGAAAGTATTCGTCACAAAAATGTCTGTAAAATATTCGGTGTCCTTTTATAGTCGCATAAAATTCAATTTGTGTCTTAGGAAAAACACATAAATCTAAATTAAAAATACAAATTTCAAACTTTTTTTTAGAATATTTTACAAATTTGAATTCACCTTTTTCAATTCAGATGCAGACTGTACTATTGTGAATATATAATTTCCTATATTATTGTGTCTCTATTTATTTCAAACTATTCGGTTTATAGAATTGGCCGATATAAACAAACGTAGCAATTAAAATAAAATTATTTAGCTTGTTTCTTTTAGATTAATATATGGTAACGTAATCTCAAAGCGTTACAATGGTTATATTTATTTGTTTACGACAGGCAATATTGTTTTCATTCACCCCGTAAGCATACAATCTTGATAAACATTCACACACGATTATGCGTGAACACTTACTAAATACATACATGTGTAATATTTTTTTTGTCAGATTTCAAGGGTATTAAGCTTTTATATACTCGATAACTATTAGTCCCAACTCCAGTGCTCATAACTTCATGTTGTATATATGTTAACATAATATTTATAATCTATTGTTACTCTGGAATAATGTACTATTTAAATAATAAAAGAAATCGTAAATTGCTTTGTTTTAAAATGTGCTTTTTACTGAGATAGACGTCGTCTGAGTGGGTACCTCTATCTATCTACATATGATATATACCTAATGTACATTTTGTGTTTCTTTTGAAGCTATATGGAACCAATTTCAGGTGACAGAGTACGCTTTAGGACTACGCATGGTTGCGCAGCACGAATTGAGAAATATCACATCACACCGTTTTCAAATCCCTTTCACAAGTACCTTTCTCTTTTCTATAAAGGTCGGCACTTCTTCTGAAATTCCCCTGGTGTTGCGGGTGCTTATACGTGGCTGTAATCACTTACTTTCGGGGGGAAGGGGATTGTTAGGAATGTGAACTAATAATCTCATTGCTAGCAATGTAACTTGTATAGGTTGACATCCGCGCCGTTTCCCCTGGAAACCATGGTGGTAAATTGCCTTTTGCCAAGATAGGCTAACTGGCTTGACTGCGTGCTCATTTTATCATCCTTTACTGGTGCCCCGCCAGCGCAAGCATAATTACATTATCATCCATAAAAAAAATCGCTTTCCATCAATTCTGCCGTAAGCTAGTTTATCCCTTATGCCATAAAAATAATTTTAGTTGTCTAACAAAAGTAAAACTAGTTCCAACCACGTAACTACATAACAATTCGCATTTATAACAAGTATTCAAGTCATTAACACAATAATTTACACCGTAACAAGGGTTTTGTGAGCAAATACATTGTAGCGGTTAACTCCAATAGGTGAGACGAGGTTTTAACCGGCAGCCAGCAAAAAATCTCTCCAGGGGGCGCTACCGATGCCGACCTTCGTAATTAAGTTATACGGTGATTTAAAAATGTTTCGCCTTTAATTTATCGTGTATTTAGTACTTTTCTTTTAATTTTATGATGCTATCTCATGGGGTTACATTGGAATGTGGAGGTATATTTTTAAATAGAATAGATATCATTTTGCCTTAAGTCCCTAATAATCCTGATACTATCAATTGCTTTTAAACTTTCACATTTAGCGTTTAACTAGCGATCCGCCCAGATTTCGTATAGGTATTTCAACAAATTTGCACAAAACTTAAAGTATTGGGTATACACCTAAACCTTCCTCGAGAATCGCTCTATTGTGGACTCTACTAGCTGACCGTAAAGTTGTTCAAGGTATACAATTACTTAAAATGACTTACACATACATACAATTCCTCACAGCTTACTTACTTAGCTAACTTTATACTGTGGTGGACTTAGTAAAAAGACTTTAGTATGAGTACCTCAGTCTCACCTATTTCAGCTAGTTTTGCTGTTGTATGGTGAAAAACAGTAAAATTACAGGATCATGATCAGATCCGGAATGACATCTTGTTTCTCCGGAATAGTAACGCAAGAGTAGTATCGTTGTTACCACAGTTATTGATCGTTTTATTCATATATATAAACTTGTATAAAATACAATATTTGTTATGTTTAATAACGCCTATATTTACAGAGTAGGCAAACATTTTTGTAAGTATAAAAACGATACAGAAATCAATTATAGGTGCCCACAAGCTTATTCTTCGTGAAATTCGAAGAATTTTTGTTTAATATAGTTTTGAATCCAATGTGGCAAGAACTTTCATTACTTGGTATGTAAATATAACGTATGTTAAGTACATACCAGAATCATTTGTCCTGACTTACCTTACCTTAATATCATTCTTAAACGCAAATGTAAAATTATAGGTACAGTAATAAAATTATATGTAATAGGTATATATTGCCTTAATAAAGGATTTCTTAATTTTATTATGGGAAGTAAATGGGCACCATTTATTTCCCATAAGAATATTCAGAAGGTAGCGTTGGTAAACTCGTGAGAAATAGCCAGTATATTCAGTTTCTATGGACTTCAACTTACATATATATGCTATAAATATACTAAACAGTTAGTTTCTTTTACACTACTGCGTATTGATCATATGTTATCATTTAATCAAAATATGTTGGTTGTTGATCATGTTGACATAATATGGATACTCTTTATAAATTAAATTTATTTGATTGACATCACTTTTGGTAACACGCTATTGGAGTGCTAATAACTTCATCTGTGTATATTCACTTTATTGATAAAAACATTAAACATACAATAAACTTATTTTAGTAAATATTAACTTTAGCAATTTTTAAAAAATAAGAAAATATCAAAAATACACTGTAATACTTAAAAATTATTAATATGTTTAGTTTCTATAAGTAAGATAGTATACATTTAATATTTTTAAAGCATATCTACATTATACATTACGTTGTTACAAAAATGTTACTTCACAACCCCTCGACATTACAACAAGGGTGTCGACCAAACCGCAATGTTGTGATTCCACTATCCCAATTAAGTGATTATTTATGTGTGACAAGTCATTTGGCCAACACTGTATACTTTCAACACTTGACAAAATGTAGCCAGTTAACAAGACACCCTCGTATTTAAACTGCAGTTGATTTAAGAGATCTAGTTAGGTTGGATTGTTTAATAAGTGTTTAATGGTGCTATTCTATACATAACAGATGTGGTGACAAGTAGATGCGGTTTTCTATTGTCCTGTTTACGAGATTCGCAAATGTGCGTATAATGAACTTGAGCGGATGGACTTGATTTAATTTATCGTTACACCATAGACAAAATAATACATATACAGTTACTAGTAGGTAACGGTGAAATGAACGGTCTTGGGTATAATAATAATTGACTGTTGTTTAAAAATTGGTCTAATTTGAACAGGCGAAGAGCATGGCTCATAATGACTAATCACCTATGAAAAACAAAAATATTCCAAATTTAAATTAAAAATATTTATTCGTATATGTCTAGAACTTTAGAACAAACAGAAAATCTCAGCTGCCAGTGACATATATTTTTTTCTGTATGTGTGATATGTTTGACACCTAACTACTACTAAACGACTGGACTGATATGGATGATATATTGTGTGCGTATTTCAATTTATTCCTGCATGGGCTTACTGATAATCTGGTATAGTACAGTACAGTAGCAGTATATACTATTACGGTTTCTTCTTAATCGTTCCCTAACTCCTGAGGATCGGAGACTCTACATAATCTTGTCGTCCAGCTGTCGCCATCAGTTGCGCTCAGATGCCTGATGTAGTGCGGCGCTGACAGTTATATTCAGCTGATTGGTTATCTGGTCTGGGATTTCGGGTACTACGGCACGTATATCTCAATATATGCCGTAGTATATATATGTACATAATGAACATTAGAGTATTAAGTATTGTGTTAAGCTTATGGTAGCATAGTGTCTTTAATTAGGGTGTATAGGTACAAAAATTGTGTTTGCGTGCACATTCATTCCAAATTATTTGCTATTCCAAATTATATATCGTATTGATTTGGAAGTATTCTTTTTAAATTGACATAATTTAATTAGATAGATGTTTATTTTTCTTTTAATATGATTTTTTAATAAGTTTTATAATGAAACAATTTTGTTTATCAGTTTTAATTAAATTAAACATTTCCTTCCAAATTCAAATCTTCCACATAAGTGACCATTGATTGACAACGTGTTTTCGGGACAAAAAACTAAAAGATTAGAACCAAAAGCTGCCACGCGACCAAATTAACTTATATGTAATCCCGATCATTGACGGTTACCGTTATCTTAGGGTGCATTCGCTAACGAGTGACTTTTTATAATAGTTAATTCGGATTAGATAATGTCCCACGGGTGGCCTATTATTGGGGTGGTCTGCTCCCGGGGGTTGAGCGCCCCACTGCTATAACGACAGGTTGAAGGGATCATGTTTGTATTTGAGGGTTATTGCTAAGGGATAATGTTATTGTATCTAGATTTAGTTCATCGTAGTGTAATATTTTATTTGTGTTTCGATTATTTTCTGCTGTAAACAGTTTATATTGGTCCAAAATGTAAATACATTGTTAAAAAAAGAATTAAATGTACGCTAAATTTCGAACAAGTACAGTTTAAACTAATATCATAAATAGGAAAGATTTGGAGATGTTGTTTAAAATCGATGAACACGATGATTATTTTTATTTAATTAATGAAATAAAATCTGATATTAAAAATCTTTTCGTCTATAGATATTATCAATGAGTGATACGGGCTATATTTAAAGCGGACAATGCCGCAGTATACAGCTAGTATGTAATATTTTGATGTAGTGTAGTCAACTTTCTCATAATTGTTTTATTTCAGACAAACGTATATGAAGATGTTTCCTGAGAAGGAAGTAGGTATCTACAAAGTATAAAGACAATAAAGTCGTGCATCGTAAAATGAAACGTGCTTTAATTTTATTGTAATAATTCTGCCAAATGTTTATTAGTTAATTGGTGATATGACGGCGGTGCGCCCAAATACATTGCAAACCCTTATAGTCCGAGAGACAAAACACAAACATAACTTGCTACAAAGTATAAAATAGTACACCGATTTGTTAATTCAGCAGGTCCAAAATACATTGGAAACTAATATATATTTAGTAAAAATAGATAGAATATATGTAGAAAAAATTGCTGATTAATATTCTGATGGATCCTATACTGATCCTCTACTATGCCTCGGTGGTCTAGCGGGTCAGCACATCGCTATACTTCCGATGGTCAGTTCGATTCTTCGCACGGTACAAACATTTGTATTCATGAGTATTGTTTGTATCGGTCTAGGTGTTTTCTATGTATATTATGTATATCATATCAGTTGTCTAGTACTCATAACACAAGCTCTGCTTACCATGGAACTAGATTGCGTTGTGTTAATTGTCCAGGATTATTTAGTTTATGAGACAATAAGGTATAAATGTTCATACAGCCGTTTATGTTTATTCAACAGGTCTTGGGTTGGAGTTTAATCTCAATAACTTATTTATTTCATAAATTCAACAATAAAAAAAATTACAAATAACAATAATTTTCTTATATTTCTTTCGATAAGGTCAACACTGTGAATTACCCACAAGTCTCAGTGTCAGACTAGTGAGTTGGTCATCAAAAAAATGTGTGTTACAAATGACTTGCTGGCCCCTGTACCACAACCTATATTTGGGCATCTGCGATGGTTACAATAATGCACCATTATGGTTCATTACTTACCAGCAGCGCCACCGGTCTGTGATTACACTGCCGACGCCAGCGCGGACGTGGCGTGATTATATAATCTGTAACATAAACATTAGTGTTTCAACAAGTCGGCAGCTTTATATGTGATGTTTTTATTCGTTTGTAGTTTGGATATAAAACTGAATATAGTAATTAAAATTGTCTTTGAGGTTGTTCTTGTGCAAGAAAAATTATAAATCCTGGATAATTCATGCAGCGCATCTAGACGAACATCATATTATTACGTGAATTCCATGATACCACTCATGCGTTGTCATTTCTGAGAACTAAGATGTCGTATCTGTAGTTTTCAAACAAAATGCTTTTTACAAAGCAAGCTGATATGCTGAAAATGGTTCAAATAGCTTAGACGGCTATTAAACTACTTCGGTAAAACCTCAAAATATAAAAATCTACTTTTTAAGTTATTACGTCATCCTTCCATTAATAAATCATTGAATTATACATACTACTTACAATATATACGTGAACGGTGATAAAATTAAAGGGTTCTCTAATAAATGGGTCGCTTCAGCGCACGCGCCGAGCCCCTATTAAGAAAATTTACAGGTAAGATCCATCAAGTGTCGATCAATTACTCCAATCAATTTTGATGTATCATGTGCACAAATTGTTTCAACGTGTATAAGAATATGCAGTATGTAAAACATATGCGATACTAATTGTTTAATAATAACTTTATTATGTAGTACATTTTATTATATAATTGGAATGGCAAACAAGTTTACGGCCCACCTCATAGTCGTCTATATACATGAACATAACTATGGACATCACGTTATCACGTGACACTGGTGATACTTGAGGGTCAAGATGTCATGTTTCTTAATGTGTAATTTCACTGCCTAATCTCACTTTACAACCCGAACACATAATACAATGCAAGTAGCTTGGTGGCTGAAAATGACGAGACTGAGGTACGCACGCAGACGAGTCTTTACAAACTCTATCACTCATTCTGTGATCAAGGGTGTTTTGTTCATATCTAAAACACAATATTTTATTTTTCAAGTAGAACACTAATTTTACCCTATTTTTTTATTCGTATTGCTGTTTATGTAATATAAAATGAAATATACCTAATAATAACCATTTATCCAGCATAGCATATTACAGAAAAGAAAATGTAAAATAATTTATAAACTATATTGCGCTATAAGCTGAAAGGTTAGCCCATTATCTAGCTGGAAGTATTAATGTTATGACCTTCTTACCTCATAATCTATGATAAATTTTGGTCGATCACTTCTATATCAATTATGAAAAAATAAGAAAATATTATTCGAAAAATATAAATATAATTATGAAATCGCTTACTACGTACTATGTTAAGGTATTGTACTGACATTCCTGAACAAGGCAATAAAATTAAAGTGCTTGATACTGTGATTGTTTCCACGATTTAGTTGCAATGCCAGCGGCTTCGTCGCATAACAACACGCGGAACAAATTTATAATGTATTCCATAAACGACACTGTGAGTGAAGTACTTTTTGATCACGAATATTTATTGGCGTACTGAACATCTCATTTGATCGAACATCTCATATAACTTTTAATGTTAACTTCACGACTGTACTCCCAGATTCGGTAGTTAGATAGTTGTCATATATCGACATCGGATGACACCAAAAAATAAACTTCGTGCGTCAATTTATATTTCTGACTAACTCTCTGGTGATTGTAACAACAAAATATAACCCGGTAGCCCTGACCCTGCCACAATTGCTTGCGTTCACCGCAACATCGGCAGATGATAATGGCAACATTGTTAATGCCTCTGAACATCCCACTTGGAATAACTGTGTTTACGGTATGTTAAAGTTATGATGAATTTTATTTATGGATGATAATGCAATGAGTTAGTTACCGCGTTGGTTTCCAGTGTGGAGGTCAACCTAACATGGAGTCTTGTAAGTAATGGGATCACTAGTCCACATTACTAACAATCCCCTTCCGCATGATGATATTTGTCTTCCCTGTCGAACTACACCATAGAAAGCCGGGTCGCGCCACCAGGAGTGAGATAAAAAGCAAAGTAATATTAAACAGGCCTTGATAGATACTACATTGCAATACCACTTTGCAATTATGAATTCCTCTATAATGAGTTACTATTTTCTTACGCACATAAGTACATACACCTTTTCTAGTGCCATTTAAGTTTGAACTTATTAACTGTACAGAAAATGCGTTATTAATATGCCCCTTCAAAAAGAACACCAATCAGAAAAGACTTGGACCCGTATATTTTTTATTAACTTTTTGAGATGACACGTCATACATTTTTCATGCGTTGGATGCGGTGAAACCCGATTTCGCAAATTACGTTTACGTCGAATTTAGAAGATTTTGAGACTTATGCGTTTGTGTTTAAGGTTTATAGTGTGTGTATTTGCTTTCGTTTGTTTGTTTGATCGCAATTAAAGCGCAGAAGCGCACGTCATTAGTCCACACGGCAATATTCCACGGTGTTTCTTGCAGTAGAACCGGTGGGGCGCGGCAATACATCGACACCGCGTCCATTGTAACGTGATATTGTTATTGGTATTTTGATGAGGTCTACGCTATTTTATCATTACTTCATATTTGGTGGCGTTTTTTGTCCCAACTGGTTTCATGATTAATTAAAACTAGGCAATGTAAGAAGAGGCAGTATTCAACCTTCAAACTGATGTGACACAATTACTTAGTTAAATTAACTTTATTCTCCTAGAAAAAAGAGATGAGTAAATTTAATTAATTAAAGATCGAAATCGGATCAAAACAGTAGGGCATATTAAGTCTTATATTTTCAAGACACGTAGTAAAATATATTGAAACTTTCTTGAAACAAACTTTTTCATTCGAACGAAATTTTGCATGTTCTACGATATTTTATTCATTTGATAGACTAAACAATTTCGTGATATTCATTTCTGAGTTAATTTTATACAGCAAGATAATATTAATTTTAGCCTAAGAAAATATAATAGACGGAACACAACGATTAAATGTGTCATTGAATATTTGAATGATAAAAATGTGCTTACAGGAATAAATACAAAGCAAAATATAATGCCTAATGTTAACTACTAATTACTCGCTGTGATAAATAAAGTTTACTGAGATAAAACATAGTCAATGTTAATATCAAAAAGTCACTCATTGAACATTCATCAGATATCTGAAGACAGATTCTGTTAGATGCTCTGCCAGACTATTCTGACAAAGCTGTGCCAGCGACTTCGTTCGTGTGGTTATCAAAAACATTATCGCAATTTTCTTTGGAAGCATGAATAATTTTCCCTATTTTTGCAATATTTATGTATCATGTAATCTTATAGCTATATGTTGAATAGTCCATTTAGCTTAAAGCCTCCTTCGACAATTGGACTATCCAACACAAAAAGAATTTTGAAATTTCAATTAGAACCAGTAGTTCCTGAGATTAGCGCGTTCAAACAAACAAACAAACTCTTCAGTTTTATAATATTAGTATAGATTATATAAGAGATATATCACCGTTATGTAATTGTTCTAAAAATGAGCCACTTCAATAACTGTTAGATTTAAAGAGAACAATTGCAAATTAACCTCAAGACATGACTTTATATAAGGCGCTTGCAGCTGAATCGACTTAAATTCCGTATAATTACTTTGTGGTTTCCAAAAACATAGACCACAACATTTTAACCTATAGTATCAATTATCAGTGTACACCTTTAGTCATTCGTAAAAGTATGTTACCTTACATAAATATGAAATACTAGCTGTGCCTGCAGTTTCACCCGCGTGAAATTTATAGTCTAGGTATATCTTAGTCTGATATTTAAGCTATATTTTTGTTAAGTTTCATTAAAATCCATTTAGTAGTTTTTGCGTGAAAGTGTAACAAAGATCCATCCATATTTACAAACTTTCGCGTTTATAATATTAGTAAGGTGCACGCATTTTTTATATAAGTGGATAGCAATTAAGTTGGGAACACCCGATGAACAGTGGTAATAGTGATATGCCTGCGGTATTTCTGGATGTACGGTCATCACAAGACGAGGTGATCTTTGCTTTTATTTTTTGTCACATAGGCGACGTGTTGCTACTTTGCACGTGAGTGGGCACCCGCCTGCGCTACCGTTTTAACTGGTGGGGCATTAATGGAGAATGATAGAATGAGGCGTATGGTCTAGCGTGGCCTATTCACCAATATACCAGAGTATGCTACATCGCTGGTCACTAATTCCCATTACAAGGCTAGGAATTCTATAGAAATATAATATACTAGAATTAATTACCATGAGAGGGTAACCTCCTTGCAATTCCCCCAAAAAACCTTCGTAGATAATTCCTGCAGAATTCGCCACTACGAATTAACTGACCTGACTTCTTGCTCATCCTATCATGATTCTCTGGTATCCCGCCAGCATATACTAATGACGCAAATAAGAGCACTATTGCATTATTATTAATTAAAAAAATTCCGTTATTAACAATCCTCTTTCACCATCAGGTGAACAATTAGCCTGCTTGCCATTCCAGTACTCAAAAAAGGTACAATACATAAAGTCTTCTTAGAAATGTGCACACAGGTCTAGATCATACCATTGAGAGTGGCAAAGTTCCCAGTCATCTAGATAAACTGCTATATTTATGAGTGTTCACCGACAAGAACCGATTAAATAACACCGACAATCGATTCTACCTTTTTATATCTTCTTCGCGTCTCGCATTTTTCGGACAAAACTGATTGTTTACCGGAAAAAATTACGCCTGTTAGTCGTATCGAAGCGTATAAATAAAAGATGCGGCCTCGTGGAATTTTGATTCGGTACTTTTTGTATGCGCCGTGGAGCGATTGTGGAGCGATATTGTAAAAAGTCGTACGTTGTTCGATTGAGAAGGAACGCGGTGTCAAGTGGACCTTTCAAGATTTATTTAGGCCGGTTTACACATTGCGGAATCAAAGCAAAATTTAATATTAGTATCTAGTTCAATTGTATGTAGGTATTTTTGAAATCAAAACTGTTTACCGACCCAAAATATAATTATGTGAATTTTCAACCAGCCACAAAGCAGCTTCTTTGTAAGTTGTATTTCGGTAGTAAATAATAAGTTTGAAATAGAATATGACTATGAGAGGTATTAATATTATTGTGGTGCTCCTTATACAGGCGATGGTTACCACTTATCACCAGAATGATGCTGATGATGAAGAAAGTCGACGCCTGCTCAGCATTTCAGTTACTTAATTGCTAATATTTAATAAGGTATGTCGCTTACTCATGTACATAATAAAGGGACAGTATCGACTATACATTCCTTAACTTACACATCAGATTTATTCCAGTTATCGTTCTTGTGAGATAGTTCACATTTACAAAGTAAACACAAAGTTGCTAGTAAATCATTAGTAAAAATGTATAGTAATCGTAACAGGAAATCAAATGACTATTACATGCAGAAGGTATACAAAGTCTCGAAAAACGTTAATAAGGACGCCTTGCATAATGAATACAAATGCCGATGAGTTTCGAAATATGTCACCCATATAGGAAGAAGCGTGAAGATATGTGCTAATGAGCGATAAATGCAGCAGAATTGCAAAACATTTGCAACGCGTGTTATTTATGCACATCCCCATACTGGCGTCGCATTTCTCGATCACCTTCAGGAGACAAGCGTCTATGACAGTATTGTTTATTCAATAAAACAATGGAAATTCTTTTAACTGGGGTATCTTATTTGAATAAAGTAACGGTTTCATACTATTTCACTAGACAAGACACTATAAGGGCATAGGACGAAAACATTTACTATTAAACTTTAGTATGTACCTATATAATAGATAGCCGTTAATGTAGAAAAATCAACTCAATTAATATAGATGTTAATTAAATTTATTTGTGTAATGTTCTTTTGAAACGTATTCAACTAAGTAAACATTTAAATATGTCAATTAGTTCTTCTATTGATCACATAATAATAAATAGAATTATTACGTTGCTAGGACAAAATGACATAAAAGGCGAAAATGAAACCATCCAATTTCATAGAATTCGAATTAGTTTCAAGAATAGACCGACCTTAATTCTTAATCTATATAAAATAAAATCTATATTTGAAATCATATAATCGTTTGAACAATTGTCTTCTCAGTCGTATACAGATAGATAAATTTTACAGGTGTTTTCTAATTTATATCGTACAGTGTAAATATCGTAACAGAGAAAATTTTAGCGATGAAATTTGAAGTGTTTTAATAAGCGGTAAATTTATTTCTACCCGCGTCCCCTTATAAGGACACGTTTATAGGAGCTAACGTGCAGAAAGGGCGTCTAGAATATTATACTGCCAGTATTTATGCACATATGGCAACTGCCTACGTGTCGATTGCAACTCATAATACCATTACAGGACATAAGCGTTTAATAAGCTGGGACTTTCATGCTTGGTAAACAAGTTACATAGTTTTAGATGTGAGTATTAAAGAATTGTTACTAATCTGATATTGAGAGTTTGTTGTTTTATCTTTCTATTATTTTAATAATTTATAATTTTATATTATTTCAAATATTTGATGATACATCACGCAGAATTCATAGGTATCTTAATCTCATTTATTTCAGCTACCAAGCAGGTTGCTTTGTAAGCAAAGTGTGTTATGAGATGTCTATTTCTGTATAGTGCTATTCAAGTATATAGTAACGGCAACCATTTACCATAAAGTTAACCGTCAGCTTGTCATTTCAGTTACATAAAAAAATGTATATATACAACATTCCTGTAAGCGCAAGCATCATGTTTGGAAAAGTTTGATCGCAATGGAATGAATATGTGATTTGTAATACTGACAAGCAATAAAATTAACAGAGCTGGAAGGGTTTTACTAACAACGGGAACTAGTGGTCCTATAGCTAGAAATGTGCCATGCCAGGTCAACCAACCATCGTACTTTCACTATTGTATAGTGGTAAATTCTTGATGAAGTCAAGTCGCCACGATGCAATGGGTTAACCAATCTGACTTTATTCTATGATCTTCCACTGGTGTTCCGCCCATTAGTGTAGTCAAGTGTACTATTCCATTACCACCCGTTAAAAACATAAATTAACATTACTTTTGCTTTATATTATAGTATATGTTAACACGAGTTTTAACAACCCATACAGCTATGTCGCGATCGTCATGCTCCGGAGGTTGCGCGGCGTGCGATTTAAAGAATCTGTGGAGTTTTGTTTTGCGCGGGAAAATAAATAATTGTCAACTTAGAAATATTTGATTTATCTGTCCTTGTGAGCTAAGTTTCTGAAACTCCTTTATTGTAATTTGTATTGTTAATTATTTCTAAATATGTTATACAAATCGAAAACTAAACAAACCAGTGTATTTATGTTTTATTAATGCTCTTAATATCTTTTAACACCTCAGCGATACAAATTTGTGTGGTCGTATGCTTTGCCATTTGCGTCGGTGGACGTTGCGTGTTTAAAAAAGTTCCATACATTCACACATGCCGACGTTTTTCCGAAATTTGAACCAATTATTATAACTTATTATAATGTGACTCCACTTTTATTACATTTTCGGACAGCAGGCATCTGTAAATAAAGCTTACTATCTATTATAGTTCGTTTGTTAATTGATATAGCATTTTTACACATCTCCTTTCTACACATTTCAAATGTACATATGTACGTACACAAGTATTAAAAATTATTCACAGCTATGTTCTTATAGAATAATTTAAAGCCAATTTAGACAAAAAACGCTTCCTTAAGGAATTCGTAGAGGTCATATATGTACGAGAGTATCTGGAATAGCCAATTAGTGCTAAAAATATTACATGAAGACCACGTTTTAAGTAGGTAATGCCGGAGAAACCTAGCTGCGTGTGTCATTCATGCCAGTAATGGTCGGGATTTTAGAGGATACTGATCCATTAACCGGAACACTACATATGTACTACAAAGCAAGCTGATGGCTGAACTAGGTACACACAAACAATATTGATGTATTCCTGTTAGTAATAATATATCTATAATTAATAGGTAAAAAATTAATTTATTTTATTATGTTTAGACACTTAATAATAGGTCTGTAATAAAGTGGTAGAAGAATACATAAACAAATGTGTTTTTTAAATATTGACATCTGATTTTGCTTTAATTATATATTTTTTCATGCGTTTGGTAACAAAGTGCAACAGTATGTATCCATTTTATTAATAAAGACATAAATCATCTAATAAACAATTTTTTTTATAGGTTTCTTAAGCTTAAAAAGCGTAACCTGCGCTTATTCCCTTTATTCCTGAATACGGGGATCACTTAATGATAATGAAGCTATTTCAGTTATTTATGTCTTTACCTAGTTCTTAATTTAAAAAATAAGTAGCGTGGTATTACTTATTTTTTATATTAAGAACTAGGTAAAGACACAAATAACTGTTTCCCAGAATGTATTCCAATACAAGTGGCCACAGTACGTATACGTTACGCATTTGGTCAGCGGTTCGTCTCGCCATGCGTTCAGTGTGACCGCAGCGAAATTAGAACTCGCCGTGACGTGTGCCGTGCAGCATGTAAACCCCGCAGTCATGAACCACCCGCTGTTCACCGCTCATAATGGTTGCCATTACGCAAGTTGGTAGGTAGTCGATACAATTGGTTTTATTTTTTTATTACACTCGTCATACACAACATAATTAGCTACAGATTTTTCTGTGGTCAACGGTCGGTTCGTTGGGTATGAAAAATTAAATATGTCTAATTTTATTTCTATGTAAACATAAAGATACCGTCACGACTGTTAAACTAGATGGGGTATTGAAATGTTTAATTTCTAGTGTATTGATTTTATGAATTTACTGTGATTGGGAATTTGCTTTTGAGCAAAATCATTAATGATGTAACGTTTTTATATTTTTTGTTGAATAAAATAGTAAAATACAATATTTATAAATAAATACAAATTTATCTACAAATACTGTATTTTTTATATGTGGGTGAATTTTTCTGAATGAGCGGTAGAATAGAAATGTCTATCCAATTCTAAATGTTGCAGTTAACGTAATAGTTACATAGCATATTTTATCTATTGCCTTAAGGACAATCCTTAAGGCAGTAAAATTATAGGATATTGTGGAATACAATCTTCGTCCTCCGGAATGGCAGGACGTATTTAATTATTACATAACTACGTACGACGTATCGACGGGCATCACATAACGTGATAACGGGTATCACCACCACTGGGTGATCTTGATCTATACAGGTGTTTCTTTTGCCATTAACCACCAGGTGGACTGGTGGACAGTTACATAAAAAGATACATATAAATAATCTATACCTATTTACTAAATACAGGTATAATTTAATAGAACTTACAGTCTTATTAATTATTATTAAGCTTATTTCTAAAGTGAAGAATGATATTATCTCTAAAGAGACACCCACAGTTCATTGATGATACAAATTATTGATGCCTTTAATCGAAATCCTATAAGACGAGATCGCGAGTCGCATGTTAATAATTGGCGCACGCGAGTCGCGTGCGCGCGCGCAGCCCCGCGGGCGCAAGTGTTGCCAACTTACCCAAATTATCAACTAATCACACAGGGTGGCCAACCCGTACTGCTATTTTCCAAATTTAATTGCTTCTTTAGAATACATTGGCAACTAAATGCTTGTTTCCAATTACTTCACTTTTTAATGAGTTTCGAGATATTTGTAATGATTTCCTGAATAAGTAATTATTTGAAAAGTGTATAGTGTAGTCTCCATGCGGAAACTTATCTATGGTGTGTTAGTAAGTCTTTTCATCCCCAGTAAAATTCGGTACCGAGACTATTGGATATTTGTGCCAGCCTCATATCAGTCGGGCCTGCTCATGTAGATCATTTTGTCGGAATAAGAAAAGATTCGAATCAGCCCCAGTAATTCATGCGTTATGATGATATTTGTATATGTTGAACTTGTCAGACATAACGTTCGTAGCAAGAAAGACTTTCATATAACTCGCTCATTGAACCCTTAAGACTAGACATATAATAGATTTCCAGCGATAAAAGAAATGTTCACGACACGGATGTTTGGGCGAGATAGCCTCAAATAAGATAGAAGAAAGCTATAAAAGTGATAGTGTAAATTTAGTTTTAGACTAAATAAATTCCTATTTTTAACCAAGCTATATGTTTAATCAAGTTATATTCTTTTATTTCAAGTTCTAAAGTCCCAAATCACCTTACAATGTAAAAGAATAACGAGAAGTCTCTTATGAAATTCAGTTAAAAACTTGATCGTATAAAATGTTAAACGAACCACCCATCTGGTTAGTGAAGAGCGAGCGACATAATGATACAGCTTCGACGCAACGTAATATGGTTTATGTCAGATTATACCAAATGGTTTTATTAAAATAATGAATTATTTCATCCCGAAGGCGTTGCTCTCGTTACGAACCGTGTAAGCAATAATAAGTAAGTCATATTTTATGATAAACTAGCCATTTGTAACGACGTCTGACTTATAAATAATCCAAAATGCCTCATTCGATCCACAAATCATGAATCTTTTTTACATAGGCTTAAATTAAATTAGTAATATTGGAATTAAACAATTTAATTTACAATTTACAATATTTTATATAGCAGAAATTCAAGAACAATTTCAAAGGGTTTCAAGGATGATTTTGGTATGGTTCATTCGCCTTCGCTAACGGTTCGCGCTGGTGGGTATTTTAAGGGTTTGTAGACTTAGAGTCATAAGCTAACTTTGTTTCTCAGTATTAGCAAAAAATACTGACAAAAGTTCTTCGGTAGATTTTTCAATTAAAACCACTTGCGCAACACATGTCTATTACTAACTATTTTATCTTCCTCTATAATTTTATATAATATTCCAAAAACCGCCTGCGATAACGACTTACACAGTGGACGATGATAGAAGATATTAGATATTAGGTAGATACTCAAAACACTTCCCACGGAGCAAACTATATAAAGATTATCGACATAAAAAATAAATTAACACTATCTCTAAAAGTTCAGATTAACTATTATAACATGTAATAAGTATAGCGATAATACTCATATCCGCCCTCTGTTACACGCGTGACAGACGGACAGACGACGGACGTGTGAAATATATGGGATTTTCCGTTTGAGAGCACTTGTGTGATCACGCCCCTATTTGTGTGTATACGCAATTGACAATTAAATACTGTGAACAAATTGTGAAATATTATCAAATAATATATAATTATTGATTAAAATTGATAAATAAAAAAAATAATCCAAGTCCATCGAAATTCAACTTGCAATAGCGAGGTAGACTTTGCGTTAAGTCGCCTCTGTTACACATATTATTAGCAGCTTAATAAGATATATTTCGGTTGATAGGTCAGATATAGATATACACTTATTTACAATGAAAACAGAGAAATAAAAAAATAATCCAAATCTATCCAAAATCAATTTTCAATAGCGAGGTAGACTTTGCCTTAATTCGCCGGTATGGGTCTATATCACCTATTATTACCTCTATCTCACCTGTTATTAGCAGCTTAGTAAGATATATTTCGGTTGAAAGGTCAGATAAGTGAGGTTGTAGGGTAAGAAGGCGTGACACCGTAGCCTTCTGAAATGGCACTACGAGCGTCCCATGATAACGTGATGTCCGTTCTTGTACTTAGATGATGGTTACCACCTACAATTAGGTGGGTCGTTATAAACACAAAAACATGATTCTTATATTACACACATACATTTAAAGTACGTTGAAAAAATAATAAAAAAATCTGTTCCGATTTAGCGAAGAGTTTGGACATAGAGGGAGGATTTATTTTTAATTCTGGCAGTAGTCCATGACGCTGATAAAAAAATTCCTATGTGTAAAGGATGCATGTGTTTATCTATAGTTTATTTTTTCTATTGTCTATTATTTTATAAAGGAAAATATTGTATTGTCAATATTCTTTTATCTGCTTTTCTTTTGATACATATCAAATGTACTATTTCTTCCTAAAACCCGTGTTTCCATAATTATATTCAGAATCATAATAATACTAATAGAGTCTTTTCAGTCATAATTACGTGTGTCTTAAATTTCTATAACTGAATTTTGTAATTGATTGACAAACATCGAATTATGTTTCCATGCTTTCTCATTTATAACAATTACAAGAATAAATTTACTTTCAGTTGAACGATGTGTATCATTAGATAATATCCATATTATTCGAATATTTAATTAAACCCACGCCGCACAAATTACGAGATAACTCGATATGCGAGCTATTCACAACGTAATTAAGTTCATAATTGCTTAATGCAAGCAGTAAGTAATGCATAGCTAATAGGCTTGACATTATCACAAGCAGCACGGGGTGTAGTTAATCCGTGCTCTATTGAAGTGGTTGCTTGTGTATGGTGTAGTTATTTTGTTAAGTAGCTAATTATAATTAGCTGTAAAAGAGCTGTAAAGGGCTTCAAGTTGTAGAAGTTTTTTTTTGTTATTATTCTACCAGTAGAATAATAAAAAATAAGAAGTTCTCCAACTTCTTTGAGATAATATACAAATGTACATTGGATGTACCGAGTTAGTCGTAGAGAACACAATCAAATAAAAACTCTATTGTTCTTCTCACAGAAAATACAATTACATAAACTAATAGGATATATTTTGTATGAGATTGCTTTAACATTCTTTAACATGCTTTAACACATTGCAGCAATTGAAATAGTATCGAAGTTGTATTCAACATATGTTTACAAGAGTTTCAGGTAACTTGGTCTAGTTTAACTAGTTTTTCTGGTGAATCTGCTTTCCGAATGAGTAGTAGAAATAAAAGCATTTATGTTAGGTTTATTAACATTTATATTAAGTTTATTTGAATAAAGATTATTTATATTTCTATTTCTGTTTCAATCGTATGGTTTAAAAAATATAACTTCATGTACAAATATATACAATATAAGCCGAAAGACTTGTGGCTCACGTTAAATACGATGAAAAGCAATATAATATATTCTTTTAAAATATGATCTATCTTTATACTAAATGGTAACCATTTCCGTTCCATGTAATTATAGGAAAAACATCAAAATATGTAGATACCAGCTTTCCGCTCGCGGCTTTGTCCACGTGGACTATAGGATCTGTACTCAGTAGTGGGGTTTAACATTACAAACATTCTCATAATATTACATTTAAGATAACATTTGACTTTTTCGTAATAATGATTGAAATGTATGTCATACCAAAAGAAAATGTCTAATGAAATTCATAATTTAAATACTTCAATAATTGGCTAATTACAAATTATATGTAATCAAATAAACGTCAGCTTATTAAGTGGATGGCTTGTTTTTAATGTTAAAATTAAACACGAATGGGTGCACTAAATGGTAACCGATCACTTGAGCATGTGCGTTGGTATCAGGGTTGCCAACCATTCAACAAACTGACGTTTTAGTGGCCTACCGGTTTAGCATAGCGACTTAATGCCAATGGTAGCGGGATCAAGTACAAATATTTATATTCAGGGATTGGTTGTATTGATCTGCGTGTTTTGTATGTGCATATTTATCATAAATCTGTAATAGTCTACACGAATAAAGATATTCTAATTTTGACTTTGGATAATATCTCATTAATATTATAAACGCAAACTTTGGGAGTATGGATGGATGTTTATTATTCTTTCACGCATGAACTAACGAATGGATTTTGATGAAACTTAACAGTAATATAGCAGCAGAGTAACATATTTCTATCAGTTGTGTAGTATATATATAACACAAGCTCTGTTTAGTTTTGGACTAAATAAGAATTATTCAGGGTATTATAGCAATAAAACAGGGTAGTACAGCAACTAATTTAAAAAAAATATAGGTACCGTACGACCGTACGACATTTTTGATCTTCGGTACCTATATTTTTATCTAAAGTATAAAAATATAGGAACCGAACATCAAAAATGTCGTACCGGTACTAGGGTCCTCCGCAGATGGCATCCCTGGTTGATATTATATATAATTTGTGTAGAATTATGGTATCGCCTCGTGCGCGGGCGCAGGTGTGGCCGAGCTGTGGCGACCAGCACCCACGGCGTCCGACGTCGTACGTGCCGTCCGCAGTCTGCCGTCGTGTGCTGAACTGATTTGTAAAGATGTCTGTAATGTCTATATAGCAACAGATATATTCGTAGAGTGTTCGTTGTTTAAAAAAGTAGAGAGAAAATAAAAAAACATAACATATAATTACAATTTAAATAATAGATTAAAATTAAACTTAATATAAACACTTCTTAATAGTTTGGGTTTTTAATTTTACCACTGATTCAGAAATGTTAAATAATCAATAGGTTTAACTATGTGTACATATACACATAATTAAAGCTATTGAAAAAAGAAAAGAATACATTTATTGTAAGCTACTTTTAACAATACTAGTACTTAAAATTTTAAACTTAACGATGTTACGGGCAATATAGCTTTATATTAATGTTTATTATCTCCCATATACTTATATTAATTATATGAAACAATTAGCAAATAGATACCAATGGAAGGTTTCTATATAATATAATAAATGTTCCATTAAAAATATTTGATCTTATTTTCTTCATTCATAGCTGTGAGAAGCGGAACCGAGACGTTAGTTTGAAATAAGTAATAATAAGTGATTAAATTAGGTAGATATATGTTATAAGAACATTTAAAGAAACATTATTATATAAACTAAAATAGCTATAATTAGTAATGTAATGTAATTGTTTATGTATCAATAAAAGGCTATAATATATATTACTATCATTTTCTGTCACAAATACATTTTATTTACCTACATAAATTATCCTTTGTGACAATCCTCTACCTATTTTAACCGCCAAGTAGCTTAATTTGTAAGATGTGGGTCAATTCTTGTATGAGTGTAGGCAGCGCAATTATAGGAATAGAGGCATGGCATCTTAGCCCTCAAGAATGGCAACGCATGAGTGTTACCACGGACGCCACGTCGCGTAGAGTCCGTCCGAATATAGGCTAATGTTAAGGTTACCTTCAACAATAGTTTACCGACTCAGTAACATAATAAAAAAAAATATTAATGTGTATTTAGAACAACGTGTGTAACCAACATTTTATAGCCAAGTGTAGACATAGTTACTGGACGCGTGGCTGTACACTTCTCGATGAATATTTTCGTCAAATAATGCGACTGGTCCATTATGATTACATACGACGTATATCGGCAATAACCTGGTAATTGTTATTAGTTAACCATCGGCTTGTGAGAGCTACTACCCGAGGTAACTTCATTAAGGAAAAAAATCCAATAAGGTGGTATCTTGTTATTATTTTAATACCTTGTTGCGATCGCCTTTAGTGATATTTATGGGACACATACATGTACGCAAATTCGTGTATGTGAACACACACACATGGCAAGACTGTGTATTCTTATTAATGATTTGTGCGTACGGATATATACAGAAAATGTGTATTTCGGCAATCTTTTCAAATAAATTTTAATAAATCTCTATTGATTTTATTCCAGCTTCAATATCTTGATTCGATAAATGGATATATGATAGATAAATAAATCATAATCGATATTGAAATTCGATTCTAGCTTCAATCTTTTGACTCGACGAATTCATATCGGATAGATGAAAAAATGGAAATAGACGTATGTAACTAAAATGACTATAAAGCTGACAACCCAACGATTCAATTAATGATATATGGCACCATCGACTATATTTGTGAACAACCATGGAAATCACGTTATATGGACAGTGATAGGTGCCACTTATACATTATAGATTAAGATGATGAAGTAAAGAATACTTTCGCTGCCTTATATCACCCTTTAGCAGGAAAATATTTTATAAAGCATGTTACTAAGCAGCAGAAATAGGCCAGATATCTATATGCAGATGACTCGGTACATCTCTTCTCGGTTAACTACTTAAAAAAGAAGAAGAACAACAGCATTTCTTACACGAGAGATAGACAAGTTTCTTGCTCATTCTTCTATTTAGAGGTGAAATAACAAAAACTACTATTCAGAAGTACTTTATTAACTTTATTTATACAAAGATTGTTTCTATTTCCTTATTAGCATATATTATATAGATATACTCCTAGTCCTCTCAAGTACATACATTTTGCAAATGTAAGCACTTATTACACAAATTTCATTCATTCATGTCATTGATCAAGAGAAAAGCAATCGCTTTCCAGAAATGGTGCTTATTAAGTGAATTCTCCCAAACACAATCATCTTGTACAGCTTCCGCTCATTAGAGGAGCTAAACAAAAGTGACAGCAGTGTTGCCAATAAATGGTGCATACGTTGACTACCTCAAAACTACCAAAGCTATATCTGTATTAATGAAATAACAGAAATATTTTTTTAATGAAAAACATAAAAAATATACAAAAACTTAATGAAAAATTAAAAACATCTTATGTAATATTAATAATCATCATTTATTGAAAAAGTTATAATTTTACATTTTTATATTTAATATGTTTTAAGTAAATAATAAAAATTTCATTGGATTTTGAAATTAGAAAATATCCATTAGCCACTAAAAACAAATTTTGCCCATTCATAAGATGGGTAAATCAACCAGTTCAAACGGTAAACCTACTAAACTGGCAATACAAAGCGACAGCGTCTCCGTTTGTAATAAAATAATGAAACTGGAGGCAATTTGTTTTGGAAATTGTCCCGACGCCTGATTCTATAATTTGACATAATTCTGATCTGACTTATTATTTTAGTATGTACATCCACAATACTTCTTTTAAAATATACTGACTATTTTTTTCCGATTTGGGAGATATTAGGTATATACATAATTATCTATACGTATCGTACGTACGTATACGTCCTATATTTTCAGGAACATTCTTAACTGCCAATAATGTGGTGAGACTAATACTTTAAATGACCACCGAGGTGGGATCTGATAATATTTATTGATTTAAAAACCTACAAATATTATATATATAGTTGATTATACATTGGACCCCCACTATGCGAACCTGTATCGCGGGAGTCCACAAAAGAATTGACAAATAATTATTAATTATTACAGATCATAATATAGATAGAACATATACAGATTGACACAAATAATCATACTCATGAGTAACCCGAATTGAACCTGTGACTACTGGAGATAATGTATAGTGGTATACTAAAACGCTAGACCACCGAGGCCATCAAAACAAGAACATACAAAAAGTACCGTCAGAAACATTGTCAATTGTCAATGGCATGGTGAACGCAGCACTTGAATTATACGTACTGGTGTAAATTTACACCAGTAGGTATAATTCAAGTATTTGGGTTGAAGGGTAAGTACCCTTCAATCTAAATACCTCACAAAGAAAACTACTTGACTATTAAAATAGGAAAGGTAGCTATGCAGACGCTCCCTGGGCAAAAATTACACTGAACGACCTTTTTACACTACTACAGCATATAGAATTCAGTAACATATATGCATTAACATGTGTTACATATGATGTGCAGTTGTTTATTAGTTATTGTTACTGTTTACTGTTTCTGCTCTATATTTTCTCTATTTCCTACTAGCTGACCCCTGAAATTAAAATTGCTACAAAAAAGGGGTAGGTGATAGAATTTTATTTATATAATATGGCATTAAAAATACATACTGCTCTAAATATAGTCAATATTATGGTATGTATTTTTAATGCCATATTATAAAAAAAATTAAAATGAATATTTTGTCCAAATAATAAAAAAACTGTATTAGGGGTGGACAACCCTTATCACTTAGGGGTATGAAAAATAGATAGGAGCCGATTCTCAGACTTGCTGAATATGCATATTAAATTTCATAAAAATCAGTCAAGTAGGTTTCTGAGGAGTATGGTAATTAACATTGTGACACGAGAATTTTATATATAGGACCCACCCCGAACGGGTGTACATACATACACAGACAACGACTTTGTTTTATACTATGTAATGATTATGTGTGCTGAAGATGTAAATCTGCAAAGATCATCATCATCACCATCATCTCAGCCCGGAAGACGTCCACTGCTGAACAAAGGCCTATCTGCAAAGATACATTATGAAAATATGTAATAAATATAAAATAACAGTGGAATTGAAAAATTGCATTTTGGAGTCAATTGAAAATCAATTCCCATTAAGTTAAGTAGTCTTGAGCATTTTACTGGGCCGTTGTCAGGAATTATCGAAGTTAAGTTATATTTTAAGCGTTTCTGATCACGTTCAGGGCTGTCAAGTTAAATTAGGTATTACGTCGATCTTGGACCCCAGACGCCCGCGTAATTACTGTTTCCATAAATACACAACCGAGACACGCGCCGCGCCGTCATGAACGTCTGTTGCGATCAATTGAATACATTATTTTTATGACTAAACTTTTTTACAATTTGTTTAATTAAATAAGTAACTAAGAAGAGTAGTTTAGTCATTTTATTTTTAAACTATCAAGTTTAATTCATCTTATTTAAATTGTTAATTAAATCTTAAGACGAATAGTTTTATTTTATTAATATTATAAATGAAACGAAAGTTTGTGAGTACGGATAGATGTTTGTTACTCTTTCACGCAAAAACTACGGAACGGATTTTGATGAATCCCTACAGTAATATAGCTTATACATCAGAATAACATATAGGTTATAAATTTCACGCGAGTGAACCCGTGGGCTCAGCTAGAGGTAAATAAAAGTACTTACGTGTCTAGACGTTTCCACTAGGTTGCGATGGCGGTTGTCATGAGCTGACTGACAAAAAGTTGTCAATTTTTTTTACAATTTGTTTTATATATAATGAGTAACTAAGAAGAGCATTAGTTATTTTTAAACTCTCGTGTTTAATACACTCTATTTATATTGTTAACCGGGACTTAACACAAATAATTGTATGATACATAAAGCCGTTAGTCAAAATAAAAATGTCGTAATAAAAATAAGTCGTTGTCATGAGCTGACTGAGAGTCAGGTATATACCTTTATTTGTTATCAAATTATTCGTGTTAAGACCTAGTTATTATTTATCCTCTTGGTGGTAAATGGTAACCGACGCTTATACATATACATAGTTATGTGACGCCCGTGGTACCACTTATGCGTTGCCAATCTGAAAAATTAAGATGTCATCCCTCTGCCCATACCCTGTAATTTCACTACTGTACTAATTTTATAAATGTATACATATTATACATTTAAAATAACTGCGTAAAAATAAATACTATGAGATCATACATACACTGATTATTAACTTTTGTACTATGCGGGAATTGAACTTGTGAGCATCGGAAACTAAGGCAGAATGCTAATACCAGATAATAATAATACTGATAGTATTGCTAAAATCCTGAAGATTAAAATATATATTTAAACATAATTAATATAAATTTAAGGCACAACGCATTCTTTTCAATAAAATTAACGGAAATCTAAATCGAGGAGGGTTTGAGCAAATACAAAAATGTTTACGTTACGGACCGACAGTCACGTTTGTACAGGTGTACCTACATTATAGAAAAATCTCTAATAATAAAAATTAACAGACAATTATGTATGATACTTTAATATAAGAAAAAAATGTATAAAACTAACAAATATTGGACAGGTGTTCTAAACTTTGTTACATTCATAAATTCCTTGACCACATTCATTTTATTTGATGCTTCCAATCATATGGGCAATAATAATTCCATGCCAATGAGAAGAAATTACTGTATAAAGATCAGAAGTGATGAAACTGTGTCGATAAAATTATCGATATTCTGATAGATTTCATAGAAATCTTCTAATAGAGATGTTTAGATTTGCAGAGAATACATAGAGCTGTATGATCAAACCTGGTCTAAAACGTTATTTAGTATTTAGTATTTATAATATTTAGTACATAAATACATAATTTATTGCACAAAATATGGTCACATAAGTCTTAATATTTTTAATTTATTTATTATATAAAAAAATATTAATAAAATGTATTTCCTTAGCATCGATAACAGCATGTTTTGGTAATGCTAAATATATGCAGACACAGACTAACGTTAACGTTTAATGTTATGCTAAATATTTGTAATGTCCAATTGATAATATCTTTAATAAACTGGTGGGTAGGTCATTTATAAAAAAAGGAACTAGAAATGAAGATGTAAGTAGGGATACTCGCCGTTGCAGTTGCTTACGAGAGTGTTACGGGTATAAATACAAAGTAGTTTGTTTCTTTGTCATATCATCATTTGTAACCGCGACGATGATGGCTTCGTCGTGGTACAAAAGACGAGGCGCACAAAGAGGGTCAATAGGAACCATAGTGGCACTGCACCCACTGAGCTCAACTTCCTACTGCATGTTCCTACACCGACCACGGCATGTACCTGTCCCGTCTACATTACGTCACTAAGGATCCTGCTCCTTTGTCGACTATATATGTACCAAGAATAACCTGACATTGAGGGTGACACAGCTGGAGTCGAGTCACAACACGAGTTTCAACAGTTTCAGTCTGGGTCCCCATCAACATGCTACCCACCTTCATGAAGGAGGACTACTGGCCGAAGAGGGTGGTGTATCGGCGCTACCGTGGCAGATTGCTGTCGTCAGTGCTGTGGCCACAGAATCAATTTCAATGTAGCAATATATTAGTTTTATAATATTAATTCATATGTATGTTAGTCTTTAAGGTATTTCTAAGAAAGTGTCTAAATATATCTATTTATTATATGAACTCCAAACCCAATCAGTGGGTACTCCTTATGGGATAAAGAAAATATATTAAAATTATCTAAAGAAACAATTTCAAATGTAAAAATTCGCATAACTAAAATTTGCAATTTGTGTTATACCTATATATTAATTGTATGATGTAACACAAGATTCCCCTGTATTTGACTGTGTGTATTTTATTTCAGGCTAAACAGCCTACCGCCGTCTCTCGGAAAGATATTTACATAATAATCTTACTCAAATTTAGTGCAGCGAAAATATTGAACTGCATTTCATAAACACTACTTGTAACTAAGCAGATATTTGAGTACCAATTGAATACATAATTGAAGTCTTCTTAAAGTTAGTTACTTTTTTATAACAAAATTACTCAAATCGATTTGGATGTAAATCAATGTCTTAGTTCCCTAGTAATGATTTAAATTAATGACAGTCGATAAAATGTCGTCCCATATCTAATTGTTATCGACTGGAAATTATGAACTTGCCTTTAAAAGCGCTGAATTAAAATTGCTCAAACCTTCATTTGACAGGTGATTGGAAATCGGTTTGACAAATGAGTTTCGGGAGACACTTTTTACAACACATTATTTGGCTTTGATTGCCCAGGATTATCTTGCAAGTAATGTAATGTATGGTCTTGTAATAACATAAATACATAATTGTTTTCTTTCTAAAGCTCAACATAGGTGGACATCGATCACTAATGATCAAATTCCACGCCGACCATCTGGATGGATTGCGGTCCTCAACTGTGTGTTTTTCCAGAAACTTTCTGAGGTGCATGACCACGCAGTGGAATCAATTCGCCGCAGAGGTATTACAAAGCGATACGATATTAAAACAGACATGAAAAGAGCATTATA
Organism: Achroia grisella; assembly: GCF_030625045.1. Lineage (NCBI taxonomy): Eukaryota > Metazoa > Arthropoda > Insecta > Lepidoptera > Pyralidae > Achroia > Achroia grisella. The sequence goes on from NW_026712999.1 coordinate 2,306,359, forward strand.
ACTTCTTAAAAGACTTTCAAGACACTTAAGATCGTGAGAACCTAATCACTTGAATCTAATCAAGTGAATAGCATGCTTATTTGCAATATTGACAGCCTCGGTAGTCTAGTGGTGCAGCATACCGCTTTACTATCCGCTGGTCGCGGGTTCGATTCGGTGTGCGACACGGTACAAACATTTGTATTTATGAGTATCATTGTTCGTATCGGTCTGGGTGTGTTTTATGTATAATATATGTATTTATGTACAAAAAAATATCTATGTATTTATATCAATTGGCTAGTACCCATAACACAAGCTCTGCTTAGCTTGGGACTAGATAGCGTTGTAATTGAATTGTTCTGAGATACAGATATGTATGAGGTATGTACACACAAATTTTAATATCTACCCAGCGAAAAGCATGCTCTCTTCCAGCAGTGCTGCAGATAGCATGTTCTAAAATTGTACAATAGTAAATTTTTGAGCATAATTGAAACATGCTTATTTCTAACATCAGAATAATAGCACGTTTTTGTGCCAGTTTTGAGAATCTCGCACAAAAATCGTCGATCGGTATCTTTAGCTATGAGATAGTAATTCGTTATCATTTTCTAAATTTTTAATTTCTTAATTTTGTTTGATAAAGTATTTTTTTAATAATTCATTTAAATGGTCCAATTATTTCAAATTATCGTAATGGATAAGCATTCTCTATAAATATTGTCGTTCAAGCATTCAAATACCCAATTTTAATTGATATTATGAAAGTAACTACTTTTTTAAATTTTACATTCATTTAGCCCCAATATTTTAAAATATTGTAATAGGTACGCATTCTCTATAAATATTATCAATACTAGCAGCAGTATAGTATATAATTTATAATCAATTAACACGCACCCGGTACCCAAAGGTGTTCTACAACTTTTTTTCCGATGTACCATAGGCGGCACGTGGCACACAAAACGTCCACTAGTGGATACAGACTATAAAATAATGGATACATAATAGCTATGTACGTAAAAAATTAAAGCCAGATAATGTTTATTTTCTAACTATATGACCGTAATACAGATTTTTGGAAAATGCCTAAAAATTGTCACTTTATTTCAATAATATTCTGGACGACTTTGAGATTTGTTGCAAACACATTTGAACGTTATCTCTTAACTACTAGGAACAGAATTCGCTTATGTTCTTCGTTAAGAGTGTTCATTCTATCGTAATAAGTAAGTATGAGCCGCAATCTATTGTAAACCACATCGTCTACCTACTAGAAACATTATTACCATCACCATCATCATTCTGTTTTATCTATTTCTGAAGTATGCTTCTTAAAATATATTTTACTAGTTTTGCCCGCGGTTTGACTAGCGTGTAATTTATAACAGCTTTTCGGTACTATAATATATGTAAGTATTTAAAGATATAGCTTTCAAATTACAGGATACTTGACACCTTCGTCCTTAGAAATGATAATGTAACTTATATATTTCGGAGTATCCATTTTGTTATATTTTTTATTTTATATGGTGCTTAATAAAAAGTTATATTAAGAGCTATATACCCCTATAGTTAATTTAAGTCATGTCAATAATTAATTTCATTATAAAGACAAGAAGATTTTCATAGTAGACATAGAAATATGAAAGTTCTAGTTGTTATTGCTATGATAGAAGCCAAGTCTCCAAGTTATCTATTCGTAGACACCCGCCTCCTCTCAAAGTAGATACCACACTCTGTATACGCGTCTCTCTCTATACTATAGAGGATTGACAGTATATTTCTCGCTTTGTAAACCTATAACGGCCTCGTTATAACAACGACGTAAGTCTGTAAATTGATCAAATAATTTGTACTCTATTTTTCTTAACGATAAGATATAGAATACTGTAATCAACTTCTAAATTTTTATTAAAGAAATTAATCAATAAATTTCATTGTAACTTTGTTTGATACAGGGTGTAATAATAACCAAAAACTTTCAAATTAGCTAGTAGTATGCGTTGAAAAGGATTTTTACTATTTATAATCACATCTGAACTTAAACTAAGTACCTACTGGGATTATTATATGTGGAATGACAGAGGAATTGGTGGACTTAATGGTAAGTAGTAACGATTTCCATAAACTACAATACCACCACACTAGAAGCTATTATAGCTTCTAGTGTGGTGGTATTGTAGTTATGAATATTGATAGTCTATGAATACTTGGCGGTAAATAGGTGAGACAGAGGTTTATTTCAGGTATATATTCCCTTGTAAAAAAGTAAAACAAGGCTATCTAACAATCTACATGTAAAAGACCATCGTGACTTGCCAATTTAATAAAGAACTTATTGAAACAATAACTTATTTCATGTAATTTTTGGACGTTAATGCTTTACAAGTGGTGTTCGCAAAAGGTAAGTTGTTAAAATGGCTATATTTTTTGTTATTTTCGTATATAATTGCTACCTCGAGACGGAAAGCAGATGCGTGTGACTTCTTTTCAAATTTTACGTGCACAATTACTATGACCACGACAGCAAAGGACTTCGGATATCTTTTTAATTTTAGAAAAATAATTTCATTTGCTAATCTAGGACTTCTATTTTAATAAAATCAGTAGATACATATAGTACCTGTCTACTAATAGAAGTAAAACGGTTAGATTGAATAAATAATTATAAAAGATGTTCAAAATTTAGAAACTTAATGTATGTTTCGATACTCATGTTATACTCGAAAAAATGAAATTATGTCTGTCTGTTTGTTGCCTTTTCAAGGCTGACAGCTCTCACTAAACGGCTAAAAAGATTAAAGAATTAAAGAATTTATTTAAACCAAAAACAAAGTTATAACAATAACATATTAAACATAAACAACTACATTAGTTTACAAAAAACTGTGTTGCAGCTATTTGCGCCCATCTCCAAAGCATTGTATACAATTTAAATAAAAACAAATGAAAATAAATGAATATTACTCCTTAAGAACATTTAGAGAAAGACAAAGTATATAAAATAAAACAAATGATATTTATAATTTATGAGCATTAGAACAAGTGTGTGTGTGAGTGAGTGAGTGTGTGCGTGTGTGTGTGTGTCTGTGTGTGTATATGTATGTATATACGCGCGTTTATTGCACCTATGTATGCGTTTTATGTATTCCTTTATCTTCTGATCTTACTGAAATTTCGAGATAGATAGTATTACTGTGGTTATTAGAAGCTATATGTTATCTGTGCTATTATCTAAAAGTAAAAGGGCATAGTTGCAGGAAAAAGACAGTATATACACTTAGATCTACAAAATTGGAGCTTAGACCTACAAAATCCTTTAATTTAAAAGTGTTTGATAATGAATATACTTATTCGCAATTATGACCTTATTTACGTGGTAGTTAGATAAAATTTGTAATGTATTGTTTTTTTAATGAACGACGTGTCCCATACAGTGCGTATATTGTTAACAAAGAATGCAACGTTATAGGGGTGAATAATTGCAATGTTTTGAATTTATTAGAAAATGTCATCGTTATTATTAATTAACACTGTGTTTATTTTTAGTTTCTTAGTGTTGTGGACTTCCGCTGTACAGGTCCGCCTAGTGCGGGCTTCAATGTATAATCAATTTTGTAATAATTATGAGTTTCACAAAAAAAGGACGTTTATTATAATTTTACTTTTCCTTAACCAAAATTATAGCAAATTCGTTTTAAGTACAGAAATAACAACACTACTTTAAATACGATTAACATTTTTTTATTTTAACAAATTTTAACAAATTGTTAGAATGAAATAAACGCAAATATAAAAGAAATGTTACTTAAAAATGTGCCAAGTCTACAGTCTCCGCGGTAGTTCATTCAATGTCCAGTAATTCCCCTATAATTTGAGGGTGCCCGCTCGGGTGCAAACGCAGATTGTTCCTGAGATAGAGACACACAAACATATACGTCCACCTCAAACACTGTGGTGTACTAATTGCTGACACCTGGAATTCACGAAATCGTCTTTGTCCAGTATTAATTAAGAGGGAAAATAACTTCCTTACGTTCTTAATATAAATTGACATTTGATGAGTTTAATTTTATTTAATTAAAAAAACATATAGTAACACTTACATTTTATGTAACATAGAAGATATAGGTTTATGTATAGTAAATAGAAAGATCTTTATTCATAACCAAAATATTACAAACTATATAAATACACAAACAAATATGCATGTGTAACTCTAATAATTCAACTCTATAAAAAAATAAAACAATACGCTTTAATTTATATGTAAAATAAAAAAATATAGATACATATAGATATATATCTACTACAATAATATTATATACCTAGAGGAAAGATATATAAGGTTTGTATGTTTGTAATGGAAACTCTAGAAAATGTTAGACTGATTTTACTATGGCAGACGGCTTTACAATGGACACCGGTTCAATACCTCGTACCTACGCTACAAACCATTTGTATACAGGAGTGTGATTGTTTGTATTGGTCTGGGTGTTTTCTATATAGATAAGTTATCTATGTTTTTACAAAAAAAATGTATTTAAGTAATTATATCAGTTGCGGACTACCCATAACATAAGGTTTGCTTAGTTTGGGACTAGATGGTACTGTATGAATTGTCCAGAGATTATATTATTATTATATAGTGGTGATAATATCTATCTATTCTATTATATATCTAATATTGTTAGCTTAGTGTAATATAAATCAATTTTACAGTTTAGCACGCGTTTTATCCGGATAATAAACATAAAACATAAGCGAAGTTAGATAACATTTGCACCGAGAAATAGGTGAGTAATGAGCGTCATGTTTAAACACCATAACAAAAAACATAACCGATGTCCCCCGAACCTGTCTCATGTAGTTATGTAGCGTGTGGTACAAGCAATAAGACAATGCGAACATTATCACGGTAATGCACACATAGGTGAAGTTAGATAACATTTGCACCAAGACATAGGTGAGTAAATAGCATCATGTTTAAAACACAATTTAATGTCATTTAAAGACAAGTTTAAATGACAATAAATATAACCGACGCGCCCCGAACCGGACTGATGTAGATATATCGTGCATGGTACAAGCAATAAGAGAAAGAACTTTATCCCGGTAATGGATACAGTACATAGATGAAGTTCGATAACATTTGCACCGAGAAATAGGTGAGCAATGAGCGTCATGTTTAAACGCCATACCTAACAAAAAACATAACCGATATCCCTCGAACCTGAGTTATGTAGTTATGTAGCGCGTGGTTCAAGTAATAAGGGAATGCGAATTGCTAATGCTTTTCCCGGTAATAAGCACAATACATAGATGCAGTTAGATAACATTTGCACCGTTTTATTTAGAGTAGTTGTATTTAGTGATAAACAACGTATGTTAAATGTTAAATCAACTGAAAATATACAATGTTTTTTTATAGTTAGTTTCCTGGTAATATATAATCCAGCACAATCCACTAAAGAAAACAAAAAAAAAATTAAAATAAATTGATCACAAGTAAATATTAATGTGATCAAACTTGATTTGTATACCTACTCAACTTTAAAAAATCTATGACTAGACTGTATGACCAATGCTTTGTCTTTGACTTGTCCATATTGGCTTAATTTTGAATCAATGAACAATTTTAGAGCTATTTTAAGTATAATATTATATATTATTCTCATTATATACATATTATTCTTTATATATGATGTATATGTCCATATACATCATATGATATATAAAGAATTATCTTAGTAAACTATATCGACAAGACTTTATCGCACTGGTTTACCTAAAAATTGGTACTATAAATACAATTTTTAATATTAGTATAATACTTCTAAAGTTTCAGCTGAAACTTTGGATTTGTTATGATCCTGTAAATTTGAGATAACAATGCGAAAAGGTGTCTTCTTCATAACGGACATTCGCTAAGCGCCATTCCTTCCCTCCATTTCTATAGATATCACTTATACATCGATGTTCGTATCTTATCTATTTAACAGTCCTTAGCATCCGCCCCGCAAAATACCAGAAACACACCTACCATTATAGCTAATGCTCCATCCACCGCCTTATTGAAACCACTTAAAGTCTTTAATCGCACATAAAGATGACACGTTAGTTTACGAGAACAGACCAGATAACTAAGAACTCTATAGATGTTACATATTCCCCGCGAAAACCTGCATTTTGTGAATGATAAAGAGGCGGGGGAGATCATATTAGATTGGTGGAACTAGTAGGTATGAGGGAAGTGTGAAGAGGCTAAGAGGTGTATCGTCCCCACCGTTCCGTTCCGTTGTAGGCGGAGCCCGGAGCGCAGGACCGACACGCTCCAGTCACCGTTACAACCGCTCCACGCACCGCGAAGAGCTTACGCAGAGCTTGCAACGGAAAGCAGCGTTTTCAAATTTCGAACGCTTTTCAAATTCGAACGCGATGTTCTAATTGGTTTTCAAAATTGGAACCTTCAAGCCCGGGCATGGTTTTTAATTAAAAACCCTTTTTCTGGACTGCCAGTTTCGCGTTGTTGAACTTTTTTTATATTTTTTCCGGCGCCGAATACAAAAGAAACATTTCCATAATACAAATAAAGTTAATGAAATTGTAGTGTTTTCTCCTCAGTTTAGTTGTACGATGAAGTTATTCTTCCCATTTAAATCGACTGAGATATAAGCATCATTATTAAACATTGAGGTAAGTTTTTTTAATAAATTAAAATAATTTATTGTAATGTTATCAATTTCTTATTAAACATTTAGACCAGATAATATTGAAATTTAGTCAATAAATAGATAAATATTTAACAAAATAAATACTAACAAATAGGCACAAACATCCTTGTATAACACATATAGATAGATAGATAAAAAGCTTTATTTTTCCCAATTCACACAAAATCTATTCTATGTCCTGTAAACTCCTTTCGGGGTTTGTCTGCTTGTACGTAGTTCGCTCTTAGTTACTAACTCTTTATGTAGTATAAAATGAAGTTGATTCCGCAGTGTGTTCGCTATTACGCAAAGGATATTAATTTAGTTTTTAACAATAGACAGAGTGACTCAAGAGGAAGGTTTATATGTATAGGTTTACATGTACACCCTTGCGAAGCTGGGGCGAGTAGCTAGTAGGTATTATATAAATACATATACATAAATATTTAGTAACTAGGAGCAAACTACATATTTATTATAATTGCCCACATAAAAATACGGTATTCCGCTTTTATTATATTTTTATATTACTTACTACTATATTAGGAAAAAGGTAATTATTTTTTTATGTTTGATAAGTAATTTTTTACTGTATTTTAGTTTCTAAAGGAAAAATTGGATTATAATCTCCTTGTACAACAACACACATGTAGCATATTGATAACAAAAGACATCAACGCGCTGTAATGTTTTATTTATGTGGATGGACGGTTTTGTTTTATTTTTATTGTAAATTTTATATAGAAAATATCATATATATTTCAGCTCTACATCTAAATAACGTATGCTAAATATCTACCAAATCTAGTTAGCTTATACTATAGAATAGAATATTTTCAAGAGTATAAAAATCAAGTTTATAGGAATGGCTATTTGTGTTATTAAGTAACTGGTTTCCTTAAATATCTTTTTTAATGTTTGGCTCTACATTTGGGAAATCCAATTATCACATTCAAAATGTGTCCCTTGGGTAGCCTAATTGGAAACTCTCAGTCCGAGCAATGGAAAGATATTATTTTAAATGTTCTATATGTCTACTTTAGATATATATTTATTTGTCTAAATAATTATACATATTATAAAAATCCATAGGTATCATACTAATATTATAAATGTGAATGTTATGTTTTCTCGACTAAACAGCTGAATATAAATTTATGAATTTTCACATGAAGATATCTATAATTACGAAGACGGACATATGCTATATTTTATCTCAAAAAATGATGTAGGAGGTGGTGAATAGGGGATGCAAGTTTGTGCAGACGTGGTCGGAGGTAATAGCATGTTTACTATAACTGCATAAAGTACCTGAATATTTTTTAAGGAATTCCAATAAACAGTATAAGTGAGTATATAGCGCAATAAAACCAACTAATATATACCTATCGATAAACTAAAACACAAGTACTTTAGATTTAAAAAAAATAACACGCATTTAATTAATTTATTCTTTTTTTGTATTACATGTATTTATTGTCATCCATGTTTGTGAAAATAAATAAAAAAAATATTGAACATGAAGTCTGACATCACCAATTGGATACAAAAGAGGCTTTCTCTAACTTAAAAATAAAACTCTCTTGTAGTCAAATTAGAAATCTGTTACGAGTATATTTCTCACATATGAACTGACTATACTGTATACTCAGTAGGTGTTCTGAGAATAATTGTCATATTTCCAGTTTATCAGTATTATTTACACAAAAAAACATAATTAGGTATCCGTGTGTATTTGTCTAAAAATACAACTGTTGTTTGTTTCGATATAAAAAAACTGCAGATATATTTACACGTTTAGTTTTCTTTTTTATGCTTTTACCGGAACTAAGAAAGAAAAGCTGAATCTTAACCCCGAATGAACAAATTGCAATCTTAGTTACAAACAGTTTGAGTTAAAATTTAAAATATATTATTAATTATTTGTTTACAATTTTTATTAGTTATATTTTTTAATTGACAATAATTTTGGTTTAAAAAAAACATAATTGTTTGATTTCCTTCCCATGATTTTGTCATCTTCTTTTAAGATAAAAGATAGACTGTGTGCTCAAAATCTATTTTCATATCAATATATTATTTCAACATCTCTTCAGTAGTTTAGTTAGGTAAAAGATACAGTAGGACCGATACAGTTTGGCATTTATAAAATTAATATGGATTGTTGTATGTGTATTTACGAAATTATAAAACTTTTGGATCCTGATTCTTTCAAAGATCCAGTTTTTGAAATAAAATCGAAAATAAAACCGTTGCTGAAAATTGTCTACACTACAGCGCACAGCACTATTAAAAGTGTTGGCTGGAAGTGGCGCGACGGTCACGGTGTGTCCACAGCGTGGGATATAACTATTGTAACAACACTAACTACACTTCCTAATAACAATAATTATTATCATCTCTATTAACAGCGGCGTAGAGCTTTGTTTCAATGTATATTAAAATATAAAGTGACAAGCGAAGAGCGGCAGTCTTAACTTAAGGATATCTTCTATATAAAAGAACTGACTTCTATAACAATAGAATCCATCGTTTTGGAGACGTAAGTTTTGAAGTCTATTATAATGAAAATGCCTTATTTGTTTAATTACATTTCTATAGTAGCTATTTGTATAAACATAGTTACAATTTGTAATAATATAATTTGATAGTGATTTTATGTTTATACATACAAACTAATAAGTACGGTATAATGAAACTAGGGTCTTTACTTGTAATTTAAAATTTACCTACACAATATATCTGGCAAAAATACTTTATTTTCTACTTTTTGTAGTATGTACATTAAAGTATATAGTATAAATAAATAAATTTAATTATTCTATAGGATGATGGACAGAAAATCTAAATTAAAATAAATAAGTTAAGGATAAGTGACGAATGTTTAGACTATACCTAGAACCTAAACCTGTCGGGGGGAAAGGGGATTGTTAGTAATGTGGACTTAATAACCCATTACTAGCAATGTACCATGTCAGGTTGACCTCCACGCGGTTCCCTCTGGAAACCATCGTGATAAATTCTTGGTGAATTTGTCACGATGGGCAACTGATGGGTAACTGACCTGACCTCATGTTCATCTTATCATCCTCCACTCGTGCCCCGCCAGCGTAAACCGTTAGCGCAGGTGGGTGCACCATTCCATTATCATCCTTAAAAAAAAACCTAAACCTGTCTAACACAGTTATAAAATTTTCTGCAGTTTCGATCACATTGTACGTATAATACCTGTATCACCTAAAATGAATTTAGAATTAAGAATGTACGTGATTGTATTGTTAAAAAGTATATGTATACCTCATACTATATATACTACGATATAATACATAAGTACATAGCGCAATATTAGAGTTTGTATTAATCGAAATACTAAATTAGAGAAGATTATATTATATAATATGCAAATTACATATCAATAAGTAACACTTAAAGGTAGGTAACGAAATGAGTTTTTAAACTAAATTTTAAATTAGAAATTATAAATATTTGTTGAGTAAAATTTATCCAGTAGGCACTTGACGATTACTTCGAACAAAAACATACAACAAATGAATAATTAGATAAATTTGACGTACTATAGTTGAATACCTGCTAAACGTTACATTAAAAAGTAAATTAAAAAATATTTTGCATGTTATCTTATGTCGCCGAACCAATGCTAAGTTTACTTTTTTTGATTTCTACAACACAGATATAGCATAGTGTGGGGTCATAGATAAACTGAATCTTAAATTAAGTTTTCTGAAAATGAAGTTATTCTTATTCTAATTTTGACCCCTAACGCAAAAAGAGAGGTACGTTTGACGTGTCTGCAATCTGTGAATCTGTCTATTGTAAAATAAGTACTAAACGAATAACATTATTTTAGATTACATTACTGGTCACACTTATCTTTTTTTGCAAGAGGGTGTAATACCTAAGTAATATTATATTTAAAATTCAAGGCGACTTTAAAAATGCGTTATTGTAATGCAAACCAATTGAAAATAGTCAAGGTGTTCATATATCATTAATGGCACGTAATTAATGGACATAATTATGTCAAGAATAATACTTTCTTATACCAGCCATTGTAACATTTGTAACCCATTAATACACACTCATAAATACCATGCAACCACCTCGGCCTCAGTAGTACAGCGGTTTAACGCACTACCATACTTCTGATGATCGCAGTTTCGATTACCACATCATGGGTAGGTTGTTTGTATTGTTCTGGGTGTTATTCTATTTAGGTACCTATATTAAGTATTCATTTACAAATTACAGTTAAGTTTGTCTATCACTCGTTTGGAACAAGTTCTGATTACTTTTGGGATTATATGGTTTTGTCTAATTGGTATGTTATATATTTTTTTTATTTATTTCATTAATTCGGATATTCATCCATATTACTTTATTAAACTACTTATAAACTATGTTAGTAAAGAAACTTGTAGTTTAATTTATATATCTATGTCCATGTCTAAATGCACTGGATCCGCAGCAGTGCAATGATATATAGTACCTCTGAGTGGACAGTTACATACCTACTATCATTATTTCATTATGATGTAATTGCTATCTGAAATAATTACAATAAAAAAGAACAAGAGGATATTAAAATGTATAACATTCTCGTATATACCTGCATAACTATACTCATGCTTTCGAACTTTATCATAGCCATATTTTTAAGATGTCACAACATTTTAAAAGGACCATAATAGAATGTTGTTGTGACAAGGCATAAAAGTTTTTACAAGATAATGCTGGCAACTCTATCTATTAATAACAATAGATTCTTATATATGGATTCCGGTAAGTGCGAATTATTCGCCTTTAGACGGCACCTAATGTTTACAGATGTGTTGTATAATGTACACATGTTTAGTTGCATACTTTGTTATTACTAGATTATAACAGTATATCAGTTCGGAAATTAAGAAACTTCTATTATACTTATATTCTTAAAAATATCTAAATACGTTTAAAAAGATTTCAAATTAAAGTAGATATAGATAAATATGAAATGTTAAAGAGAGTATGTATTATAATGTATCATCACGAAATTTGCTATACACCTGTGATAAGGAGAAGGACCCTTTATTGTAATTTATTTTATAAATTTCAAACAGAGCAATCTGTGTTCTCGAGAGTACGATTGGTTTTTGTTTTTTCATCTTCATATTATTGTTACACTGATGATTGTATTAAAAATAGTTATGTGTTATTTGGTGTTATATAAATCGACAATCACTAACGTTGTTGAGCACATAAGTTACCTAATTGTCATTTTTATTCCGACCAATCAAATCCACGAGGAAAAACGTCTCGGGCACTCTATCTGCCATAAACGCTTTCTTCTATGCCTTAATGCAGTATTTATCTCTACGGGTGTTTAATTTGATGTGGATCTACGCGAATTATTGTTTGCATGTTACACTATTCACATGAGAGCAACGTATAACGAACACAATGCATGCTTTAAGCTGAGAACTACTTCTGTTGAAAGAAAAACGTGTTTAATGCAGCAGAAATGTCACCGGTTCTGTTAGATCCGTGATGTTAATTGTAAACCGACTTTAAATAAGACGACTCATTATATAAATAGTTCCCTTAGTGAGCACTTGAATTTAATTATATTTTTATATATATTAGCTTTGAATCGATATTGATTATTATTACTTTGATAGTTTTTTCAATTCGGTCATCGTTAAAAGTGACTCTTTTTTGTACCTTTGTATACCAGCTTGACTATAAAGTAGGTAGTAGCAAAAAATAAGGTATCAATATTTAAAAAATTATAACATTTCAGGAATTTCTGCTCGATTTTCTAGATCTATTATAACTTAAATAGCTTCCGCGATACTGTTCGTGTATATTAAATTAGATAAAAATTACGTGTTATAATCTAAAATCTATTTGTGAAAAAAATTACATTAGAATCCGTCCAGTAGTTTTTGCATTAACAATTAACGAACATTAATCAATGAATCCATATTCCCTGACGTTTTGAACATTAATGGGATTTAGAACCGTATTTTCCAATGGTTTTTTTTCTGTAATTGTTGTAAAGTATTCGAATATTCGTATGTTCGAAATATTAAAAAGAGCATGATGATTGTCAAGAAGCTATCGTGCCGTGTGCTGTCCGATCATTCAATAATCTCATGTTACAACACGCGTAATGGCTGTATAACAAGCCTTTAACACCCAATTTTCGCACCTCGCAACACTCGCGGCCTGTAATTCGATGTAATTAGCATCAAATATGAAATTTGCATGTATAAGACGCTCATTGAATCTGCCGTCTCGGTGTACAATCATTACACGTAAATACTACACGCTCTGCAAGCGGTCGATGTTGTAAGAACTCGCAATGGGAGCTTAATATTTATATTCGGTATATAAAATACTTTCTTAATTGTCAGTAAAGAATTACTATATCAACAACTTTGAGAAGATTTTTTAAATATAAGAAATTTTAAATAAACAACTAAATTAAAGAAATATATATTTATAGTATGCATCAACAATGATTAATGTGTGGAAATTGATTTAATAAGTAATGATTATGTATTAACTTTGCATTGTGTGAAATGAAACATGTTTTATGTTACTTTGGCGATTAAATAATGTAGACGGTAAACTATATTATTAATTTCCACACAGTATTTATTGTTGGTGCATACTATAAACCTATAAACACTAAAACTTCATACAAACACATTTTTTCTATAAGATTTTTTGTTATTGTTACATTTGCCAAAACATCGACAGAAAAGATATACTTAATCCGGTTAATATATACTTAATAGTATATGGCCATTAATTTCAGTTCAATATCTGCATATAAAAATAAAAAAAACAAAGGCAAAAACGTTTTAAAACGTTAATCTGTTTTAATAATCATTCTTTACTACTCTTTGTGAAGACAGAATATAAATGCTTTTAACCCACTATATTACTTTGCTATAAGAACAGATTCACGGGTTTGCTTTTGATTTCTCTAGTCATCTTACTTAATAATTTCCCAAACGTGATATGCAAATGTAACTTTAATAAAACTATAAAATGAAGTCTTCATTTCCTTTATCCCTGAGGTATAAAAGGAATATAATTAAACAGGTAAAGGACCAATAACAGTAGTATCGAGCCCTGAGGAACGCACGACCACTGCCGGCCGACTGTGCTACACAAATTAAGTTTTATTGTGAGTGTTTCTGGCGAGATTGTCCATGTACTTTAATTGTAATTAATGTATTGATTAAAATACAATTTAAGATGAAAACGTTGTGTTACCTCTTTATGCAAAGTTGCGTTATTAGACACAAAATATTTTTTATATAAAACTGTGATACTAATACGCATATTTTCAAGAAATTGTTTTCATAGATTAATTTTAAAGGTTTTGGCCAGCATTCTTTGGAACAAAACAATATGTAGTGTGAAACCTATTTTTGCTTAATATTTTATACCAGACTCGACTGATTGGTAATGCGAACAGGCATTGCAACTCTTTGCATTATCGACCATATTTATCATGGAAAGTTTTCTAAAGAATTGACACAATACACATTACGACAAATTAGCTGACACACGATAGTAAATGGTAACTGTCGCATACATACTGAGCACAAATACGCAATACGGATACTGGGTTAATTTTAGGTTTAATCAAAACAATTGATACATATTTATAGATGTAATTAAATATTCGGGATTGTTATACATATAGGTACATATATAACATAACTGAAGGTAACCTAATCTGTTTGTCAACTGTTATTTGAAAAAATATCAACCTAAATATGAGTTTTAAAAAGTTTGTATTATCAGGACAAAGGATAAACATACTCTGTACTTACTTAATTTTCAGAACTCCCTTCATTGTTTCCTACATCACGACAGGGCTCAAATTCTACACTAATAATAATGAGTAAAATTAGGCCCTTATCTCAATGTGATTGGGTCCAAATTGGCAAGGGAAATTGTCGCAAATGCACATCTTGTTTATATAATTGGCAATGAAAGCTGTGCCGGCGGCCAAGTGTTGAACGTAGGCCACCGATCACACCGATCATGAGCCGATCAAATTACACGAACATAAATAACGATGTTCGTTAATGTACCGAACCCGTACAATTTTCGTTACTTTGTTTCGTTTATGTTAATGCGATTGATTTGTAATTTATAAATTTCAAGGCAAACTTATTATATATGCATAATTCGAAACGAGAATAGTAATTTTTTTGTAGTATCATTATTTTAAGATTTTATCTGATTTCTAATGATGAAGGGCGTTTCTAATGAATGTGTACGAAATATGTAGTAGGGTCGCCTAGGATAATAGTATATTTCAATCAAATCAAACGAAGTATCTTTATTCATGTAGGTCTATTATAAACTCTTATAATATGTCATATCTATCGGAATGATTTTGAGATTAGAAGAACCGACATGAAATTCAGCTCGTATTCTTTTCAAATAAATGTTGTATTATTATACAGATTAATAATACAGATTCATTTTTTAATTCAAATTTGGGAACACATTGTATATCTATAGTATTGTATTGTAAATGGTATATATGGACAGGACATCAGTGGAGCATGTAGTCAGGTTGGTTAGCCAATCGTGGCAACTTCATATAGAAATCCCATGCAGGGCTGTGGTTAAGAATATATTTGATTGCGTTGCGTCATTAAGATGTCTTGCGTATAATCATGCTTATATATAACAAGACGAAATCTTAATGCGATTTTATCCGTTCTTGAGATCATTGTAGCATTGTGGTGGCATATAGGGTCCACGTTGAATCCGTTATATTAATATAATATAATATCTGCACAATTTTAAACACTCATGATGGTACGGTACTCTAATAAACTCTACTTTCATAGCAAAATCGAGAATTTCTTGCCACAGAGAGTATTTAAATTAATTGAGAATTAAATATGTGCAATAACCACTGAGCTACGACGAAACATTCTATCAGTAGATTATATAGTCATATGGTATACGAAATATTGACTTTTGTTACAATCCATAAATTCAATCTCAAGTCCTTAGCCTCATTTTTAATTTAGGTTAATTCGGCTTAGTAAAATCCAATAAAAATACAACGCTAATATGCAAATTTTGTGCGAACTCATTAAATTTTAGACTTTTCAAGCGAAATATTTCATGTGGCACGAAAATGCAAATGCCCGTGAGTTTTAGCTATTTTTCGCCATGTCCGTCTGAGTAATGAGCAATTTTTTTGCAAACGCTGAATATTTAGTCATGCACTTAATTGGGATCATTTGCTACGATTGTTACATTAAAGTTCAGTAGTATGATAGGGTGCAATTATTGAATGCTTTCGAAAGTGACTGCCATTGTAATACTTTAACATTAATAGTTGTACCAGGAAGGTGTTATTTCTACAGGTATAATTGTATATTCTTCATGCTAAATTCGTTACCTTTGAAAAATTTCATACACACCATATGTTTTTAACACAATTTAAAACTAAACTGCTTTTTGCAGTAAAGTTATGTGTCACTACGGTATGAACTTTTCATTTGGTTGCGTAGTAGAATAAGTACAGGATTACAGCTATATGAGTAGGAATAAGAAGGGCAAGTAGTCCTTCTTTAATACCTACTATGTACTTACCTTGTGGTCGCTATAAATTTAAATAAAGATAGACAGCTCTAGATAGATTTCTTTATAGTCTATAGTCATTATTTTTTATCATTATGATTTTGTAAGAAGTGAAATAGGCTGAAATGTAAGTTTGTAACAAGTACGGTTTTTACGGTTACAAACTAAATAATAATAAATATATACCTTCACAAGTGTTTTTCCAAAGAGAACAGTCAGAAGAGTAGTATGTATACTATGAATGGTTAATTCGGTACTTGTATAGTTCTAAGTATTCCTAAATACATAAATAAGTAAATAGTTAAACACACCGTATAATATATAGGGTGGTCTCTCTGTGTGGCGCATAAATGCTAATGCAACGGCGTTGGTGTCAGTATCTTTATCTGCGTTTGCGCAGCGCAACATGCAAGCATTTTATATGGAGTCCGATATTCACACCGACGTGGTACGCTCTACGAGTGACTTAATGATTGTGTCATATTTTTAAACAATTATTTGTTTCTTTTTCTTGTAAATATGACAAAATCAAACAGTAAAATACAGTAGGTTCTATATTTATGATGATATATGATCAAATTATTATTGTTTTTATTGTGGTAATTTAATTAGATAAAGAGGACGGCGACATACTTTTTCTAAAGTTTAGCTACATTTAATTGTCGTACAGATGGTATAATCTATATTCTGGTTAAAAATCTTTCTAATAAGTCCAATAGCTTTGTATAAAAGATTAACAAAGGTACCAACTTCTATCTATGATAAATTCTAGATATGAT
This sequence comes from Achroia grisella, assembly GCF_030625045.1. Classification (NCBI taxonomy): domain Eukaryota; kingdom Metazoa; phylum Arthropoda; class Insecta; order Lepidoptera; family Pyralidae; genus Achroia; species Achroia grisella. The sequence goes on from NW_026712999.1 coordinate 2,323,466, forward strand.
TATAAACGGAATGTTTATAATATTAGTAAAATTAGCATTCGAAAGGCTGAAATGAAAAACAACATATATGTTTACATATTGAAATAATGATAAATTATAATTATCGTTTTTTATTACCAAATACTATATAATAATTTTCATTATTTATTTGGAATGTGTTTAAATATAGTAATTTACCGTAGATATAATCAGGGCCGGCGCTAGGGTTCTCAGCGCCCGCATGCACTTTTTATCCTAACGCAGTTTATGTCTCCGTATTCACAGTTAAGTTACACTATTCTATAGATTCTATATTTTAATCAAATTATAGTATATATCCAAATCTCGTGATGGCACCCCTTTCGACGAGGGGCCGCATGCTCAGCATGCGTTGCATGCCCGTTTCCGCCGGCCCTGGATATCGTTCATTGGATGTTCTATTCGAAACGAACACAAGATACTGTGTGGTGTAATTGTGGGTACTAAAACTCTAACAATTCTGGTCAATTAAAACCAGGTATTAAAGTAATGAATATATTTATCTACTAGCTACTAGACAGTGATAACCCCAACAAAACTATAGATATACAGCTGTAATGAACTCTATATGCTGTATTTAAAAATCGTAACGCTTAATTACCAAGTTCAGAGTGTTTTTTTGTTAGGTTGTTTAATGTATTGTCCATTATAAAAATTTGTAACTACGTGTTCTAAAAAGCCTTAATGATAAATATCGATCGAAATTTGAATTTTGATTTCATTATATGAAATCAAAATTCAAATTTCGATCTATAAAGAAAATCTTAATGTACATATAACATTACTGAAGGAAATCATGAACTGCTAACTGCTATTCTACAGTAGAGTCAAGTCAAGAGTAAGTTTCCGGATCAGAGCACGAGACTAGGTATAGAAATGGGTGAAGGTAAATTTATTTATAAGGACTATAGCGTTACAAATATATTTTGCTCCATCCACTATGTATAAGAAGCATTTGATTCTATCAGTCTACCCTGTAAAAAGCCAAAAATAAAAACTACGACTATATAACATTAACGTATGAAAGTGTTCGTACGAGATTGATTAAAATAAATAATTATCTAAATTAATGAAATGCATATCATATACAAAAATTATGTAGACATGCAGTTGAATAGAGAAACTCATCTGTTATTAAATGGGTCGGAAAGATTACGCAAAAACCAAACATGCATGTTTGTAAATCAGTCGACCTAATCAGAAAAACCTAATACACTCATGCAGTGTTACAATATAAAGTATCTTAAATGCAAAACAAGTCCTGAAAACTTACGAAAGGTAAAGTAGTCACAATATTCAGCATAAAATAAAGTCACCCACGCCACGGACAGAGATAAGGTCGCTCGCACACGGCGCGAGCGCGAAAAGACAAGTGGCTTAATTGAGTGAGATCCATGGGGGGTCCGCAGGCGTCGGTTTATGCTAATCAATTCACCACTAGTTTGTTTTTTACCAACAATCGCCACTCGAATCGGGCGCTTTTACTTATAATTCGGGTTCCGTTGACGTCGAATAGAATGTCATGATGTTTCAATACCTTCCGTTTTGATCTTTAACGGACTACAAAAAGGAGAAGATTCTAAATTCTAATGTTTTCTTTGAGTATTTGTTATATGACATAATTTTATTTCATATTTAAGTTCATATTGTCCTCTTTGTCTCATAGTTCCCTTCATATTTTCTGAAGATATGTGCATTATTAAGTATATGTATGTTTACGTACAAATAGATATATTTATATACAAATGTATATATATGTTCATTACGTGCACCACCTACCCCTTTCTTATCTTAATGTTACTTTCTCTACTAGTAGTCTGGAAGAGATTGCTTAGCGATAAGACCGCCTTTTGTATCAGTTTATGTATTATATCATTTTGTGTGTTTTCTTTGTCTGGTGCAATAAAGAGTTTAAATAAATAAATAAATAATAATTTACTGCTAATTCCACTTTAATTTTGACTTCGTCTGTAACTCCCCGTACCATGTTACCATGTTCAGTAGTAATAAAAACCATTGGTCTTAAAAATATCCTTTAATTGTTGTCGGTCCGTGTAACGAATAGCACAATAGATCTCCGTAGGTTGCAGTGCAGGACTAAACTTTAACCAAACACCTAAATAAAAAAAATATATATACGGGACCCTTTCATTAATAGGATCGGTTTGAACATATTTATTTTTAAAGGGACCGTATAATTTAAGTCTGTCGCTAACGGGTTAAGATATCTTAGTGTGGTCTTTAGCGGCTACCGTGGCGGGTTAGCTCGATGTTACGAACTATATATCTTCAGTATATAGTTCCGAGAACAGATGAGCACACATTTTCTGTATTCGTATTTAATTAGCTCATTTTTATATAGATCGTATCTCTTGTTTATATATTATATTGTGTTGGTGCCATGGTCCTAAATATAGATACACTTAGAGATACATACATAAATTATATGACCACAAATAGGAAAATTGTTCTTTTAATATTTTTTCCATTTTCCTTTTCTTTGCTGCTTATTGGCAATCTGTTTCTTCTCTTCTTTTTCTTAAATAGTTTCATAATTTCATTCTGTTCTTAATAACAAAAAAAATTTTGTACACATATCACGGGAGTGGCGTGAGTGCCATATCACAAGTGATATCACCATACCTTACTTCAGACCCAGGGTAGGAGGGTTAGGCCCGATTATAGGGCCGGGTATATTTTCTAAAATATTTTGTATTGCACACAATTTTCAGGAAGGAGCATCTACATCTGCCCAACTGGTGACGACCATTGCCATATTGCTGAAATTCTATTCCACGTTATGTTCACCTGAATCATTGACAGTTGATAAGTGAATGAGGAAATTTTGGTTTACAATTGTGAGGTTAATTACTTTATTGTCATATAATTTCACCTACAACCCCTACATATTTATGGTAATGATATAAGAATCCAACACTGAGTAAAGGTGGTAATACCATGACGCCGTACACTGTAAACCCAGGGCTTACAAACCATTGCCATAAAAATGTTAAAACTGTAAAATATGCACAAATTATTAATAACACGCACCAACCATTTCACGCAAAACATAGGCTTCAATACGAATGCTTGTTCAAAAAATCACCCTCTATTAGATTATAAAGATATCTCTAACCTTGATTTCATGTTTCCAGCAGCTCTCTAATGTTGATAGGGTTGTCACTGCTGATTTAAACCGTAATTCAAGTCACGCTTCTGTCAGTGGGTCTCTTAAACTTCCCATCATCATCTTCCTTTATTAAACTGTAATATACATTTAGTATATAATAAAATAATTGTTATTGTATGTAATTTAGATTACAATTAGGACCTTTTTTTATTATATTGTGGAAAAGATAATGAATCACTTACGTTGTTTCAGCGCTCCGCAAACAAGTAGTAATCAAATATATGTTTTGTCGTTACATGAAAATAGAAAATATAATATTAGTAATCATTTTCTTTCTTTTTATTATTATTAATCACTTCATACGCATATTCTCTTTTAAATTGCCGTATATTAATAGTGATACAACGACGCTAATGTCATTTAATTATTAATAAAACTTGAAAGTGATGTATTGAAAGTATGCTCAAAATTAATTCTAACATCTTTTAAAAATATCTCTCGTATTACTCCCAAGAATTTTAACCTATATGTTGACCCATATTTAACAACATTCTATAAAAAAATCATCGTAATTCCTCCAGCCATTTCTACGTGAAATATCAACACAAGAACACACAATCAAACATTATTTGCCTGATCACGATTTTTTTACATGTAATGGCAATAGAAAATATAATAAAGATTAATCAATTTAAATATATTACATATATATAAATATGTCTATTTAGTAGTCGTTGACAACCCTATATGCGTGGCATAAGTTTGGCGTGTCCGAGTAACGCGCGCCATAATTTAAGCATTTTGTCGTATGACATTATGGTAATAGTCATAGTAATATTCGTTGATACGCTCACGCTCACTGTGACATAGACGCGAAATTATTTTGTATTCTTTATAATGTTACATGCAGGGCAAACTTTGTGAGGAATTTGCTTAATGAGGTAGGTACTAGGTAATAAATAATAATTATGGTATGAGGACAATTCACACAGCGCCATCTAGACCCAAGTTAAGCTAGCTAAAGCTTGTATTATATGTACTAGATAACTGATACAAATACATAGATATTTTGTTTCGTAAATACATACATATTAATACTTACATATAAAACACCCAGATCGAGACAAACAACCATACTAATGAATACAAATATTTATGCCGTGCGAGGAATCGAACCCGCGATCATCGGAAGTAAGACGGTGTGCTAAAAGACTAGACCACCAAGGTCGTCGTAAATAAATAAATAGCAATGTCAGTTTGATAGTTCCTTACTTTTCGATATCAATTTTTGTTTTCGTTCAATCACTGTATTCCAGTCACTACATAGTCTATATATCTGCTTATTAACGATTTTACAGACACTTTTTAAAGTACATATATATGTACTAATTCCTTCCATTATTTGCTTTACGCATCCAAAGTTCTGTAAAATCATGGATAAACAAAATATACGAGATTTTACTAACTTTAGATGCGCGAAGCAACGTATATACATATATGTACCTACTTTAAAAAGTGACTGCAAAATTGTTTAGCAGATACCTGCACATAGTATACTAATTATTTAAATTAATAGTCGAGTAATTTCTAGAGTATTTAGACTTATTACTCTATTTGTTTCATTAAGTTTCAAACTTACAATAAAATTAAGATTAGATTCAGGAACGCAATGATAGTCATTTGCAGTTAAAAAAACTAATATTTTCTTATTATTCAAGTTAAAATTCGCGTCCGTATAGCTACGAGCACGCGTTTTTAGGTTGTCGTGATCGACTCTAAACGATTAGGGATGGGAATCACAATTTCAAAATTTATCGCTGTTTATAATCTGATTTGAGTTTTACTTTTATTTGAGTATTAATAATTATTGTTTTATTTGTCAAAGTGAAAGTGTTTTGCTTACATTGAGACTTAGTGGACATTGCATTATGTAATTATAAAACTCGATATACATATATGAATAATCTATATAATATATCATTATCATCATCATTATTACATAGTATAAAACAAAATCGCTGTCGCTATCTGTCCCTATGTTGGCTTAAATCTTTAAAACTGCGGAACGGATTTTGAAGCGGTTTTTTTTAATAGATAGTTCAAGAGGGAGGTTTATATGTATAATTCATGTACACCCGTGCGAAGTCGGGACGGGTAGCTAGTGTAAAATAAAGAGGTAGTTTTGAAATTCTAAATAAAACCTCCATATTTATTATCGTCCTCATACTAATGAATAATAAAATTACACATTATTATTGTAAAATTGAAAAAAAAGTTAACAATATGTACACACCGTGCGAAGCCGGGTCGGGTAGTTAGATATAATTTAAAAATTGTTATCGATATTCCGAGATTGCCTACCATCACTAAACCGAGTAGTTATGCAAAACAGGAGCCGCGGGACACTATCTGATCGGTGACCACATTAAACGCGGTCACACTTATTTTAGGGCGAAATAATCGGTTTACATTTTCAAAGAAAAATATTTTCTTTTTATTTTATTTAATCAATTAAAGTGTTTGTCGGCACACACAGGGACTGTATAGGTATGTGATTCGTATCATTGGTATTGCACCTAATAGATTCTGTGCTATAGAAATAAAAAGGTCAATGTTTCAGAAAATACATGATTGACTATGAATGTAGAACGTAATGTATATAATATGTAATATATTTAATTACAAAGACAACAATAATCAAAACTTTTATAAAATTCTATTAATTGATTTGAATTTTTAAGATGTCTAAATTTACTTCCAGTTTTTATATGTAAGTATACGGCATATTAAAAAATTGGTTAAAAAAATTAACTAGAAATAGAAGTTTTTTTTATGAATGATAATGGAATGGTGCACCCGTCTGCGCTAACGGTTTACGCTGGCGGGGCACCAGTGGAGGATGATAAGATGAACATGAGGTCAGGTCAGTTAGCCTATCGTGACATATTCACCAAGAATTTGTCACGATGGTTTCCAATACACCGTGGAGTACAACCTGACATGGTACATTGCTAGCAAGATGATCATCAATTTACATTACTTACAATGTTCTTTTCCCCAGAAATAGATGATTAAAAATATTAACCGGGTAACACGAAGGTCAACATTATTTTGTGATGTTATCTGAACTGGAGTCTTGTAAAAAGAGGTCTCCCATTTTTCACAAGGCTTCAGCGCAGCTTCTTACTCAAATAAAAACATTTTTCCTCATTAAAATGATGATGATTTTTTTATGGAAATTATTCTTGAATTATTTTAGTCATAGAGAGCAACTGTTCGCTCTAAGCTTTATAATGGTGCGGTAGCGGTCACAAGACGCCACGCATTTTAAACTGATATTCGCGTGTAAACGCCACTTTTTTATTCATATTTTTTTGGATTTTCACGGTGATCGCCCGCTTTGATACCATCGATTTTCACCGTGGGCACGCACCACCTCACTTAATTCTTGATTTAGTACCGCATCATATTTTGATAAGTATTTTTAATTTGAATAAATTATGATTTAAGTGTGTTATCGGCCTGTAATGGCTAACTGTAATCATGACCGTGGTCCTTTCATGCCACAATGTCACAGTCGAGCTGTGGCTTTTGTTCACGACAAAGTGTCGCCGAAAAATGAGAGAAAATGTTCCGATATAGATGTCACGTGCCTTTGTAATTCAGGTATGCCACTGATTTGGCTCAAAGATAAGCATGTTTATGAGAAATAAGAAAAAACTAAAATATTGTTTGTTTTTTTTTACGTGAAACGTATTTTGTAGTTTTGAATTGTTTGTGATATCGTGCGATTCGCTACTAAATTATTAATTTAATGTGTTTTGTTTGCAGATTATCGTCGACCACAAGATGCCCCATACAGGTATGATTTAATTTTGGAATTTTATAAATTATTTTCAATGTATGTTAATACTAGGTATATATCACATCATAAATTTGGCAAATTTGAGATTTTTAAGGTATGTATGTATATGGTTTGGTAGTTATTTTTATGATTAGTCGGTCTGTGAGAGTGTTGTGATTTTAATAAAATTTTAAATAAATCTTGAATAATGTTATTATTATTATTATTATCTTATAAAAAGTTAATAAAGAAAACGGTGGACTTTGTATTTATTTATGTGCAATAGGCGTATATGCATATTCTTTTTTATTAATTCTGTATCGATTTTGATTAATATTTTTGCACTTTATACAATTTATTCCCTGTCGATTCATCTTTTTGCACCATTTATTTCTTGCTTTGTCATTAAGCTATTTTTGGTATAATATATTCTAAAATATATCTCAAGATTTCGTATTCAAGCAACATAACAAGAATCATTTACAAAATGTCACAAAAGTGTCACATTGATTGACCACAACAGATCTTAACTGCGTTTCTAAGTTTAAAAACACATTACACGCAATACCGATAGATTTCGTTGAAGCATACGTTTGGGCGTATTTTCAGTATATCTTATCTAATATATTAAACATGTAACCCAAGTAGCAGTCCGTTTATACGGCCCAGATCTTAATTAACTTACACGGTCCACATTAAAGCTGAGAAGCCGGCAGACGGCCATGTGGGTTGGAATTTACCTCACGCATCGAAATCATAAGCGTTTCAAAGAATGCTCGACCTGCCACAGAATAGAAAAGTCGGTGCTACCATATTTAGTTGTTATATTTCAGGCATTTTCCTTAAACGAAGACAAATAATTTATAAGAAAAAATATAACTTATTTTTAAATGCTAATAACAAAAAGTCGTATTGATATTGCCGATTTATTCGAAAAGAAAGACTATTGGTAGTGACAATATTATTTTTATTGCCGGGTGATATGTATTATATTTCAAAATTATTTATGTAAGAAATTTTTATTTTTGTATATAATATAAAAATAAAATATACTTACATATATATGTTTCCGTGATTCAGTATTTCTTTGAGAGAATTGGTTGTTAAAAAAGTCTCTAGCGTTTAGCTAATATGTTAGGTAGGTATAGTTACATTTTTTAATTACTGTTGATCTAATTCTAGTTCATAAGTGCTGGTTATGGTTACTAATAAAAAACTACCTATATACAATTTTTTTTAGTTTTATCTTTTTTTTTCAACTTATAAGTATTAGAGATATTTTCTAGATAGAATAGGCAAATACACAATATTCATAAAGCGCCTAATAACCTCTATGATATCAACTAATAGCACTAAACATCCTAAACTTCATCAATTTTGGCTAAGCGATTAACTACACAGACACACGCATAGGTTAGGCATGTATTTTAAAAATTTTAATTTTAGTATATTTGTCCTCTCAAACACGTTTATTCAACTAAGCGATTCGATTCACGTCATTAGTCTGTGCCAAGGTCCCAACAAACATTCACAGTAATTAAGAAAATCGAGAGACGAATCTTGCATCGAGATAATATCGGATCCGTATCGAGATGCCGGCCCACCCGCGTAAAACTCACTCATTATCTAATACATTATACATGCTTAACTTACATTAGTTTCTTATTAACATCTCCTCACGTTGAATTACCTTATTAAAAACTTGCTCTTATTTTTTTAGAGTTCCTTTCCTTAAAGGCTTTAGGCCTAAAACTTATATTATTAATGACAACCGAGAGAGATATGAAGTCGATATTGCCTACCAAAGCATTAGATACTGAAATATAATTGCAAATTACAAGTAATACACGTAAATTAGGCACAGAACACAACGGGATTAAAGTAACCTCCTCGAAGTAAAATTTGCAGTATATTAGATATATATTAATAATGTAACACTGACCTTTCACTTATATTGTTGAAATTATATATGTGTATATTTTGGATAAAAGTGGCATATGATATAAACGTAGGTATCTAGTAATACATTTTTTCCTAGAAGTTTATACTAATATTATAAATGTGATTTTCTTATCATTTTGCAACTAAATAATTTTAATGATATTTGTCTTCAAAATAGATGGTATGGCAAGGACAATGGCTATCTTCTAACCAAAAAAACAGACAGAGTCAGGTAGTTTTATTTATAGAACGGAACCCTCAGTATGAGTACTATATGTGCTACTTGACGACCTTTTCAATATTTTCTCGATAGACTACTCTGCGCCTGTGGTTATAAGAGCGAAATGTCAATTGAAAATTAAGAGTTTTAATAAACAGCAATAAAATTTCATTTTCATAATCACGTTTCACAAAATTATTAGGTACTAGATACCTAATAATTTTGTGAAACGTGATTATATCAGAGCATAAAAGAAATATTTGATCGTTACGATACCGTTTTGAAACTTTCTGTCGGACTCACACGATGTTTTTGTATTTTATTCGGTGATTTCTGTGATAAGCGCCTGTTTATGTTCTTCGTTTGACAATTTTAAGGTTCATACTAGTTAATTGTATATCTGATGAGTTATGATAATTTTATTAATAAAACAATAAAGTCCTATTTAAAATCGTATTAGAGAGGTATATAAATATTACAGTTATTGGTTGATTTTGATTGCATTACTAATATCCATGTCTATAGCTTATGACAATCACATCATACTTGAATTAACTTACTAACTTACACCACAAGTGGGAGAATATTACATACTTAAAGACTTAAACTATTTATTTTATTCATAAAAATCATATTTTTACAAAGTGTTAAACTATCTACTCTGGATGTACTATTTTATTATCAATTGCTAACAATTAAATTATAGCTACGATCACAAAATCAATCAAAAAATTTTAAAATCATTACAAGGATGGAGGCATTTTGTCAGCTTATGTAAATTTATTATTAACCAATTGACTGATTGACTGACTGGCGTAGAGCCTATTATTTTAGACGTGATCATTTGACCGGGATCAAAGTTAAGGTGCGTTTAGCGTTCTTTTATCGGCGACAAGTGGTCGCGGACGGTGACTTTGACGCCAAATTAACTTATCGACTGGTTAGGTTGTAACCGCCGGCCGATGACATTATCCTAACATGGATGAGACGCGAAAACCTTAATCTGTTTTTCTACTGATTTCAAAGAGGAATATATTTTTAATTGGATTTTGTTTATATGATTATATTTAATCGGTTTATTCTTTCTACTTTATACGAATATGAGCTAACTTAATCAACTTGTCTACATCACATTTACTCGATATTTTATTTCGCCCAATTTATATAGGTATATAATATCTTTTGAAATTATAGTTTATGTGTCATTCTGATATCTAATCTGATATTACTGTAAAGTTACATCAAAATCCATTTAGTCGTTTTTGTGTAAAAGAGTAAACAAGTAAACATCAATCCATTCATCCATACTCACAAATTTTAATTTTTATAATTTTAGTAGGAGTATAAGAATGGTGATTCTTTTGAGTTTTTGTAATTAACAGGATAATATAACTTACAGATGGCGAAACTCTATAAATATACTCCAATGCAAAAAGAAAACCACAGTGCTACAGCACTAATTGTACGAATATTAAAATAGTTTTTTTTTTGAAAATATAAACTTGTTGAAATTATAAACTTGAACTATTTAATGACTTATTAAACTTAAATTACTCTCTAGTCAAAAAAAATCATAGGTAGTAGTGGTGATGTGACACTTACTATGTGAGTATTAATAACAATAAATCACTATAATTAATGTGTAATCTGGATGGAAGCGTTTTGTCATTTTATGTAAATTTATTACCAATCGACTGATGGCAAGACACCCATTACATTTCGGATCAGCCCATTCGATCGCGTTTAGCATTTTTATTGGCGACAAGTGATGGCGGATGGTGACTTTGACACCAAATTAACACAGTTTAGTCAAGGTGACGTTATGACATGGATATATCGTGAAAATGTACGTATTATCTATGATAATAGCGGATACCCGCGACTTAATCTGTTTTTTTGAGATAGAAGGTAGTCTGTGTGCCTCTTGATATAATTTATTTAAAAAATTTTATTCTTCTATTAATCGTGATAAGGTAACCAGACAGATACGAAATATCTGTATCTGTATTTGTGTGTCGCGATGTTGTAATTTTATAATTAATAATAATATTTAATTTTATAATTAATTATTGCGACTGTAATAAATAGGAAGATTTTATTGAAAAATTCAAAACTAACGCTTATTTTATACTAGCTTTATATATACAAAATAGAATCATTAGTACCGGAGATTACTCCAAACATCCAAAATTCAAAACTATACATTTTTATAATAGTGATAATAGTATATTTAAACAGGGTATATCCATAATATTCTAATGCTGGGTGTAACATCATCCGGTCTATATCAAATGAATCTAAAGCATCACATTCGATTTTCTAGTTCGATGTTTACAACTGTGTTACAATTTTATATCGTAAACTTTTATTTCTATTTATTGTTATTCAATATACATATAGAACAATTTGATACTGTTTTGAAGTTCATAGACCGACGCGACGGATAAAATTCATAATATTTTTCCTCTGTAGAATGGATATGTATTAAATAGATTTTTTTTTACATCGGAATGATTGTATTGTTATTAGTATTTATAGATAAGAATAAATACAAAGAAAACATTTAGCAATATTTTTTATTTAAATTATTAAAAATTATAAATAAAATAGTAATTATAAATTAATAGAAAAACGATATATTTGTAAATATTTAGCTAATAAAAATGAATAGAGAATTTACTTTCTGTCAAGGACATGTAAGCAGATTTTACCTAAATCTTTAATAAAAAATTGCTTTTTTGCACAGTTTACTAGTTAAGTGAAAAACAAAAGTATTAAGCAAAAAACAAGTGAATAGCTTCGTACAAATATAGGATTAAACTAATAAAACCCATACCGAAAAAGAAAGCTAAGAGGAAGCATAGATTTAGTTTGTGGTCGGAGTCATATAGGAGCACCACATCTCTTTTATTTTGCGGCATCTCTCAGGTAATTGATCTTCATTGGAGTCACTTGAATCTTGTAACTTGAAGGCTGTGGGCTTGGTGAACTTCAGATCATAATGATCTACACCATGTTTCTTCCATGCCACTGTATATCCGGATCCTATGAAATTGTTAAATTTTATATTATCAATTTCCCGTAGGTATAGTATAGGCTAAAACTGATAAGAAAATATTGATGTTTGTATACAAGGCAGAATAGTCAACCTTAAAACACGTGTCAGAAAATGTAAAGTTCAGATTGCATGGAATTGAAAGTATATATTAATAATAATAATATCTCAAGATAATTTACACAGCCCACATATTTTTTTAAACACACACATATTATACATAGAAAACATCCAGACAAATACATAATAATCATCAATACAAATGTTTTCACCATGTGCGGAATTAAACTGCGACCACCGGATGTAAAGCGATGTGCTATATCGCTAGACCACCGAGGCAGTCGACATCTTATCTTATTTTCACTTTAAGTAACTAAAAAATAAGTATCATTGTTTTTGGGTTCAGGCATACGCTCTACCTGATGATGCTCTGCTTTATTACAATCCTGGTTGTATAAGAGAATACTGACTATTATAGTTATCAATGATGTCGGGTCTGAATGTGCCGACAGTGTAGAACCTGAGGGTTTTGACTGCATCTGCGTATTCTTGGCATCGGCAGCGGTCCATACTGAACTGATACGATGTGGAATCAACGAAAATTGATGACTAGTTTTGTAAATGTCGTCATTGTCAAAGGTGAAAACTGACTGACATAGATTTTTTCTAATTAATTAGTCTCTAAGTATTTAAGACCAAAAAGGATTCCATATCCTTTTATCCCTGTGTTTAAAAAAGTGTAAAACTAAGTTTATCCGGTATTATGGGTATTAGACAATGCGCAATCTAATTGTGCATTCCTAGGAATCTAAATACTGTAAGTGGCTTGGTATCTTCACAATAGTAATCCGACATAGGGTGAACAGGGTCATGTACGGTGAATAGTTGTACACAAGTAGGTGACATTACACGATCTCTTTCTCTAACATTTTTTTTCCTCTGGATAAAAAATTTTATTCTTTACCAACATGTGTACATACAGATAAACATACATATATGATGCTCTTAGTGGTCTAGCGGTTAAATACACACTCTTTACTTCCAATGGTCGCGGGTTTGCTTCATCGCACGGTGCAAATATTTGTATTAATGAGTATGATTGTTTGTAGCGATCGGTGTTTTCTATGCATATTATGTATGTATACACAAAAAATCTAAGTAATAGCATCAATTGTCTACTCTACCCATAACACAAGTTCTTCTTAGCTTAGGATTAGCTAGCGCTGTGTGAATTATCCAGGATTATTATTATATATATGAATTTCGGAAAAAGTTAATAAAAGAAAGTAATTAATGTATAATAAATATCATTGGAATATAGGCTAATTGAAGTTCACAAAACATGTAAAGTACTGAATTACTCAAAATTTCCGTACCGAAACATCACATAAAGCCGAACAATAAAAACGGATTAAATTTTAATCAGGTTTATGCGTATAAGGGCTGAACTATACGTAATCCGTTTATTCATTACTAATTTCTGTATAATATAGGTATATTGTTTCAAGTACTTATAGTTCCTTTTGATACATGTTGGTAGGTATTTAGTTAAAATCTATATTAATATTAGAAAAAATCTTGAAGTAGAAAATTACTTACTTTAACAAAACGATTATGTAAGAATTATATTCTATTATTTTATAATTTCAGATTTTTATGAAATTTGGGCTACTAGTTTTGTAACCGGATTGTGAATTCTTTTTTATCGCTTAACTGAAAAATTTATTTGTCCGAAATGGCTGGCTGTTACTGATGAGTTTACATTAAGAAAAAGTTTAATGACTAATGCCAAGGTATCTCCTTCTGATCATCATCACCGCGCCCTACTTTCTGTGCGTTGAAGGCTTTCAATGATGCTCCCTCGCATCGACGCACCAACGCACCGCCGCGCCGGCGTTATAAAATCAGTCACAAGTTGTAAAATACGCAATAACTTGCACGATATACGGGCGATATTCGCAACAACAACAACAACAAAAAAAAATTAAACAACTTTTTATGACCACTCGATTGTAAAACTGGAAGCGTATTAGCGATATGGGCATCTGAGACGCGTGCAATCCGTATTTTTAAGACCGTTCCTCGAATGTTATATCATAAAATGTAAACATATGCGCTGTACCTACTCGCGCAAGTTCAGTGAATATGGGAAAGCAATACAGCAACAAAGTCTTAGAACATTGTTAGAGAATCATTACGTTTCATTGCCATTTACATGAGATTTCTATCATCGTAAATATGATCATCATTCTGGCGATGTTTCAAGTAACGAGTTGATTGGTGGGTTCCTTATCTGGTCCTACTTTATCATAACTAAAATAGATGAGAAGCTTAACATCGTAATGCCTCTCGCCTTTAAATATATCTACTTCCATAGGCATTCTTTTGAACTATTCTAATGCTGTTGACTGCAGCTAGGCTTTAGAGCTTCAATTTACGATAGGGGCGAATGCAGACTGTATTCCAAACATGTGGGAGGACTTATGGAGCCAACTCCTATTTGTCGAATGGTCTGAGACCACCGCTATGGGTTCGAACCTTAACTCAGATTGTTGTAATTCTGATCCCCATAGAAATGTAATTGGAATGTGAAAATTCAGATATGATGGTGAAATTACGGGGTTTATATAAAGGCATTATAAATTAGTCCTCAGCATTGTCAACACATTAGATCATGGTCATCATGCGCAATGTATTTTGTGATATTCATGGTGCTACTCATGTTTGTGCAATTTCCATTCTATGGGCAGACCTGTGGGCTTACTATTTCGATGTTATAAAAAAAATTGTAGTCTGTTCCTATGTCAAATGAGAAAATAACCTAATAAAATGGGTAATAATATATCGATGTACAAATATTTAGTATACATATAAGTAAGTAAGTAAGCCATCTAGCTATGTTAAGTCTCTGTCAAATGTAGGTAGGTAATCTGTGGTATAGGCTTTCTTGCTAAATGTATTTAATAGAATCCCTATAACATTAGTACTTGATGTGCAGCTACCAAGCACGTGATTAACTACTTATTTGAAATCCACTTAACCTCAGATCACATTCTATGAGATGGTCTGTCGATCAAACCGATTCTCAGAACCTACGTTATATGTCTACTACTTGGTCTATCTCCGTCAGGCATCGCAACGCAGATAGACTAATGTGATCGAGCCAACTCAAGACTGACTTTTAATGACATTCCTACACCAATAAACAAGAATAAAACTTCGAAAGCTATTCATAAAGTCCAATTTCGCTTAGCGATCCATCGGTCATTACTGCAAGCGGTCTGAAAGAGGAATCGTAAAGCAAGGAAAGTAATTTGCATCCGTTGGAATCAGCAGCGCGGTTTTGTGCGACAATAGCCGTGAAATCGCGTAGTGGCGGGAGCGCGGTACCTTCGGCTCTAAAGAAACGTCATAAACACAAATTGCTACGAACAAATTAGAACGCTAATTTTATGACATTAAGGTAATAAATCGCTCGACGTTTGGTGATTATTTTATTACTATATAATTGACGGCGTTAACAGTAGCTGTTAAAACATGCATAAGATCCTAAAAACTTAAATAAGGAATCTGTACTAATTTGAAATAATTAAACATTTAATTGTACCATACATTATGTATGTGTATGTATTACAACACAAATCTAACAGACTAGTTGACAAATTAGAATGGGTCAATATTGGAAACTCTAAAATTAACTAGTTTTAAAATTGTTTCAAATTCGGCTCAAGTTGAGAAACTCTTCAGCTTTATGGTCTAAAAAAATCTGAAGTAGATACATAGGTACCCGCTATGCATAAGCTTGCACAAATTTGAAAAATAAATAAAAATTCATCGACAGTACTAATTTGATTTTGTTATTTCAAATATATTTCTATTTAGTAAAAGAGAGACTATCCTATTTCGTAATAATTCCAATAATGTACTTGTTCATACATTTTATTCTAAAAGTAGATCTAAGCTCATTGAATAGTCATCACAACAATATATAATTCATTGTCTCATTAGTTCTTTCAATTGTGTATTTAAATAATAAATTTAGACGCGTATCTTATAGATCTTGAAAAAAAAAACTACTTATTTTTTCATTATAATTGGCGGCACCAATGGGCTGCTCAGGTAGGGAAATATTATGGGAATTTGGCAATCAAATAAATATTAGCTCTAAATGGGACAGGTGGAAGGGGACCGTTGCTGCAAATAACTCAATGAGCGACGCTTCTTTTGTTCAAAATTAAGACAGACATACATTATCGTAATGATAATTACCAAAGAAAATTAGTTCCGAAACCATAAATTTGAGCATAAATACCTATCCGGCAACACAAATGCTTTGTACTACAAAGTTAATATTCTAAAATTGGAAAGTATTTTTTAAATTTCGAATAATAACTTGTAAAATATAAAATAAATGTTCAACGTTTGCGATGATATATGATACGATAAGAAAAATATAAAAACTATGACCATTTTATTTCGTTGCAATAAAAATAAGTTCCTACTATTTCGTTGAGAAAGACTAAAAGAATATTTTCTAAAAATTGTAACCAACTTATCTATTTTATTCTTTGTATCTTTTTCATATTAATAATATTTAAAAGTAATATTTTTCAGTAAATTGTATATGTATTAATGAATGTAAAATTTTTATCGTTTTCGACCAGCGTCCTCGTGCTGGTCAAGTACCACCAGCACGAGGACGCTGGTCATATGCATATGCTCTATAACTTTCTTGTTACACCATTTCACTTACAATTAGATTTATGCACGTAGTTAAGAGATCAATTAAAACTGTTTAATTAAATGACTATATCGTAAAAATGTGTGAAAAAGGAATCTATTTACATGTAATAGGTTAGTACGTTAAAAAAAACAGGTAGGTACCAGTAAATTAAAACACAGTCTATAATTGGTACTTTTCTATCGGAGCTAAGCAACACGTTTTCTAAGACTAGTTCCAATTTGATCAACTCTGTAACAGTTAATTGGTATGTTTTCTTGTCAAGTTGACCATAACAAAGTGACATATATGGTGAAAATTAAAATTTATATTTTATTCAACTATTAAAGGTGTAACCGTATTATGAAATCATTACGAACCTGTGAGTATTACTTACACTCAATAGCTATCTAGATAAGAATGATTTTCGTTTGACAATGTTGCGACAGATTATCTTGTCCGTAATAGTAGAAAACTATGCAAAGGATTAAAATATTCATTGCCTATAACAAGTAAGTAAAACAATTATAGCATAACGGTACTTAGTTTTTTTGTATATATTTTGTAATTATATAGAGTGGAAAAAATAAGATAAATTTTAATTAGTCTATAACATTATTATAAAAAAGTATAAAAGGATATTAGCTATATAGCTTTAATTTAATGGAAAAATAAACTAAAAGTTACCAATTTTATAACTTGCGTGGTTTAAAAGATCTAAGCGAACATATCAACAGACTGCATTTTATACTATGTAAAGATTTTATAGAAAGTTACATTAACAACAAATAGTATGGACTGTGTTTATTTAGAAAAATAAAAATATATGTGTTATTGTTACAATTTTAGATCCATCATATTTTTTTTAACAGGTCAAGCCGGCGTCAATCAATTAGGAGGTGTGTTTGTCAATGGACGACCGCTTCCTGATGTGGTGCGAAAAAGAATTGTAGAGCTGGCCATCATGGGGGTCAGACCTTGTGACATCAGCCGGCAGCTACTCGTCTCCCACGGCTGCGTCTCGAAAATCCTCACCAGGTTCTATGAGACGGGATCCATTCGGCCTGGTTCTATTGGAGGCAGTAAGACTAAGGTAAGATATACATGTGGATATTTGACTTGACTTAATATTAATACTTCTACATAAGCAAGTTTTTTCTAAATTGAACCTGAACTATTCACACAGTGCCATCTAGTCCCATGCTAAGCAGAGCTTGTGTCACTGAACTTCTGACACAAATATTTATGTACATTTTTAATACATACATAATATAATATATAGAAAGCACCCAGACTAATACATACAATTCAAATGTTTGTAGCTTGCGAGGAATCGAACCCGCAACCATTGGAAGTAAGGCGGCAAATTAAACTGCTAAACCACCGAGAGCAGAGCCCTCGAATACGTACTTGTGGTATTCGGAATTGTTCATAACTTTTTTGTTTATAAACCAGTTGAAATAAATCATACAGTTTTTAAGTGAAGCTTGCCACAATACAAATCGGTTAAACCGTTTCTGAGATTTTTCCAGACAGATAAACAAATATAAATACAATATATAAATACTAGTAACATAATTCAGAACTCAAAGGGTTTTGAGCTAATAGAACGTTGATAATAATAGTTTTTCTAATACATTTTCCCATAAAGTTATCTCATTACTTAATTTAAGGGCGTCTCAACGCATGATTTTGTGTTTTATTCCTTAATTTTAGGAGTATATTCTATTCTATATGCTCTTTAGGGAACAAAATAATTTACTAAGAATATATAATATTAATTAATGATATTGGGGATAAACTGGAGGTAAAATACTGATAGTATATGAATATCTGTCTTACTTAACTATGTCGCTAACAGCTTAGTTAACAACCAGGGTTCAAAGTTTCCTTCAAATATTTTTCGGCTAAGAGTTGGCTAAAGTCTACTAATATACTACAGTTAAAATTCAAGTAGCAAATATAAATTATTGTTCTATGAAATCGCTTGTTTTCTTCGGGAAAGAAACGTGTTTATTACTATTAAATAAAAAGTGTAATTTTAACTAATATAAAACATAGCGCTGTTTCAGAAATCCGAATATAATATATACACATTAATTGTATGCATGTAGGTATGTCTATAAAATAAATTAATGCAACATGCACTTGAAAATTGACATCTATAAGGGTAGGATATATACAATCACACAAGAGACGTGAGCGAGCGAATCGAGTCGGTCACGCGGCAATCACTAGTAATTATAAACTATAAAATTTTTACCGGACCGAAGCTTTCGGCTTCTTGAGGTGGCCTTTCGACACGCCCGTTGCGGACGCCGCACTGTTTCTACACAGAGTTCCGTATATATTTTTATTAACTAGTATTATTAATATTCCTCTGGAATAGCAACGCATGAGTGATATCACGGGCATCACAAGATAATGTGATGTCCGTAGCAATGTTCATATATAATTATTTTATCACAGGGCCAACTAGTACTAAACTTTGCAGAGCTTTTACTTTGGGTACTATATAAAAGTGTTCTTTTACCTGTAATAAGTTACATTGTGACCAAATTTAACGTGAAATGTATTTTAAGTAGCATTGTTGCAAATATAGGTAGTAACACATAGAATAATAATTATTATCAATTATCATTTGATCTAACCCGGTAGATATATTTAGAACATATTGTATAGTATCGAACTTATATTTTGAATAGTGCAGATAATATTAAAAAATATTGGTATATATAGACGTGTACTTGAAACGAGAACTAAATTAATGAACCAAGATATTTATTTATTTATTGTTTAATTAACAAGAAGTTTTGTACAAAAGGCGAGCTTAATGCCGTATGACATTCTCTCCCAGTTAACATATAGGTGTAATCAGAAAGCGTTGTGAGGTAGTGATAGATAGTAACATATTTGCTATTATACATAAATAAGTATACAAAAGATAAATATATATGCATGTAATATAAATATATAGGACTGAGTATTTTTTTTTATTCATTTCATTTCAAACACAAATAATAGTCAAATAGGTGCGGCCGATACGTATCTTTTGATGCGCTTGATAATATATTTTTTTATACACGTTTGTTAGTAACAAGATCTTATCGAGCGGAACCCAGGAGCGGGTACAGTAAGCATTCGAGATCGACCTCACCGAATTCGGTACGCCAATAAAACCACCATTTGTTGTTCCACAAACGGTTGCCGACACCAAAAATTGATTACAACAAAATACTTAGAAATCACCGAATACTTTTATTGGTGCTGTTATGGGAACACTTAATTGACTACTAATCAACTTGGTCGATCGTCATATCCGACACGATTGCTTGAAACTACCGACCGATATATGCATCGTTTGAACTGTGATCTCATCCTAAGAAAACGGAACTGACTAGATTATATAAGGCAATAATGGTGAGCATTTCGCAATCTGTACGTTGGTTAATGGGTGTACCTAACTATCGTTTATTAGGCTATTTCCCACGGTTACGGGTAATTTCACTGAGGTTCCATTTTTAAAAACCATAGAGGGAATCAATATTATTTCGTTCAGAAATATGCAAATGAACGTAATGGTTAAAAGTGAAAAAAGAAAACAAGAAATGAAAATGCAAACAGTGCGGTAATATTGCATGCTGGACAGTTCGTGTTTGCAATGTAAACACATTTTTTTCTTTGTAATAAAACTGTAGCTAAATTCCAAATATTTGTAAATTATTCACTTCCTATAGTTTAAAACTCAAAACGATGTAAAACAATAAATTTACACATTTATTTTGTAACAAAGGAAGAATTTAGTGTGCAAATTAAAAAACATCTTATTGATGATTTTTTAAGAATAAAGGGGATTGGTCATATTCTATATTTTAAACCTACAACTTTGTATTGAATGTAGTTAAATATTTTTCTACATAAAATATGTATACTTAGATTTTTTTATATTAGTAGTAGTAGTTTGATCAGGACTATTCTAGAAAATTTTGTACAATATTTATATTCACAGACATGTAATTAGACCATTCAACATTTTCCAGTGATACAAAAAAAAATATAATAACTATTCTATACTTAATACCGCTCCTTATAACTGTATACTGACTCTAGATTTTAATACGCTTTTTTGGATTTATACATGTATTCTCTTGTATAAAAATTAATTCAAATGCAAAAATACTCAAAAATAGGATTTCGACCATTGTAGCTTGGTTTAGTATTCGTTCTTGGACCCCAAGTTTGAATCGTACAACAACATAAAAAACCGTGTATATTTCTATTTTTGACTGACTCTCGGTGATAGATACACCGATGATTCTATATATCCACTAAACTAATTATGTCATAGAATATGTATTCATGTAGTATGAGATAATAAAAAAATATTTTTAATATAACTGCACTTTAATTAAGATTTCTGAACAATTAAAGGTAAAATCGTGAATGTATAAATTGTTCGTGGAAAATTATTTGATTGAATAATTTGTAAAACCTTCGATAAAGGTTAAAATAATATCATTGAAGCACCTTGAATTTACGCGGTCCCGTTTTCGGTCGCAAACAATTAACTTTATGTGTGATTTCTTTTAATTTACTGCCAAATAAATTGTCTAGTGAATAGAGGTGGTGACGTCTCGGATTAAAAAACAAAGTGTTTAATAGTAATAATCGAATAATGGAATTGAATGAAATTTCAGTATGAGGTAGGTCGACATATGTTATTTTTAGAACGACAACCCATTATAAATAAATATTGTAAGTGTAGTAATTTTAATTACAGGATATAGGTACTGTATATATGAGTAACGGTTGAGCACATCGCCTTATTTCTTGAATCTTTGAGATATAATGCATCCGCCTGCGCTAACAGTGGGTATACGCGGGCGGGCATTAATGGAATATTGTCCATTTGAAATTAACCACGATATGTCCCAGGAGGTGACACCGTGGCCGACCTGATATACTACATTACTGGTACATTGCTAGCAATTGGGTTACATTTCAAGTCGTTATTACTATTACCTACTCCATCACTCCATGTCATAAATAGAGATAAGAATAGAGTACGTAGTTTTTCTCAAAACAAAGTAAAGCGTATTGAATCATAGAATCATAATCCGACCGCGCCAAATCTCTAGTGTGGGAATACACGCCACATAGCAATGTTTTTCCAACAAATATTTACCGTTATTGAGCGAAAAGCGCGAGATAAGCGTTCCCTTACACGCGTTCAGCAATTATATCTATACGACACGCTTTTTCTATTACAATTTCTGATCATTTCAGAAGCATTTATTTTTAATACTATGTCGGCCGGTTTGGCTTCCACTTGATTATAATTGAACTCAGTAATGGTTTTATGTTTCCTATGTATTCGTTAAAATTAACCGTTAACTGTTATTTGGCACGAACGTTTTTTAGTTTATCTCAAGTTCTACGTTGATTGTTAATAGTTTGTAGTAAGGTATCTTACACCTAAACGAATTTCTTTAATTACTCTTAGTTGAAATAATTGATGGTTTATCTTGAAATCCGTGTAATCTGCTCAATTTTTTACATTTTAATCTCTATTTGATATTGCAGTAGAGCACACAAAAGTATTTACAAATAATGTATATGATAGGTTGTGTAATTAATTTTGTGTTTTTCAGTTAATTGGTAATTCTATATTAGTATTAATAATATTAAGTAAATCATAATGAACTCGTATTAAATAGATTTCGCATTTTCCATCGCGCGTGCCTTTAGTTTGATTCTGAATAATAATAATAATAATCGTCTTAATTTGTCTGAAAGAAAAATCAATACAATTGCTGCTTATAATAAAATTTAAAATAAATGCAGTAAAACGGTCTATAACTCAGAGAAGATATTATGATTTACAATATGACCAAATAAATCGTTTGCTGTTTTACAGTGCAGTTAAGAAAAGTTTGGAACTTACGTATATATAGGAAACGAGGACGAGTTAAGGGTTTTTTCTGCACTCATCCACATTTTCGTCCGGTGAAGTTGTAAAGGCCAGCGGACAACACAATTAGACTAGTTAGATGACAAAAAATACTGTGAACAAATCAATAGTTGTGTGTTAAGATAGTAACTAAAGGCACTCAGTTTTCATACTCCATAAGCGATCTGGCTTGAAAATAGATAAAAAATAATTTTGTATCTATTAACGAACCCGGTAGACGTTGCCTGAAAAAGCAACACTGCCACCTATAGGGTCCAAATGTATTTTTTAATCATTCAAGAATTAATTGAAATATGCACATAAAATTTTGTCTAAATCGTTCTAGCCGTTTGAAAGGGCATAATTAGTAAACTTGCAAACTACATAGGTATACTGTAACTCATATCATATTATTATTATTATTAATATTATATATGCGAAAGTTTGTGTGTATGGATGGATGTTTGTTACTCATTTATACAAAAAGTAATGAACGGATTTTAATAAAACTTTACAGTAATATAGCTTATATGTCAGAATAACACATAGGCTATAAATTTCACGAGAGTGAAACCGCTGGCACAGCTATTATATACATATATCAAGAAAAATACTTCAAATAATATACAATGGATTCCATATTCGTATGACAGTCGTATACACATTTGCAGTTGGATTGAAGAGTTCATATCAGTGCCTATCTCCCGCTTTTACGACCACGAGTTATGGTCTTTATGATCGATGGCCACTATTTATGGTCAAATGACCGTAATTAGTGTGGCCGGCCAGCCCCACCGCCCTTTATGGCTGGGCGGTGCACTATTGACCACTTTCACACTGAATTTTATTGTAATTTAGCGCGCTTTTGTATTTGTTTGTGTTTTTGTTTAATTGTTCGATGTGTTGAAGGTTGAGTTGAATAAGTTTATCAGTAGCAGATTTTTATGCATACGTACACAGTTTGTAAATAAAAATTTTATTTACATATTCATAATACTGTTAAAAAAATCAAATCACATTAAAAATGTATTATGTTACACACATATAATACACATATACATTTACAACTTCTTTTCAGTCGGTTTATTTATTTATTCAAAAACAACATTACATTATTTACAAAGAAAAATATCTCTAATAATATACCAAGTATTTAAGAGGGCCCTGCGCATAAGCTATCCTATTTTTTGGCCCACAGTAATTAATTTACACTATAAATAAAATGTCAATAATACTGGCAAAAAAAAAACTGTTTATGTTGAGTATGTAATTCTTTTTTTTTGTAATTTATGTAAAGTTTTACTACTATATATTTTACTTTTATTTATGAGGTAAAAGAAAAAATGTAATTATTCAATAAAAATATATATTGTTCTAGTTAATGACATTATCATACATAATTAAATAATCATTCATTTTATGCGACATACGAGTAGTAACCTAAGTAAGGTTACTTTCGGTCAGGTTTCTTATCAGTTACTCACCAAGATAAGAAAATGATTTAATTCTAACAGAATATATATATATATGATTTAAATCTAAACTACTTTGTATATAGTAATATCATGAAGTACTGCTAGCATATCTAAATTCCAGTTGTTGTTTCATCTCAGGCTCTTCCCTGGTATTACAGCCAATTAGTAAGTTGGCGTTCTCTCGCGAATGCGTTTGCGTGGTCACTTTTACGGTACGGTTATTTGGCAAATGCCATTCAAAGATGTACGTATAGTTATGTAGGAAATAATAAAACATCTACATTTTATAAAAAGAGGGGTCATCAAGTCTTAAGTTCTTGAGTTCAGTTGAACTTCCTGAGATAGATTTTACCTCGAATGTAGTTACACTTAAGTGCATTTTAAGTTCTTATACCTTAAACTTAAACAGTTATTAGTTTTATAATACGAGAAAGTGTTATTAGTTTTATAAGGCTTTTCGTCTACACTCGAAATTTCCATATTCTTAATATGGAAGTTTCGAGTGATTTATTAACCGTTATGTAAGAAATATTTATCTAGTAGATATACGCAAGTTTCTTGCTCGTTCTTCTGATGAGCCTGCATTCCGAATGATTGGTAGAATAAAAAAATGAGACTATTCAATTTCTATATAGAAATTCTATTAATAACCCACCTATATAGAGGGTTCTTAAGAAAAAAATATCTACGTATAAACTTCAAACAAAGTTTATACAAATAATATATTTTTATTTTGTCGCCTCCGTGTCTTATGATTGTGAAATTTATGTAAGAAGAGGAAGTACCACTTCTTTTACCTCGCCATATATTTATAGTTATATAG
Source organism: Achroia grisella (assembly GCF_030625045.1). Classification (NCBI taxonomy): domain Eukaryota; kingdom Metazoa; phylum Arthropoda; class Insecta; order Lepidoptera; family Pyralidae; genus Achroia; species Achroia grisella. The sequence continues at coordinate 2,348,642 of NW_026712999.1, forward strand.
TACATTAGGATCTTGCGACAAAAACAGTTAAAATAATATTGTTATTTTTACTATTTTCCATGCAGTTTCTTCATATTTTCTCACCTTTTAAACCTTCCTTGGACTTCTACAAATATTTCAAAACAATAATTAGCGAAATCGGTCTAAACGTTCTCGTGTTTAGTAACTTTAACTAACGTCAATTAATTTTTATAAACATAGATAAAAAAGAAACTTTTATATACATATTTGATATAGCTAGAAAATTTATAGACATGAATAATTTCTAACAAAACAGTATCACAATAGAATCTATGTCGATTATAAGCGGACATCGGTCAAACGAGCATGTTCAACAATAATTCAAATAAAACCAACAGGAATCGTACCAATTAAATACCACTGGTACATATTTAATACGGTCCTAATATCCGGTTGCCGCGCGACACCGTTTATCGTAATAATATGTTCATACATCCAAGGGTAGTGATGTTATAGGGGTGCCCTTGAGTACCGTGGTTTCATCCACTTTCTTATTTTTTGTATCTATTATATAAAATATAGATAAGTTTCCGCTGACTTATTAACTCTCAAAACTTATTACGACCTTCATGTTCTGGTGATTTACAATAATGGTTTATATATTGTCCGATGGTTGTGGCTACGATTCCTATATAACACAAACACACATAAGTATTCATGAATAACTTATTCTCTTGATAGTTAATATTTTAATTTATAATACTTAATAGATTTTCTATTAAAGAATACTCTGTAAGTAAATATAGCAAGTATTTATTACTACTTTCACTGGCCACCCCTAGCATAGGGGTTGATTTTACCTGTACACGGTCTGAACGGTCATTTCTGGTATCTCCATCGGATCTCTGATGCGGAATGCAATGCACGCCTGAGAAATTTATGTTTTTATTACTTTTTAATTTATATTTGTTCTCTTTTTAAATACTCGATAGATGTAAATAAAAAAAACAAGGCAGTGTATTGTGCAACATACCGCCTTGTTATTTTTTATTTAATTAACATGCATTTGTCAAGTACATGATGTTTAGCAGCTGATATGGTATACCTTATATTACTGTCTAGGTAAATAAGTAATTTAGTGTTAAATATAAACATTACTACGCTGTTTATTTTAATAGCCTAGTATTTACGGTACCTACCTATATCATTAAATAAGAAGCTTTATAGTTTATTTAAGTACATCTGTTTAAGATATTCTTTATATTGGATCTTTGTAATGGACTTCAACTTGCTACTCGAGTCATCATCATAAACTTACATAAACCTCACACAAGGCACGCCAGTCGGCACTATCATTAGCTTTCAGCTACATACTTACATAGTATATTTAAGAGTCTTAGAGAGAGAAGTTTTAAAATTGCTACCCGCAACTCTACGTACAATTCTTTATCTTACCTTTGAAGTTTCCGGCCGCGTCTTCCCTAGTTCTTCTCATATTAACATATTCACAATAATAACAAAATCTACCACAAATATCAGTGACAAGACACTGATATTTGCACAGCCATATCAAATAGTGAGGACAGGACACCTAAATAAGTGAATCTATAAATTTATAATCTCTATAACTACCCTTCAAACCGTGTAGAGTTCGTCCTGAAGGGTATAGTACCTAGCAATGGTCTCAAGTCAAACAATCCTCCTCTCTCCAAATAATATCTGTAGTAAAAACAATCATTAAGGTAGCAATGACAACACAGTATTTATTTTAATATTATATTATTAGTATATGTATATAGTATATGGAAAAGTATGTATTTTTTTCACGACTACACAACTGAACGGATCATAATGAATTTCGACGTAAAGAATTTATTTATATCATGGATATAGATTATGTTTTATCTTAAAAAGGCAGAAAACTAACTGCTATACTAGTATGTACGCGGTTCTTTCTTATCTATATGTGTACCATTTTAACTTTCTATCAGGTGCACCGTCAGCTTATAACCACTTTTAAAAACAGAAAAAAGGATAAAATTGTAGAATTTCTCTTCGTTAAGTACTCATTTGTTATTTTTTTATAAAAGTAAATGCCTTCCACTTAATTATTAGTGATTGACATGTTCAATGAACTTATCACGAAAACAAATGAAGTGACAAATAAAATTATATCTCTATTCCCATGAATTTTAATTGCTTAATAAATTCGTAGGTATATTCTCGTAAATAGATAGCTATCAGTCCGAGCATGACATGCTAAAGCGACATTAACAGTTCTGATGAGTTCTGACAAACAGTAACGTGGTAATATCAAATATTCTATAATGGCAACACGTAGGTACGCGCGGTTTAATTATGCGAGTAACACTATGGAACTTTATTTATTTTTAAATCACCTACGTGATCGTGTACAACCTTTGGTACTGATTACTTGTTTTAATTATGACATTGAGTGACCAAGGGAGGAGTACTAAACGTCCTTATCTGCTTTTTGGCATCAATACGAATAGGGTTCAAGAAGATTATTTCAGAAAGATTTGGTTCTATCAAAGGATAGAAGACACAACCTATTAATCAGTTTATCTAAAAGAGTTAATTAAGACATATTTCGCTTAATTCTCTTTATCCAACAAGATAACGGGACTAGATATATTTGACACTTTTTAAATATTGAACTAATTTTATCTTTTCAGCAATGGTTTTTATACTTTTTTTATTGTCGGTGAAATATTTCAAACCTTAGATTAAGATGTGACAATGTCCTTGGTCACAACGTTTTATAGATAAATAAAAAAAAAACAAAATTCTAAATTCGAATTAAGTGTATTAAGTTTGGGTTTTGGGTACAATCAGAGAAAGAATCGGTGGTAATTTGTATTGGTAATGGTGTGATTGGTCAAGCGGCTGGGTCATGGGAGCGTTGTACACCTGTCAACCGTTGTCAGCCTATCGCCACTGTTATCTGTTCAGACCATAATACCCACGCACGGATAGGGATGACAATTGTGTTGCTATACCGTTTTAATATTACAATAAATGGGTAATGAGTAGCTTATTTTCATCTATGCAAATAAATAAAATTGGAATGTTTGTTTGTCATTTTACGTTAACATCTTTTCTCTAATGCATAGGAAAATATATATGGATTATTAATACTGGAACCGCTGGATCTATTTTGACGGGACTTTCACTCGCTGATAGCTAATATTATAAGTAGTTACTTAAGCTTTTATTTTAGAAATTTTATTTATATTAATAAAAGAAAGTTGTTTTCCACGCGGACCAAGTCGCGGGTAATAATGCTGTATGGTAAGTTTTATTTAAAAAAAATATGCGGCAAGACTTTGTAAAAAAGCGTCTGCTCCTTCCTATGTCTTAACTGTTTCTGCCGCCAAGTAGCTTGCTTAGTAACATGTGTTTTAATTGAAGGGTGAGATATGACAGTGAAATAAATAAAATACTGAGTACAGAGACATAACAACTGAAATGGCCTTAGTCCTGCAACTTAATTCACATGATGACTTCAGGTTAATGTAAGAGTATACAGGCTACGTTTGACTTGCTATCTGATGGATAGTCCGATTGTATGCCAATCCAGCTATAATAAACTAACTGCCCGCAATTTCTTCCGCGTGTTATACTGACCTTGACCAAATGAAGAAAAATATTCAATAATCTAACCTAAAAATGACAAAAGAAAAAAATTTTCAATCGTTCTAGCTATACTATACTCCAGCGATACCTCCAAACAAATTTTCATCTCCCCTTTCAACCTCTTTTGCATTAAAAAGCAGCCTATGTCCTCTCTCAGGGTCTAAACTATCTATGCACCAAATAACATTTAAATCGGTTCAGTACTTTTAGCGTGAAAGCGAGACAGACGGAGATACTTTCGCATTATACTTTCGCATTAGTAAGGAAAAATATATGTTTTTAAGTATGTAAAGTCAGATATATAAGTATTTCTTATTTAACGTTATTTATTCCTTATAGGTAACTCTTTGTTAAAAATGACTTTCATTGAATTTATATTAATGGGGTGTAATTATATTTAGATACACATTAATGACCCCCCTCATTTTGAGTAAGTAGTAAGAGTAAAATACTGTAAGGCCGCTATTTTTTTTGTAAAAGTTAACATAGTTATTTCCTGGTAGCAGAGATAACAGAATATCTAGTATATATAACTTATAGCTTAGTTTTCTATTTTACATTTATCAATTAGAACCAAAAAATGTAATGCTTTGTTATAACTATAGATTAATTATGTTATCTACTAACGTATATTTATATATGATTAATAAGTGAAACAAAAACTTTGTCCCTTTTTACGAAAATTGCACGAGCGAAGGAGTTTGAAATTTCGCACATGTACCTATAATTTATATAGAGAAGAAATGCAGAAAGCTAATATTTTTTTTATTATGCCTATAAAATACATTACACAGACCATGCATTAGACACACACACACACACACATAGAAGTATAGCCTTTGACAATAGAATCTTAATAATGTTCGTTAAAATTTATAATTTAAATTAATTATGGTCGAATTCCGACCATAACGCGACCACTAGTTTATTTAAATATTGGAATTTTACGACTCGAACCTGCATTGCCTTCATACAAGTTTATGATGGGCATACTCATATTTTAACACATAAATAATGTGATGCGAAATAATTTCGCGTAAGTGCGATACGAAATCGTCGCGCCACACTTAGGATTTTCGTAACGTTAAGCGGGATTTACATCGATAACACGCCCGTTTATGGCGATGTCGGATTATATTGTCAATATTATTACTCGCCTCTTAATACCGTAAAGCTGCTTCATAAAACATATTGGAAATTATTGTCAATGCGCCACTTTATCACTGTGCAGATATAACGTATTTTATGCTGTACATACTTATTTTGATGTCTCTCTCTCTCTCTCTAATTACCATTTTAGCTTTGTACAACTTTTTATCAAAAAAATTGCGCGAACGCCAGAGCATGAAATTTCGCACACTTATAGTTTATGTAGAGAAGTATAGTACAGAATGGTATTTATTTTAATTAATTTAATTAGTATAAAAAATACCTTAAATCAGTAAAAAAAACATTCCACTGCCATGTATTTCACACACGCGGCACGTCGACAAATAACTTACAAAGCAAGCTATTTGCCGGCGGACAGTTAGATATACCCACGCAAGCTTTTATGTAAAGTCTACCTCGGTAAATATTTACTCATGTACTAAATACATTATATTGAAAATTAATATCATCTACAAGCAAGTAATCAATGTTTTTACTAATTCTTGCATGTTTTTAGTCTTCACATTTGATATTTTAGAGTTCTTTTATGCAGACAATACGAGGCCATAAACTCAGCAAATTAAAGTTTAATCCATTACTTTTTATCTATTTTTAACTACCTATTTCCGATTTAAACTGGTTAAAATACGAGCAGGACATAAAAATGTTGATTACTGCTCGTTGAAAGAGCTTGCATCCTGCAGTTAGTTGCAAAAATCTCGCCATCGGCCTTGAAACCCTGTCTTTTTTCCGGCAGCTCGACTTGATGACTCTAGCAAGAAGGGCATCATTGAAAGTAAAAGTTTATAGTCCCCATACAAAATTATTCAATAAATATATGTACTAAAATATGAATGAAGTAGCTATATCCTACAAAGTTACCAGTATGAAATGATTTCATTTGTTTTATATTGTATGTTTTTTAAAGGTGCAATAAAGAGTTATAAATAAAATAAAAATAAATATATAATTATTCAACAAAGATACATTATATATGCGTAGAGATATATATTACATATAGACTAGATGTTAACTGCGACTTTGTACTTATACCTAATCTAGTGGTGCCCACGAGTTTGTACGCGTATAAGTTAAGCATCTATACAACACCATTAACTATTTGAATAATGAATCAATTAATAAAAATATATATGACGTATTGATTATTTTCAAAAAATTAACTATAAAAAATACGGTAAAAATACCTTCTAAAAAGGGGGTCTTTGGGAGGTATTTTTACCGTATTTTTTACTTTTAATCCATCCATATTTAGCAAACTTTTTCTGCGATATTTCAACATAACTCCTTATTACGAGAAACATTAATACATAAACAGATTTCTCGCCTATCACGATTTTACAATTTTATTTTGTGTAAATAGAAATTGTAAGTATTCACAATAACAATGATTTACAGCATAGTCATAAAAATGGATGATAAATGTCATCCAAGTTCAACCATTATAATTATTGATTAACCTCGCAGCTTAACTACTCTGACGGCAGCACCATTTCACCTCGTAATGGTGGTGGTCCATTTATTACAACGAAAAAAACATGTCAACTCCTAGGCAGCGCGCGTGCACCTGCATAGCTCATTAACTTAATGCAATGTAGAAACGTCATCTCTTCCTCAGTCAAATTAATTTCAAATCAATCCGTCATTATAGGAACGGTTTCACGCCCCGCAAATTATCTTTCACCCCATCAGTAAGGTGGAAAGTCTAATAGAAATTGGTAATAAAGAAGAAACGCTGCGCGTGCGATTGTGGACAGTTAGTATCGCCATGCGCTGCTCTTGGGCTCAATCAGTTGCCTATAGAAGTGGTGGATTTAGCTCAAAGACGAAATCGTTCGTTGATTTAGTTCTTTAGTTCAATTTTATAAATAGTGCAGTAGAGATAGGTATTGAGAGGTAAGAAATATATATTTTTGCAGTGTACTGTGAATTAAGAAGTTAGTTATTATATTTTTTAATAAAGTTTCAAAATCAATTAAAAAAAGGTTTAGATTTATGCTGAAATGCTGAGTATATTGAATTGATGACAATAATACAACTGGTTATGTGTCGCAGCTTGATATTTAGTCAATTTGTTTACTTTATAGAAATAGAAAATGAAGAATAAAAATATAATTTTGACTGAACTTGGTACCGTCAAATCTAAAGCTTCGTATCCCTAATATTACATGCTATTTTAAGTACTGATATTGTAATAACGTTTTACAGAGAGAAAGAACGTAGAAGTAGATTATTGACGAACTTGATCGTATAGTTCACCTAAAGAGCGTTCTTCGAACTTTGATCACTCGTGAACTGCTCAAGACTACCATGCGCCATCTTGTGGCGTCTTGAGTAGCGGCTCGCGCAAAAACAGATATTGGATGTGTCAAGGTATGATTGATGCTTCGGCTGCAGTAAAAAGCGTCGCGCGGACAACGGAATAGCCCGTGACGCCGGAATGTGGCTACTGTATACTGTTTAATCATATTTATGTTTCACGTTTCACCTTGTTCGTATAAGTAGGACAGTTTGCACTTTTGCAGCAAATAACAAGTTATCAAGACCATAAACAATGGAGTTGCACAATTGATGTTTATTTGGAGGCAAAATAATTATATTTATTGGAATTATTATTATTATTAATAAACTTATTAGTTATGTGTTTTCTATATTTTGTATGAAATAATTATCTTAGCGAAAGTTTGTGAGTGTGGGTGTATAGGTGGCTGGGTAGATGATGGTTACACTTTCACATAAAAACTACTGAATGGATTTTGATTAAACTTTACTGTAATATAGCTTTATACATCAGAATTTTGTTATTCTGATGTATAAGCTATATTATGCGGTTGAAACTAAGTGTTCAGCTAGCAATAACTATTTAAATCTAAAACTGAAATCTTTCAGTTACCCACAAAAAACTTAACATAATCATAGATTTCTATGATATTCGTTTTTCATTCCATTGACATAAAAAAATCTCTATAATTGCATGTTCCGTCCTTGAGTATCATCTGTTTGATCGAATCAATAAGCTACTAAACAATTATCATGCTCGAAGCTAGAGATCCATTATAAATAATCAACTTTTTGCCGCGGAAATCTAACTTCCTCACGCATGTGTGGTTTAAAATATAATTACAGGACTTTTAAGTAGCCTGTCAAAGTTAATGTGTAAATAGTAGCCTTTGGGATATGGTGTGTTAAAGAACCCATGGCCTGCGCAAGGCGTCAATTTTAACGGGAAACCAATAATTATGCCATTAGATGCTCGATCGATATTCTATTGAACGCTCAATTTTAGCGCCATCGCTGCGTTATTATTTTTTTTTTGTATAAAAGTAGAGGCAAAGAAAACTGCTCGTGTAGTTCGCTGCTACTATAATTATTTTGATGCGTTTAGATTTGCCCCTGTCACAATATTATCAAGCATAAATAGTAAATTTTTAAACTTATATTTTACATTGCCTTAAGATTACTTTGGTATCTACAATTAGTCAACTATCATTCTTTTGAATATAGAGAAAGTTTAAAAAAACATCTCATTTTGATAATATTTTTTAAAAAGCCCAATTCTTCTTAACATTTTATTATTACCTAATTTAAAAATTGCAACAATTTATCCGATTATTGCGTTCGCTTGCGTGCAAATACTTAATAATACCACAGATAACATAATATTACATACAGATACCCCATCCCATACAAGAAAATGGTTCCTTCCTAACTCGGGCTATTCTTCGGGCTATTTTATTTCGCCACCGTAGCCGCTAGATGTCGCTAGATCTGAAGCAGTTCGGATTACTAGTGGGTGCTTAGTAACAAAGCATGAAAATAGATGGCAGTGAATTCAGTCTACATGACATCTGTTTTGCAAAGATATGTATATAATAGATATGTAGGTAACTGTATCGTGTACCTCATTAGGGACGATTCAAGATTCAATGTAAATGTGTAGGTATAATATCGTTAGCCGACACTCTGCAGATATGGCTTATGTGCCAATGTATATACCTATTGTGTTATGGTTTATTTTACATTCCATGCCTATTTTTTTTGATATGTTGTAACGCGTCTGCGCTATACGTATAGCCTGATTTTGATACGTTTATACTCGTACGTATCAAAATCGGGCTATACGATTTTTTATTTCAATCGTTATATGTATGAGACTGATTTTAGCTACAATTAATTTACTGGTATATACCTCATGTATTCTACGATGTACCCCTCTTTTACCTAATGAGAATTCCGCTATATCTTATATATAAATTTTGTATCACAGTGTTAGTTGCCATATTTCTCCCACATTTTGATGAAATTTGATATGTATACTTCCCAGGTCTGAGGTAGGGTTGTTATCTATTTTTTATACCCCTAAGTCATAGGGGTGGCCTACCCCTAGAAAATTTTTTTTTGTATTATGGACAATTTTTTATTTATTTATAATGTTACATTGAAAATACATACACGCCTAAATTTTCACCCGTCTTTCACCAACCCCTATTTTTAATAGCGATATTCTTACAAATATTATAAATGCTAAAGTAACTCAGTCTGTCTGTTTGTCTCGCTTTCACGCCAAAACTACTGAACTGATTTAATTGAAATTTGGTAGACAGATAATGTAGACCCTGAGAAAGGCTACTTTTTAATGCGAAAAAGTATTGAAAGGGGAAATGAAAGGCTATATGAGGATATCGTAATTTTTAAAGTCAGATCTTGTAAGATTAAGTGAACAGGGTCGGTCTAGGTTTTTCATTATTAGAAATGTGTAACGGGGTAATACGTTATTTAGTGCGAAATTGTGTATATTACAATAAAATTTAACGAGAAAATATTATAATGATATCACTGGGACACTCATTGCCTTACTACTATATCGTCCGTTAGTCGCGAACTTTCTGGAAACACGAGAGGCGCTATCCTATTGGTCGGTCGGCGCGGTTACCGCGCGTAGATGAGTAGATGAAGTACTTAGACGAGTCTCACGGCGCCGCAGCGTAAGTACTTACTATACATACGTAGTATACATATGGGTATTACAAATGTTTTTATTACTAGTAATATTACTCTGTTATCTAAGCAAGTAATGTGTGCTTATTTTGAACTTGATAACATTCTGAATTACTCGTATATCTTTCAATATCTTTAGCGGTATAAACCAGGTTATGTACTACTACTAGTATTGTTAGTGAGGGATAAAGTTGATGAACAAAAATAAAACAATATTCGTATTAAAAATATATTCATCTAATATTTTTGGCATTATTTTTAAGTTTCTTCCAAATATAAGGGGTCTGACATGGGGTGTTATGTACCTACATTAAAAAATACTTTTTGAAATGTATGAAAGAAACGTATTGTATGAGATTTTTGAAATGTGTGAAATGTATGCACCTACATTAAAAGATAATTTTTGAAATGTATGAAAGAAATGTATTGTATGAAATTTTTGAAATGTATGAAATGTAAGGACCTACATTAAAAGATAATTTTTGACATGTATGAAACGTATGAAAGAAATGTATGTACCTACATAAAAAGTTCATTTTTGAAATGTATGAAATGTATGAAAGAAATGTATGTACCTACATTAAAATATAATTTTTGAAATGTATGAGATGTATGAAAACAATGTATGTACCTACATAAAAAGTTCATTTTTGAAATGTATGAAATGTATGAAAGAAATGTATGTACCTACATTAAAAGATAATTTTTGACATGTATGAAATGTATGAAAGAAATGTATGTACCTACATTAAAATATAATTTTTGAAATGTATGAAAGTAATGTATGTACCTACATTAAAATATAATTTTTGAAATGTATGAGATGTATGAAAGAAATGTATGTACATTAAAATATAATTTTTGAAATGTATGAGATGTATGAAAACAATGTATGTACCTACATAAAAAGTTCATTTTTGAAATGTATGAAATGTATGAAATAAATGTATGTACCTACATTAAAAGATATTTTTGACATGTATGAAATGTATGAAAGAAATGTATGTACCTACATTAAAAGATAATTTTTGACATGTATGAAATGTATGAAAGAAATGTTTGTACCTACATTAAAATATAATTTTTGAAATGTATGCACCGTACAATAACAATACACGTTAAACATCATACCACAGAGTCATACGCAAGTTAAAAACAAACTGCTATGATATTAATGAGAAAGGAAAATAAACTTTATGGTATTCGTGTTAGGGTCGATTTCTCTCTTTTTTTTAAAACTATTTTAATCTTACCAGTTGCCAGTATTCGAAGACAGCTACGATTCGTACTCGATATTTTAAATTATTATGTAATCGATTTTTCAGTACAAATGTAAATAACCAACGACACTAATAATGTACTACTATATTCCGTTCTTTGAAACGGAATACTGCTATACTTAATACAAAATAATGAAAATTTACTGTTCACAACGACTCATTAAAAGCATCATCGAATAATGCGCTGTAATAAAATCCTGTTATCGATTATTAAAAAAAATCGATAATACATGTATTTATTTTTAATATGACAACACTTCATACATAAGTATTATTGGAAATAGTATTATTTGCTTGTTCGGCTATTTTTAATTTACTTAAACTTTTTTTATATGTTTAATTTACAATAATAATATATTAAGTGCTTATTATTGGAAAATATAAAAAAGACATTTAATTAGGCCGATACAAATGACAACAATGCCATCTATGAAAGCATTTTGAAAACATTGAGCCCCGTATTAGCACTGATTAAAGTGTAATTAAGTACTGGAAAATAACAAAATGAGTAAATATATGAAAATTACTTTTCTAAACGCATTATTTCATTTTAACATGTATATATATTTTTTTAAAAATGGATTAAACTATTTTGAAAACACAGTTTTGTTTTTTAAAACGTTTGCAAAACTATGAAGAATTCCATCGATACCAATCACGCCATCTATATGCAACTTTTAGCAATAATAATGGCTATTTCCTCATTGAGTGCCACTGATAATACGTAATAATTTTGTAAATGAACTTGAGTATGTAAGAGTAAATTTTTGAGTAATGTTTTACATATTATTTACATTTACGTTTTAACTACGATGGTATTTCCATCTGTCACCATCACCATTCCATCTTATCCCTTCATCATTGCAGCCCGGAAGACATGTCCGGCCGGACATGCCCGGAAGACTGCTGGACATAGGCCTCCCTCAAAGATCTCCATCTTATCCCTTATAGGTATGAAAATGGTTTAATTGTTTTTAAGCCTGGTCGCTATTTCATTGTAATAAACAACGTGTATGTATAGAGTAAGAATTAAACTTTTGACTAATATTTTACATATTATTTACCTTTACGTTTCAACCGCAATGTTTGCCATTCCAGTGTAAAAAAATAATAAAAAATGTATACTCTAAGCAAACATCGAAGATATTAAAGAATCCGATGTCGTTACTAACGTTTTCGCCCTATATACACGTTTAATTTGATTCAGTTAGATAAGAACTGTGTGATGTTTGTCCGAAACACATGATGAACATAAATATGAACCGAAATTATTAGTGTAGGAATTTTTTATTGCCACTATGTTTACTCCACTCGATATTAACGGCGAAATGAAAGTTCGTGTGAATGGCCAGGTGTCTTGTTTGATAGCCCGTTTAGTTCCCCGGCTTTGCTCATTAGTCGGTGCTGAAGTGGCTATATAGTAGCTACTATCAGGACCTCGCGGGGTATCTGATAATCTTGGTTGCATTAACTATGATTTAGTTTTAGACCGACTTCGAAAACAATGTTCTCAATTTGGTTATATTATTTTCTTGATATTTTCAACAATCGAGAATTGACTGATTATTATTTTTTAATAAAAAGATTGTGAGATTGTGTGATGATTTTTTAAGTAAGTACATCAAAAACTTTTACTGATACTACCTTACCTTCAAAATACCTTGAGTACAAGGTATTATTATTAAGGTAAGGTTATGTCATGTAGGTAAGGTCATATCGGAGATACACGTCCATAATATATATTAGTATTTCAGAGATTATGATATAAATATGATTGGCTGAAGACATATAACTACACAAACAGTCGTTATTTACATTTACGACACATTTTACTTTTAAAAACACCTTATCCTATTTATCAGGCTAAGGTACACAAAGCAATTTTTTTCTCTGGCTGTTATAAGTAGATTTATCTTACAATATTCTCATTTCGTTTCAGCAAGTAGCAACCCCAACGGTCGTGAAGAAGATACTCCGGCTGAAGCAGGAGAACCCTGGTATGTTCGCGTGGGAGATCAGGGAGAGGCTGCTCAGCGCGAGAGTATGCGAGCCACACTCCATACCTTCGGTGTCCTCTGTCAATAGGATCCTGAGAAACAGTGGGTTGGCATGGAGCGACGAAGAGCCTAGATCCGGGCATGGTAAGTTGACCTACATTACCTAAGGATTCAATTCTTCTTATTGTAAACCTGTTGCATAACTCTAGATTCAAAACTATAGCGAAGTTTTTTAATTCTAAAATAAGATTACAGTTATAAAGTTACAATTACCTAAAACACTTATTTGTAGGTATTTTTTTAAATATAGATATCACAAAAACCAAGCTATTAAAGTACCACTACTGGCCATGTAAGATATATTATCCTTCTATTATCACGGAGCCAAACGGCTTGGCATAGGGTTTTTTGATTACATTTTTCTATAGGTATATTTCGGCAGATAGATTATATATTTTTTTAGTTAGAACATGGTGTCTTTCTAAGATATGTACATTTTTAGATTAGATGACTAAATTGTTCCTAAAAAACCTTGTCAGATTGATAACTGTCACAATCACGTTGTGAGTAGAGCCTTCCGGTTCCTACAAAACTCCAAACAAACAATAGTTACATGTAGATATTATATTAAAAATATAACTAAATCTGAAGATAAACAAAGTCATTGTTTTAGCATTAAAACTAACGAGCTCTTTGTTATGTTGTAAACAGTAGGTAGATATAATTAAACATGTAAAAATTCAATTAATTTGTTCATATTCTTTTACATTTTAATAGCTCAGGTAAACATGATACAGCTATGAATAAAAATCTGAGAACATAAATTAACAGAATTCAATTTGACGCAAATACCATCATAACAAACGGATGTTCGGACGGACGGACGTAAATTCTTATGAACTAGACAGGTGTGAGGAAGCGCCCCGTAGGCAATAATGTGATGTTTTATATAATTAATTAATGTTAAATTAAGTTGAGTTATGTCGGCGACATTTTGTTGCTGCTTTATCTGCTCGATTTTTCAGAAATGTTCGCATGTTTCTATATTAAAAGGTAGACCGCGTGGGTACCTCTGTCTCTGTTATATATGTATACTGTACTGACTAATCAGAAATGTATTTTTTATTCTAAATTTATAGTTGTTTTATTGTACCATTTTTTTATATATATTTCAATGTCTTGACAATTGTTGCTAATATATATCTCCGTCCGAAGGGGGAAATAAGGCAATGAAATTACATAATAGATGATGATGATGATGATAGATAGTCTTTTCCTTTAAAATGAATATACATTTTGAAGGATTTGTCCGCAATTAAAATAAAATAATTCCTATGTGTACACATATATTCAATTTTGGTTCAATATTCAAAGATGGCACCTACTGTTATAGAACTTAATAAATGTTAATTACTCTGTTGTTAAATTTTACAATAAGTAAATGTTAAGTTTTAGGATACGAAGAATTAACACTACTATTTTCTTTTTTTTTAGACTCTTATCCACCAGCCGAGTTACCACCGAACGTAATGGACTATATGTCTTTAAAGAATTCGTTGCCTCATGTTCCACCACCATCACAAACTCCTTCGTACTTTGCTCACTCAGCAGTACGAGTACCACAACCTCAAGATCCTTCCCTATACGATAGGCGACTAACCACATCCTGGCTTCTAGCCAATCAAGTACAAGCGCAAGGACTTTTAAAACCATACCCGATATCCCCCTGGCAGAGAATTATGATGCCCTACCATGATTCTAAGAATTTCTCGCCATACGCTGTAAACCTCCACAATGACCTCCTAAGCAAAATAAACTCGGATGAAGTGAAATCGGAGAATTCCGAACATATCTCCGTAGAAGCAAGCGACGATAGTACAGACAGACCAGATACAGATGAACGAAAAACACCACATGAGAAGGAAAAGAAGAAAAATCCTTATTCAATAGAGGAATTGCTCAAGAAGCCTGAAAAAATTCGTTCTAGTCCTGTTGGATTCCAAAGTTTTCTACGTCAACCCAGTGGCAGTATGATTGAATATCAAAGCCCAGAAAAAGATACAAGCAACAGAAGTTCACCCGCCAGTTTTTGCTCGGTACAGAGCAGTGTATCTAACGATTGCTTTACAGAATCTATTGCATCGGAAATAAAGGCGGGAAACTGAACTCATTCGTTCTAAAACTCTATCTGAATCTGTGCAATAAAACAATAAAATGACTAAGTAACAAAAAATTACTGCTTTCTACATATACATAGTATCTACCTATTTTATCATCGGATCGAAGTGTGCGATATTTTTAAAATACTTAAGCAATTTGTTGTTGAATTAGAACTGCTCTACGTAACTCTCCGTTTCCAATAATATGTGTAGGTACCTAAATAAAGTTACATACTCTATTTATCAAGACAAATTATCTCTTCATACATGTATTAAAATATACATATATAGCATAATATATATTGTAATGTTTAATGGAAACACGGTGTAATATACGATTTCATTATTAAATGCCATATTATTAAAAGGATTTTTGTGACCATACTAGATCATAGTTATTATTATAAATTACAAAGTTACATACATTCCAGTTACATATTTAGTGATGTGGTGTATTTTTAATAAATTATTATAAACTTAGTTACTTACCTTTATTTAAATATATTTTGATATGAACATTGTAAATAATATCACTTGCATAGATAGTTTTCTCATAGATTAATAGTAGGTATGTATAGTATTTCTGTTAGCTAAATTTAAAGATTCTGTGATATTTTACTAAGTACTTACCTTAATAAATATAATTTTAACTGTATATAAATAAATAAATTAGATAATAAACGTTCCTTAATGTCCAAACATCTATTAATTTATATTAGCGCTGCTGTTATATTTGTAATGTATTTTTGTTTCCATATAAACATGATCTCGTTTCCACAAGTGAAGGTTAGTATCTCAAAGCCAAGATAACTGTTTAAAACATACTTTTCTTGTACGATGCAGATTTACGAGACCCAAAAACTCGATCATTTAAAAAAATCTAATGGTATGGTAATAAAAACAATGAATTAATATCTGTTAGATTTATGCGACGTAATCATGTCTTTATATGGAGCCGAGTTCATGTTTATACTTAATAATAATTACTTACATAAACATAAAGTGTAGTAGTAACACAATTAGTTCTTTATTTAAAAAAATCACGTAATTAAATAAAATTATTACTAAATCTATTTGTGCACTCTTTTAAATATCTACCCTGTTGCCTCCCTGTTATTCTAGGTATATGAAAATGTTTAATAAGCGATTAACATTAAAAGGATATTTCGTCATAAGAACATGGACTATTAGCTGCCTAACATAGAGAAAAGTTATAAGTTGACTAAGAACCCTATTGTTAGCAATGTACCACGTCGAGTTGAACTCCACGCGGTTCCCCCGGGATACCATAGTGATAAATTGTCATTATTCAAAATAGGCTAACCGACCTGACTTCATGGTCATTTTATCATCCTCCACTGTTGCCCCGCCAGCATAAACCGCATGCGGTTGCTCCATTCCATTATCATCAAAAATAAAATTGGTTAAATCCATAAAATTTGCATATATCACTTGTAATAGTTTGGGGGGGAAAGGGATTGATGTGGACCTGTGTGACCAGGTTTACCTCCGCGCGATTCCCCCTGGAAACCATAGTTATAAATTGTCATTTGCCAAGATGGGCTAACTGATCTCACCTCATGCTCATCCTATCATCCTCCACTGGAGCCCCGCCAGCGTGAACTGCTAAAGTAGAAGGGTGTATCTTTCCATATCATAAAAAAATAGTTTAAAACAGGTTAAATTCATAAAATATGCATATATCAAATGTAATAATTTAACTTGTCCCGTATGCAAATAAGTTATGTGGGCAACATGTGTATTATGGAAATGCATACAGCACCGGAAACGATGTAATTTCATACATTTGGCAGAAAACCTCAATAGTAACCTCACGGCATTTTCTTTAATAGTTAGTAGGTATGATATTAATTGTAGCAACGTGCAAATTTATTGCACGCGCATAGAAATTAACGGGAAACTTAACAATATAAAGCAAGAGAAATAAACAACCCTGGACAATTCACACAGCGTCATCTAGTCGAAAACCAAGAAGAAATAGAAATAATTCAAATAAACTTAATATAAGCACTTTTGAATAGTCATGTTTTTTGATTATACCGCTTTGTACTATGGCGTCTTTGTACTATGTACTGTGGGTCTTACAGTTTGTTTTCTAGAAGAAAAAAAAAATCTGAATTCAGAAGGTTCAGGAGTCTTCTAGTAATCGGAAATATAAGTAAATCGGGAACATACATAAACAATTACCGACGAATTCAGAACCTTCTCCTTTTTCTTAAAGTGGTTGAAAATATGTATGGTGCACCCGCCTGCGCTAACAGTATAAGCTGGCGGGGCACCAGTGAAGGTCGAAAATGAGGTCTGGTTAATTTGGCCATCGTGATTAAATAACCAGGAATTCACCACGATGGTTTCCAAGGGGAACCACATGGAGGTAGACCTACCAACCCAACTGCAAGCAATTGCAAGCAATGTACCATACATTGCATGCAATTGGGTCAGTATTCCCCGTTACTAACAATCCCTCCCCATGTGATATATGTTATTAAAATAGGGGTCAATGGCAGAAAGGCAAAAAATTTGGGGTTTTAGGTATTTTTAATGCCACATTATAAAATAATAATAAATAAAAGTTTTGTCCAAAACATAAAATCATTTAAGGGGTCGACATCTCTTATCACTTATAGGTATGTAAAATAGCCGATTCTCAGAGCTACTGAATATTTATATAAAGTTTCATAAAAATTGGTCAAGCTGTTTCGGAGGAGTATAGTAACTAACATTGTGATACGAGAATTTTATAGATGTTCATTTTTACACTAATAATTTCTATAACTATATACCTAGGAGAAGTACTCCTAAGTGATGATTATATTATCTGTGTCCTAATAAAGACTGTCCAATAAAGTAGAAACAATTCTCGCGAAACACGAAAATAAAGTTAGTTAAATAAATTCTTACCCGTGACTTTCTGTTTTTATTTATTTATTTGTACACTTTTACATTAATGATTACAAATAAAATATTTTAACAACAATCTCTTCACTAAGCTCAAGGTTGTGTTAGAAATCTTTTAGTGCAGACACTTTAACTTAATACAGCTCTCATCTAGGTACAAAACTAACGAAAATCACATCAGATAATAATCTATTTAAAATAACAATAAAAAAAGGCAATGATATGTTTGGGGTGGTTATGGGTAAGTGAGCATGTGTGTTTTTTTTATAAAAGACTATCTTTATATAATTTATATTCACGTCAAAAATGTATATACATTTAGCTCTTTTGTAGTGAAAAGGTATCAAACAGACTTGTTCCCGTATGGAACCATCACATACCATACAAATACATTAGTCAAATTTGTCGCAAATGAAGTTACATAATTAAAACGAAACTTTTAGTTTTATTTCTACCAACATTTCTGTGGAAGAATACTAAATTATGTATTTGAATTCTGTTCCTTTTGCTACATTCTAGAAAAGCCCCAGTGGAAGATTTCTTTCATTTGGTAAGTTTTGAGGATTAAAACAGTTAGAAACTACAGATAGAATTTAATGTTATTAAATAGTACTGTAGTATTTACAATGATATAACATGTCTTCTGTTACTTTTATCGTTATATTAAGTCCTAACATATGAAATTAGCTTTTTGTAAGGGAGTAACATAAAGTAGATTTTTTTCAAAACATAATCTATTTATTTAATCAAAGTATGTATAGCTAGATTTGTTTGAGCAATCTGGGGAGTACGAAGCGCCATCTGTTATACTTTATAAATATTATTTGACGGCTACAGGCAACTGCAACTATGAATTATGTTGTGCAGTGGGATTAGATGGCACTAAGCAGCATCTTTTTAAATTGGAGGGATTCCCCATTTAGCGATAAAATTGTTTCTGTCAAAGTCAAAGAATTCCTAGAAGATGTAGGTATAGTTTCATTATAGTTATCACAATTTCCTCTATAGATTCATTTCAGCTATTCCCGAATTTCAAGTAATATAAAAATATTGTTTACAGCGTCATTGATTTAATACGAGTTACTGGTTGCAATTTTTTTTATGATTTATTTATTTATTTCTCCTCACAAACATGATGGCAACAATACAAGTAGCATTTTTTATAATAAAATGCTTAAATTTATTATTATAATCGATTTGCTGTTAGGAGCTGGTTGGTGTCTGAAATAGGTATAACCTGTAATATAAATCACCAGGCCCCCAACCGAAATGTGATATAGGTAAGTTAAATAAATTATGATGCTTATGCTACTGCTACTACAACAAAATTTTGAGTATGAAGAATTTGAGAATACAATAAAACAATAAATAATATTTTCCTTAACACTACTTTTATTATATGAGAAGAATAGAAAATACTGAGTGTTATTACGGCCACTATTACACTCTATAGCCTTATAGCCTCTTTCTTTGGCCTCTCATTACAAAATAATGAGGGTAAAATTTAGGTAGAGGGTAAACTCTTTCTAAATAAAATTTGATTTTGATGAATTGCTTTTTTTTTCCTTAAAATTGGCAACACAGCATTTCAGATTATCGGCAATCCCTTGATCTGCCCTATATTCCACTAGGGATGTTGCACTATATAATACAGCAATATCAATTATTTTACTGCGCATAACAATCGATTATATTCCCATTTTTTCTTTTAAGTCGCAACTTAAACTTATAAACGTTTTATATACTACTAGCATGACAATATCCGTTGAAAAATAACCTGTGATAGAAAGTCAATTATTAATTAATTGACTTTTGATACATTACAATCGATTACAAAATAATTTGTTGCACAATCGATTAGAGATGTGCTAACTCGTAATTTAACTCGAGTTACCTGGAATTAACAGTTTTTTTTTTAATTTCGAACAATTCTAATGTTTTTGAGCACATTAGAATTGTTCGAAGGGCACTTCAAAGCCGCGGAGGAACTTATGAAGGCATCCATGGCTGCAGGTCAACTTCTCCTATGTGAATGCTATTTTTTTAATATAATTATGATCGTATTTCGTACATATTTAAAATGAATCCGAGCATTTTTTACTTTTTACACTTCGACTTACGGGCGTTTAGAAAAAAACAAGGAAATTCCTCTTAAGTTAAAAATAAATATTATTATTTATTACCGGCATTTACAAAAATATACTACGGTATGGCTACGGTAACAGTTTACCATCAGATGGGATGAGGCGTATGCTTATTTGTCACCTACGTGGTATAAAAGAAATACTAGGTATTTAAAAATAACAAACAAATGACAACTGACAACCGCTAATTTAATCATTTTAACCGGACGAATATGGAAAAAAATGATAAGAACCTGAAATCAATATTGAGACATTTGACGAGTGAAAATTGTATGATATGAAATGATCGGAAAACTTAACTAAA
Source organism: Achroia grisella (assembly GCF_030625045.1). NCBI lineage: Eukaryota > Metazoa > Arthropoda > Insecta > Lepidoptera > Pyralidae > Achroia > Achroia grisella. The sequence continues at coordinate 2,369,228 of NW_026712999.1, forward strand.
CGGACGACCGAATCATGCTCTCGCTCTTTCACTTGATTCATTAATTTATCAGTTGAATTCTTCCAACAGTTGAGGTGGCAGAATTCAACTCGAGTTAACTCGAATTCAATGCAATTCGAGTTAGTAACTCGAGTTGACCATCTTTACAATTGATTGTTTGACATCCCTATGTTCCATTCAAGTTCTTTCAGGAGAAAAAAAAGCGCGGGAACTTTGAGGCGGGAAGTTCATTTTTTCTACAGTCTTTTGATATTAAATAATTTATAGAGTTAATTAAATCCTAGCCCCGTTTTTGTGCGATAAAAATGGGTGCTGACAGTGGCGGCACCCAAAACAAAAAAGGGATGAGAAATTCTCCTGCTAAACCACCACCAAATAAAAGGAAGAAAGAAGCTACTTTACCACTACCACATGAAGAGGAAAATTCAGATAAAGATGAGGACCCTACATTTTATGCGCCTTATTTAAAACCTAATTATATAAGGAGTTATCAAGAAAATTCACCAAACACAACATTTACTGTATTTATACAAAGCATTAAAGAAGAGGTTAAATTTGGTAATAAAAGTCCAGTTTACTTAAATAATTTATTCAGTAGATATGTAAAAGGAGTCAAGGAATTGAGACGAGTAAATGCACTAAAATATGCCGTAATATTTGACAATGCAAAAAATGCAAATTCACTATTACGTGATTCAACCTTTTTAAATGTTCAAGAATTAAAAGCATTCATCCCCGCATCGACAACTGAATGTACTGGTGTTGTAAAGTTTGTTCCCACTGATCTCAGTAACAAGCATTTATTTAATATATTATCTTCTCAACAGGAAATACTTTCAGTGAGGCGATTTATGAAACGGTCCGATAGTGGAATGATTCCACTTCAGACTGTCTCTATAACATTTGCAGGTAACATTTTGCCAGAAAATGTAACGTACGAGCTATGTAAATTTAAAGTCGAACCATATATAAAACCTGTAATGCAATGTTATAAGTGCATGAAATTTGGACACACTACAAAGTTCTGTAAACGAGATATGGTTTGCTCAATTTGTACAGAAGGTCATAATTATAAAGAATGTACTAATGTTGAGAATCCTATCTGTGTAAATTGTAAAGGAAACCATACCGCAGTTTCCAGACTTTGTCCAGTTAAAATTCAAAAAATACTTGAAAATAAAGAAAAAATTATAAACAAAAACAGTACCCTAAGTTCACATTTTCCTAATCTGAACTCGAGTTTTGCTAAAGCAGCTCAAAGTTACACACCTAAGAGAAAAGAGAAAGATTTTATTTCAGAAGTTATCAATAACGATTTAATTTTAACAGCTTTAGTACAAACATTAACTTCCCTTTCAAAAAAAGACACTAACTTACCTGTTAATACTTCTACAATCAAAGAAGTATTTCTTAAAAACATCAATCTATAATGGATCAGAAGGTTATTATAGATTCCTTAAATATTGTACAACATAATATACAAAGTTTAAGACCAAAGCTTCCTTTAGTCACACATTTACTTGCTAAACATAATATTGACATCTTGATTTTAAATGAAACTTGGTTAAAAAATACAGATACAGTAAATATTAGAGGTTATAAAGTATATCGTTGGGATCACAATGTAAACAAAGGTCATGGCGGTGTTGCCGTCTTTTATAAAGAATTTTTAAAATGTTCTAATGTTACCACCCAATCAAATGATAAAATTCAAACTGTTGCAATTAAAGTTGAAATAAATTCTGGGTTCTTAAATATTTTAGGATGTTATTGTCCTCCTCGAAGAGGGCGATTCCCTGTTACATTATTAAAAAATATTATTCTTTCTCTTTCTTCTCCGGTATTAGTCATGGGTGATATGAATGCACATCACACTATATTTGGATGTCAAAGTAATCAAATTAGAGGAACACAGATCTACGATATGCTAGACGAGATAAATTTATGTGTTTTAAATACTGGTGAAAGTACCACATTAAATCGTCCGAATCAAGCCCCATCTGCTATTGATGTAGCTTTTGCTTCTCCTGTTATTGCTGGTTTATGCGATTGGTCTGTTTTGTCAGATGATACTTTGGGCAGCTATCATTTTCCAACTTTAGTTAATTTATACATAACACCACAAATTTATGAATATGTGGAACAACCAGAAAGGTTTATATATAAAAAAGTAGACTGGAGCTCTTATTCAGATTCATCTTATAAATGTCTAAATAATTTTGGTTCAATAAAAAATCCTATATTAGCATACGAACAATTTTGCACAATAATTAATAATTTAAAAGTTGAATATATACCAGTTATTAAACCTAAGTCGAATTGTGTTAAAAGTCATATACCTGTACCCTGGTGGAATCAAAAATGCATCGAAGCTGTAAATAGAAGTAGATTTGCTTTGTATAATTATAAAAAATATCCTTCAATAGAAAATTATATTGTATACAAAAAAATTGATGCAGAAAAGAAACTAATTATTAAAGAACAAAAAAGAAGTAGTTGGATTGAATTATGTTCCAGTTTTAATAGACATACCAGTATAGGAAAAATTTGGAATTTTGTTAAAAGATTTAATCGTATAAGACGGAAAAATGTAGTAGGTGATGATTCTTGGGTAAATGATTTTTTAAATAAAGTTGCCACTAATAAAGAAACTGAAAACGTTGAAAATATAAATGGATATTTTAAAATGAATGATTTAAACACACATTTAATAAAACCATTTACCTTTGAAGAGTTTATTCTTGCTTTGAACAATAGAAAAGATACTACTCCGGGACTTGATGACATACCATATTTACTTATTAAAAATCTTCATGTTAATTGTAAAATGAAATTACTTGAAATATATAACAATTTATGGGAACATAATTTAATACCCGACTCTTGGAAAACTCTAGCAATTATACCTGTTTTAAAACCTGAAAAAGATCCGTCTTTAGCTGAATCATACAGACCGATTGCTTTGTCATCTTGTGTGGGAAAGATTTTTGAAAATATGGTTAAAAATAGATTAGAAATGTACGCAGAAACTAGAAATATTATACCTCCATTACAATATGGTTTTTGTAAAGGAAAAAGTGCAATAGATAGTCTTCTAAAATTTACAGGTGATATTAAAAATGCTATGCTATGTAACTTACCTCTTATTAGTGTTTTTTTAGATGTACAAGGAGCATTTGACAATGTAGATCTATCAACTCTCGTTCAAATTCTTAATTCATACAACATACCAGGTAAATTTTCAGAATGGTTATTTAAATTATTTTATGGAAGAACAGTTTTTGTTCGATATAATAATAAGCTTTATGGTCCGAAATTAGCATTTAAAGGTGTAATGCAAGGCTCTACATTGTCTCCCCTCATATATTTACTATATACTGCGGAAATTCACCGATTTGTAAATTTGAAAAATGTAAATATATTGCAATATGCAGATGATATTGTTATGTATTCTTCTAGAGAAAATATTTTACAAATACAAATTGACCTAAATCTAAGACTTAGAGAACTGTACAAATATTATAAAACTAAATTGAAACTGGATATTAATCCCTATAAAAGTTCCGTAATGGTCTTTAATAGATGTAATTCTTTGTACAATCTAAATATTAATTATATAAACAATGTAAACATAAATATAGTCAATGAAAAAACATTTTTAGGAATAGTTTTTGATAGCAAAATGTCATTTTCATCTCATGTTACAAAAATATTGAATAAAATGGATAAAAGTGTCAATATTTTGAGATACTTAGCTGGTGTTAGTTGGGGTATGGATCCCAAGTTACTAAATATGTTGTATAAGTCCATTGTTAGAAGTCATTATGATTATGGTCTGTTTATTTATGGAAATTGCATAAATTATACTCAATTAAGAAAAATAGAGGTAGTACAAAATAAGGGTCTTAGAATCATAACAGGAGCAATGTGTTCGACTCCTATTAATTCTTTAGAAATTGAATCTGGCATTCCTCCAATTCATGTAAGACTTAATTATTTGATGGAAAAATATTATTTAAAAATTTTTGCAAATAATACACTGAGTAATATATTAAAAAATAATAAAATTATACAAATTGATAATGAACTATTAAATGAATTTGTTAATATGTATCAATGTGATAAATGGTCTTACGGTTCACTGGATGTTCAAACTACAAAACCTACAATAGTACAGGAGAGAGTAATGGATAATAATGAATTTATAATATACACCCAAACATATAAACCTGATTACAGAAAAATATTTACTGATGGATCGAAATCTGAAGACTCTACTAAAGCGGCATATTTTGACTCCTTTACTAAAACTGGACAATGCTATGTACTAGATCAACATTCATCGGTTTTCACTGCGGAAGCATATGCAATTTTTAAAGCTTTGAAATATGTACAAGACATAGAAAATTCAAGACGATTTCTAATAATAACGGATTCTCTAAGTGTATTGACATCCTTAGATAATTATAAAATAAGCTACAAAGATAATTTATACATTTACTTAATAAGAGAAATTTTATATGACATGAAATTGTACAAAGTTATAGAGTTCATGTGGGTTCCATCTCATGCTGGTATTACTGGAAATGAAGTTGTAGACAGAATGATGAAGATTAATGAACTGGATTGTCATTTGGATTTATCGCCAGTGCCAATAACTGACTACAATGCATTAATTAACAGAAGGATGTTTAGTAATTGGAATAGAAAATGGGCAGAAACCAAAATGATAAAGGGAAAATGGTATGCTGATATACAGAAAGAAATTTTTGGAAAACCATGGTATTTCAAATTACAAGAACCATCTAGAAGATACATTACAACGATTAATAGAATTCGTATGGGACATGGGCAGTTTCCGGCTCATTTGCATAGAATAAAATTGAGATCTTCTTCAAATTGTGACTACTGTACAGCAGAAAATGCCGATTTACAACATATTATAATGGAATGTCCAGCATTTGGTTTGCAGAGACTTATTTTGATAGATGGCTTAATAAGTTTATATAATAAAAAAGAAGTACCCCGCCTCTTGCCATCTATCCTACAAAATACAGAAAGTTATCCATTTTTATACGAGTTTATACACAATACAATAAGAACGCTATAGATTATAATGCTAAAGATATAGTTAAATGTAATTGTTTGGCTGAAAGGAGATTTCCAAGGCCGTAAAATACTTAATAAAAAAAAAAAAAAGTTCTTTCAGGAGACAGTGACAGATTCAATTGACAATATATTAATAATATTTCATGTTTGCATATTAATCCCCCACATTATTTAAACAAACAATACAATGTATGGTTCTGTCTGTATACTTTATGTTTTAAGTGGAATACATAATACAATAGCGTTATTATACTATTTCCTTTCAGCTAATTTTAGCGTAGGAATTCGTGGTCATTCTCGTGTGTGAAACTACAAGAAATAGACCGAAATAGTCTAAAATATAAAACTGTTGCAACTACTACGAGAAATAACATGGATACAGATAATTTAACGAAACAGGTAAAATACCTTTTTAATAATTTCATAATAACAATTAAACCACATATAAATGTTGCAATTTTGGTATTGTATTAGTAATTATTGTACTAGTGGCATTGTAATAAATTTTTTTATTAATATATTGCACAGGCTGAGGAGGTTGAAGCACTGAGTTCTATTTATGGAGATGATTGGACCACAGAGAGCGACATAACTAAATCATATTGTATTCGCATTGAAGAAAATAAAAAAGAGGCATTGTTATATGTGACAATGCCACCGGAATACCCGACGTTATCACCACCTAAATATGAGTTGTCGGCGCCGTGGATGGATAGGAAAGCAAAAGAAAATCTTCATAATTCTTTAGATGAGGTATACTTGTAAGTATGTACTGTAAAATAGTAATTACTTACCTTTACATGCAACCTCATCTTTCAGATAAAAAATAACCTATGTCCATCCTTGTGATAAAATTTATTAAAATCTGTTAATCTCTCTTTAGTTGTGAAAAGGACTGAAACAAAAAGATATTATCTCATTTATTATTTATTTATATATAAGACAAATTATTTTATTATATTTGCAAAAGCATTATTTGTTTATGTTGGCGTGATTGTTTCAGGGAAAATATTGGAGAAACAGTAGTTTACCAATGGGTAGAGAAAGTAAGAGAAGTATTACAAAGTATGAAATCTCTTGCCAATGAAAAACAGAATACTGCACCGGTTATTGAGTCCTTAGATATGTCACAGGTTGGTAGTTTGAATACAAACAACATACTGTCTTAAATCCTAACTGGGGTAGTCAGAGGGATTACCATTGTGGTGAATGTATACCTGCATTTTGCTGTGTATATGAATTCAATGAGGCATCCTTGCCAATGGTAGTACACTTCTCTGAGTTTACTGCTATCTCTAGGATTATATTGATGTTTCCTCAACTGAATATAAACCTTATCAGAAAGGGTTTAATAATAATAATAATAAAGACATTTATTCAGGTTTCAGATATCAATAAAGAACATTAAAGATATGAATTATATTTCTATAAACTCAGAAAGCTAATAAAAATATAAAAGAGATTTGTATAGACCCATACAATTCAATAAAAATTCTTTCTTTGATCTTTCAAGCAGAAATTGATATTACATTTTTCAATGTTCCAGCTTTTAGGTTACATGTGGTTAGATCAATCAGTCAATTAGAACTAGTATCTGTATATTCCATATTATATTATTATTTTAATCAAATTATGTGTGTATTGTTAGTAACAATACCCTTTGTTGACAATAATTCATGTCAGATTCACCTCCACACAGTCACATCTGGAAACCTGGTTAATTACTAATAAATTTGCCAGACAGGCTGACTTTATCCTATCATATTATCCTCCATTGGTGTCCTGCCAGTAAAAACCATCGGCACAGGATAAACCATTCCATTACCATGTATAAAAATAAATCAAATTATGTAATATTGATCTTGAATTTTTATAATTTCAGCTGGAGATAAATTGCCCTGAATTAACACATGGTGAAGTAATTGCAGACAGAAAGAGCTCATTCCAGGGTCATGCAGCTGAAGTACACAGTATCGAGGAAGTCAAGTATGTAACAAAAAACTTTTTAGTATAGAAAAAAAAAACAGTGTTGGTATTAGCTACTTTTAACACAAGGAATGTTGTTCCTTCATTTGTAATACTTTGTTGTGCACCAATAAAACCTTATATGAAATGATATAAAATCTATATTGTTTTTATATAATAGTTTTTTTTTTATAACACAGTGGTAGCAATCATATGGGCCATTTGATGGTAAACGGTTACCTATGGATGCATGAAACACTAGGGGTGTCACATGAACATTTCTGTTTCTAAAGAAACTAATATACCTTTCTTAAAAATCCCTTAATTTTGGCACAACTACTTTAAATTGAGTCTTAAACTTTTAACTTAACAATAATATCCTTTGTAATTTCATTAAATATTTAAATGGTATATTTCATTTTTAGTGCCGCAATTATGAAATTAAAACAAAACAAGAAAGTGTTGAATGCAACCCACAATATGTATGCATACCGTATTGAAAAGAAGACAGATAAAGGTACAACTATGTTGCAAGATTGTAATGATGATGGTGAGGCTCACGCTGGTGGCAGGATGCTGCATTTGCTGCAGATATTAGACCAGAAAAACACATTTGTTATGGTTTCAAGATGGTGAGATCATTTTTATATATTATACATATATATTAGTTATGTATTAAATGGGGCCACTACGGCGCAATTGTTCGTGGGTTCATTAGAATTTTATTAGTTATTTTTATACATTTGATTAAATGTATTTTTAATTACATCCAGGATGATTAAAATCGTCTAAAAGTGGAGAAATTTTTATCCTTTTTTAATCCTTAACACTACGAAATTAACAAGAAGTGTTATAAGTTTGTGGTTTATCATTCTATGGTATCATAACTCCTAAATGAACCAATTAGGATGCGATTTTTTATTTGAACAGCTTTTAAACAAATAAATTATTCCAATGTTGGCTCATTCATATAGGAGTTACGATCCCACAGACTGTCTGTCTTTGGTATCATATGGTCGGGTTGGTTCTTAATTGCAATTTATTGAGGTTTGGATTCAAGGCTTAGGTACTTAAAAATTTGTATATTCTAATTATGTTCAATGTTACAGGTATGGAGGGATCCAACTAGGTCCAGACAGGTTTCGTCATATAAACAACGCAACCAGACAGGTTATTCAACAAGCTGGCTTACTAAAGAAATGACATTCAACTGCAAGTAGATAATTGCAATACTCTTATAAAAATCTCGGCACTAGTGCCTTAGCTGTGTTCTGACTTTGACATATTTTCTAGATCCATATAAGATCTATATTTATAACTGTCCTAAATATATTTGTAAAGACCTTAGACAAGAATAAGAGGTTTAAATTTATCATTCGTATCAAGAATTATAGTATAGGTACATTTAATAGCCTAATTATAATCATTATATTTTTGCACAGCACTCTGTTATACCATTAAAATGATAAAGATACTGACAGTCTTACATCGCTGCATAGATATTCTTATATATGGAGGTTTTTCAAATCAATGATTATCTCGCATATTCTTTGTACTTATATTAAAATACATTAGATCAAATAATCCCATTATATATATTCTAAAAAATTTAGGTCAGAGGAGTCGAAATGACAAAAATTTCATGGTTAAGAATTTAATTACATTGAGAATTTTAAAAAAATTTAGGAGTACGGAAAATCGTTTTTATCACTACCCTACCAATTCGGCTGCCTACTTCAATTGAGAAGAACTGGCAAGGAATTCGACTGCAACTGGCATTTTTTTTAGACGGTTATTTTAATCACCTATCACAGACATTAATAATTTAATTTTGAAGGAGTAGCAACAGATAACCCTAATGTTTTTTCATCATCAAATATCAATTACCAGTTGAAACGTGTAGTATAACTGTTAAACGTTTAATTCAATTTGTTTATTGAAACATCGGTTATAATATATAGATTTGAGTAAGTAAAGTAGTATAGTGATTAAAATTGAAAATATTGTGATACTTTTCTAATAGTTTATTTTATACTAGTTGTAATCTTCATAATTCGATATTTAAGTTCATATATAACTTACTGTGTATATACACTTTTTTAGTATCACTTTAGCTAGTGCTGAAGTGTTACTAAAAATATGGGATAAGGCATTTAATCAACTTAATTTTTTAGCATTAGAAAATGATCAGAATATGTATTTGCTTATGGATGAAATTAAAATTACATTTTTTTGTAAAAAAAAAAATTGCATTGAAATTATGACATTGACTACAATATAATAATTGTTATTATAATTTACCAAGTTAAGGTCATAATTTCGATTATAAATGACAGTAATTCTGTAATGTATAAATCTGTCTGCACTACTATAACATGAAATTTCTGGTTATGGAGTAAATCTCCTATAGTAATAAATATAAATGTCAGGTGATGATAATTATTATATACTATACTCGTAGTTTTGTTTTAGATAAGTTATAAATTACTATTGTGTAATTAATTATGCTGAGTTATATTATTTTGTATTACTGATTATTTAAATTGTTTTCCTAAATGTGACACGTAAATATAACCATAATTGTTAAAATAAAACAATGATTCAACTATATACTAGTTTAAATTTGCCATGATAATATTAAATAAGTTTTAAGTATACTAATAAAAATTGCATTAATGAGTATAAATAATCAATTATAATTATTGGTAAATAAAGGACTCCATTTTCCTAGGTTGATTAAATGTCCAGATTAAATAGTAGGAGATAATGATCTAGGAAAAGATAATTCAAATTCCCATTTATTTACAGTTACGACTGTATGCATTGAAATAGAGTTAGAACCATAATTAAAAAATAAAATAATGATCCTTTGACTACCCATATGTGTGTTTTATTTGTATTGATTAGAGTTAGGGCATATCATATATATATAAGCCATGCCCATCGGAACCGGCCTGTGGCGCCCTTTTTTTTATTCATATAGTCAGGTTATGTTACCCTTCCTATAAACACAATTAAGATTCTCTTCTCTTTAATGTTAATGTAGATATGCTACACAAAATGAATACAACAGATATGTGTTATTTCTTATTGTTCCTGGAATTATTATCTGATGTTTTGACTGTTATACACCTCTTGTCCATAAATCTCAAAAGATCCTGAAATAAGAAAAAAACTCTATTTTAAAAGTAAACATTTCCAGATGGTAAGTTGACTTCTTTTACTTTCTAAGTTAAGAATTCAACTTTCAAGATTGTGCTGGATATTAATATAGCAATCCTCCGAAACGCACCGTTAGGTAGCCAGCCCGGTACCGCTAGTTTCCGAACACAGAGCAGGGTACGTCCGGTATCTATTAATAGACAACTCGAGCTAGCCCTGCTATAGTGTAACATCAAAGTCGATACCAAAAGGATTTATGTTTTTTAGCATTTCATACTTAGAGGTCTAGTAATTATTCTTTAACTATATGTCAAAAAATCAAATAAGGTTGATAGTCAAAACATGTAAAAACATGTCGTACCTTTGCATCATATCTGTGCCCACACGCCACCAATTCTTTATGTATAATATCTATATTGACGGGTTCATATCGTAATATTGCCTCCCGCAAACCTCGCCGGCAAGACAGGTAGTTATTGAACGCTATATGAAGAGGGACTCTGGAAGAATGCACCTGTAAATATTTCAATTATATATAAATAATTAAATGAATAAATAACCCTCGATAATTAACACAGCGCCATCTAGTTCCACGGTAAGCAGAGCTTCTGATATGGGTACTAGACAAATGTAAATACTTGTTTATTTTTTGCAAATACATATGTAATATACACAGAAAACACCCAGACTGATACAAACGATCATTGTCGCGGGTTCGATTCCTCGAACAATCCAAACATTTGTAAATATACATGTATTTACATCAGACAAATACATGTATTTCTGTGTATATTATGTATGCATTCACAAAATAAATGTATTTAAGTCTTTCTATCAGTTGTCTAGTACCCATAACATTACCTCTGCTTAGTTTAGGACTAGATGGTGCTGTGTGAATTGTTCAGATTATTATTATTAAATTGTTTATCGTTTTTAAGTTAATTGGTAATTAATTATTCTTGAGAAATTTACTCACCCTGGCCTTTTCTTTTTTCTGCAATACCCAATCCTCAGAACTACACTCTATTTCTCTCAGATCCGGTATGTCTTTTGTTATTTGGTAGATGTTTTCTTTAACATCTTCAACATGAGTTTTAGCTGGTTTCAGTGGAGATCTTTTCGGTGAAACAGAATGTGGATTGTTTGTGTCTGTTTTACGTTTTTTTGATGGTGATGGTAATTCTTCATTTGCATAAGAGGCTATTACAGGATGAGTCTGATTATAAATATGTGTTAAAAGTTGAATAGCTGGAAAGTAAAGTGCAATTAATAAATTGAAAGAACTAAATGTATCAATAAATTAATCATATTTATTTTATACAGTATTTGTTGTACCTCTTTTTCTTTTGAATGGCTTTAAACCATATTTATCAAGTTCTTGGTTTCTTTCTGGAGTTGTCATAGATGCATAATCCAATCTTGGTGTAACTTCCTGTACTTTTACAATGTAATCATCATTAGTAGGTGTTCTTAATGTAGCAGCAGTAGTATTTGTTTTCTCTGGAGTACTTTGTGTAGAATTACATGGTTGTGTTTGAAATGTATCTGCATCTTGAATTGTTCTTTTAATATTAACTACAGGTAGAAAACTATCACTCATAGATCTGTTTAAAGTAACTAGCTGAGTCTCATTATTATCAGATATATAATTTTTTGTGTTATTCGATACAATATTCATAGTTGACAAGTTTGGAAAATTTATATCTATTGATTCATCATATCTAGATTTATGAAGGGAATAATCTAATTCCCTGTCAGAAATTTCGAAAGCCTCAGAATTCTGACTAGACTGAATTTCTTGTTTCTCAGGTGACTTACCAGCTATAGCATGAATATGAGAATTACTTAAACTACTGTCGTTTGAAGTAGAAATCTTTCGGTTGATATGCATATTGTTATCTAAACAAACATTGTCATAGTCAATAGACATTTCATGGATATTTTCATCATTGATTTTATTATATGAAGACTGAACATTATTATGGTTGACTTCATTGTTACATTCTTCAGAATCTGTACTTTGTGTTAAATCATCAGTGTCAAATTTATTATTATAGATGTCACTATTGCATTTTATATCATCATCTGAATGATTGTAATTATAATCCTTGAAAAAACTTTCATTTGCCAATTTATTGTCCATTTTGGCTGGTACCTCAGGAACCAAACTAAGGTTTTCCTTTCCTATATTATCTGTTGATTTTTCCTTCTTTTTCTTTGTTTGCGATTGACTAATTTCAGAATTATTTAAAATTATTGTATAATCACATGATTTATCAACATTACCACTAACTTGGACGAAGGGTAAACTGTCATTGGAATTTGATGATTGCGTCAAATCAACATTATTAGATACATCATCATTTATTACATTTTTATCTATCCTATCTATATCATAGTTATTATTATAATTTTGAGTTAAGTCTATCTCATTCTCATTAAGTACTGATTTGGGTTCAGAATAATGTGCAAGGCACTCTGTTAGGTCCATAAAATCATTAGATTTTCTTTTTGTAATATTACTTAAACTTGATAACAGTATATTAGACTTATTTTCATTATGAATGAAATTATCTTCTAATGCAATGCATTCAGTAAGTTCCATAGGATCATATGACTTCCTAGTTAAATTATCAGTTTTTTGAGATGATTGTGAACTTGATGTACAATTGATAACTGGCAATGCTACTGTATTTAAGGTTTTAACTTCAGCTACATAATGAGAACAATCTATTATTTCTATAATATCCTCATTTGTTTTACTATGTACAGTTTTTAGAGATTTCAATATAGTTACTTCATTTGTATCACTACATAATGATACTGTGTCATCATCAAATAAATCTGGAGAACAACTTCTTACTGGTTGTGATACTTTTAATATTCTAATATTTTCATTATCAACTAAGTCTATATTAGAAATCACACTTGTTTCTTTCATTTCACTTTTTGTTTCATCAATCAAATTAATTTTAATTTCATTAGCTTTATTTGTACAACAGTCGGTTTCTCCTATATCAGTCATTGTACTAAGCACTCTGTTAGCCCTACTAACAATATTTTGAGCACATTTTAATGATCCACTAAGAATAATATCCAATTCATCTTCAGAACACAGAATTTTACTTGTATCAATTTTTTTATTTTCACAGGGCTTAGGGCTTATAGGTCTGCCAGGGATTTTTGACCAATCCTTTAGCAAGGAACCAACAGGAGTTGATTTCTCTATTGCTAAGTTAGAAACATAAAATACATCATTACTTCTTATGTCATTATATGCAGCGTTTGTTGACAAGTAATATAAATGTACATCAGAAAAATCATTATAGCAATTACTTGAACAGTTTTTGTTATTATCAATGTTTTCAAACAAAACTTGTGAATATTTATCAGTAATTACTTGTTGTTTCTCTGCATCCGTTGATAATAATAGTTTGTAATTTCTCCTTATTTTCTTTAATCTCTTGTTAGGATTTGATATTTTAATCACAGGCACTGAAAATCCATACTCTTGTAAAGTTGATCGAATTTTAGCACTTCTACCTTGCGTGTTCAACTGACTAGTTGATGGTCCAGTATTGTCTACAGGTTGAAGTGATTTCGATAGTGCCACTGCTAGTTGTAACTGTTCAGGGTCAACATCTATGCCTGATTGTTTACAAATATTATCAAAGTCCTTCGAGTAAGAAACTAATTCATTTTTCTTAGTGTTCAGTAAAGATTTTATTTTTCTTTGGCCTCTGATCAGTTTAGGTTGTTTCTTTCTTGTTTTTATAGTTTTTTGTATTTTTACAGCTTCAAAACATTTCTTCTTTTCTTGAAAGTCTGACAAGCTTTCATCCATACCACAACTTGAAAAGTATTTGCTTGTCACCTTACATTGGATATGTTCATAGCTGGGAAAAATAAAACAAAATATATTATATATTACTTTTTAATCATTTAACAATTAAATCTTTCATATTACCTACCTATAATAATTACTTATATTCATTAGAAACTAATTATCTGGTCTATCTGGCCTTTCAGACTCCTCAATTAGTTTTCGTATTGTGGTGGCTGTTCTATTGAATAAACCACTGGCAATCATTTGCTTTCTTTCGACTTCTTCGATAGGATCTTCATATAGGATTTCAGTAGCCTTTCTCAGGTTTTTAGTTACAGGAATGTATCTATAACAGTAAAAATACAGACATTATAACCTTCAATGCACAGTTTCTTATATAAGATAACAACACAATGATAAAACTAACGTGAAAATTAATCCAAATATTAATCCGATTGTTATTGTGCCTACACCAAGAGCATTTCGAAATTTAGCAGCTGGTGTTCCAACTATTTTTCTAGGTTTCCATTTCGAAGTATCAACACCAATAGCCATATTTCTAATGTTATTTTATTCGAAATTTCTATTAGGCAACAGCACAGAGTAAATCATTTTAATTCAGTCTACATGTGACCTGACATTGAACTTACACTTTGATTGATGTAATTTACTGACGTAGTGACATTCTTTTCTTCGTCTCAGGCAGACTTTTCGTACAGTGTTCTCAACTAACAATTAGGGTAGGTACAAATTTGGGTAGGTATAGCAAACCTACCCAAATTTAGCACAATCTAAATTTCAAGCTGTAAAAAAAAATAACAGCAATACAGGAACGGACGAAACAATAAATTAAATTAGTAGTGCCCATTTTTTAATCAATTAATGTTGCTCTATTTGTGTTCATATTTTTTTTAAGTTACGAGTGTTCAACTATTCAATTTTTCTTTATACCAAGAAAATAAAATAAATAAAATAATAAAATAAATAAAAATGCGACAAAGATAATATGAATGTCAAAATTATAGTATACCTCGACTATGATTTTGACATTCATATTATCTTTGTCGCATTTTTAGACCGCAAATTTTTATCTTTCATTGAGTGTTGTTATTATTTCTCCAAAATAAATGTTTTTTTTCTCCCCACATCATGTGACTGACAAAATAATATGACTTCACTGAATCCTGACTGACGTCAATGTTGTAAGTCTCTGTAAATTTTTGAATCATGTCTCTATATTTTACAAAAACAATAAAAAGTTGTTTGTTTTTCCTTATTTATTTTTAAAATAAATTATTCTTACTTATTTATAATACATACGATATAATCATATGCTTATAGTTACTACAATAATTTAATAATTATAGAATTAAATTTTTTGTGGCAATGCCAAACAACCAAGAAGAAATTGAGACATCCCATGTTAAAAATTTGCCGTATACAGAATATCAAAATGCATTAAAATTTAATAGGGAGCAATGTGAAATTATTGCTAAATTGGCTAATATGAAGTGAGTATAATTTATTATGTTATTAATAGTACAATATAAAGGTTAAATATGTTATTTAAGTAGCACAATGTAATAATCTGTATGTTTTATTTCTATTATGAAAACTATCAATGGCATCGCGATAACGTACTGTGTCGCCCATAGTAATCTTCATGTTTTTGCGCTCTGACTAAACTAGATGTCTAACTTTTAGTTTAGAATGCAAAAGAGTTCTAAAACTACTTGTAAGTAATACTGTTATATATGACTTGAATGTTAGCTCGCGCTGTCTATATGTATAGGTTTTTCTGGAGCTCCTGTGATAATGATTCCTTTTCCCCCACTTGTTTTTAATAATACTATACTATAAAATTATTAAATTGATCTATAAATCATTATATAGTATAAAACAAAGTAGCTGATGCTGTTCGTTCCTATGTATGCTTAAATCTTTAAAACTATGCAACAGATTTTGAAGCAGTTAGTAGATAGTGATTCAAGAGGAAGGTTTATATATATATAATATATATACACCCATGTGAAGCCAGGGTGAGTAGCTATTATTTCTATAATGATAAGGTATTCAAGAAAAATTGTATTGTGTTCACAGAATATCATTTGATGATACTAATAAACCTGGAGAACTGTTAATGAAAATGTTATACAGAGGTGGATGTACTGTGCAAAAG
Source organism: Achroia grisella (assembly GCF_030625045.1). Classification (NCBI taxonomy): domain Eukaryota; kingdom Metazoa; phylum Arthropoda; class Insecta; order Lepidoptera; family Pyralidae; genus Achroia; species Achroia grisella. Next base: position 2,385,469 of record NW_026712999.1, read on the forward strand.
TTCAGAAAGTTAAAACAAGCTGCATTGAGTATTAGGCCGATTGCAATCTACTACAGACCTCATTCAAAAGTTGCCATACTTATAGCGAATGACAAATACACACACTTAGCAAAACTGGCCACACCATCTATAGATTGTGATTCATTGTCTTCAAACCTGAAGAATTTAGGGTTTATAGTTGTGACAATAAAAAACACAGCCAGCTGTGATTTGAGAGAAATATTGTCAAAAATATTTAGTTGCATCCCGGAAGATTCATATTGTGAGTATTATATATATAACATATCTTTAAATTTATACTTATATTAATTGAGAGATAATATATAATATTGTCTCTCAATTAATTTAGTTATTTTCTCCCAGTTATTTTATTAAAATCTATAATTGGTGTAACTGTACAGAATTCCCTGAGTTAATAAGAGAAATAAAGTATGCATCATTTTATGGGTAACATTCCCAGTGTTGCAGCGAACAGAAGATATAGCTTACAATGCTATGGATTGGTCTACTCTACTTTGCTCTGATATGACAGATACTGTACAGATGAGGCAGTGAAATTACAGGAAACAAAGGTATGACACTTTATATCTCCAAAATAGTAATGCATGAAATTTACCATTTATGGGTGTCATATTACAACATGATATTGTTTATGTATATAAAAATAAATGAAATATGAAACTATGAGTTCATCTGAAACATCTGCAAAGTTAAGATTTTAGTGCCACTTAACAAGCTTGTTTTCAATCCTGTATATCTATTTATTAAAACTTCCATGTACACATACATAAAGGACCACAGGGTGGACTTAACATCTAGAGGAATTTTCTCCCAGTCGACTATAGGGCAAACAGTAATTCATGGGGATAATGCATTATCAAAATGAACTAGGTAGGACTAGTAGTAATACTTTGAATCTGATTAAATATATCTACATATGCTTATTCTTATATGCATATGCATACATAATACTTATACATTGAATGTTTCAATTTCAGGTTTCATTTTCTATGCTGGACATGGTTGTGAGTTAGTAAACACTAAGTGCATGCTGGGTATAGACTGTCCCACAGAAGACATACAGTTGGAACACTGTATTACTGAGAATTTTGTTCTAGAACAAGTTAACAAATGCAAACCTGATCTTTGTATTTTAATTATGGATATGTGTAGGATAAATTTAGATAGGTAAGTTGCATGTGATTTTTTTATAATTATAGTATGATGTTACCACCTCGGCTAACAGTTTTCACTGGCAGGGCAGCCAACAGGCTTACACTGTAGGATGACAGGAGGAGCATGAAGTCAGATCAGTTTGACCATCATGACAAATTCACCAGGAATTTATCACGATAGTTTCCAGGTGCAACCATGCGGAGGCCAAATTGACTTGGTACATCGCTAGCAATAGAGTAATTGGGTCACATCACTAACAATTCCTATTCTATTCTAATGTATTCAACTATATGGTGGAATTAATTAAAATGTTCAGGTAAATAGCTATCTAGGAGCTAACACTTCTGCAAAATAAAATCAGAAAATATCATTAATGATTTTACATATTTTTCAAAATTTTCAAAGGTGAAAATAATGTGAAAGTATTTATATAGCTTTAGGTTTTAATATATCATCCTTAAGTCTTCATTGAATATATATGTTGTCTATTGATATTTTGGATAGATAGAAATTATTTAATTTACATAGTAATGTAAATATAATAGATTAAACATGTATTGAATTAATTATATATTATATGATGGGACCTGTCCTAACAATATATATTTTTCATGACAGGAATACAAATCCACAAATCTATACATCCATATCTACAGTAGAATCCTACAATGTTCACAAAAATCTATTAATAGGGTACTCCACTCAGTCTGCACAAGCAGCCTATGAAGTGTTGCAGATAGAATGCTCTACCACTATTGATGAAACTTACGAGTTGAAGGCAGGTGATTCAGCAAGAATTGTTCCCGGTGGAAGTCAGTATGTGAATGCCCTATGTACAAGGTTAGGGGAGAATCTTGATATAAACAGCTTACTGGATACAGTACATGGAGGTAAGTGTACAATATAATAATATAACCTAGGGTAATTCACACAGCGCCATCTAGTCCCAAGGCTAGGCAGATTTTGTGTTAGTTAGCTGGCTGACTACTGATATAAATACTGAGATTTTTAATTTTTTATGTAAATATTTATACAATATACATAAGAATCATCTCCGATCGATCCCTGTCCAATTCAAACGGGGATCGAAAAGACGACGATCCTCCTCAGACTAAAGTCGTATCCATCGATCATATTATAAGGTTCAGTATAGATGTATGCTGACACCCATATTGTGAACCAGTTGTTTTTTACTTACAGAATAATTAATAGTTGATGCCAATAATAACTATAAATTCTTTTTTAGATGTTGAGCTATCGATCAAGAAGCAAAGACCAATAAAAGTCCAATGGGGTGTTGAGAAAAGATCTTTATATGATCCGACAACAGGTTCGTGCATTCCGATCATAATAAGTTTTATTAGTTGTCTAGTAATAGAGTAGATAAGGAAAATGATTGCCATATATAATAAATATAAATATTTCAAATATTTTAATTTTTTTTGTCCTAACATAATGTGATATTTATTCAATACTATACTAGTACAATGTGTATGAGAGAGATCATTTAACTATATAAATACATGTATTATACATATATATTAGCCAGAAGAAAATCTCAGTTTGGTGGTTTAAAGTGAGTTTACAGTATCAGTAACCTGCTAATCGGACCCCACTCTTAGAAGTAAGGAGAATAATACATGGACAGAAACAAGCCTTCAGTTTCTATACTACATAAAGTTCCTGCATGCATAAGTTTATCACAGCCGACACATCCTTTGTTTTAGTTTAACGGCTATCGTAAAGGCGCCTATTAGTATAGGTTCTTATAGCATCGTGGTTTCTGTAAACTCTATCGTTTTTTTACGACAGAGGTATTTTGCCTAAAATTGACTGGCACATTAACCAATTTTCCGCTTTTCCTTCACTTCCCAGATAGCAAATATTTATAAATTATTATAATTTACAATTCATTTGTTTCAGGTGATGAAGTTAGTCTTCTAAATGTACTAAAAGAATTTTTAAGTAATTACAAAGATTACTGTCATGCCTTTTAAAGTACATACAAAGTTTATTTATTTGTTGTTAAGCTATGTGCATAATAAAATTTTATGTACAGACATTCACTATTTTTACTAGAGGTGATATATTAAGTAATGTGATTATAATAATAGTTAGTACTATTATTATATACTATGAAAATGTATTAGTGTGTTTATACATTAGTCTTAAAGAGTATATCAATCAGAAAACCATGTACAAGTATTCTATATTCATAAAATTGAACAAAATTCACTAAGAAATTAAGCGGTATGAAAACAAATTCGGAACGTTTAGTACCTACTAAATTGATTACATCACAGCGCACTTTATAAGTGCTAGTATTTTATATTTTCCGTTTCGGCTCCTTATGGAAATTGTTTAGTTTCATGAACAATATAATTGGTTTTTAGCTTGATTTGCTCTTTACAACTAACGCTGTTATAGTATGATATAAAACTAGATTTTTTACACAAACATAAAAATAAAACAATATTATTAACAATTTAACTGCCTTTTATTTAAATCTTACTATATTGACTCTGTAAACTTAAACATGCATGACTTGTCAAGTACTCATTTACTATCCACCTATTTTCTTATGAGTGAATGTGGTTGGAAATGATTTACTATATTCACCCACCAGCTGTCCTCGACTCCTTTTGTGAATTCTCTAATAAATCTGTAGTTTAAAATGAATACTTTATCTTGATACTCAGGTTGTGTCCTATAACAAAATCTTTAATAAATACAATTTCAAGAAATAATCTTTATGGTGGGCATACACACAGACGGTTCCCAATCTGATTGGCGTGTATATTGCTACGGCAATGATCTCGAAATAAGGCGGGACGTAACAAATCCAATCAGAGTTCATAAATCAAAAGATAATTTTGGATGTGATTAAACGTACAATACATAAGTGACCATACATATAGTCCATACTATTAATAAATAATTATACATGTACACTATATTTACAAACAAAACTACATACAAATACAATTGTATATTTATAGAAGTCAACAGTCAAAGTCAGATGTGTATAGTAGGTGGTGTAGTGGAATAATACTATTCAAATTTGTAATAACAGGAATTACTCTAGTTCTGGAAAAGGTATTTGCGTAATTTTTAATTTAATTTTAATTTTTTGCGTGATTTAAATATGAATTTGGAAGTGCTGGATTTGATGTCAAGGTTCCAGTGTTTAATAGCATGTGTAAAAGTAAAGGATTTCGAGCTTGTGCTTCAAGCTTGAATATGTGCAGGAATATGGAGAAGTAAATTCCTAGACAGACAATGTTTACTGTGAGAGGTCTAATTTTGTCTAATTACATTGACAAATATTAGTCTTAGATATTTAATTTTATTGATGAATTTATTATTTGACAATACAATTATATTTCTTTCTATTCATTACAAATATGACAACTTACCCTATAGAAATTGGAGGCAAATCCCCAGTTTCTTGCATATGTTTTAGACCTTTGAGTACATGATAGCACATAGTGATTTCCACCCATCGTTTATCTGCATCATCAAACATCACACCCACCTAAAATCAATATATATATAATTTGTGAAAAACATTAACATTGTTACTTTATAGTCTTACTAGTATAGTAAGACTATAAAGTAAGAATGTTAATATTATTAGATAATAGTAATCCTGTTATTGCAATAATAGTAATAATAATCTCAGGACAATTCACATAGTGCCAACTAGACCCAAGTTAAGCTAGCTAGAACTTGTGTTATGGGTACTAGATAACTGATAAAATGTATGTGTTTACTAAAAAAATCTATATTTTTTTAGTAAACACATACATTTTATTCATAGAAAAAACACAGACCTATACAAAAAATTATACTCATGAAACCAAGTGTTTGTGTCATGTGAGGAATTGAACCTGTGACATGTTCATTTAACATGTCATCAATTGGATAACTTCAAATGCTAAGATAGGCATATCTCAATATTGAACATAATGTAATATCAGTAATTGCCAACCAAAGTAGGTATATATATAATTGCAACAATATATATATAGCAATTATGTCTAGTATTGGTATGTCAATATGTTATGACAGTATTGCATGCAAACATTACCTGATAAGGAAAAGCATAAAAAATATCTTCCTTCTCTATAGCTAGGAGTTGTCTTTGAGACACGGAGAGTTTGGAAACAGCAGTCTTTAATGCAGCAATGGCATCTTTTTCTACTATACCTTCAAGTGACTTGAAATCACTCCTTTGTAAGGCATCTGAAACAACCTGCCTGAGATGTTAGTTACCTATCTTTTTAAATAACACTGATTAGAATATTATTCAATATCATGATTAAAACAATGTAAAAAAAAAGTTAATTTCTTGCCAGTTCTTCTCAATTGAATTGAACTCGACGGTAGAAATAACAATATAAAAAATTATGATTGATGATGATTATTTAAGCTTTGAGGTAGAATGACTAAACTACAATCTCAATGGTGATTTATCAGTCAAGGAAACAATTTATTGCTAGTATGCAATGTATACCAGGTTAGTTATTTCATGAAATTATTTTACTCAAAATTGTTGAATTATTCTTCCGTCAATTAGATGGTATTTGATCATTTTTATCTATGATAGCATATAAAAAATATAAGGCAGTTGAACCTGAACAGCGTGTTTGGAAGCCTCGATGAATTCGCCAAGACTAAATTCCTGCTCAAAATAAGGGCGGATTATAAAATTTGCAAACATCCAGTTCTTAATAAATTTGATAAAAGATGGCCAAACGATCGGTGGAAACTCCATTAACTGAGGTAACTTCTTGGTATCGCTTGTATCTTGGCTATAATTCCGAAATTGTGTAACATTGTTTGTTGAGGTTACGGCAAGATGTTTTGGTAAACATTTATATGTAACTTTATCACATAGTCTAAAAGTTTGACGTGTTAGGACTTGCCTTACAGCTAAATTCATATTATGCTACTAGTCTTTTAATAAATAACACAGAAAATCAAATGTAAATCATGAAAAAAGCTGATTTTAATAATTGTATATTTATTAAAATATTTTCATATACGAATACACGTCAGTCACTATGTCACCAATAAAATAAAATTGACAATTTAAGTAATTACTACTGACATTTCATTAAACAACGTCATTGGTTGAAATGGAAAAATACTTACACGTGATTAGTTATACCATGTTCTGATACACACTGATTCCTGACTGACTGACTGACTGCTTTGACTGACAGCCTACAAAAAATGTGTATAATAAACGCGGTATCAAGCTGAATACACAATTTTCTCTTATACTTAATTTCTCTTGATAATATCATCAATTGTCTTTCGATTTATATTTAAACATATAAGTATCAATAAACATGGATGATCAAGCATGCCCTCGATGTAAAACAACAAAATACAGAAACCCATCATTGAAATTGATGGTAAACGTATGTGGTCACACGTTGTGCGAAAGTTGTGTAGATTTACTGTTTTTAAAAGGTATTGTTCGTGTTTAATATAAATAAACAACACTTGTAGTTATTTAGTTTTAATTTTAGATATTGGAGAAATCATAGAATATATATACAACCGGTCCTTTGAACTAAAAGTTTTTATATGTGGCCCATCTGATGGTAAACGGTTACTATATATTACATCTATATTATAAATCCAAAAGTCTCTGTTTGTTTGTTTATTATCTTATCACGCCTAGACATCTGAATATAATATAAATCCTAAAAAAATATATCATAAAATTTACCTCACGAAGATTGAGTAGATACGATTTATAAAAAAAGAAGACGAAGTCTCTATAAATAGTTTAACATGATTTTCTTTTTTTGTAAGTTACAAGAAACCTTATAAAATAAATATGACTACATCCCATTATTAATAATTTTTCAGGTTCAGGATCATGTCCCGAGTGCAATGTCCCACTCAGAAGGAGCAACTTCAGAGTTCAAATGTTCGAGGATCCCATGATAGAAAAGGAAATAGACATCCGTAAACGAGTACTCAAGGATTACAATAAAAAAGAGGAGGATTTTGAAACATTGAGAGAATACAATGATTATTTAGAGGAGATTGAGACTATTATTTTTAATTTAACAAATAACATTGATGTAGTAAATACTAATAAACGAATAGAACAGTACAAAAAGGATAATAGAGAAATAATAATGAAAAATAAGGTTAAAATTGGTAAGCAGGTTTTTATACATGAAACAATCAAAATGTGCCATTGGTGGCCTTTGGTATATAGCTGTTGTCAATTTGATTCTAAAACTATGTTATTAAATTATAATTTACAGGTCAAGAAGAATTAGAGTTAGAAGAAATTCTAGAAATAGAGAAACAAATGGAAGAGTTGCGTCGCACAGAAGTAGCTAGGTCGGAGCTGGAAGCTAAGAAACAGAAGATTAGACAGAAGGAGGCACTTATTGATGAGTTGATGTTTGCTGATGGTGATGCAAAGGAAATATTGAACACATTTGCACAGACTGTAGCCACTAAACAAGAAGAAGCATTACCTCCACTCCCAATGGTATGATTGAATATTTAAATCATTATTTAATTTGTTACCAGATCTCAATTTTAAGCAAAGCTTAACATGTTTATGTTTTTTCAGCCATTGAATTCTACCATGTCACTTTTATAATGGACTTGATATGTTATTATTTATACATAACACATGTCATTGTCATGTCACACATCAATATCAAAAATCCCTGGTTTGAACAACTCCATGTTCAACTTCAAATATCATTTACAGAGTAATATGGTTGAGGCATTAAGTTTTTCTTAACAAAAATATTTAATGTTTTTAGCATTCTCATTCAAAATGAGCCAGTCATGCATGTAAAAAATATAGTTATATAACAAGATATATAGTATAGAAAATTATCTCTCGAACCCTGACATTGCTGAAATCACTTATCTCATTGGTCATTCTGAAGCCATTTAAATTAAAAGAAGAACTATTATATTTTAACTTTATCTATACATTATTATTTCTGTATCTTCAGGTAACTCAATTCTCAACGGGTGTGAAATTCACACGCGGATTGGCGCAGTCACACATTCCTGTCATAGAAGAAGGTCCACTGTACAGATACGAACCACTGATCACCCCTGATCGAATTGGACCCGATCCACCATCCTTAGAGGAAATTGTCAAAGAAGGTTATCTACAGCATGTGAAGTTAGTACCATATTTTTCTTAACAATATACTTATCAAACAGCACAATATACTTATTAATTAGAGCACTAATGTGTGGTATCGAAAAGGTCTTATGGATGATAATTTCTGCCAACTTTCTTGTTAATGTTGGTTTTGACAAGATCAGTATCAATGTAATAACAACCCCTTATAAAAGTTGTTTAGAAGAAAAGTAATATGCGTAGTTTAATTATGAACAAAAGTTTTGCCTCAATCTCAGCTAATTTCAGTTCAGATAAACAGAACCTATATAAAAGCATTTGGTCATTGGATTGTTAGTGGCCTAATTTAAATAAGTAAATAGGTTGTCTGTATGAGATTGCTTTGAGTGATAAGGCCGCTTTTTATTACTATATTTATATTAAGTTCTTTTTTACATATGTTTTTATGCACAATAAATAGTTATTATATTGTATTATTATTTAATATGCTATTATGAAGTTTTTATGGTATGCTGTGGTGTTCAAAATATTTTCAATTGTTCACAGAGCAGAGAACGATACAGAGAAAGCAGGCGGTTATACCTCAACATTGCCGTGCCTGCGTGCTCTACAGGACGCCCTTGCCGGATTGTATCACGCCAGCTGACAGGGCGAGCCAAGTACAGTAGACACCGTTATTGTGCTTGATTAGTTGTTTTATTACTGGACTGAACTGTACACTATAATAATTTTTGAGTTAAATCAATATTTTTCATATGGATGAAATGATGATTGGAATAATGCACCCGCCTACACTAACGGTTTACACTGGCGGAGCATCAGTGGAGGATGATGAGCATGAGGTTAGGTCAGTTAACCCATCTATATAAATTCACCATGATTTTATCATGATGGTTTCCAGGGGGCAATGGGGTTATTCATCTAAATTACTAACAATACCCTTCCCCCAGTTAAACCAATATTAGGTATAGTATATTATGTGTAAAATATACTACCTTTATAAAGATATAAGAACGGAAGCTATTAATTTATATTAAAAAGAGGAAAATAATTGCCTTATGTATGTTTGCTTCTTTGCACTGGAAACTGTCAAATATTTGACAGAGTTTTAAAATATTCATTCATATTCACCAGACATGAGTAATAGGTAATATTATCAGTAGTACATTCACAGATTTTGTGTACTTTTAAAAATCGATTTATTTTATTGGTTTGAAATCATTCAATACTGTATGAACATACGTATATATTTACGGTTGAGTAGAAGAAAAATTAGATTTTAATTTCCATCGAACTAAGTTTTATCTTGTTAAATTAGGGTATACAATGAGCCCGTATACAGGCCTTTTCACATGGTACATATTAAATTTTCGTTTCTTTGTAACATTTTACTGTAAAAAACATTTAATATTAATAGATACAACGATCTTAAGAAATAAGTTGTACTTTGGCGGATTCATATTCTATTTATGGAAGAACATCACAATAATTATTTGAATATGTGGCCAGATTAGGCTTTATATGTATATAACACGTTTATTTTTTAAATACGGTCAAAGTAACAACAAGAACCCGTTAATATGTACATGTTAGGTGTAATAATCTATAATTACGTTGTTTAGAAGGAATCTGGTGAGATTTTAATTTCTACGTTGTATTAATAATTCCAAAATGTACAAATATGATCCTATATAAGTTATTATTATCAACCAACAGCATTAGAGTAGTTCGAAAAAAAGTTATTATTACAAAACAAAAATATAAATGCCAAGGGCGGTGCCAACACCTATGAGACGTAGACAATTACTCTGTGATTATTATAAATGCAATTTGACATTTTCATCAAGCGTTGTTACATGAAATTTGATGTTAATATAAAAAAAATAGCTATTATAACTTCTATTTACCCAATAATAAGTTTATTGCTATTTATAAAAAAAAGTGCAATATAGAAAAGTTTTTCAAGATTACTCAAGTTGCCTTTCAACCGTGTACTATAGAATTAGCTTAGGATTAGAATTAAGATACAAGCTGTGCCCGCGGTTTTACCCGCATGAAAATTATAGCCTGTGGCATTTTAATGTAAAAGGTGTACTGTAAAGTTTCATTACAATCCATTCAGTAGTGTTTGCGTGAGAGTGACAAACATCCATCCATCCACACTCACAAACTTCCGTGTTTATAATATTAGTAAGATGACGTGTTGTGAATATGTGATTGTCCAGTGATAGAATTTCTAATTAATTGTTTAGAGGTAAGTATTGTTTTAAGTCAGCTATGGGAGATACCAGACTGCAAATGTTTTTTAAGTTGTTGTGAATTATTTTACCAGGAATAAGATGGTAAAAGTCATGCCCCACGCATGATTTACCATATTATTCCTGGTAACTTAGTCTCACCTATTCCAGCCGTCGCTACTTGCTTTTTAAGCTGTATTGTTCCAGGTTGTCATTTGGCAGTGTAGTTATAGAATACGGGGCATGCCTCGTATATAGATGACGTTTTCTACTTACCGCTAACAATCAAGTTGGCCGACTTCATTGCCTTTCCAATTTCATAAATATTTTTTTTTCAATCTCATTAATCAGAATGAGATGAATTATTGTTTTTAAAACGAGTGTGTAACAGCATCACAAACTATATAGAGATGTTAACGTAATATCACAATCATTGAAATTAATGTCGTTATTTTTAATGAGTTCGATATTTGAAAATCGTTTTTCGGATTTAGCATCCAGTCTTATAGCTCAACTGTGATAACGTTACTTATAATACTCCAGTGAATTATGTGATATACAGATTGATAGTAAATTAGCGAGTGCTACATCCAAAAATATTGTCGATATCATATAGTATATGTTTTTTTACTAACACCACTTCCACTCAAAATAGTCTGTTCTGTATATCATGTACTCAGTGTTAATATTGCTTCTAAAGTTTAACGACAACAATAGCAAATTTTATTACAAAATGAATAAAAATAGGCATATTAGGGAATCAATCAAAATATACACATTGTTAATAAAAGTTGTGTTACAGTTCTCCCAGTTACAGTCGTCCTAAGGTGTTCCTTAATTAAGTACCTATATGATGTATATATTTGTATTATTACGAGTAGCTAATATAATAAATACAGTATTGTTATGTTGTTCTTGTGATAATAAAATAAGTGTTTGATTAATTCTGTTTTATTTAATAAAACCATTAGTAAATAATGTTTCTCTAAAATAAAATCCTAATCATCTGGATTAATGGCGGTCCTTCATGTGCTTTATTTCCAGGAACTTATTGCGACGCCACGGCAAACTCATTAGATCCACATTGTGGAATCACCTTCCAGCAATGGTATTTCCGTACCGATACGATATTAAAACTTTCTACAAAAGAGTTCATTCCTTCAAAAGGCAACGTACTTGCAATTATCCTGCTGTTACGGATACATAGGCGGCGGTAATGGCCATGAGGTTAGCCGCAAGCTCGTTTGTCCTCTATGCTATGACGAAAAATCTGAACATACTAAACAACAGATAAAACGAAGTCAGAATTATACAAAGTCGTTGCGTACCTCTGTCTCACCTATTTCAGCCAACAATCAGTTTTATTTGCAAGATGACTTTCGGTTGAAGGGTGAGCTAAGGTAATGAAGCATGAAATCTTAGTCCTACGGAAGGGTGATATGAATGGTACCTACACTACTAACCTTGTTTTACTTACAATTGACATAAAAATAGAAATGTGTATGTAATTAAATAGATACAAAAAACACCCAGAATACAAACAAGTAACCATGAATACAAATATTTGTATTGCGCGGGGAATCGAAGCCGCGACCATCGCAATGAAAAGAAACGTGGTAAACCACTGCACCGCTATATATGTCATTATTAGTTCGTAGTATTTGTCATTATTGAAGTTTGTTCTTTCTGGAACAAATCTTTAAATTTATGCAATGTAGACATGGTCGCTCTAACCAGTGCTGTGTACACACTATGGCTATTGCCCGTAACGTCACTAAATATAACTAAAACGTGCCTACACTAAATCGTCATTACGTATGTCAATAGAACCAGACCGTTTTATTTATTGTTTTTGTACCACTCGACCGCAAATAAAGACAATGATTGTCTATATCTTCCTTAGAACTAACCGTTAGAGTGGCGACCACGAGTACGCAAGCGTAGTGTAAGACATTGCTTCTAAAAAATTCACAGGTTTCGTGTTTATACCCCTCCGAAACGTCTTGACTGATTTTGATGAATTATATGTAGTGTAGTAGGTCTAAGAATAGGTTCATAACCAATTTCTTTGTACTCCTAAGTGTGGGTCACCCCAATTTTTTTTTTCAATTTTCGATATATTTTTATTATGTGGCATTAAAATACATACAGCCTTAAATTTTTAAAACCACCAACCCCTATTTTTTAATAGCGATAATAAGTTATATGGCAAAACAACGTTTGCATTTTGTATATATTATGGGGAATCAATTTTTTGTAATTATGAATTGATTACATAAGATTTATTCCACAATTTTTTATTTTGATTCATATTTCGAACTGTCATTTAAAATGTTTTTAGTTAATAATAATAATAATATTCCTTAATAATTCACACAACCCCATCTCATCCCAGAAATTGTGTTATGGCTATTAGACAATTGATATAAATACTTGGAAACATTTTTTTGAAAATAAGTACATACATCACATACATAGTAAACACTCAGACCAGTAGAAACAATCATATTAATGCATAGAAATGTTTATACGATGTGGAGATCTTGGGAGGAGGCTTTTGTTCAGTAGTGGACGTCCTCCAGGCTGAAATGATGAAGATGATGATGTACCGTACGAGGAAACGAACTCGCAACCATCCGAAGCAAAGCGGTGTGATAAACCTAGCTAGACTACCGAGAACGTTTATAGTTAGTTATTCGTTACGGAGTCACTTCGTCGGTCCATCGTTATTTGTATGCTCGTTTGTAGGGAGAGAATAAATAATAACTACAATATTATTATTATTTTAATCTTTATGGTTTGGTTATTTAATAATGATAAAAAATTCATTATATCTGTTATTATATCATTATATATACAATAGTTGTGTACTACCCACAGTATGAACTCTTCTTAGTTTCGTACTAGATGGCGCTGTGTTTTGTTCTGGGACTTAATTATATAAGTTTTTACTACGTCCTCTATTCGAATATTTAGTAAAAATAATAGGTATTTACTATGTATTTATATATATATATATATATATCTACTTATATTTTGAAGTAGCCATAAACTTTTTTAACAATCCACTAAATTCGGTACACAAAGACTAGTTTAAATTTGGTACGTGGGTACTAAATACTAATAATAAAAATAAATATCTTAAAAAGACAGAGAAAGATGTGCAAAGGCAGGTGACCCTAAAACATGGTCCCCTGCATTATCGATACCTAGTACAAACAGACAACACGCTTCGACCGTAAGTGGAAGTGCGGTATTGTTGTCGTAAAACATTTTGTTCAATAGCTTGGAAGGCGAAACGTAAAACGCTCTGTCTATTCATACTTGATAATTCTCTTTCGGAATGGGCTTTTTAGATTATTCAAGTAAAATATTAAGTTTTGAATAGAAATCTGTTAAGTGGAAGGCAGACATAGCGTAGTATCCATTGGCTATTAAACACGGCTTAGGCCTAGGCGCCTGATCAGAATCATTTCCCTTATTATTCTGATAATTTTGAGAAATTCCTGCGTGTGTTATTCCTCCAATTCAAATTAATTAATTTTATTATATACTAAATAATTTTATGGACCAAACAATATACATATGTACAAAAGGCGAATGTTAGTACCAAGAATGTTAGTAATGTAAGTACCAAGAAATTTTTTTAATAAATAGTATTTTTACGACGATTATATACAAAATTACGATTATATAAAAAATCGGATTTAAATAGATTGATATTTATATCTTTCTATAAAAGGCTTGGGTTGAGAAGAACTAACAGGAAACACGCCGAACAGGACGATAGAGAGAATATATTTTTAACAGTTATAATAAAGCTATTATGACTATTACGACGTTATGATAGAGTACTTTAAAATTATAAGTGAACTTTAAGTCTTTCAGTAGTTAGAGCTCAAAAAGGATGGATCTCAACAAAAAGATAAATTAACAATATACTTAATTATAGTTAATTAAATGAAGGCTCAACTC